>NC_030678.2:60884877-62197377 GCF_000004195.4 Xenopus tropicalis | reverse complement strand
AAGTTAGCAATTTTGATGACATTTCAAAAAATCCTCTCAAAGCTTCCAGTTTGCAGCATCTTATCTCCCATATATCATTAGGTACCAAGATAAAACACCCTAAATATGAACCCCAGAGGTCTACTGAACAGTTTGATGCCCACTGTACATAGCTTTATCAAAGCACATGACACTTAGAGACCCCAAAATATACCTTGTGCACACTAATTTCATGGCTTACCTTTACCTAATTCATAACCACATGGCAGTTTTATGTGGGATAGAAACTGCAGAAATGTAGGGTGACCCCTGAAAACCATATATTTTTGGAAAGTGCACAATCTGACAAATCCAACATGGGTAACGAGTTCTTTCTACACCAAAGTACCAATCTGCAAAGCTTTCCTAAATTTAGTGGTTTCTATGACATTTCAGAAAATCGCCTAAAAATGTTGTAATTTGCTGCATTTATCTCACAAAATTTCTTGCATACAAAGGCAAATCACCCCAAATAGTAACACCAGAGGTCCACTGAACAGTTTGATGCCCTATATGAATAGATTTAATAAACTATGTGGTGTACAGGGGCACCCAAATAAAAATTTTCACATATGTCACATATGACGCTCTGGCTTGTGCAGTATTTGCACCCAGTGTATTATGTGCCATAAGACCCCCTAACAGCATGGAGACCCTAGAAAACCATACATTTTCCGAAACTACAGAACAAAAATGGGTAAATGCATCTTTCTACTGCAAACTACCAAACTACAAAGCTATGCTAAACAGAATGGTTTTTATGACAATCGTCACAAAGCTTGCATTTTACCTCATTATGTACCCCCACAATTTGTAACTTATCAACATAAAACACTCTAAATATGAACGCCAGGGGTCTTCTGAACAGTTTGCCCTGGTATGTGTATTATGTGCCATAAGACCGCCTAACAGTATGGAGACCCTAGAAAACACTATATTTTCCAAAAATACACATTCTGACAAAATAAAAATGGGTAAATACATCTTTCTACTGCAAACTACCAAACTACAAAGCTATGCTAAACACAATGGTTTTTATAACATTTCTGAAAATCATCACAAAGCTTGCATTTTGCCCCATTATGTACCCCACATTTCATAACGTACCAACATAAAACACTCTAAATATGAACGCCAGGGGTCTACTGAGCAGTTAGATGCCCTATATGCATAGATTTACCAAACTGTGTGGTGTATAGAGGCAGACAAAATGTCCATGTGCAAAGACAAGTAACAAAGAACATGTGAAATGCAATAAAATTGCTAAAATCCAAAAAACCCTAAAATCAATGTTTTTTTTTCCCTAGTGATATCTGCAGTCAGAATCACAGTTTGAGTATTTTGGCTTGGGCAAATTAGTTTTTCAGACAAAGTCAAGCGAACAACAACTATGCATAACTGAAAATGCAATAAAATGGCTAAAAATGCAATAAAATGACTAAAAATACACCAAAATCACAGAAAATGTAATAAAAACACCAAAATAATACATAAAAGGTATTGTGCAGTGCGGTTAGGGAATATGCTATCCGCAATGGCAATAAAACATTTTTTTCAGGCAAGAAAAAAAACGATGTGATAAAAAAAATTGCATGTGTGTAAGTGTGTGTGTGTACACATGGCAAAATGTGTTTTGTGTGCATGTGTGTGTGTGTGTGTGTGTGCAAGTAAGTGTAAGTGCTGTGAATGTGTGAACCCCCCAAAATATAAGTGTGTGTATAAGTGTAAGAATAAGTGTGTATTAGTGTAATAAGTGTGTGTTTGTGTGTGTATCTGGCACTAACCTGGGCACAAACAGCTGGAAATCGCAGGAGGGACACAGAAGATCACAGGCACAGCAGTCACAAGCAGCAGCAGCAGTCGGGTCCATGTGTGGGTGGCACAGGAAGTGAGGGGGGAGCTCAGGAAGGGGGGGGAGAGCAGCAAAAGTCAGGCTTTTCCCATGGGGCCCCTGGGTGATCGCGTCCCAGGGGCCACTAGTAACCCCCCTCTGCTGGTTCCCTAGGGGGTTCTTTACCTTGCACTAGTTTTCTGCACTCAGATTAAGCAGCAAGCACAGAGAACGAGCACAAGTTAAAGAAAACGTAGCTCCTACGTGCTTGGCATTTAACATCTTTTTATGCCAGCACATAGGAGCTACATGCATGGCAGGGAAAGGGTTAAAGATGCCAGCTAATTCAAATAGTGCTTAGGTGCCTGGAATACCAGTGCTTCTGGTACCTGCCTACAGAGATTTCCCAGTTCAACCTCTGCCCGACTTCTCAATACTCACTGCCTGCCCTTGACCCAGCCTGATCACAACTCTGATACTTGCAATCTTGCAACCTTCCTGGATCCAGCCTGATCTTGAATTTGTTAATTTCTAACTGCCTGCCTTTACCTTTCACATGTTGACTCCTTTCCCATTCCTTTTTTTCTTTATACACCTCTGTTCTTATCCTCTGGGCCCCTGTGTTGGTGAATATGAAAGTGTTGCCTCTCCTTACAATACAGAGCTCTGCTTTACTTCTGATATGTTCGGACTTTCTTTCATGTCTCTTTTCTTTAAAATTTTATGGTAAACTAAACACTAACATTCGGTAGCAGTGGTTTTCCAGACATGTTCACATAATTAAGTCATAGCTTTGGGTCCTGTTAAGTTATTTGTATAATGCCATTGATTCCCATTGCTTTCCTTTTTGTCTTTTCTGTATAACTCTTCTGATTATTCCTTGAATCTATGCTTGTTTTTTGGTTATAGACCATTGACATCCGCCTAGTCAAAGCTACATTTTCTCACAGATCTTCAGGTACTTACTTATCTTTCATAAGATGGTTTATCTTCTCTCGCTTGCTGTTTCCACTGTGTCTTCTGCCATCAACTTTTTATCAAATTGGAATCATTCTAATCATGACTTTTTAATTTAATCCACAACTCATCTTGTTAACTATCTTGTTTATTATAAGGGCATTTGATTGTCTTATTGCTCTGTTTTCAACTTTACTTGGAGTTTACACATGAAAAGTCTGTAATTTGTTCCACTGTCTGCTACAGACCATGTTTTTGCAATTAAAATTGATCTCTTCAATCACTTGGAAAATGAAATATAATGTGGTCTGATTTGGGTGAACTCTATCTACCAATGTTCAGATATAAATTTCCCACAAAGCTTATATGCACCCCCAAGTAGTCATCTCCTTGTTTGTTGAACTCCCCCATGTCAGATAAATATATACTTGATGTCTTTTTGTACAGTTTCTGTTTCTAAGGATTAAATCCAGGACCTATATTTAAATACGCTTATTTCACTGCCACTGTATGCCAATGTTCCTTGGCAACAGCTGTAATGAATAATTTAGCATTTTTTCCAATGGGGAAGAAGTTTTATAAATAACTATTACTTTTAAAGCTTTACATTATAAGACTTATGGTATTTAATTTACATATTCTTTTTACATGTCTTTGAAGATTCACATTCATCCATATCATGATATACAGTATCTAGTAGATTTAAGTCTAAAACAACTGGACTTTTCTGAGTTTTCTTGAAAACAGTTTACCACTTATTCAAGTGGCTTCTTCACTTTAAATGACTGGTAGGGTATTCCACAGACATCCAATCACAATGGTTCCATTGCACTTATTCAGTTAGATGCGCGCTAATTAACGCAATGTGGTAAAATTAATGCATGCGGTTGCACGCTAATTAACGCACGCGATATGCAACTTAACGCATGCGATAATACTTTAGCGAATTGCTCATCTTTTTGGCGTCAATTTTAACGCAAAAAAGCATGCGATAACGCTTTTCGCACTTTAGTGAATCAACCCTCTTTTGCTTTGGTGTTGGGTCTTTAACTATAAACTTAACCCTAATAGTTAACTTCTGTCTCAGGGTGTTGCTGGGTTTGAAACACAGGGGAAAGGGATATTTGTTGAAAAGTTTTTCTGATGTTCCAGCAATATATGTTGCTTCGCTTGCTATGTTCCTTCCTTCTGTGTGTTGGTCTGGTCTTTTTGCTTAACTTTAGTAAATGCCCCCTTAATGATTTATTTAGCTTGCAGGTAGGTAAAGGCAGAGAACAGTCTAGATATAATAAATTAAGTACCCTCCATGCCCAAAATGATTGAATATTCTGTGTTGAGCTAATTGTAGCTTTTGGTAAGTTATTGAACGCTTCAACAAAAAATATATTTAAACCAAGTTAACCTAAATAATTTTAAATGTACACCCCAATAGGAAACGTCTCCATACCCAGTAAAATAGTGGCGGTCCAGGTGTCCATACCCCAGACCGATCGTTTATGCTACAATAAACCGAGGCTGTACACACTCAGAAATGATTAAATAAAGCTCACCAGGATCCCATGCTGGTCCGGGTGCTCAGAGCCCCGAACCCGTAGCCGAAGGGGAAATCCAGAAATATCACATGAAGAACGCCAAGCACTCCAGACCCAAGGTTTTGCTATAAAAACGATCCTTTATTGATTCATTAAAATGTTAGATGCCTGATCCTTTATTGATTCATTAAAATGTTAGATGCCAAGGCATCTAACATTTTAATGAATCAATAAAGGATCGTTTTTATAGCAAAACCTTGGGTCTGGAGTGCTTGGCGTTCTTCATGTGATATTTTTGGTAAGTTATGGTTAATTTCAGAATGATAAATATTTATTTTTTTCATCTATTCGAAGACTTGAACCCATTTCGCCATTGGCGAATTGTTTTGTGAAACTTCCGTGAAAATTTGGCTCGGAAAAATTCGGTGGGCGAAAAAAATTCTGACACGTGCCAAATTGGGTGCGGTCGTGTCAAAAAAGTGCAACAAATGTGTTTTGCAAATTTTTTGCCGTTTCACAAATTTTATGGCAAAGCAAAACAGTACAGATTCGCTCATCACTACTCCTTAATGCATGTTCTCACAAAAGTATTGTATACTTTGATCATCACATATCTATTTGTACTTTAATTAAAGGCTTTTTATAATTGTATTTTGTAAAACTGCTTCTTTATGTGCTGCACCGAGATATTTTTGCATTGAATAGACTACCTACAGTCACAATATTGAACTCTAATTCTAAGAAATTTTCAGTAGATTTTAGTT
Source organism: Xenopus tropicalis (assembly GCF_000004195.4). Lineage (NCBI taxonomy): Eukaryota > Metazoa > Chordata > Amphibia > Anura > Pipidae > Xenopus > Xenopus tropicalis. The sequence goes on along the minus strand of NC_030678.2, from coordinate 62,192,275 downwards.
TCTCATATAATCTGTAACATTACACAACTAGAAACAGTGCTATGTAATCTTTTGAGGCATAGATTTTCTTTAAGCTTGACTACATCTGTGTACAAACCTTTGTTCTCATGAGCTAACAAAGAAATTATACACATAAGTATAAAAAGGGAGAAATACCTGTAGTATTGCACTGAGCACTAGTTCTCCAAACTGCACCTTATCTAGTTAATTTTCAGTAAATTGAACATTTTGCTGCTGCCACATACTGTGTAATATTTTCAGTACTGCAAATTGAACTTTTATTTGAATGTTTATTCTTAGGCTATAAAGTACAACAAGAAGCCTTTAGACTGGAATACAATTCTTCTAATTTAAAAAATATATTTTTTAGAATATATTTTTCAGTACAAATATATTTTTTAATGTAAGTAAATTGTACAGTGCTATATAAAGATTATAGCACAAAACATTGTAATATAAACGTTTGTATTTACATTTGTATGAGAAAGCCTAATGGGTAACTATGTTTTATAAGGCTTATAGCTCTTTGTCTAGCATCTGCAAATATAATACTTTTTGGCAGTTGTAGCCCTGTTTATATAGGGCATCCCAAAAATATTATGTAACAAACTTTTGGGTGATAATCTGTGAGTTATTTCATATCAACATTAAATAGACCCTTTGCCCTAAGGCTGTTTTAATAAATCACTTGGCATTCATAGTTCTAGAGTAAATTAATTTTTTCGTGGGTTCAAAAACCTATAGAACAACAAAAATAAGAATGTTGATAAATGGGCCTCTTTATGAAGATAATGATTATCATGACCTTATGGTTTACCAACCTGAAACTAGCAAAACAATTAAAGCAGCACAAATTATGTATTCACACTTTTATCAGTGTATACACAGTGTATACAACTTTTTTGTAAGTAAAAATGTTATAAAATACATCTATTTTGTTTTAAAAAGCAATTTCTCATTTATTCATTAGTTTAATTGCTTAGAAATGATCACTAGACCTTTTTCACTAGGCTATACAGACATTTTGGGCTATACATTAACAATAAAATACTTATCACCATTAATATGCTGTGAACTTCCTATAAAAGAGATTTGAAACTGAGTTTTGTGAGACAATAAAAGGCAACATTATGTATACTGCTTATCAACTCACATTATCTTATTTGAAAGGGATCTTAACCAAAACTAATTAGCAGTCTAAAACTGCCAATGTTTTAGAAATTACAAGAAATAGAAAATGAATGTAAATTTTAATTACATTTATTTTCTATATTTTTAGTGGTTTCTAAGAAGTACTTTTAGACTGCTAATACCAGGCTTTGGGTTCAACAACGATATCTGAAAGTGAGAGAGCTTGCAACCCTAGAGTTAACTACTGTAAAGAAAGTACATAGACAGTTGGGGGCCCATTTACTAAGGGCTTTCTGAGATTGATTTTTTTTTGTTTCGTTTATTTCCTTTTTTATTGACTATTGTAAGACACTGACAAGCTGGCATGGTGGCTCTGGTTTTAGGGCACTTCTTCAAAATACTATTTATGGCTACAACCGCAAGTGTGTTTTGCTAAATTGGATGCAAAGTTGTGTGCCTATGTGCTATTTACTAAAGTTAAGGTCCCCATACCCTATAAGATCCGCTCGCTTGGCGATGTCGCCAAGCGAGCGGATCTTCACCCGATATCCCCACCTACCGGTGGGTGATATCGGGTAGCAAGTAGCTTAAAAAAAAATAATACGAATAATCAGATTACATGGGTGCCAGTCGATCGAGCCGATGCGGTCCCCGATCCGACTGGATTTTCTAACCTGGCCGATCAAGATCTGGCCAATTTCAGGCGAGATATCGGTTGGCCAGGCCGCTCGGTTCTGCCCATACACGGGCCGATTAGCTGCCGAATCGGTCCAAAACACATTCCTTGCATATATTTTGCACTCAAGAGAACCAATGTGCCAGCTCAGCCTGCTCTGATGAATATTGCACTCATTGATGCTGCTTGTCCACCACCTTGGAAAAGACTGTATGTCAAGGGATGTGTCAATATTTACAACAGACTTCTTTTAGGCATTGATGCCAAAAATGATACCCATTCACATTACAATGAAATTGAAGTAACAGGTATCAAGCTTTAATATTGTCATTACTCCGTTATCTCTTGCAATGTGAAATTAAATTTTTTTTCTTTTGAGCAATATTCAGCACATATAAGAGAATTATGATAATGCTTTCATTTCTGTCTCTTGCAATTGTAGCCCACCTGTGCAGACACTGTGGTACTACTTGCTTGCTTTGGCGCTACAGGAGTCCTGAGCCCCGCTTATTATGGGGACAGGCGTTTCCCAGCAATGGCGTGCCTCCACCCAGGGATAGTGGTATGGACTTATTTCCTACCCCCTGGGAACTTCATAGGTTGATGTGCCCCTCCGGACTAATAGATATCACCACACGGGTATATGAATGAAGTAAATGAAAAGGTTTATTGGACGGACACCTCTCCAGGAGCAGCTTAACCATAGTATACAGTGCAGGGTATATCTCCATACATCTCATTGAGTACCATCTCCTGTTGGCCTACCCAACGGTACTCCCGACATGTGTTCCCATCTAGGGGCTCTCCCCGGTACTCACGGCAAGACACTCTACCATAGAGTTCCCCCGGTACTCACGCTAGGACGTTATCCCACAGGGACCCACACCGGTACTCTCACTGGGCATCCTCAGATCCGGCCTCCTGGACTGGTGGTGCCTTGGTACACCTTCCCTAGCCACTTAATTCCCTGCACTCCGGCTGATGTACTGCCGGGAGGTCTTAACCTCGCTTACTACTCCTGGAGGGGCCATGTCCGCCCATTCTAAACTCGCTACTCTACATATCACTCCTAGAGCGATCTATCACAAAACTCCTATCTCAGAACTGTGCCCGGGACACCCACTCCATTACTGGAGCAATCCCAGGACTCCTACACAGCACCTGCTGCTTCCCTTATATGGGCCTATACACCACCTTGTGGCCATAACCCGAACTACAATTGTACACCCTATTAACCATGTGCAACCCAGTCATCCCAGTGTCCCTGTTTCCCAGCACCACCCTGTGGTCTGTCCTAGGGGTTCCTGTCCTAAGGGCCCGTTTTTGGTAAACCCCTACACAATGATGAGAGGAGCCTCTTAGTTTTGTTTAGTATTAAATCTCTGGCTGCCAAAATGGGTCTGTGGATTTGTGAAGCCTACTTATTTAATATCTGTACAGGCAATCCAGACACAGAAATGATTACAGCTGTGTAAATAATTCTTAGATTTATTTCACTTACAAACCCCAACTATGCCTGCTTTAAGTAAGTTTCATTTGTCCGAAAACTATTTTTGTAAATGAAAATGAACTAATATCCATGTGGTACACACATGTTCATCTTCCAATGCATACAAAAAAGAAAGGGGGACTGATCAATCATTCCCTGGTGCCCTGTTTCATAAGTAAATTATCTATGCTAGTGCATGTATTCACAAAAAACAGGGGTTTTTAGTTACAAATTTATGATCATAAAATTGGTAAGCCACCATACCACGTCAAGGTAAACCCTGCATGGGCGTCCGCAGAAAATTTTCCAAGGGGGGGCAAGTAAGCTAGCATCATCCTGCAACAGACAAATATATATATATATATATATATATATATATATATAAAAATATATATTTTTTTTTTGCAGGATGATACTAGGGGAGGCTAAAGATGGCCCATACACAGACTGACCTACAGCTAATGTGACACTTAGTGGATTCGCTGCTGGCGTAAAAAGTTAACCTCCCAACTACCTCTTGCCGTTCCCACTGACTCCCAGGGATACTGTACAAAAGTGCGGGTGGGGGTGCTTTTTTTTTTTTTACCCTAAAATGTTTAGGATGTAAAAGTATTCATACGCGCACTTCTGTTAGGGGATCTGCAAACATTTGTGTTTGTGATCAGTTAGCTTAAAGGGGTAGTTCGCATTCAATTCACTTTTATTTTTAATGGTTTTTCAGTTATTTAGCTTTTTGTTCAGCAGCTCTCCATTTGGTATTTCAGCAGCTATCTGGTTGCTAGGGTCTTATTTACCCTAGCAACCAGGTAGTGGTTTAAACAAGAGATGGGAATATGAATAGTTAAGGGGCCTACTTAGAAAAATAAGTAATACAAAATTATAATAATAATAAAATTGTAGCCTCACAGAGCAATATTTTTTGGCCCCCATTTGAAATCTGTATAGAGGCAGAAGAGAAAGGCAAATTATTCAAAAAAATTAATTAGAAAGACCAATTGCAAAGTTGCTAGGAATAGGCCATTTTATAACATACTAAAGGTTAACTTAAAAGTGAACCACCCCTTTAGATGTGTTTATGTTAGTTTTATAGCAAGAAAGGCAGTGGGTACTGACTCCCCATTATATACAGTGAGACGCAGTCCGTATTTACAAACCCAGCACATTATATACAGGGAGATGCAGTGGGTACTGATGGCAGATATTCAGGCCCTGGCACTATAACACTGGCACTGATACACAACATTGGCCCCACTGTAACTTACTATAAATGAACAAAACAATGACAAAAAAAAAAAAAAATAGTAAGTGCAAAAAACAACAACAAATATATAAACACACAATGAGCTTTTTCAGAGGGAAAGAGTTAACTTACCCTCCATGTGTTAGGGTAGGGGATAGATTAGAAATTATTATAGATGTCAGGTCAGGCAAAAAACAATTTAATGTCAGCTAGTGATTCTTTAGAACTGTATAGTGCCTGTGTATAGTACCTGTGTATAGTACCTGTGTATAGTGCCTGTGTATAGTACCTGGGTATAGTGCCTGGGTATAGTGTCTGGGTATAGTGCCTGGGTATAGTACCTGGGTATAGTGCCTGGGTATAGTGCCTGGGTATAGTGCCTGGGTATAGTACCTGGGTATAGTGCCTGTGTATAGCGCCTGTGTATAGCACCTGTGTATAGTGCCTGTGTATAGTGCCTGGGTATAGAACCTGGGTATAGTGCCTGGGTATAGTGCCTGGGTATAGCGCCTGTGTATAGTACCTGGGTATAGTACCTGTGTATAGTGCCTGGGTATAGTGCCTGGGTATAGTGCCTGGGTATAGTGCCTGGGTATAGTGCCTGGGTATAGCGCCTGTGTATAGTACCTGGGTATAGTACCTGTGTATAGTGCCTGTGTATAGTACCTGTGTATAGTGCCTGTGTATAGTGCCTGGGTATAGTGCCTGTGTATAGTGCCTGGGTATAGTACCTGGGTATAGTACCTGTGTATAGTGCCTGGGTATAGTACCTGGGTATAGTACCTGTGTATATAGTACCTGTGTATAGTACCTGTGTATAGTGCCTGGGTATAGTACCTGTGTATAGTGCCTGTGTATAGTGCCTGTGTATAGTGCCTGGGTATAGTACCTGGGTATAGTGCCTGTGTATAGTGCCTGGGTATAGTACCTGTGTATAGTGCCTGTGTATATAGTACCTGTGTATAGTGCCTGGGTATAGTACCTGTGTATAGTGCCTGTGTATAGTACCTGTGTATAGTACCTGTGGGATGAAAACTGCAGCAAAAGTTGAGAGTTGGTTCTTAGGTAAAGTTACAGCTGCAGATTGTTCTTTTCAGTCTTTATTTCTGTTTCCAGTTTGCAAAATCTCCCGATCCCTGTGTGCATCTGTGCTCTGATTGGTCAATTTTACTGTCTGTCAAGGAAGCTGTGCTCTGATTGGAGAATCCACAAGAAGAAAGATCCAATCGGAGCACAGCAAAAACGGGCTTGAGAGGAAAGTGCAGAAACAGAGTAAGGTTTTTGTTTTTTTGCTACTTTTCCAGGGGGGGGCAAGTGCCCCCTCTTGCCCCCTTCTGTGGACGCCCATGAAACCCTGTATGATAGGACCACCATACGGGGTTTACCTTGACAAGTTATGGTGGCTTACCAATCTTTATAATACTACTTATGAAACAGGGGACCAGGGAATGTGCATTGATCAATCCCCCGTTCTTATTGTATGCTTGTAGTTAATTTGGCCAGATCAGTCACACTTCCATTGTATTTGTATACTCTATTTAGCCTTGGAGTGCTCCCACAACCCCCTTCTGTGTATAAATTTATTTTAATAATGGTCAGATATTATTATTACTAATTGAAATCTACTAATTTCCATATTATTTTACATATTTAATCATCTAACAAGCCTATTTGAAATTGCTGCATAGGAACTCACAAATGTGTACCAAAAGCACTAAGCCTACCTAAAATACCTTCCAGATAGCCAAACAAACCATGGAACTATAGTACAGGTATAGGACCCATTATCCAGAATGCTCGGGACCAAGGGTTTTCCGGATAAGGGGTCTTTCCGTAATTTGGATCTCCATACCTTAAGTCTACTAAAAAATCAATAAAATATTAATTAAACCCAATAGGATTGTTTTGCATCCAATAAGGATTAATTATATCTTAGTTGGAATCAATTACAAGGTTCTGTTTTATTTCTACATAGAAAAAGGAAATCAATTTTAAAATTCTGAATTATTTGATTAAAATGGAGTCTATGGGAGACGGGCATTCCGTAATTCGGAGCTTTCTGGATAACGGGTTTCCGGATAAGGGGTCCGATACCTGTATAACCCACAATTTTATGTTTCCTTTATTAATGTAGTTTTTCATATTATAATAATTTGATTTTGTTGTTATCATTTTAAAAAAATGTAGAAAAAAAGACAAATACACACAAAGGACAAGGGTGGTAGCTTTAACATAGAGACAACCTAGAGGAAGATCTGTTTCAATCCTAATATTAAGTTGCATAATTTGTAGGTCTCTCTGAAAAATGTCTTGGAGTTGCATATTCTACTAGAACTGATTTCATTGTTTCTTGTATGAAACATTTTATTCATTTATATAAAAAGTCTTGCTGATATTTTGAAGGTTAAATAAGGAAATAACACTGCTCCAAAAGAGAGAAAAACTGAAAAATAAACGTGCACATGTATATCTTAGCAGAACTGTTACCATGGAAGCTGTTGAGGTTCTGACTTTGGTTCTTTGAAAGCACCAATCATATTTAGACACTGAATGAGATCTTTCCGATTTTAAAATTTGAAAATCTTGGATGGAAAATCACATCATTTACCCATTTAAGTACAATGTTTTTAGTTTTATCTCTCTAAGGAAATAAATGATAAATGTAACAACCTTCATAAAGAATCTTATATGCTACTGCCCTTTACACGACACACTGCTCCTTAATTTAAGGCAGGCTGTTGCTGGACATTGCTTCAGCTACCTGTTTAAGAGATAGTTAGTGGTGGAAGAGTAGCAGAAAATTGACTCACCCTTACTTACAAACTGAAGCGTAAATGCAAAGCAATAGTTTGGATTCTGAGTTGAACACACATGGGCACTATTCACAAAAGGTACACAGGTACACACTATACACACTATTCAAAAAAGGTACACACCCAACAATTTGTAGCTATTGTGTGGAACAGAAATGCTCCCATTCAGCCTGCCTTGATAAATAAGGAGAGTATGTGCATGGATGCTAGGGAACACTGGAACTATCACCAGCCTGTATGTGGTATTAATCTTTGGGTTGCCTTGACTGGTTGGACGCTAGTGCCTTAATTAACATCTATGTTAAGCAACATCATTTGAACACAAAAAAAGGGAAACAGTAAACACCACAACTTGTTTGCAATTTGCAGAATATATTCTACTTTGTGTTCATATTAGTTCATCATACTCAAGAACCTGCACCCACAATTACCAAAAAGTATTCTTTGAGCCAAAATTTTTGTATCACAGGCATTCTGAATATACATTTACACTGGAATTTTAGGTAAAAATATGGCAAAACTGTGCTTTGCTCTATGGTTTGGATATTCTATTTTGGATTGAAAGTTACCTTGTAATATGCAGACAAGTGAAAGCCATATACATTGAACCAATTGGATTTTATTGGCCCATTTTTCTCTTCATTTATATTCTTTTTATATCTACAACAGCTCAGTTTCCTTTCTTGATCTCTCATGTAATCAAGTTCTCTTTAAAGTATCTTGTCACTTTATCATTCTGCTTTGTTCACACTAGTTAATCCTTTTTTTCCTTTTAATTTCCAGCTCTCTCCTGACCTCTGCCACTTAAGCATGAATTGCTCCTAAAGATTTCTTCACAGATTGATATTGAAAAGGAACAGTTATTGTTTTTTATTAAGCACATTACCCATGACTTAGCCTTTAATAATTTACTGTTTGTTTCTATTGTCTAATTTTTGCTAAATGTATTGACATTCTTTTGGTCTGTTACAGAAAATTGTTAGATAATCCAGTCTGCTAAGTGACAAAAAAATATTTTCCTCTTCTAACTAATAAAGAAATAATACTATAAGCACCATTTTGCATAAAGCTTGTGTTGTCATACCCATGTGAAAATAGATGATTGTAGCAAGTTGAGCAACACAGTATTTCGTGATAGATTATAGGACCAACAATTAATTATCAAATTTGTTTCCAGGGCGCAAGTGCAAGAGCACTAAGGTGGGGCAAGAGCATGCCCCTTAGTGCTCATCTACAAAGCACTTGCGCCCAGGGGTGTGCTGCAATCTGCATGGAGCGCTGGATCAAAAAGGCCTACGTGCCTCCCCCAGCCCCTCTTGAATTGAGTGCTGCCTAAAGGAATGCAGAAGCATGCAGCCATTAGCACAGTGTCCCATGCACTGGGGGCACTGAGGAGTTTGAAGATTAAGCCTTTCAGTTTTAGCTTTTATTCAAACATACAGGTAAAAAAAAATTACCACTGGAATGTGTGGAATTTAAATGAACAATGTGTTTAATTATTCACCATTTACAGTCTCTTAAATTATGTGAACTCCTTTATTGGTTTGGATAGATGTATACACTGATGGATTCTCAAATCTTTATGAATATGTTCATGTCTTATAAAATCTGCAGTGTTTTTCCTTATCCTAGTAACTTAATACTATTGGCTACAAATGAAAGGCTCATTTATTATTGACTTTTCTTTAGATTGCACTTTATACTACTAGTTAGAGTATGCCGTGAATATTTTCTGCTAATCATTAAGATCCATTGAAAATTACATTTGCAGCATCCGACATGGCTTTCATATTACTCTCTACAAAATAAGCAAGTTGTCTCCATAGACCTGATGGCTCATCACACATGTTTGTATATTCTCCACTGGCATTTTTGGCAGAGAAGAACCTGAACCCAATGGTGATGCATAAGCTAAAGGAGTTTATGGCAGAAAGCAAGTAAGGGAGGTCTAGTTATTGTGTTTTCATACAGTGAAACTAGTGCCAAGGCAAGAGCAAAGCAGAAATGCATTTTTTAACTAATCATTAAGAGTGATTTGTAATGTATACATTCGTCATTTATAATATATAAAGGAGAAAACTTACAGCACTTCAAAAATGTGTCCCTTTAAAAAGGATTCAGTTCAGAGCTTAGGTACTGAAATGGTTAAAGGACTAATAAATCACACACATGTTGAAATCACTAAGATTTTGAAAAATAGAAGCTTCATAAAAATATTTAGTGGCTGGATATAATGTTCTAGTAATACTAAATGAATATAGCTATTTGTGGTTGAACATGAGATACCATAATGGAAATATTGAAGACAAAAGTTTGAAAACACCAGGAGAATACTTTGTGTTCCATTTATTGCATTAAAAACAACGGCATCAATCAAACACTTGCTGACACCTGGTGCCAAAGAAGCAACTGTTACAGGAGCTTATGTAAGCAGTACATTTCCAGGCTCTCATACACTATTTATTGCAAATCGATAAAGATGCAGTAAATGGATGGAAATGGAAGGATGCTCAGAATTTCAGATTTAAAGGCAAAGTGCATCCTTGACCTTCTATGTGTTTGTTAGCCAGGAATTACATTAGCTAGGGAGGCCTCAAGGACAGGAAAATAGCATGAATAACATGAATTTTAACCTATGTATAGGTAGTGCTCTTTAAATTTATTTTGCTGAAATTTACAATAAAGTAGAAAATATTAGGTGCAAGAGTGTCAACCTTTAAAATGTTTGCAGCTATACATTAAGGGTTTGTGATAAAGTTTGCCTCAGGTATTTTCTATAAACATCAATAAAACATTGCAATCTGTATCTGACCCATAATGACAGTATTGTATTCTTTAATGATGGTGAGGATACACAAGGCAGAACCTAATCATGAATAAATATTTCTATATAGGTCAAGGAATATGTTGGCAATATAAAAATAAAAAGTTGGTTGGCTAGTAGGTTACAGGCAACAGCAGGGAATAAGTGGCATCTCTGGGAGGAGGTGCAGGAAGTGAATGCAACAGCAGACAAGTGGTTTATATGTGTCTACTGTTTTCTGTGGCTTCTGAGGATGAAAAAGAAGTAGTGTTGAATTTGCAGTGTAGAAGTATAACTTTAGCAGCATATTTGAGAATGTTCCCTCAGAATTACTGAATTTCTAAACAGTCCCAAAATTGGGCTACCTTCTTTAAGGACAATATCATTTCCCCCTTCTTCCTTGGAATAATGTGTATGTCTGCATTTATGTGAGTGTAGTAGGGAGTTAGCAAGAATATACATGTTTTCATAGAAATAAGGCACAATGATTCCTATTAGAAGCACATGACAGGCAGGGGATGGAGAAAGGGTAAGCGAAAACACAGAGGAAGGTATAAGGATGTGCATGGTGTAGGAGCTATGAGATGCACATGTGCTTGCCCTGGCTGTTTTTTTCAGAATTAGAGAAGAGGGGGATTTGAGATACAAGAGAACAGTTTGCAGGGAGGACATTTCTCTCTACAGAATGAGGGGTCCACATATATTTTATAAATATATATAGTGCAATTTACTGATTTATGTACAAGATGGAGACATACAAATAAAGCCCTCTCACTTATGACCAACAGCATACAGAAGGGCTGATTCACTAAAGTGCGTTAAAACGAGCGCTACTTATAGCATGCATTAAAAATTTAATTGCTTCTTATTTTTTGCGACTTAACGCACGATTCACAATCAGATACTTGCGTTAATTAATACGCAATGTTGTTTGCGTTATTTAAGTCACGATGAGCGTTTTCTAGCGTTATTTTCCGCACGTGCGTTAATTCCCGCTGCGTGCGATGTATTTCGCCGATTGCTATATTAGCGCACGATTTAACGAATGATTTTACGCACGTAACCATTACATTCGTAAAACTACTTTTCTGCAAATGACCATTTCCCTGAAAACTGGAGGCTGCATCACTCTAGGGCCAACACATACTAGAAAAAATCCCACTGCAAAGTCCATGTTGTGTTGCCAAAAGCTCACAAACCACAATTTTCTATAAGTACCGCTTGCCTCAAGTAGGTGTTAATTTTCGCACAGACTAATCCGATATTTAGCGCATCTAACGCTTCTTATGTGTTTGTGAATCATGCGTTAGTATTATCTCTATGCGAGAATTAACGCAATGCGTTAAAATTAACGCCTTGCGATCATGCGTAATTTAGCACATGTGATATGCGTCTTAACGCACGCGATAATACTTTAGCAAATTGCAAGTTTTTTTGCGTCAATTTTAACGCAAAAAAGCATGCAATAACGCTAATCGCACTTTAGTGAATCAACCCCCATGTATCATCTCTACAATGTCAGGTTCAATGCTAGTGAAACAATGAAAGCATTTATAAAATAAGGTATATGTAATACATGAATATATAGACCACACAAAAAAGGCAGTATGTGTTTGCAGTAGTAAAATATACAGTAAGTCATTAAATATGTATACACAAGGTGAATTTTGGGGTATGTACATGTCACATATCTGTGTAATCGTATACAAATTTGGTATTAAATAGTTCAGAAGACTGCTAGAATTCATAGTTAAGATGTTTTATATTGATATCTAATAACACGAAGGGAAAAAAATGCTGTAAAATGTAAGATTTGAGGAGATTTCTGATATTTCATTAATTTGCTAATTTATTAGTTTCACATAGAAAGAAATGTTTACCTACTGTATTTGGGTTTCAGCAGAATGTGTACTTCCAAAAAAATATATGGTCTTCTGGTGTAAACTTATTTTTTAGATATTCCTATCCATACTGGGCATCAAACTATATAAATGTATATATATTTATATATACTGTATATTATCATATTGTAATATATGTTCATCATATATTATATTGTTCATATATAAAAAATAATAATTTCTTTTTTTAAGCAGAAGTGGAATCACACAAAAACTCAGGCTGTCCCAAAAAATGATTTTTAGTTTTTAATTTTCCTAAGTAAATTAGAATTTCAACTGATAAATGCCCCTAAAATGAGAGACCACAAAATGTTCGAAAATGCCTGTCAAATGAAATGCAAAGTTATGCTGGCACTTTAATTTATTTTAAGTTCCTTTCCACTAAAATTCTGTATTAAACCTTCCTTAATGGGAGTTTTTGTGATAAATCTGAATTTACTAGCCATAAATATCCACCCAATCTTCATGTCTCAAGCTCTAAGCAGGAATTGCATTTGCCTTTTGGTGTTACTCCTTACATGTACAGGTATGGGACCTGTGATCCAGTATGCTCAGGACCTGGGTTTTCCGGATAAGGGATCTTTTCCTAATTTGGACCACTACTAAAAAAATGTAAACATTAAAGGGGAATAATCATGATTTTTTTTAATAATATTAAAAATGTCTAGACAAAATGTTGACAATATCATTTTGCACTGTTACAAAGTTATAGCTAAAGAGACTTCCTCCACAACAGTGACAGTGGTGCATCAATTGCAGCAATATTACAGACCTCTGCACAGCCACTGTGTGTGTACAGGCACATTGATTCCTATATGTTGGATTCACAGACACCTCTCTATGTCCCTCAATCAGAGCACTCCTGTAGACTGACTAGTCTGTAGCATTTACTCTGCTACAGGGATTGAGGCTGAACTGGGCCAGATAGTATATAGGCAAAACAAGGGAAACCTTAGCACAAACACTATATTCCTTCCCAGACATGCTGATTTGCATAAGCCAAGTGACTGACACTGAGTTCCACAGTTTGTGTCTCAATATAACAAATAGGCCATGTTACTTTGTGTCTCACATTAAAAAATAGGTTGTACTGCAGTCCCACTTATTTTGCTTAGCAATTAGCAGTATAAAAAGAATATGTTTATAGCTGTGCATAACCTAACTTTATATTCAGTGGCATAGCTATAGAGGAAACAGACCCCACAGTCATGGGAGGAGGCTGGGGAACAGGTTCTGTTTACTCTATAGCCACTGAGAGATTGTGCCTGCGTCTGTATGCAGCGAGGGGGGTAGGTAAGGCTGTGGTGCACACTGGGCCCCTCCAAATATTTTTTTGCAGGGGGACCCAGCGGCTTATAGTTACACCACTGTTTGTATTTGTAATAGATTTTTGTTTTCTCCTGCCCTGGTTTAAGGTGGGAATCTACTTATGTTAGATTGTCTTTTTTGTGATTTGTAATTTTTTACTGACATTTTTTTTTTTTTTGTCATTTATTACATGACAAAACTGACAAATCTGAAAGAAAAAATAAGCCATCTAAAAGCTGGGAGCTTTTGTTGATAAATCTGCCCCTAAATAGGATTGTTTTGTCTCCAATAAGGATTAATTTTGTCTTTGTTTGGATCAAGTACAAGGTACTGTTTTATAATTACAGAGAAAAGGGAAATAATTTTTTAAAAATTTCATTAAATATTTGATTAAAATTGAGTCTTCCCATGATTCAGAGCTTTCTGGATAATGGATTTCCAGATAATGGATCCCATACCTGTGATATACTTATTAATCTATGTAGGTATTGCCGTAAGAGTTCTGCAGTATTAAGGCATTTATGATGATAGTCATTTTGGATATTACTGCCAATAGATTTGCCACATTAGTGCCACCTAGAACGCTATGTTTATTCAGCAGAAAGCTTTACTATACCTGAATAAAGAGCCTTAGAAGCTCTTTCCAATAGCAGCTGCCATTTTAGCTTGGTCTTGATAGCTTCCTGCTGCAGTTATACCCGTTGGAAGCTCAGATCTCACATTCCAAAGGGAGGGGGGAGTGAGTGCCCCAAACCTGAAGAAGCCCTAAAAGAGAGGAAGTCTAATACCAAAGAACATGTTCACAAAAAAGGAGACAAGAAATCCTGTGTTTCTTTTGATAAAGGACTCAGCGTTTTTATGAGTGCTTATGGTTGTATTTACATAGATCTTTCTGATAAAGCTTACTTAGTTTTTACCTTTCCTTCTCCTGTAAGGCAAATGCAGAATCCTGATTTGATTTTATTTTCAAACATTCCAATAAAAATGCATGTTTAAACTTCCTATTACTGGATTTGACATACACGTAAGTAATTTAATAACAACTGCATCTTGTGCTTAAAGATATACCGGTAGTATTTTTTTGTAACACTATGCAACATTATGATGAAAAATTAGGACTACTGCAATTTCACACTGCAGAAAAGAACTAAAAATGTGACATTTGCAAAACAAATTACAATAATGTGTGTACCTTTTGTAAAATACAATGAGAGAAATTCACAGTAAAAAGCATTTTGTCAACCTAATATTTTGGCTACCGCCCCCCCCCCCCCCCCCCCCAGCTTTACATGACCTGTGAAATACAAACATTATTTACCCTGTACCTTTGAAACACTACAGTACTGAATACTGCTCCAACTTACAGCTCATGTAACCATGTTTCAGCAATCACAATGATTGCTGAACTCAAGCATACATATTTTAACAATCACTAAAGAGTGAAAATACAATGGTGTTACCAATCTGTACATTATTTGTTATTAGTCGTGCAAAAGTTACAGACTTATCATTTGGGCCAACACCATCCTCCTCCTTATCCTATTTCCCCTACAAGTTATACTCTCTCATGCCTAGTTTAAAATCTTTTAATCTTTTTAATCTTTTTTTAAAAAGTCTTCCAGCCACTAAGTCCCTTAAACATCTGTAGTTACTAAATGCGGTTCAAAAAAAAGAACATAAGTTAAGTACAAATTTGCAACCACATTCTCTTTTTTTCTGTGTAATCTACCCTATAATTTACTCTTTACCGATTGGTTTGGGTAGATTGGCATTATGGTTTTACTGCCTGTTTTAGCTCTGTTACATGTACACACATGTATGAACATCTTTATAATTACATTTTGATTAAATAATTAACACACAAAGCTTGTAAAAATAGGACTCTTGAATTATTCATAAATGCACTTCTTCATCAAGAGGTTAGGTACATCTGAAGCTTAGCTCTAATAACATGTTTCTACTTTTGCATAAGATAAAATTCCCAGAGATATTTAATCAAATAGATATACATTTTGATTTTGCCTGTATCCTGCTGCTCCTATAATTGTAAAGCACCTCATGAACATTTCATAGGGCAGAATCATTATTAGGTGCTCTGAATGAAACCATCACTGGAAGGACTGTTTAAATGCTAAATAAAGAAATTGCTTCTCTGGGAAATATGATATATTCCCTCGCCAGTAAGTGCATTGTGATCTGTACAGAAGGGATGCACCAGGAAAAAGTATTATCATTACCTTCGATATTTTAATATGATTTTAAAGTGACCTGAAACTGTGAACTTGATCCCACCAACAGATGGATGAAAATCAGGCAGATATCACCCATGTTTGAGAATCCCATTGGACAAGGAGCACATCAAGGAGCCCTTGGTAATTTAGAGCCTGAGAAGTGATAGAACATTTATGGTTTAAACCTATGCAGGTGTGCAAATTTGTTTTAATAGATCGTGAGTAGTGATGGGCGAAATGTTTCGCCAGGCATGGATATGCAGCGGATTTCCGCATTTCGCCATTTGTCGTTTTTTTCTGCAAATTTGCTGCGGAAAAACTTGCCGCACGTGCGTTTTTTTGACGTGCAACATTTTTGCCGTTTTGCGAAATGGGACAGATTCGCTCATCACTAATCGTGAGAGCTCTGAGCTATCCAATATGTGTTGTGAGTCTGGGGGAGAAATATTTTCTTTTTTAGTTTAGATCAAGCTAAGGAGAAGTTAATCCCTAAGTGCTTCCCGTAATTAAAGAAAAACCTCTTAGTTTTGAAAACTGTCTGACTGGCTTCTCAGGGTACTAGAAATTAACCTTTTAAAACATTTTGAAGGTTCAGCTTAAATTTAGGTGTATTCTCAGTAGTTTTTTCCAAAATAAAAAGATGTAAATTAAGTTCTAGTGTGGATTTAGGCCCTAGATGGAAATATTTGGTCTGTTTAGTGAGCAGTAATACCCCCATGCATCCAATATTCCCATGTGAATAAGAGTTTTCTCTTGGTACACCAGTCCAACATTGGACCCAGGTTAAAAAAAATCCCACCTGCGAAAGAGTTAAATTTGTGCCCCATGCACAGAAACCTTTTGTATGTTAACTGCATTTTTCTTCCAAAAAAGATGGGGCAACCACCCGAGGGACCAATGGAACTACAATCAGCTCCACCACTACATAGAAACCACAAAATTAAAGGACTCAAATAAGCAAAACACTTGGTGGGAAAACCTAATCGCAGCCCGAACTAAACTAAAAAGACCATTGTCGGAACTATACAAACACCTTCTAAGCAGTCACTATGATATAAAAAAAACACATCAAACCAGCTGGGAGAAAGAACTAAACATTAAAATACCAACAGAACAATGGAAAAATATCTATAGCTCAATACATAAATCTTTTACAGCATCTAAAACACAAGAATTCACATACAAACTAATCACTCGATGATACTATACCCCAACCAGACTGAAACAAATGTTCCCCTCAGCTCATGATAGCTGCTGGAGATGCCTCCATCAGCAAGGTACATATAGTCACATTTGGTACAACTGTGATGCATTAAAAGACTACTGGAAGGAATTTATTACAATATCTGAAAAGGTCACGCAGGAAAATGTAGCTACCGAATTCCTACCCAAACTCATACTCCACTACGACTCACAAACCTCAACCACTATCAAAAACCAACTACTACTATTTATGCTGCAAGCAGCAAAAGCTATCATACCAAAAAAATGGAAGGACAAAACTCCACCTACCAAACAAGAATGGATCTCTCTTATTGAAGAAACAAGACAAATGGAAGAAATAACAGCGATTATACTTGGGAAAAGTAAAAAATACTGGGAGACATGGTCCCCATGGATGAACTTCTTCAGACTCCAAAAAATAGACAAAACCATTTTTGTAGATTTTTTTGCAAACCGAATATTCCTAGACAGGGAAACCATATAGCTCTCTCTCTAAAAGTTAGCTTTATAATGTTACTCTAGATGTGATTTCCTGTAAAACGATTTTTGTTTTATGATATAAAAATCTGCATACCCTTCCCCCACCCCCTTTTTCCTTCTGTACCCCCCCTCCCTATATTAAAAAACTATAAATAAAGATTTAAAAAAAACCCAAAAAACTGCATTTTTCTAAAAAGCTCAATTCCTTTGCTACGGACAAATCTGAACAACACCAATCTACTAGTTCACCATAGTGTTTCTAACCAGTAGAAATACAAATATATTCCAGTTATTTTTGAAGTAATATAATAAAAAATACAGTCATAATACAAATATCCATAGCCTTTTGCTTTGTTAAGCAAACTAACATTTACCAGAACAACATTTATGAAAACCATCTTGGTAATGAGTGGGGTAGGGGCATACAAAATGATTTCCATTGATGGATCATTTATCAAAATCTCCCATCTGAAAATCTGTGACAAACTGCACTAAATCTATCATGAAAATGTCCCTGTTCAAGTCAGTAATATGCTTTATAACTTGCAGTATTTTTATCTCAGTGGAAGACAATGATTAATGACTTCACTAACCTGTCTTATTGCTGTGTTCTGTAAAATGTGAAACCAGTCTTCTTACTTCCTTGTCTTGCAGTAACAGATCTATAATAATTCTTGGAAAAGGTAACATATTGTTACCATGTGTTGAATAATTGCTTACATTCATTTACAGTATGCCTGTGGATGTTCAGATGCATGTGAGTTTCTGCACATTTTTATCTAGTTTATGAAATGTTATGCGGATCATGGCCAATTCACAGGATGGATTAACTTGCCTTGACCTAAGCACCAACATTCTCCACAAGATTTACTCAATATACTGAAGATAAATGACAGTGGTAGACATATCTCAAACTAAGTGTTGGTGCATTAGGGCTTAGGGTCAATTAGATTGAAACACCAGAAAATTGAAACACCGGTGAGATTTTCTTTACAGACTTAAAGCATATTGCTGGTTGTATTCTTTGTTTAAGCCTATTTTTTTATATTAAACATGTTAAACCTAACATGGAGATCAGACAGAGTATTAAGAAAGCTATTATGTTTGTTCACTTGCTCTGACCTGGTGAAATTTTTTGGGTGGCTAAGAAATTTGGTAAGTATAGGACATGAAGTCCCTTCGTTTTCCATGGTGGAGATTGCACAGATTCTTTGAAAAACTCAAAGTCCAGGAATCTATCACTTCAACATGGAACAAGGTGAAGGAGGGGTTGAATGCCATCTTAAAAGGGGAGACCAGTCCTAACAGGTCAAAGGCAGATTATCATTGTTTCCACTCAATCTAGTGAACTATATACAGTGAGGAACATAAGTATTTGAACACCCTGTGATTTTGCAAGTTCTCCCACTTAGAAATCATGGAGGGGTCTGAAATTCACATTGTAGGTGCATTCCCACTGTGAGAGACAGCATTTTAAAAAATTCAGGAAATCACATTTTATGATTTTTAAAGAATGTATTTGTATTGCACTTCTGCACATAAGTATTTGAACACCTGGCAATCAGCAAGAATTCTGTCTCTCAAAGACCTGTTACTCTGCCTTTAAAAAGTCCACCTCTACTCCACTCATTATTTGTAGCACCTGTCTGAGCTCTTTAAAGACCTGTCCACCCCACAGTCAGACAGACTCCAACTACTATCATGGACAAGACCAAAGAGCTGTCAAAAGACACCAGAGACAAAGGGCTATGGCTGGAAAGGGCTATGGGGCAATTGCTAAGCAGCTTGGTGTAAATAGATCTACTGTTGGAGCAATTGTTAGAAAATGGAAGAGGCTAAAGACGACGAAGAAATCAGCCCAGAACTACAAGGGAGGAGCTGGTTAATGACATGAAGAGAGCTGGGACCACAGTTTCAAAGGTTACTGTCGGTAGAACACTATGCCGTCATGGTTTCAAATCATGCATTGCACGGAAGGTTCCCCTGCTCACGCCATCACATGTCCAGGCCCGTCTGAAGTTTGCCAATGACCATCTGGATGATCCAGAGAAGGCATGGGAGAAAGTCATGTGGTCAAATGAGACTAAAGTAGAACTTTTTGGTCTAAACTTCACTCGCCGTGTTTGGAGAAAAAATAAGGATGAGTTGCATCCCAAGAACACCATCCCTACTGTGAAGCATGGGGGTGGTAACATCATGCTTTGGGGGTGCTTTTCTGCAAAGGGGACAGGACGACTGCACTGTATTAAGGATATTAAGGAGAGGATGAATGGGACCATGTATTGTGAGATTTTGAGCAACAACCTCCTTCCCTCAGTCAGAGCATAGAAGATGGGTCATGGCTGGGTCTTCCAACATGACCCGAAACACACAGCCAGGATAACCAAGGAGTGGCTCCGAAAGAGGCATATCAAAGTTCTGGAGTGGCCTAGACAGTCTCCAGACCTAAATCCAATAGAAAATCTTTGGAGGGAGCTGAAACTCGTGTTACTCAGTGACAGCCCCGAAACCTGACAGATCTAGAGGAGTGGGCCAAAATCCCTGTTGCAGTGTGTGCAAACCTGGTCGAGAACTACAGGAAACGTTTTGACCTCTGTACTTGCAAACAAAGGTTTCTGTACCAAATGTTAACACTGATTTTCTCAGGTGTTCAAATACTTATGTGCAGCAGTGCAATACAAATACATTCTTTAAAAATCATACAATGTGTGTTCTGTCCTCACCACGTGTTACCCTGAGGTAGTGTGTAGCTTGACATACAGCTAAACCTTCCCACACACCAATAAAGAGACCAAGGGTGAAATCTGTTGAACTACTGGATGATTATGGAAAATGAGTGAAACTGTAACACAAATAGAATAAACACAATGAGTATATAGGAAATATACTAACACAAAAACAGCTGCAACATACACATCAATGCCAGGTCAAATTATATGCCACAGTGTCTCTGAGGTGATGGTCACTTTTGTGCTAGAAGAGAAAAGTGCATTTACCTGCTTTACTCTATACACTTTAAGGCTAATGCCACACAAAGCATATTCTTGGCAAGCCAAAATACACTTGGCGAGAATATGTTGCTACACTTCAAAATCCTGTTACCTGTGCCTGCACCTGAAAGCATTGAATACACATTTGGGTGCAGGCATATGTAGCCAATATCTGCCAGAGAACACGAGATTTAAGGGCAGATTTATCAAAATGTTTAGAGTTTAGAGCTTAATGCATAAAAACATGTTCTATTCATTCCTATGGGCTTTGCGGGAATATGCTCCTATGCTTCAAAATCCTCTTACCTGTGCCTGCACCCAAAAGCATTGAATACACTCGAATGCAGGCACATGTAGCTGATATCCACCGAAAATGCAAAGTCTTGGGTTTTTGGCGGATATCGGCTACATGTGCCTGCACCCGAGCGTATTCAATGCTTTCGGGTGCCGGCACAGGTAACGCATATAATCGCACTCAACATTGCAGCACTTTTTTACATTCATGAAAACATAAATCTGAACTTTTTTTTTTGTAGGAACCTCTGCTACTCATATTCCTACTTTTGGGGGCACATTCATTAAAGTACGACAGGTCAGATTACAAAAAAAAATTATTTTTTCTAAAGTTTACAACTATTGCGAATTTTCTGCAATATTTTCGTTAATTTGCACAATGTTAATTTTGCGAAAAGTTGCATCATGCTTGGACGAAAATATTGTGGTACAGTACGATCCAAAAGTGACAAAATGTTCATATCTGAACGATCGTAAACAGCGTGGAAACCTTTCTGACTTTGATCCTTCTGTGCATGATTTTGGAAACCTCCCTTAGGAATCAATGGCACTCTGCAGCTCCAACCTGGCCCAAGGAAAGTCACGATACCGAAGCTTGAATGAATCCGAAACTTTCATACTCGTTGCGACAAATACAATTTTGTCACTCAAAAAGGCAGATTTATTAAGACACGAACGCTCGGAGCGTTCATTTGAATGCTCTGAGCGTATTTTCGCCTAATTTTTCGTGTCTTGCGCAACTTTTTTGACGCCCGCACAATTTTTTGTACGCTTGCGCGACTTTTTCGTACACTTGCGTAAAAAAAACGGAAAGGTTTTCCCGCTGTTTACAATCGTTCGGTTGTAATCGGACCTGTAATCGTACTTTAATAATTTGCCCCCAAATGTAGGAATATGAGTAGCAGAGATTCCTAAAAATAAAAAAGTTCAGATTTATGTTTTCATGAATGTAAAGTGCTGCAATATTGTGTGTGATTATGTATTCTTATGCTGTTTTATGGGAAGATAACATTTCTTAGTTGAGTCAAGCAATGCAGTAGCTCTCACTTGTATTAACAAGGACATAAAGAATAATATGTGCATAACAAACCATGCACTATTCATTTTCTAGTTAGTGATGAGCACAATTTTTTGCCAGGCATGGATTCGCTGCAAATTTTCCACATTTCACCATTGGCAGATTTTTGCCACCACTGGCAAAAATGTGCTGCGGGAAAATACACTGTGCGACCAAAACCCTTTCTGAATATTATGATGAAACCTCCTTTATTCTAATCTGAAAGCATGCCCTTGTGTCTGCTTAAAGGACTTAAAACTCAGTGGCGTAACTGAGTCATGCGGTCATGGGGTGCCCCAATGGGACATGGACCATGGGGTCAGCTTTCTCTATAGCCACACTACTTGTGTGCACCTGCTGCCTGACATGGCCTATCCTTCATATAGCCATGCTGATTGATAGTTAATATGCTTTTCTGAAATTTAGTGTCTTTGTTGCGCCAGTGTAAATTTTCTTTTTGCAACAAAAATTCAATTAGATCATATTACAGTCATTATTCCTCAGGGGTTCTAGTACTTGCACATTTGCTATACATTCTGGGTGGGTTGTTAGATATCAATAGATTCAGTATAGCAAGATTTCTGGTTGATTCCTCATCAACCTGTGATATAAAATTGTTATGTAACAAGTTTATAAACTTGTTCTAATTAACTATCCTGGCAGTACTATTGCTCCAGTCAATATTTGGGTAATTAACACCCCAGTTCATCAAGACTAGCAGCCTTATCAGTTTAACAGGAGCTGAGTCTCTTCCTCTTTACTAACTAAAGGGAGTCTTCAGCACATCCCTACAAATAATTTGCCTGACACTTTTAAATCTGTGAATAATTTGAGACATGAGGCCTTAGCCCAATTTTTCACCATCAGTTTTGCCATTGGTTTAAATTCTGCTTAAGAAAAATCCTCCCCCCCTCCTTTTCTGTCTTATTTGTCAATTACATATTTCCCCTCCAAAGCCAATATCTCCGTTCTCCTATTTTCCCAGCCAGGCTTCTTGCATTTGTAAACATTTAATACTGGTACCAGCTTTTAACAAGTTTAAATACACCTTCTGGTCCCTCCTGCCATTGCCAATACCCCCATCCAAATCTCCACCCCAATTTTCACTATCTTCAACAGAATTACTCACTACTCCCTCCCTGCCCATGCCTAGTTCAAAATATCCTCCAACCTTCTAGCCATCCTCTCTCCTATAGCAGTTGAATCATTATCATTAGGGTGCAGCCCATTCCTTTCAAAAAACCTGTAACTAACAGAAACATCAGCCCATTTCTCCAAATCCCAAATGCCTCCTTCCGACACCAATCCTTCAGCCACTTATTAATCTCCCTAAGCTCCTATGGCCTTTTTAGGGTACGGACAGCTGAGATTTGGTGCCCGCAGTAAATCTTGCATTTTTCATTTTATACTGTATAATAAATAGGGCTCTGAATGTTTCATGTGGTACAGGTAATATCTCTAAGATGGAAGTCCTTGATAGGACTGCAATCATAAATGTTGGGGCACTGTACAAGTTATTTATATGGGGCCCTGAACACAAGTGTGCAGTACCAACATTTCTGGTTTCACCCATTTTGTGTGCTACACAAATTTGCTGGGACAAAAGGTTCAACTTATTGGATATATTTTTATCAACCACATATGCTATCATGTAAATTCATCAATCATTTTATTGAAAGCAGGGGTGTAACTATAAAGGTAACAGGTCCTGAAACAGCTGGGGAGCCAGAAACTATAGGGAGCTCAGTGGGACCAATAAGGCAGCTGCAATATACGATCAAGGAAAGTGTCCTGTTCCCAAAATTAGGGGCCCAATGATTTTGATGTGTAGCCCAATAACTAGTCATTCCATGTAGCTCATATAATTTAGTAAATGGATCCCAATATAAACAGTTGTTTTTACTCTTATAAGTAAATTGATCTGTTAATTAATGTGCTTATAGTCAGTCAAATCATTGGGGTTCAGTGGACATTGCCCTAAGTTTAAACTGAACACACCTTTCTGCCCCAGCTCTGCGCTGTCATTGCTTGATACAGCTGTTAAGGGGCCCAGCGATCTTGTGCCAGTAGTAGTTCATATAAATAGTAAAAACAATGAATTCATGTGCTAATAATGTCAGTCAGTTTATTGGGAGTCAGTGTAATTTACCTTAAGTTTTTTAAAATTCTTTGGTGGTCAGTTTGCCCTGAGTTTAAACTAAAGAAGCAATCTGTCCCTGCCAAGCTGTTCTGCATAGTCATTACTATTATTGTATGTAAGTTATGTTAGTTCTTTTTTTGTAAAGTAAGTTTTTGTGTACGTAAATTGCGTATTTGTAGGGGGCCCTATAAATAGTCATTCCATGTAACTTACATAAGCTACTATGTAAGTTTCTATGCAAGTTACTTGAGTTTCCAGGCAAACAGCTGTTAGCATTCTGAACACATAACCCAGGGTTTCACATTTAATTTTTTATATATCTTTTAAGTTATATTTCAGAATATTACCTTTCTCTCACTTGTTACCATGTTAGTGTGTTTATCTCAGTTAACTTGCATTCTGAGCCAAGACATTGCAGCCATGTTTTTAATTGTTTCCTTTCTCTCTTTAATAATAAAACAGTGTTTTGTATTTAAAATAAACCTCAAACAACAAATATATTGCATAAAACAACTCATATATAACAGCTTGCTTCATCTAATCTAAATACTTTTTTAATAGTATGTGCTATTGGGTAATCCTAAATACAAAAAATTGCCATTTTAAGTACAGGGGGACGCCCCCTGGGACCATATGAGTCACAGTGCACACAAACAAACAGGGCACACATACATATTAGGTCACTTCAGCCAGTTAATGGATAAAGTTTTGTCTTTTACTCCCGCATTTCTTCCTTTTAGGGCCATGACAGCCGTGGAGATTAATCGCCCGCGACAAATCTCCGTTGTCGCGGGTGACTAATCTCCCTGGAATGCCATCCCACCGGCTAGAATGTAAATCACCAGTGGGATGGCATACGTGGCTCGGCGATTTGCCGAAATTGCCGAAGTCGCCTTAAGAGGAAACTTATGCCATCCCATCGGCAATTTATATTCTAGCCGGTGGGATGGCATATCGGGGAGATTAGTTGCCCACGACAAGGGAGATTTGTCGCGCAGCGACAGAGTTACAGTTAGAGCTGCATTATTTTTGGTCAGGTGATCTCTGAGGGAGCACAGAGACAATAATGGTGGCTTAAGGTAAAAGATGTAAAAGAGCAACATTTACTGATATATATATTTTCCAGTTTGATAAGGTTTTCATAGACCACTTAATATTATATATACTATTTGTTAGTTAAGTATTCATTCTGGGGAAATAGTTTTCCTTTAATTCTAACCAAGCTGCATAAATCCATACTGGTGTCATAACAATCCTATTGACTTTATTTAATGTTCAATTGTTTTTTAGTAGGCATAAGGTACAGAGATGCAAGTAACCCTAGGTCCTGAGCATTCCATATAATGATCCCATGCCTGTACCTACAGCTATGTGATAACGAGAGAAAGAAATTCCAGCACTTTAATTTGTGATCCCATTTATAGCTGACTAAAGTAATGCGCAGTTTATGTGACTGAAGGGTGTCAGGAAACCTGTTATAAACAGATATGTTCTGCTGGGCAATTAGGGAGGGTCAATTTTGAAAGACAGTTTGGGAGATGACAAAATATCAGTGTGAGGTTGCAAAAGAAGAATATTGAGCATTTTTTTGTTAATAGAGAGGCATTATTAAAGATATTATTAAATGGAACACTTACATTTAAATTAGTATGTTATCTAGGAATCCATTGACTGTGAGGCTTCAGTTTTATAATTTTTACAAAACTGTTCACAATTTCTTTGAAATATGCAAATCTTATTACATAGAAATGGTTCCATTCACCATTACATACAGGAAACAAACAATAGATAGTAATACGAATCATTCAAACTGGTCAACAAATCTACAGGTAATTACTGATAAACCCTAGGTTTTACTCCTGTGTCCAACTTTTCCCACATCAAGTCACATTTTTGTGGAAAGCCTCAAGACACATAAGTACATTTAATTAATAGAAGAAGTCTTATTTACCAAACTTATCAGCTACCTGTCACAGGCATGTATACTCTTGTCCAGCAGGTCCTTCTGATCATAGTCTTAATCACATAGATAGGTAAATTAAAGGTAGGTAGATTCAAGTCAAACTAAAAAAATACTTTATGCACCAGCCCCTTCACATCTATAACAAATATACTACCTGGACGTATAGTATTTGGACAATTGTTATAGGGAATAACAATATTCATGTAAACATGTAGAATGTATTAGCTTACCTCAGACTCATTAATCATACAAATAATGCACTCAGGCCCTATCCTCCAATGCAGTTGATGGTAATTCCTCAAATAGAGGCTAAAACAAAGGGTCTTGGGTTCTCAAAATAGAGTTATACAATCTAGAAGTTAATTAGCCTTTCATATCTTCCAATAATATGTTCTTAAAATGAGTCAAGTGTAGATCTCTAACAATATCTGACATAATTGTCCTCAGACATCATTTATGACACCTATTTATCAGAATAGGTGACAGAGAGAGGCTGAAACAGAGGGCCCTGGGTTCTCAAAATAGAGTAGTACAATCTAGAGGGTAATTTGCTTTTTATAATATGTTCTCAAACTGAGTCAAGTGTAGATGTCTTACAATATCTGACAGAATATCTGGCATCATGTTAAGGCTGTGGATGTCTCTACTTAGGGACAGTTGTTTGGAAAGTTTATTCCTTATCTGTACCAGTCAAGTAGACCTTTTATAATAAATGTAACCAGTCTTACTAAGATATTATCATGCATAATCTTAAGATTGACAAATAGCCTTCCAAAACATCAGTGGAAGGGGTAATAAGGGATAGGATACTTGAATATATTGCAAATCAGATATTGAGGTACAAGGTTGGACTGGCCCCCAACAGGGCACTGGATAAAGACCCAGTGGGTCCTAGTCCTGTTGGACCTCTTTTCACCGGGCATGTTAGTGTGTGGGCCGGATTGCTGTTGACCAGTAATGAGTAGAGACTAGAGAAGAAGGTATTTAGACCCTTAAATCTTGTTACAGAAGTGAAATTACACAGAAATATAGAAAACATTTGAAAGCCCAGCTTGTCCTGAAAAATATGATGTATAGTTTTCCTACTAAAACTAAAATTACCCCAGGAAATGCCCCAAAGTGAAAAGACAAATGGCAAATGAAATGCAAAATCCTGCTGGTAAAATCATTATTCCAAGGCTCATGTAGATGTGGGACTGGGTTTTATGGCACACTGACAGATTTACTAAGAGCTAAAGACAAGTTAATAAAAAAAAAAGTTGGTAAAATGACAAAGTCTGAAAGCGGTCTGTTTAAAAGACAAATTCACAAAAGTGGAGATAGAGGTTTGTGAATAAAGTGGAAAATCCGACAAATCTCCACTTTTATTTTTTCTCAATATCACCACTTTTGTGAATTCCCCCCTATGAGTTTGTACCAGCATGGTTTAATGTGTAACAGATCTTGACAGACTTGCTGCATTTAATTCATATACCTATGGCTAATGCCACACGGTGCTAATTCTCAGCCTCAGGAAAAAGGCAGGCTGAGCATGATCCCTCAACTAGCATCAGCCTTCTTGTCTGCTCCCGGAACCATTGTGTCTGTCTGTGTGCTGGCACACATTGCTGATATCAACAAAGAAGCATGAGAGTTTCCATTTCAGAGCCAATTTCTGCCATGTGGTTCTGCACCTGGGCCAACAGAATGGTTTGAGGTGGGGGCAAGGTAGGAGGCTGATGCCAGCAGAGGAGGCTGATTCTCGGCCTGTATTTTTCTGCAGACCAAGAATACACTGAAATGTTCCCAATCACATATTTACTAAAACTCCATAATTTCTAATTTTCTTTTATTTTCAAATTTTACTAAATTAGTTTCCCCGAATGTCTAATATCACTATAAATAATACTAAAAAAAAAGTTGTAGTCGCTGCAAGAAAAATTGTAAAAAAACTTGACTTTTTCGAGTCACTGCGAAAATCCCGACTTTATCAAATTGTCACTGAGACAATTCGAAAAAGTAGAATTTTCAGACAAAACACAGCAAAATCTCTAAAGTGGGACAAAAGACGGAACACTGCTTTAGGGCAGTGACAGACGGGGAGATTAGTCGCCCCGCAACAAATCTTCGTTGCCGCTGGTGACTAATCTGATCGCAATGCCATCCCACTGGCAAGAATGTAAATGGGTCACTACGATTTCTGGAAGTCGCCCAAAGTTGCCTTGAGAGGAATTTCCGGAAATTGTAGCGACGCATTTGCCATCCCACCGGCGATTTACATTCTTGCCGATGGGATGGCATTGTGGGATGGCAAATGAAAATTTGTCGCAGGGTGACTAATCTCCCCGTCTGTCACTGTTCTTAGTTATAGTTTAGTTCCTGTATCCTAATTAATGGATATTAAATATCACTTATTTAGGACCACTGAATGCCAGTTTACTTTTGCAATTACCTAAAACAAGTAAATGTCCAAGAGTTTAACACCATTACTTTTTGGGAAAAATATCTGTAACCCTATCTTGGTGTATCTTTCCAGCTAGTGATGGTAGAATATGGGTCACAGTGGACTCTCCTACCCAAATGGGCCATCATTATGTGGTAGAGAAAGGGAGATGGTATTGTGCAACTACTGCTGCTATGTAGAAATAAAAATAGGAAGTTCTTGCAAACAAAATAAAAGAGGCTTTATTGTCAAAGTGCTATGGGCTTAATGCTTACAAAGGAATGAGGTAGTATTGTTGTGAAGTCAGATACAATCAAGGTTGTCCTTCTAGGGCAAAACACTTTAATGGGCCTTGTTGAGACCATGGTCCACAGACATTCAATTAGGTCAGAAATGGAAGACCAAAAAGGAAGAGCAACCCCTTTTCTAATCACTATATTAAAGTCTGACAGGAAGTGGTTACTGTCTCTGTTGGCCAATTATATATATATATCTGTCTAGCAACAAGGGGGCTGTTAACCCTATGGGTCCCTACCTAAATATAGTAAATTGGCACTTTGTATTTAGTGAGCTGCATGCATTTTTAATGAGGGTCAATTATTCTTATCTGTGGTTTGACAATGAAATCACATAATGACAAAACAAATACAGATACATGCAGGCTGACAAACTGTCAGACTCGCCCCTTTCGCGGTCCGCAGGGTGTGCGCGGCCGTTTGGGTGCGCATCAGATTTGATGCCGCGTGCGGACGCACGTCAGATCTAATATACAGTATAAAAAAGTTAAACAAATTGATTTAATACTGATAGATGCAGAAGTCAGAACTGATATTGGATCAGAGATTAAGCCATTACTGAAGTACTATCCATATCTGAAGTTCTCTTTTCCTCTGCAACAAGCATTTGACATGTCAGGTACATAATGGAATAAAAGGTCAAAAACCAAAATGAGTTACTATGCAAAAGTTCCAAAAGTCAGTAAAACTGAAGTCCTTGTGAACCAGCACAACCTAGTAAGACCCCTTGCTTTCAGTTATCATACCTGTATATCCCGCCCTCCACAAATGTAAGGATATGATTATATCTAGTGATGAAATTTTTTGTCAAGCATGAATTCGCTGCAAATTTACACGTTCGCCATTGGCAGATTTTTTTGAGGAACGGACACAAAACTTTTCTGTGGAAATTGACACCCTTTTTCACCGCATCGCAAATTTTTTCAAAGTTTCACGGCTTTTACGGCCGAAACGGAACAGATTTGCTTTTCATTAATTATACCATATGAAAGTTTACATAATACTACTGTCTTTCATTGGTACATCACATAAACCTCTTGCCAGAAAAACTATGTCTCAGGAATTATAAAATATGAAGACCAGTCTGATGATGAACAATATTGAAATATGTTACTAATGCCTCAAAGAATGGCTTGTCCTCTTTCCATATAGCTGTAGGGGTGAATTCTCCAGCAGGTTATGCATTTCTAGCTTAGACAATATAAGGTGCAATGTAATAAAATTGGAAACAAACCCCTATTACCAACAAACATGTAGCATGTACTAGTTACCTGTATCTGATTGAATGTTATTAGGTATCATTGAAGCAAACTTTAACAGTTTATTACATGACCACAAGAATCTTAGGTCAATAAAGCATGCTTATATAGTTCTAAATATTATAATGACAAATTAAAAATAATGTCAGTGTGAGAAAACTAAAAACAAAAAAGGAAAACTATTTCATGAAGATGCAAACAGAGAGACTGATAAGGCAAAAACCAAGGAATATAGAATTCATAGCAAGGATAAAACTAACATCTATCTTCTGTTGCATCCCTTGTGTTTATATGCTTGTTATTTTTATATAGCTCATCCTGGCATTAGTGCATTACACCCCCCTCTCTCTATAGGTTACACAGATTACACTGAGAAAATGTACTGACTGATATATTATTCATAAAGTATCTGGAAATTGGGGCATGCATTTACATTTCCAATCTGCGTACAGAATAAGGCTTAAAGCAGTATTCAGAGAGATATTCCTGTTGTAAAATGAATGCTAAATGCCCTGACTTCTATCTGATTAGTTATTCACTACATTAATCTGACATCAGCATTCCCTCTTTTAGAGTTCCAGAATCACTTGTGTCTCATAAATAGGATATAAAAAAGAAATAGACAGAGCAAAGCTGGGTCATATATCAATGTCACAGCCAGTGACAGTGCTTCCTATGTACCATATCGCTTAAAAACTCTGTTCAGCTATTATTGTAGAGGAACTATGGCAAAAAAGTTTGCCTGGTATAAGCATCTGGGAAGAACTAACAAATTAACAAATCAAAATCAAGTGTTCATAATAATGTGTGAAACTATTCTGCTATTTCAGTATTTGTGAATAACATGAGAGAAATATAGATATTAATTAATGGTGGCCTTTGATACTAAAAAAAAGAAAACAATAGCCACATATATTACATTACACTTTTGAATTTATTAAAAATTAGCTGGACATGGTAAAATCAGAGATACAAACAGTGAATAAACAGCTAGCTTTGGGAGTTTGAAGAAGAACAGGCTGAGATTAAAGAAAATATGTCAAATTACAGAAATATAAATAGGAGAATGGGAAGTAGAAAAGGGATAAATATGATTGTGGCACTGTTGACTATAGGAGGGGGCACGTTTAATAGTTGAATCACCCTGACATTGGGATGAGGAGGCTTAAATGTAGTTTAAAGAGAGCAGAACAATTGAGGCACATCATGCAGCAAGACAAGGTACCTCCACCTCATGGTTTTTTTTTAAATAGCCCCCAAGACACAGGGTTGGTAGAAAATACAGATGTTCTCAGGAAGTGAATTATGCCCACAGGAACAAGCAAGGAAAGAAGGGGAATAGATTCCAGAACAACTATTAAGCCCTCTGAGGGGGTGCGATAATGATTATGAATAAAGCATATTATTTCAATGACTTGTTAACACAATTGTCCGATAGAGAAGTATTTCAGATCTTGAATAGAGATAACTTATCTTGTGTTGCCAAAAATATTGAGCTTGTTATAACTAAAGGGGTAGAATAAAGGTTTATCTCTAGTGATATACACAAATATCTCACTGTACCGCCTTCACAAAATCCCACAATTGATACACTTCCTAAGATCCATAATGACCCTGTCCTATAAGGACTTGTGAGTGGATGCAGAAGAGTGGGAAATACACTGATGTTCAAACATTTTTTTTAAATTGTTGGATATGATCCAAAGATTTTGTTTTTCAAGGTGCATTTTTTTACAGCTACGTTGAACCGAAATGGGTGCATTTGATTACCCCATCAAATACAAATATTTTTATGGCATGGTTTGAAGATTAATGATGAGCACATTTTTTCGACAAGCATGGATTCGCAGTGAAATTCTACATTTCGCCATTGGTGGGTAGAAAGGGAAAATGTGAGGAGGGACGTGACACATAAGAGGTGCAGAAATGAAAGTGCAAGTGATTTCTGTGCCTGAAGTGGGGAAGGCAAAATAAGACTGAAAACTGGAATAAAGGATGAAAAAAGGAATGAAGTGGAAAGTGTTCTGTCAGAGGAAAAGCTGTGTTTAAGAATATGAATACTATAACAAGTGTTGTAAAAGAGCAATCAGGAACAGATTGTGATTGTATATTAATAGTAAAAAGATACAGTTTGAAAGTGTGGCTTCATTAAATAATGAAAATATTTTGGTTATAAAAGATACAGAAAAAGCAAGGGGCACAGATGGCTCAGCTCGATCAAGTCAATGGCTGACCCAGGATATGTTACATAAGTGTAAAATTAATGTGAACACGGCAGCAAGGCCTGATGGAATACACACAGTGAGATTATTATTAGTTTTGTTGGGCCTCTTTTTCTGTTTGTAGATGACACAAAACTATGCAGCCCAATTCCATCCAGGATGGTGCATCGTTGCAGCAGGACCTTGACAAACTGCCAATAAGTGGCAGATTAAATTCAGTGTTGATAAATGCAAGGTTTTGGGTCTGGGATCTAAAAATATACAAGACACTTATACCCTTAAAACAACAGCTATTTTTCTCCTTTAAGAAAGCACTGGCCCATCTAGAATATGATGTGTAGTTTTGGTCTCCAGTGCTCAAACATGATATTATTAAATTAGAGAGAATCCAAAGTAGGACAGGTAATGGCAGCTAAGCTGGTATAAATATTGAAAGTCTTGGTTATAAAGAAATACTTTCCAGGTTCAAACTGATAAAAAGAGACTCTTAAAGGGAGGTTTCATCTTAATATTTAGAAACATTTTTTACAGTGAAAACTGCGTAGTTGTGGAATTCTTTCCTTGAATCAGTTGTACAGGAAGATAGATAGCTTCAAGAAGGCTTTTTGGCAAGTGGTAAAATACAGGGTTATTGAAAATAGTTCTAAGTACAAAGTTGATCCAGAGACTGGGCCAATTGCCATCTTGAAATCAGGAAGGAATTTATACCCCTGTGAAGCAAATTGGAGTGGCTTCAGATAGAATGTTTGCCTTCTTCTTGATCAACTAGTTTAATTTAAATTTAGACATACTGTAAAAGGTTGAACTTGATAGAAAGGTGTCTTTTGACAGCTTAAGTTACTATGTTTTTTTATGTTTATTTTACAATACATAGCACAAATGATAACTTACATTTTTATATATACATCCTTTGCTTTTTTACCATAAAACAATTTTATTATAAATATACAGATGTATTATAAATTAAAATATAGGTTTTGCCAGATACCATTAATCCCACATTACAATTTCTGCCTGGGTTGGCCTTTAATATGGATATAACAGGTCTAAATAGATAGGTATAAACAGTTCCTGAACAAAGAGGTAATTAGTTGGTCAAAAAAGGAACAGAGAGAAGATGCTAATTATGTTCCAGCAAATGAACAGAACTGAACCACAGCAGCAGAAAATTATCATTGTGGAGATTTGTTACAGCTGGTTTTGTGCTGTTGCCAATAAATGCGGTACTGCTGATGAAGGAACACTATTAAGGTAGCCTTGCTATACTAATAGCTATTGTGTGATCCAGATTAACAGATATAGGAGTCCAGCACACGTATAAGGTTAATTAAGGATATACCATTTGCTTGTCATTTTAATATTGTGCTAATGTGATACTACTTTGAAGGTTTATGATGCTTATTTTTATTTAGTAAATGACACCTGCATCAAATGGATTCAATGTCATTCATAATTAGATTAAAAGTCTTAAAGCTGCACAATGGTGACCTACAGTATATGTTGGTTGATAAGTCTCAAAAAAAATGAGCACATCTGCAATATTCTTTAAATTTTTTTAAATTAGACATTTTTAAGAAAGAGAGACTTGAAAAAAGTTTTTTTTTCCTGCTCCAGAAATTATCCAGAAATCAGGAGCCTCATGTATAGGGCCACTCTTCTTCCTAGCACTGTCAGTTTATTGAGCTGGGATCTGGAAGAAAGTCATCATTCATCATCATTTTGTCATGTTATTGACTTCACAATGCAGTGCAGTGTCAGTACTGGGAGAGAACACTGCCTACAAAAAGGCCTCCTACATAACATAGAGAAGTAACCTTGGATTTCTCTCAATTGAGAAATCTTGTTTTTTTGTAAGAGGTGTCAGAAAAGCCTTTTTTCTGAAAAATGTTTATGCTTTGATGGCATACACTGCAAAAATTAAACAAATATGTATTTATTCAACTAAGACTATGAGCAAAATACATTTTTAAAACTAGCCTATTATTGGCGCCAGCTGAGCATGAGATCATATTCTCCAGTTGAAGATTCAAATACAGGCGATTTAGCCTGGGACCCCTGACTATGTAGGGCCCCAAGTCACCAAGCAGTCAGTATCAATAAAATGACTACAATGAGCTTCAGATGTTTTTGTCTAAAACTAATGAGCATTGGTCTTATTTTTATTATTAGTCAGTCTTCTGGTTCATGCGTAAGAGAGTGTGGCAAAAAGTTCACCAAACAATAAATGAGATAAGAATGATTTTATATTGATTGAAAAAAATAATTACACAAACATAAATCATAAAGTAGATGAAAGATATAACACAAAACACTACAATAAACAAAAAAACTCATACAAAACAAATATACTAAAACACACTACACACAAGTATACACACTAACTTAACTAAACACACTAAAATGGAACACAGCAGCCCAACCACCTAAATCAGCGCTGTCCAACTGGCGGCCCGCCAGGCTGTATACTGCGGCCCACGACACTGTGGGCAAATCAGAACTGTTCTAGGCTGTGCGCGCACCTCCCCTAACTAATCCGATTACCAAACAGGCAGCCTGTGCATCTCCACATTGAGCACTGTCTCCCCACACCTTCAGTAAAGTCTCCCTGCTTGATCCAGTCAGTCTCCTCCGTGCTGATAGGACGGCCAGATGTGATGTCACAAGCCCCGCCCCCTCGTGGCACAAGCCCCGCCCCCGCAGGTCCCATTGTATTTGGCAACTTTCCCTGCGGCTGCGCGATCGTCATCCAGTCTTTTACCACCTGCCATCTGCTGCCTCAACTTGGTCCCTAAACTTGCTGCCGATGCCTGCATCATACTACCAGAGCCTGCCCTAAAACTGGTGAGCCTAACTGCAGAAGTAATGATTTTTAATGCTGTGGGTCACAGTGTCAGTCCCTGCTGGTGATTAATATTAGGGGTGTCTGTAGCAATGATGTGGTGAATTTTGGGCTTCATGGGTCACAGTACCAATTTATAATGGGGTATTATTTCATGCATGTGGGTTACTGCCAGTTTATTTCATGTGGGTCTCTCTGCCAATTTATTTTATGCATGTGGGTCACTCTGACAGTTTATTTGCTTGGATCCCTAGTATATTTAGTACTGCAGGGACAGTACAGGTATCGGACCCCTTATCCGGAAACCCATTATCCAGAAAGCTCCGAATTACGGAAAGCCCGTCTCCTATAGACTCCATTTTAATCAAATAATTCAGAATTTTAAAACTGATTTCCTTTTTCTATGTAGAAAAAAATCAGTACCTTGTAATTGATCCCAACTAAGATATAAATAATCCTTATTGGATGCAAAACAATCCTATTGGGTTTAATTAATGTTTTACTGATTTTTTTAGTAGACTTAAGGTATGGAGATCCAAATTACGGAAAGACCCCTTATCCGGAATACCCTTGGTCCCGAGCATTCTGGATAATGGGTCCTATACCTGTATAACATTTTATGTTTAGGGTGGGGGGGTCATTGTACCGGTTTATACTGGGGGGTCATTGCATGCTGCGTGTCACTAAACCAGTTTATTTTGTGGGGTTGATATACTGTATGTGTATCCTTCCTTGCAATACCCAGAGCACATGGGACAAATCTGGGCCAGAAGTCAGTGAACCAGTTGTGGGTTCCTATTACATTTCGATGCTGGAGGTCAGTGTTCAATTTGATATAGGAGTACTTTTTACAGGAGTGCTGTAAAATGTTTCCTTGTGTATAAATGTTGAGGATTATTCTGGTCTATATCAATCTATTGTGCTACTAAACCTGTAAAATTTTGTTTTGTAGTCTTGTATGTATGTATGTATGTATAACTTTATTTAGAAAGCACTACAAGGATACACAGGGCTGTACAATTTTACAACAGGGAAACTTACACACAGGGAGGACAAGTATTATAATAAATACAATAAATAAGTGTAAATACACAGTGCCATATGGTATAATTTACGGTAGGAAGGAGGTCTCTGTCCCGTAGAGCTTACAATCTAAGTGCATGTATAAATATTTTGGGGTCCCACTGATCACTGAATCTCCTGTATTAGGACACTATGCTAATCTGCACATATTTTTCTGCAATATTTTTCAAGATAAATACAGAGGGTGCTGGAGTGACTTCTTGACACTTCAAAATGCTGTTTTTTGTGCTAGAGTAGAGGAAGCAATATACCATAATCTGGCATGTAAGAATGTATGCACTACTATGGCTTCACTTTGATGCCAGTGGTACACCTGTTCCGTTTCTGGTCTTTGAGTTTGTAGCAGTGCTGTGCCAGTGTATGTACCAGGCATTCTCTTACTGCTTTGTCAGCATATGTACCTACAGTAGGTGTCACTGGTGCTGACCTTGTAATATAGGTCCCCAGTTTGTGAATAAATGCTCCCAAAATACATTAATTTAGCTCTATGTGTCATTTTGACAATTCTTACAATTTATTTATTGATTTTCTATTTTACACTATGAAATGGGGAGCTTGTACTCTGCAGCAGAAAAACACATTCTTACCTGTGCGCTCAGGGTCGGACTGGGCCGCCGGGACACCAGGAAAATCCTGCTGGGCCCCGGCGGCCCAGTCCGACCTTTGCCAGCGCTCCCCCTACTGACTGTTCCTCCCCTGACGCGTTCAATTTATACGCGCTCAGGGAGGACATCGGGTGGGGGCCCCTGGGGGGGTAGGGAACACGGCTGGCTGAGGCACCTGCAGGGCCCCCTGGTGGGCCCTGCACCCCCCTGTCCGACCCTGTGTGCGCTAGCTCCCTCTCTGCAGTTTCTACAGATGCCAGCATGTGTGTTGTCTAAAAATGGGTGTGGCAAAGGGGTGTGTCTTGATAAGAGGGTGTGGCTTTTACATACATGGGCGTAGTCAACATTTGACTACCAATATCGGGCCTCCGCCACGTAGGTCAAAGAAATTCCGGCCCTCGGTACCACAGAAGTTGGACAGCACTGACCTAAATAATAATGCCCCACACCACACTTTATGTACACTCTATTAAACCTTTAACTCTAAAGGATCACACAGCCTAATTATTACCTCTCCTTAGGTTTGATAAGGTGTCTGGTCCGTGATGTCAGGGTTCCCCCTGATTTGGTAACGTGGTCAGTCCTCTTTTAAGCTGGCCATACACGTGGCGATCCGACGATGTTTCGTACGACCATCGGTCGCACGAAACATCGTCAGATCCGCCACACACCATTCAGGGCTGAATCGGCAGGTAAGGAGGTAGAAACAATAGGATTTCTACCTCCTTCTGCCGATTCAGCTCTGAAGGGAGAATTTTGGTCAGGCGCCTTCTATGGCGCCCGATCAAAATTTTCTAACCTGGCCGATCGACGAGCCGACCGATTTCAGCAGCTTCCTGCGACATCGGTCGGCTCGCTGACATACCATACACGCACCGATTATCGTACGAAACGAGGTTTCGTACGATAATATCGGTGCGTGTATGGCCACCTTTAGTCCTTTGTCTCTTTGTCTTGCTGTAGCCAAACTTATATACTGGAGAGAGTCCATTTGAATGATGCTAGCATATGCAAGTTAGTTACACAAAGTTACCCGCCCACCATTAAGGGTATTTCAGTCTCCATGTCTGTGTCTCCACCATGACTGTCCTTCCTAACTATCTAATTATGTATATCAACAGGGATCCATTTAGTGCTGGCTCCAATGTGCTTGACCCTTTGTTAATGTTAAATTAATTAAGGATGACTCCTATTATTTGGACCAGACAACAAGGTGATAAGCTAATTGGACTGTCCCTTCTCCTAGAGTCAAATGTTTATTTATCAGTTAACAAAATATGAAAACTATATCTACTATATGAAGTGGGTCCATGTCCTTAAAACAGCATACCACAGGGCCAAGGCGCTCTCAGTTTACTATTTATATTCCTCCACTGTAATTCTTCTGAAGTGGTTCTACAGCCACCATGAGGAGGACTTTGCTGAAGACTTCTAAATAGCCTGTGGTGCAGTCTGAAGAAAACACTCAAAAGCTGTCATAAGCATGTCAAAAGTAGATGTCCTCAATTCCGACTGAGACTGGGGCTCTTGTTTAGAAGTATCAACACCAAAAAGACCACTGGACCTCCAAGCATTATTTAATTATCAACAAATAGCAAAGAATTGAGCAGTACATAATGGGACAACTTTGTGTGAAGGATCTGGAGCTTCAGCCTTAACTGACCATGTATGATCCAGTCTCAACCTGTGTTTGATGTACGTTTGATGTATACAAGTATAGTATTTACTATCCCCCTTTTGTATTGTATTATATTTTTAAAAAGCTTTACAGTGATGACAAAATTGGTTTGTCTTCAGCAAGTACTCTTTCACGTTTGTAGACTGTGATAAACTGTTGTTTATAAATCAGCACACTTTAATTTAAACTGTATAATAAATTGCATCTGAGTTTCAATTATATTTTTCTTGCCTGCCTAAAAGTAGCTCAGTCAACTATAAACATCTTTCAGAACTGTCAAGAAAATAATCCATTCATAAATCTCACCCAGAAAAATGTAACAGCAGTGTAAAATATTATCATATCCTTTATCTGGGTTTTTGAAAAATTGGAAAAAAAACTACACTGTATTAAGTAAATATATATTATATATATTTAAATCAAGCTATTGTCAAATAACTAAACAAAAATCTATATTGTATGTACAGGTTATCTATGCATTATGCAGTCTACATGTAGTTACCACCAGGAAAGTGTATAGTAGTAAGTTTAATGGCTACTGTTACAAACAGACTATCCACATGAAATCCTGATTTTAGTTCGGGTGTTACAAAAAATGTTAAATTCTAAAACACTCTGGGATTTTTTTTGTACTTGCACTAGTACTAGTGTTAATTGGATTTACAGACTCACCTCCGTATGTAATAAAAGGCCCAGTAGCAGTAACCTATACTAACCAATAAGCTGTTTGCTTAGAAACAGGTGACCAGTAAATTCTACCTGCTGATTGGTTGCTATAGTTTACTGCTCCTGGCAAACATAGAAACAGATTTACTAAAACTCTAATTTTTTAAAAAAATTTGAATAAACTCATTTCCACAAATGTCTGACATTTATCAAGAAGTCTGAACTAAAAAAGCATGTGCAGGGAAAAAGTTGCAGAAAAGTTGTGACTTTTTCCCTTTTTTATCACAGGATAATCA
This sequence comes from Xenopus tropicalis, assembly GCF_000004195.4. NCBI lineage: Eukaryota > Metazoa > Chordata > Amphibia > Anura > Pipidae > Xenopus > Xenopus tropicalis. The sequence goes on along the minus strand of NC_030678.2, from coordinate 62,153,169 downwards.
CAACCTTTTCGAATTGTTGCACAAAAGCCACCGGAAACCTTGAAAAATTCATAACACAGAAAGATCTTCCAATTGGAAGGAAGGACATCTGCCATTGACTTCTACAGAAGTATTTTCATATTCGGAATTGTAGTTTTGTCGCATAGTAAATCTCAGAAAACTTTTAGCTCTAAAAATTCAGAATCAGAAAAAAACATTGCCCATTAATAAATGGCCCCCTAACTGTCTTTTATTACAGAACCCCCTAAATGAATAAGGAATAACAATGACTAACATTATATAATAATATTATTGTTATTATTCTGAATGGATGTCATTAAAAAAATAAGAACTCATTTCAGTCAGAGATCAAGATTATTCTAACTGACGTGAAAAATTATGCTTAAATTTATATTAATCTCCTCACAGAGCTCATTAATTACAAGATTTTATTAAACAAATTGATTTAAACTGCCTTAGCAAGGGTTATAATTTGCTTTGCCTTTCTATTATTTGTCAAATATGCCATATCCTGTTGTGCACTGAGAGAAGAATATAGCAAATTAAATCTGTCAGGTATTTTTATATCGTTTCAGAAGTAATTCAGTCAGATATCATAAATGGTTTAGTAACGCTTGGCTGTAAAAGTGGACAATTTATGCTTTTTCATTTATATAACAAATGTCCATTAAGTTTAATCAACTCCATAGAATCCCTGTATAACTATGTGTCCATGGTTGTGTTAGTCATAGTTGAGTTCTGAAATGCGGATGGCACTGTGGCTGGATTTGATACCCAGTAAAATGTACAAATATACAAATCTTACATTTGTGACATATAGAACAGTGCATAAGGCACTTGAGTCGCATTTGAACTACAGCTAGGGCGACATTTATTAGCTTTCAGATTTTTATGATTTTAGAGTTTTTTGAAACCACGACTAAACTCATTTCCACGAACATCAGTCATGTATCAAAAGATCCAAATTCATAAAGCACAACCGAAAAAATACTTTTTTGTATTGTTGCACAAAAACCATGACTTTTTTGTATTGTCCTACAAAATCCAGCATCAAAAAGCCCCCAAAAACCTCTAAAACTATGAAGCAAAAAAAAAAAATATCTTCCAGATGTAACAGGGACATCTGCAATTGACTTCTACAAGTTTTAGATGGCTTATTTTTGCTTATGGAATTGTCAGATAACTTGTGAAAAAATCAAGTTTTTTTTTCCTGCAGCAAAATAATATTTTGGTGCCATAAAAACAAATTGTGAAGTGTTAGTAAATGCCCCCTTAGTTTTCAGCTGTAGTGGGTTAAAATTTCTTCAGTATTTTGTCTCAATTGTATAGAATACCTGTAATATTTGAATATATACTTTATGATGAACTAAATGATCTTGGCACTAATAGGTCAACAGCATTTAGGATTTATTGCCATATGAACCATTTATACATTAGTTATAAAATAAGCAAAGACTCATACTCATACTAGCTTAGTCAAGTAATAAATAAAAATAGGTTAAAAGAAGGATAGCTTCTCCTGCATCATGTGGAATACTCCAACCTTGCACAACTGTTAATAGACTTTGTTAAATACGACATCTCTATCCACCATTTATTGTATCTGAAGGGGGTTAATAGTTTTTGTTGTCTTGGTAAGCACCTATATATCATAAAATGTTGATGCTTTTGTATCATTGTTTTGCAGAAACTAGATCCATTGGAATTGCATAGTATATAATAGCAAGATACTGCTGACAGGGTATTGCAATCCAGATATACTTTTCAACCCCTTCATTATTCTAACTGCCTTCTAGAAATCTCCATATACAATGGACCTTACTTAAACTGAACTAATCACCTTTCCCCCTAAGCCTGGTCCTAGTCTTCATTTAATAACTCTATTGATCACATGGTCATTAACCCTATCATCTTGGCACATTGTCTGGGGTGATTCTTGACTCATCTCTCTCTTTCTCTGATCCTATTAACACTACTGTCAAAACCTGAAAGAGACGCTTTTTCTTGCAGTATTGCCAAATCCGTCTCTTTCTTCACCTGTAACAACTAAAATGCTTAAGCATGCTCTTATCCTTTCCCGAATAGACTACTGTAACCTGCTGCTAACTTCCTAACTCCTATCTCTCCCCCTACAATCTTAATTAAAAACTGGTGCCAGAATTCTCCTCCTCTCATCTAAGAGAGTACAGGCCCCTCCCCTGCCAAAGTCTTTATCATGGCTTCCCATCAAACAAAAAAATAACAAACTCCTCCTCTTAACCTTCAAAGCCCTTCCCTTGTGTCTCCATATGTTCCTAGCTGACTCCTCCTATTCTCTCAACTGTTTGGTTGCACCCCCCACTGCTACTGCTGTTTCCCATCTTAAACCCTTCTGCCTTGCTGCTCCTTATTGTCAGGATCAGCGGGATTCGAACACCACTTGGGGTGTTCCTGGTGGCATGCATTTGCCTCTGTAGCCACTGGAGGCATTTGGGCTCTGTCTGTTTCTTCCCTTGTCTCCTACTTTCTGTCTGCTCTCTTTCCTCCGCCCACCTCATTAATCTCATGTGTTTCCCATCTCCTAATCTTCACCCTTTATAAGCCTTTCCCTGACCATTGCCCCTTGCTTGGTCATTAATTGTCTTTCGTGACCCTGCCGTCCTGTTCCTGTTCCTGTTCCTGTGTCTGTGTCCTTGTTCTCGCTGGTTCCAAGCTCCAGTTCCGTGTCCTGATCCTGCCTTCTGCCTTGTTCCTGAGCCCTTCCTAGTTCTACCTTGATTTCCCGGTTTTTGACCTTGGCCTGCCCTGACTACGTTTGACTGCCGCTTGCCCTGACCTTTTGCCTGCTTTTGGATTCTGCCTCTGCCTGCCGTTCTACATTCAGTTTGTATGTTCATTGTATGTTCGGTTACATCACTAGTTTATTAAAGTTCTTCACCTTCAACATGGCCTCTGGCACCAGTTCTGTTAACTATGGTTACACTCCGGGTTACCCAGTCTTCAGGCTCCCACCTTCCTGGTACTCCACAGCGTCTCCACAGGGAGACCGTGACAGAATGACCAAGCCTTACAAAATGGAGCCTGCCGGTAACTCCTCCATGTCCTGTGATGTTGAACTACAACTCTCTACCGCTCCTTGGCTCTCTACCCTCAAGAAATACAAAGTTCAGTCTGCAACTGCTCCCCTGTCAGCTTTGGCTGTTCGGCAGTCTGACATCAAACCTGTGACCATTTTCAAGTCTCTCAGACCTGAACCCCAGTTCGTGAGTCTGTCTATTAAAACCCAGTCTCTTGCTCAAGTTCCTGCAGCCAAGCTTCCAGTGTCTGCTCCAGTGCCAGCTATCCCCCTGTCTGCTCTGGTGCCGGCTGCCCAGCTTCCAGTGTCTGCTCCAATGCTGGCTATCTCCATGCTACCTGCTCCAGGGCCGGCTGCCCAGCCTTCAGTACCTGCGTATTTGTCAATTTTTCTGGTACCTGCTCTCAGGCGGCTTGGTCCCTTGCCAGCTTTCCCACGGATTGGGTCCCTACCAGTCCTCGGGCAGTCCAGCTCTGAACATTCATCCGCTTCTGTGCCTGAACTGCAACCCTCAGCTTCTGTGCCTGAACTGCAACCCTCAGCTTCTGTGCCTGAACTGCAACCCTCAGCTTCTGTGCCTGAACTGCAACCCTCAGCTTCTGTGCCTGAACTGCAACCCTCAGCTCCTGTGCCGGCTCCCCGAAAGCTGTCTGCTCCTGTGCCGGCTCCCCGAAAGCTGTCTGCTCCTGTGCCGGCTCCCCGAAAGCTGCTGCTGTCTGCTCTAGCACCTGCTGTTAACCTGCCGGTTCCTGCATCCGCAGTCCAGTCTCCGGTTCCTGCATCCGCAGACCAGTCTCCGGTTCCTGCATCCGCAGTCCAGTCTCCGGTTCCTGCATCCGCAGTCCAGTCTCCGGTGTCTGCCATCCAGCCAGTGCCCGCTCCGGTGTCTGCCATCCAGCCAGTGCCCGCTCCGGTGTCTGCCATCCAGCCAGTGCCCGCTCCGGTGTCTGCCATCCAGCCAGTGCCCGCTCCGGTGTCTGCCATCCAGCCAGTGCCCGCTCCGGTGTCTGCTACTCAGCCTGTGCCTGCACCCCGACGGCTGCCTGCTCCTGTGCCAGCAGTAAGGTCTGTACCAGCTCCAACCTCCGTGCCGGTTCTCCAGCCATCAGCTCCTGAGCCGGTTCTCCAGCCATCAGTTTCAGCTCCTGTGCCAGTGGTCCTGCCTGTGATAGCTCCTGTGCCAGTGGTCCTGCCAGCTCCCATGCCAGCAGTTGTGGCTGCTCCAGCCTCTGTGCCAGCGGTCGTGCCTGTTTTCGCTTCAGTGCCTATGCTTCTGCCACCTGCCTCTGAGGACAAAATTGCTTCCGGGCCTACCTTCCCTGCTACTAGATCTGGTGGTTCTGTTGTCACAGACACTGCCAGTTCTGTTGCAGTGAGTGGTGGTCTTGTTGCTTACCTGGGCATCTCTCTTCCACCTGTAGTGGGTGTGTATAATGGTGCTTCACCTGTAATGGGTGTCTATGATGGTCCTCCACCTGTAATGGGTGTGTTTGATGGTGCTTCACCTGTAATGGGTGTTTTGTGTGGCGTCTCATCCGCTGTGGCTCCTGACCCTGGCGTCTCATCCGCTGTGGCTCCTGACCCTGGCGTCTCATCCGCTGTGGCTCCTGACCCTGGCGTCTCATCCGCTGTGGCTCTCGATTCTGGCAACTTCTCTGTTCTAAATCCTGACCTTGGTGGCCTACCTTGTGTTAATGATCCTATGGCTTCGGCTCCTGACTCTGGCGACACTCCTGTTCTGGCTCCTGGCTTTGGCGACCCTTTGGCTTCGGCTTCTGTTCCTGACTACCCTTTGGCTTCGGCTTCTGTTCCTGATGACCCTCTGGCTTCGGCTTCTGTTCCTGACGACCCTCTGGCTTCGGCTTCTGTTCCCGACGACCCTTTGGCTTCGGCTTCTGTTCCTGGCGACCCTTTGGCTTCGGCTTCTGTTCCTGGCGACCCTCTGGCTTCAGCTTCTGTTCCTGGCGACCCTTTGGCTTCGACTTCTGATGACCCTCTGATTCCGGCTTCTGTTCCTGACGACCCTCTGGCTTTGGCTTCTGATCCTGGTTATTTTCAATTTTTTGCAGTTCTTTTGTTTTTGGTCTCTCTGGACTTGAAACTTTTGGACATTTTTTGGACTGCAAGCCTTAAGGACATTTTTGGTAGGAAAATGTTTAAAATATGTCCACCCGATCCTGGGATCGCCCAGTGGTCGATCCTCAAGGGGGGGGTAATGTCAGGATCAGCGGGATTCGAACACCACTTGGGGTGTTCCTGGTGGCATGCATTTGCCTCTGTAGCCAGGCATTTGGGCTCTGTCTGTTTCTTCCCTTGTCTCCTACTTTCTGTCTGCTCTCTTTCCTCCGCCCACCTCATTAATCTCATGTGTTTCCCATCTCCTAATCTTCACCCTTTATAAGCCTTTCCCTGACCATTGCCCCTTGCTTGGTCATTAATTGTCTTTCGTGACCCTGCCGTCCTGTTCCTGTTCCTGTGTCTGTGTCCTTGTTCTCGCTGGTTCCAAGCTCCAGTTCCGTGTCCTGATCCTGCCTTCTGCCTTGTTCCTGAGCCCTTCCTAGTTCTACCTTGATTTCCCGGTTTTTGACCTTGGCCTGCCCTGACTACGTTTGACTGCCGCTTGCCCTGACCTTTTGCCTGCTTTTGGATTCTGCCTCTGCCTGCCGTTCTACATTCAGTTTGTATGTTCATTGTATGTTCGGTTACATCACTAGTTTATTAAAGTTCTTCACCTTCAACATGGCCTCTGGCACCAGTTCTGTTACCTATGGTTACACTCCGGGTTACCCAGTCTTCAGGCTCCCACCTTCCTGGTACTCCACAGCGTCTCCACAGGGAGACCGTGACACTTATATTTGGATGCCATCCCTGAATTTCTCTGGAAAGAAACTTCCCCCAGTCTCTTCAGAAGTAAGCTCAAAGACTACCTCTTGGAACACTCCCGTAAACCTGAACTGGAAAATGGCACTTACCGTATATTGCAGTGTCACCCACTGTAACCTGGAGCACTTAATGTCCTCCTATGGGCCACATGAAACTACACCACCTGTAATGATTTTTTTTTTTTACATATGATGTAGTTATTTGGTTTATGGCGATGTCTGGAAGTATAGCTTTCCAGCTAGACTGGATACATCAAATGGGTTGGTAACAAGCTGGGATCCAATCCACTGTACATAGCTCTTTGCTTATAGATACATAAATATGTGGTTATTGGGTTTTTGTATTTGTTTAGCTTGTCTGGTGGCAAAATTAAAAGTTGGGGTAAGTCTGTGTATTGTAAAAAAATTTTGGTACAGATTCATTGCCAAGCTTTAATTGTGAGTGCTTTAATGAAATGTTTTGGCAATTACTTGCTTTGGCAAATACCATAGGGAAAATACTCTAGGGAGAACTTCGGATAATGGTTTGGCCCCTAGTTGTGTCCATTGATCAACTTGTGTCATTTGCCCAGTTGTGATGATTAATTTTTTTTTCACCAGGCATGGATTCGCAGCAAAATTCCACATTTCGCCATTGGAGAATTGTTTCGTGAAACTTGTGTAAAAAAAAGTCGCAGCCGCTTCAAAATGGGCGTGGTTGTGTACAAAATGGTCGAGGGTGCGTCAAAAATGGGCGTGGTACCGGCAGAATGGGCGCAGCGGCAAAAAATAGACGCAGGCGACAAAAAGTTGCATGCCAAATGTGTTTCATGGATTTTTCGTCGCTTCGAGAATTTTCTTGTTGTTTCGCGAATTTTATGGCAAAGCGAAACAGGACAGATTCGCTCATCACTATTGCCCAGTCCTTTCTAGACTAGCTAGATGTACAAACAAATACAAGGAAGATTCAGTCCCTCATTTTCCTTTGGCTTTCTTTTTATTAGAAAATGCATTTTAGTATTGTTATTATTTTTCGTATAATGTGTTGTAGTTTACTATTAAATCTTTTCAGATCTCCTGTTTTTAAAAGTACTAGCAAGATTGTATTGTAATATTTTTTAATAATTTTGGGGAATGCTACTATATTAAGCAACTCAACTCTTCCTGTTTAAAGTGATACTGACACCAAAAAATTTCTTTTAAAAATATGAGCCTACTTCCAAACCTACCTATAGGTCCTGTTTCTCTACATAAATCTTACTGAAGATCCTGAACCCGACAGTCTGGCAACCCAACTGTAGCTTCTCAATCTGTCGAAAGGGCTACGTCATAACCTGGGAGGATTCACCTTGCCATTTGCTTCAAAGAGTTCCCCCTCCCTCCCTCGCATAGCATCGCATGGCGTTGTAAACTAGATAGCAAGCAGGCTTGATCTTTCCGTTGCCCACCTACTTCAAAGGGCTGTGCCCCCTCTCTGCTCTTCCCTGAAGAATTAAATAGCAGGCCAGCTTAAGCTCTCCCGTGCCTGTTTGCTTCTAAGGGCCCCCCCCCCATTACACATAGACAACAAAGCTGAGCTTGTGACACACCGGCAGAAAGCAGAAGGGGCATTGCAGGTTTGTGATTGGGCATATTTATTCACTTTGGAGGCATTTCAATTAAAACCCAGAAGAGGGGAACAAACATGGCTGCTCCGTGGGTCTGTAATTCATGCTACTATAATTATGAAGTGAAAAAACTTTGCAGATTTAGTTTATAAGGAATTTAAAGCTGATACAAATTAAAACACAACAGCAGGTGTAAAAAAAATTTTTAATTGGCTGTCTGTATCATTTTAACCGAGGTTCAGGTTACCTACAGTGGTAACAAGGTTGAATAGTTGTGAATTTGTTTTTAATGTTGATAGTATTGCTTTTGGTGATTTATATAAACATCAGCAAATTTAAAAGACTGGTAGATGTTGTCATTCAAAGGTTCTGAGCATATGTCACCAAGTTACACAGTCAAAAGCCTTTTCTGGCAACAAGGCTGAGTGTGGAAAATCATTCTCTTCTGAGACATTGAAGTCCATTTACAAGCAAAATGGATTCAATCATTGGTTGAATTGACCCATTGATTACCAAACATGTTCCTCACACTTCTATATACTGTAGTTACACTCGGCACTGGTGCATCCGTCCTGTTCTGAATTGCACACAAGTGCACTTTTGATGCAGGGGAACTCCCAAAGGTGGTGGTTGCTCCAGTGTTCTCACAGTGGTCTGCATCAATATGTGCAGTGCATAAAGAGTCACAAGCAGACCCCAGGAAACCATACATATAGGAAAAGAACACATTCTAATTCTAAAACTGTAATGCTTTTCTAAAGATAGTGGGTTTTATAAACATTCCTAATTTTTTTTTAAAAATCAACTCAAAGCTTTGTATTCCACATGTCAATAGGTAACAACCTTAAACATCCTAAATATGAATGAAAGGGATCTAAATGTATGTGAAATGTAGACCCCATAATTAAAATACTGTTCAGCTACTAAAAATCAACACATTTTTATGAGGGGGAAACGCCAAAATTGGTAAATATGACTTTCTACTCCAATGCTTTCATAAAGTTACTGGTTTTAATGAAGTTTCCTTATAAATTGCACCTTGCAGCATATTATTTTTTTCATGACATTAGAAGTAGAAATTGGTTAACAGGTTAATTCATTAGAAATTAAGTTAATTGATTGGAAACAGGTTAATTCATATAATAAAACAGTTTAATGACAAAGTGCAATGATGATAGCATAACATGAAAGATGAGATAGCCGGGGGAAGCTGTGAAACAGTAAGTATAGCACAGGGCTCCATATACTGTACATGCTAATAGGTCTGCTGCACAACAATTTAGTGTTGTATCACGGATAGCATTATATGTGGTGCTTTCCCCCAGCACCATTTCTGTTGCACATGAATTAACCTCAGTTTTTTAGTATATCAAATCTTGAGAGTGCTGGAACCTGCTTATACACACATATGCACGCACGCACGCACGCACACATACACACACCAGATAATAATGGTAATAGGTATAAGTAAGTTTTTGTCTTATCATTTGATGCAGTGCCAGTGTGAGTGCTGACATTTTTATGTATATATACACACATAAAAATGTATATGTATGTTATGTATTTATATTTGACAGAAACTTTCAAACAGTAGATCTGTAAACTGCTACCTGCTGATCCATTGCTATGGGCTATGTTTAAAAGCTTCTTGGTCAAATGTCTGCCAGCCTGAATTTGACTGTGATGAATGGAAATTTTCCAAAGTGAAAAAATAATTAATTACAAGCTATGTTTCAAGGGAACTCTCAATAATTAAAATTTGTTAAAGCCTCTTGGGCACTTGACTTCTTTTTCATAATGTTCAATGAAAGAACATTTCATATTGATTTTTTCCAAGCACAGATTTTACTTATGAACTAAAATCTAAAGAATGCTATATTATCTATACCTATACCTGTATTTGAAAAACAGCAAATCATTAAAGAATTACATTTTGAGATTTTTTTCTGTTGCATGGTCTAATGCTTGTAGCCAAGTTCAAATGTAATTATTTAAATGATTTGCTGTTTTTCAAATACAGGTATAGGACCTGTTATCCAGAATACTTAGGACCTGGGGTTTTCTGAATTAGAGGTCTTGCTGTAATTTGGATCACCATTCCTTAAGTCTGCTAAAAAATAATTTAAACATTAAATAAGATTGTTTTACCACCAATATGGATTCATGCAACTTATTTACCATCAAGTACAAGGTACTGTTTTATTACTACAGAGAAAAAGAAAATAATTTTCAAAAATTAGAATTACTTGCTTAAAATTGACTCGTTGCCCAGGGGGCTGTCATCGCTAAAAATTCTCTGCAGAAGCAGCACATGCCGCTTTTGCAGAGAGTACCTTTATCTGCCAACCAACGTACGTTGTTGGCAGATAAAGTCTTTTACTGCGACAACGTACGCCGGACAGTGTTGGCAGTGAAAGGGTTCATGGATTTAAAATTAACTTTGGATTTGGCTGATAGATGCTCTACCATAAAGTCTTGATAATATTAGAAATTACAGTAATTTTTATGCAACAGTTTCTAAATAGTGATGAGCAAAATTTTTCACCAGGCATGGATTTGCGGCAAATTTCCGCATTTCGACACTGGTGGATTTTTTCACGAAACAGGTGCAAAAATTTGCAAATAAAGAAATAGTAACAAATTGCAATGCATCATTTTCTGTGTTTCACAAATTTTTCACAGTTTCACAGCTTACAATGGCACAACTTTCTTTGTAATGCTCAAAGAGAAAGAAAGTTTGCCAGCGCTTAGTTTGCCTTTAAAAATAATTTTTACAAAAAATGAGGTGTTAGTACCACACTTTGGCCAAAATATGTAAGCTTTATTTTAATTGCATCACAGACTCAAAGTCATTAGACAGTGTAGGACTCATGTACAATGAGGGGCCTTGACGTGGCACGTGAGCTTACATATTTTGGCCAAAGTGTGGTACTAACACCTCATTTTTTGTAAAAATTATTTTTAAAGGCAAACTAAGCGCTGGCAAACTTTCTTTCTCTTTGTGTATAATTAATGGCTTTTTATCGTTTATAGCAGCTGGTCAACTCCAGATTGTGGGTTAAACCGAGCGCTGGCACAATAGTGTGTTTCTAGCAGCTGGTCAACACTACAGCGTGGGTTAGACCGAGCGCTGGCGATTTCTTTCTGTGTTTTGTGTATTCTTTGTAATGCTGTTATACAGAAAACATGTGATGTCATAATTCTATAAACATAATTATGGTGTCATAATGGCACAAATAAACAAAGTAAAAGACATAAAAATAATTCTAATGCCATTTGGCATAAATATAATTGTGACGTTAAAAAGTTACAAATATCTTATGTGAAGTTACAGTGCATTAAAATCAATTTGTAGGTCTCAATGGCATATATTATTGTAATGTTATATGACACAAATATTATTTTGAAGTCATAATACAGTGCATATCATTGTAATAATGAAAGAAATGCATTTCATTTGTGAAGCCAAATTGGCACAAATACATTGTTAGTAATGGTTTTGTGATGTCATAAAAATACAAATAAGTCAAGTCAGTCACAAATCTCTCCAATGCCTTATGCAGTAAATATCTTTATGAAACAAAAACAAAAACAAGATAAAACAAAACCCTAACTATTACACAGTGTACATTCCTTCTCTATTACTGGGATTTCCACCTAAACCCAAAAAATACAACTCCAGTAATAGTAACGTCACAGTCCTTTTTGTTTGGGAGAAAACCCAGCAGCACCCCAAACTATTCCACACAGGCACAGACCTTCCTTCTCTCAGGTGTCAGTTCTCACTCTCTCTGTGCTGCTAGCAGATCTAGCCAGATAATTATTTCCCAGTAAGACTTCCTTGGGGAATTCATCCACTCAGGATTGCTATACATGAGTGAGTGATTAGGAGATGAATCTAGGGGAAATATATCTCCCTTCAAACCCTTTTCCAGTTACCAGTTATATAATCCCCCTCTGCTTCAGCCCCTAGGGCTGAGCACAATGAGTCCCCTGGCAATAAACTCTTGAGAGGGCATCTGCATTCCCCTGCAATGCCCCAGATCGATGTTCCGCTGTAAACTTATTGTTCTGTTGGACCAGGAACCATATGGTGACTCAAGCATTCTTTGCTTTATTTTCTAACAACTAAGGGGAGCTTGGCCAGTGATCAATCAATCACAACCCAGCAGATAGTACCTCAGGGCCTCCAATGCCAACATAATTGTAAGGTTTTCCCTTTCTACAATGGAGTACCTACTCCAGGTGTAGAAAGCAGGTGTAATTTTCTGCTTAAGTACACCACTGGGTGTTCCTTATCATTTACCACTTGGGATAGGACAGCCCCCAATCCTACATCTGAGGTGTCAGTTTGCACAATTAACTCTTTTTTTTAGAGTATTCAGCACTGTTTGTCTACTGGGGGGATATTTAAACTCCAAAAAAGCTTTCTCAGCCTTTGCGGACAATTTAATCTTCACTGAGCTCTTCCCCTTAGTAAGGTCTGTTAGGGGAGCTGCAATGGAAACAAAGTTAGGCACAAATCTGTGATAGTAGCCTCAGGGAATCTGTACGGCTTAACTTTTATTTCCACCTGGGGCTCGGTAATAATATCATGCTCAATGAGAAGGTCAGAAAAGACAGCCCTATTTCTCATGAAGAATTCTTTTACTTCCTATTCTTGTAACACCAAAAGGGTTTCTGTAATTTTCATTTTAGATATCAAACTATCCCCATGGCCCAGAGGCACTGGTTCTGATGCAAGGACCTCCTGAGGACTCTGGTTTTAGCGAACTCACATGTTAAGATTGGACTTGTATCCTCTTATCAGTTTGTCATACCTAATAATATGCTTCACCAACATTTTCATTTATTTCATATGGCCCTTGCCATTTGGCCAGGAACTATCTTTCAGCTGTGGGGTTAAGTACCAAGACTTTGCTGCCAGGATTAAGTTTTCTTAGCTACATCTAATGGACCCCTCAGGTGTGTACTGTATAGTAATTCAAATAAGCCAGTTAAGGCTTGTTGTACCTCCCTGATGGAGAACAATAGGAATGGCAGTAAATAGTCCCAATTTTTCCTGTCTTTGTCTAGAACATGACCTTTAGGGTTTTATTAAATCTTTCCACCGAGCCATCAGTTTGAGTGTGGTAAACTGAAATGCATAGGTGTTTAATATAGTCTTATCTATTAGACAGGGCAAAAGTAAGTACCACACATCTTTGCTTTAGCCATTTGTAGTAGTTGTCACAAGCATCACAGCTAATATAAGATTGGTATTTCTGCTGTTTGTGGCTATACATATGTCACAATATTTCTCACGTGACTGCAACGTGCAATCAGTTTGTGGTTCTATTTAAGCTCTCAGCACAGCTAATTGCATGTTGCAGGGTCATGTGAGTGGAAATGTTGTCACAAGCATGGCCTGGCTTACTTGGATACAGGTTCAATTAGAGGATTGTCTGTTTGGTAATTATATGACTTCAAGAGGTAAAGTAAAGTAATTTTGTCATTGGGCAGCTTAACTGAGGGAGATGGGTTCCTATTAATGTGAATAACCAAAGTAAGCAAGCTTAGGCATTTTGTTTGGTATTGCTTTGCTTTTGAGTTACCTTTCTAAGACCAAGTTTCTGTACCATATGACTATGGTCCTAAATATATTTGGAATGTAGCTCCTGTACGCCATGCTGCTGGAGATGCTGTTGGCTTTGGAGTCAGTCATGTGATTCATATTAATCATGCATCAACTTTTAGAAAACTTGAAATGTAGGGACTAGTTTTGACCACTCTCCAAGCATTAAATTATACATTGTGAAATTTTGCTAATTTACCTCTGGTTCCAGTAACACTCGAGGCATACTTGTCCACTTGAAGTGGACTTAAGTACATAAAATGGCAGTTTTTCTATCTGGAATTATTCAGTGGCACATAGTGCTGGTAAAGCATATTTTTCATGATAATACTATTGAAATAAAAAAGTGTTTTACATAGTGCTTTATGCAATTTATATTCATAGAAACCTGCAATATTCAGGGTTACAGATACTCAATAATATTTTGATCCCTAAAAAAGCAGAGTTACAGAAAAATGTAGCCCTTTCTAGGCCCAAATCTATTTATAGCTGCATATGTGTTAAATGGAGACTTAAGGGACACAATTATATGTGATGCTCTTAGAGTCTGATCAGATATTCCTATTCTTGTACATGTGTTTTTTTCTCTACATCTGCTGCACTAATGGCTTCATAGAACATGACCCTTACAGAGTGGCACTTCACATCCAGAACAATGAGAGTATAAATCAATCAGCCCTGAAGCTTCATCCAATCTTCAGACCTTTAATTATTCATTATAAACACCGAAGTGCAATGGAATCCTAATGAGATCTTATCTGGCCAGATTATGTGCTACATTGTATCATACTTGCCTGTTAATATGCATTGCCATCAAAAGGATTAGATGACTTTGTATAAATTCAACTGACGAGAATCTGTCAGGCTTGTTGTGTCTGATGGATTTTCCAAAGTAGTATTAATGCAATTTAAAGTTAAAATTAAATTATTGAAGACTTTTTTCGTATTAAATCTTCAGAATATGCAAACATCTATAAATCAAATGACCTCATTAAAGAAGAAGCTTTCTTGACAGCATTTCTGTATAATTTTAATTGGTCTGAGCAGAGCAGATCTGATTGTGGGCATTATTAACGGTGAGTGGCATCTCCTCGAAATATGAGAAAGAGGTGGAAAGGTCATTCTCATAACATTATTTCCCTGTAGAATGTAATTACTAAGCAAACACACTTTGTCTTTTTATGGTAAGGTAGAGAGAAGAATCAAGAAGTACAAGTATATTTTTTGTTATACTTATTTGTTATATTTTGTTATGCATGTTTTGTTTAATTAAGTGGAAAATGCATGTCCTTGACTTTGAATACGATGAAATATTCTGAATTCAGTATAACAGGTCACAAACTTGTTTATGCATATATTGATATATATCTAGCTGGAATACTTAAGGCCGAATTTGCAAATTTGAAAGCAGCATGAAAAGTGCAGAAAAAGGCTGCAATAGGCCATTTTCTTAAGCACTTTGCACGTTCTATTTGGCTGTGTGCAAATAGCCAGAGGCCTTGTTGCTCCATTTCCAAGTGCAGGGACCTTCATCACAGCCTTTGGATCCAGCACTGACTGCATTAGTCAGCACAGGATTCAAGAGAGGCAGATGAGGGGAGTCAAATAGATGGCAGGGAGTGGCAGAAGATGCAGACCAATGGTCCGAAATATTGCCTGTAGTAATCAATCAAGTGGTCTCCCGCTTCTTCAAATATGTCTGGAGATTGCAATAAAAAGTAAAAAACCCCAATAGTATAATACAGTTTAATGTAAGTTAAATTTAAAAGCTTATATTGCATAACATTAGTTTCTTGAGGTTGTGGGTGCGTGTATGTTCCCCCTGTGGTTCTGCTTGCGACTAGATGGGATATCACCTCTGCCTGGCGCATTTTGATGTATAAATCAGCTTCCTCAAAGGCATGAGGGTTGCTCTGGGTTGCTGCTCTCTGTACTGAGCACTAGATCAAAATCCGGTACAGAGAGCCAGGACAGGTGGTAAGGACAGCATCAATGGAGTAAAATAGGATAGCCACCTTCCAGGCAGCTTTGTTGTGTCAAAACTAAGTGGTGGTATGTATATGGTAACATACCATTTACTTACTTGACTTTTAAAAAGGTGTGCATTGAGTAATGAAGTCATTCCTATGAGCCGCCTGGTGGGATGGTGTCGTTCCTATGGGCTGCCTGGTAGGATGGTGTTATTTCTATGGGCTGCCTGGCAGAATAGTGTTCCTATTAGTAATGAGCGAATTTTTTCACTAGTCATGAATTCTGCATTTCACCATTGGCGAATTGTTTTGCAAAAGTTCAGTGAAAATTCACTGTGAAAAAATTAATTGCACGTAAAAAAAAGTCACGATCGTGCAGTTGCGTCAAATTGCAAACAGTCGATACATTCATTATTTACTTTTCTTACCAGAATTTTCAATTGTATCCTTTATCCTTGCCAGTTTTTAAAGAACAATGAAAGGGAAATTTACAGGGAGTGCCAATGTGTGGTACTCCTCCAGTAAATACAAATGCTTTTTAAAGGTGGCCATACATGGACAGATAATAATCACTGACAAAATGAGTCGGCAGACTATTGGCCCATGATTTGTGGCCCTCAGATGGGCCTATTCAAAGTGGCATATCAGGGAAAGATCAGGTGACCTCGCTAAATGAGTAGGTCTTTCGGTGTAAGACTACCTGGCTAGCACTATGGTGAATGAAAATTGGACCACCCCAAAGGTATAAACACTTACATTAGACCCAGGCTGGTGATCCTGTGTGCTGAAAATTGGACCACTCCATGGTCCTGTTGCCTCAGAGATCTCCCAATCTCTACTGCACTGGGCATGTTTGTGTTAAGGATGCCCAAAAAGGGATCACTGGAGCAGTGCTCTGTGGCAGGAATAACACCCTGACTGGTCAGAGTTTAGTGGCTATATTCACTGGGGGGTGCCTACAAGTGAATTTCAGTTTATTTTCCTTTAACCATAAGGCTAATAGCATACCAGGCTGCCTCTCCACCTGTTTAGAAATGCAAATGGAGAAAAAGTCAATCCAAATGTATCCACTCCCACCCATTCCTTGTGGTAAGTGCACTGACAGGCATCAGCACTGTCTACATTGACAGGCGTTGGCGTATGAACACAACGCTGATTTTGGCCTGGAATGGCAAGTATGCATGCATGTGTGTGAATACAGTCTGACTATCTACCTGTCAGTGCACTTCACTTGAAAGCATTGTAGCTAACAATGACAGTGGGATACTGCATCTGGCCAGATTTTGTGCATTTTATTACATATGGGGGTAATACCCTTAATAGGGTCAAGATAAGGTAATCCTTAATGATCTAGCATTACTTTTAACTAATAAATTTATCTGTAGCAAGGTACAGCAGCAAATGCCACAATAGATTGTCTTGTATACATTTACAAGAACTAGATAACTTGTTTTATTATCCTCAAGCTATTGTTGTGGAAATTCAGGGACTCAGAGATCACTTAGGTGAAGATGAAGTTAATTTGACACGTACTACTTCGATTCTGTCTCTTTCAGTGAGTTAAGAGAAAGGATTGGGAGTGTTTTTATACCCTTTTACAAAAGCATACAAAGGCACATTATACCTAGACTCTGTAAAAGGGAGCATAGAGAGTGAATTGTAGGAATACAAGCAAAGCCTTGAGAAAGGACCAGGAATTACCTTGGGGGGAAAGTGCTTACAGATATGGCTCCACAGCAATAAAACAATTAAACAGCACATAATAACTGATAAAAACCACTCTGGAGCTGTAACTCCATTGGTACTGGCTTGAAGGCTAACAAGAAACAGTTTCACAAAATCTTTGCCTGTACAGATTCAGCCAGTACACTATTATAACAGTATTGGTTGGCAGTGCTCTGTTCTTTAAGTGCATTAATTACAGAAGGAAAGGCTAATCTATATCACTGGTCATAGGTTCTCTTACCTGGTCCTATTTGGCCATTTATAATAATCCTGTTTTCAAAATGGTAATAATTCAGTTGTATTAGGGTATATGTTTGCAGTATTTGTTTACTTTACAGGGAAAATATTACTGGTTCACAACACTGTTTTATATAAAAATCACCTGGGTGCCGCAGCTCATTAAAGTAGTATTATACTCAGATTTTATATCCAAATAAACAATTGCCCTTTAAAAGCAATACATACAAGAAAATTCAGTGTCAGAATGGAAGACAAAGATAAAATGGATCATGGATGAGCAAACTTCAAGAGGTGTTATCTGTTCTATTCTCTATTCTTTAGCTTATGGAGATATTCATAAAGGGTGGAAGGAGGAATGTAGGTGGTTCCCATCCTGCCCCCTATCCATCTGCTAACTCATGAGTCATTCAGAGGGAGTGGTGACAGTAGCAGACTGCAATAGAGCCTGCCTTGTACTTCCCACCTGCCCTTAAAATACATATGTAGGGCCCGAACAGTTAATGTGCCCCTATAGCTTTAAACCCTACCTTTCCCTTTTCTCCTTGTTGCTGGGCAAGGATTTATTTATATATTTGATATTTACATGTACCCCTGTTATTGGCCTATAGCAGTGATCCCCAACCAGTGGCTCAGGGGCAACATGTTGCTCACCAACCCCTTAGGTGTTGCTCTCAGTGCCCCCAAACCAGGGAGTTATTTTTGAATTCCTGACTTGGGGGCAAGTTTTGGTTGAATAAAAACAAGATTTCCTACCAAATAAAGCCCCTGCAAGCTGATAGTGTGCATAGAGGCTGCCTAATAGCCAATCTTAGCCCTTATTTGGCTCCTCCATGAACTTTTATGGTGCTATTGTTGCTCTCCAAGTCTTTTTACATTTGACTGTGGCTCACAAGTAAGAAAGGTTGGGGATCCCTGGCCTATAGGTTAGACCAGTGCTGTCCAACTTCTACTGTGCCGAGGGCCAGAATTTCTCTAGCATACATGGTGGAGGGCCGCTAATTGAAGCCAGTTTTGACCACTCCCCTTTTTGAAACCACACCCACTTCAAACCACACCTATTTTATCACAATGGTGGTAGCACAGCAAAATCCCAAATGCTTGGTCCTTACTGTGGGGATATCAACTGTCATTCATATGTGAAAGAATTATGTCATATTAAGATATACCCTTAAATTCCATATGCCTCCTCCTCCCCTGTGGATAGCAGAGCAACCCCCAGTACATAATTACACACCTTAGGGACCATTTAATGGCTATTTCCAACTGCTAACAAACTCCCACAACAAACCCCTGCCAGGTTCACCTCCCACAAGCAGCATAGGGCAAGCAGAGTATGGCACACACAGGCAGCACTCTGCCTGTCCTATGCTGTCTGTGTGTGCCATGCTCTGCCTTCCCTATGCTGCCTCTGTGTGCCATACTCTGCCTGCCCTACCCTGCCTGTGTGTGCCATACTCTGCCTGCCCTACCCTGACTGTGTGTGCCATACTCTGCCTGCCCTACCCTTCCTGTGTGTGCCATACCCTCCCTGACCTATGCTGCCCGTGTGTGCCATACTCTACCTGCCCTATGCTGGCTGTATGTGCCCTACTCTGCCTACAGTACCTGTGGTGTGAAGAAGT
The DNA here is from genome assembly GCF_000004195.4 of Xenopus tropicalis. Taxonomy (NCBI): domain Eukaryota; kingdom Metazoa; phylum Chordata; class Amphibia; order Anura; family Pipidae; genus Xenopus; species Xenopus tropicalis. Next base: position 62,134,475 of record NC_030678.2, on the reverse strand, counting down.
GAACAATGGGAGTGATTACAGCCTGAGCCTGAGGTGTGAACACTGCAGGGGGTGGACAATACAGAGATTAAAAGGTGTGAAAAACACAGGGGATTACATTTTTAAACAATACAGAGGGACTACAGCCTGAATCTGAGGTGAGAACCATGCAGGGGGCCAGTTAATCACAGTACTGATACCATTTAATGCTTGCTCAAAGGTAAGCCATCAAAGCAGCCAGACAGGTGGGGGGCCACACAGAGGGGGGTCGCGGGCCGCATGCGGGACAACACTGGGTTAGACCATACCCTCCCACACTTTGGTTTAGTGTTTGGGAAGGGGTGGTTCTTTCTTGGCTTGCAGCAATTCACCTGTGTGGTTGTTTTCAGGAAACCTGGGATCCACACCGGCCCAGAAGTGTAAGGCCCTAAGGGAACCATCACCCTTGGAGATGTTGGGGAGCAGGGATCCTGTGAACGAGCTATAGCAAGAATAGGATATCTCCTTTTATAGCACATTCAGGAACATGTGGCAGCTAGTAAGAGCAGTTTCTGACTCAAACTAGGAGGTTTGAGGATTAGTCTCCTATTATAGGCTCTGCAGCCTTATTGTAGGTCCCTACAATAAGTTAAGACACAGGTGTCAGGCTAGTTCCTTTTTCCTGAACCACCGTCAGCTGTTTGGGATCTGTTCCAATAAGGTGGACATCCTTGTAAATGTATAAAAGACTACTTTCCCTGCACTCTTCACAGTGGTGCAGTTTACAGAGGCCCATCTGGGAAAGGGAAGTCCTGTGTACCCCATGCTCTACTTATAGCTGGACTCTGGTCTTATATAGCCAAATAGGGGTTACACATATCTATAGTTTTTCCCAATAGCACTTCTCAGAATCCCCATGGCTTTTATACAATTTCATTTAGTTTGATAACATTTTTGTCAAAGGGAAGAACATTTTTTTAAAATCTTTTTGCCAAGAACAAACTGTTAAGATTCCCAGCAGAAATAATATATTTTTACAGGTGGAATGTATACAAAAATAATTAAACCTCTTTTTAAATTGGATGAACTCAGAAAAAAGTCTAAATAGTAAAGTGTGAAAATGCTTTTGAAATTTTGTTTTGTTTGTTGAAATAGGGATTTTATTTAAAAAATCAAATGTGGAAACATGAGAACTATTTAAACTCATTTTCCTGTATTCCTTCAGCAAGGCTTTTATGACATAAAAGGTGATATTGAAGCTAGCCTTTGTAGAAATATGCATTTTTGCATTCATTAATTGCTTAGTCTCTCTAAGGAGATGCAGGGGGTGGTAGTTCTCTTAGACACATTGCATTGGGTCAATCAATAGGTATCACTGCATCTTTATTGTTTTTTGCATTATTTCTTTGTATAGGAAGGAGCCAGTGCATTTACGTGTTTACCTCTTACCTTGTCATATTGATCATCCTCATAAGTGGATTCTATTGGGAGATTAATATTCTACTCTACTTCCTTGTGATCTCTACTAACCAGCATCTCTTTGAGAATAATTGGAGTTCCCTTAAAATATGTGCATTAGAAAGACTAAAGAACCCCAGTAATAAATTACAGTGGATAATGGAATTCACCTTGGAGTTCCTTGACCTTCATAAAGGCACGGATCACAGTTATATATACCAGCTCTTTTTTTTGTATTTCTAATTTTACATTTATGAGTACAGTTGTATACAAGTGCACTCATCCATAAGTGATTTCTGACGATTCCTGACAATGGATACTTTCCTGCACGCACTACCGCATCATAGTTGCAGTTTATATATATATATAAAAAAAATTATTTTCAGACCAGCACACCCTTAAATTAAAGCTTCATGCCTTTATTATAAGCACAATGCACAAAAAGTCTGGCGTTTCGGTCCTTATTAGGACCTTTCCTTCAGAAATAAGGACCGAAACTTAAGACTTTTCGTGCATTTTGCTTATAAAAAAGGCATGAAGTTTTAATAAGGGTGTGCCGGTCAGAAAATAATTTTTATACATTTATTTAATTTGTGCAACCCGCCTTGTTAATATTTTGCATTGGAGGGCAGACACTAAAATGACAATTGGACAGTGAAAGTAAAAATGTATTAAATAGTTACCAACACATCACCATCACAAACACAAGTATTATAGTGACGTTTCAAGCCCACTAGTGCTTTTTTTCAAGCCTCTGGGGGACATACTCCAAAACAGCAGTAATAGCTAGCAGAGTGCTGAACATATGCGGTACATATATGGCAACAAATTGTTGATACATGCAATTTTCCTCCCCTCCTATTCTGTATCAGTTATAAGTTGATAGGAAATAGGTAAATAACATTTAGTATAATGGTACACAAAACATTTACCAACATTGACCTGTCCCCAGTGTTGGAATATATCAGACAGAGATTTCAGTTTGGAGTTTTTAAATGCCTGTATATAATGTAAAGACATTATCTATACAAACTTTTCATAGAGATAATAAGTTTACAAAACATCCACAACCCCCAAGCGCAGGAGATTATCCACCTTTACTGGGCAGGTGCAAAGTTAGCCCCCACGGCACATGCAGAAACCCTGGCAATAGTTTAGTGCACCCAGTCTGTAAGGGTGAGGAAGAAGAGATGCAAAAGGGATTCAAATCTCACTGGTAAGAGGATAAAAAGGCGATTATTTTGATGCCTTCCTTCTCCTGATCTACTTATCTAGGTGGTTTAAAGGGATTCTGTAATGATTATTATGGTTTACTATTTATTTCTAAACACGGTTTACATGGTAAATAATTCGCTCTACCATTTAAAATGTTACTCTTAAACCAACAAATGTATAGGCAGCAATCACAGTGCATTGTGCCTGACACTGAGCTTTCAGAAGGAGCCATTGCTACACATTAGAATTGCTTTCAGATAGCCTATTGTTTCTCCTACTCCCATGCGACTGAAGGAGTCCCAAGCCGGACTTGGATTTTGTACTATTTAGTGCTATTCTGATATCTAGTGGTAATTGCCATCTTGCTACCTTCCCATTGTTCTGCTAATCGGCTGCTGGGAGGGGGGGTGATATCACTCCAACATGCAGCTCAGCAGTAAAGAGTGACTGAAGTTTATCAGAGCACAGGTCTCATGGCTGTAGCACCCTGGGAAAATATGGCTAGCCCCACCTGAAATTTCAAAATTAAATATAAAAAAATCTTTTTGCATTTTTGAAAAATTAATGCCTAAATTCAGTACAATATTCCTCTACACATTGTCTACCTTGAACCAGGTTATAGATCAGAATCAGAGGAAGCACTGACATTCAGGGTCACCATATATAATTGCAATGACCTGAACCAAATGCTTCCAAAACTCAAAAAATTCAAAGCTGTTAGGTGGGAGCCCCCTCTAGAGTTAGAAGAATTGGGTCAAAACCAGATAAACACCTATGGATTGAATAGAGAAATAAACTGGAAAACAAAACACAGGCCATTGTCAAAACAAGGAGATCAATACTAGGAGGCAGGACCAGGAATCAAAATACATGAATCAGGATTTGGGAAACAGAACACCCAGGCTCAAGCAGAATTTACTAGTAATGAGTAAAACTGATAGATTTTGTTTCGCCAACAAATTCACAAAACCATGGAGAAATTTGCGAAACTCCAACATTTTGGCATGCTTTGAAATGAAATAGAAGGGAATTTTACGTTGCAGTTAAAGTGTTTTAAGCTCTGCAGTAGCATTTATTTTTCCCTACCTTGTTATAGAAGCTCTTATTAACTACTGTATGTTACGGTGAAAGAGAATGCATGTCAACATTTTAGAGAGTCAGATTCATGATTATTTTATTACCTGCGAAACGTATACCAGGCAAAAAAGTTGGCAGGTGAATGAGCTCGAAATGATATAGGGAAGATTTCAGCAAACGAAGGGCAAAGACACACAGGGCGATCATCTCCGTTTTTTAAATAAGTTGCAGTGATTAAGTGGCACGCTGCTAACAGTGCACAGATTTTTTCAAAACTTGTGGCATTTGCCCCATGTGTCTTTGCCCTAAGAGCAGCTGGGTTCTCTGAAGCAAACTATGGCTATCTGAAAACTGAACCTGAACCAGTAACCTACACTTTGGCAGAAGTATTGCAGTCTCCATTGCAAACTGCAGCTCATTGGTTCAAAGCAATGATTCTAGCAATGATCTTGCACCCCTAAACAAATAATCTTTTCTTTAAAATTTAGTCTTTATGCTGCTACAGTGGCTTGTAGTACAAACATTCTGCTCTACCCCTCTGTTCAACATTTCACTCACTGTTAAAATAAGCATAAGTAAACTGATATTTTTACAGTGCAGAATGGCATAAAGTAGATAGTGACCTAATGTAACTAGTGATGAAATGTGGCGCGTCAAAAAAAAGTTGTTGCCGATATTCTTTTGTTGCCTGCAGCTATTCTTTTGTTGCACAGCCATTCTTTTGTTGACCGCAGCTATTCTTTTGTCGCCCGCAGCTATTCTTTTGTCGCCCGCAGCTATTCTTTTGTCGATTTTTTTCATCTGCTTCGCGAAACAATCCACCAATGGCGAAACGCGAAAATTTGCCGCAAATCCATGCCTGTCATTTCGCCTATCACTAAATGTAACTAAATCAAAATAAAAAAATGTCATGTAATATAATGAATAATGTCCTCCGTATTGTAAAATGTAAGGATAGTATACCTCACCGAGGAGTTCCATGACCATATAATGGCTTTTATACCAATCATGAAACTTTAAGGGGACTTTTATTTTATTATATTTTACAATAGGGTGTTAGTATTTATTATAATACACAAGTTTCAGTGAGTCATGTAACAGAAATGACATCAGTATGCACTGATTATAAGGATATAATGTACAGGATATTCATGGCTCTTGTTCACTATAAATGTATAAAAATATCCTTCAAAAACTATGTTTATAAAAGTCTCACAGTATGATATTTCAGATATTTCAGTGTTTTTTTACTATTGTCAGCAATATTCAGGTATTTGCTGTTCACTGGTTGATGGCTGAGCTGTGTTCTTAGAAGTTATAAAAATAATAAGGTGGTACTTTTACAAAGTAGAACAGATAGAATAATGAAATTTGTAACAAAAATCTGGCTTTTCTGGAAGTTCTGTCTTTTAAAACTAATATTATATTGCCCACAAAAGAATATACTAGATTTTTGTATAAATGGAATTTAAAGTGTTATTTAGCTGTAAACAGTAAGCATAGGACACTGAAAAAATCATCCTCCTTACATCTTTCATTTATTTGGATCTAAGTAGGCTTACTGAGCCATACCATTGACTTTGCTATGATGCCCAAAATGGATCTATGTGCTTTATTAAACAAAAGCCTGCAAAAGATTATGGATATAAATGCTGCATTGTGTATAAATACTGTAGCAGGCCAGTGGATCATTGGCCTTATAACAGTAATGATCCATGCCTTCATAGTTGTCCACAGCAGCTCTAAATCTTTGTGTACCACATACCTCCCAACATTTGAAAATGAGAAAGAGGAACAAAAAGATCTGCTGCGCATAGTTCGTTTTTTGGGCACACCCACTTTGTGGCCACTACCCAAATAACCACATCCATTAGAAAAAACACCCATTTTCCTTGGTTAGAATAGCAGCATAGATGCAGTAGGGCAGACACAGTGGCCCCCAGCATTCCTTTTCCCCCTAAGCATTATATTACAACTTTGAGACACTTGCATTTTATGACAGCCACACTGAAACCCCCCACCATTTTCTTGACAGAGTTTCATGACAGACTTGTGTGGAACAAGCATTTCACAGCAAAACTCTAGTGGCTACATCATTACTTTAAAGATATAGTGCATCATTTTACAAAAGTAACAAAGATAGATTTCATAGATCCACAGTATGCAGTTCACCAGTCCAGCAAAATACACAGCACTGCATAGGGCCCCCAGAATAAATACTAAAACATAATAGCTCCAAAAGATGCTTATCGCTCCCAGCAAACAGCAGTGTAATGCAGAATGTTTTTTCATTTAGCTTAAAGGAACAGTAACACTAAAAAATTAAAGAGCTTTAAAGTAATAAAAATATAATGCACTGTTGCCCTGCACTGGTAAAACTGGTGTGTTTGCTACAGTAAAACTACTATAATTTATATAATAAGCTGCTGTGTAGCCACGGGGGCAGCCATTCAAGCTGGAAAAAAGGAGAAAAGGCACAGGTTACATAGCAGATAACAGATAAGTTCTGTAGCTATGTGCCTGTGCCTTTTCTCCTTTGAATGGCTGCCCCCATGGCTACAAAGCAGCTTATTTATAAAAATTATAGTAGACTTTCTGAAGTAAACATCCAACTTTTACCAGTGCAGGGCATCAGCACATTATATTTTAGTTACTTTTATACACTTTCATTTTTTGGTGTTACTGTTCCTTTAAGTTTCCACCTGCACTGCAAGCGTGTAGTGGCCAAACAGAGAATTACAGACTCATTACAGACTCCCTGTGGCTACAGCAAATAAAATAAGCTGAACAGAAAGAGCAGGGGTCTTTGGATCTTTGCTGAAACGAGCTGGTGGGAAAGAGCATGCTCCCAAAGCAAGCCAGGTGGAAAGAGACAAATTCTTTGTCTCTTTCTGTCATGGTCTCCAAAACAAGACATCATTTAAATAAGAAGAATGTGGGAATCTGTTGAATACTTAGGATACCATATAGAACAGGGTTCCTCAAACTCAAACTTTTTGACCAGTGAGCCATGTTCAAATGTAAGAAGAGCTGGGGAGCAACATAAGCATATAAAACATTCCTGGGGGGATGCAAAATAAGGACTGCAATTGGCTATTTAGTAGCCCCTGTGTGGACTATCAACCTACAGGATGATCTGTTTAGCAGTACAAAACTTTTCTCCAAGCCAGGAATTCCAAAATAAGCACCTGCTTGGAGGCTACTGGGAGCAACATCCAAGGGGTTGGAAAGCAACATGAGCACTGCTTGGGGATAACTGGTATTGATGCAGGTCTTACATAGCATAAAACAAGTTGACTGCTATTGTTAATGTATCCTCACCTCAACAACAACAACAAACATTTGTAAAGCGCTTTTCTCCCGTAGGACCTAAAGCGCACCTCCAACGTTCATGTACATGTGGTTCTATGTGGTTCTGGTTACAGATAAGAGTGCGTCATACTTACCTTCTTATTACTTTACTATTGACATTCAAGTACCCTTAGCACTCACACAGGAATTACTTGCTGCCAACACTTCGTCCAGTCGAAACAGTGCTACACCCCTGTGGCTGAACAGAGGTATGCAAGCCTCAGACACTGGACTTTCAACCTTAAAATCTTTCACAACAGAATTATATTTGTTTGATTTTTGTTATATACTTTTTGTGAGAGATCTACTTACTTGCTAAAAAGGGAGGAATGCAATAACCTCTGCTTGTGTGGACATTTTGGTTAAGAGCTTTCCTATTGTTTTGCCATTTGTCTTACGATTCATTATTCTGTTCTTGTCTCCCCTTTCTTGTCTTCTTGTCGAAAACCTCGTTTCGTACGATATTCGGTGCGTGTATGGCATGCCGGCGAGTCGACCGATATTGCAGGAAGCTGCTGATATCGGATGACTCGCCGATCGGCCAGGTTAGAAAATTTTGATCGGGCGCTATAGAAGGCGCCTGACCAAAATCTGCCGTCAGGGCTGAATCGGCAGAAGGAGGTAGAAATCCTATTGTTTCTACCTCCTTATCTGCTGTTTCAGCCCTGACTGTGTGTGGCGGATCTGACGATGTTTCAAGCGACCGATGGTCGCACGAAACATCGTTAGATCGCCACGTGTATGGCCAGCTTAAGGTGAGCAAAAGCATGGGGCAGGCCAGTGTTACCTGCCATTTATAATAAATGTACTGCTTCAATTATACTATCACAGCAGAATAATTAAACCCACGGCTATCTAAGCAGTTATAACAAGTGGTTTCTCTACTTCTATGTGATTATAAATTAAAATGATAGTCATGATTTTTATAGTGTACTTTTAATTACTATATTAAAAGGCAAAGAAGATAATAAAATGACAAGGATGCAGCTTGAATGTTTTTAGCTCTTTACCTGTTATATCAGGTATTTTTAATGTAATCTCTGTGTTCAATGTACACACACATTTAATTACAGCACTTCTTTAATGATTCATTAATATGTAAATAATGATGCAGATACCAAGGGAATAGGTAATTTGCATTAGATTATTTAACAGTATAAAACATGAAGAATAACAGAATATTACAAATAGTGATGTATCCTTTGGAAAATTAATTATGAAAGTTAGTGTTGCAAGAACAGGTCCAGGGTAGGTCAATGATGGCTCTTTAAAGAATAGGTTTGGTATGCAAACTTAAGTAAAAAGGGTAAAATTCAAAATGTTAAAGAAGAATTAAATATATATGAGAGCTGGAGTAAATGCAGCAACACGGTGTTAAAGTAGGAAAGAGTGCATAGGTTTAAGGAAGCAAAGTTGTTAATGGACAAGAGAAACTGAGGGACCTCAGACTTACTCACATGATTAAAAGTAATGAAGAAGGAAGAGCAGATAGTTCATGCCTGGAAATTAAATGTGTGGATGAAATCTACTTTGCTTTTAAACAGTTGTGTGCGTACCAGAGTACTAAAGTAACCTTGCATGGCCAAGGATAAGGCAGAATTGAGGCAAAAAAAAAAGGTTTGTAGTGGAGAAAGCATAAGAGCATAAGAATAGTACTTGAGTATCTGGGGCAGTCAATATGAGCTCAGCTGTAATGTGGTTGTAATGGGGTGTTTTAAGTAATTAGTGAATGACTTATTTTTAAACAATTCACCCCAGCCCAAAAAAAAACATCTAAAGATAATACGAACAGAGCTGGCACACTCTACACACTACTGAGAAATTAAACGTTATTGCAGCTAATTTACCAACAAAGTAATCACTCAGCTTTGCAAGAGAATGAGAGAAGTACAAAAGTGATTAAGATTGCAGAGTTTCTGAACTTTGTATACAGTTACAGTTTATGATGAAATTGCAAGGGTATGAGAAAGCTGTTGATATATAAAAATGCAAGAAGATGAAGGATAGACAGTGCAAAATTAATTAATTTAACTACCTGTAGGGCTTAGCAGCTTTAGAAACCCTGCCTACAAATATATTTTATTTATGATCACATAACTGATGTCAATATAACAAGTGCATGAACCAAACTTATTACAGTACTGTGAAATTCAGTGACTTAGTTGATAAATGACTAATTTTGATCTTTTCCCAGGGGTGCTGCTGCCATGAGGCAAGTTGGGATTCTTAAATTGGCAGAGACAGCACAAAAAACACTCCTGGTAATATATTTGTGACAGTTAAGAGGGGCAGTAGGGGATGGAAGGGTAGGGGGGCTGGTTCACAGCTTGTACAAACCAGCAGATTTGCCACTTTAGGTGAAGATGCTGGGGAAGACAGCTCTGAGCTAGCATGTATGGAGCAGGCTGACTCTCAGAGCACCCTGGGAGCCGGCACCTCTAATACAGGTGCGGGGAGTAGTGCTAGGAAGGGAAGGCAGGCTATAGTTGTAGGGGATTCAATTATTAGAAAGGTGGATAGGGTAATTTGTCGCAAAGACCCTACATGCTGAACTGTGTGTTGCTTGCCTGGTGTTAGGGTTGGTGGAACGAGTGGACAAATTGTTGGGAGGGGCTGGGGAAAACCCGGCGGTCTTGGTACACATAGGTACCAATGACAAAGTTAGAGGAGGGGGGGAAGTCCTCAAGAACGATTTTAAAAAGCTAGGCGAGAAGTTGAGGGCGAGGACTTCCAAGGTAATTTTCTCAGAGATATTACCTGTGCCACGAGCAACGTTAAGAAGGCAGCGGGAGCTTAGGGAGATTAATGCGTGGCTGAGAGATTGGTGCAGGGAGGAGGGCTTTGGGTTTCTGGAGAACTGGGCTGATTTCTCTATCGGCTACAGGCTCTTTGCCAGGGATGGGCTGCACCTCAATGATGATGGGGCAGCTGCTTTGGAGGAAAAGATGGCTAGAGGGTTGGAGGAGATTTTAAACTAGGAGTGGGGGGGAGGGTGCAGCGGGTAATTCTGTGGTAGACAGGATAGATGAGGTAGTGGGCATAGTAAGGGAAAATGGGGGAGGAGACTTGCTTCGGGATACTGATAATGGCAGGGAGGCCCATAAGTTGTTTATGCGTCATTCTCACGCTGGTACCAGTATTAAATGTATGTTTGCTAATGCAAGGAGTCTGACTGGTAAAATGGGAGAGCTGGAGGTACTGGCATTGGAGCGGAAATATGACGTGATTGGCGTTGCTGAAACTTGGTTGAACGAGCCGCATGACTGGGCAGTTAATATTGGGGGTTATACATTGTTTCGGAGGGACAGGGGGAATAGAAAAGGAGGAGGAGTGTGTCTGTTCGTTAAGCAGGGATTAAAAGCAAATATTAAAGAGGAAGTGATGGGGGGAACAGAGGGAGCTGAATCCTTATGGGTTGAGCTTCTCACAGATAGTAAAGAATCTACCAAATTAATTGTAGGGGTATGCTATAGACCCCCTAATGTAAGTGAGGAGGAGGAGGCTCAGCTCCTGTTGCAAATAGAAAAGGCTGCTAGTTTGGGGCAAATGATAATAATGGGGGATTTTAATTATCTTGATATTGACTGGAGCCATAGTACTGCCAGGACAGTAAATGGGAACAAGTTTATAAACTTGCTGCATGAAAACTGTATGTCACAGGTTGTTGAGGAGCCAACCAGGAACCATGCTATACTAGATCTAGTGATCTCTAATGACCCAGAACGTATAGCAAATATGCAAGTGGTTGAACCCCTGGGTAATAGTGACCATAATGTTATTTCATTTGATGTTTGGTGCAGGAAACAAATTTACACTGGGGCAACAAAGACACTGAATTTTAGGAAGGCAAATTTTAGCTCCTTAAGGGCAGTGCTTCAGGGCATAGATTGGGGCATTATGTTTTCTGATAAAGCACAGAGCAGAAATGGTTGTCATTTAAAATTATATTAAATCATTACTGTTCTCAATTTATTCCATTAATAAGAAAAAGTAGAAGTGTTAAGAATCACCCTATGTAGCTTAACTCTGAGGTAAAGAAGTTAATAGGGAAAACAAGGAAAGCTTTTAAGAAATATAAGTCAGAGGGGACAGTAAGTATATTAAGTATATTAATAGTAAAAAGATGCAGGTTGAGGGTGTGGCCCCATTGAGTTATAATAACAATATGGTTACAGCGGATACAGAAAAGGCAGATGTGCTTAACCAGTTCTTTTCTTCTGTGTACACAGTAGAGGAGCCAGAGTGCCAAGTCCCACCCAATAGCTGCACTGTTGCCTCAGCTCCAACTACACAGTGGTTGACACAGGATATGGTGCATAAAGGTTTACACAAGATAAATGTAAACAAGGTACCTGGGCCAGATGGAATACACCCACGGGTACTGAGAGAGCTAGGGTCAGAATTACAGTGGCCCTTGTTTCTGATATTCTCAGACTCGCTTTCATCAGATATGGTACTTAGGGATTGGAAGAAGGTGAATGTCATTCCTATATTTAAAAAGGGAGTAAGATCTCAGCCTGGCAATTATAGGCCAGTAAGTTTGACATCCGTGGTGGGCAAGTTATTTGAAGGTGCCACATCAAGGCCCCTCATTGTACGTGAGTCCTACACTGTCTAATGACTTTGTTTGCTGGGGGACTTTATTTTAATTGCATCACAGACTCAAAGTCATTAGACAGTGTAGGACTCACGTACAATGAGGGACCTTGACGTGGCACGTGAGCTTACATATTTTGGCCAAAGTGTGGTACTAACACCTCATTTTTTTGTAAAAATTATTTTTAAAGGCAAACTAAGCGCTGGCAATCTTTCTTTCTCTTTGTGTATAATTAATGGCTTTATATCATTTCTAGCAGCTGGTCAACTCCAGATTGTGGGTTTGAACAAGCACTGGCACAATAGTGTGTTTCTAGCAGCTGGTCAACACAACAGCGTGGGTTAGACCGAGCACTGGCGATTTCTGTGTTTTGTGTACAAATTGTAGCCAAATTTTGCTTCTAGCTGCTGGGGCTTAAAAGCTCCCTGCTTTTCCACTAGAGCCTTTTTGAGCTAAAGGTAGGTGCAATAGGTCTTAATACTCAGTCACATTGTTTTCTGGGGGACTTTATTTTAATTGCATCACAGACTCAAAGTCATTAGACAGTGTAGGACTCACGTACAATGAGGGGCCTTGACATGGCACGTCAGACCGAGCGCTGGCACAATAGTGTGTTTCTAGCAGCTGGTCAACGCTACAGCGTGGGTTAGACCGAGCGCTGGTAACATAGTAACATAGTAAGTTGGGTTGAAAAAAGACATACGTCCATCAAGTTCAACCATAATGCCTATATATAACCTGCCTAACTACTAGTTGATCCAGAGGAAGGCAAAAAACCCCATCTGAAGCCTCTCTAATTTGCCGCAGAGGGGAAAAAATTCCTTCCTGACTCCAAGATGGCAATCGGACCAGTCCCTGGATCAACTAGTACTAAGAGCTATCTCCCATAACCCTGTATTCCCTCACTTGCTAAGAATCCATCCAGCCCCTTCTTAAAGTTATATAATGTATCAGCCAGCACGACTGATTCAGGGAGGGAATTCCAGAACTTCACAGCTCTCACAGTAAAAAATCCTTTCCGAATATTTAAATGGAACCTCCCTTCTTCTAAGCGGAGTGGGTGCCCTCGTGTCCGTTGGAAGGACCTACTGGTAAATAAAGCATCAGAGAGGTTATTATATGATCCCCTTATATATTTATACATAGTTATCATGTCACCTCTTAAGCGCCTCTTCTCCAGTGTAAACACACCCAACTTGGCCAGTCTTTCTTCATAACTGAGACTTTCCATACCCTTTACCAGCTTAGTTGCGCTTCTCTGGACCCTCTGTAACTCAATAATGTCCCGTTTGAGCACTGGAGACCAAAACTGAACAGCATATTCTAGATGGGGCCTTACCAGCGCTCTGTAAAGGGGAAGAATAACCCCCTCCTCCCGTGAATCTATACCCCTTTTAATACAGCTCAAAACCTTGTTTGCCCTTGCAGCTGCTGCCTGGCATTGCTTGCTACAGCCAAGTTTATTATCTACAAGGACTCCAAGGTCCTTCTCCATTATGGATTTGCCTAGTGCAGTCCCATTAAGGGTATACGGGGCTTGCATATTTTTACATCCCAGGTGCATGACATTTATCCACATTAAATCTCATCTGCCACTTAGCTGCCCAGATTGCCAGTTGGTCAAGATCCTGCTGCAGGGATGTCACATCCTGGATAGAATTGACTGGTCTGCAGAGTTTTGTGTCATCTGCAAACACTGATACATTGCTTATAATACCCTCCTCTAAGTCATTTATGAACAAGTTAAACAAAAGTGAACCCAGTACAGAACCCTGAGGGACCCCACTGAGAACCTTACTCCAAGTAGAAAATGTACCACTAACAACCACCCTCTGTACCCGATCCTGTAGCCAGTTTTCTATCCATGTGCAAACGACTTCACTAAGACCAATAGACCTTAGTTTAGAAAGCAGTCATTTGTGGGGAACAGTATGAAATGCTTTGGCAAAATCCAAATAGACTATATCTACTGCATCCCCACTGTCCAGCTTCTTACTTACCTCATCATAAAAAGCAATTAAATTGGTCTGACATGACCTGTCCTTCATAAAGCCATGCTGATTACTGCTCATAATAGCATTCTCCAGTACATAATTTTGTAGCAAATCCATAATGGAGAAGGACCTTGGAGTCCTTTTAGATAATATACTTGGCTGTAGCAAGCAATGCCAGGCAGCAGCTGCAAGGGCAAACAAGGTTTTGAGCTGTATTAAAAGGGGAATAGATTCACGGGAGGAGGGGGTTATTCTTCCTCTTTACAGAGCGCTGGTAAGGCCCCATCTAGAATATGCTGTTCAGTTTTGGTCTCCAGTGCTCAAACGGGAGATAGAGGTTAGAGAGGGTCCAGAGAAGGGCAACTAAGCTGGTAAAGGGTATGGAAAGTCTCAGTTATGAAGAAAGACTGGCCAAGTTGGGTTTGTTTACACTGGAGAAGAGGCTCTTAAGAGGTGACATGATAACTATGTATAAATAAAGGGGATTATATAATAACCTCTCTAATGCTTTATTTACCAGTAGGTCCTTCCAACGGACACGAGGGCCCCACTCCATTTAGAAGAAGGGAGGTTCCATTTAAATATTCAGAAAGGTTTTTTTACTGTGAGAGCTGTGAAGTTGTGGAATTCCCTCCCCGAATTGTCGTGCTGGCTGATATATTATATAACTTTAAGAAGGGGCTGTATGGATTCTTAGCAAGTAAGGGAATACAGGGTTATGGGAGATAGCTCTTAGTTTATCCAGTCCCTGGATCAACTTGTACTATGTAAATACTATGTAAATGGGGAGTGACTTGTGGGGGTGTGGCTAAAAGTGGGTGTGGCCAAAACACTATCGAATTATATTGGCGGCAATGGGGCAGTTGGTTCGGGGACTGCATCAACGAGCCAATGCGGTCCCCGATCCGACTGAATTTTCTAACCTGCCTGATCGAGATCTGACCGATTTCAGGCAAGAAATCGGTAGGACAGGCCCATCGGAAGTGCCCATACACGGGCCGATTAGCTGCCGAATCGGCAGATACTATCGGCCCGTGTATGGGGACCTTTAGTTGGCAAAAGATCTCATGACCTGAACCAAACAGAAGCATTATAGAAGCATTATAAGTATAAATATGGAATCTTATATCTGGAAATCTAACATGTAGAAAGTTCTTAATTAAAGTAAGGTCCTCTTACTAGCCTGTCTAATTGTAACAATAAGAATTGCTAAATGTAGTATTAATCTTATTCAATTGTATAATACTAATCCATGGGTTTTTTTTTCCATCATTACCTTTTCATTCATAGTCAATTGTAAAATTGTTCTGAATTGTTCATTTGACTAATCTATTTATGTATTTTATTAATCCCGTTTGGGATTTGCTTGTTTCTCAATGATTGTTGTATTTGTCTAATCTAATAAATAATAATAAAGAAAAAAAAATTAAAGTAAGGTCCTAGAGTCCATTTTAAGCAAATAATACTATTTTAATTTATATTATTTAAATTAGTTTTTCCTTTGTTTTATTTATTTTATTTCAATTATTTTTTTCCTTTGTTTCTGTCATAATAAAATATTACTGTATATTTTATTATACACGGTAATATAAAATAAGGACGTTATCTGTAAAACCCCAAGGTTTGTTTAAACCACTCTGGATCCAGTTTCCATACTGTATATTTAGCACTTTCACTTGGTGACAGTAAATGACTCTTACAGACATAATAATTTATTCCATTCCATATTCCCTAAAAATTAGCAAAGAAAAATGGTAAATGTTGGGTGGTAGGTGGGCAGTGATTATCTTGTATGTACATGATACTTTGTGGTGCTATACAGAGGTTGTTCATCATCAGTCCCTGTCCCAGGGGAGCTTACTTTATGCCTGTAATTTAAAATAAAAATTCTAGGTAAACAATTATCTTTATAATGAATAAACTCACATTTCTTACATGGCATGAAGAATACATTTTTTAAATTTAAACCATTCAAGCAATACAGGTATAGGACCCCTTATTTAGAATGTTCAGGACCAAGGGTATTCCGGATAAGGGGTCTTTCTGTAATTTTGATCTCCATACCTTAAGTCTACTAAAAAATCAATAAAACATTAATTAAACCCAATAGCATTGTTTTACATCCAATAAGGATTATTTATATCTTAGTTGGGATCAATGACAAGGTACTGTTTTATTTCTACAGAGAAAAAGGTAATCAGTTTGGAGCTTTCTGGATAACGAGTTTCCGGATAAGGGATCCTATACCTGTACTATGAATTTCAAACAAACACCGGCATTAAAATCTTGGCACAAATAGAAAATTGCATCCATATAGCTGAATGTACAAGTATCAGTCAGTAAATTCTAAAAAGCAATATACATGTAAATAGCAAAAGAAGAACTGGTTACTGACAATTAATGGGAATTTCACAAAGATTTTTGCAGCTACTGCATGATTAATTAGCTAGAAACCCTAGTTAACAATTCCCCTAAATACTCCCTTCTTCAAGCCATGAAGAGTGAAATACAGTACTCATAAAGTGCTTTAGAAGATTAACATAAGTAATTACAGAATAATAGAGCAGTGTTTTTCAACCTTTTTTGGGCAAAGGCACACTTGTTTCATGAAAAAAATCACGAGGCACACCACCATTAGAAAATGTTAAAAAATTTAACTCTGTGCCCAGCAGCAGTGCCCCCCTAGTACATTGGTGCCCAGCAGCAGTGCCCCCCTAGTACATTGGTGCCAAGAGCAGTGCCCCCCTAGTACATTGGTGCCCAGCAGCAGTGCCCCCCTAGTACATTGGTGCCAAGAGCAGTGCCCCCCTAGTACATTGGTGCCCTGCCTACGGCACACCAGGCAACATCTCGCGGCACACTAGTGTGCCGCGGAACAGTGGTTGAAAAACGCTGTAATAGAGCATGCGTGCTCACAACTTCCACATGCTTAGATAATATAAACTATAGCAGAGCTGGCCTTTTTAAAGCTTCTATTAACCCTTTGGCTGCCAAAGCCGTAGCTCCTACGTGCTGGCAAAAAAAGTTGCTAAGTGCCCAGCACGTAGGAGCTACGTTTTACACTAAGTCAGCGCGTTCTCTGCACTCGCCGATCGATGCGAGTGCAGAGACGCGCTGCCAGCCCCACAACCCCCTAGGCAACGAGCTCACCGGTCCTGGACGTCCTCTGCCGCCTCCGATCGCCCCCAGACTGACCCCAAGTCGCAGCGACGTCATCAAGACGTGCCTGCTGCTTGGGGTATTTAAATCCTGCCCCTGGCGCCGCCCTCTCACTCTTGGAGCCTCGTGGACCTGCCTGCAGCCCCCTGCGACCCTCCAGCACAGAGATCTGCCAGCCTGCCTTTGAGATCTGCCCCAGGTACATTTTTTTGCACCATTTACACACTTTACACCATTTTCACCATTGTAATTTTTTTTTGCTGATTTTTTTTTTTGCAGTTTCCACTTTTTTTTTTTTTTTTACTTTTTTTACACTTACACACACATATACACACCTGTACACACACTCACTTCTTTTGCAAGTGTGCACACATACATATTTTTTACTTTGCCTTTATTTTTTAGCCTTTACACACTTATCACTGTTTGATCAGTTTTATTTTATATTATTGATTTCATTTGTTCATTGCTTTTGTGTTTCATTGCTTTTTCAGTTCTGCATTGTACTTTATTTTCTGTTTTACTTGTTTTACTGTATTACTCTGATTTCTAAGTTCTGCTTTATACTTTTATTACTGTTATATTGCTTGTTACCTTGATTTTGCAGTGTGACAAGTGATCAGGTAGCCTGAACGCAAGTCACACGGCATAATCTCATTTTTCATTGATTTTCTGATTTCTAAGTTCTGCGTTGTACTTTTATTACTGTTATATTGCTTGTGTTAGCTTGATTTTGCAGTGTGACAAGTGATCAGGTAGCCTGAACGCAAGTCACACGGCATAATCTCATTTTTCATTGATTTTCTGATTTCTAAGTTCTGCGTTGTACTTTTATTACAGTTATATTGCTTGTGTTAGCTTGATTTTGCAGTGTGACAAGTGATCAGGTTGCCTGAACGCAAGTCACACAGCATAATCTCATTTTTCATTGATTTTCTGATTTCTAAGTTCTGTGTTGTACTTTTATTACAGTTATATTGCTTGTGTTAGCTTGATTTTGCAGTGTGACAAGTGATCAGGTAGCCTGAACGCAAGTCACACGGCATAATCTCATTTTTCATTGATTTTCTGATTTCTAAGTTCTGCGTTGTACTTTTATTACAGTTATATTGCTTGTGTTAGCTTGATTTTGCAGTGTGACAAGTGATCAGGTTGCCTGAACGCAAGTCACACAGCATAATCTCATTTTTCTTGGGTTTCTTAGTGATTTTCTGAGTTTCCAGTTCTGCGTTGTACTTTTGATTAGTTATATTGCTTGTGTTAGCTTGATTTTGCAGTGTGACAAGTGATCAGGTAGCCTGAACGCAAGTCACACGGCATAATCTCATTTTTCATTGATTTTCTGATTTCTAAGTTCTGCGTTGTACTTTTATTACTGTTATATTGCTTGTGTTAGCTTGATTTTGCAGTGTGACAAGTGATCAGGTAGCCTGAACGCAAGTCACACGGCATAATCTCATTTTTCATTGATTTTCTGATTTCTAAGTTCTGCGTTGTACTTTTATTACAGTTATATTGCTTGTGTTAGCTTGATTTTGCAGTGTGACAAGTGATCAGGTTGCCTGAACGCAAGTCACACAGCATAATCTCATTTTTCTTGGGTTTCTTAGTGATTTTCTGAGTTTCCAGTTCTGCGTTGTACTTTTGATTAGTTATATTGCTTGTGTTAGCTTGATTTTGCAGTGTGACAAGTGATCAGGTAGCCTGACCGCAAGTCACACGGCATAATCTCATTTTTCTTGTGTTTCTTGTGATTTTCTGAGTTTCCAGTTCTGCGTATTACCTTGATTTTGCATTTCTTTTCTTGCCTTTTATTGCATGTCAGTGGTTCCATTGCATTTGTACATTTGTGTTGCTGTTCATTTACTGTTCTTGCTTATTGATTGTTCTTGGTTGTATTTACAGAACTTTGCTTGTATTACTTTTATTTCAATAGTAATTAGGTCATAATCATTTTTATTTGTGTTGCTGTTGGTCTACTGGCTTTTGCTTTTTTTTTTTTTTCTTTGCTTGTTCCGGATTGTTCTTGCTCTACATTGTCCTTGGTGGTTTTTTTTAGGGAGGTCTAGAGTTCAAGGGAGGGGTGGGGTTTCTTTGCCAGATTTGTTTATCTTATCCGTTTTTTTTTTCTTCTACTCTGCCTTGCCTGTGTTGCTGTAGTTTGTCTGGCTTCTGATCATATTGTGATTTACTCGATTTTTGGTGTGACTGATTGAGGGCATTTAGACTAGGGTGTTATATTAGTTTTGAAAATATTTTGTTGGCAACATGGCTAGAAGGTTGTACTCTGTTGAAGAGGCTGCTGCACTGTGCATGGCCTCTAGCTCGGAGGAGTTCAGTGACTCTGATTCCGAGTATGTGCCCCCTGATTCAGAGAGTGACTCCTCTACTGAGGAGTCATGGTGTAGTAGTAGCACGGTTAGTGCTCTTGAGGAGCCCATGGAGGTGGAGGTAGAGGAGCGTGTTCCAAATGAGGGAGAGGGTGATAGGGCTGATGCTGCAGCTGGAGGAGAGCCTGCGTGGAGGCCTCCTTGTAATTTTCCCCCTGAGATTCCCCCATTTACTGCAGTCGCTGGTGTTAAGGTGGACACCAGGAATTTTGAACCAGTTGATTTTTTTCAATTATATATTACTGAGGCCATCCTACAGGATATGGTCCTCTACACAAATTTATACGCCGAGCAATACCTTGCCCGTAATCCCCTACCTAGGTATGCTCGAGCGCAGGCATGGCATCCCACTGACATTGCCGAAATGAAAAAGTTCTTGGGACTCACTTTAGCTATGGGTCTCATAAAAGCAAATTCCTTGGAGTCCTACTGGGATACCACTACTGTGTTGTCTATCCCTGTTTTTTCTGCCACCATGCCGAGAAACCGGTATCAGCTACTGCTCCGGTTTCTGCATTTCAATAACAATGCAACGGCTGTACCCCCTGATGTGCCCGGCCATGACAGGCTGCATAAATTGAGGCCCCTTATAAATAGCCTGTCTGAGCGGTGTGGAGAAGTGTATACCCCTTCCCAAAACATTTGTATAGATGAGTCACTTCTCCTCTTCAAAGGGCGCATCGCATTTCGGCAGTACATCCCAAGCAAGCGTGCCCGCTATGGGATCAAATTTTACAAACTGTGCGAAAGCATTACGGGGTACACCAGCTATTTCATGATTTATGAAGGCAAGGACTCCAAATTAGACCCCCCTGGTTGTCCCCTTGATTTGACTGTCAGTGGCAAAATTGTATGGGATCTCATCTCTCCACTTTTGGGCCAAGGTTACCACTTATATGTGGATAACTTTTACACTAGTATCCCCCTGTTCACTGCCCTATATTGCTTAGATACCCCAGCCTGTGGCACTATAAATCGTACCCGAAAGGGACTGCCCAGGGATCTGGTCAGCAAAAAACTTAATCGTGGAGAAGTTTATGCCCTCAGAAATGATGAGCTCCTTGCCATAAATTATTATGACACAAAAAATGTATTCATGCTGACGACAATCCACGATGAGTCAGTAACTGTGGTACAGAGAGTTGGTAGGCCCCCTAAAACAAAACCTCTCTGTTGCAGGGAATACAGCAGGTACATGGGTGGCGTTGACAGAACTGATCAACTCCAACATTACTACAACGCCACTCGAAAAACTAAGGCCTGGTACAAAAAAGTTGGTATATACTTAATTCAAATGGCCCTTCGAAATTCATACGTTGTATATAAGGCAGCAGTACCAGGTCCCAAATTATCCTACTATAAATACCAGCTGCAGATAATCCCTGCCCTGTTGTTTAGTGGCGTAGAGGAGACAGAGCCTGAGATGCCCCCCAGTGACAATGTGGCCCGATTGATTGGGAAGCACTTTATTGATACGCTTCCACCCACACCTGGAAAAGTGTTTGCCCAAAAAGCTTGCAGAGTGTGCCGTAAAAGGGGTATAAGACGAGATACACGGTACTACTGCCCTAAGTGCCCTCGCAACCCTGGGTTATGTCTCAAACAATGTTTTGAGATATACCATACTCGGCTGCACTATTGAAAGGGTAATAAATTGTTGTGCACTGATAGAATTTATTATAATTGGCATCCCGCTTTGTGCAAAATTAATATAATAGCCTTTTGGTTTATGTATTCAGGTCAGATTTTTTTTTTAGGTTTTATGTCGTGGTTAGTTTGGGTGTTTCCTTACCTAAAATGTTATGTTAGGTTATGTATAGCCAACTGAGGTGTTGCGTGACGGACTGGGCCCCTAAAAATTTGTGGTGCGTGATGATCATGATGTTTCATCTTGCCTGCGGATGATTTCATCTCCCCTGCTGATGCCACAAGGTTTTTTTTTTACTGACACCTCATAAGCTACCCTTTCAGGGCAGTTGCTACGGCTATATGTATTTCTGGGTGACATTTTAGGTTTTACTAGTGTACAGGGCAGTACTAGTGTTTCAGGGCAGTTGCTAAAGCTATATGTATTTCTGGGTGACATTTTAGGTTTTACTAGTGTACAGTATTAGGTCTCCATGGAATATTTTTTTTATTATTTTTGCACAGTTAGGGTCTTTGTTTGCAGTAGTGAAAAGAAAGTTCTAGTTTGTTGGTAGATGGGAGTTAACATTTCAACACTTATGCTAATTGTAGTCTTTCTCCCTATTATGAGTAATAGTACTGTTCTGATGGCATAGCTCTTTTGGTTGGAGAGAAACTGGCGAATTCACAACTCATTAGCTCAGCTTTCAATGCAGATATTTAGGCCTTTATTTTGGGCAATATATATTTTGTTCTTGGTGCAGGCATTCAGCTTTTTTCAGAATTGGGGTGCTATGCAATTTATGTAATAGATTACGGCACTGTGTAATGGGGGGCACTGTGTAATGGGGGGCACTGTGTAATGGGGGGCACTGTGTATGGGGGCAATTGAAGGCACTGTGTATGGGGGAAATTGGGGGTACTGTGTATGGGGGCAATTGGGGGCACTGTGTATGGGGGTACTGTGTATGGGGGTATTGACTATGGGGGCAATGTGTATGGGGGGTACTGTCTATGGGTGCATTGTGTATGGGGGGGCAAAACTGGTACATAGTTATAACTCACTTATAACTGACTGCCTTATCTTATTTTTATTAGATAGTACAGTATGAGGGTATAGCACATTTGCGTCTGATCCCGCCATTTCAACTATATATAAGGAGTATTTTTTCTTTTTTCAAAAATGGGGTGTGGAAATTGGGGCCACAAAAGTGGGCACACACAAAAAATTGCCGCGCTTTTTTCAAATGTTGAGAGGTATGCTTTAGCTAATGCCAGGGCTGAACTAGGGGTAGGCAGAAGAGGCACCTGCCTAGGGTGCAACAATTGGGGGTAGCCAGGCAGAAACCTCTCCTGCCTAACCCTAGCCCGCGCTCCCTTCACTTGCCCCCGCCGGTTGTCATTACTCGGTGGGGGCAATGACTCCCTTTCACCACCTCCCCGCATCAACCGAAGATTCGCAGGAATACAGATGAAGCTATACAGTCAAAAGATGTTCAACTAAACAGATAAAGGTAAATAGAATATATTTTGGGGCTAAATTGGGCAGGTTTTTTTAGTTGTTATTGCAATTTCGGGGAGAAATCTAACTTTGGATCTTTTTTTTCTTTATTTCAGGCCAAATTGCAAACTTCTACGGAGAACTGCGTCCACAATTCTGCATGCAGGAAAGCAAGAATGGCGCTGCTGAATAGCCACAGGTGTGCACTTTCAGAAAACATATAGTTTCTGGGGGTATTTCACAGGTAAGGGGGTGTTTAGACTGAAAAGCTGCATGGTGTGTGCACTTAGAGCGCAGCTCCAAACTTTCGAGCTGAAATTGCTCTTATGTATTGCCCCTGTTTTGGGCTGTTTGGAGGCCGTGGCTTTAGGTGCACCCATGCATGTGGGGTATCGTTTTGTTCAGGACAAGTTGCAGATTGATGTTTTAGTGGTTTTATTTCGTTGTTATGGCAATTTCGGGAAGAAATCTAACTTTGGATCATTTTTTTTCTTTATTTCAGGCCAAATCGCAAACTTCTACGGAGAACTGCGTCCACAATTCTGCATGCAGGAAAGCAAGAATGGCGCTGCTGAATAGCCACAGGTGTGCACTTTCAGAAAACATATAGTTTGTGGGGGTATTTCACAGGTAAGGGGGTGTTTAGACTGAAAAGCTGCATGGTGTGCACTTAGAGCGCAGCTCCAAACTTTCGAGCTGAAATTGCTCTTATGTATTGCCCCTGTTTTGGGCTGTTTGGAGGCCGTGGCTTTAGGTGCACCCATGCATGTGGGGTATCGTTTTGTTCAGGACAAGTTGCAGATTGATGTTTTAGTGGTTTTATTTCGTTGTTATGGCAATTTCGGGGAGAAATCTAACTTTGGATCATTTTTTTTCTTTATTTCAGGCCAAATCGCAAACTTCTACGGAGAACTGCGTCCACAATTCTGCATGCAGGAAAGCACGAATGGCGCTGCTGAATAGCCACAGGTGTGCACTTTCAGAAAACATATAGTTTGTGGGGGTATTTCACAGGTAAGGGGGTGTTTAGACTGAAAAGCTGCATGGTGTGCACTTAGAGCGCAGCTCCAAACTTTTGAGCTGAAATTGCTCTTATGTATTGCCCCTGTTTTGGGCTGTTTGGAGGCCGTGGCTTTAGGTGCACCCATGCATGTGGGGTATCGTTTTGTTCAGGACAAGTTGCAGATTGATGTTTTAGTGGTTTTATTTCGTTGTTATGGCAATTTCGGGGAGAAATCTAACTTTGGATCATTTTTTTTCTTTATTTCAGGCCAAATCGCAAACTTCTACGGAGAACTGCGTCCACAATTCTGCATGCAGGAAAGCAAGAATGGCGCTGCTGAATAGCCACAGGTGTGCACTTTCAGAAAACATATAGTTTGTGGGGGTATTTCACAGGTAAGGGGGTGTTTAGACTGAAAAGCTGCATGGTGTGCACTTAGAGCGCAGCTCCAAACTTTCGAGCTGAAATTGCTCTTATGTATTGCCCCTGTTTTGGGCTGTTTGGAGGCCGTGGCTTTAGGTGCACCCATGCATGTGGGATATCGTTTTGTTCAGGACAAGATGCAGATTGATGTTTTAGTGGTTTTATTTCGTTGTTATGGCAATTTCGGGGAGAAATCTAACTTTGGATCATTTTTTTTCTTTATTTCAGGCCAAATCGCAAACTTCTACGGAGAACTGCGTCCACAATTCTGCATGCAGGAAAGCAAGAATGGCGCTGCTGAATAGCCACAGGTGTGCACTTTCAGAAAACATATAGTTTGTGGGGGTATTTCACAGGTAAGGGGGTGTTTAGACTGAAAAGCTGCATGGTGTGCACTTAGAGCGCAGCTCCAAACTTTCGAGCTGAAATTGCTCTTATGTATTGCCCCTGTTTTGGGCTGTTTGGAGGCCGTGGCTTTAGGTGCACCCATGCATGTGGGGTATCGTTTTGTTCAGGACAAGTTGCAGATTGATGTTTTAGTGGTTTTATTTCGTTGTTATGGCAATTTCGGGGAGAAATCTAACTTTGGATCATTTTTTTTCTTTATTTCAGGCCAAATCGCAAACTTCTACGGAGAACTGCGTCCACAATTCTGCATGCAGGAAAGCACGAATGGCGCTGCTGAATAGCCACAGGTGTGCACTTTCAGAAAACATATAGTTTGTGGGGGTATTTCACAGGTAAGGGGGTGTTTAGACTGAAAAGCTGCATGGTGTGCACTTAGAGCGCAGCTCCAAACTTTCGAGCTGAAATTGCTCTTATGTATTGCCCCTGTTTTGGGCTGTTTGGAGGCCGTGGCTTTAGGTGCACCCATGCATGTGGGGTATCATTTTGTTCAGGACAAGTTGCAGATTGATGTTTTAGTGGTTTTATTTCGTTGTTATGGCAATTTCGGGGAGAAATCTAACTTTGGATCATTTTTTTTCTTTATTTCAGGCCAAATCGCAAACTTCTACGGAGAACTGCGTCCACAATTCTGCATGCAGGAAAGCAAGAATGGCGCTGCTGAATAGCCACAGGTGTGCACTTTCAGAAAACATATAGTTTGTGGGGGTATTTCACAGGTAATGGGGTGTTTAGACTGAAAAGCTGCATGGTGTGCACTTAGAGCGCAGCTCCAAACTTTTGAGCTGAAATTGCTCTTATGTATTGCCCCTGTTTTGGGCTGTTTGGAGGCCGTGGCTTTAGGTGCACCCATGAATGTGGGGTATCGTTTTACTCGGGATAACTTTTTCTTTTACAACCTGCCTTCATTTGAAAATTTTCATTAGTGTTTTATTCTCAAATTTACTTTGGACTTCGTTACTGTGATAGTGTTTCAGAAAAAAAAAAAAATTTAAAAATATGGCATATGTTTTTACGCTATCTGTACGACAGGAGCTACATTTAGAGCAAAAACTACACCACAACTAAAAATATAGAGGTGTGCGGTTTCTAAAAATGTGTGACTTATGGGGGTCTTCCATTTCTGTCATAAGATATGCCATGTTAAAATAGAGATGGCCTTTTCACTTTTATTTCTATGTAAAATTGCGCAAAATGCTGTTTTATTATTGTGGTGTCTTCTGGGCAAGAAAAGTGGGTTACCAATACATATTTGGTATTGTTGGATTCAGTAGAATCGGGGCTTTTAGAAACAGTAAATTTTTTGTAAGTTAATGTAATCGTTCTTGGAAAAAAAACACAAAATAAAAATACTTTTTTCTTTATTTCACTTTTTTTTAACATATTTCACTCAAAAAATGTGTTAAATCTCCAGAAAAAGTACAAAATTTTATTACAATGTTCAAGCCCAATTCGTTCCGGAAAAAACGATATATAACATGCTTTATTTCATGTAGGTTTTCCTGTCAAGAAACCGAAGCAAATGTAATGAGTGCAAAATGTCTAAAAACAGCTTGGCAGTAGATGTTCACTTTTGGGACAAATCGGCTGGCAGTGAAAGGGTGATCCCCTTAATTTACAAAAATAAGGCAGAGTTTTAACCTATATAAAGTAATCTACAATTATGTATGTATGCATGTATGTATTTATATAGCACCACCAATGTATGCAGTGCTTTACAAGGCATAAGCACAATCAGGGGTATAGTTGGAAATTAGATGATAAAAATAAATAAATCTATGCTTAAGTGCTCAGGTGTCTCTATAGACGGTTGGGATATGGTGCCTGCCTGAAGAGCTTACAATCTTTTAAATTAAAGTAAAGATTGAATTAAAATGAAGCTCCTATATAAACACAAAATTGGAATTCTGAATGAATTATGTTGGGTTGAAAACCCCAACATACTGTTCTTCGACTTTAGCTTATTCTTTCGCTTCTTCTTCTTCCGCTTCTTCTTATTCTTAGCACCCCCCTTTTTCTAACTGCTACTCCTCCTACAGTTTTAGGGTTACAACACCCAAACTCTCCACACTTCTTCGCCCTATAGCGGAGCAGGTTGCTTGTGCTTTTCTAAGCGATTCCATCCCCCGTCTTTTTGTGGCGCCGCTCCGAACACCCCAATTTTTCCATTGACTTTGACAGGGAAGATTTTCAAATTGCTTCCACTCTTACAGCTTTGAAGCTACACCTCCCAAACTTGAATAACATAATAATGGGGTCACCCTGAATGAAAGCGCAACATTTGTTGGATGGCCCCAAAGTAGTAGGGGCCAACAACAGCCAATCAAATTTCATCCATTGACTTTAATGGGGAAATTGAAACTGCTGCCAATCTTATAGTTTTGAGGCTGCACTCCCCAAACTTGAATCACACAGTCATGGGGTCAGCCTGAATGAAAATATGATGATAGTTGGATGCCCAAAAGTAGGCAGAGCTGTGAACAGCCAATCAGATTTTACCTATTGACTTGGCAGAAATTCAACCTGCTGCCATTCTCACAGTAATAACAGTGGGGTTCCCAAACTTTGCAGGGTTAGGCACCAGGTAACTGCGATTCAAGGTCAGAAAAAGTAGGCAGAGCCACCAACAGCCAATCAGATTTTACCTATTGACTTTAAATGGGGAAATTCAACCTGCTGCCATTCTCACAGTATTAACACCAGGGTCCACAAACTTTTCACAGTTGGTCACTAGAGGACTGCGGTTTTAGATTTGAAAAAAGTGGAGCGGAGCCACCAACAGCCAATCAGATTTCACCTATTGAATTTTATTGGTTTGATGCCAGGGTTCCCAAACTTTGCACATTCAGTCACTGGGTGACTACGTACTCAAGATTAGAAAAAGTGGGCGGGGCCACCAAAGGCCAATCATATTTCTTTCATTGTTTTCAGTGGAGAAATTTTAACTGCTGCCATTCTCACATGTTTAATGTCAGGGTCCCCAAACTTTGCACAAGTTGTCACTGGGTGACTATGTTTCAAGTTTAGAAAAGTGGGTGGAGCCACCAACAGCCAATCAAATTCCACCTATTGATTTTTATTGGTTTGATGCCAGAGTTCCCAAACTTTGCTCAGTCAGTCATTGGGTAACTACCTACTCAAGTTTCTTTTAAAAAAGCAAAGTGAGAGGGGCCAGCAACAGCAAATCAAATGTCATCCATTGACTTTTATGGGGAAATTGAAACTGCGGCCAATCTTATAGCTTTGAGGCTACACTCCCCAAACTTGAATCACATAGTCATTGGGTCAGCCTGAATGAAAAAATGATGATTGTTGGATGCCCAAAAGTGCCCAACAGCCAATCAGATTTTACCTATTGACTTGGTGGAAATCCAACATGCTGCCATTCTCACAGTAATAACACCAGGGTCCCCAAACTTTGCAGAGTTAGGAACCTAGGTAACTGCGGTTCAAGGTTAGAAAAAGTGAGCGGAGCCACTAACAGCCAATCAGTTTTTACATAATTACTTTCAATGGGGAAATTCAGCCTGCTGCCAGTCTCACAGTATTAACATCAGGGTCCACAAACTTTTCACAGTTGGTCACTATGGGACTGCGGTTTTAGTTTTGAATTTTATTGGTTTGATGCCAGGGTTCCTAAACTTTGCACATTCAGTCACTGGGTGACTACGTACTCAAGATTAGAAAAAGTGGGCGGGGCCACAAAAAGCCAATCATATTTCTTTTATTGTTTTCAGTGGGGAAATTTTAGCTGCTGCCATTCTCACATGTTTAATGTCAGGGTCCCCAAACTATGCACAGTTTGTCACTGGGTGACTATGTTTCAAGTTTAGAAAAGTGGGCAGGGCCAACAACAGCCAATCAGATTTCACCTATAGACTTCATATGTTTAAATTTAAACTGCTGTCATTCTTTAAACATTAATACTAAGGTCCCCAAACTTTGCAGAGCTAGTCACCAGGTAACTGCGGTTCAGCGGTAGAAAAATTGGGTGGAGCCACCAACAGCCAATCAGATTTTAACTATTGATTTTCAATGGGGAAAATCAACCTGCTGCCATTCTCACAGTATTAACACCAGGGTCACTAGGGGACTGCATTTTTAGGTTTTAAAAAGTGGGTGGAGCCACCAACAGCCAATCAGACTTCACCTATTGAATTTTTTTGTTTTAAATTTAAATTGCTGCCTTTCTCACACTATTTATGTCAGGGATCCCAAACTTTGCACAGTCAGTCACTGGCTGAGTTAGACAAGTAGGCGGAGCCACCAACAGCCAATCTATTTCCACGCATTAAATTTTATTGGTTTATATTTAAACTGATGCCATTATTTCAGTATTTATTCCAAGGTTGTTAAACTTTCCAAAGTTAGTCACTGGGTATTTGCCATTCAAAGTTAGAAAAATGTGTGTGGAGCCACCAACAACCAATCACATTTCACCTATTTACTTTCAATGGTGAAGTGTAAAATGCTGTCAGTCTCACAATTTTTATGCCCGCAAACTTTGCACAGTTGGTCACTGGGGGGCTGCAGTTCAAAAACAGAAAAAGTGGGTTGGGTCACTAACAGCCAATCAGATTCCATCCATTGAATTTTACTGATTTAAATTTAAAATGCTGCCATTCTCACACTATTTATGCCAGGGTGCCCACTGTTTGTCACTGGGTGACTTTGACTCAAGGTTAGAAAAAGTGGTGTCTCTTGTCTCTTGTCTGTCTATGTCTTCACCATGTATACCAAGACTACCAACAGATATATTCAGAAATAATCCATTGAGTCCTAGTCCCTTTCACACACCAGAAACATTTAAAGGTCTGCTAAAAAGTCAAATAAACAAATAAATGAATTAGAAGCATTACTTTAGACGAATCATATGATTATGTTTGAATATGTTGGAATAGTTGTGATTGGCTATTTGGTAGCTCCTATATGGACTGGCAGTCTAAATGAGGCTCTGTTTGGCAGTACAACTGGTTTTTATGCAACTAAAACGTGCCTCCAATCCAGGAATTCAAATAAAAGCACCCGCTTTAAGGAGCAACATCCAAGGGGTTGGGGAGCAACATGTTGCTCATGAGGACTAAAACAGGAAAGCTATTGTACATGCTTCTTATAGAGAAAAATCCTATGGAGTTTAAATGAGGATTTTAACTTTATGTTTTACTTATAAACACATTGTTTTTTTCCTGGTTTCCAATGCTTAATAAGCTGGGAGTGCACATATGTTATGTTATGCATGCTGTATACAGGTGGGTAATAATTTATCTAATAGTCTATTTCTGATTTGTCTGACTTCTTCGAGAATAATCTCTTCTAATTTTCAAGAAAGGGAGAGCTTTTTATGTTTTGATACTTACCGTATATACTCGAGTATAAGCCGAGTTTTTCAGCACCAATAATGTGCTTAAAAAGGCACCCTCGGCGTATGCTCGAGTATATACGGTAATGCGTCCTGCGCTCACCCCGTTGACGTGCATTCAGCGCTCAGGCGTTCAGGAGTATGCGCGCAACCACCACTCACCCCCTGCGCTGCTGCGCCAGCACACACACACGCCGTGCCTTTTCGGTGCGTGTCAGGTTTGAGGCTGGAGCAGTGCATCGAGGAGGAATGTCTGTGGCCGGCTCGCACACACGCCGTGCCTTTCCCGTGCATGTCAGGTTTGAGGCTGGAGCAGTGCAACGAGGGGGAATGTCCGCGGGTCGCGGCTATAGGAGAGCAGGTTTTTAAATGTTATTCTAGTCTGGAATATGGATCAATAAAGGCATCTCATCAAATTATAACTGATGGATCGGTGCCCTTAGCTATATGACTTGGCTGCCTGATCTGTTTTGTAATAACTACTACAGTATATATTGCAGGTGATTCAGATTCTCAGCGCTCCAGTGTCATAAATGCAATATTTGGTAATTTACAGGGATGCACCATTCTCTATGGGGGATGGCCTTTCCGTAATTTGGAGCTAATAATGTTTTTTTCAGATAATGGATTCCATACCTGTATGTCAACTTGGGACAATAACTAAAATAGCTTGGTGATGCAGTAACTAAAGCAGCCTTGTCGATCTTTATCTAAAGCAACTTGGTGGGCAAATGCCTAAAGTAGCTTGGCCATGCAGTATCTCTTTATGATCCAAATCATAATCAGTTTGTTCTGTGCAGAGAATAATTAATAGCAAATTGTTCTAGAATTAAACTTGTCTGAAATATCTCAATAATAGTAGTATGTTTACTAGATCATGTTGTGAGTGAACATTGTACTGTAGTTGCTCAAAGATTCTCTCAATTTACTGCAGACAGCTTGGTTAGAAAACCACCATTTTTACAATTTAGCAATGTAATCGCTTTAAGCCATCAGCAATGTCACCTTACAGTGCCTACATGAAAGTGCCTGGTGCTGAAGAGAGCATCCTATGGGAATATCTGGGCAGACCACATAGATACTGCGCGCAGGTGTGTTAAAGGAGACATATTGGATAAATGGGAAAAAAAGGTAATTTTGTAGGCAATTATGAATAATATCCGGTGCTGGTTTCCCTTTGGGCTAAACATTAATCCTATCTGTAACAATGGCCCCTTTATTGGAGCTCCCTATAGATCCTCTCACTTCTCTGTCCGAGTTTGAAATGAAGAGTGGGCGTGTCCTAATGGTCCCTGCCAGAAGCACAGTAGGAGGTGGAGAGCCAATCACAGCCCTGCAGTCACACAAGCAAAGACAGGCTTTAGTTCCCTATCAGGTCAGCCTAGCTGCTGATTGGTTCCTATCCTACAGTGCAGGGTACTGAGGGCCGCCGGCTCCCCAGCTCATCCAGAGAATTCAGCCAGCAGGAAGTGGCACAGATGGGCGGGGCTAGTGGGGTTTTTGTGGAATTTCTCAATAAATCAGTCAGAAACACAACTTTTTTAAGCACAATCCTTCTATATCTAGAGGAGTATAATTCCCTGGTACATTCATAATTTTTATAGGATATGTCTCCTTTAAAAGAAATGGATGCCTAGGCTTATACTCGAGTCAATAAGTTTTTCCAGTTTTCTTAGGTAAAATTAGGTACCTGGGCTTATATTCGGATCGGCTTATACTCGAGTATATACGATAATTTGCAGAATAAACTTTCTTGACAAAAACAACCTTCTTTTAAAGTTTTTTGCAGTACTGGACTTTGAACACTGAATAACCTAATTTGTTATATTGTGGAGCTTTACTGCAATACTTTTAGTGCAGGGTCACCCTTTCTTTATTGGAGTTTATACACTAGCAGAGAAAAGACCAATCTGCTCCTGTCTGCCCCATCTTGAGTATGTACTAACAGGCACGGGTTTCAACTCTCAGTGCACACACAGGGCAGATTTTGGTGCAAAAATGTCTGGCAGAGTATGGTGTTGTTGTTTGTCCTTACATACAAGTAAAGAGGTTTGTCCCCATCTGTCCTTTACCATCCACATTTTGGTGTTTTTTTGTCAAAAAACAAAGGGAGGCTCACTGGGGGCCCCCGCTGCACCCCCTAATCCCCACAGGGCCCCCCTGTGAGCCTTCCTAACCCCCTGCAGGGGTCCCGCCCGACATCCTACCGTGACCGCGCGTAAGTTTAACACGTCAGGGGAGGAACACCATCAGCTGGGGGAGTGTCAGCATGGGTCGGGTCTGGGCCGCCGGAGCCCACCGGGAACTGCAATTTTTCAATGCCTCTTAGAGAACAGGGAAGTAACAACACCTAATGTCCATGTAGTGCTGAATTATTAATGGTATTTTAATACTGACCCCTAATGTATGAACTGGTGAAAGATTTTTCCAAGTAATTTTGTTTCCATTTTGGGTCTAGCTTTGTGCCACATGTTAAAAAGCTGTCTTGGTTTTGCTGTCTTAACTATATTTTCATTTCTGTCGTATTCCTATATTTTCATTTTTCTCCTTCATTTTTTGTTCCATCTAATAAGAACTGGCAGTTAATTTGCATTCATAACAAGTTTCTGGTATGTTGCTGGCTGCATGCTCTTGACAAAGGTTATATAGCTGAAATATTAAACCTTAATGAAATTCTTTTTGATTTGTGACTGTCAGTGAGTTCTGTTCTTACACATTTAGCACTGTCTGTGCTTGGCATTAGCACCTGACCTTGTTGCACTGTTTTCATTTAAATGCATCCCTGTTAACAGAAATATCTAACTGATATAAATAAAGGAGTGATAAGTGACCTTCTTAGTTTTGTAGCTATACTCAGTCTGTATTCTCTAATCCCCCAAAGACCCACTCCTATTTCTTTCTACCCAAAAATGAAATGCTACATTAACCTTTCTATTGCTATTACATTTATTTAAAGGCAATACAGTTGACAAAGGATAAACCCAAATAATAAAAGCATAATTAAAACACATGCTTGTATGAATCTAAAAATATAATGGCACAAGGACCGATACAGTGGCTTGAGTTTCACTGTAAGGAAATTAAATCAGACGGTATGATTATGACTTACTTAGAGATAGTCAGGTTTTTTAAAACATCCGAAACATATTTTATGTATGCGCCAACTATCACACTCATCATAGCTATGATTCAGAAGCCTCTTGCATATGATATTTATCTCTATGCGTCAATGCTCAGATCTCCACAGTTGCCTTAAATTGATCTGTACACATCTGTAGACATAACTGTTATTCAGTCTTCAAGCTCCATCTAGAGGAGAATTTCTAAAATGTGTAGACCTTTAAGATGTCAGACATTACATAGCACATTTATGTTATTTATACAACGGAGCACTGATATACTGTACTTTGTGTGTGCATGTGTCTGTGCATAGCATTTTTTTCAGATGATTGAGATGGTAGCCAATCAAATCAACAAAGCATTGCACATATTGCCAGACCTGGTAGCAAAAGTATTGAAGCCCAAATCCAATATGCTCTAAAATGCTTGCTGTGAGGTCATTAAAATTGACTAGCTGTTTTTATTAAAGCCTTCTAAACCCAAATATACATTTTTTATAATGAAATCTACTGCATCTGTATCT
Organism: Xenopus tropicalis; assembly: GCF_000004195.4. Classification (NCBI taxonomy): domain Eukaryota; kingdom Metazoa; phylum Chordata; class Amphibia; order Anura; family Pipidae; genus Xenopus; species Xenopus tropicalis. The sequence goes on along the minus strand of NC_030678.2, from coordinate 62,101,316 downwards.
ATATATTACTATATATATTTATTCACTGACAAATGTAGTCAGGAACAACAGTGCAGGAAATAGCAAAGGACAGACATACTGCAGATACTGCTTTTAATAGCAGTTATGTTGTACATTTATGAATAACATAGTAGCATGTAGGGCAGGGGTCTCAAACTCGCGGCCCGCGGGCCATTTGCGGCCCTCGGTACAATATTTTGTGGCCCGCACCAACACCTTCTCAAAAGCAATGAATGGATCGCGATTTTTATTGCGATTCAAGGGATAATGCAAGGCACGGCGGGCGGGAGCTGCTGATTGCGGAAATGACGTTATGCCATCATAACAGTTATTATGGGAAGACGTTCTGTGTGCACAATTAGCTGCTAAGGAGCTAATTGTGCACACAGAACGTCTTCCCATAATAACTGTTATGATGGCATAACGTCATTTCCGCAATCAGCAGCTCCCGCCCGCCGTGCCTTGCATTATCCCTTGAAAGCCAATTTTTTGTGAAATCCCTTATGCGGCCCAGCCTCATCCTGACTTTGCCTCCTGCGGCCCCCAGGTAAATTGAGTTTGAGCCTCCTGATGTAAGACATCCATTCAGATCAGAAGAAAGGAGGTGGCTGATACACACCCATCAAGATGAACCTATTGCCTAGCTGATATGGAAGAAGCCAAGCACAATCTGTTACCCTTTCCATTATTTCTTTGCTGACTCCCAGGAGAGCCAGTTCCTGCATCAATTTTGTTTTAGGGCTATTTTTTTTTTTTTTAATTTAAATTGACTCAATTCTGGGATAATTAGTTCATAATTAGCTGAGTTCAAATCTGGGATACAGTTCATAATTGGTTGAGTTACTCAACCAATTATGAACTGTATCCCAGAATTGAGTCAATTTTAAGCAGGACCAAAACATATGAAGCGAAGTGCCCACTTCAGTCCCGCATCTCCAGCAGACTGCCGAAGCAGTGTCCTGGAAGAGCCGGGACAGAGTGGTGTATGTTAACATCCGAAACGTATATTATATATAGTTTCCTTCAGAACAGCACATATAGGAGGCTAATTTCAATAAATTTTCTCACTTTATATAAAGGCACCTAACCCTCTGTCAAAACCAATCTAATGTATGTAATATAATGTAATGTATTGTAATGCCAATACAGCAGCCTCAGGCAGAGAATTCTAGAACTTCACTACCAAGGGAGTACTGTAACTACAAAGCAGACCATATTTCCTCTTAAGCACCTCTTCTCCAGGATAAAAAAAACCCAGCCCTTCCTCATAACTAAGACCTTCTGTTTCCTTTATCAGATTAGTAGCTATTCAGTCTCTATTTCATTAATATGCATATTAAGCATATGGAGGCTAAAATTGCACTGCATGTTCAAGACTAGAACTTACCAGTGTTTTGTAAAGAGGAAGAATGACCCTCTCCTCATGTGAATCTATACCCCTTTAATACAGACCCCCTGGTCCTTCCTACTCCTGACCTGAGAAGCCACTGCTTCTTAAAGCTACAGTAGGTAAGTACCCTCAGGTCCTTCTCTATTTCAGGTATAAGTGGTTTTCATATTTTTGTATCCCAAATGCATAACCATACATTTCTTGACATTAATTCTCATCTGCCACAAGCTGCATAGTATATAAATTTGTCCAGATACCCCTGCAAGGATGCCACACCCTGGATGAAATTAACTGGCCTGTTAGTTTTGGGCCATCAACAAACACAGATAAATTTCATGCCAATCCCAAAGTTATCAATGAACAAACTAAGTAGATACAGAACCCCAATGACACTGCTATGTGGTTATGCAAAATCTTAAGATTTTAATAAAATGCTATGAATGAGTATCTGTGCAGTACCCACTAAGAACCCTATTGCAAGCAGAGAATTTTCCAATCACAACTTCTCTACTCTACTTTACATAATAAAAAGCTATGACTTTTTCTGACATGCTCTATCCTTGATAAAGTTATGCTAATTACTATATACAATGTAGTTCTCCACCACAAAAATCTTGAATGTGATCCCTTAACATAATAATTTTATATAATTTTAAATGACTATTTGTTTTTGTGTTTTTAGCCAAAAGCCTCATGTCCTAACTGAAAAACACTGGAAATCTAAATTATGCATGAAATAACATTGCTAATAATTATGACTTTACCTTAGGCATACCTTTAGCATTAAGCATATCTATTGTAAACCCGACCTGAGCTTTGCCTGATTCGGTTACCTACAAGCAGGGACAAATTAGGCTGATCCCCATCTACTTGTCCAATAGATATCTGCCTGATTTTCAGCCAGATATATGTCAGGAAGGGCCCATATATGAGAAGGGAAGCTGCTGATTTTGTCTGATGGAGCTTAACTCTGCCCGAGTATGCTTTCTGGGTGTTGTGATCATCTCTTTTAAAGGTAAAAGTAGCATAAGACCATTCAGCTGGGGTTATGTATACATGTATGAACACTGAAACTATTATAGTATGTCTCTGACTGGCTGGTAGAATAATTCAACCTCTCCATCGCCTTGTTGAATGTGGAAGTGATGGACTTAGGAAGATGAAGTCCCCCTTGCCTTCTATAGAATCTTTGCAGATAGGTCACCTGTTTCTTTTACAATAAAATAATTGTAATCAGGTACTGTGCAACAGGGTATCATGAATCTTTGACTCAAATACGTATGTAATGTGTTAATTGGTGACCATATTTTTTGGTCTGTATGAAGACTGGCACATTTTTCCCAGCTCTGTAATTCAAAGAAACCAATTAACACTTATTATTTTCTGCTCTGTTACACTTAGAATAGTGAAAGCAGACATCCGATTAGCTGCTTTCAGTGCTAGGTCAAACCTTTTCTTTGTAACCCTGTTAAATTGGAAAAAATACTGGAAATACACACAAACTCATTTAAAAAAAAAAAAAAATCACATCTCCTTTAGACAACATTATTCTTTAAATATGCACAAAATAACTGTGTATACTTTATAACTGAATGAATAATTTCTACATTTTCAAAAACAGTTTCTTTGGTGTTCTTTTTAATAAGGTTATTCATGATTAAATATGCCCTGCAAAGAAATACAAAAATGCAGATATGTAGAGAAATAAAAAAGCAGTATCTCTCACAAACGTATTAATAACAATAGTTGAGTATATGTTAGTGATTTATCACAGAATCCTTTGCAAAGAAATCAGTTGGGGGCAAAGAAATAGGGGCAGATCGTATTAAATACAATTTTTTTTTATTGTGGAAAATGTGCATCTTGAAATATGAAAAAATCGTATCTTATCGTATAATGTCCGAAAAGTACAATTTTTTTTGTATCTGAACTGCAGGAAAACCTTTCTGACTTTGAACCTTCAGTGCATTATTTTGGAAGCCTCCCATAGGACTCAATGGCACTCTGCAGCTCCAACCTGGCCCAAGGAAAGCCTCCCATAGGACTCAATGGCACTCTGCAGCTCCAAACTGGCCAAAGGAAAGTCACAATAACGAAGCTTGAATGAATCCGAAACTTTCGTACTCGGCACGACAATACGATTTTCTCACGTTTTTTGGTCCTGCTTTTGTCGCAAAGTACAAAAAAGTCGCAGAAAATACGTAAAAGTTGTAACCTGTAAAAAAAATACAATTTTTTTGTATTCGGACCTGTCGTACTTTGATGAATGTGCCCCATAGTGTTTGTAGTAAAGTGGCCAATACAGTATATTACAGCTGGTACAAATCTCCTGCTCTTGACCAGTGTATAGATACCCAAAGACTCAAACTTAGTGCCTGAGCAGTCATGTATTTTCTGACTTAATGAGATCATTTTTTTTTTCAAGAACTCCTCCATCTTCTTTAATTTCTTTTCCCCTGCTGTTCAGTTTGAATCAAACTGCAATTTTAATTAAACTCCTTTCTGGCAAATTAAAGACCAGTATTCCTCTGCCACCGATTAATATAAATTAAAAATAGTGCCCCATCTGAATAAGAATACATTAATAGTACTGGTTTAGTAAGTTCCTAATAGATTAAAGAATAATGCCACACACGGGTTTTAGAAGTCAATGTTAATTATAAATCTTAAAGGAATCCTGTCATAGGAAAATATGTAATTTTTTTTTTAAAACACATCAGCTAATATAGCTTCTCCAGCAGAATCCTGCATTGAAATCCAATGTTTAAAAGCACAAACAGATTTTTTTTTTATATTTAATTTTGAAATTTCACATGGGGCTAGCCATATTCTTCATTTCCCAGCATTCCACGGTCATGTGACCTGTGCTCTGATTAACTTCAGTCACTATTTGCTGCTGAGCTGCAACTTGGAGTCAGTTGGATAAGCAGAACAAAGATCGGTAACAAGATCGGTAGAAAGATAGCCGACACCTGTGGTAGATATCAGAATAGCATTCAACAGTAAATAATCCAAGTCCAGTTTGGGACTCTTCCAGTTACATGGGAGTAGGAGAAATAATAGATTATCTGAAAGCAGTTCTTATGTGTAGCGCTGGCTCCTTCTGAAATCTCAGACTCAGGCACAATGCAAGGTGGCTGCCTACATACCAATATTACAACTAAAAACATACATTTGTTGGCTCAAGAATACAATTTTAAATGGCAGTGAATTATTTGCTATTATGTAATTTAGAAATAAAAAGTACACCATAAAAATCATGACAGAATCCCTTTAACATCACAAGAATTAAAACTCATTTTGCTTACCTGTGGGTTTCAGATCATAGTCTACTAGTCTGGAGAGGCTGACAAAATAACCCTCCATTGTAGGCTGATCTAGTAGGATTCTAGGACATTCCTCCCCCCCCCCATTGGAGTATAAATCCAATAAATATGTAGCTGAATTATTCTATTAAACTATTTTATATGACATTCTTTTGGCACGCATAAAAGAGATTTCTGGGTTATTCTGGGTTTCAGCATTTATTTTAACAGCATTGTGTCATGGATGAATCTATTCATTTGAATGATTTTTACACTTTGATTTAGTTCATGAAAAAATAGACGTTGTCCATCCTGTGTATCAGGCTATTGTTTTTTTTTGTCAGGAAAAGATATATATGGAGAGCAAGAAAATGACAGGTGCATTTTTTTTGTAATTGAAGCATGCCTGATTAAAACACAGAGAGCTAAAATACCTGCAACCATGGGCAGACTTTACTTTCTTGCCCATCTAGGCCCAACTGATTGCTTGAATCTCCAACAAAGTATCCAGTGTGGCTCCTTTGTTTGTAGTATGAACTGGCTAGCAAAAGTTAATACTTATACATATAAGGTCCATGGACTCACAGTTGGACAGCTTTGGAATGAGTATGGGTGGATATTTCACAAATCTGAGCTTGCATGCAATGTTGGGTAGACACTCTGGATATATACCCAACAATAAAGGGTACTGCTAATATTTTGACATTTGAGAAGCCTGTGTAGATTACACAGTGGTGTAGTTCATGTATCGGTTGGTGCACTTCCACTTTAAATAATCGCGAGTGAGTGACAAAGGTTTGAGCATTGTTTGCACAATATATGACTTTAATTTGTATTCAGACTTTGAACTCTAGGGATCAAGATAAGTGTTTATACAATTATTTTTTTTTTTAATTTATTTGGCATTTCAATACATTGCAGTCCTTTTTACTTCTATGTAACGGATGCATGTCTGGTGTTATTTGTGTTTTGCTAGATTAAGATATTCCTCATGCATCTGTCAAACTGAGTGCTCCCCCCAAGCTGTAAACTAAATTTAGAATTGTCTTGCTGCCTATTAATTAAGAAAGCATGACCGGACAGCACTGGGGGTTGGGCATGTTCATAACACCTCATATGCCTTAATACAAACATATCTGTTTTCTTATACCAAAAAAAGCTGAGGTTTTATACAAACATTTCTGCTCCTTACTGTATCAGAACAGTTGTAAATACATTTTGTCTTAAATGAAATGACCAATATTTTATGAATGCACAGTCCCTACAAATAGACTAACAGTAAAAGATGATGTGATGGTACATTAACCCAGTGCTAGTGCCCATTTCTTTCCTACAGTCCACACTCCACTGACATACCACCAAACTAATAGCATGCAAATAGCTCTATTTACACATTTTATGTAGATGATTTGCACCCAGTTTTGTCAGAAATCACCACAATACTACATGGAGTATGAGGGCACAAGTTAAAAATATGCATTGGACAGGAAAAGTGGGTCTGCTGGTTGACGTCAGTTGGCAGTCACAGAGATTGTTTTCTTCCAAAATGAGCACTTATACAAATGTCCATTTATCAAAATGTCCAACTTAAAAGTTATATTCAGTTTAATAGACCTGTCCAAGGCCACATGAAGATTGAACATTGGAGCCTTCCCAGTCCAATGATTTAACCATAAGTTCCTTTTGCATTGATATTTAATAAGATAATAAAATAAACCATTTATAGATCCTTTGTAAGACCTCAACTAAGCCAATGAAGCTCATATTTAGCCAATATGGCTCACAGATGTTTAAGCATTTCATATTCATTGTTTTAAAGCTTTTAGGTCTGAGCTGCACTAAGTAAAATGCAGAGAATCTGCCTACGTATGATTAAAGCTGTTAAACTAGGTTCATTAACCATTCTGTCCTACTTTACAAAATAACAAGTGGAGAGAGAGAGAGAGAGAACGCTGTTTCTACAGAGACACTGCTCACTTAACCATGGGAATATTTGTTAAGAATCAGTAAGACAATAGGGAATTTAAAAACCAGGACACATTTGTAAGGCAGTTTAAAAAATGCATCTGTTTCTGCATTCCTCCAAGGCAAACAAAGATAACACTTGCACATGGCTGTGATTTCAATATTTAAAAACTGCTGGGTGAATTGGAATATTAAATATTCAGCGTTCCAAACTGTGTCCGAAGTTAGTACTAAAGCTTTATTACACAGGCACTTCAAATTTGCATTTTAGGATAAGGAATCTTATTAAGTTACATTTCGTATCCTCTGGGTAATGTTATACCTCAGTTCTCTGAAGCAGGTTCTGTATGCATCCAACACACTGATCACTGGGCTGTTTAGGTTTATGGTTTCTCTACTTATGAGGCTTTGTTTTTTCCCCCAATTTTCTTGCCTATAAATCAAAACTGAGGAATAATACATTGTCAGGCCCCTTGTAGGTATTTCTTTTTAAATAGGGACTAAAACCCCTAATCTTAGCTCAAAGGTATTTTATTAATATGGTATTAGACAATATTAAAGGAGAAGGAAAGTCATTTTGGCATTTTACTGCCAATAGATTAGCCACATTAGTGCCACCTAGAACACTATATTTATTCAGCAGAAAGCTTTAATATACCGAGTAAAGAGCCCTAGAAGCTTCCCTATGTTTGAGATAGCAGCTGCCATTTTAGCTTGGTTTTCATAGCTTCCTGCTGCAGCTTTAGCTGTTGGTAGCTCAAATCACACATTCCTAAGTGTGGGGGGAGTGAGTTTTATGAATTATTATGGGAGGGTAGAGAAGTGAGAGCTGCGCAGGCTCTGGCCCCAGGAATGAAGGATTTTCCTGAGAGAGGAAGTCAGACACCCGAACAACATGTTTACAAAAAAGGAGATAAGAAATCCTTTCTTTCTTTTGATAGAGGACTCGGTGCAGCATTACTGTAAGTGCTTATGGCTGTATTTACATAGACCTTTCTGATAAAGCTTACATAGTTTTTCCTTTCCTTCTCCTTTAGACACAACAATCTGTAGGGAGACATCATGACAAAACTTTCAATATTTTTTTTACCCATGCTGAATTGCTTGCAAGTGCACCTGTTGATGCTAGGAATCCTGGAGCTATCGCCACCTTGAACACAGTGGTAATTCCAGGGCTCCCACAGCAAGTTGCATCAAATAGGTACAAAAGACATGCTCCAAAAGAATAAACTGATAATGTAATGTTATTGCAGAGTACCAAAGTTACTACCACAGACATGCTCAGTTGCATTTGTTTGGATAACTCCTGGAATGGCTGCAATTAGGGCTGGAGTTATAAGGCTGCATAATTTGTAAAAACCATGGGTTTGAATCCAGAATGGCACTTTGCACACTGAATTTGTAGTCATAAATTATGCTTTTAGTCAAGTCCAGTCTAAGAATCAAAATGGGCACTAGCATTCCAAGTACAGAGTTGACCCAACAGCCACCACCAGTCCAATAAACAGTTACTCAATATGGCATCTTACAGCAGGCCATGGCTGCATTTGCAAGACTCCACAGATTGCTAGTCTGGGCCTGCTTTGGGTCTCCTAAGCTTTTCTTCTTTATGTTTGGCATTCTTCCTCGACCAAACATTACATACTGCTATTATGCTTGCACAGTGGCCAAGATAACAAAATGCGGCTTTGTTGCAACCGCAATGTATTTGATGTGACCACAACTTTTTTGACACAAACGTGATTTTTTTTTTTTAAACGTGTCTGCCACTTTTTTGATGCAACCGCAATGTATTTGATGTGACCACAACTTTTTTGACTCAAACGTTATTTTATTATTTTTTTTTTTTTTTTTTAAACGTGTCTGCCACTTTTTTGATGCAACTGCAATGTATTTAACATTTAGATTGTAAGCTCTAAGGGGCTGGGACCTCCATCCTCTTGTGTTTTTGACTTATCGCAATCTGTATCTTTTATTTATTTGTCTTTATTGTAATACTTTGTATTTATCTATTATCTTAATAACCCCGTTTGTATTAATGTATTCTACTGTACATAAGTAGCGCTTTATAAATAAAGATATACATACATTTACTGTTGAATCAAAGAACTAAACTGGCAAAAGGTATGGAAGGTCTCAGTTATGAAAAAAGAGATGGGGTTGTTTATGATGGAGAAGAGTAAGATAACTATGTGTATGTATAAGAGGACCATATAATAAACCATTAAATCCACCATTATTCCTCCATAATTTACCATTAAATCCTTCAGACATGAGGCCATGTTACGGAATTCTCTCCCTGAATCAGCTGTACTGGCAGATACATTTGATAGCTAAAAGAAGGGGTTGTATGGCTTTTTAGCAAGTGAAAAAAATACAGGGTTATTGAAAAGTAGAAGTTGACCCAGGGACTGGTTCGACTGCCATCTTGGAGGCAGAATTGGAAATGTTCAGATGGGGTTTTTGAGATATATATATATTCTATGTATGGGATCCCTTACCCGGAAACCCGTTATACAGAAAGCCTGTCTCCCATAGACTCCATTTTAATCAAATAATTTAGAATTTTAAAACTGATTTCCTTTTTCTCTGTAATAATAAAACAGTACCTTGTAACTGATCCCAGTTAAGATATAACTAATATATATAATTTAGTTTTTTAGCTATTTACCTAGCAAAGTAGTTATAATTTTGACCCTACAGGTCCAAACACACACTGCAAAGCTTGACACATCACATAACCATCACTAGTGTGTATGTCCTTCCTCTTCATGATCATATTTGTATTGCTGATCTGATTCGCTAAATTGAAAATAATGTTAACAGCCAATTTGACAAAGTCATGCAAATGACCATTAAAAGAACAAGGAATGTGCAGCATCACCAGATGGTCTGACAGCTTTTACTGTGTCTGATGTAATCCATAGCAGACATCATTAGCAATCCTATACAGAGGAAAGAGAGAGGGCATACAAAACAAGGAAGAACTATAAAATGTGCATTTAAAAATAAATAAAACAGTACATATATCTTATATCTTTTAGAGACATACCATGTCTCTAAAGAGAAAGCAGAATTTTTAGATTTAAATATCTGTCATGAAAATGGGTCTATTATCACCACTACACATTATAAAGAAGTTTCTGTTAATAGGTTTCTACATTACAATAGCTGCCATAGAAAAAAAATGGCTTAATGTTCCAAAGAGCCAAAGAGGTTCTGCCTATCATGGGCCACCTAGGGTGATCTATAGGAGAGCACTTCCAACTAAATCAATTATTGCAAGGGGGAACTGCTTGAATAATACCTCAACAAAAAAGGTAATTAGAGAAAAAGGAGGCGGGACTGTAAAATGTAACAAAAATAAATGTGGCACATGTGGGTATATCAAAAAAGAGATACCAACATAGTTCACAATAATAAAGGGGAAAAAAGAACCATTAAAAAGACGTATAAATGTCAGTCAGAATATGTAACATAGTAACATAGTAACATAGTAAGTTGGGTTGAAAAAAGACATACGTCCATCAAGTTCAACCATAATGCCTATACCTAACCTGCCTAACTACAAGTTGATCCAGAGGAAGGCAAAAAACCCCATCTGAAGCCTCTCTAATTTGCCTCAGAGGGGAAAAAATTCCTTCCTGACTCCAAGATGGCAATCGGACCAGTCCCTGTATCAACTTGTACTAAGAGCTATCTCCCATAACCGTGTATTCCCTCACTTGCTAAGAATCCATCCAGCCCCTTCTTAAAGCTATATAATGTATCAGCCAGTACGACTGATTCGGGGAGGGAATTCCACAACTTCACAGCTCTCACTGTAAAAAATCCTTTCCGAATATTTAAATGGAACCTCCCTTCTTCTAAACGGAGTGGGTGCCCTCGTGTCCGTTGGAAGGACCTACTGGTAAATAAAACATTAGAGAGGTTATTATATGATCCCCTTATATATTTATACATAGTTATCATGTCACCTCTTAAGCGCCTCTTCTCCAGTGTAAACAGACCCAACTTGGCCAGTCTTTCTTCATAACCGAGACTTTCCATACCCTTTACCAGCTTAGTTGCCCTTCTCTGGACCCTCTCTAGCTCAATAATGTCCCGTTTGAGCACTGGAGACCAAAACTGAACAGCATATTCTAGATGGGGCCTTACCAGTGCTCTGTAAAGGGGAAGAATAACCCCCTCCTCCCGTGAATCTATACCCCTTTTAATACAGCTCAGAACCTTGTTTGCCCTTGCAGCTGCTGCCTGGCATTGCTTGCTACAGCCAAGTTTATTATCTACAAGGACTCCAAGATCCTTCTCCATTATGGATTTGCCTAGTGCAGTCCCATTAAGGTTATACGGGGCTTGCATATTTTTACATCCCAGGTGCATGACCTTACATTTATCCACATTAAATCTCATCTGCCACTTAGCTGCCCAGATTGCCAGTTGGTCAAGATCCTGCTGCAGGGATGTCACATCCTGGATAGAATTGACTGGTCTGCAGAGTTTTGTGTCATCTGCAAACACTGATACATTACTCATAATACCCTCCCCTAAGTCATTTATGAACAAATTAAACAAAAGTGGACCCAGTACAGAACCCTGAGGGACCCCACTGAGAACCTTACTCCAAGTAGAGAATGTGCCATTAACAACCACCCTCTGTACCCGATCCTGTAGCCAGTTTTCTATCCATGTGCAAACGACTTCACTAAGACCAATAGACCTTAGCTTAGAAAGCAGTCGTTTGTGGGGAACGGTATCAAATGCTTTGGCAAAATCCAAATAGATTATATCTACTGCATCCCCACTGTCCAGCTTCTTACTTACCTCATCATAAAAAGCAATTAAATTGGTCTGACATGACCTGTCCTTCATAAAGCCATGCTGATTACTGCTCATAATGCCATTCTCCACTACATAATTTTGAATGTGATCCCTACGTGATTTACGAATAAGAATGTGGTTGTCCAGGGATGAGATATATTGGTGGAACAACCAGAACACTCAACACACGGTTCCTGGAACACATTAAAGAGCCATTAAAAAGGGGGAAGAAAAGTATACAGTTCCCATACACTTTAATATGGTACGTAATAAGAATTTCAGTCGGATCAAGGTAGAAGTGCTTGAGCAAATCACAGAGATATAATATAGGTGATAGAATGAGAGCATTGTGTCAAAGTGAAAACAATTGAATTTTCTTTTTGCACACATTAATACCTAATGGGTTAAATGATAGTCAAGAAAATCAAACATTTTAATAGCTCACCAGAGTCCAGAAGTTGTCTGGGTTCCCAGGGACCCGAACCCATAGCTGAAGGGAAATAACGATAAACAGTTGAGAGAACTCCAAGCATGCCGGACAACGGAGTTTGCTAAGAACGGTTTTTATTGTTCCATTTAAAATCAAGGTGCCTTGATTTTAAATGGAACAATAAAAAAAGGTTTTTTAGCAAACTCCGTTGTCCGGCATGCTAGGAGTTCTCTCAACTGTTTAACTTGTGCCAGCTTGCCTTTAAAAGGAAGGGGAATTCAGTAAGCAGCATCCCCTGATACCAGGTCACATGACCTGAAACGCACAGGGAACTGCTACACAGGTTTTCCCAAGGAGCAGGAACAAGAAGACCCACCTTCCTTCACTGTTTGCCGAGGATATGAAAGACAATTGAAATTCCTTTAGCCCAAAAGACCGGGAGGACTGCAAAAGCTTAAAAATACTGATGCTCAGTGGAGGAGAAGGGCTCACATATTGGCTACAATAGCAGGACTCAAGATGTACACTGATAAGTATGCAAATTAATGTCCACACGCTACGTAACCTGATGGACCAGACTGTTACCTGCACACTGGGAAAAGGCTACTGCCTGATATACTTTTATAAAATTACTCAGAATGGCTGAGCTGCCTGAGATAAAAATCCTCTTTAAAAAAAAAAAAAAGCATTAATGGTGGGATCTGAATACAGCAACAGCGCTGGAAATACAGACATATATCGGATACCTGTATCTTATATTTAAGGCTAAGATTTTTTACATTTTTTTTTTTAAAGGTAATTTTTTTATTGTTTTTACAACATGACAAAACAAAAATACAAACAGTGTTTAGTATATTGATATTGGAATGGTGTCGTAAGGTTTAGGCCAATACAGACACATTTTTTTTTTATTTTTAAAAGATTTTTCTGTCTTTTCTGTATGTAACCTTATGAGGCGGTAGGGCGGAGTCTAATCGAAACAAATGTTGGACCTAGCAGGGTAATTATTGGCATCAACATTTAGGGCAAGGTCACACTGGGTGGATGATTGTCAGCTTGTGGTAAAGCGACCGAACTCTTAAAAAAAAAAAAAACTCCTTGCCTGCACCTGAAAGCATTGAGATATTGGCTATGTGCCTGCACTCCGGGCAGATTCAATGCTTTCTGTACAGGCGCTCAGCCAATATCTTGTTAGGCATAGGGGCATATTGTCAGCCTGCACCTATCCGCAACCTTGTACTGAGGGATTGCTTCTGTGTGACTTCTGAACTTCAACTAGGTTATACTTGTAATTAGTCAAATCATTGTGACACAGCAAACACACTTCACAATATGCCATCTTTATTTGTGTCATGTATACCTAATAAACGTTACATTGCAGAACACTACTAAAGCGTTTATAAAACTGATCTATTGCCTTGGTAAGTCACTTGTGTCTACTAACTGAAAGGTCCCATCTGAACAAAAGTAATAATTATGGTAGAAATAAAACTGATAATTAATAAAAAATGAATTATCACCTTATTGAGAAGCTACTGAGGCCATAAACAAAACTGTTTTGTCCTTTCCAGTATGGAAACTTTTTTGACCTCATGAAAGAATAACCACGGAAGAGTTTATAAAACGTAGTGTTAAAGCGATAATGATGCAGTTCTATCAAATGGAATGCAGCCGACAATGCCATGATGTACATAAGATACTTTTCACAAATTATATTTGACATTTTTAATAATAGACTACTAAATAGTGTAATATTTTGGTTTAAAAAACAAAACAAAACAAAAAAAACTGACAAAAACATTTACAAACACACACAGGTATGTGCAATGTATACAAAAATATTCTATACCTGGTAATATTTACATATTTTACACTACACCGGTAAAACCCACTCATCAGGTGCCAGTGAGTATTCAAGTCTCTCTAGCACATTGCAGCCTAAATATTTAGCTGAGTCACTACTAGTATTGTTACAATACAAGCTGAAGTTGGCAAACCAAGTACAAGTGCACATTTTGTTGGAGAACCTCAACCTCATTTACTAGCCCCACCATCAAGCTGGTTCCGGAAAACCTATAATCGATGCACAATCTAAGATCTTCATAGACCTACCTCTAGATCTGACATGGCAGATGGATCTTCTGTCTAGTACCAGAAAAGTGAAACTATTACAGAGCAGAGGTTCCAAATATATTTAGTAGTGTGATGATGCAGGGAGGTTGTGAAACAGAAGCAAGTAATGCCAACAAAATACTAGTCTGATTAAGAATAGCTGAATATTTTTTGTAAGGCAATTCTCACACACATACAAACTTACTTTCAAGGAATGGTAAAAGCAAAAATTAAAGTGTTTTAAAATAATCAAATTATAATGTACTATGGTCCTGTACTGCTAAAACTGATCTGTTTGCCTCAGTTCTACACTACTATAATGTATATAAACCAGCTGCTTTTCAGCAATGGAGGCAATTGAAATAGGGCTAAAAGGTTGAATAGTGGATAACACCATTATATTTTACAGAGCAGTTACCTGCTTTGTAACCTGCGCCTTTTCTCCAGCTTGAATGGCTGCCCCATGCCTACACAGCAGCTTCTTTATATAAACTATAGTTGTGTTTTTGAAACAAATATGCTAGTTTTACCAGAGCAGGGCTATAGTACATTATATTTTAATTACTTTAAAACACTTTCAGTTGCTAGTGTTAATGTTCCTTCAATGAGTTTTAACTTGGTCAACAGTACACTAGAGACAAAAGCGAAATCAGTGGTATTTTAAGGTTTGCAGCCTAACAAAATGGTGTTCTGGACAGAAGTGTGCTTAAAAATGGAGGGCAAATTATATTTACATCTTGATCAAAAGGATCAACAATTAAAATTTTTGTGCAAAAACAGTAATGTCATATATGGGTTTAAATAAACAAGGCCAACAGATACACAGGGTTCAAAACAAGTTCTGAAGAAACAAAAAACATGAAGACATATATAGACTGAAAACTGTAAAATCTAAAAAGCAAGACAAGAAGTAAATTTCCATTTTAAACTCTGCTGTCTTTGTAGAATAAGCTTATATTTCTGTAGTACAAATATGAAGCACCATAGCTTGCCCTTGGAGTGAAACATGCCGCAATGTTTAATTTAGTTGTCCAAAATTCTATTATTTAGGACAGCCAACAGCATCATGCCATGAATGCTTGTAATGCCACGTATATCTGACTCAAACAAGATAAACACAAAACCTACTGACTAAAAGGAGTAACATGGTGCAGTGCAGAATTTGTAAAATACAAAAAAAAAACAAAAAACAAAAAAAAACAGTTAGTGGACTACACTCATACCAACTCTGGAACAAAAAAAATTGGGAACAGCGTGGTATGTTGCTATCAAAGCAGACAAGCCAGAGTGTGAAAATGCATTCTGTCGTACCATGAAACGGACGCATCTATTATTATGTATCATACTGCTGACAGTACTGTGTATAAAAGAATAAGTAATCTATGCGAACACACCAAACTACATTTAGACATAACAAAGCTATAAAAAGTGCTCCTTTGGAAAATTAATGGAATTACACTGTCGATATGCAGTGTATACCAAAACACTTTGGCTGTAGAAGCTGAAAACATAAGTGTACAAAATTAGTGTACAAGCACACCACATGTATCTTCCTTGTGATACAGAAAAATGGTGAGGTGGCCTAGAGAACATACTACTGGTTGGCTTCAGTTTACTTATGCAAATAGGTATAAGCTAATTAGTTCAGCTCATGAAGCAATCACATCGAAACTACAAATCCATTGTACACCTTTGGCTTTTACTGCATTAATTGCTTGAGCACATTAAGCAGCTATAGGCTTCATTGCTCACCAATTTTAGCAAGAAAAAAAAAATATGGTGACCTGTACAAGCATATTATGGAGTGTATAGGCCTGCAGGCTTGAGTTTGTTTGAAGTCACATCTACAATCAGTCCTTTGTAAGCAAATATTCATTTTAGCCATAGTCACATGATTTGATTCACCATCTGTTTTTGTATTTTCCATATGCAAGAGAAGGAGTAAGCAGGAGGTGCTTAAAATGTGATCAACTAACCGATCTGACTCTTCAGCTTTGATTGCATATTTGCATTGGTCCACGCAACCCACGTTTGTAAACAAACATATTGGAGCGATTTTTGGCCACTGGAAAAAATCTGAGGTAGTCAATACAAAGACAGGAAACCCGAATATATGTAGATATATGGGTTTTTAGGTGGCTTCTTTATAACCACCAATATTTGGAGTCCTGTTTAAATCATTGTCCTGATCACATGACCTTGGGGAGGGTCTGGGTAGGCCAACTTCCTCTGTCTTGATACAGCCCTCATTTCTAAGAAGTGGTTTCCCGGGAATTGGTACAGACAAGTGGCAGAAGTGAGGATGAGGTGCTGCAGTTAGGCCAGGCTCTTTTTTAAAACCACACAATGGACGCTGAAAGGTATCTGTAAAGACAAAAAGAACAACTACAGTTACATTAGTTTCAAACACATGAAACACACTTTATAAGCAAAGGCCTCAGATTCACAAAATTCTGGAGGGGGTGTTATGCAACTAAACAACAGAATGCCAGCACTGCAGCGCTATGGGGAAAAGCATTCAAACTTATTCCGGCAAAAGCTCTCAGCAGACAACTACTACATTTTAAAAGCATTCCACTAGCGTTAGCATGACTGAGGACATAAAATTTGCACCATACTTGAATTTTACAGCTGGGGGCAAAGTTGCAGCTTTAAAAGCCACTCCACCACTTCCTGACAGGAAGGGATACAAAACACAGAATTTTGTTTTGTGGAACTTAAATTTAACAAAAAAAAAATGCATATACTGCCCCAAAAAAGGGAAAATCTAACCCCCCCCCCTTCCCTTTTGACATGAGTTTCTACATAACTCATAAGTTCAGTTATGTAGAAAGGGTATATAAAGACCATCTGAACTTCCAGAAACTTGATGCCACATCCACAAGTTGCATACCATCACCTTCTCTCCACCTCTTGTAGGCAGGCTGAGAGAAGTGGATGTTCTCTAACCACAACTCCATGTAGCTGCAGGTTGGCCTAAATGCAGATACAGAGTGAAGATCGAACTGAAAAATGCAGCCGGCTTTTTCGCTCAACTGCGCATGCCCTTACTCAAGGCCTAGTAGAAGAAAGATCATCGCTTCCTGGTACTCTTCAGAAGTTCCCCAGTTTTCAGCTAGCAGGAGCACCAGGCCAAAGTATCAGGTAAGATATTATTAATTACTGTGGGGTGCCTAACATTTGGCAGAGATTTAACAGAAGGCGACTAATCTCCCATACCGCGGGCGACTAATTTCCCCGCAATGCCATCCCACCAGCAAGAATGTAAATCGCCGGTGGGATGGCATACATGTCACTACGATTTTCCTCAAGGAAACTTCGAGAAATCGTAGCAAGATGTGTGCCATTCCACCAGCAAAAAGTCGCACACAACAACAAAGATTGTTCGCGGAGCAACAAATCTCCCTGTAAGCCACTGCCCTTAGAGTGATGGCACGTGCAAATTAGTCACCAGCGATTTACATTGCTGGTGGGAAACCGGTAGAGAAGGTTAATGGTGGAAGACTAATCTCCACATCTGTCATAGCCCTTAGGCTAATGTTCCATGGAGAGATAAGTCACCTGCGACTAAGCTCTCCGAAATGCCTTTCTGCCAGCAACAAGGGAATTGCTGGTGGAAAGGCATACACAACGATTTGGCTTTCTGAAGTTGTGCAAAATTGCCTGCAGAAGGAAACTTTGCGTGGCTTCGGAAAGCCAAAGCGATATGTACGCTTTTCCACTTGCGACTTCCATCTCTGCTACCACAGGTGACTAACTCACTCCCGTGTGACATTAGCCTTAAAGCCTCTTTGCTTTCTAGGGAATTTGTGCACCACTCACTATTGAAAGCAGAGGGATTTCAAATCCTAGATTACCACATCACTGTAGTAATATGTTTGGGGACTATGCATACATACCTGCGTATAGTAAGTGTATAATATTAGTATCATTTAATTGTATGAATGTACATAGTGCACAAGATAATCAGATCACAACAATCACAATGAAACAAAGTAAACATGGGGCTGCAATACTGTGTAAGCTTTAACTGGGATGGGGAACTGGTGCCTGTGAACAGAGACCATTCTTTCAATCTGTAGAACGCAACCAAATAAGCTCATGCCAAGAAGAGGATGTATTTTCATATATATATGAATATATATATATTCATTTTGTTCACTTTTAACAAAGGCATATAACCCTTTATATACAACATATGCTGATTATGTACCAGAAAAACAGCGCAAAAGGAATATACATACCACAGCTAGGATTAGTGCTATCTAGCCTGTCATGGCTTGTAAGTGAAGCACGCATATCCCGTTCAGACAGAACCTCATGTTGGTATAAGGTTTCTTTTGGAATTTGTGCAATAAGGCTGGGCAATATTTGATCCTCCTCTGTTATGTACGTGTATGGGTAGAACTCTCTGGTTCTTGAGTATATGTTGGCGTTGTCATAACAATCTGAGCAAATCATAAGTGGGGCTGCAGCTGAAACAAGAAAATAAATTAAACAAATAGTGGCTATAAGCAGGTTTAAGAGCTGGCAGGAATGGATAAATACTAGAAATACCTGTGATAAAATGATGATAGCAGTTTGGTCAAACTTTTTACTTCTAGCACTTGCCTTTTTAACATTTATATCTGCCTTTTCAATGTGAAAATGTAAATGTTATCTGGTTGCCAGGGCCACTGATATCATACCTTCTACAAAAGATCCTTCAAACTGAATATCAAGATACCATTTGGTTTACAGTATTAATAAAGTATATTACACACTACAAAAGTATAGACAAAATTCTTTCAGGGAAGGGACTATAGTCTGCACAAAACTTTATCTTAAGTGAAAATCTACAAGTTAAAGTGATTGCCCAATATCACGAATACTGTGGATGAATGTATAAATGCCAACAACAAGGCCCTAACTAGAATATGTTTAATGGCTGAAGCTTATTTTTTGTTATTTGTCTGGAATGATATGCTCAGGAATTAAGAAGAAAAAAAAAACACCTTACCTGGAATTGGAAGGCCTTCCCGGGTATCAGTCGGTAGTATGGTTCCATGGCCACTGTACAGGTGTGGCATTTTGCCTTGCATGTTGTGAGAGAAAGGTGTGTTTAGGATATCCATATCAGCTTCACTGCCAGTGTCAACGTATAACCCTTTATAGAAGAATTACAAAAAATATATATATAACATTTTATATTTTTACATGGATGATATGGATTTTATGCAATTTTGTATCTTGTTTACTATCACTTTGTTGCAGATTTTTTTTTAGCATTCTAGCATTATTCTATTCTAGCATTCTATTCTAGCATTATTTAAATGATTTGTTATTGTTCATGATGTTACCATATAATGATTTGTATAAAGATTAAAAACCATTTAGTTAAAAAAATATGAAGAAATGAGGAAGTCACAAAGAGGCAAATACATTTTCATCTCACTGTAGTTGTGCTTGTTAAGTTTTCAAAATTCATTTACCTATTTATGTTACAAGAAAAAAAGAAAGAAAGAAAGGTGACCCAGGGATTAAACACTTTTGCACCACCCTCTGGTATGTCAAGGAGGTCTCAAAATTGACATAACAGAGGGTGGTGCAAAGGTGTTATTCCCTGGATCACTTTTTCTTTCTTTCTTTGACTAATTGTTTGATTATGCACACCCCCAGGCAACCACGTGAATAATCAGGTGATGGTGCTCGGTGCTCTCCTAATTAGCTTTTTTGGTTTTGACCTATTTATGTTAACCAGCTGTGAGTTGAAACCACTGACAGTCCTACTGAAGAAATCGTTAGTTATTCAGTATACAATCCATAAAATAAGCACAGCCTTATGAATAGCACAACCAAAACCCTCACCTGATGTATTTAAAAGTATGTGTAGAAATAGTACAAAAGCTGCTAGAAATACAATAGACTGAAGCATACTACCGTATATACTCGAGTATAAGCCGATCCGTATATAAGCCGAGGTACCTAATTTTACCTAAGAAAACTGGAAAAACTTATTGACTCGAGTATAAGCCTAGGGTGGGAAATGCAGCCGCTACTGCTAAGTTTTAATAATCAAAATAAATACCTATAAAATTACATTAATTGAGGCATCAGTGGAGTATATGTTTTTCTATATTTATTTAAAAGAAAAACAGTAAATTAGCTCTGTAAGCGGAGAAGAGGGTCAACAAAAACAATATGAGTACTACCCCACGCTCATTGCACATTGGCAAACTGGCAGCAGACCCAGTCCCGGAGGACACATAAGCAGCGCCGGATTTCAAATCCGGGCGCCCCTAGGCCGCCCCCTATTTCCCCCTGCGCATGCGCGAACAAACCACCTCCCGCCGCGCCGACGCAAGCGCGCATGCGCAGGCATTTAACTCCCATATGGAGCAGTGGGGAGAAGTCCCCAGCGCTCCGTATGGGAGCAAAATGTCAGAATTTTTGTGCGGCGGGCCGGCATGCCGCCCCTAAGTTTCTGCCACCCTAGGCCCGGGCCTTTGTGGCCTCACCACAAATCCAGGCCTGCACATAAGGGGGAATAAGTATTGCGTGGGCCAAGGCACTGGAGGGTCTGGTTGCAGGTGGCCTAATTTGCACACAAAGGAGAGAGGGTGCTAGTCTAGAGGGACCCATGGCACCCGACTCGAGTATAAGCCGAGGGTGATTTTTTTTAGCACATTTTGGGTGCTGAAAAACTAGGCTTATACTCGAGTATATACAGTACTTTTGTAGATGAAACCCATCAAACATGAAGACAGAGAAACAAAAAAACATTTTTCCTTTCTCTGGAACTGTAAAAAATGTGAGCTGGCTTTGGGAAAAATATTAACCTAATTCAGTTTTAAGGTCACTCAGAGTTTATGCTGTAATTACACATAGACTGTAAAATTAGGCTGTTTATTACTGAAATAATTAATAATGATTACCATCTGTTCCTTTGTGTACACAGTTATTCGCAGGAGGCATAAGTTGCTGGTGGCTGCCTGCCTCAGAGTTACTATACCCTTCTGGTGGCTCTGAAAGTGTTCCCTGTGAAGACAGGTAGCTGGGAATATCTGCTGGTAGATTCATGTCCTCTGCAGGAAAAATGTGATGTATAAGGTTAAAACTAAAAAAGAATTTAGACTGACAACTTGTTCCTGTGCTTTAGGACACAGTAATAACTTGCCAGATCCACACAGTGTTATCATTTCAACAGGCATATCTTATACTGAGCTGGTGATTTTACAAATACCATATTATAATCATACATTAATAAATGACAAAGGCACATGATTGTAGTCTTCATGTAAAAGTGTTAAACTGTAGCAATGTAGATAATGTATTATGTCACCAGCTCTGCAAATTATTTAAAGACCAGCCAAAATATTTACAAGAAAAAAAGAAGAAAATAAAGATACAAATCTTCAAAGCAAACTCACCTGTGTTGGTTATGCTGTAATCTTCACTTTTCCTTCTCATGTGGTATATTACAATAACCCAGACCAATGAAGTTCCAACCACACAACAGACTACCACTATTATCACAATGCCAACAGTAGTCCACCCATCTTCTTCGTAACCAATATTTTGTGAAGAATCACAATTTGGTGAGGAGAGGACATGAAGGTTAATGTGACCTCTTTCTGTGCCAAGTGTATTAGACATGCTGCAGGTATATTTTCCTGCATCCTCTGGGCCTGCATCAACAATGATCAGCAGCTGGTTGGCTGCAGCAAAGAAGTGACGCTCAGTAACCTGAAGTGGTCCATCATCTTTTGTCCAATTAAGGCGGGGAGCTGGACTTCCTCCTGCTATACAGTGCAAAACAGCTGTCTCTCCCCTAGCCACTGTCCTGTCTTCCAAAGGTCTTACAAAAGATGGCGTTTCTGTAAGAAAGCAAACAATAGAGAATGTTTGGAAGAATGCTTCAGTTGCAAAACTAATTTTCTCATATGTAAAGGGTTTTTAAGAAGATGTTGCTATCACTAAAAAACTTTTAGTAAAAAAAAATAAAATTGCAATATCTTCTTACCTAAAACAGTGAGAGTAACATTGGCAGATATACTACCAGCAGCATTCTGTGCTGTGCAGCTATAAAGACCCATATCTTCAATTTTTACATTGACAATAAAAAGAACCTCATCTTCTGGCATAACATGCATTCTTCGCTCTCGGGCTGCAGGAAAATCTGTCCCACCATCTTTCTGCCATGCAATTTGTGGAGGTGGATGACCTTCTGCTGCACATTCTAAACGTGCCATGGCACCAGTACGAATAGTAAGGTCCATAGGGGTTTTCAGAAATGAAGGCATTTCTATAGCAAGTGAAAGAATACATATTAGTTATTAACATGAATATATTTGAAGAGTGAAAATAACATAGAAGCACTGGCAGTAAATGCCAGGTGTATATATATTTATTTTAAATACGTCAGGAGGTGTAAAAACATTCATATAAACAATTTACTATATCATTCAATGCTTACATTGCTTGAAAACAGATGTTTACACACTTTTAAACACTTTAGAAAGCTGTTTTATGTGTTATTACCAACAAAAATACAGAAGTGAAGTCTCAGTTTCAGCTGTAAATTACTACCTATACAGTATTCAATCCTGGAATAAAAACTGTAAAACCTATGTAAACTTAAACTGCAATTTTCATTTGGATAACGGTAAATGGCTACAGTCCCGAAACTGCTAGCACAAATGCCTTTCATTCTACACAAGACAATGGCATTTTTCTGTTCTTGGGAAAGTCTAAAAGCGCTACTGTTTATAATTAAGGGGATTTAGCAGTTTTCTATGGAGAATTCCCAACAAGGGGATCCCACAAATATACAAATACAAAACACAAATCAAATAAGTTTATGTAACACTAACATGAGGAGTAATAATAGGCCTTATTTAAATGGTGCATAATTTAAAAAAGACTAAAGCTGCAATACTAATGATACTGAAATTATGAATGGGCATGGATTTTGTTTTGCTATAGCAAAGCAAATTTTTTGGGGGGTTGTTAAATTAAAGTTGCTTTTTCAAATATAATGATTGTTACTTTTAGCCCGGATTTAAATAATAGCATATGTATTATTTGTCATGGGCTATCTGGTGGAGGTATTTTATAATATATGTTATATATGCTACCTTTAAAATGATTATAATGTGATATTAAGTCTACAGGAGTCCATTACATTCAACTTATTTTATTTTATCCAGCTGAAGAGAAATGTAACACCTAAAGCACACACACACAAAAACTTACCATTCACAGTGAGTTTAGCTTTGCTAGAGTAATTTGAGCCAAAGTGATTGGTTATAACACACTGATATTTCCCCTCATCTGTAAAATTGACATTAAAAAGATGCAGGACTGTAATGTACTCAATGAGTTCGATCCCATGTTTATGATATCGAGCAAAGTTTTCCACCTCTGCATCATACAGCACTTCACCATCCTTCCTCCATGCTGTAGACATTGGTGTATCACTGCTGCTTGCAGCAGCACAGGTCAGAGACACATTCATTCCTTTCAGTGCAACTGTGGTTTCAGGCTGTAGTTTTATTTGTGGTTTGGGAAAATTATCTAGAAATAGCAAACAAAAAAGGTTATATTATGACATTTTACTCTACTGCATCTGAATAAGTCTGTGCTAGGGATGACTGGGAAAAATAAGTTGGTGGTACATTGCAGGAAACATCAGCTTGGCAAAACATTCGATTTTTCTTACTAGCATTTTTTCCAACTTGAATGGCTGCCCCCATGGCTACATAGCAGCTTATTCATATAACTATATTAGTGCTACTGCAGCAAACACACAATATCTACCAGTTCTGGGCAACAGTACATTATATTTCGATTACTTTTATTTTTTGGTGTTACTGTTCTTTTTATGTAATTTATGTAATTGCTATTGAAAGCAGTCTTTATCACTTTCTTTTCTGACTCTTAACACAATATACCAAGAGTCAAGGTCTTTTAATCAGCTTCAATCAAGTGGCTTGCAACGTTGTTTCATAAGTCAGAGCCAGGAGTGCAGAGACTAAAAAAAGCGATAAACTTTGCTTTTAATAGCAATTACATTTGCACATAACTTTACAACCACTGACATGTGTTAATGAAAGTATACTGGAAAATTATATTTTTATTATGCAAAGAGAGAGCTTGGCAACATCACTAGTGCTGTTCCAGCAGAATTATACCAACAAACTGCTTATAGTCCATATAGAGTGAATAAATCCTTGAAACTACAGTTAGTGTTGCCTTAGATATTTATCCTGCTGTCTCTGCAAAAGTTTTTTTCCCCAAACCATTTTAGACTGTGTTTCCAAAAATAGGTGGATTGTTAAAAGTTGCAAATTGAGGTCCAAGCTTTAGATGTACAGTATATTATGTTGTGTGCATTAAAAAACAAGTAACGCCGATTTTTACAGTAAAAGAGAATCAGTATAAAGAACTACAAACCACAGATAAAATCTTCAGCATCCACACTAAGAGGTGAACGTCCAGCCAGCCAATTAGGATGTGCACAGCTCACATTAACAAACTGATGAAATCCATTGTCATTTAACCAGTGTGGGAACCATTTTAACTGGCAGTCGCAGAGCAAATTGCTTGTGTTTAGAATTCTGCAAACACATTAAGAAAAACATCTAAAAAGAAAAATCTAAAGTACAGAAAATATTTGTATAAATGTAACAATATTTGGGTGTTTATGTTAAACCGGCTATAAATAATTATCTCAATATTCTCATACATGCATGGTAATAAAAATAACAAATGTTTTAGTTTAAGAGTAAAAAAAAGGGCCTTAAATTCTGGTCCATTAGGTTACAGAGACATGGTCTACATAATAACATAGTAAGTTAGGTTGAAAATAGACATATGTCCATCACGTTCAACCATAATGCCTATATATAACCTGCCTAACTTCTACTTGATCCAGAGGAAGGCAAAAAACCCCATCTGAAGCCTTTCTAATTTGCCGCAGAGGGGGAAAAATTCCTTCCTGACTCCAAGATGGCAATCGGACCAGTCCCTGGATCAACTTGTACTAAGAGCTATCTCCCATAACACTGTATTCCCTCACTTGCTACTTTAACTATTAAAGGATTCTAACAATTCTGACATATTTGTAGAAGCCAATTACTTTGGGAGTATGTAATTAAGTTTGTCCACATCTAGTAATGCATAATAACCAGTCAGATACCTGCTGGTTGGCTGCTATGGGTTACTAGACAAGTAGCAAACTTGAGACTTTTTATTACATTCATCCCATTTATTCTTTCCCCCATTTTTTCTATTTCTTTGTGCATTTTATGCCTTCCTGTTATTTCCCTTTTTTTAAAGGAGAAGGAAAGGTTAATAAAGAGTTACTCTCAAGCTGCAGGCATACCTTCAGTTCTCTCAATAGTGCCCTTAAAGGAAAAGTAACACTAAAAATTTTTAACTAAAAAATCTATTCTACCCTCCCCCAATAATTGCCCTATCCTGAAAACCATGTTATTTTGAATGCTTTAGAAGAAAATACCTGTTAAACTTGGCTTCCGGTCATTTGAACAAAAGCGATACGGCAATGAAGGGGAAAGTATCAGGGTATCATCAACTATGTGGCGATCGATTGATCGAGCTTAGCCTGACTCCTTCCTATACAGAAGGAAGGCTTGGCTTGATCAATTGATCGCCACATAGTGGATGCTTCCCCTGAAACTTTCCCTGCATCGCCGTATCGCCTTTGTTCAAATGACCAGAAGCCAAGTTTTTTACAAGTATTTTCTACTAAAGCATTCAAAATAACAAATGGTTTTCAGGATAGGGCAATTATTGGGGGAGGGTAGAACAGATTTTTCAGGTAAAAATGTTTAGTGTTACTTTTCCTTTAAGTCTCCCCATATTTCACCTGTTCAGATGATCAGAAGCCAAACAGGAAAAAAAAAACACTGAGCCGTGTAAAGAAAGTTCCCATAATGCCTTGCTCCTGAACCGAGACCCAGACCAGTGTACATGCTCAGTTTGTAAGTCTATGAGGAAGCTTCCTGCTGATTGGCTCAGATCCACATTCCTAAGGGGGGAGTGAGTTCTTACCATTCTTGAGGGAGGGGGGAGAGGAGAGAGCTGCGTGTCTCAGGCAGAGGAAAACAGATGCAACAAATCTTTTGACAGAGAACTCTGTGAGTGCTTATTGCTGTATTTACATAGACCTTTCTGATAAAGCTTACTTAGTTTTTACCTTTCTTTCTCCTTTAGGGCTCTGGCACACGGGGAGATTAGTCGCCCGCGACAAAACTCCATTGTCACGGGCGACTAATCTCCCCGAACTACCATCCCACCGGCGAAAATGTAAGTTGCCGGTGGGATGGCACACGCTGCGCAGGCGATTTTATCATTTGCATTTGTGTTTGCCCCATTCCCTTTATCTGCCGATGTTGCCGTGTATACTGTATATCTGTGTTTTTGGGTTTGCACATTTGTGGTTTTCTGGCAGTCTAAATGACAGGTTGTGACACTACCCTTAATATTTCCTACTGATTCAGCCTTACAGCGAAGACACTTGGGACGATTAGTCAGTGCAAATTAAAGAAGTCGGCTGCGATGACTAATTGCCGCATGTGTCTTCACCCTTCGATACCTATATTTGGTCACGGAATAAGACATAAAAAGGAAAAGAGGTATATCTTTATCATTCTCTATAACAATGCCATCTAAAACTATTTTACTTTACACAAAAGCAAATCAGCAAAAGGAACATAAACAGAATGCCTTTTATACTTACAACTCTTGAAGTTTCATGAAAGAAAAGCCATTTTCTTGCACAGATAATATAGCATTATTGCTCAAGTCTCTGAGTGAAAGAAAAGCAAACGTGTAACAAGTAAATACAATTTTATGTTTTATAGTACCGATTTAAGACAAACTTGGCAAATACAGGTTCTACATAAAAATTGTGAGGCATAAACCAAAAAAGTACTGTTATAATATGTATTTCTGATAGGCTAATGTCCCTCTAGGACAGTGCTGTCCAACTTCTGTGTTACCGAGGGCTGGAATTTCTTTGACCTACGTGGCGGAGGGCCGATATTGGTAGTCAAACGTTGACTACGCCCATGTATGTGAAAGCCACACCCTCTTATCAAGACACACCCCTTTGTCACACCCATTTTTAGACAACACACATGCTGGCATCTGTAGAAACTGCAGAGAGGGAGCTAGCGCACAGGTAAGAATGTGTTTTTCTCCTGCCTCTGCTGCAGAGTACAAGCTCCCCATTTAATAGTGTAAAATAGAAAATCAATAAATAAATTGTAAGAATTGTCAAAATGACACATAGAGCTAAATTAATGTATTTTGGGAGCATTTATTCACAAACTGGGGACCTATATTACAAGGTCAGCACCAGTGACACCTACTGTAGGTACATATGCTGACAAAGCAGTAAGAGAATGCCTGGTACATACACTGGCACAGCACTGCTACAAACTCAAAGACCAGAAACGGAACAGGTGTACCACTGGCATCAAAGTGAAGCCATAGTAGTGCTTACATTCTTCCATGCCAGATTATGGTATATTGCTTTCTCTACTCTAGCACAAAAAACAGCATTTTGAAGTCAAGAAGTCACTCCAGCACCCTCTGTATTTATCTTGAAAAATATTGCCTTAACTATGTGCAGATTAGCATAGTGCCCTAATACAGGAGATTCAGTGATCAGTGGGACCCCAAAATATTTATACATGCACTTAGATTGTAAGCTCTACGGGACAAAGACCTCCTTCCTACCATAAATTATACCACATGGCACTGTGTATTTACACTTATTTATTGTATTTATTATAATACTTGTCCTCCCTGTGTGTAAGTTTCTCTGTTGTAAAATTGTACAGCCCTGTGTATCCTTGTAGCGCTTTCTAAATAAAGTTATACATACATACATACATACATACAAGACTACAAAACAAAATTGTACAGGTTTAGTAGCACAATAGATTTATATAGACCAGAATAATCCTCAACATTTATACACAAGGAAACCTTTTACAGCACTCATTAAAAGGCACATAAAACCCACATAAAATGGTACAATAACCCTCAGCAACAACTGGTACCCTGATTTCCTGTATCAAATTGAACACTGACCTCCAGCACTGAAATGTAATAGGAACCCTCAAGTGGTTCACTGACTCCTGGCCCAGATTTGTCCCCTGTGCTCTGGGTATTGCAAGGAAGGATGCACATATATCAACCCCACAAAATAAACTGGTTTAGTGACACGCAGCATGCAATGATACAAGAACCCCCAGTATAAACCGGTACAATGACCCCCCCACCCTAAACATAAAATGTTATACTGTCCCTGCAGTACTAAATATACTAGGGATCCAAGCAAATAAACTGGCAGTGACCCACATGCATAAAATAAATTGGCAGAGAAACCCGTGCATGAAATAATACCCCAGTATAAATTGGTACTGTGACCCATGAAGCCCAAAATTCACCACATCATAAATTGCTACAGACACCCCTAATATTAATCACCAGCAGGGACTGACACTGTGACCCACAGCATTAAAAATCTTTACTTCTGCAGTTAGGCTCACCAGTTTTAGGGCAGGCTCTGGTAGTATGATGCAGGCATCGGCAGCAAGTTTAGGGACCAAGTTAAGGCAGCAGATGGCAGGTGGTAAAAGACCGGATGACGATCGCGCAGCCGCAGGGAAAGTTGACAAATACAATGGGAACTGCGGGGGGGGGGGCGCTTGTGCCGTGAGGGGGCAGGGCTTATGGCGTCATATCTTGCCGTCCTATCAGCGCGGAGGAGACTGACTGGATCAAGCAGGGAGACTTTACTAAAGGCGCGGGGAGACAGTGCTCAATGTGTAGACGCACAGGCTGCCTGTTTGATAATCGGATTAGTTAGGGTAGATGCGCGCACAGCCTAGACAGTTCAGATTTACCCACAGTGTTGCAGGCCGCCAGTTGGACAGCACTGCTCTAGGAGATTAAGTCGCTGCGATTTTTAAAAAGCGAGTTCCAGGTTACAGGAGATTTCAACAATGAAGCGATTTTATCTCCACAAATCCAGGTGCCATATTTCCAGCCCACAATTAGAAATGACATTCAGTGCAATGGAGAAATCGCAGCGACTCCCCGCTCAGGGGGTTTAAATTCCATCGATTCCAATAGTTTTTGACAATGCTTTGTCAAATGTAAAATTGCTCTAAAAAGGGTCTCATAGTGATTCGCGATTTGAAGTAGTATTGTCGGTTTAGTTACTGTTGATAATATTTTACTCTATGTAGAGACAAACGAGAGACTTGTCACTTCAAACCGCTTTTTAAAAAACACTGACTAAATCTCCCCGTGGGACATTAGTCTTATATGTAATGTGGAACACAGACTATCAAACAGGATCAGGCTTTTAAGGGGGTGGCAATCTAACACCTAGGGCACGATAAAAATCATATGGTTAGCTTTAAACTGGAGAATTACATTCTACAAATCGCAGAAGTTTCCTCACAAGGAGGGAATAAATGTATATCGCCGGTGGGATGGCATTTCGGGGAGATTTGTCACAGGCGACTAATCTCCCTGTGTGCCACAGCCCTAAGAATGCTACTGATTGCATTACCTTTGCCTTTCTTCACATGTCAGTTGCACCATTGTGCCTGAATTACTTTTCTCAGGAAGAAAACAATAAACCCAAGTATCTAAGGGCTCTGGTACACGGGGAGATTAGTCGCCCGCGGCAAAACTCCCTGCTCGCGGGCGACTAATCTCCCCGAGTTGCCTTCCCTCTGCCATCCCACCGGCGAACATGTAAGTCGCCGGCGGGATGGCAGACGCGGCGGCGCGATTTCGCGCAAATCGCCGAAAAAGACTCGCGAGGCTTTTTCGGCGATTTCCCGAAATCGCCTCGCCGCGTCTGCCATCCCGCCGGCGACTTACATGTTCGCCGGTGGGATGGCAGAGGGAAGGCAACTCGGGGAGATTAGTCGCCCGCGAGCAGGGAGTTTTGCCGCGGGCGACTAATCTCCCCGTGTACCAGAGCCCTAAAGGTGGCAATACACTTTAAGATCTGCTAATTTGTCGAGGTCGCCAAACAAGCAGATCTTATTCTCGATATGCCCACCTAAGGTGGGTGATATCAGGCTAAGTATATGGGTAGTCGGACCGAGGACTCCATCAATGAACTGAAGTGGTCTGAAGAACCCGAATTCGCAGCTGAAATCTGCCCATTTACCCATGTATTGCCACCTTAAGTTAAACTTTAAAATGATACAATCACATCTTTTAAAAAAGATCAGCATTATCTACAGTGCTGTACACAAGAGATACAGATAAATCGACAAGCAACATAGGTTGCTTTTTTAGAATGAGTATGTTGCACCTGTCTATATATTGGCATAAAAATAATAATGCCTTATTATCCTGCAAAGTGGAATAGCCATATGTTGTTGCAGTGCTCTAGCCATGAGCACAGATCATATGTTTCAGAATGCAAATTAAATGTTTGATTAACATTCATGTAAGCTTTTTCGGCAGGGACCTCTTTACCTCTTGTATTGGTTATTTTGTTATGTATTCTTGTATGTTTAATGTATGCATTCATTTATTGTACAACACAGTGGGATATGTTGGCATTTTACAAATACCTGTTTCAAATTTGGTAAAAGCACCCCCACTGTAGCATAATAAGCTTGTTGACAAGCAGTCTGAAAAGGTTGGTGTATTTATTGTTATAGTCAGAAACTAGCAATGATAATGTTAAGGTTTCTGGCAATTTCTCATTGCAATCTTGTGCAAAATAAAATAACACAAAATAATAACCAGGACATTAAACAATTTGGTTTCACCCTTAATTCATACATACTGCACTGGATAAGCTACCCAAAAGTATACTGTAAGAGATTATTTGAACATTGAGAAAGCAAAAGAAAGCCTGAGAGAATGCTGGAGGGAATTCCAGAGACTCCCTCTCCAACTTTAAAAGGGCCTTAAAAAAATTAAAAAAACGAAACAAAATAAGCCAGTGGTAGAGATATGGAAAAGTGGAAGAGTAGTTAGTGAGGTGTGAGAACAGAGAGGTTTAAGAATAGTTAAGTCAAATACTTACAGATGCTGAAGTGAATCTAGGCCAGTAAACGCTTTCATTGTGATGGATTTAATTTTATTTCCTTGCAATATTCTGCAATAAGAAGCAGACAGTTGCCAGTGTCAACATGGACAAGATAATTTTTTCTTTCTATTTTTAATGGCAGATGCAAGATTTTTTTTACACTAAATTTAATAAAATATTCTAAAATGTATTTTTAAAAGAAGCGGTTACTTTATAAAATACATTGACCTAATACATATGAAATAAATAGATACATTACCAGATGTTTTATACATTTAACACTTTTTTCATTTTGGGCTTCAATAGAAAGTATAGTAGGCACAGAGTTAATAATAAGTAGAGTCCCATAGAAGTCATTAACCCACTGTCTTTTCCATTTCAAAAGCTCAATTTCTTCAGTGGTGCAGTTATTCAAATCACTTAGCTTAAAGGAACAGTAACATCAAAAAATTAAAGCGTTTTAAAGTAATTAAAATATTATGTGCTGTTGCTCTGCAAAAAACTGGTGTTTTTGCTACAGAAAAGCTACTGTGTAACCATGGGGGCAGCCATTCAAGCTGGAAAAAAGGAGAAACGGCACAGGTTACATAGCAGATAACTAGTAGATAAGCCCCATATAATGGGGGTTTGTCTGTTATCTGCTAAGTAACCTGTGCCTTTTCTCCTTTGAATGGCTGCCCCCATGGTTACACAGCAGCTTACTTATATAAACTATAGTAGTCTTTCTGAGGCAAACACACCAGTTGTAGCAATGCAGGGTAACAGTACATTATATTGTAATTACTTTTATACAGTTTAATTTTTTGGTGTTACTGTTCCTTTAACACAGTAATTGATGTCACCATGAATAGTGGAAAATAACTCAATTGCATGTCCCCAGTTTTAGACAGCCAAAACATTTATTATAATGATTTTTAGCCTTTGTATGTTAAGTACTTGTGATATGTTTCCAAATGATCAACATTAACATAAAGCAATCTTTGTATACCCACAGTGTATGGAGTCTGGACAATCCAGCAAACACTTCATTTGAATCTTCGATAGCCCATGAAATCTCATTGTTTCTTAAATCCCTGTGTTAAACAAAAAAAGTGTCATATGAAAAAGTAATGGACGTGTACTTTTAAACACTTTGTATTTAATCGAAGACCTTTGTTCCTTCATTTAATTAGTAAACATCTGTGTACTATATCAAATGCTTTAGTAAAATATAAAAAAGTATTCTGTTTATTCTCTATGCAACAAAGATCTTTTGGCACTGCCAGTGTTAACAAAACATTTCTATGCAAAGTAACTAAGACTAAATATATTACTTTCCTGCTTAAAGGTCTCTAGTACATGCTTTGTTAAGCATCGGTGATTGGAGTTTTGTTAATTACTGTCTCTAGCCTAATATTGGATGATTCTAAACTGCATAGTGTGTATATTATCTCTTCTTACCCTTACTGAACCATAAAAATAAAAGAAAGAGGTAGGAACTAGGGAAATTAACAAACCCCTGTTCATTTTTTATGCTGCTCTAACTTTTACAGAACTGATTTAACTATTTAATTAGGAAGGTTGTCCAAAGGTTAGTACTATAGATGTTTTCCACTGTCTTCGAGGAAAAACCATGTTAAATCTTACATACTCAAATGAATAATTAGTAGACTGTATCATTAGGAGAGCCTGCTATGTGGAAACATCACAAATTGTGTCTATCTGGACAGTTAAAAAAAAAAAAAAGGTACTGGACACACGTACACAAGCAATCCAGAAGGGGTTCATAAACACCTAAAAGCAATTCCAACGTGACTTCCCTAAGTTAAGGGAAAACAAGCAGGAATTAATCCCAAAAGTTGTGGACATAACCTGGACAGAGAGGCACCGAAAGAATGGGAAGTTGGGAACAAACTGACTACACTATCAGCTGGGTGCTGTGGTAGTGCACAAAATACAACTGTGAAAGTGTGGGATCTTTTAAAGCAAATGTATGAAAAAATGGAGGTTTCAGCACAAGGGGTTCTTCTGTAATTTTGATCACCATACCTTAAGAAAGAAATACTTTCTTGAAATGGAATATTGCAGTCCTGAAATTCTAAGCTTTATAGATAATAGGTCTCAAAATAATCAGTCCCGTACCTGTATACTTAAGCTGTAGTTGCATGTTGACCAGAACTGGTCATATCGTTAGGGGAGGGCGGAGGAGGTAATTTTGTACAGACCATACAAAGACCCTAACAGGTGTTACTTTGGAGTTCCATGACTATATAAGTCCACAGGCAGGATATTTGAAATAACTAATGAGGAAGTACCACCAATAAGTAATGTAAAAAAAAAATGAAATGCCCATTATTTTGCTATTAGCAGTTTGTCTTGAAAATAAATTTTCTTTATATATAATCAGATTTCTAAAAGAAAATGTTAGCTCTACTTACAATACTAAAAGGTTTGCAAGCCCTTTAAAGACACCTTCAGCAATATGATTTATTCTGTTATCACCCAAGTTTATTTTCTCCAATGAGCTCAGCCCAACAAATGCAAAATCATCCAAACGGTTCAGCTGGTTGTATGACAAGTCTCTGGAGTAGAGAAAAAATGTCTGTTAAAGTAAAAACATGGAACTAGCAGAGCATTTTTGGATAGTTTTCAACAAAGAAGAAAATGTTCTTCCCAATTATTTATTACACAAGGGATTAAACAGTGACATTGTAATTCTAAAGAGTTATGCACTGCAATACAATGATAATAATCTTAAATTGGCATTCACAAAAAAGTATTGAAAATACTGAAATTATGAAGAGTAAAACTCATTCCTAAGGATGGTGTCAACCCAATCCCTTTGTTACAGCAGACACACAGCATTCAGCGTGTCTGCTAAAGGGCTCCAATCTTCTGAATAACATAATTTTAATATAATCAGGACCTCAAAAAAGCAGGAGAAAAAAAATAACCATCCCATGCAAAGGTTTTGATGTACTATCACAAATGGTAAGTTTATGGGGCACAGAACTTCTCCCCCTGCATATGTTAACACATGACAATTAATTATATATATATATATATATATATATATATATATATATATATATATATATATATATATAATTATTCACTGTAGTCCTGGCTTCTGTTATGGCAGCAAGACACAAATTCCCAGTACACTTCTGTATATTTCATCCCTTCCTATAAACAAGCCATCTGGAAGGCACCTGAACACTTACAGATCCAAGAGCTTCTGGCAAAACTCCCAGGCATCTGGGCTGATCCTGTGCACTGCATTCTGGCTGATATAAAGTTGCTGTAGAGATCGCAAACCATACAGCCAACCTTTGTTTATGTCAGTGACATTGTTATATTCTAATTCCCTGAAAAGAAAATGTAAGAGAAAGAAAAACAATTATATCAATACAGTAATAAAGATTCTTTGATTTAACAAAAAAGTATTTTATAGGTTTTCACTGTCTTTTTTCATCCTAAATTAAATATAAAACTAACAAATCCACAGTCTCTCGAGCACACAGAAGTGTTTAAGGGCTGTGACACATGGGGAGATTAGTCGCGTGACGACAAATCTCCGTTGTCGTGGGCGACTAATCTCCCTGCATACTTTGGCATACGCAGCTCCGTGATTTGCCAAAGTTGCCTTGAGAGGAAACTCCGGCAACTTCGGCAAATTGCGGCACAACAACTGAGCTTTGCCGCGGCGCGACTAACCTCCCCACGTGTCACGGCCCTAAGGGGAATTACACCTCCTCATTCAGCATTAGTATAATGAATAAGGCTAATCCACACCTCATATGTGCTCAATGACAGGCATGGGCAGTGGCGTAACTGAAGAGGAAGCTTATCACCTGCCCATGGGTGACAATTTCATGCTTGATCTGTGAAAGGCGAAATTACAGGTGACCTGCGATTTCTAAAAAAAAAATTGCAGGGCAGCCCAGGACCAGCAGATTTTGGTGAAGAGATGCTAAATGCATTTTTGTGCCGAACAATGAAACTTGTCCATTGTAAAATTGCTTGCAGGACCAAGCAGGCAGCTACCCTTTTTCCTTAGCTTAGTAATTTTTCGTTGATGTACAAATCAATTTTAAACGATCGTTTCAGAATAAGCTTGGTCGTATAATAATAAGAAAGATGTTTTAAAAATCTACAAGTGTATGGCTACCTTTAGCCTAACTGTAGTCTAGATCAGATTTCAAGGTTAAGGGGATTTTTAGATGTATAGAGTATTTATGAATGGGTGAAAGTCAGAGTTCACCATTATATATGTTCTAATAAATATGCTTCTAAAAATCCCATAGTAATAAATAGAAAGTGGGTGAGATTTCTGTGGTAAACGCTAATCTTGCATTTTGATAACTAAGGGGCACACATTCATCAATGTATGATTGAGTCCTAATACAAAATTTTTTACATTTTTTCTAAGCCTTAGAAATGTGCGTATTTTCTGCAATTTTTTCGTTAATTTGTGCAACAAAATCATATTTGTTGCAACAAGTACGAAAGTTTCGAATTCATTCAAGCTTTGGTATCGTGACTTTCCTTGGGCCAGGTTGGAGCTGCAGAGTGCCACTGAGTCCTATGGGAGGCTTCCAAAATCATGCACTGAAACTTTTAAGTCAGAAAGGTTTTCCCTCCATTTACAATCATTCGGATATAAAAATTTTGTGACTATCGGATCGCCATTCACAAACAATCATTTCAATAAGAAAATTTAGAAACTTTCAGATCGTTAGTACAAAATTTTCGTATTCAAACTAAAAGAATTTTTTGTCACATTTGTGATCAGAAATGATCAGATTTCATGATTCGGATTCGTACCTTAGTGAATCGGCCACTAACTGTGAAAGTGCTCTATTGACAAATACACTGAAACATTTTTAGTTACGATAATACATTTTATTCATTAACAAATATTAACAAAAATAGCACTTACAGTTGCTCCATATTGTCCAGTCCAAAAAATGCTCCATCCATCAGTTTGACAATTCCATTTCGTTGCAGTTTCAAAGATTTTAATGAGTCTAGTCCTTGGAATGTTAAACTTTCCACAATTTTAATCCGATTCCGTCTCAGTTCCCTAAAAATAAAGTAATGCATTGCTAACTAAACAAATAAAATATTTTGCCTGTAGGAGTTATAGTGCATTTAAGAAAATAAGGCATTTCAACGGACTACATGCTGTGCAATTAGTGTGAAATTACTTCAGCCGGCTGAGCTCTCTAATTCTAACAGAATCCCTTTTTGGGAAGCTTCTATGCCAGTGTCACATATATTTTCCAATGGCATAAGCAGCTGGGTTGACAAACATGTGGCTCAGCATTTGATGGTAACTACATCTTCCTAAATAGAACATACTCTTTAAGCAGCTGGTGAATGCATAACATAAGCTTACCTCAACCTTTTAAAACATTAGTGACATCCTTTAACCATAAGGCATTGGTTACCAACTGTGGGTCTGACCACCCTGAAGTTGCAGTGGCAGGGAGTGGTTGACCCTGAAGGCTAATTTGGATGATATTTTAGGAGAATGCCTACTTGCTATTAAAACCAAAAAGCTTGATGGTTTAGTTTTGCTATTAAGACCAGAAAACTTGATGGTTAGTAAGGGTTATATGGTAAAAAGTGTATTAGCTGTCCTATATATTGTTGGAACTATGAAAGAAAGACTGACAAATCAATCTTCTTATGTACAGTATGTGTTACCTTATTATAAGCTAAGGGTGGACCTGATCAAAAGATAAACCTCAAAGCCTTAGGGCTCTGGCACACGGGGAGATTTGTCGCCCGCGACAAAACTCCCTGTTCGCGGGTGACTAATCTCCCCGAGTTGCCTTCCCCTGCCATCCCACCGGCGAACATGTAAGTCGCCGGCGGGATGGCACACGCGGCGGCGTGATTTCCCGAAATCGCCAAAAAAGACCAGCGAGGCGACTAATCTCCCTGTGTGCCAGAGCCCTTAAAAAAATAGTAAACACTTTATCTTAAAATCATTGAAGGACATGTAAATCCCACACACAAAAATCAGTGAACAGCCTCTTTTAAATCTTAAAATACCTGGCACTCCGGTTGTTCAAATGTCAATAGTAAGGCTGCAAAATCCCCCCACAGGAATTTATATTGGCTGTTGGCTCCTGGGTATGCTCAGTTCTCCCCAGCTAAGATTACTAAACACACCTAGTCTAGCACCCACGGCCTGTCGTTAGTGCCCATACATGGGCCAATAAGTCTAAATGACTGATATCGGCAGCTACAATTGGCTTGTGTATGGTCACCTTAACATAGAAGATAAAAATTGTAACTCAGATCAGTAACTTCCTCATCTATTGTGAAGTTCTACCCCCTTTAGTATACTCAGTTTTTTCTTTTTGTTTGAATAGGAAGATGGTCAAAGAGCTGTCTACTATGAACTACTGGACTAATTACACACCAAGAGAATTTTTTAATAACGGTCCTTAAAAATGCCAAATGTTGCATTAGCGTAAAAGCTTTCTCATATATTTACTGACATTTTTCAAATATTTTTTCCTTACTCTTAACCCAATTTCAATCTACAAAATAAATGTACATAAGGCAGAAATTCTTCCACTGAAGAGCCATTCCAATCATTGTAATCATTATTCATGTAAAAGAAAATTCACTCATATTACATTTCTTGGATTTTTTTAATTCTATTACATTTTAGTCAACTGAATTACAGCTTTAAGAATATTTTTTCTGCATATATTTATGCTAATTACAGAAACAAGCAATTTCATAGCTTAGCCAAATAATTTCACTAAAGGGGTGAACTACCCCTTTAGTGAAATTATTTGGTTATGGTATGAAATTGCTTGTTAACCTTCAAATTATCTTTTAGTATGTTACAGAATGTCACATTCCCAGCAACTTTTCAATTGCTTGGTTGCTAGGGTACCTTTTATAGGTTTGACTACACTACACTACATCTCAAATACACCTATGTCAAACAGGATCTAATGGTTTAAAAGGGACAATATATACCCTTTTTCAACATTAGTTCAATAAATAGGGCCCGTGACGAACAGAAAATTATAGGACTAATTTTTTCGTAATGTCTTGCCCTGATATCTGACACATTCTACTTCCTGTTTGTATGAGATCAAAAACAATTCACCAGTCCACTGAAAAGCCCTGTGTAAAAATAAACCCCTCCATTCCCTCAGGTGCTACCTTAGTTTTTGTTATCAGACAAGGAGCAGCTAGTTATATAAAGGGCTTCTTAGCAGGGTGATTTTTTTTTTTATTGTACTTTTACAAACCAATAGAATGTGACTACTAGATTCTTCTTTTTTTAGCACAAAATAGACCAACCATCATACACATTTCATAATTAAAATTATAGACATAAAGTATGTTTAGCACAAACCCTATTCATGCTGAAAAGGGGATGTAGTGGTCCTTTAAGGCCTCTCATGCAAGGGGCACATTTAGGGATCTGGCCCTCTGTTTTTTCAGAAAGCAAAACCACTCTAATTCCCATACAGTTAATTCCAAAAAGGGCTGGCACCTGTACTTTTAGGCATTTCATACTTTTAGTGCACTGATACAGAAGTGGTTCTGGTGAAGTTTATAGCATGTGTCTGCCCATAGCTTTTTAAAATTGTAACCGGTACTCTGTAAAGAAGTAAACATACAATTTTAAAGCAAACTACTGCATAAATTAGGGTGTAAAAAAGAAACCACAATATGAACATAAAATCCCTGTTTTTGCAAAGGCTTTGCAATACGAACACACTGATTCCTGCAGTAGCCAATACTTTACATATAAAGAATTAACTAAATAAGTAATTTGGTAACTAGGGGTAATATTGTATTTAACTGACTAATAGTTCTAGATGTCTCCATTTGATCATCCATTCTGAATTCAAAAGTCTTACAAACCACAGAGCAATGGGCATTCCAAGCTGACAAACAAATTAAAATGAAGACCAACTGCAACTGGAGAAAAATTCTGTATAGAAGCAACAATTATGAATTATTTAGCTCATAACTCATTCCTGTCACATCCAGCAGTGTTTATGTGTATCATCTCTTCCTGCATATACCAGTAATGACTACAAGCAAAAACTGAAGCAGCAATGACAGCATATAGCTGCTATTAGGTAATATACTTATGCCATCATGTAATCAAATGCCTCATTGTTTATAAGCTTAGACTTTTATACACAGCAGTTTCGAAACATCATAAATGGAAGCAAAGCATACTTGTGTGACGCACAGCACACTCAGACACTCAGGGAGAAAACTGAACTTTTTTTTTTTTTTGAAATAATAACTTACTCTACCAGAGGCTCAAATACATCTTCTTTTGTCCTTATTACAGTAGTGGCTACAAATATTAGGTTTATGATATTTTATGTACACTGTGATTTAGGCTGACTCTTTCTGACATCTACTCTAGTTGTTTGCAGGCTTCTTAGATACTGCAAACAAAGAATCATACAATGCAATTTCTCTTCTTGGGGGGGGGGGGGGGGGGGAGTTGAATTACTCGCTTGAAGAAAAAATTTGCCCCACCACTAGCAGCAATATTTGCTCTACTGCTTCCAGAACACCGCTCCTATATGCAGAAAGGCTTGCACACAGGATGAAAATTCAAAACCTTTATTCCATTTAGAACTTTAAAAAAACGTCTGACATGTTTCATCCACAATGGACTTAATCATAGGCTCTAATAATGAGGGTTTCAACCCTCTTTTTAAAACACCCTTAGGGGCTGTGACACACAGGGAGATTAGTCGCCGCGCGATAAAACTTCCTTGTCACGGCCGACTAATCACCCAGAAATACCATCCCAAGAGTCGCAAAAGTTTCCTCTGGAATTTATGTATAATTGTTTCGATTAGGTTAGACGGGATTGAAACATTCAAAGTGCTTCCAGTTCAGAAAATAAATGTGTTAAATACATTCTACGAATATCAACTAAAAGCAGCAGGCCTACAAATGAAAAAAATACGTATTTTAATTGAAACCAATGCATTTAAAACCCATTTTGCAATGAGAATATACTTACAAATACTGCAAATGAGGTAGCTTAAAACTTTTGGGTTGAATCACATTAATCCGGTTTCTGTTCAGTTTCAATACTAGTAGCGAGCTTGATAAATTGTCAAAACATCCTGCTTCCAAGGTAGCAATCCTGTTATTGCTTAGGTTTCTAGAACAAGTGTAGAACAATTTGGTTCAAAAGGAAAGCTTTGCATAGCATAGCATTTGACTACATTACAATTATATCTTAAATGTAAAACTCTGGACCCTTTTTAGTCTGCTTTATTAAATGCACAAAGGCTCACTTATTCAGAATAGTTTATGCACATTTCATCTGTTTTGGTTACATAATGTACTCAGCAAAGAGGTGTAGCTTTAATTTGTGTTTTTGTATCACCATACTTTATCACAGTTAAGTAATGTATGAAACCATATCAGGCTAATTCAAAGAAGGGCATAGGCACTGTCGAACAGAGGACCGCGTCGACAAGCTAATGCAGTCCCGACCGGAAACTGACCAATTTTAGGCAAGATATCAGTCAGGTAGGCCCGTCGGGGGTGCCCATACAGGGGCAGATAAGCTGCCTAATTGGTCAGAAGGACCAAAATCGGCAGCTGAAATCTGCCCATGTACCTTAGCACACTAAAATTCTAACTCAGATAGTGGCTGAGGACCCTTATGGGCTAATTAAGTAGAATTTTACAGTTATGCTTCACTTTATCTTAATAAAATGTGCATTTTTGATAAGGTGCACTATCCCTTTATAGGGCAGGGTAAGTAATCAGTATTATACAACATTTTAAACCAGATACAACGCATCTTAGAATATTTACTTTGTATAACAATATAAATAATATGAGGAGCTATTAATACATAAGGAACTCTAACTTCTTTCTGTAAGTATACTTGTAATTTACATAGAACACTCTTTTGAGTGGGGCCCCCTTTATCTCTTTTATCGGCTGCTTCATATATAAATCTGTTTATTCAATGTATATACCCATTAATTGTACTGCGCTGCGGGTTATGTTGGCTTTTTATAAATATGTGATAATGGTAATAATTCTGAAACTCAGCTTTATTTAGAAAAAAAAAATAAAGGAGAAGGAAAGGCTAAGTCACTTGGGGGTGCCAAAATGTTAGGCAAATTTAGGCTTTAAATGTTCAGATTATTTCTAAAATCTAAGATTCTCCTGTCAGTTAGGGCTCTGGCACAAGGGGAGATTAGTCGCCCGCGACTAATCTCCCCGAGTTGCCATGACCCGCCATCCCGCCAGCGAACATGTAAGTCGCCGGCGGGATGGCACACGCAGCGGGGCGATTTCAGGAAATCGCCGAAAAAGACTCGCAAGTCTTTTTCGGCAATTTGCGCGAAATCGCGCCGCCGCGTCTGCCTTCCCGCCGGCGACTTACATGTTCGCCGGTGGGATGGCAGGGGTAGGCAACTCGGGGAGATTAGTCGCCCGCGAACAGGGAGTTTTGTCGCGGGCGACTAATCTTCCCCGTGTGCCAGAGCCCTTAGGGCTCTGGCACATGAGGAGATTTGTCGCCTGCGTATTTTCCCCCTGGCGCTTTGGCGACAAGTCACCACGACAATACCCACGAAGAGATTCCGTGCGAGTTGAGCTCCAGGCGATCTGCTACCCATGGTACACTCAACAGTTAACCCCCCCTCATGTTTACTGAAGTCGCTCAGAAAAGGGTCTGTGTGCGATTTAAAACAGCAGGCGATTTGAAGTAGCCTCGTATGTTTTTACGCTGGCGATTTCCATTGATTTAGCATTGGCGTCTTGTCGCCAAATCGCTCTTTTAAAAATTGCCGGCGACAAAACTCCTCGTGTGCCAGAGCCCTTATAGTTCATTTCATTGGAGGGAAGTTTTTTTTTGTTTATTTTAAAAAAAATGTATAACAAATTGTCAAAGTAATACTTAATACTACTCACAGGTACTTCAGTGGCATCCGTGGAAAGTAAAAACTTTTGATTTCTGTAAGAAGGTTGGAGCTTAAATCAAGAGTTTCAAGTGAAAGGTATTGTTGAAGCAGATCACCATTGAGTTCTCCAATTTTATTATGTACGCTGTAAATAAAAAAATATATAGTACTCCACAAATTACAGCATATTCACACAAAGGAAAAATAAATATGTATTTGCCAAAGAAAAATAAATAAGTACTTACAGAGAAAGCAAAGTTATATTAGCAGTTGGCTCTCCCAGATGTGGTATTGCAGTTAATTCATTGAAATTCATTTTCCTAGAAAAAATTAAACACTCTTAAAAACTGCTGTTCACTATAAGAAAGGTTAATAAAGAAAAAAAAATTAAGTTACACGCAACACAAAACCATGGATATATAATTTAGCCAGAGATGCAATACACTGGCAATGAATTTTATCATAATAAACTGACACAGTTTATTAAAAAAATGTCTTTGTAAAGCGCTAATGAACAGGCCAGTGCTCTAAAGAGATTATACATCATTCAAGTCCCAGTGGAACTTACAGTGTGGTTCCCTTCACAGTCACACATGCTACGGCCAATTTTACCAAGATTTAGTCATAATGCCCATATGTTTTTGGACCGTGGAAGGAAACCAGAGTACCTGGAGAAAACCCACATATGCACTGATTGAACACAGGGGCATTATTACACAGGCAGCAGACCCTGTACATGAAGAAGAATACAGGAGAGTAGAGGGCCCTGTAAATCCCTAATTAATATGCAATTTCAATATCCCCTGGTAGTATGTGTGAACTCACAAATGTTTTGGGGTCCTAAATTCATTTTGCTGTGGGGTCCAGTAAGATCTAGTTAAGCCACTCAACACAAAAACTACCTTTAGACTGTCAGACTGGAATCAAAACTAGAAAGGGAAGTTTGAGAACAAACGTCATGTTGGGTTGAAAAACGCAAAGTCACCGAATGATCTGTTGTTGGCTTTGCCCACTTTTTCTAACCTTGGGCCACAGTTATATAGTAAAAACCACTGTGCAAAGTTTGGGAACCCTGGCATCAAACCAATAAAATTCAATAAAAGAAATCTGATTAGCTGTTTGGTGGCTCCGCCCACTTTTTCAAAACTAAAACTGCAGTCCCCTAGTGACCAACTGTGAAAAGTTTGGGGACCCTGGTGTTAATACTGTGAGAATGGCAGCAGGTTGAATTTCCGCCAAGTCAATAGGTAAAATCTGATTGGCTGTTCACAGCTCCGCCCACTTTTGGGCATCTAACAATCATCATATTTTCATTCGAGCTGACCCCAAGAGTAAGTGATTCAAGTTTGGGGAGTGTAGCCTCAAAGCTGTAAGATTGGCAGCAGTTTCAATTTCCCCATAAAAGTCAATGGGTAAAATTTGATTGGCTGTTTGAAACTTAAATGCGTAGTCACCCAGTGACTGCCTGTGCAAAGTTTGGGAACTCTGGCATCAAACCAATAAAAGGTGAAATTTGATTGGCTGTTGGTGGCTCCGCCCACTTTTCAAAACTAAAACAGTCCCCTAGTGACCAAGTGTGAAAAGTTTAGGGACCCTGGTGTTAATACTGTGAGAATAGCAGCAAGTTGAATTTCCCCATTGAAAGTCAATAGGTAAAATTTGATTGGCTGTTGTTGGCCCCTCCCACCATGGGGTCATCCAACAAAGTTGCTGTTTCATTCGGGGTGACCCCATGATTATGTTATCAAGTTTAGGGAGTGTAACTTCAAAGCTGTAAGTGTGGCAGCAGTTTGGAAATCTTCCCTGTCAAAGTCAGTGGGAAAATTGGGGTGTTCGGAGCAGCACAACAAAACAACGGGAGGGGGGGGGTGCAATCACTTAGAAAAGCACAAGCAACCTGCTCCGCTATAGGGCAAAGAAGTGTGGAGAGTTTGGGTGTTGTACGTCTAAAACTGTAGGAGGAGTAGCATTTAGAAAATTGGGGGTGCTAAGAATAAGAAGAAGAAAAAGCGGACGAATAAGCCAAAGTCAAAAAAACAGTATGTTGGGGTTTTCAACCCAACATAACTATATATTTTTAGAGTGTAGTATTACCATGTACCACAACAGTCAAGCCCAGGTTACCCACACACTCATAAGCAGAAAGTTGTAAAGCTATTTTAAAGTTCTGCTTAAAGTGGACCTGTCACCCAGACATAAAAAGCTGTATAATAAAAGTCCTTTTCAAATTAAACATGAAATCCAAAGTCATTTTTTATTAACACATCTATACCCATTATATAAGCATTTAAAAGTCCCAGCTGTCAATCATATATTGCCTGACCCGCCTCTATGCCTTAGGCATAGGGGTGAGGCAG
Organism: Xenopus tropicalis; assembly: GCF_000004195.4. Classification (NCBI taxonomy): domain Eukaryota; kingdom Metazoa; phylum Chordata; class Amphibia; order Anura; family Pipidae; genus Xenopus; species Xenopus tropicalis. Next base: position 62,056,925 of record NC_030678.2, on the reverse strand, counting down.
ACAGTTACTTTCACTTTCAATTCAGAACTTCTTAGATGTCACTGTGCTTCTCGCATGCCCCCTCTTTCCTTACCATCTAATTTTGTAACCAGTGCATGGATATAGGTATCAGGGCCCCCCCATTCTGGCACATACACAAGATTTTGGCAGGATGCACAGCTTGCCTTAATAACAGTGTCCACAAAATGGAGCCTGCCTGTTTTCTGCAATGGTGAATTCCAGTGGTGAAGGAAATAAGTTTTAAAAATTTTTTATAGTGTAATTCAAGTTTATTTTGCTTGACAAACACAATATAAAACAATTTGTAATTATTTCTTAGGGTGACAGGTCCCCTTTAAATTGTCACCAGCCAAGTCTCCCACTGGAGTCCATATTGCCACAAGAATTGTCTATCCCCCACATGTATCCAGCGAATACCTATTGTCTGTTGTACCTCAAGAGTTGCCCCCTGCATATAAGGACTTTTTGGATGTCTTCTACAAGAAGTCTGCTAAAACACTCTCTTCTCATCTCCCCTACAACTATCCCATCGATCTTCTTGAAGACATGCCCCCTATAGGCTGTACTTATCCCCTATTTCCAGCTGAGACCCAAGCAATGAAGAACTACATCCAAGGTAATCTTCAGCGAGGCTTTTCATCTTTTTTGTAGAAAATAAGAACCGTTATCTGATTCTCTATGGATCCTGCCAAAGTTTCTACTATCTAGAACTGGCCCTTTTCTACCTGTACCAAGGCCATACAAAGATTTATTGGCTTCGCCAACTACAACAGATTGGGATTCTTGTTTTAAGGTTATTAAGGGATTTCTCTTCTCGTAGAACACCTATCCTAGCTCACATACATAAAGGTGGGAAACCTAACAGTTGACTAGAGTATGTAGTGTGCTAGCTAAGTGCTGGTAACTGCCGATTTCCCCAACAGAAGAGGTAATATAAAATAATTCAGAAAATGTACAAGAAATAATACATCTAAATTATTGCAGAAGTAAAGAATGTCGACGTTCCAGATTTTTATATGAATGAGCCACAAAAAAGCATTACCCAAGAAAGTTGTACTGGGAGAAATGCATGTAGACTCCTTTGAGTAGAGTGGCAAGCACTGACCACAATGCAGTGGTGGCAGAGCAGCTCTATGCCATAACAATAAGACCATGCTTATATAGCCTTTAAGTGACTGTCAAAAAAATATTTAGCTGAATGGTTACATTAAACATGTACATCAACCTGTATAGCATAGCTCAGTGGCACTGTGGACATTTCACTGGCAACAAACTACAATAAATGATTTAAAGAACTTACACTTCTTGAAGTGAATACAATTCTGGCACCAGGCTACTGTTGGAAACAGTCAGCCAATTGTAGCTGATCTCCCTAAAGGTAGAAAGAAAAGAAAGCATTCGATCACTTACTTGTGGTACAGAACAGTCTGTCATTTGATACAACAAACAGTGTTGCATTATTAGTCATCTTATTACGTGCAATTTGCCAGCAGTTCACTTACAGCTGCATTCCAGAATGGGAATCTTTGCACAATTTCAATGTTACATTCGGTAGCAAACACTTCTGAAACTGAATTCTGTATCCTCTACCCTAGAGTTATTGCTACATAAATCTGTTTCTTTCTTGACTACCTAACATTTTGATTTTGAATTAATAACTAATCCTTAAAATGTATTTAAAAGGCTGGATACACCATTAATATACCTTGAACAATTCCCATTTCCCCAGCAGGCTGCTGAAGTTTACATTATTTTTCTCACACTATAACATTAATTTATAGATTTATAATTTATATTTAAGATCCAACATATTCTGTAGTGCTGTACGTATGTAGGTGTAATTATGCCTGCAAGGGCTTACAATCTAAAATGAAAGTCAAAGGGTCTAGCTGTTCTGTCCTGTGTTTGGAAAAACACTTAACACACAACAGACCATTGGCCTATACTTTACATTGTAACACATGCCTTCTTTAGCCAAGCAACGGATGTACCCGCTGTACAGTGAGGAGAGCAGTTTGACCCAAACCTACCAGATTCATGGGTTTACCTGTGGGTAGGGGCCATAAACATAAGTGTGAGAGTATGGGCAGAAAAAAAATTCAAACAGGGCTCCTTCCCTTTGCTTACGTAATAGAGCCGGCTTGTTGATGCGGTCCCCGGACCGACTTTGCCTATACCCACCGTAATAATTAGCCTGGATTCTCCCGATAACGCCCACCCGCGGATCTTAAGGTGTATGGGCACCTTAAGCTGTATGTGGGGCAGCTCCCTGGAATGGAGTTTAGCACAGAAAAACTAAAAAATTTATTTTTGCTCTGAAATCTGCGCTGTCTTTGAAGACAGGATGACATTGTGCCTGCAGGTGCAGACACAACACGGAGCGGAGGTGGTCAGGCCATTTCCTAACCTGCATTTATCAAAGTCAAGAAACAGCCTCGTCTGACCATAGACTTAGAGCTCATGCAGAGAGCACTTCTGCTCTGGGTATGGCTGTGCTCTGCCTCTTGTGCCCTGCCTCTTGTGCCCAACAAGAGATGCAGAGCATTAACAGACCCAGGACAAAAGTGCAGCATCAGCCACCACTCCCTAACCTTAAAGGATGTCTTAAAGGAGAAGGAAAGGCAAAGTCACTTGGGGGTGCCAAAATGTTAGGCACCCCCAAGTGACTTGAATCGCATACCTTTTACCCCGGGCTGGTGCCCCTGTTCAGAGAGAACAGCACCAGCCCGGGGTACCTGCTTCCTCCTTCCTGTATCGCTCGCGCGCGCATGCACAGTAGAGTGAAAAGCCGACCTTTAACAGAGTAGTCGGCTTTTCACTCTACTGCGCATGCGCCTATTGTGTTAGTCGCAGCGAAACGAAGCCGGAAGGAGGAAGCGCATCACTACAGGTACCCCGGGCTGGTGCTGTTTTCTACGAACAGGGGCACCAGCCCGCGGTACGAGGTATGCGATTAAAGTCACTTGGGGGTGCTTAACATTTTAGCACCCCCAAGTGACTTAGCCTTTCCTTTTCCTTTAATGATATGTAAGTAGAGGAAAATGTAGGGGGAGGGAGAGGAAACATCCAGGTGCCTTTATATCCAGCACCGCATGAATACAGCGCAGGCATATACAGGCAACACTGTTTTCATGAAGCTGACCACAGGTCTCTGTGTTTCAAAACAGAGCACTGAGAGTAGAGGTAGCTAATCTTAAAGGAATACTGTCGTGATTTTTATGGTGTACTTTATAATTTCTAAATAGCACTTTTAAATAGCAAATAATTCTATCTACCATTTAAAATGTTATTCTTGAACCAACAAATGTATTTTTTGTTTTAGTTGTAATACTGGTGTGTAGGCAGCCTAACTGCTTTTAGGTAACCTATTGTTTCTCCTACTCTTATGTAACTAGAAGAGCTGCAAGCCAGACTTGGATTTCTTACTATTGAATGCTATTCTATATCTATATTCTACTGAGATCTGCTATCTTGCTACCTTCCCATTGTTCTGCTGATTGACTGCTAGGAGCGGTGTGATATCACTTCAACTTGCAGTTCAGCAGTAAAGTGTGACTGAAGTTTATCAGAGCACAGGTCACATGGCTGAGGCACCCTGAGAAATTAAGAATATGGCTAGCCCCATGTGAGATCATAATTCAAAATTAAATATAAAAAAATAAAACAAATTTCAATGCAGGATTCTGCTGGAAAAGCGAATATCTGATTCGTTTTGAAAAAAACATGTTTTCCCATGACAGTATTCTGTCAGTGAGGGTGGGGTGCAGGGTGCAAAGAAAAAAAAAATGGGAGACTGAAACTGACCCCTAAAAAGCAACAATATTAATAACAACCAAAAGAGTTATAGAACTACATGCCACAAAAACACAAGTCACAAGACAACATGACAAAAATAAATTTCTACATTACTGAATGTTAAAGGTCTGCGGCAGTGCATGGTTTGTAAATATTTTAGGAGTCCACAGAAGCCTTTGAGAGAATAAGTAATCTTATGTGATCATCTATGAATTAGTGTGATGTCATCTCATTCCCTACACTGCTTTCCTAAGCAAACCTAATAAAATATTAACTCACGTACATTCATGTATCAATTTTGACCATCTAGGGAGTAGTAAGTTAAGCCTTTAAAGCAATAATTCACCAATCATGCAACATCAACCAGACACAAATCATTTAGAGAACAACAGCTAGCTTATAAATAACATGAAAAAAGGAGGTGAATGGTACTCTTCATAATCATTGTAGCAGATCAATGTAATAAAATACAAGCCACCATGACATTATCTATATATTCATCTCTTCATATTTAAACACACCCAAGTGAGATATGCTCACTTTTATTTATTTTATACACAGCTTAGCAAACTTGCCAGTCAGATTTTGCCCAACCATTCATATAACATAAAAGTAGGTTATCACTAGAAGCATAAATTATCAAAGTGAACAAGATCTAATATTGGTCCATCCAAGTAAGACAGAACTCACACACATCTGAAGTACCCTTATAATACAACATAAATAACTTTTAAGTACAGGTATAGGACCCATTATCCAGAATGCTCGGGACCAAGGGTATTCCGGATAAGGGGTCTTTCCGTAATTTGGATCTCAATACCTTAAGTCTACTAAAAAATCAATAAAACATTAATTAAACCCAATAGGATTGTTTTGCATCCAATAAAGATTAATTATATCTTAGTTGGAATCAATTACAAGGTTCTGTTTTATTTCTACATAGAAAAAGGAAATCAGTTTTAAAATTCTGAATTATTTGATTAAAATGGAGTCTATGGGAGACGGGCATTCCGTAATTCGGAGCTTTCTGGATAACGGGTTTCCGGATAAGGGGTCCGATACCTGTATTAGTGACATTAAGTTTATTTTGCACAATCTTTTGATAGATATGAAACCTATAAGGGCTATGCCACACAGGGCCTTGTCACCCTTGATAAATCTGCACTATGTTTCCTTAAGAGGCAACTTTGGATGACCAGAAAAAGAAGCGGAAGGCATGTTTTCCCAATGGTGACTTACATTAAAGCGCGTGGGAGAGCATTTCTGGGAGAATAGATGTCTGCAGTAGTAGATTGTGGGCAACTAATCATGCTGTGTGTAAAGAATTATAAAAATTATAAAATTATGTACCAATCAGGTACATTATACTGTGCACAGTAATACAGTTACTGATGGAATAGTTATTGTCACTTTACGTGTTTGCATGGGAAAATCTTTATCTTAGTAACTACTTCTATATGCTTTCTTGCAAAGAGAATCGTTTAGGCAGACTGCACACCAAACCTTTGCACCACTGGCATTTTTGTGTTTCTGGCAGTAAACACCTGGTATACCATGGACCTTATGGAAAGAGGCTTTAGATATACATTGGTCTGTCAAATGTTAAAGTTATCAGAGCATTTTGTTGCCTGCTATAGAGAAAATACATGGGCAATAAAAAGTTCCATGTGCCACTACTAAAAGACTAAAAAATGATTTTATAAATACCAAACAGTATTGTAATAGAAACTATATCTTTGTAATGACAGTTATCTCTTTAAGCAATGTTAAAAGGGTATGCTGCCCATGATAAGTTCAATGAATAGAGCATGTGCTGATACTTTTTGCTTATTGTTTTTGAATTAATATTTCAAACTAAGAAACTAAATAAAGGGTATTGTTTATACAGAGCCTATTGTCCCTAGTTATATCTTCTTAATAACAGGGAAGGAAGCGCAAAATGAAAACAAAGACTGCTTTGTAACAAAAAAAACTTTTTAAAATCAAAATATGCAGAATATATATGCTCTATTTTATTCATGTTGAAAAAAATGTGTAATTAGGTGAATACTGCCCCTTTAATAGAAGAATAAATACAAAACACAGACAGCCAGAAAGAATGCATAATTGCCGTCTCTGCTGAAAGCAATATTTTCAGACAGAAACTACTCTCTATGGAACTCAAAAACTGGAACAAATACAACATCTACTTCACTCACTTTAAGACCTGGGATCCCATAAAGATATACATTTCCATATTGTAAGACTTGAATCAAAGCATCCATTGGGGGCATAATAAGACCCGGTTCATGCTGAACAACAGTTAATTGTTTAGCAATGAAAAATTAAATTCATTCTGGTTCACGTTTCAAGGTTTCTACAAAAAAAAAACCTAGCCTCTGGCAGACACTCACCAATCACTTACAAAAAGAGATACCTTAAAGAATTTTGAAAATGTTTTCATGAAGTAAGTAAAGCAAGACATAAGTGAAACAAGATGTCTAAGCTGTTTTATGTGTCCATAATTAAATACCATGCAGTCTCTTCAATTCTCTTTAGAGAAAGCACACAGGTTTTTTAAAACTTAAATCTCTAAGCATCTGTACCCTGCAGCAACTTGAGTCTGACAGGAGAACCTAGTAGCCTTATATTTGAGACCCTGGTTTTGCTGTTCTGGTTGACTAATAAAAGAAAAATTAGATAGATGTCTCAGCAATTTGCGTGAAGGAACTAAGAAATCAGTTTTAACTTGATCCAGACTTTCAAATACAACATAACGTCACCAAGTTATGCTCCCTCTTCCTCTCCGTACCTTAACATGACATTTCCTATAGAATCATTATCCAACTGTCACTATGCACAAAGAGTGAAACTGGCCAGAAAACACATATGTGTTTTTACACTGGCAGAAACCACGCATAAGGACACATTTATCTACATTTTAAATTTATGCACGGTAAAAAGAGTGTTGAAAAAAATTTGATGAAGAAGCAAATTAGTTAGTGATTATAAACTTTTTCAACACCTCTGAACTTTTTTTTCATATATACTTATTCATTTATATTGCTAACAGCAAAGGCAATTTTGAAGTGCTAAAACACAACCGACTCCACTGACTTTTAGGGCTGTGATAGACGGGGAGATAAGTCGCCACGCAAAAAAATCTCTCTTGTCGCAGGCGACTAATCTTCCCGAAATGCCATCCTACCGGCTAGAATGTAAATCGCTGGTGGGATGGCATACGCAATGCCGCGATTTGCCAAAGTCGTGGAAGTTTCCTCTCAAGGCAACTTCAGCGACTTCGGCAAATTGCAGCACTGCGTATGCCATCCCACCGGTGAGTTACATTCTAGCCGGTGGGATGGCATTTTGGGGAGATTAGTCATCTGCGACAAGGGAGATTTCTCCCCGTCTGTCACAGCCCTAAAAAGAGAAATTTTTACAAAAGGAAGGTATATTTAAAATGCCATTCAGGCTTTGTCAGTTTCCCCATGTTGTCCCTTTGCTAAAATAAGGGCAAGTAAACTTTGGCTACTTCAGAAAGTAGCATTAGCATGTGTTTCACTAGTGGCGATTCACATGTCAGCTGGTGGAGAGAAAACAAGGCAGGTTTTGTCACACGCTGTAGCCAAGATAAATTGTGGGCAACAAAATGTCCCACTTGTCATTGTCCTAACCATTTTGAGAAAAAGAAATCACCACGTTCTGTTGTCCAGCAGCAAAATAATCAGAACATGCTTTGTCTCACAGGTTTGGATATGTTTTTGTTAATTTGGATCTAACAATATCTGTTGTGTAACTGATAAGGAGAGAATAGTAGCATTCCTTGACTGGTTTTCCAGCATGTGTCTTTACAGTTATGGGCAGCCAGCCTTTGTTATGAATCATCTAACTGAGGTTTATAACTTGCAACCAAACTAAATCCTAAAAATGAGTATGAATAGAAATGTTATATTTAAAGGACATGGAAAGGCTAAGTCACTTGGGGGCGCTAAAATGTTAGGCACCCCCAAGTGACTTTAATCGCTTACCTTGTACCCCGGGCTGGTGCCCCGGGATGGAGAAAACAGCACCAGGCTGGGGTACCTGCGAGCGAGCGCTTCCTCCTTCCTTTTGCCGGGACCCCACGAGAGGCGCATGCGCAGTAGAGTGAAAAGCCGACTTCTCTGTTAAAGTTCGGCTTTTTCATTCTACTGCGCATGCGTGCGTGAGGAAGGAGGAAGCAGCAACCCCGGGCTGGTGCTGTTCTCTCTGAACAGGGGTAAAAGGTAGGCGATTTAAGTCACTTGGAGGTGCCTAACATTTTGGCACCCCCAAGTGACTTTGCCTTTCCTTCTCCTTTAATATACTAAACTTACTGCACCAGCCAAAAGGTTCAGCATGTATAGCAATAGTAATCATGGGCTTTAAAATTGTCACAGGAGCTCCCCGTCTTGAATTTTGATAAATGTGCCAGTGGCACTCACAAGCTCAGTGTGCTCTGGACAGCTGTTGAGAAAGTAAGCTTAGGGTTCATCACAAATTATCAATCAGAAAATGAAGTTTGCCTGTAACACAAATTGATGCTACAGGTCCGATTATTAAATTCTGATGCTAATTACACTGGTTTCTGAGCTGCCATGTACTAATAATCTGTTAATTATTAATCAGCCTTATATTGTGATATTTATATTATTTATGTATAGTGTATTGGTCCCTAAGCTAACAAAGCACGAGCAGTGAATCAGCAGAAAATAAGACAGGGAGCTACTAGGGGCATCTTTGGATGTCCAGATCTTCATTGCTAAAGAGCCCTGGTTGCCTTGGGCTTGCAGAATTGCTAAAATGCACAAAGTAAAAAAAAAAGAACATAACAAAACAAAAAACAAAAAAAAACCAGGCAGAATATTGTGTCATAACTGCATATTTGATTGCTATATGATTTCACTTATTTACAGGCTCATAAACAATGAAACACACCACCTCTTTCTTTCATAGGTATCCCTAAGCGCTGACTGGCTGACATGTGGATAAGCAAATTTAAAATTTTTACTCTACTGCACATGTACAAGCCCAAGTCAGGAATATCTGGCAACAATTTCAATGGCATTAAGGGGGATCTACTAGCTTTTTGCCACCAGTCACTAAACAAAAACTGTGCAGTGACTGTGCAGTAACATATTGGCACCACCAGTGAATTCAGCTTTCCTTATCCCTGAATGCATAGTAGTGGACGCACACAAAGTATTGACAGGCAGATTTAACACTGCTCAATGTGTGTCCAATAGAATGCTTTTCATTCATATATTTTCAGTCATATTAGTAGCGGTAACATGCAGGCATTTTGCTAACATTTAAAACCCCTGTCATTTAAATACTATCTGAGCATATTTTCTAATGTGCTGCACCAAATCTGGCCTAAAAAAAATGAAACCCCTGAAATCATGTGGGCAACTAAATGCAACAATATTTGAAAATACATATGCAATTTTTATTTGACTAAATACTAAATTACCGGACAGTGTAAATCTAATGATGACTGCAACAATACTTTTCATGTAAATGTTTTTCCTTCTGTTTAATCTGTGGTTATATCAGTATGGATTTTACTCTGTACCTGATCCTTGTGCCTCCATAAAGCTTCCATAGCCCCTACATGGCTTTATAACATGTCTCCCACCACTACATACAGGAAGTACAGATGATGTAAATAATACCCTTTCAGAACAGCGTGTACTGTATGGAATTTTAATTGCAATGCATTATCTAGCCCTTTGGACTGCGCAGAATGTATATAATACTGACAAGTTAGAACGTTTAAAAATACTGTTTGGATGTAATAATTACAAATGAAACTACACTCTGTTGCTAAAATGCAGAACCCCTTCATTCTTCAGTTTGGAAGATGCAGCTCAGAGACAGCCCCTTGATAATAGAATGTTTACCACTGGTTAGGACACTGTATTATTATGACGATCAACAAGCAATTGTAATACTCACAGGCTGGTGATACCCTCTGGCAGTGGTGCTGCTGGAAGTCGAGCCAGCCTTCTCCGGCTACAATCCAAAAGCCGCCCCTCGCACACACAAGGAGACGGGCAAGAGGGATCTTGGGCCGCCGCCGCCGCCGCCAGCACCAGGAGGAGGATCCCCGGCCCACGGCATAGAGCAGCCGCCGCCATGTTCTGTCCCTCAGGACGCTCACACAGAGCTTCCCAGACGAATGCTTAAATCCAACACAGCCAGCGCTCGAACTTCCTTCGGTCCTTAATTACTTTACCAACCAAAATCTAAATATCTAAACCGGAGGCATACACCAACACACAAATGCCTCACCGATACTGTACGTCAGTTCTGCTGCTCCCGTACGTCGCCGTGTTAGGTAGACACGCAAAGCAAGAGTAGTCGCCATTTTGCTTAAGGGCAAAGCAAAGACGTGTTGTATGTATGTATATCTTTATTTATAAAGCGCACTTATGTATGCAGCGCTATACAGTAGAATACATTAATATAAACAGGGGGTATTAAAATAGATAAATACAAAGTATTACAATAAGCACAAATAAATAAAAGATACAATTGTAATAAGATAAGTGTCAAAGACACAAGAGGATGGAGGTCCCTGTCCCGTAGAGCTTACAATCTATATGGGAGGGTAACTTACAGACACAAATAGGCAAATATAAGTGCTGTAGGTCACAGTGAGTGACATTACAATATAAGTGCTAGTTCCCTGGTCAGGTGCTGGGTGAGTGCTCCAAAAGGTAGTCTTTTAGTTTGGTTTTAAAAAGACTGAGGGAGGATTCTCTCTGGAGGAAATCAGGGAGGGCATTCCAAATGTAAGGGGCATCAAGGCAGAAAGGTTTAAGGCGGGAAATAGCAGTGGTAGCAACCAAAACTATTGCTCTGTGGGGAACAAAGGAGTCGGCCAGGAATGTACAGAGACACAAGGGAAGAGATGTAGTGAGGAGCAGAGGAATGGAGGGCTTTGAAGGTTAAGAGAAGGAGTTTGTAAAATATTCTTTGTTTAATAGGAAGCCACGATAAGGACTTTAGCAGGGGAAGGGCCTGAACTCTCCTGGATGAGAGGAGGAGAATTCTGGCAGCAGTATTTAATATAGACTGTAGGGGGGAAAGTAAAGGTTAAGTGTGAACACACACAAAACTACTAGGAACAGCTACTTTTTCAGGGCTACTAAACACCAGAAATACCCTGCCATAGACAATACTGAGAATTGCTTCTGCTAAAACACACAGAGAGACAATTATCAGAAAATAATCAACATTTTAGTAGCCATGACACGTAGCTACTACTAGTAGCTCCATGTGTCTTTACCCTAAAACTAAGTAAACTTTATCAGAAAGGTCTATGTAAATACAGACATAAACACATACAGTACTGCTGTTCTGAGTCCTCTGTGAAAAGAAACACTGCATTCCTTTTCTTCTAGTCTGTAAACGTGTCAGACTTCCTTTTCTCTCAACTCAAACCTCCAGGGCATGGGCAAGAGAAAGGTAAACAGCCTTTTTAAGAAAGTCATATAGTTCAATATTAACAACATTATTTCCCTCAAAACAGTGGATACAATAACATGGTTTCATGGTGCACCTTGGATTTTTGTGTGAATTGAGATCAGTTCTAAACAATTGGGTTGTTCAGACCCCTATTATTTCATGAAGGTCATCACGCCTGTGACCCTGCCTTTGGTATATAACAGCTAGTCTTGGACAAAAGAGGTCTTATTGGACAAAAAGATTGTATACTTGATTCTACTAATTATTCTATAAAAAATAAATTAAGATCCCATGTATTACAATGATTCTATTTACTTTGCCACCATAACAGAAAAGTAGGTGTGAGAACAGAAAGACCAATGTAATCAACATCCAGTACTCTGTTATGGTTATGAGGTATATCATTTGAACTTGTGAAATAATTAGTGGTAGTGTCAAAAACTCTTCTGAAAATATATTTCCTATGTTAAATAAGGCACATAAGGGTTGATTCACTAAAGGTCGATAAGTTGTATCGCAATTTTTTGCGCTAAATTTGCAGCGAAAAAACTCGCGATTTGCTTATCGTGTGCGTTAAGTCGCATATCGCATGCGTTAAATTTCGTGCTACCGCATGCGTTAATTTTACGCATTGCGTTAATTTGCGCACAGAAATAATACTAACGCATGGTTCACAAACACTTAGGGGCACATTTACTAATCCACGAAAGGTCTGAATGCGTTTTTTTCGTAATGATCTGTATTTTTGCGCCTTTTTCGTTGCCGTCAAAACTTTTTTGACGCCGTCCCGACTTTTCGTATATTTTTCGTTGCTGTCACGAAAAAATTATATTGTTGCGCCGAGTACGAAAGTTTCGGATTCATTCAAGCTTCAGTATTGTGACTTTCCTTGGCCCAGGTTGGAGCTGTAGAGTGCCATTTATTCCTCTGTGAGGCTTCCAAATCATGCAAAGTTGGAAAGGTTTTTCCGCCGTTTCCGATCGTCAATACAATAAAGTCGCGGTGGCAACGAAATAGTCACGCAAAATACGATAAAGTCGTGACGGTGACGAAAAAGTTGCGAAAAATACGAAAAAGTTGCAACGGCGATGAAAAAGTTGCGAAATTTATGTTTCCAATCTGAATTTTTGCCATTCGGGATTCGAATTCGTGCCTAGGTAAATCAGCCCCTAAGACGCGCTAAATATCGCATTTGTCTGTGCGATAAATAACACCTACTTGAGGCAGACGGTAATTATAGAAAAGTACAGTTAATGAGCTTTTGGCAATAAAATATGGATTTGTTATTTATTAAAGTATGTGTTGGCCCTAGAGTGATGCATCCTCCAGTTTGCAGGAAAATGGTCATTTTCTTAAAAGTATTTTTCCGAAAGTAATGCCGTGTATGGCTAATATGGCGTGCGTTTTTTTGCACACGGTGACTATTTGTGTGCGGTGCGTTAATTAGCGCGTGTTCCATCAAATACTGCACGAAAATAGTCTTCGTGACTTAAATAACGCAAACAGCATCCTTTTAGTGAATCGTGAAGACGCGAAAAATTAGATGCGATAAAATTTTTAACGCATGCTATAAATAGCGCTCGAAATATCAACCTTTAGTGAATCAACCCTATATTCTTTTAAATGGAATAATCACATGATAATAATCACTCTGGTGCTTATTTTAAAAAGGATCCCAATAAGAAATATGAATATGTTCCAATTCTAGCACAGTATACCCTATTTTTATGTGGAGATCTATTACTTCCATGCTAGCTAGCAGAGAGAAGCATGTAGGTGTTCCCCCTCCCTCCCTCCCTCTAACCTGCTGGTCAGTGAGATATTATATCTGGCGTGCGATGCAGAAGGCATGTGCTGATTGTAAATGACCCCTATGGACATCTTTGAAAGAAGCAAAATAGAATTGCTTTTAAAAATGTCTCATGTCACCCATGAACCTGCAAATGGGTAATGGGTAATCACCCATATGATTAGGAACCCTCTATTTTTTAACTTTATATTGTATAACTTTTTGTTTAACAGTGTTATATCATAATTGCTTTATAAATAATATGCATTTAAGTTTATTTTTATTGGTTTATAAATATAGTGTAATAGTAAAAGTAAGAAACAAACACTTACATTTATAAAAACTCTAACTGGAAATGTATGTGTGGGAAAAAGTTGCAGAAATGTCGTGAAACTGCAATTTTTTTAAATTGTTGCAAAAAAAAAAAAACCTCACAAATCTGAAAACCTATAAAGTTTCAAAGCAAAGAAGGATATTCCAGGGAAGGGACATCTGTCTTTCACTCCTACGTGATTTGGACAAGTTTTTTGCTTGCTGAAAATACTGCCCTACGCCTCCTACCCGAATGAATGAGATACGCTCGGGTGCAGGCACATGTAGCTGAAATAGGCATAAAAACGTGAGACTTTGCATTCTCTCGCATTTTTATGCCTATTTCGGCTACATGTGCCTGCACCCAAGCGTATCTCATTATTACACCGTAGGGGGTTGAGTTGAAGTTGGTTCTTGACTGTGAGAGTAGGTCACTCTCGGAGCGGGGCACAGGGCAGGAAGGCTGCCTGCCTGTGTTAGGAACTCCCAGAGGAGCTGGGGGTGTCTCCTGCCTGCCACTGCGAGGAGCAGAGGGAGTCATGACCAGGAGGATGAGAGCTGGAAGGAGTCAGCAAGGCTTAAGGTGAAGCCTGAGTGTTCACGAGTGTGAGTCACCGTGGATGTGAGAAAGTCAATGGGGTTGGTGTGAAACCCCATAAAAGTGTGAAAGTAACCCTGGAAGGCGAGAGCCCTGAAGAAGGGACAAACAATATGCCAAAATGTTAGGTAACCCCAGTGACTTTAATCACTTACCTTTTACCTTGGGCTGGTGCTCTTGTTAGGAGAAAACCGCACCAGCCCGGGGTACCTGCAGCGACTGTCTCCTGTTCCTTTATCCGTCTTTGCGCGCTTGTGCATGCGCAGTAGAGTGAAAGACCGAACTTAAACAAAAAAGTCGGCTTTTTCATCTACTGTGCATGCGCCAGCCCAGGGATTCCGAAGACAGAAGAAATAAGGAAAAGGAAACACTCGCTGCAGCTACCCCGGGCTGGTGCAGTTTTCTCCTAACAGGGGCACCAGCCTGGGGTAAAAGGTAAGCGATTAAAGTCACTGGGGGTATCTAACATTTTGGCACCCCCAAGTGACTTAGCCTTTCCTTCTCCTTTAAAGGCATTAACAGAATCTGCAATTACAACATGACTAGGAAGGGCATTCCCCAACCTCACTGCCCTCACCAAGAAAAAACACCTACGCTGCTTCAAATGAAAGTTCCGTTCCTCTAATCTAAAGGGGTGGCCTCTGATGCGCTGATCCTTTTTATGGGAAAAAAGAACATCCCCAATCTGTCTATAATCCCCTCTGATGTACTAACCCTTAGTAATGTTTACATTAGAAAATCAACTTAATGCCCTCCAAACTAGAACTCTATTAAAAATACCATCATAAGCATGTAGAATGTCATTTTTTTCCTGTATGCAGTAGAAACAATATTAGGACACAAGCTGATCTTCCCTTATGCTTTGGGTGTACAACAGGAAAAAAAGAATAGCAGCAGCAAGCATTGTGAGTTCCAGATGGATAGCAGTCCATGGGGATTGGTGTCAGAAATATGGAGCTCATTAATTTTAGATTTTCAGTTCACAGCAGCTAACAATAAGCTGGTTTTAGTGGGCCTTAAGGGAACAGAGCTAAGAGCAGTGTGGCATATGAATATACTACAATGACAAGCTTAGTAAATAATCTTTGATACCAGGTCTTATTTAATCAATATTTTAATATTTTCTTCTTAAAGAATAGTATAGAATTAAATGCTCTTCGAAATTGTATTGGTTCAAGGAAAACAGTAAACAGTATATTCAGAGAGAGGTATAGCTTATTCTGCATTATAGAATACATGTTTTTTTTATTATGTTCTGTTTTTTTACTCTCGGGTTTTGTATAGCTAAATAGAAGATGCCAGTTTTTAAAATGTATTAAGAGTAAGAGTATTTTTTTTTAATTTTAATCAATTAAGGTAAATTAAGGACCACTATACCCTACCATTGTTCTTAGCACATGCTATAACAGCAAATCTGGTGGAATATTTGTGTGGGATTATTATTCACATACTGAATATGTGAAAATCCAGGAGGTATTTGGGCTACTAGACCATTTCCTCTGATGGATTCTTGGATAGGAACCAACCACCCTAAAAATAATGGAAGCTTCGGTAACACTTAACTGCAAGCTTATAAGTAACATCTTTATAGAAGATGGGAAATAAAACAAGGGAAATCATGATACATGCAGCTCTTAATATTTCCATTGGTTACCGTATTTTCCGGCGTACAAGACGACTGGGCGTATAAGACGACCCCCAACTTTTGCAGTTAAAATATCCTCAATCTCCCCCCTGCAGCGTCCTAAAGCTCGTCCTCCCCAACATCATCCAGCTCCCCCTAGCGTCCTCCCCAACATGCTCCAGCTCCCCCCCACATCCTTCAGCTCCCCCACATCCTTCAGCTCCTCCACATCCTCCCCCACATCCTTCAGCTCCCCCACATCCTCCCCCACATACTTCAGCTCCCCCACATACTTCAGTTCCCCCAAGTGTCCTCCACCACCCCTGCTTCATCCGGCTTTGAAGGAACGGCTTTATCCACCACCCCTCACGCTCATCTGGTGCTTCCTCCGGCTGCTTAGGTTGCGCCCCGTGCGCGCTGACGTGACGCGTATGCACAGGGCGCAACCAATAAAATTAACCGCTGACCACCAATGAGCCTGTAACGCTTTAAAGGGGTCAGCGGTTAATTTTATTGGTTGCGCCCTGTGCATACGCGTCACGTCAGCGCGCACAGGGCGCAACCTAAGCAGCCGGAGGAAGCAGCAGACGAGCGTGAGGGGTGGTGGATAAAGCCGTTCCTTCAAAGCCGGATGAATCAGGCGAGCGGGAGGGGTGGTGGAGGACGCTGGGGGGCCCTGCAAGCAAGTACCCGGCGTATAAAACGACCCCCGTCTTTAACCCAGATTTTTCTGGGTTAAAAAGTCGTCTTATACGCCGGAAAATACGGTATATACAAGGATAAAAGTAAAAATAAGGAATAGAAGAACTTTTATTAAACAAGAAGCATACTATGAATCATTTATAAAAATAATGGCCAGATCTAGTTGACATGTTTTAGATACATAGTTACATAGGGTTGATAAAAGACCAGAGTCTTTTAAGTTCAACCCTTCCAAGTAAACCCAGCACACACAATCTATACTTACACTCACATAGATAAACTATATATACAAACATTAATACTAACTGGAGATATTAGTAACTAACTGTAGATACCATGGTTAGAAAAAAATGTCTCAGTGTCTATTAAAAGGAAAAAAAGATTTTTAGTCTAATAAAAGAAAATATAATTCTTATCATAAATTTGTAATGGTGTTTAAGTTATTATGTAGGGTTAAAAAACCCAACATACTGTTCTTCGACTTCAGCTTATTCTGATTTTTCTTCTTCTTCTTTTCTTCTTCTTCTTCTTCTTCTTCGTAGCGCCCCCATTTTCTAAATGCTACTCCTCCTACAGTTTTAGGGGTACAACACCCAAACTCTCCACACTTCTTTGCCCTATAGTGGAGCAGGTTGCTTGTGTTTTTCTAAGCGATCCCGCCCCCCGTCTTTTTGTGGTGCCGCTCTGAACACCCCAATTTTCCCATTGACTTTGACAGGGAAGATTTTCAAACTGCTGCCACTCTTACAGCTTTGAAGCTACACCCCCCAAACTTGAATAACATAATAATGGGGTCACCCCAAATGAAACAGCAACATTTGTTGGATGACCCAAAGGGTCTGCAGTTTTAGTTTTGAAAAAGTGGGCGGAGCCACCAACAGCCAGTCACTGGGTGACTTTGTACTCAAGGTTAGAAAAAGTGGGCGGGGCCGCCAGAAGCCAATCATTTCTTACATTGTTTTCAGTAGGAAAATTTTAACTGCTGCCATTCTCACATGTTTAATGTCAGGGTCACCAAAGTTTGCACAGTTTGTCACTGGGTGACTATGTTCCAAGTTTAGAAAAGTGGGCGGGGCCAACAACAGCCAATCAGATTTCACCTGTTTACTTTCAATGGTGAAGTGTAAAATGCTGTCAGTCTCAATTTTTATGCCTGACTCTTCAAACTTTGAAAAGTTGGTCAGTGGGGGACTGCAGTTCAAAAATAGGAAAAGTGGGTTGGGCCACAAACAGCCAATTAGATTTCATCCAATGAATAAAAATATAAAAAAAAGTATTACTATATACACTGTAACTATGGTCCAAGGTTAAAAAAAGTGGGTAGAGCCAACAACAGCCAATCAGATTTCATTCAGTGATTTCACGTTTTTCAACCCAACATGAAGTTTGTTCTCAAATTTCTCTTTCTAGTTAGTATTGTATTTTCTATCCTGGTGGCTCTAACTTTAAAAAAAACAATGTGACATAAGCCAGCAGATTGACAGACATGTTGTGCTTAAGGAGACTGGCTTTTGCAACATTGTCATGCTATATGAATGCTAAATAAATCATAACCAGGCTCTATGTTGAATAATTATTTTATCATGCAAATTAGAACAAAGAAGCTCAGTATTAACTGAGTGAAATTATCCATTGATACCATGAGCAGGCTGAGTGCTAAAGGATTTTACAGAAAAAAATTCAATGATTTGTTTGCAGTACACAATAGCTATAATACACTTTTGCGAGTGAAGTGCTGAACAAAAACAGCAATTTAAACAATCATAGTCAGACGAGTCTCCTTGTTCCCATTTTTCAACAACTGAATAATAATTCAGAAGGAAGGAATTTCAAAAGGAACCTTCATCAGTGTAATGATAAATGACTTTACATAATTATGCAGGCTTTCTATAGATTTATAAGCTAGTGGTATTATATTTTGTAGGGATGTGGTGGAATTCTAAGCTGCAGGCTGGTGCATACAGTGATTTCTAATATGACCATAGGACACAATCGTTTTTATTAATAGGCACAAGCTGTTTCTCAATACTGACACAAAATGTGGGTCCATTTTGAAACCACAAGCAAAGCGTTAGTAAATGATTCCTTCTGAATTCTGTGATAATGTATAAAAATAATGTCTATGCTTGTTCTATGTGGACAAAACAAGGTAAAAAAAATAGAAACATAAGAAAACAACTGACAGAGACAGCAGACACACTATAATGGCAGTGATTGATGCTTAAATTGACGCTATTCCTTAAAGGTACTTGAATCAAAAGATGTTTCTTGTACTTGCACATTTTGCTCAGATGAATGGCACACAGTGCCTCAGCACATGCAGTGTAACCCTGGAGCTAGCCACCTCAAAACTGTGCCTAAATTTTCAGGTTCAAAATGATTTTTGGGTAAAAAGCATGTCAATGTAGAATTTTGCACACTGTACTTGTGTGAATAAATAAACCCTAGGGATTACAACCCCCCCAGAAGCATTTTATTTCAGTGAAGCGAAAGAATTCTGTGTGGAAGCTCTGGGGCATGGTTACTGAAATGTTAAGGACTTGAATTAAGGTGATAATAACACAATTCTCGATACACTTGCCCCAAAATAATTAAAATGCCTAATATACAAATACAAGTGCAAAGGCCATTTATTGTATTCAAATCAATATGTTCTTACCCACAATGCAGTGTCTTTTCCCAAAGTGAGCTGGAAGTGGCTGAATCCCCACCTGTAAGTTGTGTTCAGTTTAATAGATGCATGGTATCAGTTATGGTGCAACTATGCATGCAGTCTTCTTAAAGGAACAGTAACACCAAAAAATGAAAGTGTATAAAAGTAACTAAAATATAATGTGCTGCTGCCCTGCACTGGTAAAAGTTGTGTGTTTACTTCAGAAAATCTACTATAATTTACATAAATAAGCTGCTGTGTAGTATGGGGGCAGCCATTCAAAGAAGAAAAGGCACAGGCACATAGCAGATAACATATAAAACACTATTGTATTCTACAGAACTTGTCTGTTATCTGCTATGTAACCTGTGCCTTTTCTCCTTTTTTCCAGCTTGAATGGCTGCCCCCGGGGCTACACACCAGCTTATTATATAAATTATAGTAGTGTTACTATAATTTATATAAAACAAAGCACAGATAAATAAATATGATTGGTGACAATAATATGTATACACTTTAAAATGGCACTTTTTGCTGGGAGAAGGCAGAGAACATTTGAAGCAAAATATTCTTAAAACATGTCAGAAAAAACGATGTGTCTTCATGCAAAATCTAAAGGAACATCAGTAGCTAACAACTGAGGGGTCATTTACGACCTCTTGGACAATGTGCAAAGGGCATTCTGCTGTTGCTGAATTGTTGCAGGTCCCTTTGTTCCATTATTAAGAGCAAAGATACCTACGTCTAACTCCTTGCATAGATCTCTGCCTGTGTTTGACAGTGTTCTATTTAAGAATGACAGGAGTTGGGCGGCACATAGATGTTCCTCCCACCCTCAACCAGTCCCCATCCCTTAATTTGCACATCATTCAGCTTGAGATATGAGGTCTTGTGAACTGGGCCCTGTGTCCTTACTGCCTGCATCCCCTGACGTTGCACTGTGCACACCATGCTGGACTTTAATCGGGCACGAGTGCACATCACACTTCACAAATTTAGAATTCATTCATATATATTACAAGTAGCTTCTGCAAATTAATCTTCCACCAATCTATTTTTATTGACAATATTTAATTCTTAAAACATCAGGATCACTTTTTACATTTATTTTTTTAACTCACACTGTATATTTTTGATCTAATACATTTACACAAAAAAAAGACACTGTTGAAATGTGAAAGGCCGTGCCAGCTATTTTTTAAAAAAGACCAGTTGATTTGATGTATTGCTATAGATAATTGCTATAGATATTCCTACAGCAATATATAAATCAGATATAGCTATAAAACTATCCTTAAGCCCCCAAGTGGCCTTAAAGTGTATTTCATAATTATTTTTCATGTTTGCATGCCTATAATCTAGGCAGTTCAACACTAACGTGTGTAGTCTTTGCCTATAATATAGAAATTTAACTACCAGTTAAGAACACTAGAGGGAGTGAGAGATTGCACAATCCAAATGAATAACTTAACTTTTCATTGCTCTCCTATAAGCAAGTAGTATCAAATCCATGTTTTATATTGTTTGGCTCCAGTGTGTAATATTATATGTTTATAACCAAATTGTATTGTTCCACATAAAGAGATCACTTTTTTAACAAGTGTGGCCCTACTGCTACAATGATCTGTCAATTAAACAGCCTGGTCCGAGGGTTATATGGTTGCTTCTAGGAAAAAGTCGGCATTGTTTTGTAAAATCAATTCTGGGGATCTAAAATAAGAAGCTAAAATATATGACACTTTTTATTCTTGTTCTGGGTAATTAATGTGCTGGTAAAAGCATTTGCAAGGATGACTGATTCCTGTAGCGATGCACTTCCTTCTTCCTACTCGTGCTGCTGCTTATTGTCCGGGACAGGCGCATGCACAGTAGAGTGAAAAGCCGACTTCTCTGTTAAAGTTCGGCTTTTCACTCTACTGCGCATGCACGCACAGCGAACCAGGAAGGAGGAAGCGCTGCAGCTACCCTGGGCTGGTGCTGTTCTCTCTGTACAGGGGCACCAGCCCGGGGGTAAAAGGTAGGCTATTGAAGTCACTTGGGGGTGCCCCCAAGTAACTTTGACTTTCCTTCTCCTTTAAATCACCCTATCTATTTATATATTTTTAGACAAGAGCATTTTCTGGTATGAGAGTATTTGCAAGGGTGATTTGTTTACAAATGATCTAGAGGAGTTTTGCATGGACAGCCACTACATAAAGTCTTGTTGTCTATTTGCCTGCTACATGAATAATCTTCAGATATATTCTACAAGAATACTTGTACAAGCAAGCTTGCAATCACCATAAGGGGCCTATTCATTAAAGGACAAATTTTCGCCAATTAAAATCACAATTGGAAAAAATCCATAACCACGATATGTGCAAAAATTGTGCATAAATTATTTTCTTGGTCAAACGAAAATATTGTGGTTGCGATCCGAAAGTCACAAAATTTTTGTATCCGAATGATAGTAAACAGCACGAAAACCTGTTCTATTGGTGCAGGGCATTAAGGAAACCCTGGAGGTGAAGCAGCAGGGTCGATCAAAAGGCACAGCAGCGCTCAATTTAGAACCGAAGGCAGGAAGCACTAGTCGATGCTGCAACCAAACAAAAGTGCATGGAGTTCATTTGGACACATGTGCCTTTATTGAAAGGGGTGTTAGATGTAACACGTTGCTGGATAAAGCACAAGTTTCCCACTTTGTCTGCAGATGGAGATAAACCCTATAGAGTTTACTTCAGCTCTTACGTCTTAATCACGTTAAACCTATTTTTAATAAATCCATGCTGAACGCATACTGTCTCGCACACAACCGGGACATCTCCCTTTTACCACTAAAACCCTGGAATGTATTGCTTTCTCTCATTAATCTAATTAACAATATTAACATTACTAATATTATCAACATCTTTTTCATGGCTTTCTAATAGGCAAAGGAGCTTACAATTGTCTTTGTATGACTACATCAATAAATCCATTCTCTTGTGTCTCCATTCATTACTAGCTGACTCTTCTGTTCCTATCTGATCTACTGCCTGGTCACACCACCCACTTCCACTGGTGTATTTCACCTTAAAGGAACAGTAACACCAAAAAATGAAAGAGCTTTAAAGTAATAAAAATATAATGCACTGTTGCCCTGCACTGGTAAAACTGGTGTGTTTGCTACAGTAACACTACTATAATTTATATAATAAGCTGCTGTGTAGCCATGGGGGCAGTCATTCAAGCTGGAAAAAAGGAGAAAAGGCACAGGTTAAATAGCAGATAACAGATATGTTCTGTAGAATACAATGGTGTTTTATATGTTATCTGCTATGTGCCTGTGCCTTTTCTTCTTTGAATGGCTGCCCCCATACTACACAGCAGCTTATTTATGTAAATTATAGTAGATTTTCTGAAGTAAACACACAACTTTTACCAGTGCAGGGCAGCAGCACATTATATTTTAGTTACTTTTATACACTTTCATTTTTTGGTGTTACTGTTCCTTTAAGAAGACTGCATGCATAGTTGCACCATCTGCTATGTGCCTGGGCCTTTTCTCCTTTTAATGGCTGCCTCCATGGCTACATAGCAGCTTATTTATATAAATTATAGTAGACTTTCTAAAGTAAACACCCCAGCTGTACCAGTGCAGGGCAGCAGCACATTATATTTTAGTTACTTTTATACACTTTCATTTTTTGGTGTTACTGTTCCTTTAAACCTTTCTCTTTTGCTTCTCAATACCTGTGGAATCCGATCCCTGAATTCCCTGAATTGTTTTTTAGTTCTTCATCTTGAATGTATTTTTCCATTTAGTTATTTTCTGTTATTGTATAAACATGTGCCTATTATTGCATTGTTTTAATGTACAGTGTTGTGTACACAAGTAACACTTATGTAAATATACATGCATTAAATGTCTTGACAACCTATGGGATGTCTTTAACAATACATAACACTGACATGTGCAGGGGAATGCCAAGGTCTGCTCTGCTTTCTAAATAATGAAATGTATTACTTAGTAATCCTTCACAATACTGCAGTGTATGTTTACTATACTTTATCTATTCTGTGTAAGGCACGTGCAGGGCATAGAAGAAAAAGGAAAGTGTTATACAGAGATAATTGTATGTCCTTGCACCAATCAGGCAAAATGAGTAGGAGGCAGTGTGACAAACCATACTTTATAATCTAGCAGCTGGAGAAAGTGTTACATTAATATTAACCTATCATGATCAAGACTCTTCACAACAGTACTTGTTCCTATAATTAAGGGGAACCTAACTATAGAGTTATTCCTGTAAAGGCATGTTATGTGATTATAAAATATGGGTGTAAACTTAAAACTATCACAAGGAAGTAAGAAATATTCTATTGTTCATGTACAAATTGAACACAAGAATATTGATGCAGCTCTTACCCCCATATGTAATAAAAGGCATTAAATTTGCCCAGTAGTAGTAACCCATAGCAACCAATAAGATTTTTGCTTTTAAACAGGTGACCAGTAAATTCTACCTGCTGGTTGGTTGCTATGGTTACTGCTACTGGGCAAACTTAGTGCCTTTTATTACATAACATAAGTATTAAAGTCTGTTGCATTGATACTGTGAGCAAGACTGTTCTTAAGCTTTCTTAGGAAGTAGGGTTGTCCAGCCATTTTGAATTGATAATCATAAACTAAACCACAATGGCAGTTGTTACATTAAAATAAAAGGAACACAACAGTACAACAAATCTAAACAAATCTAAAACATAACCCAGGCATAGGCATACATTCACTAAGGCTGGAGACATACCAGGAGATTGGGCATCTCCGCGAAATGCCTTCCCACCACCAAGAAAGTGAATAGCCAGTGGGATGAAATATGCGTTACATCAAAGTTTCCTCGTGAGGCAACTTCAGATGACTTTGGAAAACCAAAACGATGCATATACCATCCCACCGGTGGTTCAAATTCTTGCCGGCGTGAAGGCATTTCAGGGAGATTAGTTGCCTGCAGTGGAAAAGACTAACTACTACTACAGTTGTCAATAAATCACATAAACATTGTAATACAGAACAATATTGCACACATCACATAAAATTATTGTTTGTCAGTTGATGAATTCAGTTATTCTTGTACAAATAACATAGCTGACGAAGGTGCTAGGTGGTCAACCCACACATACTAACCTGTGGTTTGTGAGAGATCTTGTAGCAGTTTAAAGTTCTACAGGCTTGGGCAGCTAGGTCTTATTAGCCTGAGGTGGCTAATCAGTGGGCATTAAAACTCTGGCTGGTCAGTCCCAGAGAGAGTAGGATCAACTTAATCAAGCAGTTACAGGAACATCAATCCAGACAGCAGGAACACCTAATACAACTCCAAGCCACACAATCCAGTCTGGAAAAAAGTAACCACAACTTGACCTCTCCTAATTAAAGTGAGACAGTCTGATGATCCAAAGACAAGACATGTCTCATAAATTTTAAAAGGGTAGCCAGTAGTAAAAAAATTGAACTGGGGATCAGTGACACTGACACAACGCCTGAAAAAGTCCTAGAAACATAAGTGGATAAACTGGAATGGGTTTCAAAAAAGGAACTGAATATTACTGTGAAAGAAAGTGCCAAAGTGCCAAAGTGGTAAAAATTGGGGAAAAGAAAACTTTAGTTGTTCACTAAACACTCTGCAATGAGAAGCATTCCCTTCCAAACTCATGCAGGAGTTACTGGTTGTTTTTAAGGTAAGTCTATAAGAACCTCAGTGTATCATCCAGGGACTGTTGAATTGATTGAGTGGTTCAAGAATGGCATGAATAGTTGAAAAAAGTTTTATTTGTTGGGGGTATTGTCATTTTTTACATAAGATGCATAATGCGAGAGCAACCCAACCTCTCAAATATTTGTTGGTGGCCCCATCTTTATGTGCACCCAAACATGTGAGGTATTATTTTATTTAGGAAAGATTGTAGATTAATTTTTATTTAGGGTGTTATTGCTATTTATGTTTTAGTTATGAATAGTTTTGTGAGAAAAGTTAGAATCTGTTTTTTTCTTTTATTTTATACGGATCTGGGGCAAAAACCACAAAATGCTAAAAATAATTTGCATTCACAGTTCTATGTTTAGAAAACCAAGGATAGCATATCTAAATAGCTGAAGGTTGGGAGAAGGTTTTGATTGATTTTTTTGTTTTTTAATTAACTTTGAAAATCTTTTTCTTCTGTAATTGTTTAGAGGAATCTTGGCAAAAAAAAGATTTATCTGAAGAACTGTACGCATAAATCTGCATGTTGGATAACCAGTAAGGTATGCCTAAGTAGCTGCATATTTGTGTGGGCCCATACATATAAGATATTGTTTTATTTGGAAGAAGGTGTAGATTGGTTTTTAGCATTCTCCTTTTTTCAGTTGTGGGGATTTTGGTGACAGAACTAATCTTAAATATGTTTTTGCTTGATATTTTAGAAAATCTGCCAAAATATTGGACTGTTAGGAAGAACTTCTAGGAAGAAGTACATCAACATGTAGGAAAGCAAAAAAAGGTATGCCTTAAATGCTGAAGGTGCTAAAATGCTGTGTTTTTATTGAAGACATTTTGGGATTCTCTTCAGAATGACTTGTACAAAGATCTTCCTGGAATTAAATACCATGGGCTGTTGCTCCAATCTGTTTATCATAACCAACATGGGGTCAGGGATTTCATGAAGGTAAGGTATTTGTAATTATATTAGCATGATTGGAGCTATGAGGTGTTATTAAACCTTCCCAGGGAGAGGTGCTAAAACAGAAAGGAAGGAGAGGAAGGAATTTTGAAAAACTGCTTTCTATTGCAATAACACTTCAAATAATGTTAAAATTATTTTAAAAAGTTTTATAAATGTATATTGGGCTGTTGCTTATAATTATATATATTTTTATGCAATAAACAGTTTTTACAGAATTGGGTGACAAGCGAGTACTGAGAGGTCACAAATATACTACTTTTTTTACTTTGCCTTATAAGCAATTATATTTGACATGCTAGCAAATGCTGTAAGTGTCACCACTGTAGCATTTACATTTGCTGGCACTTATTGGAATGCACTTTACTAGCAGCTAATACATTTCTCCACTTTACAATTTCCTAGGCAACAAGTAGACCGGACTCTTGGATCTAATCATCCCAGTACTGATCCCAAACAGACACATGTCTGCTGTTTAAGCATTTACATGCAGCCTCTCTGCACCAGCATGTGATATTTTTCATTGAAAATCAATAAGCAAAAACAAAAAGTTACATAGTTACATGGAGTTGAAAAAAAAGACCAGAGTCCATCAAGTTCAACCCTTCCAAGTAAACCCAGCACACACAAACCAATACTTACCTATCTATACACTCACATTCATAAACTATATATACAAACATTAATACTAACTGTAGATAATAGTATCACATTAGCCTTGGATTCTATGCTTGCTTAAGAACTCATCCAGGCCCCTCTTAAAGGCATTAACAATATGGGGTTGATTCACTAAAGCACGATAAAACGAGCGCTATTTATAGCATGCGTTAAAAATTGTATTGCTTTTTATTTTTTGCAACTTAACACTCGATTCCCTAAAAGGACAGGAGTCATAATTAAGACACGATGTTCTTTGCGTTATTTAACGCGCAATTGTTTTTTCTTGCATTAATATATTTCGACGCTTGCTATATTAGCGCGCAATTTTACGCACGTAACCATTATTTTCGGAAAACTACTTTTCTGAAAATGACCATTTCCCTGCAAACTGGAGGATGCATCACTCTAGGGCCAACACATACTTGAAAAAATCCCACTGCAAAGTCCATGTTGTGTTGCCAAAAGCTCACGAACCACAATTTTCTTTAAGTACCGCCTGCCCCAAGTCGGTGTTAGTATTCGCACAGACTAATGCAATATTTAGTGCGTTTAACGCCTTATATGTGTTTGTGAATTATTTCAATGCGAGAATTAACGCAATGCGAGGTAAATAACGCACTGCAATAGTGCGTTTTTTGCACATGCAATATTCATTGTAACGCATGCGAAATGACTTTGATGAATCAGGACTTAATTATCGCATGCTTTTTAATGCAAAAAAAGCATGCGATAAACGTTATCGACCTTTAGTGAATCAACCCCTATGTCATTATAACATCACTAGGAAGAGCATTCCACAACTCACTGCCCTCATCGTGAAAAACCACCTACGCTGCTTCAAATGGAAGCTCCGTTCCTCTAATCTAAAGGGGTGACCTCTGGTGCATTGATCGTCTTTATGAGAAAAAAAGAAGACCCACTATCTGCCTATCATCCCCTCTAAGGTACTTGTACAGAGTAATCATGTCCCCTCGCAAGTGCCTTTTTTTTCCAGAGAAAACAACCCCAACCTCGACAGTCTAACCTTCCATCCCCTTTACCAGTTTAGTTGCACATCTCTGCACTTTCTCCAGCTCATTAATATCCTTTTTGAGGACTGGAGCCCAAAACTGCACTGCATACTCAAGGTGAGGCCTTACCAGGGACCTATAAAGAGGCAAAATGATGTTTTCATCCCAAGAGTCAATGCCCTTTTTTATACAAGACAGTAGTTTATTAGCCACCGAATGACATTGTCTGGAATTAGACAACATGTTATCTACAAGAACTATAATTTGGTAGATAGCGTTCGTTTATATTTTTTCTACCAAAGTGCATAACTTTGCTCCAGTTGTAACCTTTAACAAAAAATACAAATTTTTTGTATTCGGACCTGTCGTACTTTGATGAATGTGCCCCTTAGTGTTGTCAGCAAAAATAGAAATAGTACTCTCTATGCCCATTTCCAGATCATTAATAAACAAGTTAAAGAGAAAAGGACCAATGACTGACCCCTGCGGTACTCCACTAACAACACTGGTCCAATTGGAAAAAGTTCCATTTATGACCATAGTTCCTAGCAACTATCACCATTAAGGTATTAGTAAGTAATTCCTACATATTATTTTCTAGCAATGAACCCTTGTTGATTTCTTGCTTTTATCCCCAGGCACAATCTTAATGTATATGGCAGTTTGAATATTAGGAGCGCTTCACTTCGAATCCCAGATGGTGGTGCCTATGGCTGCAACATCACATTGGTGCATCACTACATGAGGTCATTGCGTTGTGCTTTGCAGCAAAAAATCTAAATAAATAGGCACCAAAGACCTGGATTCAATGCCTGAATATAAGTAGTTTTGTGTGAAGTTCCTGGGCGCATTAGCTTGATCTACTGGTTCCTGACTTTCTGCTTTGTTCCTGCCTATGTTGATTGATGCCTGCCATGATCTTTTGCCTGAATTCGATTAAGAAACATGCTTAACACCCTGAATATCGTGTACTGGATTTTCTGAACTCAGCTTTCTCCTTGGTCCAGACTTTAACACCAATAAGAGCCATTGGGCCCTGACATATATAGACTTGGGGATACTCAAGATGCTATATTCCTGCATCTCTTAAAGACAACAGGAGCTTGAGAAGGCAGACTAGAAATTGAGATGTTGCACTACTTATGGAAGAGGGGACTATAATATTTAAATAAATGTATGGAAATATTGAGGGGTTCTTTTATAGGAATCCATTTTGAAAACAGTGTTGGATAACATCCCATGCTTTTTCTTTAAGAGAGACAAGACATACAATTATTTATCAATTAAAGACAAAAGAAATATATGGTAATCTCACCCATTAACAGTAAAATGAAGGCTTCCACCTTGCACAATTGTATTGTATTGTAACAGGCATAAATGACCACAGTTCTAATACAGAAGATAAATGAAGAGTCTAAATCCCAGTACTACAGTAGTAATGTATTAGCCAGTCATAACACTGCAATAGGGCCAATTAGCTAAATGCAAGTAAAATCCAGGAGAAAAATAAGGAGAAAGAAAGTGTTAAGAATTCTATGGAAACATTAATTGGTACTGATTTTCTCTTATATTTAGTTGGTTATCTAACTGGAAAGACAAGCAAATGCTCTATTATGACCAAATCCCATGGCTATAACTAAATGGGCCACATTTAGGATTATCATACATATCCATGTAGATGTTTGCTTTTAAACAGGTGACCAATAAATTCTTTCTGCTGATTGGTTGCTATTGGTTACTTCTCCTGGGCAAACTTAGCGCCTTTTATTACATAACCCCCTAAGTATTAAAGTCTGTTGCATTGATACTGCGAACAAGACTCTTCTTAATCTTTCTTAGGAAGTAGGTTTGTCCAGCCATTTTGAATTGATTATCATAGACTAAACCACAATGGCAGTTGTTACATTAAAATAAAAGGAACATAATCCTACAAAATAAATGTAAAACATAACCCAGGCATAGGCATACATTCACTAAGGCTGGAGGCATAGCGGGAGATTAGGTCATTACATTACCCCCTAAGAAAGCTAATAGGCACTGTAGGACTGTAAGAAGCTTTGACATAGCATGAGCTTACAAATTTTGGCCAGACCTAACTCAACTTTTGAATTAAATTAGATGGATAAAAGCTTTTACCCTTTGACCTAAAGTCTCTATATAATAATAGAAATCTTCTGTGACATTTACTGTACATTTAATTTACAGCAGGGGTACATTATCTTTTACATAAGTGAAACTTGGAGTACCCTGATCATAATGTCTCACCCTGCTATTATTTCTTCACTCTTTCATTATTCTGATATCAAAATATCTTCTCCTGCTAAAAGAGTTCTTTTAGGAGAATTAATTTCTTCATAATTTACAGTAGGGGAGAAATAGTTTCCTACAATGTTCATAAACCAGGTGCCTCAATTTAAGTAGGAAAATAATACAACAAAAAAATGGCTCTCTCTCTATATAAAACAAAAAATAATAATAAAAACAAAACAAAGATTTCAGGTCAGTGTTCTACAACCAATATACAGTTCATCAGACGAATAAACGTGATGTGGTAAAACTTCACAGAAAAAATATAAAGGGTGCAGCCACCTCGCATAGCAAGTCAATCTACCGATATCTAGAAACACATAAAAACAGAGGGGCACACTCCCATGGTGTAAAATCAAAGATAATTTGTTGTGAATAAAAATTGTAAGTGCAACTTTTATTCATTAAACAAATTATCTTTGATTTTACACTATGGTAGTGCGCCCCTCTGTTTTTATGTGTTTCTAGAAAAATATTATATCTATATATTTTTCTTGTTTCTCAGGAGTGTAGCAAGAGGATAATGTCATTAGCAATTTTTTTTGGCACACACAAAAATTGAAACGTGTGTCCTGTGTCACCCTTGAATTCTCTCAAAAACCCCCTGTATAGAGAGTATCTACAGTAAAGGAATAGAAAATGTAGATAGTGCTCTTACAGAAGACATTGATTTTATAACAGTGCTTTCCCTGATTGATGCTTCCTGTCAGAACAGAAGCCATCCAAAATATGGCAACTTATGTCCTCTTATTATTAGAGTTTCATAACCTCTATAAAAGCATTCACTTTTGGCCTTTTTAAGGTCTTAGAACTTCTCTATAACTAATAACATACTTATATTTTACAATAGGGTTTACATTATTCACTATATTATTATCTGACAATCTCTATTATCAAAGAAAACAAAGTGGGCCCATGGCTTTCTTGGACTAAGGTACGCCACCCAGTACTAACATGCATAGTCAATAGTCAAAAAAGGGCGGTCGACAAAAAAAGGACACAGACGACAAAAAAGGTGCGGGCGACAAAAAAAGACGTGAGCGACAAAAGAAAAAAAAAAAGATACGAGCAACAAAAAAAATCGCAACAAATGCGTTTTGCTAAATTTTCGCCTTTCGCGAATATTCTTGTCGTTTTGCAAATTTTCACTAATAGTCAAAAAAGTTTGCAATATGGGCCAGATTTTTGTAAGAAAAAACAAAAGTTACTTTTATTTCACCAAACTGAATCTGGACCATCATTTTTTTCTTATTCTGTTGAATACATTGCTAGCTAAATGTAAACATTTTGTTAAAAAAATTCAAAAGCTTTCAAAAGCTTTTAAATATAACAATGTAATATAATAATAAATAATAAAAAATATTTATTTCATGTGGCTCTATCTTACAAGATGATCAGTGACAGCTTTTTTATGAGCTAAAAGTATTAGTAGGGAGACAGGACATTGTAATATAGTGTAATAAAGCGCACCTTTGCAGTTTAACCCTGCAGTGTCCTGTCTCCCTACTACAAGTATAGGATCTGTTATCCAGAATGTTTGGGACCTGGGGTTTCCCGGATAAGGGATCTTTCCGTAGTTTGGATCTCCTGCTTCAAGTTTACTAAAAAATCATTTAAACATTAAATAAATCAATAGGATTGTTTTGCTTAATTATATCTTAGTTTGGATAAAGTACTAGGTAATCTTTTATTACAGAGCAAAAGGAAAAAATTTCTAAAAATCCGAATCATTTGTTTAAAATGGAGTCTATGGGAGATGGCCTTTACGTAATTCAGAACTTTCTGAATAACGGGTTTCCGGATAACGGATCCCATACCTGTACTACTTTTAGTTTATGATATTACATGTTTGACGGAGTATGAGGGGAGTAAATTGAGGACTACCTGGTCTAAAGGTTTTGGCTACAATTACATAGTCAGCTTTTTTATCTGGACATCGTTTGGCTGCAGTGTTTTTCGGCAGCCGATTTGTAAGTGATTGACAGTTGTTGTAAAGTTAATGTAAATTTTCTAAATATTTGCAAGAACTGGATATACATGGTCATTTTTCATTTGTACATATAAAATGTTTACAATCTACATAATTTGGGCCTTGAAAAATATCAGGTTGTTCCTTCTGTTGTCACAAAGCACAATTTGGAACATGGCACTTTACCAATACTTTCTTTCTCTGTATATTCTTGTTGTGAGCGAAAAAAAAAATGGCAAGTTTTTTTAATTTTTCTATAGTAAAATGTATTACTTTCTTATGATAAATCATTTTGAAGGTGTCGAAAACTCTATATTTCCAGTGTTGCAGAATTGGGAAAACTTCTGCAAGTCTTAAAAATAACTTTATCTATGACTATGTTTTCAGTCCTCTGGTGTCAGTTGTTTGTTAGTGCACCTTGTTATCACTTTGCCATCAAATATTTCTTTCTTTCTGTGTTTTAGGGATGAGAGCCATCCCTGTCTTAGCATTTGATCATTTTCCTTCCAGTTATTGCTGGCATGCTATAGAACATTTATTATAGTATGTATACAATCAGCAGTTTCTTTACTTATTTTTTATTGGGTACTAAAAAAAATTTCTGATGCTTTTAGTGTAGCACCATACATCAAATTAATGGGCTAAGTCATAATATTCTATCAGTTTACAAATTCCAATTTGTCAGTTATTATTATGTGAATGTTTTAATCTTCAGCCAATCCGAGCATTTTCCAAAAGCCAATATTTCTATTCCCACTTATGAAGATCACCATGCACAACTTCAGAACCAAGTATCTTTTTGTGACCAAATATCTGTCATTAAATAAACATAGTTTTTTGTGCTACAGCCTGGACTATGACCGTTGCACTTTTTTGCAATATAGAAAAACAAAGTTTTTCGTAAAAGTTCAAGATTTGTTTCAAACACAAGGAAAATACTTTTTTATGTCTTCTCTACTAATCACTTATCAGTGTAATCAGTATATTGATACTGGTTTAGCTTGCCCAGCACATTAAATATCATTAAAAGTTTTTAGCCATTCTTTTAGGTGTTGAACAAACCCTGTGATAATCAGGTGCAAAGTAATGACTTTCTTTAGTCCCGCTTTACCATTTAGCTAATTTTCTGGATAATACAGACACAAGGATGTACAGGCATCCACTATATATATATTCACTATAGTACCAATATCCTGTATTCATAAATGTGGGTAAGTTAATATGCACACAGTAACCTACCCATATCTTGGGCCCATTTTGCAATGGACATTTGTTAGTCCACTCTAGGGATTCCTGTACTTATATTTCTCATTTTATGGTAGAGATATATTCTATTGGTGGTACCTTTCATCAAAACCACTGCTATAAATGTGCCAGCATCAGTCATCAGGTGAATGCTGTATTTTGTGTACACTGTGAAAGGAAATATGTAGTGCTTCTTTTCTGCCTTTTTTCACTGCAGGAACAATTGATGTGTCTCTAGGTCCTACCATTACAAACTATTGACAATAATGCATTAATTCTCAGCTATTTGTTAGGGATGGTTGGTGTGAAGTGGTCAAAACAAATGCAAAATAGAGCAATACTTTTACTATCTAAAATCTTTTCTTTTTTTGACTTGTTATATGTGTTATTGCAGCCAAATAAAAATAAAAAGCATAAAGGCATTTTGGATACATAATTTCGATTATATAAATATATATTACAGAAATGAAACTGAAACATGGACAGAATTATGCGCAACATATAGGGGCTGATTTACTAATCCACGAATCCGAATCCGAATGGGAAATATTCGGATTGCAAACGAATATTTTGCGACGTTTTCGTATTATTTGCGATTTTTTCGTCGCCGTTACGACTTTTTCGTAAATTGTTGCGACTTTTTTGTAGCCGTTACGACTTGCGCGAAAAGGCGCGACTTTTTCGTAGCCGTTACGATTTGCTCGTATATTGTCGCGACTTTTTCGTATTGAGCGCTCGTAAACGGCGGGCAAAACTTTCAGACTTTGCATGATTTTGGAAGCCTCCCATAGGACTCAATGACACTCTGCAGCTCCAACCTGGCCCAAGGAAAGTCACGATACTGAAGCTTGAATGAATCCGAAACTTTCGTACTCGGTGCGATGGCTACGAAAAAGTTGCGACAATTCGCGCAAGTCGTAATGCTACGAAAAAGTCGCAACAATTTACGAAAAAGTCGCAACGGCTACGAAAAAGTCGCGACAATTTATGAAAAAATCACAAAATACCGATCATTACGAAAAAAACACATTCGGATGCTTTTCGGACGTTCGTGGATTAGTAAATGTGCCCCATATTGTGCTTATGTAACCATGTCATTGTTATTTTTTCACAGTAATGAAACACTACAAGAAGGTAGCTAAGAAAGCTTTGCAGAGTGCTTATTGTAACATAATTATCACAGGGTGAAAGGACAGTTTGGAAGACAAGACTGTCACAGTTTCCATTTATTTACATTTTGAGTTCTCCTCTGCTCTTTTCATGAACTTTGGGGATGTTGCCTCTTGGTGCCACTGGGTGACTGTTATGCCCCTGTTTCTACATATATAACCTTGTTATAAGCTAAGGGGGCTCAGCCTGAAGGACAGTTTGGGTGACAATGCATGCATGCTTATTACAGTAAACATCCCTCAGATATCATCCAGATATGAACAGAAATACCTATTGCCCAAAGCATGGAATGCTTTTACTTTTAACCTCATCTACCACTATGACGAAACAGTCATTCTGTTATAATCACTGAGAACGCAAGCAGAAAAACTCTCCCTCCAAATTAACCTAATTGACATTCAGGCTGGTCTACTCAGCACTAGTTTAGTTAATTCAGTAATGCAAATGTGTTCTAAAACAACGGTCAGTGTCTGATATTACAGACACATTTCATGTGTCATCAATGCCAGCCTTACAGACAACAGGTATATAGAAACATTGCTATAGCTCTAAAAGAATCAAGAGCAGAAAACAAGCAGCAATTCTAAATCTCTATTTGGCCCTCAGGCTGCCCCCCCCCCCCCCCCCAGTTTGTTCCAGAAGTATCCAGGATATCAAATAAGCACTTATCCCAACTCTCACCCTAGTTGGCCTTCAGACTAGATCTCATTAGTACGAAAAGTTAAAGATATATAGAAACACTGGATTAACAGACACACTGATATAGTTCCAGAAGTAACCAGGGAATCAAGTAAGCAAACTCAGAGTAAGGCTGGTCTATTCTAAACTTAGAAATAGATTAGAACTCAGTAATTCAACTGTTTCAAATGAAACAGTGGTTAGTGTTAAGAGTTGCAAACACCTTGTTTATTCCATAAATGCCAGCTACCTGTTGGTGTTTAGTCACATTCACGTATTCAGGATTGCTCTAATTTCTAGGTTCCTAAACAGTGTGACTGGCGAATGCCTGAAGGGGCAGCATATAACAAGGTTATAGAAATAGATATTATAGATAGGTGTATACCAGTGCCCACATTTTAATATCCCTATATATTATAATTAAGGTATTCCTAGGGGAGATAATTTGTTGGGGTAAGATCATTTGCAAATCCTTCAGGGCATGGGCATGAGTCTGCTCAGTTTGCTCCTCTCTTCCTCTCCCACTCCCTTCTACTGCTCCCCCTCCCATCAGAATTTGCTCACCCTCCCATAAGAATTTGCTCCCTCCTCTCATCTCTGTGTAATCTGAACTACTAGCAGTTAGAGCTAGAGCAGCTACTGAGACCAAGCTAAAATGGCAGCTGCTATCTTAAACAAACAGTGTGAGCTTCTAGGCCTGTTTACTCAGGTATGGTAAAGCTTTCTGCAGAATAAATATAGCGTTCTAGCTTGCACTAATTTGTCTAACCTATTGACAGTAAAATGCCTTTACTTCACCTTTAAAAGCTGTTTGTAGGATCAATACTACTTGGAAAATATTCTACAATTCCAAAACTACTATGCCTAATTTTTACATATAAAGAAAGAGAGAGATTGCCAGTGCTCAGTTTGCCTTTAAAAATTATTTTTACAAAAAATGAGGTGTTAGTACATGTATGGGACCCATTATCCAGAATGCTTGGGACCTGGGGTTTTCCGGATAAGGGGTCTTTCTGTAATTCGGATCTCCTACCTTAAGTCTAAAAAAAAATTATATAAACCCAATAGGATTTTTTGACTCCAATAAGTATTAATTATATCTTAGTTGAGATCAAGTACATGGTACTGTTTTATTATTACAGAAAAAAAGGAAACAATTTTTAAAATTGTGAATTATTTGATTAAAATAGAGTCTATGGTAGATGGTAATTCTGTAATTCTGAACTTTCTGGATAATGGGTTTCCGGATAAGTCGATACCTATACCACACTTTGGGCAAAATATGTAAGCTCACGTGCCACATCAAGTCTGTGATGCAATTAAAGTCCACCAGCAAACAATGTGACTGAGTAGTAAGGCCATGTTGCACCTACCTTAGCTCATAAACTCTATTGAGAAAGCAGGGAGCTTTTAAGCCTCAGCTCATTAAAATAAACCTTAAAGTAGTTCCTTATATTAAAGGCTACATAGCAGCTAGAAGCAATATTTGGCTACAATTTGTACACAAAACACTGAAAAAAAAATCACCTGCGCTTGTTCTAACCCACGCTGTAGCACAGCTAGTTAGAACACTTCCAATAGCACAATTTTGACACCATTCTTGGTTAATTTTCATTGCAAGCTTTTATGCAGCTCACAGTAGGAACTGGAGCTACTGCCAACTTTAAGGCTTTAATAGCTCCAGTGTTCTGCTTCATCAATTGGTGTAATGATCATAATTCATCTAAGAGATTTATTGAATTTTTGATGTCTACTTGTGCAATTTTAGCAATACAGCAACTGTGGTGTGCTTAGTAACTAAGCCCTATAGAGGGCCCATATGCCAACATCATAGAGAGGTTATGAAGCTGGACAAAGTGTCACATGGCCACAGTCTATTGTTGTCTCTTGATGATGTAACTGACCCTGGTTCTTTTTTTTACTAGGAAGCTGAACACAGAAAGTAAGATGGAAATTCTAGTCAAAACTACTGGTGTCCAAACAAATGTGTAGGGAGCTATAAGGTTAAATTCACATATTACTTGGGCCATTCCCAGCTATACTATTTTTCCTCTATTTCAAAGTCCTTGCATATCTATCCTACTTATATAAATGGGATAGTTACTCCCCTGTTGGCCCAGAGAGGTATTACCATTTCTTGTAAAGCTTTAATATAGTAAATAGGAACCCAGTTCTTTTTCTCTTTGGTCTCCATCTTCTGAGGATAGATACTGGGGAGCCTGTGACAATAGGTTCCCAATGAAAATTGTACACTAAAAGGCAACTCTTTTAGCGAAGTCAGGAAAAATGGACCCTGTGAATGAGGTGCTTAGAAAGCAAAATGCTTAGAAAGTGTATCCTTGTGCTCCACTGTAGAATTAATAGCTGGAGATAGCTCTCCCTAGACAATACTGGCCTTAATGTAAAGCCTACATTTGCCTACAATGTATATCAGTTGGGCATGTCTCCCCCACCCAAATGCCATCATTTGTACTGCATACAGTGTATATCCCCTCCACTTGCCAGCACCATCACATTTTAACCCGGAGGCCATTTTTCCTCTGATACATAATCAGATACATTTAAATTTGCAAACAGCATACACACACAGACCCTTATTCAGCATACATTTCATCAAGAATTCAGGCTCACACAGGCAGAACTGGTCTGATAAAAGTTCTGCTTTGTTTGAGTTGAGCCCAGGATAGAAATTTAGGAGAAAAAAATTGAAGCAGACAGCTAGGGGCCCATTTACTTACTCACGAACGGGCCGAATGCGTCCGATTGCGTTTTTTTCGTAATGATCGGTATTTTGCGATTTTTTCGTAAAATTATCGCAACTTTTTCGTTACCAATACGATTTTTGCGGAAAAACGCGAGTTTTTCGTAGCCATTCCGAAAGTTGCGATTTTTTCGTAGCGTTAAAACTTGCGCAAAAAGTTGCGATTTTTTCGTAGTGTTAAAACTTGCGCAAAACGTTGCGCCTTTTAAGTTTTAACGCTACGAAAAAAGCGCAACTTTTCGCGCAAGTTTTAACGCTACGGAAAAATCGCAACTTTCGGAATGGCTACGAAAAACTCGCGTTTTTTCGCGCAAATCGTATTGGTAACGAAAAAGTCGCGATAATTTCCGAAAAGTCGTAAAGGCGCCGAAAAAATCGCAAAAAATACAAAAAAGTCGCAAAATGCTTGTTTTCCAATCGGAATTTTTCCAATTCGGTCGGAATTCGTGTCTTAGTAAATCAGCCCCTTAGAGTTGAGTTTTTATGGGAACCTGCAATGACATCTCTTTACTGGCTGCTAGACTGGGGGGTGTGTTTGGTAATCTGAGTTTAGGATAACTGAGCATATCCACAATCCAGAAGTGAAAGCAAATTCCTGAGAGAGGGGGCTGAGTGGGTTACAGGAGGAGAAGGAAATCTAAGTGATAAAGGGGACGCTGCAGCCTTACTATTAACCTCTGGACAACCAATGTGGCAGGTATTGAAATATTTAAAGAGGCCGTTCACTGATTACATTTGTGTGCAGGGTTTACATGTCCCTTAACCCTTTCCCTGCCAACAACGTAGGTACTATGTTGTTTTAAAAAAAGCAGTTATGTGCAAACAGCGAAGTACTTTCGTTATTGGTACTAGTGCGATTCTCTCTGCACCGGCGGCAAAAGCTGACATCGCAGGACCTAGCTAAAAGCAGCAGATGCGATCGCATGCGTCAAACTGTTCAGTGGACCCCTGGCGTTCATATTTAGGGTGTTTTATCTGGTTACTTTATGACCTGTTTTTGGCCTTGAAATCTAAAGTATGCAGCTTTCTGCAGTGCTTTGGAAATTTGGTAGTGTACTGCTGGGAGTCTTTGACCTATACAAGTGAGAAATCTCCATAAAACTATATATATGTGGTATTGGCACGTTCAGGAGACATGGGACTTTCCAAATCAGTTGTATTTTCATGCATAAACTAATTTTTGTTTCTGGTGCATGTGTTTAAATTATGGAAAATATGATTTTTTTAAATTTTTTAGACATTTAGAAGCCTATATCCTGTTACAGAATTGGAATTACACAAAAATTCTACCGTATTTTAAAAGCTTAGGTTTTCCTGAAAAAAACAATATATTGTTTTCCTGGGGAAAGGCCCCTAAAGTGAAACAGTGCAAAATGTTCAAAAACTGTCTGGCAGTAGAAGTTCCACTTTGTCCAAAATGGCTGGCAGTGAAAGGGTTAAAGTGAAGGACACATTTTGTACAATAAGCTACCAATTTAAACAAAACAGGGATTGTTTGTCCATATATTGCAATATATTCAAGCTGCCCAACTAGTAAAGCCTTGTCAGTCCTACACTCACTTTAATCCAGTTCTTTATGAATTCTTCTGCTTCATTATACATTTTTCACAGGGACTGAATTTTACCTGCAACTTTCTTGCTTTCAAGGTAAAAACTCCTAAATGGTTGCCCTTTTATTTGTCACCATTGGGATCACCTGAGCTGTGAATGATGGGAGCTACAATATGGAGCAGTGGAACCTCTGCATTCAAGATAATAGATCCTATACAGGTATGGGACCTGTTATCCAGAATGCTCAGGACCTGGGGTTTTCTAGGTAAGGGATTTTCCGTAATTTGGATCTCCATAACTTGTCTGCTAAAAATCATTTAAGTATTCAATAAACCCAATAGGATTGTTTTACCTCCAATAGGGATTCATTATATCTTAGTTAGAATAAAGTACTAGGTACTGTTTTATTATTACAGAGAAAAAGGAAATAATTTTTAAAAATTAGAATTATTTGCTTATAATGGAGTCTATGGGAGATGGCCTTCCATAATTCAGAACTTTCTGGATAACGGTTTTCTGGATAAGGGATCCCATATCTGTACCTATAAAATTTCTAATTATTATTTATATAGGGATTACAGTCTCTGATCAGTCTATGATGGTTTGATAGCAGACAGTAGATTAAAGAAAATATTACATTATAGGGGGCTAAAACAAAATATAGTTTCCTTTATGATATTATAATCTTGGTACAGAAATCCATTATGTTACAGTCAAACCACGATTTTACATTTTCCAGGTGCCTGGAAAGACATAAAATCAGAGAAAATGTAAAATGAGGGTATGTAAAATCAGGGTTTTCCTCTAAAAATTGTGTAAACTACAAGAAAAAGCCTTAAAATGCAGGAAAACTAACATTCACAGGGGATAAACAGGAATTTCAATGAAAATTATTTTGTAAAATGTGGAAAACTGACAAAATCCAGGAAATGCTCTCATTAAAAGCATTAGAACATGAAGGGACTGTAAAAAAAAAATCCCATAAAATCAGGGGAAACATAAAATCACGGGGCGTAATATTGGGGTTTGGCTGTACTGTATCTTTCATGACTGCATATCCCCATGCACTTAATATTACGAGCAATTATCAAAAAATATAAAAGAAAAATCAGATTATGCATATTTTAATAAATGCTACAACACTGTCTTTTCAGAGAAACCTGAGATGTACAATCTACTTTGGCACTGCTGAATAATAATAATGATCATGCTCCATTGTCTGCTTAATGATCTGCTCTGCATCCCTTTTGTCCAGTGATTACCAACTCGTTAACGACTATTTAAAAAAATCCTCATATCAACAGGCCACAGCAGTCCTCATCTAGAGATAGACTAATGAGGGATGGCTGAATTAATTTGTTGACTAGAGAGAATACTGGCATTAAGCCATGTATGGTCTCTGCATGGAAAAGATATGTCTTTCCTGTTGTTTTTTGTTATTATTACATAATGCCTATAAAAACACATTAAAAGAAAGTCACAATACATGTCCACTAACATGAAAGCAGGTTAAACATTCTGAAAATGTGAGCTTATTAAACCTAACTAACATGGCAGGAAAATATAAATATAGAATTAGTGTTTTTCCAGAAATATATTTGTTGACACATTATTTTATCTAAGTTGTCATGTTTTTTGGGCAGAAATATATAAGTTGGGCTAATACAGTGTCTATGCATCTTGTGATCTGTTCTTCATTCCATTTTTTAATCCTGTTGTATAATTATTAATACAAAGCATATTTATGGTAACAATGATTCTTTTTCCTGTAAATATGACAAACAATAATTTTCAGCATGGTAATTTACATGGTTCAGTGGAGTTCTCCTATTAAAAGGGCCCACTTGTACCTACTGTGCGTTTCTACTTTAGAAAAGTTTTGCCTTTTGCAAAGTGATCGTACTTCTCCATCCTTATATCCCTACAAGTCCCACTGCATATAAAAATTGGCAAGAC
This sequence comes from Xenopus tropicalis, assembly GCF_000004195.4. Taxonomy (NCBI): domain Eukaryota; kingdom Metazoa; phylum Chordata; class Amphibia; order Anura; family Pipidae; genus Xenopus; species Xenopus tropicalis. The sequence goes on along the minus strand of NC_030678.2, from coordinate 62,015,994 downwards.
TTTTAACACCATACTGAATTTTTCTAAAGCATCTGTACCCAAGTGTAGTTTTCATCATAAATGACCACTCCTTGATACTCCTAATTCACTTATCTTGTGAGATGCCTGTATCCCATGCTGTCTTCACCTCGTTGGCTTACTTCTCTTCTCTCTCACACACAATTTATTTCAATTAGCTGTATTATCTGTAACATTAAAACTCACAAATCTCCCTTACCTCTCCAGACATTCCCTCTATTTGAGCTATTGTCATTGACTGCTATTTGACTGTTTCCCCCTGTATATTGAAATGCTCCTAAATCTTTCAGCCTTTCATCTTTCTTTCATTTTATATCTAGCTATCTTTTCTACCTTTTTTTCTATTTGACTCTCTTGCCATTTTTCTTGACCCTGCATATTCTAGGCCCCCTGTTGCGGTGTTTTTTGATGTTACATATCATTCATTTTGTCAGTCTAACTGGCCAGCAAGTTCTATAGGGTATGAATCACTGCAATAAGGGCCAAAGGGTATACAAATATGCTGTGCTTCAATATGAAATTAGCTTACAGCAAAATCACTAGATTGCCCATCTGATATTTTTACACCATAATTACAGGCCTTTATATGACAAATGTTATTGTGTCATTCCATAATATTACATAATATAAGAGAACCACTCAGCAGTGCATTAAGACAAAGGGCATTTGCATGGCAATGGATTTGCCAGCTGCTACCAGAAATACATATAAAGATAATCTACAATTCCAGGGCATTAAAGACCCAGAGGGGTTTAAAATGTTGTCCAGTATATGTATGGGCTAAAATAAATCACATATTTTAGAATTCACTGTATTTCGGTGTGCTACTGGTTTTAAAGTCTTTGTGCAATGCTTTTATAGTTCATAATACAGGATTTGATGCTTCTGGTGATTGTACTCTTTGCTGCTTGGGAGCTCACTTTTGGCCCAGGAGGGATAATCAGCAGATTTTCCATTTCTGCAGACATCCTTTACTCTTTGCATATATCTTTTGATGGGCCTAACTACATCAGACCTATGCCATCCTTCTTCCTCTGGTTTTGTGTGATAAAAGAAAATTCTGCTAATAATTTTTCTTGGTTTTGATTCAGATGCCACCTTCAGATCAAAACTGCTTGTTAACATTAAAATCAACTTGTCTTGATGAAAAATAATATACTGATTGGATGCAAATAATGCCTGGATTTTACAAACTCTTCCAGATATTAAGGCTAAAGAATGGCTGGGGGAGAGAGAGATTTTATTGATATTGGGTCACATTCTGTTCTATGAGAAAAACAACTCATTCAATTCCAGATTTTCCCATAGACTTCCATAGAGTTTTTATGAGATACATTTTTTTTCATCGAATTGTATTAGGCCCATTGTTTGTGACTTCTTTCAGTGTTAGGCAGTCAGATACTTTTACGTACCTGCTTGAAGAAACCTGATTATTATTTCTTCTGACACCCGTTTTGCTGATATACTTGTTTATTCATGACAAAACAAACGGTTTCCAGATTTTGTCAAGGTTTACCAGATTTTTAGCCACCTTCCTGGAGGCTAAATGCATTATCATGCATTGTTCAACATTACCACATTATGATTATATCATAGGTAAATACAAATTTTTTAAAATTCCTATTTACAGACTGGATCATACTTTGTCCACTGTAACAGAACATTCTATGTACATATGTAATATGTCAGTAAATATCAATCATAAAAAATGCACTAGACCTTGAAAACATATACATGTAGTTTAAAAGCAGAGTAACTGACAAACACACTCATGCACACAGTTGCTTAACAGGTCACTACAAATTAGCACTTAAGTATCTCATCTTTCTTTTTAATTATCTACTCAAGTGTTTAATTGCTACTCAAGTGTCCAGCAATAAAACGTGAACAGAGACACATACTTGAAAAACGATTATCCTGTCAATCAAATTTCCTTTTTCAAAAAAGATATAAGTAAGAGAACATTTTGACTTGGGCATATACTGGATATTCCAAGTGGTGACCTGGAAAAAGTTTCTTTGAGCTGATATATCAGATCCTCAAAAATGCAAGAAATACATGAAAATTATGAAATTTTCTTGGAATATAGAATTTCCATCCAGAGTAAACATAAAATAATAAAACATTTGTAATATTCATTATTATTTTGCTTTGCATAGTTTTTCTTTCTCTTTACAAAATATTATTTTCACATTACTAAACATTATTTTATATGTACATATTGATGTGAAATGTTATCAATATATAGTTAAAGTAATAAATAATACAACTGAGTACCCAAAATTTTTACATCTTTGCCCCAGAAATCCTTTTCATTTTGAGCTCTTCAGCTCTTGAGGCTACTAAAACACACAAAGAATACCATGTGCAAATCAAGGTATCTGGGGTTAAGTTATCCATTTTCTTTAGTGCTTATATTGGCACAGCTGGTGTTAATATGCTCAGTTTCCATTTTCTTCAGTGATTATTTTGGCATGTCTAAGTAATTATGGTTAAAGGTGGACCCTGGGTACCACAGTCCAACACTGGATAGTTGAAACAATGTTTCAATGTTTCAGCTCCTATAGTTGCTAGTTGATAACAGACCTATAGAAACGTACGCAAGATATTGTAGCTAGATGCTGCTTTTAGTTGCAGATACATTTACATATAACTTTAAAACTGCTGTTAACGTTTAAATAATGTACATAACAAATAATTTAAAATAGCATTTTCTTTCATTATTCAAATTTTTATTTTTAGGTTTACATTGTTAAACAACGTAGTCTCTCCTATCATAAAAACATATAAATACTATAGTTTCCCCCAACTGGAGTGCTGGCTCTATTAACCTGCACATCTGGCAAGAGAAACTATTTTTAAGTGATATTTGTCTTTTAATTTTGAGAAGACCTGCCCTAAAGTACAGTAGCTAACACTTGCTCTTGTACACTAGTTTACAATGGGCCCAAGGTAAGTGACTTGTTGTTTTTTTTTTTTTTGCTCCTAGAAAGTTGCATCTTGTTTCACATTACCCATTTCTGAAAAACAAGTTAATTAATGGTTAATATTTGTTACAAATTGTCAAACTTACATGCTCTCAGTGAGTATTTACTTATAGTTATACAGTTGTTTTGTATCAATGCCAATATATCTTATTTAACTGTATATAAACTTTTGTCAGCTTACACTTATACAGGGCTCCAGAGCACCTTTAAAGGTCCTACATTGCAACTCTCTATTGCAACTCTCTATCCCTTTAGTGGCAGCATTGGCCCACAGGGTTTTATCCCTGCTGACCTCCTCGTTGGGACTCTATGGGTCTATTTATTACCTTGATCCTGCATATCACTCCTAGAGCAAGCTATTACAAATCTTTCCTTGCACTCAGGCCCGGATTTTTGGAGAGGCCACAAAGGCCCGGGCCTAGAGCGGCAGAAATTTAGGGGCGCAACTGAATTTTGAAATTTTGCCCCCATACAGAGCAATAAGGGACCTCTCTATGGGAGTTTAAATGTTTGCGCATGCGCACTCGGGGGGGGGGGGGGCGGGGATGAGTGCATTTGCGCATGCGCGCTCCGGGAGGAGAGGGGCAATCAAGGGGGCCGGCCTTGTGGTGCCCTGAACGCAAATCCGGCGCTGCTTGCACTTAAGTTACATACTGGAACCTATCCCAGGCCCTTCAGCACACCACCTCCTCCAGCAAGTTGAGACCAAAACAGACAGAACATATGGTGGTATCCACTTTTGTAAACTAGAGAACACTGACACCCCCTGGCCAATTCCCAAATGTAATACAGGCCCAACCATTAGGTGTCCAAAACTCCAGATCTGAAACATTGCTATACTGGTCTATGCCAATTATGTGAATAACGGTGTTGTTAAGAAGATTGGTATATGGAGTGCTGTTCATAATTTAATGACTATTGGCCCTGTAAGGTGGATACAGAGGAGCATGCACCCAAAAAGAGAGGAGCCTGGTACGCTGCTGACTATCATTGAATTTACCCCCTGGCTAATTCCAAAGTGTAATATGTGGCCAAAACTCCTATGGATTACCAGAAATAAATACCTCCCTACACATAACAGGAAGGGTTTGGAAGGGGCATCTAACAAAATTCTCTACTTCATGTCATATATTGAAGCAAAAATAGTTATAAAAAAATGTAAGCAAAAAAACCCAAACCGATAACAGTTGGAGACCTCAGATTTAAAGAGTAAAGAATTCTATACAGGTATGGTTTCTCTCTGAATGGTCTAAACCTAACAAATTGCTTGTAAATAGATATGGATCTAGTCGCATACTTAAGAAACTGTGATTAATGTAAAAGGAATGTAGACAGAAAGGAAAAAACAGAGTTTTGACAAAATCAGCAAAGAGGTAAGATAAATACCCTTTCCACTGTAAGCTATCACTATTGATTTTTACTTTAGCAGAGCTCAAACACATACATTCATGTTAGGCTAAAATGGCAGAAGAGCTCCAGTTTAATCATGACCTAGCCAACTGAGATTACATATCTGGAGATTTATTTTCACATCACAACTAGGTTAACACGCGTATCTCTGCTGTAAACAGCTATTGTTTGATGTTTCTTGGAAAGACCATTGTAAAGATGAAGGATGATGACCAAATCTTTATCATTAATATATTATTAATATAAGACCTCATTCATACAAAATAATGGGATTTGGCAAAACAGAGCCATTTTCAGAACATGCAAAATGGATTTGGCTAAATTTGGATGTAAATAAACATTATGTGCTGCAACTGTACATTATTTTAACAAAATGGGTCAATGTAAATTGCAAGACATAAATAACTACCTGTTCTCAACCTTAATACATTTGTTACACTAAAAATGTGGGTGGCCAGCCTGCAAATTCATGTCATATGTAAAAACAAAATTATATTAATATCAAATAAAAAATATGTAGCTAATTAGCGTTCATTAGTAATGTAGTTTGATCCTATATAATAATTTTTGGGAGGTAGTTTTTTAGTGCGGGAGCAATGCCTCCTGTGTTGGTTAAAGTAACACCAATTTCTTCAGCTAAATATATGGAAAAATTCAATAACTAGTTATACTTCCTAAGGAACCAGTGCAGAGAAAGGCAGTGCAATTTAGGTTGTACAGGTACTGTTCAGTATTGCATTAATACAACTTCTATCCTGACAATCTTTACTATGATTGGACAAATACAATGTAATAGTATAATATAATCTACATAATGTACATTATACAGTATTATGCTCAACATAGTTAGGCATAATACTATGAATGCTATAGTATTAATACATCCTACGTAAGGGATTCCAGGCTCTATCTTATATTATATTATGATTTCAAGATCCCATAATTATTACTCCCATGAGTTGCAGCTCGGAAGGCTTGTCTTAAAACTGTTATCTGTATACTTTCAAACATAAAAACCTTTATTAAAACCGATTAAGCAAGTGTTAAATGGGAAAGGCACACAAATCTTCTTTATATATACAGAATATAAAAGATCATTATGCCAATTAAAATAAAATGGCACTGGTATATTTCTTTTTGTATCATAACAATCACCTAGGTAATGGCCATTTTAAAAATTGACTAGGGCTATGTATCTTATCCCCTTTATAATCATTCATGAGCTACTTTCACATTAACTCATCTTTTAAAATAACAATTGGGATCATTACAAAACTGTAAATGGTCTTGGGAGATCTAGCAAGGTCATCGCTGTTTTGAAGGCAAAGCACTTTCAAAACTGTTTAAAATCCTTGTGGTATCTATCAAAACAGGAGTGACAGACATTGTACATACAAATGCCAGGGATGTAGCTGAATGGAATTATTAATATTTTCAGAGGTGTTGGTAATTAACTATAATTCTACTTGTAGAAGCTGACGTGACAAGCTAAGTGGCAAAATCGGCAAATAAGTTTGACCATTTTTGCACTAGACCAACTTTTATGCATGTGCCCTGCTTTGAATGCGAAAAGACACAGAGCTTTTTACAAACCAACATTATACAAAATGTTACCCAGTGTTATCCTACCTTTGCTTACACTAATGATTTTGTTAACTGCATGAAGTCAGAAGAGGCTAAAATAATGTTTTGTTACCCCAGCATATATTGATGTGTAGGAATAGGGCAAAAAAAATGTGCTGGGTCCTCCATAGTGTCCAATTTTAAAAAGAGACTAAATCTAGCATTTTGTTCCTCTTCAATACAGCAAGAAAACTTGCTCCATGAGAGGGAGACAATATATTTTTGTAAAATATATTGTATAGTTAGCAGAGAATGCAGAAAGGGTGGGAGGCTCTCTTTCTTCAAATAATAAAAGATTACGACAAAAGTCTACTTTGTTTCCAGTACTTCTTAGAGATTATGCTATTATACTTTTTGAAAATAAGTAGAAAGAAAGCTTGTCTCCCTGAATAAAAAGATGAAAAATAAAACTAAAAATGACTTGACACGTGCAAAGTGTATAGCACTTGAAAATCTTCAGAATGATGAAAACATAGTTGTTTGAGCAGCTGACGAGGAAGGTTTGATTGTGATTTTAGATAAGATAGACTATGTTTGAGAAGTGAAAAGACAGATGTCAAAGAAAATTAAAGAACCTAAAATCTAATCTGACAAATAGATATAGGGAATTATTGCATGAGCTAGTAGATATTGCAAGCTACCAACAACTTATCACTGAAAAAACTGAAACATCTTGTATGTCCTTTCTTCTGCCTTCTTCCTAAAAGACACAAGTCTGAAGGACCCCTAGTGGGGCACCAAATCAAATTAGGCAAAGGCTTCTTGGAAGAACATCTTTCAGACTCTGGGTAGGCTTTTATTCACAACCTTTGCTATTAAGATAATCTGGATATTTGAAAGAGAAAAGCGGACAACAGTGAATGACAATTTTATGTTACATGTTGAGGACCCAACCAATCATCAAGTAAATGTAGGAGTGTTAAGGGCCACCCTATGGAGCATACAGAAAATCAAATGTGCTCAATCTGTTCTTTCCTTCAGTGCATATATAAGAGGGGTCAGATTTCATGTAATTCCAATATTTAAATTACAGTCCAGTAAACTTGACATCTGTGGTGGGCAAGTTATTTGAAAGCTTGTTAAGTTATCACATACACAATTATGTTCTGGAAAATGGCATAATGAACAATAATCAGCATGGGTTTAAAGTGGACCTGTCACCCAGACATAAAAAGCTGTATAATAAAAGCCCTACCCAAATTAAACATGAAACCCAAAATAATATTTTTATTACCACATCCATACCCATTATAAAAGCATTTTAAAATCCCAGCTGTCAATCATATAATGCCTGCCCCACCTCTATGCCTTAGGCATAGAGGTGGGGCAGACAGTTACTTTCACTTTCAATTCAGAACTTCTTAGATGTCACTGCACTTCTCACATTCCCCCTCCATCCGCACCATCTAATTGTGTAACCAGTGCATGGACATGGGCATTAGCCCCCCCATACTGGCACAGAAACAAGATATTGGCAGGATGCAATGCCTGCTTTGATAACAGTGTCCACAAAATGGCCCCTGCCTGCTTGCTGCAATTGTGAATTCCAAGGCTGAAGAAAATAAGATTAAAATAATTTATATAGTGTAAGTAAAGTTTATTTTGCTTGCCAAACACAATAGAAAACAATTTGAAATTATTTCTTAAGGTGACAGGTCCGCTTTAAGAAGGATAGGTCTAGTCCGACAAACTGATTGTTTTTTATGAGGAGGTTAGCAAGAAGCTGAACAGTGGGGTCGAAGTAGATGTGATCTATTTAGATTTTGCTAAAGCATTTGATTCATTGCCCCATAAATGACTGCTTTCTAAACTGGTTCTGTTGGTCTTAGTAATGTTGTTTGTACATAAAAAGAAACTGGCTAAAGAATCGAGTACAAAGGGTGGCTGTTAAAGGTACCTTCTCTACATGGAATAGGGTTCTTAGTGGGGTCCCACAGGGTTCTGTCTTGGGTTCACTTTTATTTAATTTGTTGATTAATGACTTAGGGGAGGGTATTATAAGCAATGTATCAGTGTTTGCAGATGACAAAACAAAACTTTGCAACCAATTAATTACATCCAGGATGTGGCATCCTTGCAGCTGGATCTTGACAAAGTATTAGCACAAGATATTTACTGATAATTGTAAGATTATGCACCTAGGAAGTAAAAATAAACAAGCCACTTATACCCCGAATGGGGTACAATACAGTTTTTGCTGCCTGTCTTGCCTTTTGCCTTTTTTGACCTAGCCTCTGTCTGATCCCTGTCTGTACCTCCTTTTGCACAGTCTGTTCTCTGAAGTATGTAGGTTCCCAGCTAGAACCACAGCAGAAAGTTTCAGGGCCCCAAAAGGGGCATCAGTGAAGACTGGGACTATTTGGGCTCCTGTTACTTTAAGGAAATGGCAGACTCGTGCCAGCAGTCCTGCCACTCCGTTCCAGCCTGCTAGAACATTACAATTTCCTAGCTTTGAAGAATCCATGAAACTGTAACCAGCTTATTTGCACTTCCGTGCTTCCCACTGGAGAAAGGGTTACATATTAGTATAACCAACATAAATAATTATCTGGCACATGGCCAAAAAGCTGCTTGACTTCCCTTGTTTTCAGCTCAGTGCACATATATTTGCATGATTGTATGTGTTCTAATCAATGGCCTCATTTAATCTTGGCCCTATTCTATATGCAGTTTATTTATCTTGCCACATTTTGCAAGATGAGATGTGGAAAATTGTTATGATAATTACACTGTTTTTTCACATCTCACTTCTTCGAAGATTCATCTGTGTATTAACATATATATGGGTTATTTTGGAAGAATTGCATTACAATGGCCTATTATGCTTTATACGAACAGAATAGCTGGCCTAAATAGAAATATGTGCAATACAGATGGCTGTAGTGCCTGGAATATGCTTTATTGTTTTGTGTAGAATTTATAGGTTAGTTGTGTTTTGTTGTTGAGGTGTCTAGCTTGCAAATAAGAATACAGGTTCACACTTCAAGGCATTGCTATATAACTTTGCGCAGATTAAATATGCTCACTTAACCCTTTAAAGAATAAGTAAACCTTTTTTTCTCTATGAGTAAAATTACTCTAAACAGTCTCCAGAATTACCTACCTTTGTCCCAGCATTCTCTCTGACCTGGTTCCTCAGTCAGAAAGTATTCTTTTTCTTTGCTTCCTTGTGCAGAGTGAATACCCGCCCCCACTTCCTGTTCAGGTCTCTCATAAAAAAAAAAAAAAAACCCTGCTAATGCACAGACTGGCTCCTGCTGCCTCCAGGCATGCCCAGAAGGCTCTCCACTCCGACAACCTTGTCGAATTGAAGAGAGAACTGAACAGGAAGTGGGGGCGGGGCTTCACACTTGTATTGTGATTTGTATTGTGATTTGAAATTGTGTCCCTTATTACCGACTCCAAAAGTTTTCCATAAAAACTAATAGGCCTATTATTTTCAGGATAAGACAAGAATAGGTTCCCTTTTGAATAATAGCACCACATTGGCAGTTTGGCAAGAACTTGGCACCATACCATATATTACATCCTGGAAGATTTATTACAGTGGTTTGACAGACACAAAGCAAAGTTCCTTTGGTACCTTGGGGTGAATGCGTCAGTTATTGAACCTTTGATTATTTTTGCATATTATAGTCTCTTTTGAATTGCCTCCCGAGTCTACCAGCCATTAATTCTTAGATTATTAGAATTTGATTATCACTGTATTTTTCACATGGCTGTACCATTAACATAACTATTTATAAGTTGTTGGTTTAAAATAAATAACTTGATAAAACTAATTCTAAACAGTAAATAAATAAAATACAACAAAGTATAAAAGTTAGGTTAGTGCATATTTACAAAATTGTGTGGCAAAGTACCAACCAACCAAGTTACCAATTGATACCTCTGATATCAGAACTAGCAATTTCGCATCTAAATTTTTAATTCCTATTTTGTTTGTCATATTATTGCATGCCTGCCACATCCAGCCCATAATATTATTGCTGCTGCATATGGTCACAGTTCTTTTTCCAGAAATGTTAAAATGGCTACTCAAATTGGAGATCTACAATTGACCCATTATGCTATTTATTTAATTTCCTGGCAAATGTGGCAGCAATGACATTACTATGTGAAATAGCTATATCTAGAATGAATGGTAGGAAGATAAAGGAAATGACACAGAGGGAAACAGATTGTATGCCTGTAATGAGAACACCTAACTCTCTCAGCCCACTCCTTGGCTTCAGAGAATTAAATCTTAATGTATTTTTTAGAGCCTTTGTTTTAATATCAAATTGTTTTGAATTGTACTGTATGGGTATAAATCAAGGCACATTGAATATATAGGTTCATGATACTTAGTATCAGTAAATTACATATCTATTTTTGAGGTTGATCAGTGTCATTGTTTTTGCATGTGGTAAATATAAAGGAAATTTGCTGTCTTTTAATTGTGCAGTATTTTATATCTACTCATACAAAAAAAAAACAAAAAAAATGCTCTCATTTTAGCTAATAATCATAGAGGTGCAGCCAATTGTCTTTACCATGTTGTTCTTTTTAAAGTAACACATAGGAAAAAAATACCAAGATTTGCCACCAAGTGGCACATGGTCTATGCCATTTTCTATTGTGTTTTGCTGGTAATTCTTTACACTCTAGTACCATCTAGAGGCAGTATTTAACACTCAAAATATGTTGAAACAAAATGTGAAAACTCACTGGCTGCATCTGTACACTGTGTTTTCAGTGACATTTTTATTTAAAAACAAAAAAAGGCTAAATTATATAAAATGTGAAATTATTTTAATAAAAACAAATATTCAATTGCCCTAATTTAATATTTTGTAGAATTAGCTTTTACAGCAAAAATGGCTTTATTATATAGGAGTGAGTAATTACATTGCCCAAAATTTGGGAATAATTTTGGACCATTTATTTCAGGTTGTTTGGGTAAGCTGGACAGTGCCCTGATTTCTCAATTTAAATAAGATCAGTCCTTTATCTTTAAGGCAAATTTCAGTTTTTTAGCAGAATAAAACAGATTTTTTTACTGTGTTCTTCCAGCACGATCTATACAGCCTTCTGTTTTAGCAAGTTGCACAATCCTCGCTTAGGAAAAGCATCCCCATACTATCAGGCTACCACCACCATCATACACCTATCTCAGGAGCTTTTGTTGGAAGAGGACGGTCGCCCTTATCAGATATCTCAGGCAGACGTGTGTAAACACTTCAGAAAAGTAAACACATGGAAAGCTCCTGGACCAGATAACATCCCAGGTCTGTTTTCAAAGCCTGCGCCCATGAGCTAGCAGATGTCTTCACAGACATTTTAACCTTTCCCTGCTCCAGTCTGCTGTCCCAACATGTTTTAAGAGGACCACCATCATCCCTGTCCCTAAGAAAATGAATGTGAGCTGCCTAAATGACTATCGCCCAGTAGCACTCACCTCCATTGCCATGAAGTGCTTTGAGCGTATAGTCAAGGCTCACATGACATCTTTACTCCCTGCTTCACTTGATCCACTCCAGTTTGCCTACAGGTCAAATAGATCTACAGACGATGCAATAGCAATTGCACTTCATACTGCCCTCTCCCACCTGAACCAAAGAAACACATACGTGCGGATGCTGTTCATTGACTACAGCTCTGCTTTCAACACCATCGTACCATCTAGACTTGTCATGAAACTCCATGACCTGAACATCGGTTCCTCCCTGTGCAGCTGGATCCTGGACTTCCTGACAAACAGACCTCAGGTGGTTCGGATCGGCAACATCACCTCATCCACACTGACACTTAGCACCGGTGCCCCCCAGGGATGTGTGCTCAGCCCCCTGCTGTACACCCTGTTCACCCACGACTGTACAGCAACACACAGCTCCAATACTATCATCAAATTTGCAGACGACACCACCATCATTGGCTGCATTTCTGATGGAGATGAGTCGGCTTACAGGGCAGAGGTGAGAGCCCTGACATCATGGTGCCGGGACAACAACCTGCTGCTCAACGTCAGCAAAACTAAGGAGCTCATTGTGGATTACAGGAGACTGCAGGGAGGAGGCCATACCCCCATTCACATTGAGGGAGCAGAGGTGGAGAGAGTCAGCTGCTTCAGATTCCTTGGCATCAATATCAGTGAGGATCTGAGTTGGTCTCACCATGTTGGTGTGATCACAAAAGCTGCAAGACAGCGGCTCTTCTTTCTGCGGCGCCTGCGAAGGTTCGGCATGGACTCCAGAATACTTACAAATTGCACCACGATGCACCATTGAGAGTATTCTGTCTGGCTGTATCACCACCTGGTATGGCAGCTGTAATGCTTTGGACCGCAAAGCTCTGCAGAGGGTGGTGAGATCAGCAGAGCGCATCACCAGGACTGAACTGACGGCCATGCAGGACCTGTACAGACAGCGCTGTAGGAGGAAGATGCAGCGGATATCCTCTCTGACCCCAGCCACCCCAGCCACAGACTTTTCACGCTCCTACCATCAGGCAGGCGGTACAGGAGCTTCCAGACCCGCACCAGCAGATACAGAGACAGTTTCTACCCACAAGCCATCAGGCTTCTGAACTGCTGACATTCTACCCAAACCAACACACACTCCCCATAACAACTGGACTCTTCCCAGTGTCACTTTAAGCAAAGCCACTTTAAATCCTCACTGCACAATTTCAAATATTGCATTGCATTTTATTATTGTAAATACATTTTTTTTTGTTTGTTTGTTTGTCTATGTAAAGTTGGGAGGAACACGGGTCAAAAAAATTTCATTACAGTAATGATGCTTCATTGTTATTTGTATATGACAATAAACTTGAAACTTGAACTTTACTGTAGGTATGGTGGTTTTAAGATGCAGGTCCACTCACAGCTCTGATCTTATTTCAAGTACTGTTTGAAAATTGAACTGCGGAAGTGTCATATGGCTAACCTGAAAAACCTGATCTGCCTGAAAAAAATGGGCTCAAATCAATACTGTTAAGCTGTTATATACATACCAAAAGGGCTAGTGGCTGTTTTGCAGAAAAATGTATATTACTGCTACCCCAGCTGACTAAGAGGCTGCATGCTGGAATTCAATTTAACCCACTTTTTCATTAATTCCACCTACCACCACTGGTTTACTTGCTGCTTGCCTTCCTTCCTCCTCTAACAGCTGCGGCATTTTCCTCTCAAACTCCAAAAACATATAGGGAAGTTAATTGACTCCTGATGAAACAGACTTCCGATTTGATGTGTTCAAGTCTTCAACTCTCTCTCTTTTTTTTTTTGCTTACTGACACACCCATCTCCCCCAAAAAATTGCCAACGGCAAAATGCAGAATTTCGCAGCGAATCTATGCCTGTCAAAACATTTTGCTCATCACTGATAATTTATTCACAGGCTGTACAAAGTTTTGGGGGAATTGACTCCCTTCCTCCAGTACACAACTTCATTGATTGTGTTATATAAGAGTTTGATTATTGCATGTAAATGATCTTGTGTGCACTCTTGATTTTGTTAAAAGCATTTGTTTTTGTCCTCTGTTGTTGCCCAACTCATTCATCATATGTGTCACAATATAGAGCTATTATATATTTAACAGGACAATCAGGAAAATACATGGATTAGGGGTGCATACCCTTTAATGTACCTGTAGAACAATTCAATCTCATTTAGGAAATTATTGCAGTTATTATATTATTAATTAGTGATATGGTGCTATTTAGTTTACTGAATATCTGTAATAAAAAACCCTCCAAATTCAATCAAAGGGAACACTTGATAACTTTTTACATATAACAACCAGATAAACCTGAAGGATAATTTATGAAAGCAAATGCAAAGGGCAAAAATGAATTCAAATAGCCATTTTTTTCACCCACAATGGAGCCCACTTTCTTAATTTATGTGCAAGTTGTTGTTATTGAATGCATGGGGGATCTAATAAGGGTGTTTGTGTACAGTTCACTGGGTGCAAGCTTCTGGCTCAAAGCAATGCCCTAGTAGTAGCCTTCAAAAACTTTCTGCATGAATGTTTAGCAGACTAGAGTGATTTTGCCCAGTCTTAGTTCCATGCATCCAAAAGCCACTGCAAGAGCCCATGGATAGAGGGGGTTTGCACTTTAATGATCAAGAAAGCCTCAGCAGGCAAAACGATAGTATCTGTTTATACTTTTTTAGAAAAATAAACTTTTCAGTCAAACTGTGAGCAAACTCCAGGTAATCTCCAAGGCCTATTCAAAGGGAAACAAATCAGAGCAGTATCTTTAAATAAAGCCACACATCCCTTGCAGCTACCAGGGCAAACTATATGCAAATCCAAAGTTGTCCTTGATTCTGGAGCCACAGAACTTTATAAACTTTAAACTTTGTAAAGTCACATGGTGTACAACTCCAGTCCAAACCTCTAGTCAATGACAGATTCTTATCTTCAGAGATCATCCCAGAGACCTCTTGTTGAATTACCTTTTCTGATGATAGGATTGACATTGCAAAATAGCCTTTGCAACAATAATAATGGGACTGCATTGGCTTTGCCTCCACAATTCCACTATAGACTGGTTTCATGGTCAAGTCTTTACAGCCTAACTGTCCACCTGTCTGTCTATGGCTGCTACTGATCTCCAAGTCCAGCTGCCTGTCCATAAAGAACTGCCAGATCCTCTGCCTGTACAGCTCAATTCATTCCTGCTGGGTGTTCCTGAGTTGGTCCTCCAGCTGCCAGTCCCTGTTATTTTGAAAAAACACACCATCAATCAAAAATTTTACTCTAAAAAGCATGTGATGAAATTTTATGCCATGAATTATGGTAAATCTCAAAAATTTAGAAATCAGTCCTAAACTGTTGCAGCAAATGTATTTGTATATATGGGTTGAGAGTTTTGTGTGTGTGTGTGTGGGGGGGGGGGGGGGCAGTAAATAAAGGCAGTTTCTGTTTTCTCTTTCCAGTGCAATTCATAATGTTTCCATTGCAATTCATAATAGTGTAGAGTTTGGACTTCATTGGGGATGAGTGCATAATGACATCTTTCCCAGTAAAACCCAGACTCTACACCTTTGGGGTATTATATGCTGTGTGTTCTGACACATTTTGTAAGTAGAAAATCAGCTTGTTTATTTATTTAATAAAACAGCACTACGATTTGTTTTTTCTCTTCTGCAAAAACAAATCTGGGAGCATTGTAGTGACAAGAACCACCTGTGTTCTTGTTATAGGAGAGTCTCCATTCTGATTTCATGTGAGTATTCCCCAGTAGGGGAGGTCATTTTGACTGTCACAGTGGTGAAGTTCATAAAGCTCAAAGTTTTCAAACGCCTTCTATCTATACCTGGGCCTGTGGTTTACAGTGTTTTTTTTATCTCAAGTTCTGTTTGGTGTAAACAGTAAGTTCAAGCAAGCAGCCCCAGATTCCAACAAGTGAAGTGGCACAGTATTTATCCAAGCTTTTTGGTATCCATTATGTAGTGTAACATTTGTGAATTTTAATGAACACAATTATTGCTATTCATAAGTATAGTATATCAGTGATTATTTAGACTTCTAAAGAACATCAACATCTATTGATAAAAATAAATGATCAACATTATGACTGTTTAGCAAGAAAGGATAAATAAGCAGAGTAGGACTTTTGCCTATATGAGAGAAATTCAATGGCAAATAATAAATAGTTCTGTGTATATGTTCCCTTTAATAATTACATTCACTAAATTGTTTATAAACATTCATGGATTATTTATGTGTAGAAATATATTCATAATTTAAAATTAAACCATTTAAATGGCATACCTGCTTAAAAGCAGATCTGTTTAATTAAATGACTCACCAATGGCACATTTCAGCCAAATCATTGCATATTTTTATGCAGCACATGAATAACTGTATTTTGTCATTCGCCTGAATAAGACTTGCAAGCCCTAGGGAACAAGGCAGAAGTGGTATCCAAGGTAACAGGGAATTTGTACTCTACAAAAATCTATTTTTCTGTCTTACACAATAAACTTTTATGTGGTACACACGTTCACTTTATGACCAGAAAGTCTGTTCACAAACTTTTCTAATTCATTGTTAATGCAATTCACTGCTTCCAGTGTCATATTATAACAAGCAGAGAAGAGGAATAGTGTGTGCTATAGGGCAGGGTGCATAACTCAATGGTTTGCTTCATTTATTGGGATCACAGAGCAGAAATTATATTAAAATGATAACTAAGAGCATTATTTTGTTTCAATGTAAAATTTACAAAATCTAACTAATCCATGTAAAACATCTGTAGCTTTTGTTTTTTTTTTTAATGAGAAGAAAAGGCAGATATATTTGGGCAATAAATCTACAAATAACTATATTTACTGAACATTTGAAAACGTAGCAAATATTTTTAAGGTTGTATTAGTTTGGTCACACTCCATTGTACTCACTCTATAGTCTTTCCTATTATATATTCCTATGGGAAATATAAAGCCTCTACAGAGGCATGTAGTCCCTGGTATCTGGAAATAAATGTTTATATTTGGACATTGGTATAGATGTACAATGCCACATGGTTGGGTGAGCAGGAGGGGTCCCACCGCAAGTTTTGTGCTACCCTGGTGGTGTTTAATATGTATTGTCTAAGGATAATGGCAAACAGAGGGATTTGTCGCCCATAAATCTTTCCCACCAACCATAAGGTGAAAAGCTGATGGGAAAGATTATATGACTGTGCTTTTAATTTGTAGAAAATTAACTTGTACTACAGTAAACAGAAACAATCTTCAAAAAAGTTTACTGTACACATAATGGCATATGATAGATTTATAATTCTATCTTGGTTATGATTCTGATGTCAGTGTTTTTGTCTCTTATTTAAACACCTCTTTCTGCATTTGGCAACTGTGCATCCCCAATATGATTAATAAATTATTAGACAATAAAGAGAAACAGGTAATGTAAACCATCAAATATATTCAAAATGTAAAAGCTTTGTTGGCAAGTTACAGGCAGTTACAGAAGTGTAAGAGATTTGATTAATGCAATAACAAAATCCTGTAGGAAAGTAAATTATCAGTATTAGTGGGTTACAAAGTGAGTAGCTGAAACAACCAGCAAATGCTACTTGTTTTAGTTAGTATCTAATTAGGATATATCCAAGAACCCTGATGAGAGATTGATGTTTCGCCTGGCTATATGGGTATCTGGAGAGTAGGTGATTCAGCCAGAGTGTAGTATTAAGATCACCTATATTTACACAAGTTTTCACAAAAAGTATTTGAGCACCAGCACTTTCTTGGAAAATATACAATAATATTGGTTTGCACTTTCATTTATTTTGTTAACGGTTCTGCATTCAATTGCAGGGAGCTGCAATCAATCGGGGAGCTGCAATCAATTTGTCACATACAATTTAGTGCAGAGTTTGCAGAAAATTCATATTCACTATTTTCATTTGGGATCTGTACATACCACATACTTTGGTATATCTATGCATATTGGGCATCAAACTGTTCAGTAGACCCCTTGTGTTTACATTTGGGGTAATTTGCATTTGTATGTAAGAAATTGTGCAAGATAAATGTGGCAAAATAAGGTAAACAGGAATATCCTCCTGTGTATCCATCTTTAGATTCCAAAGTTTGATAATTTGTATTAATATAAAAAATCTCAAGAACAGTAACATTTTTTGGTCTGAGATAATGTGTCAGATATGTTTAAAAAACAAATTGAGAAATAATATATTTTTATTTTTTGTCTTAGCATACATTATTAGCATTACATAAAGTTCTTTATAGTAAAATGTCCTGTAAGAAGTAAGAACTTTTGGGGGAAATTTTTTCTGGTTTAAATCACCTACAACTCACCCTGAGTTTCCCTGCGGTAGAGCGTACCAACTCAATGCGTTTCATCCTGTGCTTCCCTACGGTGGAACACAGGTGCACTCCACCACAGGGCAAAATGCCCGTACATGCCAGCCCTAAAGTTATGGGTTACTGCACCTGGGCAAACTTAGTGCCTTTGAGTACATACGGGAATTTGTTTACATATTAGAGAACATAAATTAGTCTCGGTGTCAGTGATTTTATCTCATTTGAGGGATTCTTGTGGGTTTATTTTAGAATACTTAATAAAACACAAGCTCAAAGGAAGAGAATGAAGATCAACTACACTGTTTGCATTTGATTAAATATAGTTCCCATTAAAATGGAAGTGAACACACTTGCATAGCAAGGAGTGCAATGATTTCCATTTAATAGAGATTGGAATTTTTTTTGCTAGGCATGAATTCGCAGTAAAATTTTGCATTTTGCCACTGGCAAATTTTTCACAAAACAATGCCAAAAATCCAGTGCAAACAATTATGCTGCAAAAAAACACGATAAAAAGCAGTGAAGAAATGTCCATTCACTTCAATGCATTTGTAGTGAGAAAGAACTCTCATTGACTTCAATGCATTTGGCATGAGAAGAAAATGCTCGTTGACTTTAATGCATTTAAAATGTAAAAAAAAACATCCTTTGACTCCAATGCAATTTGCAACAAAGTTTAAAATCAGTGAAACTCTTCCTGGGAGGCTAATTGACACTATTACCAACATGCAATATTAATATAAATTAGAGCTAACAAAAACATTTGCATTAAATAAATATATATATATTTACAGTATATCCATATTATACAGATATGTATACCTACACCTTGTTTGCATTTGGCCTACATAAAGTCAAAATAGCTCTTAGCAGATCCTGAGCATTTCTTGTTGGTGGAATCCCTCTTGGGGTTAAGCATTCACTGTAACCCTTTACTTTATCTTGCAAGCCACCGTAGAGCAGGAAATGATGTCCCTTAAAACCTCTGTGCCAATAGTGTTACAATAGAATGTTAAAAATAGTTTTGTGTTGTTAATAAAAATAATAATAGAAAAGACGAAAAGAATAATAATGTGTACATTCAGCTAAAGCCAGACAAGGAAAAAATAAAAATGCTTTATTTATATTTTTACTTTTTTACAAAATGTAGGATTTTGGCTATTTCTTTTCCCTAAACCATCTGTTTTAACAAAAATGGAAAAACAGAAAAATGTAGATAGCACACTTTAAATGTAATGTGGAACTCTCAAAATAATGCATTAAATTGTGTTATAATTATAAGGAAAGCATAGAGAGTTATTTAACTTTGATGAGGTCATTTGTGACTACTTATTGGCATTTTAGAAACATCTGCCGAGATGGATGAAGTGATAAACATTAAGAGATATCACCTAAATCACTGTAAATTGCTTTTATATTTAGCAACTCATCTGTCTTTGAGCTCTGTGGGATTCCAAGGCCTTAGAAAACAATTAGGCATTTAATTTCTTGTAATTTAAAGCAGCTGCTCTTTATAAAATAAATCAGACAGAGGTATGAGCATGGACCCCAAAACTGAATAGAATACATGCCACTAGTTATTCTTTAAGGCATTTTCTCCATTACCATGTCAGGCAGGTTCATTTTATATTGCAAATTGAAGACTTTTTTCTTTCAAGGTAATTTTAAATACTCTTGTCTAGTCCAGTATGGGAGGTAGCAGAGATAAGGCAGAAATCCTTAGGAAAGAAAAATTACCTTAAAGTAGTGTCAAATAGTAGATCAGTAATCAATGGCTCCTATGGGGAAAAGCTTATGAATGGCAGACAACTGAGATATGTTTCAGTCTTATTGGGAAGATAATAACAGCCAAGTGTACTTTTCTCGCTAAGGAGAAACACATATTTAAGAGGTTGTATGCTAGCTTAGTTCTTATTCAATAACCACTCAAGTCTAGGGCCTGCTGCATTTTGCACCTCATATATTGAGGCACAAAGACTTGTACCTACAGGCACTTACAGTGGGAAGGCTGCAAAGTGCAAAAAGCATACTGGCTTGCACCTGTGTTTTTTGCAGTTTGCACCACTCCCCACCATCACCAAACAAGCACTTTAGTGCATTAACACATAGGGGCCTATTTATCAAAATGCGATCGGCTCCGAAGTTTTCGTACCTTGCAGTCTTCTTTGTCCAAAATTTGGACGCTGCTATTTTCAAAGGAGTGTCCCTTGTCTTTTAGATGTAGCAATAAAGCAAAAATAGCAGCGTTCAGCGTTCAAATTTTGAACAAAGAAGACCACTGGTTTGAAAGAGGTGTAAAAGAGACCATTCATGTTAAAGTGGAGAAACCATCCCTAAACAGAGGCGGGGGACTTCGACACCATCTGTCTGCTACATAAAATGCTGTTCTAACATCTGTACCCCAGCAGTTTCAGAACTCTTCACACATCCATTCATGAAACTCTAACAAGTAACACCTGTTTTGAAGAGTTGCATGATACTATGGTAATCCTTTCAAAGGAACTCCACAGCATTCACACCTGTGTGAGTTTCAGGTGTCACCTCTCTGAAGAGTTACATAGTGCCATTGTAATTGGATTAGTGGAAGAGTACATATGCTGAGGACTTCCCATACCAGTCAGTTGAACTGAAGAAGCTGCTCGGATGAGTAGTGAAACGTCTTCAATGATTACTTAACAAGTCCAGTTGCTTTAGATTTATTTATACTAGATCTACAATGTGACAAATAGCTGGCTGTGCAGTAACATATATCACACCTGGAAATATATAAAAATAAATGGTTAAGGGCCTATTTACAGTTTAAAAGTCTTTTCTCCACAAAATTCTCAGGCAGATACTCCCACATTTAAAAGGGTCCTCCCACCAAAAACTGTTCTTAGCATGATGGAAGAAAATATCATACTGAGCAACCTTCTGATTATTTTCAGTATCTAATTTTCTAGTTCTATTAAAAACCAATGTCCTCTTAGGATCAGAAAGGGATAAACCGATACTGCTTTCAGCTGCAAATACATTAACACATAACCATTTCATAATTTATTTAACTTACAGGTAATATTTTATTTCACAATATTTTGCATGCAATATGCTAGTTTACGTTCACAACAAAACTAACTCTGGTGGCCCTATCACCAATGACCCCATCTAGTATGATTTACTTAATCCTATGCTGTAATCCACCACTCACCTTTACATGTAGCATTGGGCATTGACACATCATAATATACAGTATTAAGATTTTGGGGATATAATCTTTTGGGCCTCCAGAGATACCAGTGTTTGGGTGTAGTTTTTAACCCTGAAGCTTGAGTCATTACATCTTGCTATCCATATATTAATATAGAGCTGAGGCCAGTACTCACCTCCCTTTGTTTTTCAACTGACTTTACTTAAACAGAAATCAAGCGGTTAATGTTATTTTTGTCTCCCCCCACCCCAGAGCACAGAAGTAAAAAATAGCTTTGGCCTTTCCCAGGGACATATACAAGAGAAAAATGCATTAACTTGTTTCCTATACATTGATTTTCCTAAAGAGTCAGAATGCAGCTAGAAACTCTCAAGTGCTTGATGGTATTTCTAGCCAAAGTAATAATATAGCAGTCATTCTGCACCTAGGCACATCCGCACAGAAGTCCGTAAGATGTAAAATGTCACATCTTTGCCTCGTATCTCCCACACTGCTTTGTTTCTTTGTGACATTTTAATGGTAAATGCTTTGTATTGATGGGAATCTGACAACTCTTTGGAACAAGGACAAGGATTGTTGAAATTACTATTGAGATAGTGAATTAATATAATCACTCTGTTGAACTACAAGGTGAAATAATGGATATGAGAGTATAAATATAGGGGAAAGCATTCAGATAACCCATATTTATTAAGTTTTATTTCTGTGATACCAGAAATACATTACTACATCCAGCTGAAAGACTGAAACAGTTACTGTCTAATATGATTTGAATGAGTGATTTGTATGACAGAGATTTGTTTTTTTTAGTTTTTATTAAACCAATATATGCCAGTACTTCTAAATATTTATATCTACTATCATGCAGTGAGGGTAATGGCAGATGAGGAGGTTTTGTCAACCGCAAGGATTCTGTGCAACAAATAGTCTGTCATTACCCTGAAGGTGCCTTAACCAATAGGCTTATGTCACAGAGGGTGATTTCAAAGGAGCAAATTGTAAAAGCAGTGTGGGAATTCATTTAAACTGCAGTAGTGGTAATACCATTGACATTTCGGCAGATATTGGTGGGGATGTAAGGGGATCATAAAAATAAATTGAATTACTTTTCTGAGCACTTTTGCAAATTATATTAATTTTCAATTTTTAATGGTTTTGGAGAAATTAGCAATTTCAGGCATTTTAATACTGCTAGACAGCCTTCAGCTCAACAGCTCTCTAGGAGGGCCCAGAGTGTCTGTGACCCTAACTATCTAGTAACCCTAGGGTTAAAAACCTAACGTATAAATATATTTAAATCCACTAAACATAGAATATTAATGTAAATTGCAAAAGTGCTCAGAAAAAATGTGTATGTTTACATAAATGAATTCAATTTTCGGGGTTTATATCACATTTAATGAAAAAAAAAATGTATTCCCTTGAACAAATGGAAACTATTTAGCACCTTATCTACAAATGGAAGGAAAATTGCAGTTATTAAGTTTGCATCTGTATGTAATACACTTTTTAAATGAAATAGTTGTTTTTGCACAAAAAAGAATATGCCACCTTTACGTAAACTTTATAAGGGTGTTATGCGCAATCAAAACTCCTGTTTAATGAAGAGTATACATTTTTATTCTTATTTATGCAAATTGCCTTTAATAGCACTGTTTTGTCATTAATATGGATTCATGTGGCTTAGTTAGGATCAAGTACAAGGTAGTGTTTTATTATTACAGAGAAAAGGGAATTCTTTGCTTAAAAAGGACTCTATGGGAGATGGCCTTATTTGGACTTCTGGATAACAGGTTTTCAGATAAGGGGACACATATTTATGTATAATAGAGAAAATGTGTTTTACATTTTTAATTACAATCTAAATTAATACATAATACTCTCAAAGATAATATGAAAATCTTGCATGTATACAGACTCGCTCAGAAAAGTGCTGGCTTCAGGACAACTAAGCAAGAAATTAAAATAAATGGGATAAAAATAAGGTACAGCTGTTCTAAAACAGACGTCTTGCTTGAATGCATTAGCTGTCTACATTTCCTTTGCATGTAATGGCCAATATATTAATTTATAATTAATGTAATACTGTAACACTCTGCAAATAGCTGCGTGCACCTCTAATAATTAATCAGGAGAGAAGCAGACATTAATGGCTACACAACTATTGCCTTCCATAATTGGACAGTCTGGAATATATTGGGAAGCTGATGCAAATCACATCTTGATGCCTTTTTGCATTTCTTGAATAATGTTGGGCAGTTTTATGCATCAGATATAAAAATCGTTACATCCGTGGCAGAGGAGTCATTCTAACAAAGTTTCTTGATTGCAATTTCTTTTAGCCAGTTTATTATTAGTATTTGTGTAATTGCTTTCAATTGGATTGCCCTGTATTCATTCTCTTTTCAGAAACTCCTCTTGGTTTCACATAATCTAAATATTAACATTTTGCAGAACAACATAACCATGTAATTGTAATTATCTTTCTTAAACTAATGCATTCAGACTTTAAGCAAACATCTGGCTGTTTTGATTTCTCTGGAAATGAAGATGAATTTTTTTCTCATACAGGCTTCTGAATGTGTAAGGGATTTGTCAGTCAAAGCCTAACTTATCTCTGATCTATTAAATCCAATAAAGATAGGGATTTGAAAGAAAGGTGGATGGAATAGTCGGGTCATTACTTGCTCAATGCCAAAGAAAGGCACACCATAGTACTTTTTGCATGCTGGTCTATTTACTGAACAAAACAAACAAGCATTACATAGAAGAAAAAACCCATTACTTATTGCACTTGCCAAAATACTCATAAACTGAATCTGCAGTTAGCAGTTATGCTCAGATTTACAGTGTCCAAACCAAAGTGCTATTAAAGAAATAGGGATCATTGACAGTATGCTCCGCGGTTCTCACTACCTTCCTTAGAGCTATGGCTGGCTTTCACCCCATGAATTTGAGTTACTTAACGTCTATATAGGGCAGTAGGGATTTACCCTACTTTACCTTACCATGCCTGTCTACCACATTAAACCTTTTTATATGTCACCACCCACCCACCCCTTTAGCCCCACCCAGGACGGCAGGAGACAATAAGGATAGCCAGTCTGCGATAAAACAATCTACAGCTTTTATTTGATATATAATATATATATGTATCAAATAAAAGCTGACGCTTATGTGCTTGCCTAAATGCAACTGTAAAATTTACAAAATAGAGTACAGAGTGCTAAGTATCTGTATATTGGTTCTGTGGAGTAGCCTTCTGCTGCAGCCAGTTACTATGTTAGCGTTAAATACAACTGCTGAATTACAGCTACTAAGTATCTGTATATTGGTTCTGTAGAGTAGCCTTCTGCTGCAGCCAGTTACTATGTTAGAGTTAAACACAACTGCTAAATTTCAGCTATAAATCAAAAATGAATTGAAAATGCGTGTCCCATTTTGAAAGTGTGTTCTAGTTCTTCATATTTGCATTGTACTGTTTGAAAAGGGTAATAATTCATGTTAAAGATTCCAGAAGAAAATGCAATATACTGTTTTTAATAAAATTATATTTACTATCTATCTAGAACTTGAACAGCTTCAAACCTCAAAGTGCTTAAGGGCTGTTATAAGGGTAGAGCAAATTTGCCTGATTGAGAGAAATCATGTGTATTATATTTCTCATTTTTTAAATGGTTGAATAACACTGAATTTAAAACTCACATTGTTTCTCCACAGATCGGTCTGAGTAATGTTCCAACCTGCAGCATAACTTTAAAGGGATTCTGTCACAATTTTTATTGTGTACTTTTTATTTCTAAATTACACTGTTTATATTGCAAATAATTCACTCTACCATGTAAATGTTTATTCTTGAACCAAGAAATGTATTTTTTTATATGTAATATTGGTATGTAGGCAGCTATCTCAGTGCATGGTGCCTGATTCTGAGGTTTTTAGAAGGAGCCAGCACTACAAAATAGAACTGCTTTCAGTTCTAGTAATAGTAAGCTATTGTTTCTCTTGCTCAAAGTACTGTCAATATGGCACAAGTCGCTTAATATCTAAACGGGGTTTCTGCTTGGATGCTATTTTCATGTCTACCATGTTTTACCAATGAAAACAATCTGAAATGGTTCTGAACTCTACAATGCTGAAATCTTCTCCAGCCTTCAGGAAACCTGCTTATTGGAAGGGTAAGGGGGTCTAGAATGTCAGATATATCTGTCTTTTCATTGTATTGAATATATTTCTGAAGTTCTCACTGCTCTGTATTTAATGTATTTGGGGCTAAAGTTCCCACTGCTCCTCACTGTATTTATGTATTTTGGGGGCCACTACTTCTGCCCCTCACTGTATAATGTATTTAGGATCTAGAGTTACAGTTCATAGAAATCAGTGTACCATAATTTACAAGTGCATACTAAGAAATGCCTCCCCTCAATTATTGGGAGTCAGTGTAGGTGGTTTTGCCCGTTTACTTGCTGACTAAAATTCAGGGCAGTACTAGCAGTGCTATCAGCCTATGAAAGCACTAATTTAAGCAGCAAAGGGCAGGCAGAGCATGGCACACAGGCAGCATAGGGCAGGCAGAGTATGGCCTGTGTGTGTCATACTTTGCCTGCCCTACTCTGCCTGTGTGTGCCATATTCTCCCTGCCCTACCCTGCCTGTGTGCCATACTATGCCTGCCATACTCTGCCTGCTCCATGTTACCTGTGTGTGCCATACTCTGCCTGCCCTATGCTACCTGTGTATGCCATATTCTGCCTGCCCTACCTTGCCTGTGTGCCATACTCTGCCTGCCCTATGCTGCCTGTGTGTCACAGGCAGCATAGGGCAGGCAGTACATACAGATGCTGGCATTGCTCCTACAGTCTGTCTGAGTTGTGAACAGGGTGAACAATGTGGGCACTTACAGTCTGAGCCTGAGGTGTAAAAAATGCAGGGGGGGCAGTTAATCTCAGTACTGATACCATTTAAAGCTTACACAAAGGTAAGCAGTCACAGCAGCCAGACAGGAGGGGGCCACACAGAAGGGCCACGGCCAAATGCAAATGCGGATGACAGTTGGACAGCACTGCACTAAATTGTAGTGTGATAGGGGTATCCCTAACTGAGAAGGATCTGTGGATTTTTGTAGATAACAAGTTGTCTAATTCCAGGCAGTGTCATTCAGTGGCTACTAAAGCAAATAAAGTGCTGTCTTGCATAATAAAGGGCATTGACTCAAGGGATGAAAACATAATTTTGCCTCTTTATTGGTCCCTGGTAAGGCCTCACCTTGAGTATGCAGTGCAGTTTTGGGCTCCAGTCCAGGATATTAATGACATGGGGAGAGTGCAGAGACATGCAACTAAACTGGTAAAGGGGGATGGAAGATTTAAACTATGATGTTAGTCTGTCAAGGTTGGGTTGTTTTCTATGGAAAAAAGGCACCTGTGAGGGGACATTAGAGGGGATTATAGACAGATTGGGGATGTTCAGCGCACCAGAGGCCACACTCTTAGATTATAAGAACAGAACTTTTAAGAACTTTTATGTGAAGCAGTGTAGATGTTTTTTTTACAGTAACAGCAGTGAAGTTGTGGAATGCTCTTCCAAGTGATGTTGTGATGGCAGATTCTGTTAATGCCTTTAAGAGGGGCTTGGATGATTTCTTGAACAAGCATAATATCCAAGGTTATTGGGATACTAAAATCAACAATAAGTATTGATGTTGGTATATATAGTTTATGAATGTGAGTGTATAGATAGGTCAGTATAGGTTTGTGTGTGCTGGGTTCACTTGGAAGGGTTGAACTTGATGGACTTTAGTCTTTTTTCAACCCAACTTAACTATGTAACTATATGTAACAAGTCACATAGCTGAGGACACCTGGGAAAGTAAGGAAATGGCTAGCCCCATGTCAAATTCCATGTCAAAACAATATATTAAAAAAATCTTGATTTTAGAGCAGGATTTTGCTGGAGCAGAACGGTCCACTCATTTCACTTATTTTACTGGTAAAAACTATTTTTAGGCAACATTTCCAGGGAATTTAAGACGTTTCCTTGTATCTAAAATTATCCTTTTAACTAAAATAAAGTACCTATATTTAGTAAAAGATGTGCAGCACACATACTGCCATATCCTTTCTTCTGCAAATTATTTGGCCATAAGATGCTTCTACATTGTAATTTCAATAGCAACAATTTAGTAAGATTGGTCAACAACAACTGTATTCTTTACTGTCCATTCACAGCTTTTGTGGATTACTGGGGCACAGCTTTGGCAAAACAGGCTAGTGGATCTCGTGACAGCTTTCTTGAAAATCACATGACCAGCTAAGGTTTGGACAGTAGGAGAGAATGTTAAATGCAAAATAAGGGCTATCTATTCCCTATTAAAGCTTAGGAACAGTTGGTTTATAAAAGAAGGTGTGAAGGATATCATACTCCCTCTTCTGATGTATTACATGCAGGTGCCAAGACATTTAAAATGACCCGTAGCCTTTTACTCTGCTCTGTATCAGTTTTTTTTTGTGATAGCAATTATTATCAGTTCCGTCAAATATACAGTAGGCAATAACTTCATCAAATTATAGTGGTCTAAAATATAAATGGAGTTTTTCCATTACATTCCATTACATTTATAAATGTAGCTTATAATGACATCAAGAATGTTGGAAAAATGCAAGCATATTTAAAAACCATTGTATATGTAAAAAAATTATTTAGAAATGGATAATTATTGTACAAGCTATATATATTTTTTAAGAAACTGGTACCTGAGCATGATAATCCATTTACCAATATTCTTTGCTATTTTATCAGTAACTGTGCCCTGAACAGAAGGGGCCTTGTACTCGGTGTTACATTATTGTTGATAAACATATCTTTCTTTTCTCAAGCTGCATTTGCCATCCAGGAGAAATTGATTGTCATTTTGTAGTAGGAGCATTGTTGGATTATGGGATGATTGCTGTAAGTGACCATTTATCTGGATTTAGGATTTTACCTGCCATGAACAGCACTTTCCTCCTTTACACTACACTTATTTATTTTACATACTGTGGCTATAATAGGTCAGAGAGACTTGGAGAAAAAGGGATACATGAAATGGAAAGAAATTTCACAAATGTTAACATGTACGAAATTGTTCTGGCAGATTGGGATTTCTGCTTATGCATGAACAAGATATCTTAACCAGTTGCTAATCTTTGTACATGGTTTTATTGACTCATAAAAGATCAATTTTTTGTTCCTAGTAACTGCGTTATACTTCCATGTCTGGAATCAGTATGCTTACAAGAGAAGTGCCCACGCTTTCTGCAGTGAGTTAGAAAGACAAGAGGAGCTACCTGCAGGACTCCCAGTTTTTAAATGCATCTTAGTAAAGGGGAAAGGTTTCCCAGGGAACTAATCTATATCCATAAAGTTTCAGGATACATTGTGTGAATTGGCCAACTTATCAGATAAAAAATGCAATAAATCTGCATATAGTCTTTATAAACTTGACTGCCTTAGTTGCTTTGATTTTCAGACACCCATAACTGTAAGGCTTATTTGGAATGCAAGCTCAAATTGCTGAAATGGATGCAAAATTGAGAAGATATTGCCTCTATTCAGAAAGGTACTTGCATTCATACATACGCATTCACAACATGTTGCATCAATAGTCGCAAATAAATAGTAAAACAGGCGCTAATGCAGTTATGAATGTGAAGTGCTGTAAGTGATGCTATTCCAACAAAATCAGGGGGAAAAACTGTGTGATGACAGTGTACCAAAGCATGTTAATTTGCATCCATATTGCTGCAGTAACTGTGGGTCATTTATAAAGACTGGGCAAGTTTGCACCTAGACAGGAACCTATAGCAACCAGTCAGTGATTAGCCTTTTTCATTCAGCTCCAGGTGAAAGCAAATAACTGCTGCAAATTTGCCCAGTCTTTATAAATGACCTCAAGTGTGTGTATGTAGCAGTGGCTACAAGTTTGCATGCACTGTCGAGTATAATAATGCATTAATAGAAGACACAAGAGTCATTGCAATAATAAATAAAAATCATGCACAAATGTAACATTTAAGATTAAGTTCTACATAAGCTTACACTCTAAGTGGGTAGGTAAATTATAGACACAATAATAATGATATTAATTGCTATAATTTACAGTGTTGCCACTGCATTATGCAAATGTTCCAAGATGTAGTCTTAGGGCTCATTCATGAAATCACGAGTTAGAATCCCGAATGGGAAAAATTTGGATTGGATACGATAATTTCTGAAGATCTCAAGTATCACGAAAATGCTTATGAAAAAAAATGTATTAGTCACGATAATATCGTATTGGCGATCCAAAATTATCGTACCGAACGATTGTAAACAGCGGGAAAACCTTTCCGACTTTGATCCTTCTGTGCATGATTTTGGAAGCCTCCCATAGGACTCAATGGCACTCTGCAGCTCCAACCTGGCCCAAGGAAAGTCTCCCATAGGGCTCAATGGCACTCTGCAGCTCCAACCTGGCCCAAGGAAAGTCACGATACCAAAGCTTGAATGAATCCGAAACTTTCGTACTCGTACTTTCGTACAATAAGATTTTGTCGTACAAATTTTGTCGCAAAGTACGAAAAAGTCGTGAAAGGTACGAAAAAGTTGCGCAAGCGATGAAAATGTTGCAGAAAATATGCACGGAGCGTTCGTGGATTAGTAAATCTCCCCCTTTACTAATCTGAAGAGACTTAGAGAAGAGTCTCTCAGGGATGCCATTCCAAATGTAAGGAGAAGAGAGAAGCATTTTTAGTGGGTGTTGTGACCAAGCGGGTGCTTTAAGAGTAAAATAGGAGGTGGCCAAAAATATATAGAGACAGAAGAGAAGAAATGTAGGTGAGGTGCAGATTAATAAATGGCTTTAAATGTTGTGAGAAGGAGTTTGTAAGTTATTCTTTGTTTAATGGGAAGCCATTATAAGGACTTCAGTAGGGGAGGCACCTATACTCACTAGGATGAGAGGAGGAGAATTCTAGCAGCAGTATTTAATATGGACTGTTGGATTACCATCTTACCCCTTTAAAACCTGTAAACCCACCCCCCCAAAAACAGGTTTGTCAGTCTGCTGCCTTGTGTTACATTGTTTAAAACGCCAGAGCCACCAGCGCAGAGAATAGAAAAGGACTGGCAGACACTGCTTTTAATAGCAATAATATATACAAATAACTCAAAAACAATTACACATTTGAAATGAATGTATAGTGCAAAGTTGCTTAGAATTTTGCTTTCTTTTATGAGGCAAAACATCATATTGACTTGTCCTTTAGAAGGGGACATGTATTGAATATACATGATACAAGCTGGATGCATGGATCAAGGATTTGTGTGCAGTCATGCATGCAATTTGCAGCATATGTATTCAATTAGGTGCCTATTTATTATGCTGTGTAAAGCGAAATTCACTGAAAAAAGACAGTGTAAAAAGCTGTGTAAAATAAATTGAGAATTTATCAAAGTGTGTTTTACTTTATGCTGTCCAAACTCCAGATCTGAAGTCATTATTTTACGTCACTTCAAACCTTGTATAAGTAAAAGAAAAAAATGCGTAAAAAATTACATTACATTTTTTCTATGCGACGAAGCCTGTTGAATTTTATCACCATTTTAGACCACATAATAAATCTGCCCCTAAGGGGCACATTTACTAATCCACGAACGTCCGAAAAGCGTCCGAATGCGTTTTTTTCGTAATGATCGGTACTTTGCGACTTTTCCGCGAATTGTCGCGACTTTTTCGAGCTCTCAATACGAAAGTTGTGATAATTCGCGAAAGTCGTAATGGCTATGAAAAAGTCGCGACAATTCACGAAAGTTATAATGGCAATGAAAAAGTCGCGACAATTCTCCAAAGGCATAATGGCAATGAAAAAGTCGCGACAATTCGCGCAAGTCGTACCAGTTACTAAAAAGTCGCGTCAATTTACGGGAAAGTCGTAACGGAGACGAAAAATTGCAAAAAATACGAAAAAGTCGCAAAATGTTAGTTTTCCAATCCGAATTTTTCTCATTCGGATTCGTGGATTAGTAAATCAGCCCCTAAGGGGCTGATTTACTAACCCACGAATCCGACCCGAATTGGAAAAGTTCCGACTTGAAAACGAATATTTTGCGACTTTTTCGTATGTTTTGCGATTTTTTCGGATTCTGTACGAATTTTTCGGATCCATTACGATTTTTGCGTAAAAACGCGAGTTTTTCGTATCCATTACGAAAGTTGCGTAAAAAGTTGCGCATTTTGCGTAGCGTTAAAACTTACGCGAAAAATGCGCAACTTTTCGCGTAAGTTTTAACGCTACGCAAATTGCGCAACTTTTTACGCAACTTTCGTAATGGATAGGAAAACTCGCGTTTTTACGCAAAAATCGTATTGGATCCGAAAAATTCGTAAAGAATCCGAAAAAATCGCAAAACATACGAAAAAATCGCAAAGTATCGATCATTACGAAAAAAACGCAATCGGACTCCATTCGACCCGTTCATGGGTAAGTAAATCAGCCCCTAAGTGTCATCTTTTGAAGGGGTGAGATAGTAACTGGGGAGAGATGGGAGTTTGGGAGGCCAGCTAGTAGCAGGTTACAGATTTTAGCAATACAGTGTAAGAAGAAGTGATGACTTTTGATTGTGGTGTTAATATGGTCTGAGAAGGAGAGGAAGTCAAATATACTATAAGAAAACATACTGAATTGATGGGGTTAATAAGTATGCCATCAGTAGAAAAATTAAAAGGGGGAATTGGGCCAGATTTAGGCTGCAAAAGTCTGAGGTTTGATGTGAAGTTGATTCATCTAGGAGGACATTGCTAAGAAGCAGTTAGAAATCTGAGTCTCATTTTCAGCTGCTTATGAAAGCAATTGCACTAACATTTTCAGAGCAATATGTGCATATTTAAGGGAATAATGCAGAAAATAGTAAATTCTGGTCCATATGCACATAAACAATTTCCCATATACTTGTTTCAGTTCACAACTTAGCAATATGTTAAACTCACTGTAGATCCTCCACTCTGTTGTATGTAGCTCCAAGATCTTTTTATTTTTAATTTACACTGTTTACATTGCAAATAATTCACCCTACCATTTAAAATATTATTCTGATCAGACAAATTAGTAGTAATATTTGTATAGGCATCCATCTTAAAACATTGTCCCTGATACTGAGCTTTCAGAAGGAGGCAGCACTACACAGCACTACACACGGCTTACATATAAGCTATTGTTTCTCCAACTCAATACTCAATTCTCAATACTTCCCAAGTCTTATAATAGCAAGACAGGGTTTCTCCTGCTTATCGTTCTATTCTCATGTCTACCATTAGGTGGGGCATATGAGCACGTTTAGCAATACAAACTATTTCTGAACATGTTCTGAACTCTACAAAGCAGAAATCTTTTACAGCCCTTAAGGGGTCTGGGGTTTCTGTCCCTCACTGTATTAAATGTATTTTGTGTTTCACTACTTCTATCCCTCGCTTTATAATGTTTTTAGGATCTGGAGTTATTGTTCATAGGAGTCAATGTACAATTATTTACAAGTGCATACTGTGGGTATATATATATATATATATATATATATATAATTGAGTCTAAAGGCACACGGGGGAGTTTTTAGCTGGCAGTGAAATGCCTGAAGCCACTTATTTGGAGGCAGTATAGGCAGTTTTGCTTGTTTACCCACTTGCTAAAATTCACGACAGTACCAGCAGTGCTATTAGCCCATGGAGGCACTATCAGTTCAGGCAACTGAATAATTTAGCAGAGGTGCCAGAGAGCTGCTATCCTGTTACCTGTCTATTGTTCTGCTGATTGACAGCGGGAGGGGGGGGGGATGGAAGGAAGGGGGTTATACCTTGGATATACCTTATATACCTTATAACCAAGGTATACCTTGCAGCTCACATGGCTGTGAGCACTTGCAAACTAGGAACTGGCTAGCCCCATGGCTAATAAAATGCAAAAAATTTGTTTGCTGTTTTAATAAATGGATTTTAGTGCAGAATTCGGTTGGAGCAGCACTATTAACTAATGCGTTTTGAAAAAACATGTTTTGTTGTGACAGTATTCCTTTAAGGAAACCACTAAAATGCTTATATAATGTTAAGACATTCATTTCATATAAACCATGACGGACCGTCAAAGACTCCCCCTTAGGTCTCTGTGCACGTTTTGCTTTTCTACATGATATCTAAACCATCATCCATGGTACTTAAAAGATGTAGAGCCTTGGGCTGATGGAATTAAGAGAAAATGGAACTGAACCTGTCAGTGAAACACTTCTATTCTGCTATCATATGTGGGATGCTTTATAAAAGAAACATTTATACCTGTTCCAGGATTCTGGAAATTGTGACATTGTCTAGGATGCAATTACACAGCTTGAAATCAATCTGTACCTTGATACCCCACTGTGTTAATCTGAACACCATCAGGTATATTCCTCAGCTGAGCTTCTAATTTGTGAACACTAGTTGGTGCCAGGTCTTGAGCAGCACCAGTTTGTAAAGCAATTCAATTTCTGGAATTCCCTACAGTGCCTTCACTGTTAAGTGCACATTAAGTACATTCTACTGTTAACCTATCCATATTTAAAAATAAAGCAATTGCTGACACTTTGGAGAAATATGATAAACCCATAATTGAAGTAAACACTTGCAAAATTAAGAAAGATGATAAGAAAATGATTATACTGAGAATGTTAGTATCACACAGTTAAATGTTGCTTATTTTTGGTTTTCTATGCTTTCTTTAGTTAAAAGTATTATTACGTACATTGCCTATTGGCTTAAACTAAATAATATACCTTTTTGTACTTAATCAAGCAATTGCTAAATGCTTTTGCAGATTTTCAGAATTTATATCAATGGGCCAGCATACCCCAAACGAAGTTAAATGAATAAGGATTGTTCTGAATTTACTTTTTGCCTATTGTTTTAGATAAATATTGTAAGCTTTGGCACTAAACAGAGCAGCATCAGAAACTGATGTTCTGTTCTTGTGAGCAGATTTTACTGAGAAGCCTTCTGTATAAACAAACCCATCCCTTCCTGCCAGCTGAAGTCTTTAAGGTAAGAAGCAGGCTTTAAGGTAAGATGTAGTTCATTATATAGAAGGATTCTCAGTAAAATGGTGATTTGTTTTGATGTGCACCTAAATGCTCTGACTAAAACAAGAAATGTGTAATAAAATAATAAGCAGAAAGTATGTTCGATCACAGGTATCTGCAGAATAAGTGCTTGAGGCTCCAGGGTGTGTAACCCATTAACTTTGCTTCTAATAATCTTCATTTTGCAGGGCAACAATTTCAATTATGATACTGCATCTGTTCGGTAATCTGCTGTACAATAATCTCACTATCACCTGCCAACAGGACCGCCTTTTGGACATGGCAAAGAAGGTTTTTGCATTGCCCCCCCAAGTTTTTCAAGTGTCCCCTTGGTCATAAAATGTAAATGGTAAAAGTGAATATTGCTAACCATTCTCTTGTGTAAGTGTTGTTTGTTATTCATATTCAGGGAAGTACAACCTGTGGCCGAATTATATTTCCCATGATGGCAGTCAAAATCTGTTGGGGTTGCTGTAACTTGTAGTTCAGTAACTACAGAAGAGTCACATCTTGGATATCCCTGATCTATGTAGTTATGTTTCCCAGCTTTGGAACTATTGACTAAGGTTCCTTATTCATTAACTCTGGTCCTGCTTGTTGAATCTCATTTTGACCACTAAAGCATTTGTGGGTTTAAAGTGATTTTCTAGTTGTAAGGTTATAGCTCTGTCTAAAGAATCAATTGCGATACAGGAGACCATTTGGAATCATTGAAAGTTTAGAAATAAAGCATTAGAGCTGCCTTACCCTTATGTCTCTGCAATGCCAGCTTCAAACAAACAAGCAGCAGATCATTTTAATGAACAATTTAAAAAAATATCATATTTCTACAAATGTCTGGAAAAAATAAAACATAGGGGGAATGGAATGGATTTGAAATTGCTTGTAGAACTGATTTAGGATAAATGTTTTTCTCAAAATGGGGAATTTAAAAGGCTGAGACTCCTGTCAATCAGTACTTAGTAACACCTCCTTGGGAGGGGTGTTCATTTTTGTTTCATAATACCAAGGCAGTTGCTTCCAAAGTGTCTTGCATTTCATACTCCAAAGGTGCATGTCATACTTTATATATATATATATATATATATATATATATATATATATATTGGACAAGTGGTTTATGTAGCACACTGGATATTTAGTAACATGTTCATAAGTGGGGTTTTTGCACAGCAATGTTTTGGCACTTAATGGTTCCTTTGTGTGAAGAACAGCAGCCTTCTATAATGTACCATGGGCTGAACACAGCACAGACTGCTGAAACAACAGTACCTGGGGAATACCCAATCTAGTACCTTGGTGGAGCTCAGGACTGTTCCAAATACTCCAATAGTCAGTTCAGTTTTTTGTTACTGTTAAGTATCTGTTATAAAATAAAGGGCTTTTTGGGAAAATTATATATGACTATAATAAAAATAAATCCCAATTGCATTTTGTGTCTTTGTCTATCAGGTCTTGAGATTTTTATTTCATCTGTCAGGCTGTAAATTAGGCAAAGTACACAGTGCACAAAACAATATTGCCAAGCATGCCGGCGTTGCTTAATTGATAGCAAGAAATGTCAGCAGAGCAGAAAGAATTTAAATGGAACAAATTTGGCATTAGATACTTTCATTTTTGTCTATTGTACTCAGAGTCTCTTACATAACATTTGCTTATTTTTAATGACTTGATATTTCCACAGAAAAGGAGAAATACAAGCTGCACTTTTACAAAATGTATATGTTGGTTATAAATTTTTTTACGATTATGCTGGCTGGATTTGTGCAAACTATCACTGCAATTAGTTCATAACATGTAGAAAGATACTGTAAATAAACAATGCATTTTTTCTACTCTTTCAGGGCTTCTTGGGAAACTCATTCAGATTATGCTGGTTAATGTATTGTAAACACTTGCAAAGCTTGTCAAATACAACTTGGTGAAAATACACCTACACCTACCACATCATCTTTTTTCCCTTGCTTTGGAGGGTGGTAACATTTTATTGGATTCAGTTAAAATGCAGCATCTCTGCTGCTTATTTCTGAATCCCTAAATATAAGCTTTTCTATGCAAAGCTTTGCATGCCCCTACTATACCAAAACATAACAGTAGGGGTCATTGTGCCTCTTTCACAGCAAAGCTATAGCAGCTAGCTTCTTTCCAGTCCCTTAGGATTCTGCTTAAGCTAAGGCTGCCAATGAAGTCAAAGCTAGCCTAATGCATTTCTCTGTGGTACCACAGACTGCATCTCTTTCAAATAGTGAAAGCGGACCAGACAACATTTTCTGAATTAGCATCTCTGGGACTTCTGTGCTCACACACAGCACACATGTAAGGTCTAACCAAGTACCTGTGCTTTACCTAGGGACATCACCTCAAGACCACTTTGGATTAGGGGGAAACTCTGATTTACAGAAAAGCCAGAGCAACGATTCAGAAGCAGGAGTTTCAGTGGAGATCCCATTTTTGGTCACCTGCTTTATTTTATTATTCACATTTCGGACAGTTTATGGATTAGGGATAATGCAACCTTGGGTTAGGTAAATTAGTTAAATTTCCTGGAGATAGATCTGAAGACAAGATGTGCTTTCCAGAAAATATGGGACTGTAAGGAAATTCTTTGATGGATAGTGATTTTAAAGAAACAACACAGGTATGTTAAATGTATCATATTATTCTCTTATAGGTTGGTGATAATAAACCTTTACTTTACATGTTGTATATTATCAATGATGATATTATGAATACAGGTGTGATTTTGAACATGTTCAGGTTTCAGAGAAGGAACAACCGAGCAGCAACAGAATGTAAATTTAAATTCTATGGAAACCTTTCAGTGTTGCCATCACTTTTTTTGCAATCATTTGAAGAGCAATTTATTTCCTGTAATCATTCCAACGTGTATAGGATTTATCGGTGGATGGAAGAAATATGATTATTTTATGAAGCATTCATTTGGGGTTTGTGTCTTTTTTTTTTACTTTTAACC
Source organism: Xenopus tropicalis (assembly GCF_000004195.4). NCBI lineage: Eukaryota > Metazoa > Chordata > Amphibia > Anura > Pipidae > Xenopus > Xenopus tropicalis. The sequence continues at coordinate 61,978,858 of NC_030678.2, read as the reverse complement.
TCTGCAGTATTTCCCAGGGTTTTGTTAACTGAGCAAATTAAAAAGACAGGGATATGTGTTTCTATAATAACCAGCAAAACAAAAGTAATTACTATTAATATATTTTTCTAAGGCTACAAGGCTACTTTGTATTTCACAGTGTATAGTATGCAGTTCAGGTACTTTGATGTCCTGCGTATTGTATGCAAAATTCTCTGTACAGAGTACAGTAATGTACTGTGCCTTTGGCACTCTGCTGCCTTATATTAAAATGCAGTTTGCATTTACATGAGCTAAGACTGGAAAAAGTGCTTATCCAATGTAAAAAAAAAAAATGAATGTTGTGCCTTGATAATGCAGATTTTTTTCAAATTTATTTTATTACAAAGAATATATTTTCTCCCTTAATGCCACAGTGTTTTAAAGTCTAGTGATATATACTGTAGCATTAAGTCTTACAAAAAACAAAGCAGATCAATAAAAATAATGTTACAGGGTATTGCTGCATTATAGTAGAATACCTTTCGTATATGTAGAATATGCCACCTGTGACCATGCACGCTGCAATTTTTTAGGCCTTCATTATAAAGGCATGGACATATAGGCATTTGTATAAACATTTGAGCTGCAGTTTATTTTGCTGCACATGGCTTAGTCTGTGTCACAAGCAGGGGTTGAACTTTGCAGGTTGGTACCAGTTCCTGTGTAAACACACATACAAAAGAGCATATTGTATTTACCTATGTCAGACAGCGCCCAGTATACAACTGACTACTCAGACAACTGAGTTCGACCAAGCCTGCAGCAGCCATGCACAGGGTTAACAGAAATGTCAAACAAAGGCAGTATGTTTTTTTTTAACATATTTATGGTAGCTGCTCTCTGACTGAGGCATTATTGGGTTATACACAATTTTTCTCTGATTTATCTGTCAGCTTCAATAACTACTGGCAAATAAATAGAAAATGTGTATTTTTAAGCCTCACATTCTTCATACTAACTGAGGGAGCTTCAGCCAAAGTAACTGTGATGATTGGCTGTAATGAGACAAACTTTCTCCAGTACAGCAGGATTGCTTGCTTTTCCATGAGCACAGGCCAGCTATTGTGGGTAGGATTGCTGTTTATACATCCAGATCCAGCTCTGTGCATATCTTTTTCTTTGTGCAGGCTTGTTTAGGGAATGTTATTTTCTAGCTGTATACAATGCAGCCTTATATACTGTTTGGCTGAAGTGCAAGCTTTTCTTGAATTGTTGAGCAATGTAAATCCACATATTTGTTGTGAATAATGTTTATACTAAATAAATGATTTCTCAGTCATTTGTAGGGTTCTATGTCATTATCACTTCTATTAACATAGGTAGGCAGTTTAGTTACCTTATTCTATGTCATTTTAGCATGGATGCCGCTCCAAAGCACCCTGAAACTCAGCTTCCCTAAAGTTGTTCCTTTGCCAACTATATCGATTTCATATTTTGTGGACAGAAATGAAGTTTGTTGTATATCCCCAATGGCATGGAGATTTAAACACAGCAATGTTAAGGTGTTGTTGTCTAATGATGGGAAGTTTTTTTATAGCTACATTTCAGCATTTTCAGTGTAATCCAGAAAACTACAAGGTAAAGGGAATTATCCTGTTTTTTGCACAAATCTTTTCATAGTTCTTGGTTTTGAAACATAAACTCCAAAATAGAAACCTTCAGTAAGTCATTCATAGCAGATATAGCAGATCTAAATATAATGGCAATGGTATAAAGGGGTGACATATAAATAGGGCTACAATTTAGAGTTCAGGGAGACAGAGAATGGGTTCTTACAATGTAAGCAGGTAGTTATCTTAATTTTGTTTTAATCCATTGATTAAATAGAACACATTTTCAGAGGTATGTCATTTGTTTTCTGATGCAGAAATACATTCAACGTAAAAAGAGTAAAGAAAACTGCTTTCAGGCTACATTTAACATTGATATAACTGAAACTATTCTGAGATTGCAAGTTGCATTTAAAAAAAAAAAATCTTAAGCACAAAAAAACTCTCTTGTTGTCAGTCAGAGAGATGGAAAATTATGAAATGTAACTATTGTGTAGGCAGTTACTTAATATGATATATGTGGTCTGCAGATAAAAATTAGACATTGCGATGAATCCTCCAGGAATTATTTAAAAAAAATGGCAAATGTTATGAATTTCACAGGGACAAATACAATTAAAAGACAAAGAATTTAGTTCTTGAAGCAGGTACAGTGACTTATTTAGACAGTGCAGTCTTTGGCCTAGCCTTGTGAATATCATAAGGAACATCTGACTTGTATTCATTTACATGATCATACTAGGGGATGTACAAGGAAAGCACCTTCAGCAGTGGAAGTTCTACATTGACTTGCTTGTTCTTAAAGTTCTATAACGATGGCACTGCCCCGTGAAGCTGTCAGTCTACACATTAAGGAATAAGAATTTGACATACAGTATAGCTCAGATATTTATTTTATACCCGTCTTTCAAGGGAATCTGCCACATTTTTCTTCTAGTCACTTGTGGCTTGTATATATATATAGCAGATGTGGGGACAGCTGCAAACTTGTGCCAAAAATAATAGGTGTCAGTTTTATATTAAAAAAAGGAACAGAAATTTGTGCTGAATAGGAAAACTGGAGTAGCAAATACTTCTGTATGAAAAGTGGCCAGCCTGTGGCCCATTAGCTGGCGGCAGGCTGGCAGTCTTTGTATTCTTTAAACTAAAGTTTCAAAACAATGTCTGATTAAAAGGAATATACAGTACTTAGTTATTTTTAAGCACAATGCTGATTTCTTTACATCTTTTCAGCCAGGACACACCATGTTCTTTTTTGTACTATGAGAAAATAAAAATGTTTGCCTTCCTTTGGATTTAGTTTAAGCAATTTAGAATTATATTTCCTTTTGCCAAAAAATTGCCCACTGCCTGATACAGCCGTAAGGTTCATAAAACAGTATTAGCAGCACGCTTGAATGTTGCAGATTGAAATATAATGCAACAGTCCAGGTCTGCATTCTCACGCTTGCAGTTTTGTTGAAAAATGACAGTTTCATGTAATAATGTAAATTTGGTGCATTTCTGCCATATCATGCCATATCATGCACAACACAATCCCATGGTTTCATTTACATATATTGTGTAAAGTGTATTTGTTGCTTAAGGCAGCAGTATTTGCTGATCTATGTGAGCAAAAGGACTTTGAGCTAATCAGTATGGCATTTTGAATTATCTATAAATGGAGGATCTGAGAGTATACTAAATCTTGCTAGCATTTATTGCTAGCATCTTCAATACTCTCTATAGTGTATGGTATTATATATTTTGAAAGAGATTTTATGCATTTGTTTTATATGACTGAAACATTATCAGCTTCAGAACAGAGTTAAACAATAGAAAGAAAAGAAAATAGGATTGTTTAGAGTGTCTTATTCACCTTGAAATGCATTAGATATCAGATTGAACACATCACAAATTGATGCCTGTCATCTCATTGTCTAAATTATTAACATATAATCTATCATTTTTGCTTTGAATCGGGTACTTTGTCTCATCTTAATTAAAGAATTATTTGTCAATACAAAAATCAGAAATGTGCATAAACACAAATATATTAATTTATTCAAATGTTGAAGACCTGAAGGGCCCAGAGCAAGTTTTTAGCAAATGCAGAGACTAAATGAAAAGTGATTGTACCAATCCACTCCAACCAGTTTTATTAATAGTAAAATTAATGCAATTCTGATGTTTTATTTATCAGATATTTATAGTGTCTCCCCCCCAAACTGCATGTATGTAGTTATTGTGAGTTTGCCACTGCCACTCAGTTTTCCACAATTCTTTTCAGCTTTTTGGCCATTTCAGCTATTTGGCCAAATAAAATTGAGAATATTGGATTAAAATGGAAGAAAAAAATAACGAAGGCAGCTATATCCCCTTTTTTACATACACTACCATAAAAGAATAGTACAGACATGGGTAAACTTGAAGCACATTGTCCTGTGCACATTGTCATATTGCATACTGTACTTTGGAAGTATGAAAAGCATATTTTATATGGGCCTTTTGATTGCCTTTCTGACATGCTGTTTCCTTCGGCCTTGCATTGGCATGATCCAAGCATGGCATGATTTGTGTGCATATGGACAGGAAGGCACATGCCATAATTTGAAATATATTAGTAAATTTACTAAACAAGTCATGTACTGTTGTAAACACAGAGCTGTTCATACAAAACATAGCAGATAATGAGCAAACTGACATAGATAAACATTAGCTCACACACCTTAACATCAACTGACAGACACAATAATGCTCTCTCATACAGTGTATTACCATTACTTGCAGGTTTTCTTTTAAAACATTAAGCCACATGCAGATGTGCATTGTGAGCTGAGATTCTGATCTTCTGTGATACGTTGCAATAATAAATACATTAATAAATAATCTTTTAGGAGCTTGTGCCAAAGTTAAAAAAAGTAGCTTTGGTAATGCCATTTTACTAAAAGTCATTTGGATCTAAGTTGAATAAATATCTGCTAAAATGCAGATGTGTAGAGATAAGTTTACTTGGATAGATATAGAGCAAATAGGATGCTATACAATGATACTTGCTGCCTATTTGTTCTCCTAGATACTTATAGAATCGCAGCCTAAAAATCAGTTAAAGTAACATTTAGGGAACAGTTGCTCATTGCATAGGGTCCACATCTCTTCATCTGTATTTTGTACGCAGGTTGAAAAAAAAAGATCCGCTCTCATCCACAGCTCCGTGTAGCTGCACTTAGGCCAAAGCTGTGCCTGTCATTGCAACTACATTGAGCCGAGGATGAGATCGGATCTGCTTCTGTCCTCCTGCCTACAATATGCAGATGCAGTGGACCCTACACATTGTTTGACTTAGGGTGAGTGCTTTTTTAAAACCATCAAATGTATCTGCCAGTACAACCCTGGCTTTGGGACTGTTGCTGAATGGCTGATAAAGCAATATTTTCACAAGCCTTGTCATGGATTAAAGGAGACCCTGACCAGATGTTGGCTGTGGAAAATATCAACATCCAGTAGATGGTACTCAAATAGCAATGCTTGACTACAGCTATTGAGGAACAACATTTGAAAGATAATGTAACCTCTTGTAAAATAGATTTTGCCAAAACAAATTGCTTTACCATGTCTTTGATAAACCCTACATCATATATTTAAACTTAATGCACACACTTATCAAACTGACAAAAATTAACACTTCCTACACTGTTGAGAGTATAATAAAAATCAAGTCATGTTTTTGTGGTACATTTTCCTTTTTAGGTTCAGTAGTTTATCTGTATACTTCAGTAAGTTAATAATCCCTTGATACCATTTAATTATTGCAGTGGAATATAATATATTGCAGTCTTTTTGTACCATATGTTCATATGGAATTTTTATGTTTTCATATAACACATTTTGTAAGACTTGTTGTACTCTGAGATTTATTTTCAATTACTTCTGCATAAATATGTCACAAGCTTTATTTAAACTCATTTGACAGCCACTTTAATGAAATGCACACTTTTGTATTTAGATTAATTGTTAAAAGACAACTCTTCACTTCTCGGGAATCACACCATTATTTGCAAACACAGAACTGAATGCTTATGGTTACTGCTCATTTTTATCCAGGGAAAAATGGTTGTGCTAAATATAATGATAAGATAAGTAGCTAGCATATAAAAAATATGTAAAAAATCATAACCTGTCTATAACACTGTTGTTCATATGAGTACACAGTGATGATCAAAACAGAAATTAAACAAGGCTAAATGAAATGAATATCTTAAAGCTTTTAACCCTTGCAGTGGTTATTATAATACATAAGTACCAAGCATGTGTGTGTGTGTGTGTAAATTTCTATTATTCAGACCAACTCTAATGTGTGGAAATGCAGAGATTTAGTAAATATAAAACTACAAGATAGTAAGCATTATGGTGATGCTCCAATTCTTACACCCTCCTCCTCCATTCTGCATTCACCCATTGTTGTAGCCTAGCCTAGGCTCTGTTTGTCCAGAGTATGTACTGATATAATACTTCTGATCAGCCAGATATGGAATACCCTCAGCATATTATGATATATGCTGCACAATTAAAAAATACATTTGCTAAACTGTTTTCTGTGCCTTCATTTCCTTGAATGTAAGTCTGCATTGGGACAATGGTTGTAGGAATGTATATTTTAATAGGTTGTTTGTTGTTCCATAATTCTGTAGACATGTACGCACACAAATATTTACATGTTCATAAAATAAGAATTCTTTTTCTGCCTTATTATGTGTGCCAGTAATAATTTTCTTGTATTTGGATATGTGTGTATCTGTATTTATCCATCTATCAATGTATCAGTTTATCCATCTTTGTCCATATTATTTTTCCTGCATGGTTTGGCTATGTGTGTGACTGCTTTTGTTTGTATTAACTTGTATTAGTATTTATTTGTGCTTTTGTTCCATGTTTTTGCCTTTTTTTTGTATAAACATCAGGGTGACCATGTGTATACTGATAAACTGACTGTGCTGTACCAGAACAGTCATTTCAGTTACTTGTCTTTCGTCTCTCCTGCCTGATCCATGCTGAATTGGCTTTTCTGGCTGTGCAGTAAACTTACTCCTTATTGCTTTTTAACCTTATACATCATGCTTCCTTAAAGCTATCTAAATCCACTCACTTAATATATCTACTGTGCCTCCCATGGTGCTGTATAGTGTAGTATTCTCTTCCACTTACCTCAGTAACCTCTACTTTTTTTTATTCGGCCCCAGCACAGTTAGATTGCAATACTGGTCTTGCAATACTGGCCAGGTCTTCTCTCCCTGTTTCACTATGACCTATGATCCACTCATCCAAGTCAGCAAGTAGTCAGTAAATATTATACTTGGAAAGCAAGAGCAAAGCAATACAGCTATTTATGTATATAAGAGTTGAGCATTCAATGTTTACCATGTGTCATGTGGTTCTTTATGTTGTACGCTTTATTTTATTGGCTTCAAACTTCAGATATTTTGTGCCAGATTCAGACTGATGAGAAAATCATACCCAATGGTTTATTATGTGAACACTTGATTATATTGTATTGAATGAATTATTAGTTTTTCTCATGAAACTGAATCTGGCTGTTTGTGCAGATGCACAACATTTCTTCCCCTATATACTGTATATATATATATATATACTGTATATATCAGGGGTGGGCAAACTTTTTTGGCTCATGGGCCACATTTACTTACCCCCGGGCCGGACCGGGCCAGGGCGGGCAGGGCCAGGCCAGCGATACGCCCCCTTCGTCTCTTTAATTCCGGCGCGCCAATGACACCAAGTCTCGCGTGATGAGACTTGGCGTCGTCGGCGGGCCGGATTAAAAAGGCCAAGGGGGCCGGATGTGGCCCGCGGGCCGTAGTTTGCCCACCCCTGGTATATATATATATATATAATTGGTAATCATAGCACCCTTATTTACTACAGTTGCCCACAGTGCATTTGGAGATTTCAAACACAAATTGGCATGTTTTTACACACAATGCAGCAATTCTCCCCAACTCCTTGCATAATTGAGGGAGATGCTTAGTTGTGACAATTGCTGATGTATACTAATATGAATGTAAATTATTGTCTATTAAATAAATTGCAGGTTGCAACAAAATTTATGTAAGAATATGTCACTTTCAGGACAGCGTTTCAATGGCATTTGAATACAGTTTGCATGGCTCAAGTCAGCCTGGAATTATTGGGTTCCCTTGTGTCAGGAGGGGTACTTGTACATAATTCATCAGACTAGAAGGAGAATTGGCACAGCTGCAAGTTGCAATTATGGGTGCAAATTGCTTCAATCTTACATCTGTTTTGAGGCTGTGATCTTAAATCAAGATGTGTCCATTATTTGTGCCTTTTGTGGTACAAGGGTGTTCAAAAATATATATTTTTTTCTATATTACTGCCACATTGCTGCAGTTCCATTGCATTTTCATTTTAATAAACCCATTATTTGGCAAGGATAATTGCAGTATTCCAGGCAATAAGCATAGATTTGACATTTATAAGTAAAATGCAGGTGATCTGTGCATGGGGAACTTCCTCTGACTAAAACCACTGCAAGCTGTGAAAAATGATATATAGTAAATCGGATGCCAGTGGATGTCCCCAGACATCATAGGGGTCCCTTGTTGAACCTGCTGTCATACAGCTGCTGATGACCTACAAGTCCAACAACAAAGGTTTTCTTTTCTTCATTTAATTTTATCTATTCCTTCTCTTTTCCTCCTTCTGATTATTTTGTTCATACTCTCTTTTATTCTTCTTCTTCTATTCTCTGCCTACAGGAACTCACCCAAGTAATTAGTGCTCTCAGTGCAGCGTTATGCCTCCTGTGATCTGCTGGCATGCCCCAGTTCTTATGGAAGTGGCCAGGGCAGGTGTCTCATTAAGAACAAGATTTCGAGGCGGCAATTTTTTCGTGATAAATTTCTTATTACTGAAAGCTCTCTAACCTAATGACAAATTCCGACATGAAATGGAACTTTGCTAGTTTTTCCCCTCATTAAACCCAAGACTCAAGAGGGCTCCCAAAAAAAAAAAAACCCCAACAGCTCAGTACAGATAAATCTATAGTAAAGGCTGCAGTTTGACTAATGTAATTTATGGTTCTGAAGCCAAGAGACTTTGCTAAATAAGTCCACGACGTAAGCATCATTAATCAAAATATATCTTCTGAAAACCTGATATAACATACCAGCTGGTGTACAAAAGAGCAAATATCTAGCATTTATTAACATAAATAAATTATACTGATCTCTATCAAGTCACTATGTTGATATACTATATGTATGTATGTATGTATAACTTTATTTATAAAGCGCCACAAGGGTACGCAGCGCTGTACAATCTTACATAATACAAAATTACACACAGGGAGGACAAGTGATATAATAAATAAATAAATACAATAAATATATATATATAAGTGCCATGTGGTATGAGACACAGTAGGAAGGAGGTCCCTGCCCTGTAGAGCTTATAATCTAAGTGGTTGGGTAACATACAGGCACAAATTAGAAGGTAAGAGTGCACCAGGTATGGGCATTTGCCCTTAAGCGCAGGACTAGGCGAAATAATGTTCTTGTGCTCTAGAAGGTAACAGCTGAGCTTTTTCTTAAAGAAAGTGGGTGAGTGTTCCCTACGGAGGGATTCAGGGATAGAGTTCCAGAGGTAAGGAGCAGCGAGATAGAAAGGTTTAAGACGAGAAAGCGCAGTGGGTGTGGATGGTGTAAACAGACAGTATGTGTAATAAGTGCTACTCAAAAAATAGTAGGGTGTTTTTCATTGGGACACTTTAATTATAAAAGCAACTACTGTAACTAGCTAGTATTTTAGAGAAATTAATGTATGGATAAACTACTATGTAATATTTGAGTGATACAATCTTGATTGTATGTAATAATGTAGCCTTGCCATAATTTAGCTTTGCCTTTAAGTGTAACATTTCTTTAAGTGGCTGACCTTCATGAATATAACTGTAATTTAGCACCAGTACATTAACCTGTAGCAACCAGGAATATCATGTAGAATTTCTTTTTATTTTACTTTAACTATTTGTTGGAGGCAAAAGACTATAGCTGTTTTTGTCTGTACAGCATCTGCTTAATAAATGGCCCCCTTCACCTTTAAATAGGAATAATGGTATCGGCACTCATTGGATGTACGTGGTAGAGTAAATCTTTTTATTGCTTTTGGTCAAGCAATTTTTATTATGTCAAGGTTTCTCAAAGTAACAAATCATTTCCATATTTTCATTCGCTATTGCAGTATATTATCTCCATTAACAAATTTCAGAAGAATAAAGTAGTCCCTGGAAAAGTTAACTTTTTTGCATATAAATGGCAGTTGTTTATAGAGACATTGACATTGGCATGCCTCTGTAACTCCCCAGGCTCCTGTTAGTGATAGCTCATTAAAGAGAGAGAAACCTGAGTTTGCATTGTGACAGATTAGCAAATGATTGCAATCACCGCTCCACAGGTTCAGTTCAGCCTAGTAAACAGATTGTCCATATTTAAAATACCCTTGGCCATATGTTAGCCTTGTAAGAGGAACACAGACATTCCTTCTATTGGCTGGAAGTTGGTTAATAATGCTTAAATGTTGTTGTACACTGTATTCGGCTTTGACCATAAGCTTTTGCTAAGCGAAAGTCATTCTTTTCTTCTGTTCAGCACATTTTTCTCTACAGCATTTGGCTAAGTTAATGAGACATAAACCTGTTATATTTTTTTATTTTTAGAACAATTTGCTTACATCTATGGCTTTTTTGTATCCTATATAGAAGTGCAGTGAGCAAAGAGCAATTTTGCTATGTTATACCTTTCCCATAATGCAACGTTTTTCTCTGAATTTTAGCATTGTTGAGTTCACCAGGGGAAGATGCATCTGATGCAATTGAGGGCAATCAAAATAACAGCAATTGCATGCACGCTTCAACTTTATTTGATGTTGGTATATATGGTTTATGTATGTGAGTGTATAGATACGTCATTATAGGTTTGTGTGTGTTGGGTTTACTTTGAATTGTTGAACTTGATGGACTTTGGTCTTTTTTCAACCCAACTTAACTATGTAACTGTCCTGTTGGCAATGCTTATTTCTAAACAGTTTCTGGCAAGTTTGATAGATATTACAGTTGTTTATGTACAAATGGAATGTTATGAATAAAGATGAAGATGAAGGTGAAGATAGGAAACTGTTATTATGTAGTGATTATTTTATTTGAATTTCAACAACCTTGGCAATATTAAAAATTTGTAGTAGATTAAATAGAATATAGCAAATAAAACAAATTATTAGGCAAACAGAAACAAAATCATGGTATTCATAATTTAAATTTTAGAAAATGTTTGCACAAAAGCAAATATTTTGAACATTGCAATACAGGTATGGGATCCCTTATCTGGAGGCCCATTATCCAGAAAGCTCCGAATTACAGAAAGCCTGTCTCCCATTTTAATCAAATAACTGATTTCCTTTTTCTATGTAATAATAAAACAGTACCTTGTAATTGATCCCAACTAAGACTTAATTAGTCCTTATTGGATGCAAAACAATGCTATTGGGTTTATTCATGTTTTATTGACTTTTTTAGTTGGCTTAAGGTATGGAGATCCAAATTACGGAAAAACCCCTTATCCGGAATACCCTTGGTCCCGAGCATTCTGAATAACGGGTCCTATACCTGTAGTATATTTTTTAGAGATTTTTAGAGAACTCACCCACTAAAAAACACAGGGCCCAATTTATCAAAAATCAAGTTCAAGAAAAAAATGAAAATTACTAAATAATTATAATTAATGATGAGCGAATCTGCCTCGTTTCGCTTCGCCAATAAATTTGCAAATCTTTCAAAAGACTCGCAAAACGGCTAAAATGTCGTGTGGAAAAAAAATTGTCGCCCGCGACTATTCTTTTGACGCCTGTGACTATTTTTGCGACAATTTGGACGTGCAACTATTTTTTGACGCCTGTGACTATTCTTGTGACAATTTGGACATGCGACTATTCTTTTGACGCCTGTGACTATTCTTGTGGCTATTCTTGCGACAATTTGGATGTGCGACTATTCTTTTGAGGCCCGCGACTATTCTTGCGACAATTTTTGGACGTGCGCCGAATTTTTCTGCGACTAATTTTTTCATCCCTTTTGAGAAACAATCCGCCAATGGTGAAATGCAAAAATTCGCCATGAATCTGTGTCTGGCGAAACATTTTGCCCATCACTAATTATAATTTCTTGAGGCAATTCCTATTAACTTCTATAGAAACTCACGTCTTTTGATTAATCATTTTTTCTGGCAACTTTTCGTGTTTTTTCTATAAATAATTCCTGAAGCAAAATCAATTTTTAATAATTGACTCAGTGTATTACAAAGGTAAGCAAAATGCGGCCCATTTACTATGGGTTGGGGTGCAATTGCTGGAGTGCATAGCTGCACAAATGTGCACCACTCAAGAGCCCATACAGAAAACACTTGCATGCCTGAGCACTCCATACAGTATGAAACTGTGCCTTCTGCTAGGTTAAGATTCCAGTGGGAGCGCTGTACTTAACCCCTGCCCTAAGCAGAGACCCTTTAAACCACAAATCTCAATAGAATAGAAATGGTGCATACATTTCTACCTGTTTCAGAAGATATCAAAAGAACCCTTTTATCTACTGTTATGGCAATAAGTCTGTTGAAATTGGTCTTAACCAACTATGGCTAAATAGCACTGTTTTAACTGAATTTAAATGTCTTTTTCATATTAGGCAGTTGAGAACTCCAAATACAAATGTAATGTAAGTTTTAAAAAGGTTTCTTACTAGATAAGGATTAAAACTTTCCCTAGTAGTAAAAAGTGCTATACTCACTGTGCTAGTTCTAATCAACAGACTTGGAAGTGGGATTATGGTGGATCCTTAGTTACCCCAACTTGATACAGTGGAAACTCAAATGTGGTGCTCTATAGGTGAAAGCTGTGTTGAATACAAATTGTACATGATCTCCGGTTGCTGCAACTGTCTGGAATAGATTATTAGTGATAACCCAGAAGTGTACAAAGCTGTAATTGCTTATATGCATGGAATAGGTTAGTGCATTTCAGTTTTGTTGCTTTTTGTTGACAATATATTTAAGTTGCCTATCTGAGTCAAATGGAGTGTGGTTCATTTATCCTGTACATGGGTTTAGTTCTTGTGTTACATAGTAACATAGTAACATAGTAAGTTGGGTTGAAAAAAGACATACGTCCATCAAGTTCAACCATAATGCCTATACCTAACCTGCCTAACTACAAGTTGATCCAGAGGAAGGCAAAAAACCCCATCTGAAACCTCTCTAATTTGCCTCAGAGGGGAAAAAATTCCTTCCTGACTCCAAGATGGCAATCGGACCAGTCCCTGGATCAACTTGTACTAAGAGCTATCTCCCATAACCGTGTATTCCCTCACTTGCTAAGAATCCATCCAGCCCCTTCTTAAAGCTATATAATGTATCAGCCAGTACGACTGATTCGGGGAGGGAATTCCACAACTTCACAGCTCTCACTGTAAAAAATCCTTTCCGAATATTTAAATGGAACCTCCCTTCTTCTAAACGAAGTGGGTGCCCTCGTGTCCGTTGGAAGGACCTACTGGTAAATAAAACATTAGAGAGGTTATTATATGATCCCCTTATATATTTATACATAGTTATCATGTCACCTCTTAAGCGCCTCTTCTCCAGTGTAAACAGACCCAACTTGGCCAGTCTTTCTTCATAACTGAGACTTTCCATACCCTTTACCAGCTTAGTTGCCCTTCTCTGGACCCTCTCTAACTCAATAATGTCCCGTTTGAGCACTGGAGACCAAAACTGAACAGCATATTCTAGATGGGGCCTTACCAGTGCTCTGTAAAGGGGAAGAATAACCCCCTCCTCCCGTGAATCTATACCCCTTTTAATACAGCTCAAAACCTTGTTTGCCCTTGCAGCTGCAGCCTGGCATTGCTTGCTACAGCCAAGTTTATTATCTACAAGGACTCCAAGGTCCTTCTCCATTATGGATTTGCCTAGTGCAGTCCCATTAAGGGTATACGGGGCTTGCATATTTTTACATCCCAGGTGCATGACCTTACATTTATCCACATTAAATCTCATCTGCCACTTAGCTGCCCAGATTGCCAGTTGGTCAAGATCCTGCTGCAGGGATGTCACATCCTGGATAGAATTGACTGGTCTGCAGAGTTTTGTGTCATCTGCAAACACTGATACATTACTCATAATACCCTCCCCTAAGTCATTTGGTTGGTTCTTTATGAACTGGTCTAAGTAACTGAAGCAAAAGTGCCACAATCCCAATCCTATCTTTATTATGATCACTAGCCACCCAACAAATGCTAATTTAGGGGAGTTGTGTCTTTAGCTTTTTTAATGTGAAGGAAAAATACTTAGAGAGAAATTTAAGCAGATAATTATACAGCATCAGAGCACTGTGTTTTGCTCAGTATTTGGGTGAACCCCAAACTGAATCAGAACCCTTAGTTTTGCTGGAATCAGAACCCAAGTTTTGCTGGAAGAAGAGGTACCTGCCTAGGGCGTAACAATGGGGGGGGGGTGTACCCCTTCTGTCTACCTCCACTCAGCAGTCTCTTGCACCCCCGGTACCTTACACTGTGCGCTCCACCCCACCCCCCCATGCCGTTATTATGCATGCGTGTACACGCAAGCATGGGTTTGGCATCAGGAGGCCCGGTGGTTGACCGGGTTCCCTATGGTGCCTGGTCGACATGGCCCTTCCCTGGAAAAAAGGTTTGTAGTTGTCTAAAACCAAAGCCTTGATTTGGCGTGTCCCTACTTATTTCATTTGACGTACTGACAAATCAGACTTTCATTGCAATATATCTCAACGTGAAAATGTGAGGAACACCATTGTCGACAAAAGAAAATTGAAAACATTTGTTGGGTTATCTATCTGTCTATCTATCTATCTATCTATCTATCTATCCATCCATCTTTTACTAAGTAAGAAAATAAAAAAAATGTTTTACTTGGTTTTCTTTTTGTTGCTGAGTAGCATAAAAGTACTGCCCTGTATAAAGTGATGCATTGTAAGTTAGAAGAGACAGTGAATTCTTTCTAGAGTCTTTATATGACACACAATTTACTCTTGCTATGTTATAGTCTCTAAGAATCAGCATGTATGAAAAGACTTAAAAGCCTATAATCAATTATAATGTCTTTACACACACATCAATAGCAAGGATAGAGCATCAATAGCTAGAATAGATGCCAGTCAGCTATTGCTACTGCTGCAATTCCTTCTTACAAAATGCTGTTGCAATTGACATTTTCAGAAAGACAGCAAATCCCATTTTGCACTATGACTTCTTAATTCCAGGTTAGAAGTTTGGGAAAACAATTTTTAAAGGGGGTGAAGATTTATAAATTATTTAGTCTGGCTGTTCAGGAATTGCACAGATAAGTGGGACAATGCCGTCTAAAGTTATAAACAGCTTTCTGAAAGCAGAAGCAGTCATTAAACTTGTTGAACTGTTATCATGTCATAATACAATATAACCACATGGGTGTTTTATATATATACAATATATATATATATATATATATAGCTTTATACATATGGTGCATAAAAATACAATGGTGTGCTTTAGTCTCTGTCGTGTATCTATCTGCCAATTTCAGGTTGTATTGATCCCTATGGGAAATCTATAACCTGAAAATTTATTGAAAGAGCTCCAACATACTTAAGGGAATTGAACAAAATTACTATGTACTAAATTGCTAAATAAACAGTAATTTCTAGGATAGGATTTTGTATAATAACCTCCTACAGGGAGATGAAACCACTTTATTCACCCCAGCAGAAAATTGAAAAGCCTAGGAAAAGCCAAGTGGTAGAGTAATTGATAACATGCATCTGAGAGCTGATCTATTTAACCTCTTCAGGGCTGAATTTACTTATAAAACGCCACAGAGGTCAAAACAAACATTAATCCTTGATTTTTTTTATGACATTCTGTTTGGTAAACCTTAAAATATTAAATGTGTTAGCTGTGTGGTTTATGCGTTCCATTGATAATGAATTAGGATAAGCAGATTTTTTTGCCTGGCAAGGATTCACAGGGAATTTCCGCATTTCGCTATTGGCGGATTGTTTTGTGAAACAGGTGCAAAAGTTAGTGTGCATTTTGTCGTGTTTTTTTCGTGTTTACTGAATTTTGTGGCAAAGCGAAACAGGACAGATTCACTCATCACTACTAATGGACCTGTTGCTACAGGAGTGGACACTTGCTGACCAGTTTGTGTTACATTCAGCATTGGCTGTCACTTCTGTGAGTACAGTTCTACAGTACAGAACAATATATATAAGCATGCATTGCTGTCTGGAATGCATACAACTGCAAAGCCTGGCAAATGGGTTTATTAACCTGCATTGGTACAGGGACAGTTACCAAGCAGACCTGATTTGTAAATGATTTTTCCAATTACTTACTATTTCATAGTAACTCAGAAAATAATTTCTACCAAACTGGTAAATTACCAATTTAGGAGCATTATGTTTCAATTCAGGGATTTACCCTGCAAATGGGTTAGGCTGTTAGAGTTAAACGTTTAGAGTAAGATGTTAGAGTTGCCTAAGTTGCCTAGATGCTGCCACTAAACTCAAACATGAATGCCAATTTGGTAAAACACTTTCCTGACTGTCAGAATTTTTTTTTTGACATTTAAGGGCAGGTTTATCAAAATGTTGTATTTTTAATTGCATTTTTTGTGGTTTTAATGCATAATGAAAAAAAAAATCACATTTTAAAGCAGAAAAAAACATTAGTAAAGATCCATATTGAAAAAGCACCAGCAAATTAAAATGAGGACAAATACGAAAAGAACATAAAAACCATGAATTTTCGTGCACTACCTGTACAAAGGAAAACATTCCCAAAAAACCTCTAAAACAACAAATTAAAGATTATTACAATTACAGCTGCCATTGACTTCTACATGACCTCAACAGCTTTTAGATGAGAGATTTTTGTTTGCTGTGGTTTTCGAAAAGGTTGCGGTCACCATAAAAGTTGATGTTTTGAATGTATGTGTTCCTTATTTTATTTTTTAAAACATTATATTTTAGCTGTATTGGATAAAATATCTGACTCAATTCTTCATACAGATAATTTAATGGACTATCTATTTTTCAAGGTTCTCAGAACAGATTCTATATTATGTCAATAATGAATTCTTTCCACATCCCATGAAAATATTGCATATGTAGCCATGAAAAAAATTACAAATCATTATTTAAAGCCAACTCAGCCCAATGAATGTGGATGTTATAATTTCTCTTCTTTTAAATGTTTGCATTATCTAACAGCCTATCAATAAAAACAGAACCACAAATGCTTTTGTTACTGTGCAGTAAAAGAAGGGTTCTTTTTAATTGATTTCCATTTTGCTCATGAATATTCTGCAGCATTCTTAAACTATGCACATGAGGACTATTGAAATTATACTGTAGATAACTGAGGAACAAAGGAAATTTTCATTCCGTATGTAATTGCAATCTGTGTCTATCTGTGTGTGTGTGTGCATATTTTCTCGCTTGTTCTGTCTTGCATTGGAGTGTAACAGAATGTCTTTTATTAACAGGAGTGCTCAGCATATGAAACAATGTTGTCTAAAAAGGAAATGAAACATAACCGAATAAAGTTGATAAGATAATTAGACAAACAGAATGTGTTACATAGGGTACAAGTTCTCTGTTTCACTGGAAAACAAAATATATCCACAGTGTATGATGCTAAGCAGAGCTTTTCTGTGTCTGTTATTTAGATTTATTGAATTGAAATATTTAAATAATTATAGAGAAGTGTTTGGAAAGCCAAACACTGTTGGGTGCCAAAATGTTAGGCACCCAGTAAAACAGATGAGTTATTTCCCCAGACTGGCACTCCAGCTAGAAGAGAACTGCATCAGCCTGTGGCTGTATACTCAAACAGCTGGGTGGTAGTTAAAATTAAGTATAGCTAATAACTTGCCAGTAGTTAATTTGTTAAGTATCTGCACCCTAGTTTAGATTACTAAACTGATCTCTTTCTTAATGTACCTTATGAGCTTAAGGTCCCTTTCCACTAATGAAAGCATGTGCTTGCCAAAACACACCAATCACAACTTAGTTTATTTTGTGATTTCTTATTCCTTTCTGGTGTATTTTGAATATAATGTAGGGGAATTCAAGGAGGCACTGAGAGCCTCCTATATAATAGGTAATGTAACATAGTAGTAACATAGTAAGTTGGGTTGAAAAAAGACGTTCAATCATAATGCCTATATATAACCTGCCTAACTTCTATTGATCCAGAGGAAGGCAAAAAAAAACCCCATCTGAAGCCTCTCTAATTTGCCGCAGAGGGGAAAAAAATCCTTCCTGACTCCAAGATGGCAATCGGACCAGTCCCTGGATCAACTTGTACTAAGAGCTATCTCCCATACCCCTGTATTCCCTCACTTGCTAAGAATCCATCCAGCCCCTTCTTAAAGTTATATAATATATCAGCCAGCACGACTGATTCGGGGAGGGAATTCCACAACTTCACAGCTCTCACAGTAAAAAATCCTTTCCGAATATTTAAACGGAACCTCCCTTCTTCTAAACGGAGTGGGTGCCCTCATGTCCGTTGGAAGGACCTACTGGTAAATAAAACATTAGAAAGGTTATTATATGATCCCTTTATATATTTATACATAGTTATCATGTCACCTCCTAAGCGCTTCTTCTCCAGTGTAAACAGACCCAACTTGGCCAGTCTTTCTTCATAACTGAGACTTTCCATACCCTTTACCAGCTTAGTTGCCCTTCTCTGGACCCTCTCTAACTCAATCATGTCCCGTTTGAGCACTGGAGACCAGAACTGAACAGCATATTCTAGATGGGGCCTTACCAGTGCTGTGTAAAGGGGAAGAATAACCCCCTCCTCCCGTGAATCTATACCCCTTTTAATACAGCTCAAAACCTGGTTTGCCCTTGCAGCTGCTGCCTGGCATTGCTTGCTACAGCCAAGTTTATTATCTACAAGGACTCCAAGGTCCTTCTCCATTATGGATTTGCCTAGTGCAGTCCCATTAAGGGTATAAGTGGCTTGCATATTTTTACATCCCAGGTGCATGACCTTACATTTATCCACATTAAATCTCATCTGCCACTTAGCCACCCAGATTGCCAGTTGGTCAAGATCCTGCTGCAAGGATGCCACATCCTGGATAGAATTGACTGGTCTGCAGAGTTTTGTGTCATCTGCAAACACTGATACATTACTTATAATACCCTCCCCCAAGTCATTTATGAACAAATTAGACAAAAGTGGACCCAGTACAGAACCCTGAGGGACCCCACTGAGAACCTTATTCCAAGTAGAGAATGTACCATTAACAACCACCCTCTGTACCCGATCCTGTAGCCAGTTTTCAGTAATGCTAGGGAATGCTTCTGGTGCTGCATAAATAAAAAGGTGCAACTTACTGAGTTCCATTCTGCAAGAGCAAACAATTGTGGTAAGGCACACCATGTGAATAGCAGAGGACAAAGAGCAAAATATGGCACTCTTTAACTGTTTTTGTATTTTGCTTCTCTTTTCTACAATATTAAAGTAACATTTCATTAAGGATGTCTGTATATATATATAGCTGTATATCCCAGCTGTAATTATATCATGCAACATGTTTAATATAATAATCATATCAAACAGTGTGATGGTTCTGATAGCAAACATGTCAAATGTGTTAACACTATTCAAGTGGTAAACAAGAACAAATATAGTCTTCCGTCTCCCTCTTGTACTGAAAATATTCGGTCTGTATTTAAATCTGAAATTAAGTATTTGACAATGCACACCGTCAGTATAATAATCAACAGAGTGGGTGCTCACTGCAGAGGTCCCCAAGAAGACCAAAAGAGGGGGGTCTTCATCAGGGGCATACAAATAAGGCCCTGACTAAGACCCACCACTTTTGGTGGGGGTCAAAATGCGTTGTTTTTTTTTTCTGTAAGTAATAATACATTTTTCAAATAATATTTTAGAGTGCCCTGCTTTTCTCCTATTTTGTATTAAAATCTAAGTCACAGTACAGGTTTGGCTGAAATTTGTTATTAGTGATGAGTGAATCTGTCCTGTTTCGTTTCGCCTAAAAATTCACGAAACGACAGCAAAATTCGCGAAGCAGAAAAAAATCTGCGAAACGTGTTTGCCACACAATTTTTTTGGCGTCGGCGTCTTTTCTCGTTGCCTGCGCCTGTTTTTGCCGCTACCGTGCGGTTTTTTATGCGACCGCGCCTATTTTGACGCAAGACTAATTTTTCGGCGGCGGATTTTCTCTGAAGTTTCACAAAACAATTCGCCAATGGCAAAAAATGGAAATTCGCTGAAAATCTATACCTGGCGAAAAAATTTTTGCTCATCACTATTTGTATCCATCATAATATCTTCAGCCTCTTGACTTTGGAATGGGCAGTTAAAGTTTTGTTTGTAATAATTACTTTACAGACATCTTAGAATGAGGAAACACAGTTTTAGGAAACCTATAAATGAATTATTAGTCTATACACTAGTTAAGACAAATGTGCAAAAAAAATGTGTTCTAGTGACCAAAGACACACACACACCAGTGTAACTTCAAAGAGGTATCGACTGTGTTTTACTCACAGCTGGTTTTCAACAAACAAGTACCTTTTAAAAATTTCTGTCATTTTAACTGCCTCGAGAGGAAACTTCCGCGATTTCAGGGAAATCACGCCGCCGCATATGCCATCTCACCGGCAATTTACATTTTCGCCGGTGGGATGGCATTTCTCCCCGTGTGCCAGAGCCCTAAAGAAGCAAAATTATGTTTCCATCCCTCAAGTTAATGCCCTTTTTAAAGCTCTATTTGCTGTAGTAGCCACTGAATGACACTGCATAGAATTACACAGCTTATTGTTGATCTTTTTCAATTAATGAGACCCAGGACACACTACCATTTAGTGTATAACTCACAGTTATGTTATTTCTACTAAAGTGCATAACCTTGCACTTATTAACATTGAACTTTATTTGCCAGTTTAGTGCTCAGTTTTCCAGTTTAGTCAAATTGTTCTGCAAAGTATCAGCATCCTGCGTAGAACTTTTTTTGCAGAATTTAGAATTAGAAAAGATTGAGATAGTACTTTCACCCACCTCAAAGTAATTAATAAACAAGTTAAAAAGCAAGGGCCAAGGACAGAACACAACAGTAGTCCTATCAAATGCTTCATTTACTTCCACTTTTTACAGTATATGCTTTAGCTAGTTCTCAAAGTACAAATACTATGTTCCAGGCCAATATTCCTTAATTTAACCAGTAACCTTCAGTAACCTTCTGTGTGGTGCTTTAGCAAAGTTTAAGCATATCACATCTACTGCCTTCCCAGAATCCAGGTTCCTGCTTACCTCCGTATAGAAGATCATTAAATTATTTTATAATAATATGTTATTTATATTGCACACCAGATTTGCAATACACAGTACCTAAGAACCAACAAAACATATTTTTCAGTTAAATAATTTTTTAAAAAGCACATTGAAGGTTCTTTAGGGAGTGTACTGATGGACATATAATGGAGCTTGCAGTAATATCCTGTATTAATTTACATACCAGAATGTTTGTTTTTCATGTACCTAGGGGAAAGAAACATAAACTCAAAAAAGGTCACATAGCTTTTTACAGAGTCTACGTTTTCCCACCTCATAACACTTTTCCTTGACATTTGCTCAACTCTTTCCGCTTGCCTGGATCTCTTCATTCAATATTCTGAGAATTCAAAACTCAAGCAGAATTACTTCTGACAGAATATCTTTGATGACATTCCCAGTACTATTGAACGATATTAGGCATATTGTGATATTTGCTTTGATAAGTTATGTTATCATCTATTTGAATTACCTAATACTACGGCACTACTAATACACTGCTTCAGGGCCTGAGTATGAGCAGCATGAATACCACATGTTTACAGTAATTAAACATAAGCAATATGTATGCATTTGTATATTTATTTATATGGCACTACAATTGTATTTGGTGCTTTACAAGGTGTGAACATACACAAAGGTATAGCCCCTAATCAATGCTTAGGAGCTTATAGGTTTTAATACACAGTTGGGATGAGGTCCCTGCCCCAAGGAGCTTACAATCAATTAGGAAAAGAAAATAAACAGAAACAAAAAGGGGTGTGTTGCTGCAGAGGAAAGCTAGCATCTAGAAGGTGGTTTTTAAGGAGCTTAGAGAAAAGTTCCTTTTTTGAAACATAAAAACAAAAACTGTATAGTACCACACAGGTTTACACTAATTCCCTTTGTATTCTTTTTATTCACAATGTATATCCACATGCTCTTTTTCCTTGAGATCATTCAGTTCCAATTTCCTTCCTTACTGGATGATAGACTTCCCCAGAGAGTCAGATCTTTAACATTCTTGTACATGTGTCTGGAATGCTGAGCTACTTGACTATCTTAACTTGACTATGAGTTATGAAAGCATTATCCATGTTACTCTGGCTCACGTGTAATAAAGGTTGGGGTTCCCTAACTTAGGGGGTTCCTGCTACTATGCTAAATTACTGGTGAAAAAATGCTGCCTTATGGACAAACTACATGGATATATAACTACATGGTGGGCAAAATACATGACACTTGCATTTGCTTTTGAATTATTAGAAAGGTGGATAGGGTAATTTGTCGCAAAGACCCTACACGCCGAACTGTGTGTTGCTTGCCTGGTGCTAGGGTTCGGCATGTGGTGGAACGAGTAGACAAATTGTTGGGAGGGGCTGGGGAAGACCCGGCGGTCTTGGTACACATAGGTACCAATGGCAAAGTTAGAGGAGGGGGGGAAGTCCTCAAGAACGATTTTAAAAAGCTATGCGAGAAGTTGAGGGCGAGGACTTCCAAGGTAATTTTCTCAGAGATATTAGCTGTGCCACAAGCAACGTTAAGAAGGCAGCAGGAGCTTAGGGAGATTAATGCATGGCTGAGAGATTGGTGCAGGGAGGAGGGCTTTGGGTTTCTGGAGAACTAGGCTGATTTCTCAATCGGCTACAGGCTCTTTGCCAGGGATGGGCTACACCTCAATGATGATTGGGCAGCTGCTTTGGGGGAGAAGATGGCTAGAGGGTTGGAGGAGATTTTAAACTAGGAGTGGGGGGGGGGGAGGGTGCAGCGGGTAATTCTGTGGTAGACAGGATAGATGAGGTAGTGGGCATAGTAAGGTAAAATGGGGGAGGAGACTTGCTTCGGGATACTGATAATGGCAGGGAGTAGTGATGGGCGAAATGTTTCGCCAGGCACGGATTCGCAGTGAATTTCCGCGTTTCGCCATTGGCGGATTGTTTCGCGAAACGGATGAAAAAATTCGCCGCACGTCCAAAAATTGTCACCGGCGTCAAAAAAGAATTGTCGCGGGCGTCAAAATAATAGCCGCGCGACGAAATAATAGCCGCGATCGACGAAGCAATAGCCGCGCGACAAAATAATAGCCGCGGGCGACGAAACAATAGCCGCGCGACAAAATAATAGCTGCGGGCGACGAAACAATAGCCGCGCGACAAAATAATAGCCGCATGACATTTTCACCGTTTCGCGAATTTTTCGCCGTTTCGCGGATCTTTTTAAAGGTTCGCAAATTTTTCGGCGAAGCGAAACGGAACAGATTCGCTCATCACTAGCAGGGAGGACCATAAGTTGTTTATGCGTCATTCTCATGCTGGTACCAGTATTAAATGTATGTTTACCAATGCAAGGAGTCTGACTGGTAAAATGGGAGAGCTGGAGGTACTGGCGTTGGAGCGGAAATATGACGTGATTGGCGTTGCGGAAACTTGGTTGAACGAGTCGCATGACTGGGCAGTTAATATTGGGGGTTATACATTGTTTTGGAGGGACAGGGGCAATAGAAAAGGAGGAGGAGTGTGTCTGTTCGTTAAGCAGGAATTAAAAGCAAATATTAAAGAGGAAGTGATGGGGGTAACAGAGGGAGCTGAATCCTTATAGGTTGAGCTTCTCACAGATAGTAAAAAATTTACCAAATTAATTGTAGGGGTATGCTATAGACCCCCTAATGTAAGCGAAGAGGAGGAGGCCCAGCTCCTGTTGCAAATAGAAAAGGCTGCTAGTTTGGGGCAAGTGATAATAATGGGGGATTTTAATTATCCTGATATTGACTGGAGCCATAGTACTGCCAGGACAGTAAATAGGAACAAGTTTATAAACTTGCTGCATGACAACTTTATGTCACAGGTTGTTGAGGAGCCAACCAGGAACCATGCTATATTGGATCTAGTGATCTCTAATGACCCAGAACATAAAGCAAATGTGCAAGTGGTTGAACCCCTGGGTAATAGTGACCATAATGTTATTTCATTTGATGTTTGTTGCAGGAAACAAATTTACACTGGGGCAACAAAGACACTGAATTTTAGAAAAGCAAATTTTAGCTCCTTAAGGGCAGCGCTTCAGGGCATAGATTGGGGCATTATGTTTTATGATAAAGAACAGAGCAGAAATGGTTGTCATTTAAAATGATATTACATCATTACTGTTCTCAATTTATTCCATTAATAAGAAAAAGTAGAAGTGTCAAGAATCACCCTATGTGGCTTAACTCTGAGGTAAAGAAGTTAATAGGGAAAATAAGGAAAGCTTTTAAGAAATATAAGTCAGAGGGGACAGTAGCTGTGTTTAATGAATATAAACACTATAACAAGTGTAGTAAAACAGCAATCCAGAAGGCAAAGATAGAAAATGAGGAGCGCATTGCGGCAGAGGCCAAGACTAACCCCCAAAAGTTTTTTAAGTATATTAATAGTAAAAAGATTCAGGTTGAGGGTGTGGCCCCATTGAGTTATAGTAACAATATGGTTACAGCGGATACAGAAAAGGCAGATGTGCTTAACCAGTTCTTTTCTTCTGTGTATACAGTAGAGGAGCCAGTGGGCCATGTCCCACCCAATAGCTTTACTGTTGCCTCAGCTCCAACTACACAGTGGTTGACACAGGATATGGTGCTTAAAGGGTTACACAAGATAAACATAAACAAGGCACCTGGGCCAGATGGAATGCACCCTCGGGTACTGAGAGAGCTAGGGTCAGATTTACAGTGGCCTTTGTTTCTGATATTCTCAGACTCTCTTTCATCAGGTATGGTACCTAGGGATTGGAAGAAGGCGAATGTCATTCCTATATTTAAAAAGGGAGTAAGCTCTCAGCCTGGCAATTATAGGCCTGTAAGTTTGACATCCGTGGTGGGCAAGTTATTTGAAGGCTTGTTAAGGGATCACATACAAAATTATGTAGTGGAGAACGGCATTATGAGCAGTAATCAGCATGGCTTTATGAAGGACAGGTCATGTCAGACCAATTTAATTGCTTTTTATGATGAGGTAAGTAAGAAGCTGGACAGTGGGGATGCAGTAGATATAATCTATTTGGATTTTGCCAAACCATTTGATACCATTTCCCACAAATGACTGCTTTCTAAACTAAGGTCTATTGGTCTTAGTGAAGTCGTTTGGTCATGGATAGAAAACTGGCTACAGGATCGGGTACAGAGGGTTGTTGTTAATGGTACATTGTCTACTTGAAATAAGGTTCTGAGTGGGGTCCCTCAGGGTTCTGTACTGGGTCCACATTTGTTTAACTTGTTCATAAATGACTTAGGGGTGGGTATTACAAGCAATGTATCAGAGTTTGCAGACGACACAAAACTCTGCAGACCAGTCAATTCTATCCAGGATGTGGCATTCTTGCAGCAGGATCTTGACCAACTGGCAATCTGGGCAGCTGTGGATAAATGTAAGGTCATGCACCTGGGATGTAAAAATATGCAAGCCACTTATACCCTTAATGAGACTACACTAGGCAAATCCATAATGGAGAAGGACCTTGGAGTCCTTGTAGATAATAAACTTGGCTGTAGCAAGCAATGCCAGGCAGCAGCTGCAAGGGCAAACCAGGTTTTGAGCTGTATTAAAAGGGGTATAGATTCACGGGAGGAGGAGGTTATTCTTCCCCTTTACAGAGCACTGGTAAGGCCCCATCTCGAATATGCTGTTCGGTTTTGGTCTCCAGTGCTCAAACGGGGGTCCAGAGAAGGGCAACTAAGCTGGTAACGGGTATGGAAAGTCTCAGTTATGAAGAAAGACTGGCCAAGTTGGGTTTGTTTACACTGGAGAAGAGGCACTTAGGAGGTGATATGATAACTATGTATAAATATATAAGGGGATAATATAATAACCTTTCTAATGTTTTATTTACCAGTAGGTCCTTCCAACGGACATGAGGGCACCCACTCCGTTTAGAAGAAGGGAGGTTCCATTTAAAAATTCGGAAAGGTTTTTTTACTGTGACAGCTGTGAAGTTGTGGAATTCCCTCCCCGAATCAGTCGTACTGGCTGATACATTTGATAGCTTTAAGAAGGGGCTGGATGGATTCTTAGCAAGTGAGGGAATACAGGGTTATGGGAGATAGCTCTCAGTACAAGTGAGGGAATACAGGGTTATGGGAGATAGCTCTTAGTACAAGTTGATCCAGGGACTGGTCCGATTGCCATCTTGGAGCCAGGAAGGAATTTTTTCCCCTGTGCGGCAAATTAGAGAGACTTCAGATGGGGATTTTTGCCTTCCTTTGGATCAGCTAGAAGTTAGCCAGGTATATATAGGCATTATGGTTAAACGTGATGGGCGTATGTCTTTTTTCAACCCAACTTACTATGTTACTAAATGGCACCCTACATCCTTGCTATTTTTAGTCCTTTTTCTTAATCCATAGAAAATGTATTTCTTGCATAAAGGCAAACACTTTAAAATAAAATTACAATTCAAGATACATAGTTGTCTACCACCTTATAAACATCAAACTTTTTTTGTAGGGCCTTATTAACTTTAAAATAAACTGATCCTTTACTACCCAGCCCTTCTTACTATTATCGCACAATAGCTATAAATGAATGGGGCCTTGGTACCAGAAGGAGTAATTAAATTCTGAAATATTTTTATATAGTTAAATCCAATCTGTAAGCTTATAGCCACATCATGCTAGAATTTTTAGAGGGCTAAATTTGCTGGTACTGTAGAAAGAAATGACAGTAAATCAATTCACTTTGAGGCTTAGTCAATCCACTCTAATTGAAGGTAGCATCCAGGAGTTTTGTAATGATCTACAAATAATAAATAGCCAAATCTTTAATATAGGGTCCTAGGTACAATTAATATAGGCCTTTGTTAAAGCAAGGATTTCTAGATTTTCACCTTTTATTTAAATATTATCAGTATAGGAATTCTAGCAATGAAAGCATTGTTAGCTCAATCCCTTATTATTATACTGGTTAAAGTTCCATGAATTGACAAGGAGGGATTGTGACCTCATTTATACACAGTCACAAGGAAATAAACAATTCACATATAAATGAATTTAAGTCCTTATATTAGATGTAAATAAGGTGCAAAGGGATAGTAAAAAAAGGCATTATATAAGCATGGTTAATAATTCTCATAGCTGTTCATTAACTTCTGTCAACCTTATCACAGTCTCATTTTCACAGCTTTACTCTTTTGTCATTTTTGTGCCACAGCAAAAGGGTTAAAGACAACATTTCAAAATATTAACAAAAGTAGAATAACACTGCTTAGGAAAAAAAGAAGACGAGAAGAACTTGTCAAAAACAGTTGTGCCATTTTCTGACTTTTAATGATTCAGGCATTGTAAAAATATATCTATTATGTATAATATATTTAGCCTTTACATATTTACTTACCATGTGTTTTGTACAATCTATTCATATTTTTATTTTTAGAGCTGAGCCCATTTTTGCCTACGTGGGTAGCCATATAAGCAATTTATCTTGGTGGCATGTCAGAAATGTAGCACAATTTCAGCAGTACGGAAATTATTATTTTGAAATAATAATTTGTTATGGACCATTGAGCAATAAAATGATTGGCCAAAAGGAATTACTCATTTAGAGTTTTTGATGAAACAGAACACATCAAACAAATCTTTTAAAAATATGGGAATAGCAACATTTGACTGCAACGTGCACAGGGTAATAAGGTAACAGGAGCAAAGTTTGCTTTAGTCCATTTATCAATATTAACCAATGAGCAGCTAGCGTTTATTGGTCTACAAAATTATTGCTGTTTTTAGTTCTGAACACATGCATGTGATCCTATGAGAGGAAGGTGGGAGATTGAGGATGCCGGCCTCTGTGGCATCCTTAGTAAAAATCTAGCCCCGGATATTAAGATAGCTGTTATGTAACCTTTTAGCGTGTAAAATCACTAAACTGAAAATTTCAATTCGAGGAATGCAAAGAAATATGTCATAATGTATCACTCTTAGGGGCACATTTACTAACCCACGAATCCGAATTGGAAAAATTCCGATTGGAAAACGAACATTTTGTGACTTTTTCGTATTTTTTGCGATTTTTTCGGCGCCTTTACGACTTTTCGGAAATTGTCGCGACTTTTTCGTTACCGAGCGATTTGCGCGAAAAAACGCGAGTTTTTCATAGCCATTACGATGCGCTCGTTTCTTGTCGCGACTTTTTCGTATTGAGCGCTCGTAAGCAGCGGGCAAAACTTTCAGACTTAGGGGCTGATTTACTAAGACACGATTTCGAATCCGAATTGGAAAAATTCCGATTGGAAACAAAAATTTTGCGACTTTTTCCTTTTTTTTGCGATTTTTCCGGCGTCTTTACGATTTTTGCGTAAAAACGCCGAAAAAAAATCGCAAAATTACCGATCATTACGAAAAAAACGCAATCGGACGCATTCGGCCCGTTCGTGGGTTAGTAAATGTGCCCCTTAGCATGATTTTGGAAGCCTCCCATAGGACTCAATGGCACCCTGCAGCTCCAACCTGGCCCAAGAAAAGTCACCATACTGAAGCTTGAATGAATCTGAATCTTTCGTACTCGGCGCGAAAGCTGCGAAAAAGTCGCGACTTTTCGCGCAAGTAGTAACGCTATGAAAAAATCGCCAGATTTTGTGCAACATTCGGAATGTAAGTAAATGTGCCTCTTAGTATTAGAATTTACCATAGCAATATTTACATGTATCTGAATAAAAGCACCTTATTATAGAATTGGACGCTTTGTAGACTAGATATTTAATGCTTGAACACATTTTCACTATATCAAATGCAATAGATATTTTGCTAACTGGAAATGGGGATTTAATTCAATTGAGCATATTAGAATTAGCATCAATGAATGTTTTATTCATAATGTGTCCTTGCTCTTTATGTGTAGAGCCATTTTACTGCATTATTTAGTAAAGTAATAAAAATATGCTTTGATGACTTAAGATCATGTATTTAGATGATCTGAGACATTTTTCATATTGGTATACATAAAATGATCACATATTAAAAATACATTATTTCAACCTTTAATTCAGAATTATATAGTCTTTATATAATTATCTTACATAGTGTTCCATACTTGGATTTTGGATGTCTCTATTATGATTTCAGAGAATATTAAAAAAACAGTTTGATACAGAGTTATTCAATTTTTCTTTAGTATGGCTCAGAGCAGATGATTTATGTGTGGGCTGCAAAAGGCCAGTCCTGCCACAATTATGTCACATGATCATAAGACTAAGATACATCAATCTTGTGCCCCACAGCTCCTGCTTACCTCCCAAGCAAGCCTTAATTATCAGCACAGATATTGTTGTTAAATGTGTCCATACTGAGTGCAAAGTCTGTGCAGGTTTTCCTTTACATATATACATTTGTAAAAATCTAACTTTGTGCTATTTATGCTATTTATTAACTTTCTTCCACATGAAAGTTATTCAAATTCTGTATTTGCATATTTTTATGTGCTTGAAAGGGTGTGTTAGCTCTACACACCAAGAAGATTCTTAGCTTGTGTGGCTTAAATTAATGACTGTTTTGTAATGACTAAGCATTTGTTAATGTATTATTAATGTAAATTAATGTATAAATAACGGTTTGAAATTTAGAAACATAGGTGCTGCTTTGGGTCACATACTGTACAATATTCCAACGTTACATAAAAATGCTTAATATTACTTTAGAAGCGATGGCTGGCTATCTTCACATAAATAAACACACAGACACAAACCCTGGAATGTCTAAGACCTGGAGTTTTCCAGATAAGGGATCTTTTTGTAATTTGTAATCGCCAAACCCATAGGATTGTTTTGCCACCAATATGGATGTAAGCAACTTAGTTAGGATCAAGTACAAAGTATTATTTTAATCCTAAAGACAATAAGGAAATCATTTTAAAAATCTGACTTATTTGTATAAAATTGTATTTTTAAGAGAGAGCCTTACTGTTACTCCCATACAACATCAGCAGCATAACAACATCAGGCCGTGCCCCCCACAAGAAATCTTCAAGGGTGCCCAGTTGCACTGCAATCTAAGTGGCTATAGAGAAAACTGACCCCTCTCCCCATCCACCTCTGCTTCCTCTATACTTACGCCACTGCTTAAATTACTTTTGGCCTTTCACCATACATAAAAAACTACAACTAATATCACATACATTGCCAATAAAATACTTCACTTGTGTACCATGCTGAAAGTATGTGGCTTAAGGCAAAATCGCAAACTTTTTTGGGACCTGAATGCCTCTAGTGCAAATATGAACAAAATAGGGGCACATTTACTAATGCACGAACTGGCCTAATGCGTCCGAATGCGTTTTTTTCGTAATGATCGGTATTTTGCGATTTTTCGGAAAATTGTTGCGACTTTTTCGGAGCCGTTACGACTGGTTTGCAAAATGTCGCAACTTTTTCGTAGCGTTACGACTTGCGCGAAAAGTCGCGACTTTTTCGCAGCTTTCGCGCCGAGTACGAAAGATTCGGATTCATTCAAGCTTCAGTATGGTGACTTTTCTTGGGCCAGGTTGGAGCTGCAGAGTGCCATTGAGTCCTATGGAAGGCTTCCAAAATCATGCTAAGTCTGAAAGTTTTGCCCGCAGTTTACGAGCGCTCAATACGAAAAAGTCGCAACAAGATACGAGTATATCGTAACGGCTACGAAAAAGTCGCGAATAATACGAAAAGGCGCAAAATGTTAGTTTTCCAATCGGAATTTTTCCAATTCGGATTTTAATTTGTGTCTTAGTAAATCAGCCCCTTAGTATTTACACTTTCAAATAAAAGGATATTTTAGCCTTAGAATTATATCTGATAATTAAGATTTTTAGCTTTTTTCATAACTTACATTCAAGCATTTGCTATGCAGTATGTAGAAAATATTTTGAAGTAAGCAACTATTTTGGAAATATGAATTAATGGTGATTTTTTCCATGGGTAAATAAATATTAAGGATTGACACGCCTAAAATATGCAATTTGTAATTGTTCGGAAGGCCTCTTGTAAAATTCTGTTATAAAGTTTTAAAGGACTTAATGAAGAAAAATAATTCTTCATTTGTATTCATATACAGAAGATTCATAATCAAGGTAGCTTTGATATAAATACTGAAACTGAGGAAACAGAATTCTAGATTGACTTGGCAGACAATTATCAGCTTAATGCAGACAGAAAAATTCAGGCAGTTCAAGTAAGCTACTATTACCAGACCTATACTTTTCCACAGATCTATAATTACCATTTAAGCAAAGCTTAATAGCACAATATGGTGTCGTTTTCATAAATGTTCTGGTTAACACAACATTCTAATATTTTAACTGCTGTAACATGCTTGTATTTCTTTAGATTGCTTCCTCTTTACTAGACTTCCATTTAAATTCAGAGGAAGTTATTGTTGCAAATAAAACATCTGGGTGGTACAGTGGACAACATACAATTTGAAAAGCTACACTTAGAAAAAATAAAAAACATTATTAGAAATATACATTTATTTATCTCTGTAAAACTAGTGTAAAAACTGTATTTTAAACCAAATAAGATAACTAGCAAGGGAGAATGAAAGGAGAGATCAAAGAAAAGAAGGAAGATGGGTAGGAAGGGATGGGTTGTATATAGCTTATGCAAGGCTACTACAACAAAATGAGAGAGTACAGTTTTAAGAAGTCCAAAGGAAAATGCAAGTGAAAAATTATTTATGATTTAATTTTTAATTTATTTATTATTTAATGTTTCATTAAACAAATACAAATGAAAAATAAAAAATAAGGCACTGAATCTCATTAAAATCATGACAACCCAAAAACTGAATTAAATAGAAATATACTGTAGGTGCTAAATTGCACGAGTGCAGTTGCAATCACTTGTGCAAGTGAGCACCTATGTTAGTAAATTAATCTCTTTATAATCCTAAAGAAAGCCCTAACACGGCACTATGGTTCAACATTGTGTAGCAAGTTGGATGGAAAAAGAGCTGTATCATAGCAGGTCAAATACACCACGATTTACGTATATGTTGTTAAATATGAGCAAAAATATATGAGTAAAAATAGAAATGATGTTTCAAAATTCAGACACTGTGAGCACCTAAAAAGATTAATACAGGTATCGGACCCCTTATCCGGAAACCCGTTATTCAGAAAGCTCTGAATTACGGAATGCCCGTCTCCCATAAACTCCATTTTAATCAAATAATTCAGAATTTTAAAACTGATTTCCTTTTTCTATGTAGAAATAAAACAGAACCTTGTAATTGATTCCTCCAACTAAGATATAATTAATCCTTATTGGATGCAAAACAATCCTATTGGGTTTAATTAATGTTTTATTGATTTTTTTAGTAGACTTAAGGTATTGAGATCCAAATTACGGAAAGACCCCTTATCCGGAATACCCTTGGTCCCGAGCATTCTGGATAATGGGTCCTATACCTGTACATAGAAATTTACATCATTAATAAATATTTATTCTTTGGGAACTATTCTACAATATTGGACAAATTTGTGTCCATTTAAGAATTGAACTGTGAATGCATCTTTAAGACAACACCAATAATTATTATTTTTAAAAAATGTAACTTTCTGTGAAGTTTCCAAAGGTGCCAAAAACTGGAGTGAGAATCAAAATCCATTATGCCTACTATGCATTGTTTGCAAAGGAAAATGCCCCAAAAACCTTTTAAAACCATGAAGCAAAGCAAGATTTTCTAGTTGCTAAAGTCACTGACTTCTACATGATTTCGACAGGTTTTAGATGCTGTATTTTTTCTTTCAGATTTTTGCGGTTTTGCTGCATAATAAATCTAAAAAAACCATGTTATTTTTGTGACAAAATCATATTTTTAAGTAAAAAACCCAAACTGAAAAAACTGAACATTAGTAAATGTCCCCTTTAGTAAATCACCTTTTACATCATTATTACTCTGTTCTTATAAGTGAGCCTAAGTTGTCGACCTATAAGTAAGTAGCCCAATGACCCGTAGTAAAACGTAGGGAAGCAGGGGCATGACAGATACGTTGGTAAGACTTAGCCACTCCCAGTTGCAGGTGATTGGTTGATTTGTAAGGGGTATAAAATGCTGGTAACTGTTCCCGCTTCTCAATCCATTTTAGTCAGCATAGTAAAACGCCCACCCTCCCTCCCTATAGAGGTGGAGATAGCGGAGTGTCGTTGGCGGGGTGATTAAGTTGGGGGAAAACAATGGTTGGGTTAGGAGGGGAGTTTTATAGTTAATTGGGGCTGGCATGCTTGGAACCTCAGGGGTAAGAAAGTGGATTAGGAGGTGATTTTTGTTGGGTAGTTGGTTCCGGGCTAGAAGGGCAGCTGGCAGCGCCAGTTGCGCTGCGCAGTTATTGGATTGTTACAGTGTTTGGTTATTTAAAAGTTGGTTTGTTTGTTATACAAACATTTGTGTTATGTTTGAAATGTTGTTTCACATTTGTTATATATGTTATGTTTTAAATTAAAACTTTGATTGTTGTTAATAAATTATCTGCGGCCATTTTATCCCAAGAATTGGTGTCCGTGTTGTTTATTGGGGATGGTAAGTAAACAGGTAAAAAGGAGGGTGTTGGTTGGGAGAAGGGCGGGTCAAGATCCAACGTTACTCATGTCATGTGCATCTCTCCATCTGACTCACTACATCCGCAAGCTTGCTTTGTTTTTGGATGTACCCTGAAAGTCTAGCTTTTCCTTGTCCTCAGTGTCTTCTTGGAAAACTAGAAACTGTCACATTTAGGTGGAGGGTACTATAAGCTACAATTTGTTGTAGTCATATCAACATGAGTCAAAATGAGTTTGAGGGTATTCTTGTATTGTTGTCTAGAAAGTGTTAGTTTTCCTTTGATATATTAATATTGCCGAAAAATGCCTAATATCCTTTCAGATCAGAAATATTGCCAGTTGTTATAAGATAAATTACTTCATTTCAGCACAGTGAATTGATATATTTGCTCTCTGCAGATGGCAGTCATTTGCTGTACAAAATAAAGTGTTCCCTGTGCATCTGAAATTTTAACCCCAGTCGGTTCACTGGAGTGGAACTTCCCTGCAGCATGGCTTAATCTGCTTCAGTGTATGAACTCCCTAAGCTTCCTTGTGCACTGCATTACTGTTAAAGGCCAGATTGTACTGATGCCTCTATAGTTGCTGCAAAAAGCAAGTTGTGCAAGCTTCAGTTTTTCTGGTTGTTCACACAAACAAACTGTTATTACTTCTCCTCCTTGGATTTTCTTTGTTTCTGTCTTGAAAGCATGCAGAAAAAGCAAGATGTTTCTGTTGTCTCAGAATTCATTGTGTTTGGCCTGTTTCTATTATCACAGCACTGGCAAAATGCTTAATGAGCCGCATACCTGTTGTCCCAGTAGGCATGACATTAACCTGTCCCTTTTTGTAAATTTTATGGACAAGAGGAGACCAACCTGTGGCTCTCCAGCTGAGATTGAACTATAGCTCCCAGCATTGCACAATAACCTTTAGCTGTCAAGGAAACCTGTGAGATGTAGTAAAGTACAACTGGAGGGCTGCTGGGTGAATTTAATTATTGTAAGATGTTATTTTACTTAATTATTAAGGCAGAATTTTTCTGCTGATTTGTTTAGTACATTGAAAGGGGTGGTCACTTGAATTATTAGTACAAATATTACCAAATTATTATTGCAACCTTTTAATTTTATATTTAACAGATTGCTGGCATACGTTGTTAACTGACACATGTTGGCCTCCTGAGGCTGCTGGCTGAGGTTCTCAGCTTACCAGATAAAGAGCAAAAGAGTGTGAGACAGCATTACATCACATAAGAGCATATTACTGCTCAGATGTTTTCAGGTTAGTCAGTGTGAATGCTCTGGATCATCTCCCAAGATGTTCAAGCTGTGATTCTGCTGAGAACTGGTGAGGAGGAGGGAAAACAACTCCCACATGGCTGTGAAGACAACGAGGAAAATGTCTATCCGAATAGCATGTTCTTGCAGCATTTAACATCTTGAAAGAAAACTGACTTCCATTTTTCAGTTTAGCTTATGAAACTTTGCAAATGAGACAGTTTCACAATTTGATGAGCACTGACTCAAGTACAAGTGCAAATAAGATGACATCCCAGAGAAAGGGATGAAGTCTCATAATTCTCTACCATTTAAGTGGATATAGTACTTACTCTGTAATATATCTAAATAATAATAATCCTATTGAAACTACAGCTAAAATGGATTAAAGTATTAAAGCTGTTCATAGCAGGATGTCACTAATATAATAATTCAAAGAAATAATTATTTTCAGCTGCATTTTGTGTGAAACATTTCTGTGTTTATGAAAGCCCAGAAACCGGGCCAAATGTCAGTTGAAAAGGCCTTGTTGTACAAATTCCATTTAAAGTTTCATCCTTAAGAACCGGGTACTTTAAATCAAAAGCCACAGCAGGCCTAGAAACTACTGAATATTAATATGCTATTTATTGCATCTGTCACGTCTATATGCTACTATGGAGAATAACTTTGACTCTCATATTCAGCAGAATCCTTAGAACCGCTATTGCAATAAACTCCTAGAAGTTACTCACCTCCCCATCTGCCAGATAGTTTACCCTCATAAAATCTGATCTCATGTCTTTGCAGTCTTTCTTTTTAGATACTTTTACCAACACTGCGAGAAAGCCGGTCTTATGCCACTGTATTTTGTTTAGTGTTATTTAGCTCTGCTTTAGAGTGCTGAGTCTGTAAGAGGCTCTACTAAAATTCCAAGAGAACTGTGGGTGGTCAAAGATGATGATTGAATAGTAAATTTAACAGACAGTAGGCATTTTTCACCACTTCCCAATCAAATAAACTGCAAACCAGAATGACAGCCATACTAAGGGGCTGATTTACTAACCCACGAATCCGAATGGGAAAAATTCAGATTGGAAAACGAACATTTTGCGACTGTTTCGTATTTTTTGCGATTTTTTTCGTCGCTGTTACGACTTTTTCGTAACCATTACGACTTGCGCAAATTGTCGCGACTTTTTCGTAGCCGTTATGATTTGCTCGTATCTTGTCGCGACTTTTTCGTATTGAGCGCTCGTAAACTGCGGGCAAAACTTTCAGACTTAGCATGATTTTGGAAGCATCCCATAGGACTCAATGGCACTCTGCAGCTCCAACCTGGCCCAAGAAAAGTCACGATACTGAAGCTTGAATGAATCCGAAACTTTTGTACTCGGCGCGAAGGCTACAAAAAAGTTGCGACAATTTGCGCAAGTTGTAACGCTACGAAAAAGTCGCAACATTTTGCGAAACAGTCGTAACGGCTACGAAAAAGTCGCAACAATTTCCGAAAAAATCCCAAAATACCGATCATTGCGAAAAAAATGCATTCGGACGCTTTTCGGACGTTCGTGGATTAGTAAATCAGCCCCTAGGTGTCAGTGATTATGATTCTTTTGTTTTAGATTGCTTGTGGGGATCAAAACATGTGTCTTCAGCTCACAAAACCTTATGGGGTGGCATCTGTAGATAATGAAATATTTTCATTTTAGTGCATCTATAAATTGATTCTTTCATGATTTTTGTGGTGTGCTTTTTATTTCTAAATTACACTATTTACATTGCAAATAATTCATTCTTCCATTTAAAATGTTGTTCTCGAACCAACAAATGTAGTTTTTTTTTAGTTGTTTTCAGTTGTAATATTTGTGTGTAGGCAGCTATCTTAATGCTCTGTGCCTGATTCTGAACTCTCAGAAGGATCTAGTGCTGCATGGTAGAACTACTTCCAGATAAGCTTTTGTTTATTTTGAATCAATATACTTTCAATATGACCCATAATCGCATAATAGCAAAGCAGTTTCTTCTTCTTGAGTGCTTTTAATATGTCTACCACTATGTGGGGCTTGTGAGCATATTTATGCAAATGATTTCTGAACTGCTGAAATCTTTTGTAGCCTTCAGGAAACCTTCTCTATGGAATGGTATTGGGATCTGGGGTTTCAGAAATCATTTGTATATGATGTATTTGAGGCTAAAGTTCCCCCTGCTTCTCACTCTGTCTCTCACTGTATTTAATGTATTTATGGTGCCACTAATTCTGCCCCTAACTGTATTTAAAGGGATTCTGTCATGAATTTGATCATGTAATTTTTATTTCTAAATCACACTGCTACATAGCAAATAATTCACTTTACCAATTATTCTTGAACCAACAAATGTATTTTTTTTGTGACTGATCCTGAGCTTTCAGAAGGATCCAGCGCTGCATATTAGAACTGCTTTCAGATAACCTATTGTTTCTCCTGCACCCATGTAACTGAAGGAGTTCTAAGCTGGACTTGGATTTTTAACTATTGAGTGCTATTCCCATATATACAACTTTTAGCAATGCAGGTGTCAGGTAGCTGCTATCTTGCTACCTACCCATTGCTCTGCTGATCAGCTGCTGGGAGGGAAGGGAGGAGTGAAATCCCTGCAACTTGCAGCTCAGAAGTAAAGTTTATAAGAGCACAAGTCACATGGCTGTGGCACCCAGGGAAATGAAGAATATGGCTAGCCCCATATGAAATTTCAAAATTAAAAAAACAGATTTGGTCGCAATTTGATGAGACCACGCCCATTTTAAAGACCACACCCATTTTTATTGTGCAATTTTACTGCCGTTTTGCTGATTGTTCGCCAAACCAAAACAGGACAGATTCGCTCATCACTAGCCATTACCCTCTGTCTCTCAATGTATTTAATATAGCTTGTGTGCCACTACTTCTGCCCTTGACTGTATTTAATGTATTTTGGGTACCTATACCTCTCACTGTATTTAATGTATTTTGGGCGCCAATACTTCTGCTCCTCACTGTATTTATTGTATTTTGGGTGCCACTACCCTCTGTCTCTCACTGTAATTAATGTATTTTGGGTGTCACTACTTTTGCCCCTAACTGTATAACATATTTAGGATCTGGGGTTATCTGGGGTTATGTACCATTATTTACAAGTGCATACTATATGCAAAAAGTGTATATCCTTTACTGTACACTCTAATTGAGCCTAATGGCACAAGAGGCACTTTTTACACAGGGTATTTTTGCTGTCAGCATTGCTGTTAGCCCATGGAGGCACTATCATTTAAGGCAGCTGAATCCTGTTGTTACTTGCCAATTTTCTGCTGAATGGCTGCCAGGGGGAAAGGGAGGGGGGTGAAATCAATTCAACTTTCAGTACAGCAGTAAAGAGTGACTGAAGTGTATCAGAGGCAGAGCACAAGTCACATGGCTGTGGGCACCTAGGAAAAATAGGAAATGCTAACCCCATGTCAGATTTCAAAATTAAATAATAAAAAAATCTTTTTATTCTTTTAAAAAACATATATTAGTGCAGAATCCTGCTAGAGCAGCGCTATTAACTGACGCATTTAAAAAAAAAAAAAAAGATGTTTTCCCTTGATAGTAATCCTTCAAATATTCAGGGGTAACTTACTGTATTTCCAGTCTTCTTCCATGTCCAAGACCTGTTATTCTCCTAAAGCACAGCCTGTGAGCAATTATAGTTTAAATGTTATTTGCAGCAGTTGTATGCAACTTATGAAAACTTTAAATTGCTAAACACGAGAATAATAAAAAAAACAAAAAAAAACAAAACCATTGCGATCATGCCAACAAATAGACTGTGTTCTGACTATCCCAATGTCATGTTGCCACTGCAACTTTAGATTTTGCATTTTAAAGAAACAGTAGCACAAAAAAGGTAATTCAAGTAATTTTACTAATTAAAATATAATGTACTGTTGCCCCTGCACTGGTAAAACTGATCTGTTTGCTTCAGAACACTGCTGCAGTTTCTATAAACAAGGTATGTGTAGCAATTAGAATGGAATGAAAGCAATTGAGATAATGCTAAATGGCACAGGTTAAATTACAGATAAGCACTGTAGAACACCATTATAATCTATATACTGTAGCTTATCTGCTATGCAACCAAGGCCTTTTCTCCTTTGCATGGCCACCCCCAAAGTTACACAGCAGCTTATTTATATAAACTATAGTTGTACTCAACTGACTCAAACACACACACAATTTTAACCAGTGCAAGGCAACAGTAGCTTATATTTAAATCACTTTAAACACGGGGTAAAAGGTAAGCGATTTAAGTCACTTGGGGGTGCCTAACATTTTGGCACCCCCAAGTGACTTAGACTTTCCTTCTCCTTTAAGGTTATTCGATGTGCTTATTTAGTTATATGACTTGTATGGCTAGAAGCACCAAATAGTAGTGTAACCCTTTCTTGGCTGTAACTAGCCAACAGCATGACTAGATAGGTCTAGAGCATGGGGTACACGCGACTCAGTCCTTCAGGATGGGCCTTCGCTATGTGGAAGTAACCAAATGGAGCTATGGTGTAGTGCAACTACAACCCACTGTAGCTGTGTGCAGTGCAGAATAACAAATGAGCGCCAGAAGGTTCTTACAGTTGAACAGTAGAACTGGTTTATTTTCAGCAACAAGCAACTTGCAGGGTTATGCAATATACTCACACATCAGTTAGCATAGCAGTTCTCTGAGGACAGCACAGAGAGGGTGCACACCCGCTCCTCCCAACTCCCCTGAGCCTGGGCAAGATCAGTGCCACCGGTTCAGTTGCTCACTCTGTGGAACAGTCAGCTGGATACCACTCTCCTCAGGCCCCACGGCAACTTTGGATCAGGGTTCAAACTACCTGCCTCCTAGGTCTAAGCCGTGGCCCTACACTAAGGCAACAATGAAAGGTACTCCCACAGCTACTTTCCTCTGAGCCAAACTGCTTGTGCTCTCTTCTCTCACTATCTCACTTTCCTAGAAAGTGCTCCACAAAACTTGCTATCTAACTGGTCCTCATTCACGGGGTCCCTGTCCCCGACTTCACCAGAGTGACTGACAACACTCTGGGGCACATGGCTTTACTGGGGGCCTAGTTCTTCTGCCTCCAGGCTCAATGACTCCTTTCCTTGAGAACACAGGCAGCCAAAGAGGCAGACCCACCCCCCTGCTAACACTATATCTGAGTGCCCAGGGAGTGGTCTCCCTGTTAACCAATAAACACACATATGAACTCAAAACTGATACATGGGTCTTTGCCCAGTAACAGCACAAAACCAGGAAGCTGCAGGGTTTAAAGCCATAGGGACTAGTTAACCCTATGGATCCCTACATTCACCCGGGGGAACAGCCATTCCGTCCCGGCAATGGTTCAAACACACATTTCAAGCATAATATACAGTGCAAGAATCAGTGCAACACACAGTACCAAACATCCTCTTCAGGTACCCTCTCCTGAGGCATACCAGGTACAATGGTTCCTGTGGACATAAAGAGGTTAAGGCACAAACATTAACTTTATTAAGCCCACTCCTGCCCCACCTTTATGGGCAACATAACATGATCATCCCCCTAAGTGTCTCTGTCCTTGGGAGTCCATAGGGGTTACCAACCAGTGGGAAATCCGGGCATAACCTCGCACCTTATATTCCTCCCAACCTCCTGGCCTTTAACCGCCATCTCTTTGGACGATAAAGCAGGGTCTATGGAAAGTCACTACAGTTGGGGTGTTCCGCCGCCGCAGTAACACCCAGGGGAAATGGCTTGCTTACCCCCCTCTCACAGCAATCCAGTCCGCAGCCACGGTCATCTGAAACTAATCCGGTTGCAGTCCTCAGTGGTAGCAGCCGCTTACCAAATCCCAATTAGGCAGCGTGTCTCGCTTGCATCTGGGTCCGAGGTCTGTCACAAAATGGCCAACACTCCGCGAAGTCTCGTCAACAAGCGTGACTTCCCGCGGAATCTCACAGAAGCGTGCCAAACTCCACAGCGATTGATTGACAGCTTCAACAGCCAATGGGTGCTTACGGGGGAACCTTCAAGCCCAAACCCACGGCCAAACACAACGTAGAATTCATGATCAGCATCCACAGGCGCCTTTTTCCTATCGAGTCCGGCAGCCTGTCAGCAAATTTTTAAAGGTACATGCACACCAGCTCAGCACCCTCAGGATAATGCTCCGCCCTGTTCAAGGATGGCTCTGCCCCACGTTGGGCGCCAAAATGTAACCCTTTCTTGGCTGTAACTAGCCAACAACACGACTAGATAGGTCTAGAGCATGGGGTACACGCGACTCAGTCCTTCAGGATGGGCCTTCGCTATGTGGAAGTAACCAAATGGAGCTATGGTGTAGTGCAACTACAACCCACTGTAGCTGTGTGCAGTGCAGAATAACAAATGGGCGCCTGAAGGTTCTTACAGTTGAACAGTAGAACTGGTTTATTTTCAGCAACAAGCAACTTGCAGGGTTATGCAATATACTCACACATCAGTTAGCATAGCAGTTATCTGAGGACAGCACAGAGAGGGTGCACACCCGCTCCTCCCAACTCCCCTGAGCCTGGGCAAGATCAGTGCCACCGGTTCAGTTGCTCACTCTGTGGAACAGTCAGCTGGATACCACTCTCCTCAGGCCCCACGGCAACTTTGGATCAGGGTTCAAACTACCTGCCGCCTAGATCTAAGCCGTGGCCCTACACTAAGGCAGCAATGCCTGTCAGGAAGGGTACTCCCACAGCTACTTTCCTCTTAGCCAAACTGCTCGTGCTCTCTTCTCTCACTATCTCACTTTCCTAGAAAGTGCTCCACAAAACTTGCTATCTAACTGGTCCTCATTCACGGGGTCCCTGTCCCCGACTTCACCAGAGTGGCTAACACACTCTGGGGCACATGGC
Organism: Xenopus tropicalis; assembly: GCF_000004195.4. NCBI lineage: Eukaryota > Metazoa > Chordata > Amphibia > Anura > Pipidae > Xenopus > Xenopus tropicalis. The sequence continues at coordinate 61,937,181 of NC_030678.2, read as the reverse complement.
TTTACTGGGGGCCTAGTTCTTCTGCCTCCAGGCTCAATGACTCCCTCCCTTGAGAACACAGGCAGCCAAAGAGACAGACCCATCCCCCTGCTAACACTATATCTGAGTTCCCAGGGAGTGGTCTCTTTGTTAACCAATAAACACACATATGAACTCAAAACTGATACATGGGTCTTTGCCCAGTAAAAGCACAAAACCAGGAAGCTGCAGGGTTTAAAGCCATAGGGACTAGTTAACCCTATGGATCCCTACAGTAGCAAATAGCTGTGTATTTTCTCTTGTTTGCCTAGATTGTCATAGTTCCGGCAATGCTAACATATTTTTTTTATAATCTTCTTGTGCTGTTCTGTTGAACAAAAGAAACAAGGCATCGTCTGATCTGCATTGGTCTGCTTGTGTTGAACGTCAGCTCCCATTATTTTCTACCCAGTGCAAGTTGCAGTTCAGTAAGAGCTTGTACAGTAGTAATTTGTTATACAGAAATCCTCTAGGAAATTATATAATAATTTATGTTACAATAATAATATGAATTTTCATTGTACTTAGAACATTTAACTACATCTTAAATTTCTTTGCGGTTAGTGTTAGTTGCCAACTCCTCTATGAACCCATCGTCATCATATATTGCCGATCACATAAAAAGTAGGTCGGGGTTTTCATATTGATTATTTTTCTTAGGCACAAGACAGCTGTTAATGGATAGAACTTTTACTGTTATAAGCCAAGTTGTTGACCACCATTCTGGAACATACCAAAAGATTCAGATATGAGAACTCTGAGAATGAGAGCCAGAAGATAAGCCATTCAAATGCACTATTTTTATGCATTTGACAACTTTTAAAGCTTTTCTTTGACAGTAACCTAAAACATGTAAATCTAGCTTTCTGCTGACAGAATAAATATATGCAGTATTTATTTTAAACCTTTTTAATGCCATTTCTTCTTCAGTGTTATGCAGAGGCACATTTTTCTCTGTATTTATTCCTGCACTTTTTGTTATGATACTTATACTAGAAATATAATCTCCTTTCCCTCTGGCTTTGCATTCATTGCTAAAACTCAACTTAGATCTGATTTTTATTGGAGTATCAAATAGTCACATATGCAGAGGAAAACTTATAGATTTCCAATTCGCAGCCAGCTAAATTGTAGAACACTTACTAATTCTTCTTATGTAATGAAGCTAACTGTCTAAATTCTTTTATACAAGACAAAGCAATTAAATGGCAAGACAATTGATATTTCAGATTAAAAGTAAAGGTAAAACAAATAGAGATACTTATTTATAAAACAAAAGGTTTTTAAAACAGTAGGAATTCATGGAACTTTTAAACCAACATAGAGTTAAGGTGGCCATACACCTTCAGATCCGCTCGCTTGGTGATGTCGACAAGCGAGCGGATCTTCTCCCAATATCCCCCACCTACGGGTGGGCGATATCGGGAGAATCCAGGCAAACAATCGAATTATAACAATGGGTGTAGGCAAAGTCGATTCGGCGACCGCATTAACAAGCCAATGCGGTCCCTGATCTGACTACATTTTTTAACCTGCCCGACCGATATCTGGCCGTTTTCAGGGCAGATATCGGTCGGGCAGGCCCGTCATTAGTGCCCCTACATAAGCCGATTAGCTGCCAAATCGGTCTAAGGGGCCGATATGGGCAGCTAGAATCGGCCCATGTATGGCCACCTTTACTATAAACTTTAAAAAGTCATACAATGCATTCGCTGTTGCACTTTGTAAATAAGTCCTCTTATCTCTCTTTTTATGGCCAGATATACTACCTAATCTGTTTAAGCAGTTTCTTTTTTATTCATATATTAGACCTGTTTATGCTTAATACTCCAACTGGGCTGCTGTGCATACATTTGTTGCTTATATCTAAGATCAAACATCGGTCAATGATGTTAAGTAATGATAAATACAAGGTTATGCACTTTGGTAGAAAAACATGCATGATAGTTATACACTAAATGGTTGTGTTGGGAGCCTCCTAAAATGAGAAGGATTTGGGGATTTTTGTGAATAACAAGCTGTGTAATTCTAGACAGTGTCAGTCTATGGCTAGTAAAGCAGATAAAGTACTGCCTTGCATAAAAAAGAGCATTGACTAAAAATAAAAGCATAATTTAACCTCTTAATAGATCCCTGGTAAGGCCTCACCTTGATTATGCAGAGCAGTTTTATAGGATATTGAACTGGATAGAGTTCATGAGACATGTAACTAAAAAGAAAGGAAAAATGAAACTATGAAAATATTAAACTAAAAGGTTTATCAATGTTAAGGTTAGTTTTTAAGTACATTAAAGGATATTGTAGACCTTTTTCACATGGAAAAGAACAAAGAGCCACCACTTTAGACTTCAGGAACTGAACTTTCATTTGATGAGGGAGGGGAATTTGTGCCATGCCCTTCCAGGTTTTGTTGTATGGATGCACTAAATCCAGAATTCAGTTTGGGATACAGCCAAGATTTTACCTTTTTCAGCAGGATCCAGATTTGGCCGAATCCATGTGCCTGGTGGAACCCAATCCGAATTCTTAAAATCACATGAATTTTTGTCACATAAACACAGAAGTTGAACATTTTTCAGCAATAAACTATAGACTGTGTGGGTGGGAAAGGTGAGGGGCTGATAGAGGTCAGTTGAATGATCCTTTTCTGCCCAGGGGGGGATTAGTTATCCTTTAAAGTGCATTGAATGAATATGCTCCCCCCAGTGTAAGGGAGCTTACACTTTAAATACGTCTCTTTCTGGGTTGGAAATGCCTGCAATGGTTGGAAATGCCATGCATGAAAGAGGACTCGCTATTTATGTTCAGTATTAAATAAATAAAAAGATGTGCAAAACTATACTGTACTAATGCAATATGCTTGGAACTTGAACAGCAGTAAATACAGATGATTGTTATTGATGTTATTAAGTTACAGTGCTAGTGATCCAACTGTAATTGCATTAAAAAGTCATGTAAAATAATTTCATAATATTTAATTCTGTAGAGAATCCATCAAGACTTGTTGTATCATATTTAATTCTCAACTCGACAATTAAGCTCTACAATTTGGAAAAGAATAATACAAAAATAATATAAATGTCAGACTAATCTTGTTAGTCTTTTTCAGACAAATGTACAGATAGCTAATAAATGAATCATAAATCCAATGTTCCCTTTCATGGAAATCCCACTAGTGCTGTAATCATAAGGTACAATAACATATTAATAAACCTGAGCTTTAGTTGTAACCCTGTTTTAAAGTGAAACACTACACACTTAATAAACACAGAATGTAAGTCATTTTTTATCTTACAGCTATAGCAAATATAATATGCATGTGACCTATCTTTTTCATGGAATTAAAGTTCCATTAGCAGTACATTAGTATTTTATATACAATCTCAATCAGTTAGGTTCTCCCAATCAGTAGAGCCGTATACTAAGGGGCTGATTTACTTACCCACGAACGGGTCGAATGGAGTCCGATTGCGTTTTTTTCGTAATGATCGGTATTTTGCGATTTTTTCGTATGTTTTGCGATTTTTTCGGATTCTTTACGAATTTTTCGTTACCAATACGATTTTTGCGTAAAAACGCGAGTTTTCGTATCCATTACGAAAGTTGCGTAAAAAGTTGCGCATTTTTCGTAGCGTTAAAACTTACGCGAAAAATGCGCAACTTTTCGCGTAAGTTTTAACGCTACGAAAAATGCGCAACTTTTTACGCAACTTTCGGAATGGATACGAAAAACTCGCGTTTTTACGCAAAAATCGCATTGGTAACGAAAAATTCGTAAAGAATCCGAAAAAAACGCAAAACATACGAAAAAGTCGCAAAATGTTCGTTTTCAAGTCGGAACTTTTCCAATTCGGGTCGGATTCGTGGGTTAGTAAATCAGCCCCTAACAGTGGATTGAAGAAACTATTGGGGGAGATAGAGAAAGAGCAATTTACCTGTAATAGTTGCTTATTGTAGTGACTTTATTGTAGTGCCTGACATGTTTCAGGCCCCTTGCGTGCCCTTTATCAAGTAGACATACAATCTATGATGACACAATATTTCTATATACAGGATCAGACTGGGCCGGCGGGGCAACGGGTCCAGACCAGATCCCCACTGCGCTCCACCAGGCTGCTGATCTCCCTCCCCTGACGCATCTGAAGGTAACTATATTGTACGTGTGCTCAGAGGAGGGGGTTGGGCGGGGGGGGGCTCCACTGTGGCAGTCCCGATGGGCCCTGCACCCCCCAGTCTGATGATTGTATACAGCATTTGTGAATAAAATGTCACATATTTGGTCTACTTTTCTGAAACTTAGCACCATTATTTATCCCAGCATTTCTAGCTGTCAACTTGACGTGCTGAGAATTAATGTGTATGTGCTGAGCATATCTGCAGTATGTTGCACGTTTTCAGTTTATTGTTTATGAGGCTCCTATAAGGGATCCTATAATCACATCTACACTGTTAATTGTATATTTATTGTATATCATATAAGACGCATGGCTAGATTGTGCACACCATAATATGTACCTGCAAGATAGTTACTGGGCCTAGTGCACATTCACTCTTGTTGTTATTGTGCCATTTTTTATAGTTCTTTCCAGATAGGAAAGACCTGGAGCTATATATGCAGGGACTGCATGACAAGGGATCCAAATGCCAGCAGCCAGATTACACTTGTTTATGTTTAAAGATTGGCAGAATTAGATGTAGCTGTGATTGGGTGAGAAGTTATGAGTCAAGACGAGGGAAAGCTGGGATGGGGGTGGAGAAGGATAGGGATGTAATGTCAAGAGAGAAGCAGTTCACTTCCTTTTCTCTGAGCAGGTAGAAACTTGAGGCAGAGCTCTCTCTGCAACATGATGTTATCAGGAGCGGCTTTTTGCCGCCCCTTGTAACTGGGGCGCTTCTGCCGCCTGAGGCGAGTTTCTCAACTCGCCTCATGGCAGAAGCGCCCCTGGATGTTATTAGCTGCAGTATATACGCACTAACTCCTAAGTATACTGCTGACTTTAGAGGAAGAACAATTTGGACAGGCTGCTTGTTATTCTCTTGCTGTTTATTTGCAGTTTTACTGCAGTTAATCACACTGTAGTCACTCAGGCAGTATGGAAATCAGCCTGGGCCCAAAAAGGTACCCTCTGTATTGTATAGAATTCCAGGCTGTGACAGTGAGCTGCAGCTACTGCAACTCATTACAGTATACAGAGAGCTGTCGTTGGAGTATAGAGGGAGAGATGTGGGAAATATGGCAAAGACTGAATTCAGTAATCTTCCTGGGCTTTGCTTTACTAATACTACATATTACACGGTGCTTCTACAGTTATATTTACTTGATTCAGTAGCCTGTTGTTGGAGTTTGACCTATAATTATGCTGGGCCTTATCAAGTTGTGGATGTCATCTATATATACATGATTAACCCATGCAGAACCTGCAGGTTAGCCATATAGTTATTTTTACAGCATTGCCCTGCTATCATACCCTGTACAGGCTACACGCTGTCATTCAGGCTGTGTACATAGGGCAGAAGTTTAGGCACACACACACATATATATATAAAATTGCAGTACTATTGCTCCTGTGAGTGTATCATGGATACTCTGTTACATAATGTTAATAGCTGTGGTATATACAGTACACATTAACCCCTTATTATACTGCTAGCTTTGGGGGTAGAACTATTTTGGTAGGCTGATTGTTAGTCTTGTACCTTCTCCTTGCTGTTTTTACAGCAGTTAATTGCACTGTAGTCACTCAGGCAGCATGGAAGTCAGCCTAGGCCCGAAAGGTATCCTCTGTATTATATTATATAGAAATCCAGGCAGTGATACTGAGCTACTGCTACTGCAACTAATTCAAGAATATAGGGAGCTGTAGTTGGAGTATACAGAAAGGGCGTTGGGGCTTAGCCGGGTATTGGGCAAAGCCTGAATACAGTAAATTTATCAGGTTGTGCTTTAATAAGTCTGCACATTGCATGATATTTCTTTAGATATAGTTACTGGATTTAACAGGCTGTTGTTGGATTCTTACCTCTAATTTTACTGGGCTTTATTGAGTCACGGATTTCAGCTCATGCTCAGAGGAAAATCTGCTGCTACTGCAGATGGAACCTATAGTCAGTATAATCATCTATTAATATGTCTAGCTGGTTTCCAGATACCGATGGGTAAGTATAAAAAACAGTGCCTGCATATTGTAGCTTGGATTGGCTGTAGCTTTACTGCATTTTGGGCTGTGTGCATATATATATATATATATATATATGTGTAGCATACAACACCAACACATGGTAGGCCTCACAGTGCCTAGGGTGTAAAACTAGGTCCTGTAGGAGTGGTACCTGGATGCCTGGTTATAATTGCCCACCCAAACCCTAGCGGTTGGGTGGCTGGCATGCCAGGTAAGCCAGGAAGGCGGATGGTGGTTGATTATTGGCAAGCATTCCCTCTAGAGAAAGGTTTGTTTAAAAACCCGCAGTGCTTGAGAAAATAGCATATGCCTAGCACAATGTCACTTTGTTCCATGGCACTCAGCTTGCATTTCACCATATCTGTTCAATGATATAGAATTAGCAACTCCCCTCCCCCCCATATTGTATCATACGGGCCTGCTTATTGTAGCTTCCCTTTGCTTACCCTTGGAGCTGGGGTCTCTGAACTGGGTCTCCACAGTGTGGAAGGGCTGTTATGGAAGCAGCATTGTAGCGTGGCCAGTTGGCCTTAACCTCAGAGCTGGGATCTCTGAGCTGGATGTCCACAGTGTGGATAGGTGGCTACTGGACCAGTATGTCAAAGTGGTTGGTTGACCTTACCCTCTGAGCCAGGAATGTACGGCTGGAGGGAGGTCTCCACAGAGAGGATGGGCGGCTACAGGAGCAGCATGGTAAGTGGTCAGTTGACCTTACCCTCTGAGTCAGGCATATAAGGCTGCAGGGAGGTCTCCACAGAGAGGACGAGCTACAGGAGCAGCAAGGCAAAGTGGTCAGTGGACCTTACCCTCTGAGCCAGATGTAAACGGTTGGAGGGACATGGTAAGTGTTTGGTTGATCTTACCAACAGGGGCAGCTGAGGGTCCCCAGAATTGAATTGAATTGAATCAAATTGCCTTTGAAAGGCTGTGTTAGCATCCTATTCCACCACATGGGTAAATGGTAATTTAAAATAATGCTACAAATTCTTAAGCAAGTCTCTTGGCCAATAGAATGTTCTAGTCGTAGTTGGTTTTTGTGCTCATCAAGTTCACTAGCTTAAAACTATTTGGGCTGGTACGAAATTTCTAAAGTTTTGAGACAAATGTAGTAGTAATGATATAAGTCTTTACAGGTGTCACAGGAGCTCCTCATCTTGGATTCTGGTAGAACTGTCTGGGACACTGCACATGCTCAGTGTGCTCTGAGCAGCTTTTGAGAAGCTAACGTTAGGGATCTTGCACATTATCAGAAAATGAGCCTGCCCTGTCATATAAACTGATGCTGCAGGTCTGATTTTTAAATTCTGATGCTAATTGCACTTGTTTCAGAGCTGCCATTTTATGTGAATTCGAATAAATAACTAATCAGCCCTATATATATTTATATTCTATATATACACTATATTTGGTGTTGCTTCCTCAGTAAGTGACAGCAGCACAGAGCATGTGCAGTAAATCAGCTGAAAAGAATATGGGGAGCAACTGGGGGTATCTTTGAAAGCACAGATCAACTCTGCTTATGGTTGCCTAGGGCTGGTACAGAAGTAAAAACATAATGTACAACATTTCTAGCCTATTCCTTTTGTTAAGCTTTAGTTCTCCTTTAATGAAATAATTAGTATGTTGTAAAGCACTCCTTTCACACAAATCTTTTTCTTTTTGATTTGTGTGTGCATAACTTTAATCTCCAGAGCTGTCTGCTCTGAATTATTGCCCTTGGGCATAAACCTCATTAACAAATTTACTTATGGTATCTGAAGTGAATTATTTTCAGTATGAACACTAACACATTTTCTCAACGGGTTGAAAATTTGCTTTTAAAGCATAGTTGTTTCCCGCTAGCTGTTACATACTTTGTGTGCAGATTGATAAGTAGTGTTACCTAATGTAGTATTGCTTAGTTTAATGTGTGGTCTTGTTACCACATTTAGGTTGCAATTCGCCTAAAAATGATTTATTAGTTAACATTTTGAGAGATGTCACTGGTGTGAGTGTGTAAAACAGAGATTACTAGTATCTATCATTGGCTGTAGTTACTAAACTATACCAATGCAATTTCCTTTCATCGCCTGCAGTACAGTACTGCACCAATCATTTTTTTTCTTATTTTTATTTTCACATTAACCCAGACAAGTACATTTTCGACTTCTAAACTTGGACATGTCAAGGATTAATTTTTCAAACCAGGCAGCCTATTCAGCAAGCTGATGGATTTATTTCATCCAGTCAGTCAAAAGCACCGAGGTGCAGGGTTATCGTAGTAGGCAGTTTAATCTGTTTTCTGCAGACATCATTGGTATCAAAAGCTTGCACTGAGGTGAAGTTTCATCAAATATAGGAATTTACCAAGAAATAACCCTTCAATTTAAGCAATTTCTTATTTAAAGTATGGTAACCTAGGTCTCTGTGATGGGTTGACATTGGATGTCATCTTACATTTGCTGACAGTCCTAAGTTGTCTAAAGGAAGGGGAAAAAATCAAGCTGCTCAGTTTAGAATAATTCTATATTACAGTTGACCTTTAATGAGCATTTAAGTGCTCATTTAAGTGCAGTTGTGCAGTTTTTCAGTAGATAGAAGTGTTCTTTACATTTAATCCTTGAAACATTCTTTACATTCTATATTACAGTTCATTTTTAATGAGCATTAAAAGGCATTTAAATAGAAGTGGAATTGTACAGTAGAAATTTTCTTTACATTTAACCCTTCAAACCATTTATTCTTACAAAACCATTTACATGAATACTGTAATTTAAAGGTTTCCAAGTAAATATAAAAAACACCTTCACCTGGGCACAGGTTAACCAATGTTTAGTAAGTTTATCTTATATAACACTTTTGTATTAAAGTAGCAGGATACCTATATGATTTAAAACAATGAAATTAACAATTGCAGAAATTAACTGCTTAGAATTCAGTGCCCTTCATTGCAATGTTATGTTTTTTGGTAAATCTGGTCTAATATACAAGTAATCTAGCAGACCTCATGATTCTGAAGGATTTTAAGTCTTTCAGCCATTTGCAGTAAGGGTAACAGGTGGTCTTTTCATTCTATATGTAACACCTAGATAAAATAAGGTCTTCAAATGAATTCTTTGGAGCAGAAGTCTTTAATAACCCAAAGAGTAAAAATCGGAATTTTGAGGTTTCCATACCCTCATTTTTTTAATATTTAATTTTGAAATTTCACACGGGGCTAGCCATATTCTTCATTTCCAAGGGTGCCACAGCCGTGTGACCTATGCTCTGATAAACTACAGCCACATTTTCCTGCTGCACTGGAAATTGGGTGATATTGGCCTACTCCCTTCCCCCCACCAGCAGCCAATCAGCAGAACAATGGGAAGGTAGCAATATAGCAGCTCCCAGTAAATATCAGAATAGCACTCAATAATTAGAAATCAAAATCCAGCTTCTGACTCCTCCAGTTACTTGGGAGTAGGATAGGTTATCTGAAAGCAGTTTTAATGTGTATTGCTGGGTCTTTCTGAAAGCTCAGACTAGGCATAATGCACTGAGATGGCTGCCTACACACCAAGAATACAATTTTAACTGTTAGAGTGGATTTTTTGCTAAGTAAACAGTGTAATTTAGAAATAAAAAGTACTAGTGGAACTAGGGCTTGTGGAATTAACAATCACAGCAAGCAGAAAGGCCCCATTTTGTGAGCACTGTTACATCAAACTTTGCATTATTCCAAAATCTTGTTTATAGGGCAAGAATTGGGGACTTGATGCCCATGTACAGGATACAAAGCTATAGACAGCAAGGAGGAAGGGGGAATGTGAGGAGAGCAGTGACATCTGCTGCAATGATCTTCACTTTTTAAAATTCAATCCTTTTTACCATTGATACCTTAACCTTAGAATAATGGATTTTAAACTGGACCTTTGATATTGTTTTGTTTTCCTATATAGTAGAGGTTCCCAAATATGGCCTCAGACCCCACAATTTCTGTATCTATAACTGTAGAGATTGGAAAACTGATATTACTTTTTAAATAAGTAAGTGTGGAAGTATAAGCCGATCCGAATATAAGCCGAGGTACCTAATTTTACCTAAGAAAACTGGAAAAACGTATTGACTTGAGTATAAGCCTAGGGTGGGAAATGCAGCCGCTACTGCTAAGTTTCAATAATCAAATTATTTAATAAAAGGACACTCACAAGTGCTTACATGACTACCATATTAATAAACACAAGGTGTGGGCTGGAAAATGAGGCGCATGCAACATAAGATAACCACATGCAACATTGTACAGGTTAATATCTCATTTAATTTTTGTAGTGTCTAGGTAATGATAGTCCTGCACAGTTTTGCCCTGTTAGGATATGCCATAACTGTATGTTATGCCATACCCGCTGGAGTAATAATGCTGCAGAATGCATATGCTACTGTAGCTGCAGATTGTTGCTCTGTTATGTGCACATATTGTTCTGATTCCTTTTTGAGTGCTGGAAAACTCTGCTTATACTCGAGTATATCCGGTATTTGTAAGTATAAACAGTCCTATCATGTTATTACTGCTTTGTGCTTAAAGATGCTGAAGAAAATGGGGAAATATTTAATATCCTACACAAGGTCTTTCAAAGAATGCTCTTGAAAATGAAAATCAATTCATGGGATTTGCTTCAATTCATCTAGGATTAGTTAAATCAGATGCCTGATTGGTTAATCTGTACTCCACAGTTCACTGTGTGTTTCATTAGACTCAGGATGTAGCTCATGGGTTTATTTGCAATGACAGCATGTTCTCCTTCACATGATTTTATCACTCATTTTTAATGCTACTGAACATTTTAAGGCACCTAAGGTTTATAGATCATCTTGAAGATATTTATATAATTCTGGTGCTCTGAAACCTCCATCATAATTAGATTTCACCTCCAAGAATGCATTTACATTAAACTCACATGTTATAAAACGTATCATATACTTTTCATTTGTAAAAAATTTTGGTCTCTCAAATAAATTAGGCTGTGTAGGATTGTACTGGCATGTTTTTAGTTGATAATTGCTGTCCTAGTTTTACTTATGGTGTCTTCCATTGTTGTCAATGGCATACAATTTGATTGATGCCATGCACCACAAACCAGGCACTAACTGCCAACTGGCAGAAGCTCTGTGTGTGTGAACAATGCTGCTTGAAATAGGTTGAGCTATTTATAACTATCATCAAAATGTGAGTGACTGGACATTAAAAGACAATGGGTACCATGTTATCATTTTATAATATATGTGCTCATGCTGTAAGAATAATAAATAGAGACCACTAAAACTGCAAATCTCCAAATTGCACATCATTCATGTCATTATGTATGTATAATGAGTACTGCCCTAGATTACATTTGATGATACAATGTACTGTACTGTACCACATGTACTATGAAATAAAAACTGCCATGCAAACTATTGAGAAATCTAAAGAAAACTAGAAATATCTAATTAAAATGGATCTGGCCATTCATACCCCAAGCTAATTTTGTTTTTATACTAACTTAGCCTGCAAGTACAGAATCTAATTTTGTTCAGGACTATAAACAGGCTATTGAACACCAATAAAATCAAGGAGCTGCTTCTACTAGAGTTAAGTACAGGTATCAGACCCCTTATCCGGAAACCCATTATCCAGGAAGTTCCAAATTATGGAAAGGCCATCTCCATAGACTCGATTTTAATCAAATAATTCACATTTTTAAAAATGTTTTTTCTTTTTCTCTATAATAATACCGTGTACTTGATCCCATCTGAGATAACATTCATCCTTATTGAAGCCAAAACAATCCTAGGTGGTTTAATTACTGTTTAAATATTTTTTTTAGCAAACTTAAGGTTAGAGATCCGAATTACGAAAGACCCCTTATCCAGAAAACCCCAGGTCCAGAACATTCTGGATAATGGGTCCCATACTAGTACTGTTAAACAAAAATACTGTTGTATACAGCAAAAGAACCCGTGCATATTCTCTAATGACATCTAGGGACCCATTCACTAAAGTCCAAATTTTTGGGGCTTAAAATCACGATATGGAAAAAATTCGGAGTAACCACAATAATTTCTGATGTTCTGAAATGTCCCGAAAATGCTTTTATCGGTTGTTTGAAAATATCGTAATTTCCTTCCGAAAGTCATAAAATTTTCGGATCAGAACGTTCATAAACAGCACAAAAGCCTTTCTGGCTTTGAAACTTGCAATGTATGATGTTGGAACTCTTCCACAGGACTCAATGGCACTCGACAGATCCAACCTGGTGAAAAGATTGCGATAAAAGTCACAATACCAAAGCTTGAATGAATTCCAAAATTTTCGTAGTCTTTGCAAAAAGTACAACTTTTTTGTGGAATTTTAACTAAATTATTGTGGACATTCAGAAATGTTCAATAAGTTAGAAAAATTTTTATCTCATATTTAATTAATATTTAATACTTAATCGAGGTTTTGTAAATAGGCCCCCTAATGTGAAAGCGATTTGTTAACCTTAAAGAGATCAGCAAAAAAAACTTCAACATAACTTATAGGTAGGTTTTAATATGCATTAATATTTTAAAGAGTATTGTTTTTAGTGTCAGTATCACTTTAATAGAGCGACTTACATTTTGTTATATTTTTCTGCAAAGTCCAAGCAAGTTGTAGAGATATATTATTTTGAGTTAATGAGAATATTTTGGTGAAAGCGCATATCTCCTAGGTCTCTTGGTATGTGGAATGGGAAACTGATGCCATATGTCTGTGCAAGTAAATGATTAAATACTGGATTTAAAACAAGCATGTTATGCAGGTTTGGGAATCTTATATGTAAGTAAAGGTCTGGATACCAATGGTTCTGTTGTCTGCTTACATGATTTTGGCTCTGATTTTATATATACAAAGCTGTTACAATAATTAAGGGTAATTTCATTAATGTATATAGGAATTTTATAAGAAGAAGAGCTTTATAAAAATGGAACTACTTTATAAAGCAGATTGTAAACCAATGCGCCTGAGCCTTGGGTTTAGGCAGTGTTGTTTAATATCTGCTTTTATCTTTCTTTAGGGAATTTATGGCACTGGCAATATTGGTATTTGATGGGTGCTGTTTTTATCATAATCACTTTTAGACTTTGATTAAAATTGTAAATAAAATGTATAAAATTAAATTATAATAAAGCATTGTTGCTATGCCTGCTGTTACTAGCACAGTGAACACAGCCTAGATTTGAATAAAAAAAATTGATGCTTTACATGAAGGAGTTAATTGCTCAACCAAAGAATACAGTGTTGCAAGAAAATCTCACAGTCTAGGCCTTTTTCACAGCTACTAGAAATAGTATGATATTAGCGGAAACTAAAATTTGCATTTAGATGGAGTCATCAAAAACTCTGACAGGAAAACTTGAATGGATTTGTCCTATAGCCAAATCCTAAGATCAGGCAAAGGAGGGTTAAGAAGATCCTAGGTAACAAAATCAGATTATTGTTCATCTAGTAGAAAGAGTAGTGTACATGGAAATTTACTCCATGTTACTTTTTGCTATAGTGGTTCATACATTTTATTTTGTATTTATCTGATGCATAATTTGTGAAGGGTAACAAGTCCAGGCTAGTAGATTTTTGTTTGTGCATATGTAAATTCTGTTTACAATGCTGCCAGTAGTACAGTGATAGATAGTCCCTAGCATAATGTAATTCTATTCAGAAACTTTCTTTTAAAAAATAAAAGCAAACTTTATGCATAATTATGTTTTCTGTTAACAGGTTTTTGGTAGTGAGAGGTTAGCTGTTGTTGACTGCAACAATTTAGCTCTGATTAAGAATTCACAGCAGGTTCTCTGCTGCAGATGAGAAACTGTCAGAATAGTAAAGAACAATAGTACATTTTTTTACACCTACACAGTTATTCTCCGACATACATTTTATTATCCTTTAAAACCTCTTGATTTTTTTTTCTTGGGGTCATATTTAGCAGAGAGAGAAAATTGGACTAGAGCAATTGCCTAATTACGCCTTTTTTATAATACCACTGTTTTCTGAGCTACTTTGTGAATCTGTAATTATAATTTCTACACTCCCATTTCATTTAAAATCAGGAAACTCATCAACTAATCAATGGCAAGGGCATACTTGCATTTAAGTTTCCAGTCCTGTTTTACCAACCAAGTAGGTTTTCTAAATATTCCATCCTCTTCTGTATTTTAATATTCATGTATATTGTTAGGATATGTGTCTGGAATCTTCATTTAAGAGATTTTTTTTCTAGTAAAACACGTTTACAAAAAATTATTTATAGAAACAAATCCAGTTTTATAACAAGGAGAATAATGAATATTATAAGGGTCACTTATGAGAATTTCAAGTTCATTAGTGGTCACAGAGGGAGCTATGCTAACAGGAATTGAGCTCAATGTGCAAAAAAAACCCCAAAAAACAAAACCCAATTACAAATTATTATGTTCGCAAATCTGATACAAGACAATATTTTGCATCACTTCAGGCATGCTGTGTAATGTGTAATCCCTCTGACAATGCCTGCTCCATCTACTGATGGAATGGAAACCTGAAACTACCACCATGTTCAGATTTGCAGTAGCTCTAGGGTTCCCCATTATCTGTAAGTGCAACTATATGGAATGATATGGAATGGGAGTGCATGAAACACAAAAAAGTAAGTTTGGATACACGTCAGCATGTGCAAAATGTGTGTCCATGTTAGCGTGATCCCACTTTAGGCTTTATAAGTTCTTTGTTAGGGATACATAGGTATAGTGAGCCATATGTTATGTTCTGTTTTACTTCTGTACAATTAATGCCATGGGAATAACTGTAACCTCATAGTAGCTAGGTGATTTATCTTTTTTCAAATGCAAGAGGAAACACTTGCTCGCAGCTACCCCGGGGTGGTGCAGTTTTCTCACCAGCCTGGGGTAAAAGGTAAATGATAAAAGTCACTGGGGGGTACCTAACATTTGGTACCCCCCCCCAGTGATTTTTACCTTCCCTTCTCCTTTAAAGGGCCTTAACTAAGAAATGTAAGCACCAAAAATGGAAGCACTTATATTGTGGTACTCCAAGAGCACAACTTCACAACTCTGTACTACATAACCTTTAGACTGGTGCACAGAATACATTAACAGACATTGGATGTATAATATATCAGAGGTACAGAGGCATACAATTTACACCATCTGTTCTAGCTACCATTATTTCCAAATGTCAGTATGTTTTTTTCATACAAAGACTATGGAGCTCATTTACTAATGAGGAATACAATAATGTATTCCTCTGAATGCCGGGGTAATTACATCTGCAAAAAATGTGCCTTCAACCACACTAGGCGCTCAATGGCAAGTGTAAACTACAGTTCTGCCTTGTATCTTAATGCACCTTGTGGTGTGCCTTAGTCACGTAAATGCCAAGATAGCTGTGCAGTGCACAAAAACAGAGGTGTGAGCATGTTATATATATGGGTTTTTGTTTGTTTGTGTTTTCATGTCTAATAGGGGCCTACTTATCGTTAATGAAGCCATGCATGCAAGTAAGCAAGATTTCTAACATCATTGAGCTTGCTAGGGGGAATTGCGCCTGCTGCAGCTGTGACTGATGCATAAAAATTAAAGCAGTTGCACTTGCACTTAAACACGGACATAAATTTTATCTGGTTGGCATAGTTTGCAGTATTCAACGTAAAAGTGACACAAGTGCTTGATTGTTTGGATGCAAGTGTTCAAGTGCCAGCTGAGTTCAACATTTCAGTTCCCCTCAGTGCCAGATGTTTTATAAACATTCTGTGCGCTCTCATTTTAGGGGCATTTACTAGGGAGGGGATTAAGTTTAGGTAGGAAAACTATATATTGTTTTTTTCAGGAGAACCTGAGCTTTCCAAAAGTACACAATCTGATGAAACAAAAATGGGTAAATACATCTTTCTACTGCAAACTACCCAGCTACAAAGCTATGCTAAGCATAACATTGTTTATGAAATTTCTGCAAAAAGCTTGCATTTTACCCCATTATGTACCCCCACATTTTGTAATGTATCAACATAAAACATTCTAAATATGACTGCCAGGGGCCTACTGAACAGTTTGTCCAGTATGCCTAGATTTACCAAACTATGTTGCATACAGAGGCAAATAACATATTGTAGTAGTACATATGCTCATAGGAATAGATCTCACCCGCAGTATAGGTGGGCCCAGGTGCTCATGCCCCAGACCTTCAGCCAAAGGGAACCATCATGGATACATCTCTGATATAGATTGAGGGCAGGCACTCCGGTGTAGTCAAAAAGAATAGCGATTGTTCGTGAGAGGTAAAAGTAAAATCAAAAACCTTTTATTTAACACATGATACAGAGAGCCTTACGCGTTTTGTACCTCCTGGTACTTAATCATAGGCTCATAGCCTAGCCTATGATTAAGTACCAGGAGGTACAAAACGCGTAAGGCTCTCTGTATCATGTGTTAAATAAAAGGTTTTTGATTTTACTTTTACCTCTCACGAACAATCGCTATTCTTTTTGACTACACCGGAGTGCCTGCCCTCAATCTATATCAGAGATGTATGCATACAGAGGCACCCAAATGAAAATAATGCATATGAATTTTGATGTCTGTGTGCGTGTGTGCAAGTAAGTGTGAGTGCTGTGAATGTGTGAAAACCCCCAACCCCTGCAAAATGTATGTATGTGTGTGTAAGTGTATATTAGAGTAGTAAGTGTTTGTGTATTTATGTGTTTTTTTACACTTACCTGGGGCTGGCAGGCAGGAAGATCATCCTGGAGGAGGCAGGAGGGACCCAGGAGCCATCTTCTGTGCAGATCCGGTGAGTGGGCAGTGCAAGAAACAACAGGCACATAATGCCATTATAATAAATCATGGCATAAATTTCATAAATCATGATCATAAATTTGCGACGAAATTCCACATTTTGCCATTGGTAAATTTTTCCACAAAACTGCATTGAAACATTTGGCGTGGAACAAAAAAGTTGCACACATGAGAAAAAATTGTAAGAAAAAATTGCTGTGCATAAAAATAAAATGTGGCCCATCCACTTCAAAGCATTTCGCAAATATCGTCAAAATAATTTGATATAAACCGTTGCAATGGGCCCACACTCCAGCTTTATTCTTTATTCATGTTTATCACAGCGTTTCTGCCCTCAGTATATATATATATATATATATATATATATATATATATATATAGTTATACTAGATAAGCCTGTTCATACCATAAAAATTTGCTGAGATTACAGCATTTGAATAGTTACAGTGTCCAAGGTGCTACAACAAATATCATGCAGCGCACTAAGGTCAAAAGAGTATGAATAGCTATTATGTCTACAGGATGTTGTAATTTGGGTTGCAAGTTTGAGGTCAAAGCTAACTAAATAATAGCTCCTACCTACAAGATGCTAAAATTAAGGTCAGTTACTTAATAGGCAATGCTTGTAGTTCTTTTATTTGGACATATTACACCACCCCCCGACACAGATGAGGTCCCCCCCCCATCTTGTCCTCTCTGCTTCCTATTCAGGAAAACATACAGGTTTATAAACAGGCAGTAAATAATGTAAAACAAAAATGGAGAACCCTTTTTTTCTATTGGGGTAGACAGTATTATAAAATAATGTTATTCATAGATATTTCTGCTATTATATATTACACAAGTTTAAAGGAACAATAAAACAAAAAATGAAAATATTTCAAGTAATTAAATTATAATGTACAGTTGCCCTGCACTGGTAAAAGTTTCATGTTTGCTTCAGAAAGACTTAGTTATATATATGCCCAGCTGTGTAGCCATGGTGGTAGCCCTTAAAGCTTAAAAAAAGGAGAAAAGGCACAGGTTGCATAGAAGATAACAGATACTTTCTGTGACATACAATGGTAATCTACACAACTTATCTATTTTCTGTTATGAAACCTGTGCCTTTTCTCATTTTTTCTGTCTGGATAGCTACCTACATAGTTTCACAGCAGCTTTGTTTATATAATCTATAGGAGGGATTTAAAGCAAGCACACAACTTTACCAGCACGTAGCAATACAACATTTTTTTTTTTGGAGTTACTGTTCCTTTAAATATAATAAAATAAAACTACATTGCACATTCAATCACTGTCGCACTGTGGTCTAGGGAGGAAGAACAGTTGTATTGTGCTAATATGGTAATATGTGCAGGGCCGGATTTGTAAGATGGGCGCCCCGAGGCCGCCCCCTGTCCATCGCTGCACCCCCCCCCGCGCGCATTTCCCACCCCCCCGCGTGCATCCGCCCCACAATTTATGCCTCCCGGGCCTTTGTGCCCTTTCCACAAATCCGGGCCTGAATATGTGCCTTGATAATACTGGAACATGAAAAAAATAATTAGACATAATCTCGGAAACTGATGTTATGTACTACTATTGACAGTTCAAGCCCAGTTCTGACAGTAAAATGCACATTGTGTCTCCTGGGTCAGATGGCATGCAAATTGTAGCCTTTCTCATCACCATAAATAAATACCTTATAGATATTATCCTTACTCTCCCTGTTTTGACAGGAAAATTATGAATCACTGACCTCAGAAGGAAGCAGTTAGTGGCCCCACAAAAAGGATTTATTTTTCAAACTTATTTTGATTTTAGGCCTTAGTCAGACCTGCAAATGACACTCTATGGCACATAGTTCATGCTTTTTGGCCCCATTTTTGGCCCTGTTCAGGCATTGGCTCTGTTTATTGGTATGCTCCTGCATGCTGTATTGGTTCCTGGTTTGTCTAATAACCCATGGAGTTGACTGCTGAAAGGACATGTACAACCTACATTTCCTACTTTGTATATAAGTTGGGCACATCTTCTCCACCTTCACTGCATCATTTGTACAGCATATATCCCTTGGTTCACCAGGATTATCACATTTTCCTAAAACAAATAGAAGCTCACACATCTTTAGTGACATTTACAGCACATGCACTGTAAAGTGTTTGTAATGCAGGTTGCAGGCTTACACTGGCAGAAATTACTTTGATAAAAAGTCCTACTTGGATTGTGCCTTGTAACAATTAAACTGAGCTCAGGACAGGATGTTAGGAGAAAAAACATGTTTCTCCAGCAGAGTACACAGCTAGAGTAGAGTTTCTATGGAAACCAGCAGTGCCAGCTCTTCATTGCCTGCTAGATTGGAAGGTGTGTTTGGGAAACTGAGTTGATGGGAACTGAGCATGCTTTGTAGCCAACAGACAAAGTAAATTCCTAAGGGAGGGAGCTAAGTGAGTTAGAAGAGGAAAATGAAATCCAAGTGATTAAAGGGATACTGCAGCCTTAGTATGAACCTTTGAATAACAGGAGTGGCAGGTATTTAAAGATTTCAATAACATTGTTCGCTGATTCATTTTTGTGGGGGGTTTACATGTCCTTTAAAGTAGCCATAATAAATAAACTGACTTATTAATCAAACACTTCTCTGACTTCTGAATGCTATTAGCTAAAGAAAATGCTAAAATACCTCTGGATTTTCAATTTGATAATTAGTAAATCTACCCTTCAGTAGCCCTAGTTTTTTTTTCACTGAAATTTTATAGTCACCATTGGTCTAGGGATTTCTGCACCAATTGCTATGATGCCATCCTAGAGTTTTCTAGTGTAATGTGGAGCATATTTGTACATTTATGTACACATTCATTTTAATGTGAATTGGTGCTGTACTGAGGTACAACTTAAACAGTGTAATGGCACAGGGGTCCATACTGTGATTTTGGTCAAGGGCCCCCTTTTTAAAAAAACAAAACAAAAAAAAACTTATCTTTCTTTTAGAACTAACAGCTGGCACATAAATGCTTTCCCTATTATGCTGTATTTTCCATTTACTATGTGTAATTTTCACATGAAAACTGAAATCCTTTGGATAATGTAAAATGCTATGACTCCTTAAAAAGCACAAATATACGAAGCTGACATCCATCACCTTTAGGGACAATGTGTCCAGCATTTGCATCCAACATATCTCTCTTTATCATAGGTGTCAGTGCTTGTCAGCTCATCTCCTAGAAACAGGCGCTCGCTCAATCACTAGCTTTTTTACTGCATGCATTGGATGACTGGGCTTTAAGAATTGCAGTGCCATAGGGGATTTATCATAATTAAGGTTGTATTCTTTAGCTTTTTCAGTAGCCTATTTGATGTTATTTTTTATTTTTTCTAAAACCTTTTCTTACATGGAACAATGGTTTTTAGTACAAAGAGAAAAATACAGGCAATTGATAAGATACACAAATGTCCTATTACATGTTTATTATGAATAAATAATGTATTCGAGTTTATGGACCAAATCATTTCATTGCAAATACCTAACATCAATTGCAATGTATTGCCTCTTCCTTAGTGTGAGCTAATGTAGGTGAAATATGTTTTTTACTTGGTCTGCCCATAGAAAATTGCATTTGATTGTATTGTTACTTTACGCTGAAATATGTCTCAGAGGCGTAAATAATAAACACAAATTAGGCAATTTTTTAGATGTTTGCTTCCACATTCTGGCACAAATAAACCTGTAATGTATATCCCATTTTGAAAAGCAAATAATTTCTTGTGATCATCTGACTATGAACCTCCCAATATATAAAACTCTGAAATGCACTGAATAAAATAGGCCATTAGAAAGCCACTTGCTGTATAATGAAAAACTGGTTAGGCATTAGGATTTCTTTTCTGCAGTTGTCTTGTAAATTGACAACTTTATCATCTTTTTATTTTCAGAACCAAACAGAAGAACCTACTTTATTTCTTCAGAATGGCAGTTTAAGGTCTTCTATTATAGATATAATTGATGGTTCGTGACATTACAATATACCATTAATCCACCAACATATTATGCAGTAATAATAGCCTATTTGTACATTTCTGTAAGTCTAACCATGTTTCCAATATACATTCAAATTGCTAGTGTAATCAGGGCTTGTTTATCCTTTCTCTTGTCTGGGTCTGGCTCTTCAAACAAAGTCACAGGTCCACCAGTGGCTTGTGGATTTCCATCTCAGAAAGATGCCGTTGTATCTCTGTTGACCTACCACTGAGGGTAGGAAGAAACCCATAGAATACATTTAAGGAGTCATAAAGTTTTCCAGGGTATAATTCTGCTAAAATGACTTTAGACCCAGGGTCGGACTGGGGGGTGAAGGGCCCACCGGGGTCCCTGTAAAAGGGTTCTGCAGGTGCCCCCAGCTGGGCGCGCCCCATAACCCCCCCCTGCAGGGGCCCCCCTTCGCAGGGCCCCCCACCCGACGTCCTCCCCCGAGCGTGTATATTTGACGCGTCAGGGGAGGAGCGGTCGGGAGAGGGAGAGTCTGCAAGGGTCGGCTATGGGCCGCCAGGGCCCACTAGAGCTGGGGGCCCACCGGGATTTTTCCCGGTGTCCCGGTGGCCCAGTGGCCCAGTCCGACCCTGTTTAAACCATTCTAATTAAAGGGTCTCAATCCACACGTAACCCCTTCTATTGTTCTGTGTGTTTAAATTAAGGAGAATGGATGGCTTTTTCAATGATATCAAGAGCCACGGATATCTACATTAATAAATCTGCACCACTATTCTGGAGGTCTATTCTTCACATATATAGGTATGGGATCTGTTATTTGGAAATCCATTATTCAGAAAGTTACGGATTGTGGGAAGGTAATTTCCTGTAGACTTAATTTTATATCATTAAATAATTCACATTTTTAAAAAGGATTTCCTTTTTTTCTGTAATAATAAATCAGAACCTTGTACTCCTAAATCCTAAATCCTAAATAAGATATAAATAACCCTTACTGGAGGCAAAACAATCCTATTGGGTTTTATTAATGGTTAAATGACTTTTTAGCAGAATTAAGGTATGGAGATCCAAATTGAGGAAATGCCCAGGTCCCGAGCATTCTGGATAACTGATTCTATACCTGTGCTATTGTGGCTGGTTTATCAAGGAATTTTTTTTTCTGCTTGATGTTGACTACAACAGTCAATAGGGCAGATCAAATTATTAATAAATTTAATGTATGCTATGGACAAATTAGAGAATTTAAAAACCCAGGTGAAAATATTTATAAAAAAAAGGTTGCCTTTCTAAAAATGGGAAAATCATGTTTCCTATGTTCCTTTTGGAATAGGTTAAAGTAAGGGAAGGTTTCCTAGCTAGAGAAATTAAAAAACATTTTTAATATCTATGAAAAATCTGCCCCTACATTTCTAAGAGCTGCTACAGGACCTATTTAACTCACAGTGCAATCCATAAGTAACAGCTGTAAAGCCTTTCCATGCCAGTAAAACTGATCCTTCATTAAGTAAATAAAATAGATATTTTTTGTTTAAAGAACACTGTCATTTTAGAAAGGAACTATATGTTTCTATATTGCTGTATGTTGCAGTGGTGAAGCTATGGAATAGCAATGTTATTTGCCTTTGAGAGATTGTGCAGCTGAAGAAAATGAAGATTAGGCTGTGAGGATATTTTCATTGCTAAGCATAAAATATATTTCCTGCACCAGGATTTTTGTGTGTTTGCCGTGCAGGGCAATGAGATACATTTCTTAGTGAAGGTTAAAGTCTCATATCATAATAATGAGAAAATCTGAAGTGATAATAGGATATGTGTAATTAAAAAAATGAAAAAGTGCCTGCAAATACTGGCTAGCAGCAAGAAACTTCCTTTGTTAAGTATGGGTAAAAGGCAAAAACAGAATCTGTTTCATTATTGAAAAAAAGGTATTTTATAAATATTTTACTTTTGATATACTTATTTGTACATATTTCACTGTGTGTATTGTAGCATGAATACATTAGTTGTTTTAATGATTATATACATGTAGATGAGGACAGACCATTTGTCTCATGAGTGGATTCAGATAATTGGCTTCATCCAAAAGAAGGAATTAAATAATCATGCAATGTTCCCCAATCCCGAGTCACTATAATGTATGCATCTAATTATTGTAGTGCTGCTTTCTTGACCAGAGAAAGCTGCGATTGAAGATGGTAGGCATAAAGTATATTGGAGTGTTATGTTTTAAGATCCCTTTTTGTAAACCATTTAACCCCTCATTCATAAGCAGTTGCTGCCTTATGTATTCATAGTTGCAATAAAAATGTATGTTACTTCATGTTTTTAGGCATGACCATTAGTTGATAACATTTAAAGCAGATAATTTTATGAAGCTTTGCAACAGAACAAAATGATAAATTCAGTTCCTGAAGCTTATTAAGGCAGAGCACAGTTTGTAAACTATGTCAGGAAAAATGCCTGCCTTTCTGTGAGATGGATGTGATACATAAAAGAAGCAAGTAGTCTTTGATGCCACCAGGGGGAAATAATTCCTTGTTACAGAGGATAATGCCTCCTATGCTGCATTCCCTTCAGCATTCAGTGACTGATTACCTTACATCTAAACTTAAACCAAGTTATTAGCATGCAGGAGATTTACAGAGGAAAACAAAGTCAACAATGCTTATTGCAGCTGGTAAAATTTCACGATTTCCATATACCGCATTAATGAACTGCATTTCCCTGTATTTAGTCAGGATAATACCATACCTTATTATTTTAAGCAACTAATCACATTGTGTGTAATGAATTAATTTTCTAGTATTTAGTGTCTCTGTAAATCTGATTGAAATAATAATAGAAAATGTGTTTGATTTTATGATTTTATTTGCCTTATAAGTTTTCTTTTTATTCATATGAATAATTTATATGAGACTATTATATTGTTCTGTTCATTTTCTAATGCAATATTTAAGGCTTCACAGTAGTAGCACAATTTTGATGCAAGTACCTCTGTCATTGGCTAAGGGGGTGAGTTAACGTTCTCAATCAGATAGGAACAATATATACTGGTCGATGTGGGACTTTTACACAGGAAGCTGGCAGAAATAGTGATGCAGCCAAATCAGTGCATCAGTTTGTATACAAACATACACATTTGGCAAATGTCTTAAATAGATTAAAGACTACTAATGGCTACAATCAAAGGGGAACTGTCACTCTAATAAATAATTCCAAATCCTTTGCTTTCATGTTAGTCAAGCAAAATAAAATTTACTTAGGCTATATAAATTATTTTAATTTTGTTTCCTTCAGTCTTGGAATTTCCAATCACAGCAAGAAGGCAGGTGCCATTTTGTGGACACTGTTATTGAGGAATGTTTGTATAACCCCCAATCTTGTGTATGTGCCATCTATAAGACATGTAGTAAGTGCTGAATGAAGATTGAACGTAATTGTAAAAAATCTGAACTGACAATATATGTCAGATCAGATTTAAAATACTTATATTACACATATGGATGATTTAATAAAAAAAGAATTTGTGTTTCATGTTTTATTTGCAAAGGACTTTTATTATACAGTCTTTTATGTGTAGGTGACAGGTTCCCTTTAAAATTGTTAATATGACAGATTCAGGTACAGTAGTCAGATGCAAGCAGAATGCATATGATACATGGCAATTCACAAATAGATGGAGGTTTTAAGCAGACTTTATTTGCTACTTACAAACAGCCTCCTTTACCCTTTATTATAAAATTCATGCTCAAATTGGTTTTAGATAAAATTAATATTGCACTTCAGAAGTACACACTCACCAGAAGCTGGGTAATAAGCAGGTGCCACTTTTGCCCTATACTGCCATGGTGTCACTTGTAATTAGTGTATATTTAACCAAGTGAAAAATGCCCCCCATGGACAATGAAAGTATTATCA
Organism: Xenopus tropicalis; assembly: GCF_000004195.4. Taxonomy (NCBI): domain Eukaryota; kingdom Metazoa; phylum Chordata; class Amphibia; order Anura; family Pipidae; genus Xenopus; species Xenopus tropicalis. The sequence continues at coordinate 61,912,293 of NC_030678.2, read as the reverse complement.
GTTAGGGGTAACTCCTGCTGTTTTATCAAATAGTAACCTATGGCAATGCCCTCCCTAGAGCTTATTAAACATAGCATTACAAGCTTCACTTTCCAGGCCTGACTTTCTGGTGCAGCTAAGCAAAATGTCTGTTCACTCACTGCATTGTCAAGGAATGGCTTGCCCCTCAACCCAAAAGACTGTTTTATATCACACCATAGGAATAGTCGCAAAACTCTGGGTGTTCCCCAGGTGACTTCTAAAATATGCGCAAAATACATGTTGATGTGGTGCTTTAATAAGAGTTTAAAAAAACAACAAGAAGAATACAATAACAAGATATTTTCTGAGCAAATCCTTTGTTAAATGACAAAAGAATGTTTTAATATATCTGGACAAAAAAATGTAGCAAATAAAAGTTTTACAAACTAGCAAAGTCCCTCATGACTGCTTGATGCATTTATTCATTTACATTCAGGCCTGTATTACATTACGGATGCTTCTTTTGTAGAAGCACAGATGAATCATTTCTAGAAGAAAGAATATATCAGAAAAGCAATGAAAAATGTTTTATATATAAGCATTTTTCCCATTTGCACTTTTGGATGATTGAAAGCAAAATTGCTGATTGTAAACGTACATTAAATATACAATAAATACAAAATCCTAAAAATGAATATATTCTTGTTTTAGCTTTATTCCTACAAAAAGTAGTGTTGCATTGATGTCAGGTATTTCTGCATAATTGCTTGTTGATGACACTATTGAATTTTATACTTTGGACCAGTGGTTCTTTTGGGGGTCTGAGATATCAAATTCTAGAAGGCTTAAATTGATCAAATTAGCTGATCAATCTGATTCATCTGATGAAATCTGCAGTATTCCTTTTATGATCTCTGATGAATCTGTCCTATTTTTTGTCAGGAAATGTAGCCCTAGCATGCTAATCACTTGACCTGTCCTTTGCTAATACAGTTGTAATATAGAACACTAGGGGGCCTATTTATTATACTGTGTAAAATGAAATTTGTTGAAAAAAAAATTATGTAAAAAGCTGTGTACAATAAATGGAGAAGTTCACCGTCCAAATGCCAGATTTTACATGGTTATTTTACATTCTGGTAGAAGAAAAAATGCTTAAAAAATTACACCAATTTTATGGCGTCGAAGCTGTGTGGCAAATTTTGTTGCTGTCTTTTACAAAACATAATAAATCTGGCCCAAAATACACTCAACAGAGCACTACTTTGAAAAAAATGCTAAATTTAATTTTAACCCATTAAGCAACACGATTCGGCCTTAGGGGCCTTCATCAGGGGAACATGCAAAAAAGGGGGACTTGCAGGTAACTCACACAGTCCCGAGGTAAGCAATATATACACCCAGTCCATTTAGAACTAAGTGCGCCAAAACTCCAGCGTTCCATTCCAATGTCGCTCAGTTCAGAGAGCGTATGTGTAGAAAAGTGTCACTTCCAATTCTGATGTCATCTCCTTAATTACCCATGCTGCTTCTCCATCTCTCAGTTTCAGTGTGTCTGTCATTGCCATGGTTAACTGTGCACGCAAAGATGGCATCCCACAGGCATAGCCATTGAAACCAGTCTGCCAAAGCTATGTACAGTCAAGAAGAGTACTGAGATTTAGTCACAGCTACACACAAGGTTAAACACATAGGTGCACCTTAGAACTATCATACAAACACACGTACCAATCAGGATTGTGAGCCATAAGTCACAATATTAAAAGATTTTGTGAGTACAACTTCATGTTCTATATACAAACTAACAGGATACCTTAACCTTGAATGTCTAGTATAGATATAGGCTATTGACATGGCTACTCTTACAGAAATCAAATTGAGTGAATTTATTGTTCATTAATATGCAGACATTCAGGTGGTCTCCTACAGTGAGCACCCTTTCCCATTTATGTTTTTTGGTGTGCCAAATATGCCTTTTGTAATATAGAACACAACAGTATATGTCCTTTGGCATTCATTTAAATTCTCATTTATACTTTTTTTTGGGAAAGGTCTGTGTTTTTTACTTTGTCATAGAAAAATGCACATGGAGCATTTCATACAGGCTGAATTATTATTTTTATTTTAAGCAGACCATCCTGCTTTTCTGGCAAGTTCTTATTACATGCAGCTATAGGCTGTTCCCTGATTTTCTCTGTTCCCATAATATATTTAATGGCAATTGAATAGTATGATAAGATAGCTAAACTGAGTAGCAGTACCCCTATGGCTGCAGCAAAGCAAGAATACCTTAATCAGTCATTTGCAGGTAGAATTTACTGTATATATACATCTAGTTGCTTTCTCAAATTTACAAAAAGACTTTAGACTGATTAGCACAAGATGGAACTTGAGGTTATTCCTGGGGTATTCTTTTACCTGGACTTCAGTCTTTAAATCAATTACCAAAAAAAAAAGTTGTGTTAGCCATATTAGGGATCAAAGTTGTAAATGTGGCTCTAGTTAAGTGATTGAGCATTACGTGCATAAAGAAATTTTTTTTAGTTTTATAGCAATATTTTAAATTTGCAATGTAATAATACATTGCATTGCAATATGATGACTTTTGGTTTTCATATTGTATGTGTGGCTGATGATTAGAGCAAATGGAAAAATTAAATTAAATGGATTAAAGGCACTAAACACAATGCATTTTTTTAATTTGATGTAACAATACCTTAATATTTTATAAAGTTTGATTTGTAGCAATAGTGAGAACAAAATGCAAAATCTAGAAAAAATGCTTTCCATCACAGTAAATGGAATGTTCTGTTAGCATGGCACAACGGCTCAGCTTTCAGCTGAAAACCTGCCCATTTGCTATTTATGGCATTTCACCCCAAAGCAAAAAACAAGGTACATTTTAATATGATTTCGGTCTAATTTTTTGAATCATTCTGAAAGTGCTTGGACATAGTGCAATGCTGTATTTTACTTAAATCATCACTTTAAATACAGTACAGTTTGCTAAATGTTTGTCTTGTATACTGTACCTTAAAGATTTCAGTGGAGGAAGCCTGACATTTCTTTCCCCTGCTGAGCCAGATGGACTTGAATCATGTTCAAGAGCTTTTTCCTACTGTCTGCTGGGAGGCAAATTCCCTTACAGTATGTTATAATTGTCATCAAAATAAAGAGATATGCTTTGGCACATACTGTAAAGTATGACCATTAAATCCTAATATTGTGTTTAAGTCTTACAGCAGTCAGCTGTTGCAAACCTTTGGGAGTGTATAAAAAGGACTGAGATCACTGTACTACAATTGATAATTGTCACTCGGAAATGTGTGTCTGAATTATGTCTTCACTGATCTGGTCCCTCTCTAGTCTCTGAGGTAGTAGTAAAGCTGACCGATTATTTAAAGAAGCTAAGCATTTATTTTAGGTATGCACTGAATCCATCATATTTGGATTTGACTAAATACAGAATCCTGCAAAAAAGATTTGGCTACTTATTTGAATTGTAGCCCTTGTTTCAATAAATTCAATACTGAGTGCTAGTGATGAGCGATTTTTTTCGGCAGGCATAGATCTGCAGCAAATTTCAGCAGTTCGTTATTAGTAAATTGTTTTGCATAGAGTAAGCGAAAATCTGCTGCAAAAAATAAGTCAAAATAGGTGCAATTGTGTCAAAATGGGCGCGGTTGCATCAAAATAGCCGCGGTCACAGGAAAAACATGATGCGCGTGACACCCGTGGTTTGAGAATTTTTCGCCATTGAGCTAATTTTGCTGTACTTTCACAAATTTTTCGGCAAAATGGGACAGATTTGCTCATCACTGCTGGGTGCAAGTCACCATGTTTTGTATCGACAATGCAGCATTTTCCCCCTACTATTTTCAGAATACAGGAATTGGATCCCTAATCCGGAAACCAGTTATCCAGAGAGTTATGAATTACGGAAAGACCATCTCCTGGAGACTCCATTATAAGTAAATAATTCTAATTTTTAAAAATGATATCCTTTTTCTCTGTAATAATAAAACAGTACCTTGTACTTGATGCCAACTGAGATATAATTAATCTTTATTGGAGGCAAAACAAGACTATTGGGTTTGTAAATTATTTAAATGATTTTTAGCAGACTTAAATTGTGGAAATCCAAATTATGTAAAAATTCTGGATAACAGGTCCTATACCTGTAGTTGCAGACTTAGTTCTGGGGAATCTTTAATACAACTGCACTTTGTATTTATTATTATACTTTGTATTTATTTTTATTTATTATTGTAATGATGCCGTGTTTGTTCTATTCATTTATTATGCAGCTCAACAGTGCTGCATACATAAGTAGTGATATATAAATAAAAATAATAATGCATACATACTGTACATACAATAAATGAAAAAAATTGCTGTGGTTTTCAAAATCAAAATAGGCACGTGCCTGTCAAAATAGGCACAGCCATGCCAAAAAATGTTGCGCACAACAAAAAGATGGTATGACACCTGCATTCTTTTTGCAATTTCTTAAAATTTCCTGTAGTTTTGCGCATTTCCGGAGAAGCGAAATTGGACAGATTCACTCATGACTAACAACAGGCAGTTGCATATATGCCAGTTTCTTTTATATATCACTTAATAGCTATTACTGATACTGGGGAAACTTCTATTTTCACTCAAGTATAGGACAGTGGCCCAAAGGTCCATGGGGACCTGCTCTTGTAATTTCCTAATTAAAGCTTCTACTGTGTTCTAGTAAGATCAGCCTTCCTGGGGCAGCCAAAACAAATTAATGACTTTTTATTAAAACATTTCCCAGTGGGAATATACATTTCAGATTATTTGGCATAGTTTTTCTTTTTTTCATTGTCTATAAAATACAGTGAACATTTTCAGGGATTGTGCACATTTTTTTTAATTATACATGTTGCAAAGTCCATCACAGTATGAGGTTGCATTTTTGAATAATTTGTTAAGAATATTAGCATTTTCTTTTTCAGCAGGGAATATTTTCTTGGATAAGACAGAGAGCCTTGTTCTGCATGGCAGAGGAAGAAAGAAGCATCTCTTTTAAAATAAACTGCTTTGCGAACAGAATTGGGAGCAGTTAGTATTAAACTACTATAAAGCTGGTCCTTTTATTTAACAGGCCTTTGACTTAAAGGGGCAATTATGCTTCTGTTCAGCATATTGAGAGCTGGGATGTTCCAAATCGATTGTTAAGCCAAACTGAATCATGTGACACTTAGATTGTAAGCTCTATGGGGCAGTGACCTCCTTCCTACTGCATGGAACTTAATCTCTGTATAGTCATTCTTATTTATTATAACGCTTGTCCTTCCTGTGTGTACTTTTTACATTGTAAAATGATTTAAAAAGCTGGACAACTAAATGTAACAATTTATTTAATATTGCAATTTTTATAAAAATGTAATAGGCATTTTAGGGTTCAGAACTGAGCCACATAATTTGTAGGGCTTGGAATTTAGCCAAACCTAAAATCATGAATTCAGCGCATCCATATTTGTCAGGGATGATTAGTCAGAATCTCCTTCTCAGATAGAGGTGATTTCAGAGCCTGATTTCTGATCTGGGCTCCCCGAGGCCGCCCCATTGCAAAGGCAAATGTACAAACATCATATATAATCAGCATATAATGGATAACTGCCTTTCACTATCTACGGCACTATAGATACTATGGCGTATGGCATGTAGAGTTGTTAATGCTTTTGATATTTGTGGCAGGTTAGCACATCTAACCACACGCACTCATATCATCAACAAAACACATTGCTTTTTTCTAATGAGTGCAGTTAATATTACTCCAAAGGGGAAAATTATCACAGTATCTGATACATATGAGAAAGAGAAAGAGAGAAAAAAAAAATATATACAGGTCCTTCTCAAAAAATTAGCATATTGTGTTAAAGTTCATTATTTTCTGTAATGTACTGATAAACATTAGACTTTCATATATTTTAGATTCATTACACACAACTGAAGTAGTTCAAGCCTTTTAGTGTTTTAATATTGATGACTTTGGCATACAGCTCATGAAAACCCAAAACTCCTATCTCAAAAAATTAGCATGTATCAAGGCACCTCAGTGGGAAGTCTGTGGGAAGGAAAAAGTGTGGCAGAAAACGCTGCACAACGAGAAGAGGTGACCGGGCCCTGAGGAAGATTGTGGAGAAGGACCGATTCCTGACCTTGGGGGACCTGCGGAACCAGTGGACTGAGTCTGGAGTAGAAACATCCAGAGCCACCGTGTACAGGCGTGTGCAGGAAATGGGCTACAGGTGCCGCATTCCCCAGGTCAAGCCACTTTTGAACCAGAAACAGCGGCAGAAGCGCCTGACCTGGGCTACAGAGAAGCAGCACTGGACTGTTGCTCAATGGTCCAAAGTACTTTTTTCGGATGAAAGCAACTTTTGCATGTCATTCGGAAATCAAGGTGCCAGAGTCTGGAGGAAGACTGAGGAGAGGGAAATGCCAAAATGCCTGAAGTCCAGTGTCAAGTACCCACAGTCAGTGATGGTCTGGGGTGCCATGTCAGCTGCTGGTGTTGGTCCACTGTGTTTTATCAAGGGCAGGGTCAATGCAGTGACCTGGCACCTGCTCACAGTGCCAAAACCACTAGTAAATGGTTTACTGACCATGGTATTACTGTGCTCAATTGGCCTGCCAACTCTCCTGACCTGAACCCCATAGAGAATCTGTGGGATATTGTGAAGAGAAAGTTGAGAGACACAAGACCCAACACTCTGGATGAGCTTAAGGCCGCTATTGAAGCATCCTGGTTCTCCATAACACCTGAGCAGTGCCACAGGCTGATTGCCTCCATGCCACGCCGCATTGAAGCAGTCATTTCTGCAAAAGGATTCCCGACCAAGTATTGAGTGCATAACTGAACATAATTATTTGAAGGTTGATTTTTTTTGTATTAAAAACACTTTTCTTTTATTGGTCGGATGAAATATGCTAATTTTTTGAGATAGGAGTTTTGGGTTTTCATGAGCTGTATGCCACAATTATCAATATTAAAACACTAAAAGGCTTGAACTACTTCAGTTGTGTGTAATGAATCTAAAATACATGAAGGTCTAATGTTTATCAGTACATTACAGAAAATAATGAACTTTATCACAATATGCTAATTTTTTGAGAAGGACCTGTATATATATTGGGCTCACCCCACTAAACACTTTTAAACCATTAAAAAGGGGAGCAAGAAGGTGTGACTACAAAATTCATACTGACAAGGACAAGAAGTCCTCAGCACTACCTCTGCATTATGAATATATTGAGGACACTGAGAAATTTTAAGCTACTAAAAAAAAAGGCAATATATGTAAAATATGGAAAAACAACACTTGTTTTGTATAAAGGGGAGCATAAATGTGCTTTCATTTAACATATACATATGTATATATATATATATATATATATATATATATTAAAAAATATATAATAGAACAAAGATAAATAATATTGCACAAATACTTAGAATAGATGCAATAAAAATGTAAAAGTCTATGGGGCCCATTCATGATAGCACAATTTTTTTTTCAGAAAATATCCTATTTTAATAATAATAATAATAATAATAATAATAATGTTAAAATTGCACAACTTTTTCATGGTTTTGGTTAACTTCCGAAAAAGTCGTATTTTTAGCAAAGACTACGACCATTTCGGAATTCATTCAAGCTGGGATCGTGACTATCTTTTGGCCAGGTTGGATCCGTACAGTGCCATTGAGTCCTATGGAAGCTCCAAAATCATGCGTTGAAGTTTCAAAGCCAAAAAGATTTTCACGCCGTTTACGATTGTTCAGATCTGAAAATATATTTTTTCTCTTTTGGGTTGCACTTAGTTTCTTGACTGAACACAGTCTTGCATGGTTTTTCATTGTTTCAGCTAAAAATCTGTATCATCAATGCTTCCAAAATTGTTTTATACCTTTACAGAGAACAATATTCAGAAATTTTACCATAGAAAGTTTGTAATTTCGACCATAATTGTGTTTCAAAACTGTATTCCGGGTGTTCCAAGGACATATTTTCAGTTGTCCAGATGTGTAATTGGAAATCAATGCATTTGGAAGGACTTTTTTACCCAGTAGCTGCCAGTAATAAGGCTCTTCTGCAGAGCTCTATGTTGGAGCATCAAGAAGTTGCAATTATAAATACTGCACAGAGATGAAGGCTGGAGCTTTGTTTACAGCTAAACGACTTCACAGGTCACTTGGACTGGGATGATTTGTTCTGTTGCTGTTAACTTTTTGACATGGTTGTTTTGTAACTAATTATTTATAGCTAAAGCATCGAGTGTGTAAGATTGCAAAAAAAGGGACTTTTCTGGCGACATAAAATCTTGTGTTTAATTTTTTTTTTTTGCTTTTTTAATGCTTCTTATTATTAGTGTTGGTGAATCTCTATCCCAAATATATATTAAACCATGTGTAATTCACATGAAATATAGATTTCAAGGCAGTAGGCCTTGAATTGCCTTTAGTCTGAAATCTAAAATATATCCGTAAAATAGGCTGCATTATTAACCGAGTTATTAGCCAAGTTGATGTCAAATTATAAACTATAAATATGTATGTTATGCATGTTATGTTTTGGATGTTGTCACAGGTAGTCAACCATATTTTAAGGGTTATGGTTTTTCTTTTAAGTCAAGTTCATATGATTGACTGCCATATTCTCTTTCTCCTATCCTTTATTCCTCTCTTTCAGAATGGGTAGAAGAGATATACAAAGCATCATTAGATGGGCATTAATTCTTACACTCTGCATTTTAACTCTATGGGGAAGAATAACAGCAGCATCGTCACACCACAGAATTCATTCAGGTAGGACACATAATACTATTCTATTTATGCTTCGCAAAATCTGAAGGGATCAGCTATAGACATGTGAAACATTGAACCCAAACCATCTCTTTAGACCTCCCCATGGTGTTGTATTGTTTGGAACTTTTATCTGCCATTTGAGTTTTTTTCATTAACAGCCTTTAGATGTTTGCCAATCAACTTTTTAATAACTTTTTAAGTAATGTAAAAGCATTGGACAAATACTTTTATGGCAAAATTATAAATAGCATGTAAAGACCATGGCATAATAGATGTAAAACAAGATTTTCATTATGGTGTCATTATCTCTTTAATATATTTTTGGAAAAAACAAAATAGTTTTTATTCTACACAGTGTACTCCTAATACAATTGGACTGTTACTGCAGAAGGGATGAACTTTAGGGCAGTATCATGGAACAGGCAGTTACATCTTTGATTTTCAGCTATGGAGTAATAGCCAGAGACAGGTCAGAAGCACCAATAGTGCAGAAAATATAATTAGGTGCTCTGGGGCCCATTGCATGCTGCAATAAAACTGCTGAATTATTTTTCAGACACTTCTATTATAAATGTCACCCAAATAAAATATGTTTTCTCTCCCTCTCTCTGACCCTATTTAATGATAAGAAGAGATAAGGGTAGCATGAATGCAGTAGGAGGAGTAATAAACAATGAAATGTTTCCAAAATAAACCATATCCCCTGCCACTGTAAATTTAATAGTATTATAGAACACAAGTACAGGGCTGCAGGCATCTGGAATTATTTATTGGATGAATTTGGCAACAGATTCAAACAGCTCTGAGGGCGTACCTTATTGTGTACTTCCTCTATGAATCAGATCATTTTGTGTTGTGTCATAGACTGGATATTTAAGTCAAACTAATGTGCTATGATAGGAACTCTCTAAAATAAACAAATATAGTGGAGTAAAATGTCACTTAAAGGTATTTATAGAACTTGCTTTCCTTGTCTTAACAGTGTCATATATGTAAACATACACTACTGCCAAGACAAAAAGTTCTTGAAGAACATAAATAAATAAACATACAAATAAAACAGATAAACAGTTGATGACTAGCCATGACTAATCCTTTCTCAAAGATAATGCTAGCTGCTAGGGACAGTAATTCGTTGAACAATATAATTATAAACTCATTAGAAATTTGAAAAACAATGTAGATCCCAGGAACCAAGCAACCTCCATTTGGTGAAGGATCTCAACAAGGCAGGCTTAGCATTATTCCTAAATATATGTGCCAGAAAAGAGATGCATGTGATGTTGTGTTCAATTATTGACAGCGAGGGAGGGAGGGACATAAAGAATATTTGGGAAGTGCAATACATTAAAGGAAAACTATACCCCTGGAATGAAAACTTAACCAACAGATAGTTTACATTATGTTAAGTGACCTATTAAAGTATCTCCCCAAACTGGAATACATATCAGTAAAAATTGCCATTTTACATGCTTTCCCTTTAGCCACCATTTAGTGATGGGCTGTGTGCTCACATGACCAAAAATAATGATGCTCTAGCTGTAACAGGAAATGGCGTGGAAGCAAAAGACAGAACTCCGTCTATTAATTGGCTGATGGGGCCTAGCATGTATGTGTGCCTTGGCATGTTTGTGTGCACTGTGATCCCACGGTACAGCCCTTAATTATTAAAATGGCAATTTTCTATTCAGGATTACCCAATAGCACATACTACTAAAAAAGTAAATTTTTATGAAAAAAATATTTACTTAGATGAAGCAGGTTTTTACGTATGAGCTTGTTTATGCAATATATTTTTATAGAGACCTACATTGTTTGGGGGTATAGTTTTCCTTTAAGTGATTGCTATACAAGTGGCATGAAGGTGGAGAATGCAATAAACTCAAATTCTATATTGCTACTCTCTAATGCAGTGTAATAAGATAAAAATGTAATTAAAATTCACGGTGTCACAAGATATTTAGCCTTGCTTGAGTCTCCTTGCTGCCTAGGCAACTGTAATTTAATTATTTGTTCTTAAACAAACAAATATGGTAAAAACAAATCTTTCTGACCCCAAACAAACAATCAGAGCCCTATACAACCTAGTTATAACCACCCATCCCCCTAAGGTCAGGTCATAAACTAAAACCCAGGGCAGTAAATAAGCACTTACCCATATCTCAATTAATCAGACTTTCCAAAACTCACACAAGTAAGCTATCCATGGCCAAATGCCAGTTTGCCTTTCATGGGCCCCCTAACCCTATTACCATGATCCCCCTGCTGCCCAGATAGCTCAAGCAGTGTTTAGCATTTATAAAAATGTGATTACAATTTTACAGTAATTTTGTCAGGACCCCCTGCACAGTAAATTTAACATACGTGACTTATTGCACTGCCTTTTAAGTTCATATTCTTCTTATTTTAAAATGCGGTTCCATATCCATTAATACATAGAGTTTTTTGGCAGAACAGAATAGATGCAGTCCAATAGATTTAAGCCACACTGTACACTAGGGTGTGTATATATTAACATTGGAGACAAACATCACTGGTGATGTTGCACATAACAACCAATCAGATCTTTAATTTTGTTTTCTAACTTGACTGTTAAAATCTAATTGCTGATTGGTTGCCCTGGGCAAAATCAAGGTTAATATATGTGTCCAATATTAATAAACACTAGTGTTAGGGTGCATTACATATTTTATATCTTCTGTTCATCGAATATCTGCTGCATATCTGGAAATCATCTAACCCAGTCAAAAAACAGAGCTGAATACCAATGAGGCCATCACACATTGTCTAGCATATTCGTTCCAATATTGTCAGCCGAGTTTTTCCGAATCACTGCAGACTTATTTGTTTTTCAAGTTGTTCATACAAAAGTCAATAAAATTTTATTTGCAAACGCCCTTCTGGTTCTTTAACTCTAGAAAGAAACTAAAAATCAGACAACATAATGGTATTCTGTGGAGCACATCTACAACTGCAGGCCAGCTTATCAAATAGGGATCTGTATCATGTAATTTGTTGACAGAAGGGGGTGATGTAAATTCTGAGGAAGTTATATAAAAAAAATATATACAATAAGTTTAATTTTCACTTATATTTATTCAGTGTGCATGATGTGTAGCTTATTTAAGTATATAGCATCTCTTTTTATATTTTGAATTTATTTTAATGCAAACATTTTTGGGGGCTGCATTGGGTCAGTTTGTACAAAGAGAAGACTGTAATTTTTCTTTCCTAGTACAGGTATGGGATCCCGTTATCCAGAATTAGTTCAGAAGTTCAGAATTATGGAAAGGCCATCTCCCATAGTCTCCATTATAAGCAAATAATTCTAATTTTTAAAAATGATTTCCTTTTTCTCTGTAATAATAAAACAGTACCTTGTACTTGATCCCAACTAAGATATAATTAACCCTTATTGGAGGCAAAACAAGCCTATTGGGTTTATTTAATATTTAAATGATTATTACCAGACTATGGAGATCCAAATTACGGAAAGATCCCTTATCCAGTTTGTACAAAGAGAAGACTGTAATTTTTCTTTCCTAGTACAGGTATGGGATCCCGTTATCCAGAATTAGTTCAGAAGTTCAGAATTACGGAAAGGCCATCTCCCATAGTCTCCATTATAAGCAAATAATTCTAATTTTTAAAAATGATTTCCTTTTTCTCTGTAATAATAAAACAGTACCTTGTACTTGATCCCAACTAAGATATAATTAACCCTTATTGGAGGCAAAACAAGCCTATTGGGTTTATTTAATATTTAAATGATTATTACCAGACTATGGAGATCCAAATTACGGAAAGATCCCTTATCCAGAAAACCCCAGGTCCCGAGCATTCTGGATAACAGGTTCCATACCTGTAATACTGACATGGAGATGTTTCCATTGGTTTTCATAGCAGTGTATAAGTATCACCTTTATACATACACGAAGGGGCCCATTTATCAAAGTCCACATTTCAGACATTAAAAAGCACGATCCCAAAAATTCAGATAAAATATATTTTCTGATGTGCGCTAAAAGAGGATTGTGGTCGTACAAAAATATCGTGGTACGATCTGAAAGTTCTGAAATTTTCGTATCCGAACGATCGCAAAAGGCGCGAAAACTTTCTGACTTTGAAACTTCTATGCATGTTTTTGGAAGCCTCCCATAGGACTCAATAGCTGCAGCTCCAACCTGGCCCAAGGAAAGTCACAATACCGAAGTTTCGTACTTGCAACAAATACGATTTTGTCACACAAATTGTCGCAAAGTACAAAAAAGCAGCGCAAATTAACGAAAAAAATCACAGAAAATACGCACAGTTCTAAAACGTAGAAAAAATATGAATTTTTAGTATTCGGACACAATCGTACATTGATAAATGGGCCACTAAGTAGTCAATGCTACTACAATGCTACTACTTTTTTTTTCAAAATTCTTTCCAAAGATTACAAAAGAACAACATAATCTAGTTTTTATAAAAAGTTTGGGTTGTTCCAATGAACTTTAAAAAAGGTTCAGTCTACAAAAACAGTAGTACAGCTGCTAGATTTACATTATGACCACATGCGCATCACTCTGCCTTTTAACACACATGTGTGTACTTTGATGCGCACGCATGCGCATTCGCGTTCGGTCGCTCGGCGCATGTGACGTAATTTTGGCACCAAATTCAAATATTTAAAGTGCTTCCTGGTCTATGTTCATTGCCCAACGTAGGGTGTTTTCTTGTATTGAATTGCTCCGTTTTGATCCTTATCTATTCCTGACTATTCTCGTATTGCTGCCTGAACTGACCTTTGCCTGTTTTGACCTGCGTTTTGGTACTGCGCTGTCTGATCCTTGCTGACCCCGGCCTGACCTCTGACTACGCTGACTTGTTCCCCTTCTCCCTGTAACACAGTTCTGGTTCCCATGCCTGCTTAGAACTTTCTCCTTGGGTCTCTCATAATAAGACCTGGAGGCATCCGAGTAACGAAAGGGCTCCTCCTGACATGAAAGGTGGCTGTTATAGGTGGAAACGTGAGCCAAGACCAGACCCTTGGCGCCTGTTCTGAATTTTTGGGATACCGACCATGACAAAAAGTATCTTTAAATATAACGGTATTACACGTTTACCTGCTACCTACCGGTCTACACAAAAACGCTAAAACCATTTTCAACCATATTTATACTTTATTTTATTTATTATTTTTTTATTTATTATTTATATTGCATTTGAAATTGATGTGTATGTCTGCAGATTAAAGAACCGTGTTGACCCTAACCTCCCCCGTCCCAACCCAACCCTGGTTACCTTAGACATAAGTGGAGGTCAACACTTTACTAGAGAGGATAGGCATAGATAGAATGGGTGACACAGTGCTTAAGGGTTATGCCTATATAATGCAATTTGCATGTGTTCTCTGTGCAGTGATGGCATATTACTATGTGGGCTTACATTTAGCAGCAGTAAACAGATGTGTAATGGGGCAAAAATCAGTTTCATAAAGTCTTTCTATTAAAAAGTGGGGATTAGGATAATATTTAGGTAGAGCTAAGTGGGTTTATTTATTATTTATTTATTTATTGGGTTTAGGGCGCTGACACGTGCAGATTAGTCGTTCACCATAAATTTTACTACCGCAGGTGACTAATTTCCACAAAATGAATGAATATGTACAGTATATGAAAAACAATTGTTATTAATTGTTCTGTAAAGAAGTTCCACATTCTGGCCCTTTTATTATGCCACTGCATGACAAATACATTTATAAGGATGTTTGCTGTTTCAAAAGGATCACATTTTTCTTCAAGAACTCCATCAATTAATTACACTTCAAATACACTGTTGCAGTATACTGAATTTTACAATATCATTTTATTCAAGCTTTTTCACTAGACATAGTTTACAGTGGTTTGCAATAAATTATAACTAATTGGCTACTTACACATTTGTGATTTTATTGAAGATTTTGGATGGTTCATAGGAAACAGTAGACTTAAATGCTACAATGATAATACCTAATAATTATACAGTAGTGTATTAGAAATAATTTGCTATTTTGTGAAAAAAATATATAAATATTACATATTTGGATATATATTTCTACTTATGGGAATCCATTTTTGCTTTTTTGTTTAAGGAAATTTTCTCCATTGCGTTTTCAAACTTTATTTCGTTATAGAACAGTTTGCCAAATGAAATAAACTCATAGCAGTATATGTTTGAATGCAGAGTAACCCAAAACTCTGTTTAAATGTCCCATAAATTTTTTTGATGACATTACAGATTCTTGATAAATATAGGATACTGTGTAGATAAGGTAAGTGATTAGTGAAACCACATAGGAATATAAACTCCTTAGCTGAAATGATAGGTGGAAATAATGTCTTGGGCTTTCCTTAAAGGCAGTAAGCATTTTTAGAAACCCATTAACATTGATAATTCCATTATAAGGCAAAGTCCTTCACATCACTGAAGGTGAAATAATAAAGCCAGCTTGCTAGATCACCTTCTGAAACATATCTAGATTTGATGCTGAAGCATACCTTGGTGTATAGAGTGCTATGTGACTTCTAAAGGACAATGCCACATCAAAACACAGCAGGAAACTTATGTGCACTCTTAACATATAACCTATATTCATCTTTGTTCCTCTTTATCGATGGAGGATTTTAAATGTCCTGATTAGCAGTTCAGTATTAAATTTGACTTTCCACATTCAAAGTGTCTCTGCAGATTGGAGATTAAGACATTTTGAGATGAAACAGGGGAAAGCTTTGCTCCGGAATGACTCATCTTGAAATTAATTCCACACAAGCTGACAAGCTGTAATTGGTGCCAAGAGTTTGCATCTTCTCATAGGCCCATTAGTAGAATGTTGACAAGAACTTTAAATTGAACTCATTAGTGCTTATCATAGTAGTTCCAATGTATTAATAAGAACTCAGCATTATTCATTGCTTTTGTTTATGCATCTACAATTCACTTAAGAAGTTGCTTTATTTTTGTTTTATGTTGCTCTTGCATAAATAAACTCTATTTGATACACAGGAACATTTCTTTCCTGTACAGTCATTGCACGGGATAAAGAGGGACATGGAACCGTTTTAGTGTAGTAAAGGATAACTTGATCCTGTTAGTTCCACTGAACCTAAATCCTGAAGGTTTATCAGATCACTCCTAAAGTGCAACAACATCCTATTTTATGTTGAACAGTAACCCCATACACCAGTTTGTGTTTGCTGGGGGCTGACTAAATAGATAGTGTTAGGCTAAATGTTCATTTCTAATTGCAGTATGTCTAAGTTCAGGTTCCAAGCAAAACTTCTGTAAGATTTATAGAGCAGGGACAACATGCTCATACATATGTACACAACATTAGATGTTATTTAAGCTAGGATAAGATTAGTTAGAACTATATTAAAAGTAGAACAGCATTTTGCAGAAAAACAGGCAAAATATGCAAAAGTCTGGCAACTCATAGCAACATATAAGATGCAATATTGCCAAAATATGTCCCTTTCTTTCTACTGCAACAGCTAGGCTGCTCATGCATGCTCTCATCCTATCCCGATTTGACTACTGTAACCTGCTACTAACCGGACTCCCTAACTCCCATCTTTCCCCTCTACAGTCTATATTAAATACAGCTGCCAGAATTCTCCTCCTCTCATCCAGGAGAGTTCAGGCCCTTCCCCTGCTAAAGTCCTTATCGTGGCTTCCTATTAAACAAAGAATATGTTACAAACTCCTTCTCTTAACCTTCAAAACGCTCCATTCCTCTGTTCCTTACTACATCTCTTCTCTTCTGTCTCCGTACGTTCCTGGGCGACTCCTTCATTCCTCGCAGAGCAACTGCTTGGTTGCACCCCCCACTACTACTGCAGTTTCCCGCCTTAAATCTTTCTGCCTTGCTGCCCCTTACATTTGGAATGCCCTCCCTGATTTCCTCCGGAGAGAATCCTCCCTCAGTCTTTTTAAAACTAAACTTAAAGACTACCTTTTGGAGCCCAGCACCTGATCTGGGAACTAGCACTTATATTGTAGTGTCACCCACTGTGACCTACAGCACTTACATTTGGCTATTTGTGTCTGTAAGTTACCCTGCCATATAGATTGTAAGCTCTACGGGGCAGGGACCTCCATCCTCTTGTGTCTTTGACTCTTCACTTATTACAACTGTATCTTGTATGTATTGTTATACTTTGTATTTATCTATTATATTAATAACCCCCTGTAATGCATTAATGTATTCTACTGTACAGCGCTGCGTACATAAGTGGCGCTTTATAAATAAAGATAGACATACATACATACATGTTTGATTCTATTTAAAAATAAAATAAAATAATAACTATTATTTTCTTAATATAGGATACAGTACTGTATCAGAGTTTGAATATTATGCATAATCCCTATATCATTATTTTTAAAGACTTTATCGTCAACTTATCGCCTACAGGATTTGGTTTCCCCATACAATTACTACGTAAGAGCACTTAATAAATCTGTATACAAGCTACCAGTGCCTTTAAAAGGGAGATATTTTAATATCTAGAACTTTCAAGATATAATAGTTCTGTATTTTTTGTGAAAATGTAATCCATATTCTTTCATGACAGACACAACAAAATGAATGAGGCCCAATTCTTAATTGTTAATTTTTTGGTGAAATTGACCCTGAATGTGGGGTGTAAATGTGATATGAACTTAGAGTGTAAGCTCTGCTGAGACAGGAACTGATTTGAATGATAGACTGTAAAGTGCTGCATTACATGTAAATGTTATATAAAGAAATGGTGATACATATAAGTAATTTTCTTACCTTAGTTCCTAATATCTCCTTGTAATAAAAAAAAATACATTAGTTTTCAATGTCCAGATAAATAGTTTATTTAGTAACACACTTATCATCTGTAACTTCTGTCTCATTCATTTTAAAGTAAGCATTCAAGCTATAAAAATGAGTTACATTTGCTTTTTAACTTGTTTATTAATGACCTGGGGGTGGGCATAGAAAGTATTCTTTCTATTTTTGCTGACGATACTAACTTGTGCAAAACTATAAGTTCTATGCAAGATGTTGCCACATTGCAGAGCAATTTGACAATATTAGGAAACTGGGCAGTGAACTGGAAAATGAGGTTTAATGTTAATGCTCAAAGTGCAAATGTGCAAAGTTATGCACTTTGGTAGAAATAATATAAATGCGAGTTATACATCAAATGGTAGTGTGCTGGGGGTATCTTTAATTGAGAAGGATCTAGGGAATTGTCTTTCATAAGAGCATTAATTTATTACCCGTCTAGTAAAGAATATCATATTGTGAAATGCATAATTTTGTTCTTATTTATGCAAAATGATTTGGCATAAATACATTTCCCCTAAGTCAGTAGATGTAAAAGCATAAAGCAGATCTTGTTGTTGAAAATAAATATACCCTGATCTGCTTACACTCTGGAATGCTTGTCCTTTTCTTCATACAATAATACAAGTCATTCAATCAAGTTTTAGAAATACCAGATGCGTAAGATTTTGTTAACAACCTTATTTACTTTTCCTCCACTTAATGGGAGCTCCTGCAATGATTTTGTTTTTGGCTTTAGCTCGAGTATTCCCCTACAGTTATGAAATAATAAATAATTCATCACTTCTTATGGGCACTTTTAACACATGCCAAAGAGAGAAAGATATTTTTTAAGTAAGCTAATCAATACAATGTTTAGCATGCTATTACTTTTTAGGACCAGCACTGAAAGCTCAATATTTTATCCATTAGGATAAATGGATAACAGTGCTATGCTGAACATGTACCCTTGCTAGAATAATGCAGCTGTTTCAGAACTGCTACCATGTTAGAAAGGTTATTTATCCACATCGGACTTCAGTGGAGTTTGTATAGTTAATGTATCTAGTATCAATGTTAATGATACTATTGATAATATTGTCACCCCAATATTATCAAATATCTCCAACAATTAACTTTCTAAATCATTCTGCTTATTTCTACAACTCAATTGCTTTTAAAGAACGAAAGGTGGGGGGGGGGGGAGGAATGCCAAATGTTAGGAACCTGATATCCTGGGCCAGTGCTCATGTTAGCAGAAAACTGCACCAGCCCAGGGTACTTGGGAGCATGTGATCCTCTTCTTCCTTTCTTTAAAATCCCAGGGCTGAAGCATGGACCGTAGATTGAAAAAAGAGAGGCTTTTTTGTTAAAGTTCAGCTTTTCACTGTATTGTGTCTGTGCATCTGTCTGAAGTCAGAAAAAGCAGGAAGAAGATCACTTCTCACAAGTATCCTAGGCTGGTGTCGTTTTCTCATAACAGGATTACAATCACTGTGTGGTTCCTAACATTTGCCCCCCCCCCCCAGGTATTTAAGCTTTCCATCTCATTTAACTGACATTTGTTCTATTATTTTAAATGTAAATAGGCCCTAAAGCATCAATGGGTTCAATGAGGGTAAATTTAGTTTACTATAATGCCACACCAACAAAATCCTCTTTTTCTGCTTACTATATAATCTTATGTGTGTGGTTGCTAATGTAAAACCATCATGGTATTTCCACCGCCACAGTAACTCTGATTCAGAAAACCTCTAACTATTTTGCAACAGAAACTATTGTTTCCCCTTTCCACACTGCTGCATATACTATTAATCAGTAAGAAATTCTAAAGTCTCTGTGTAATTTACTTTAATTACGACTGTGTTTATTGCGTTTTAGGAATAAAGAGGAGCTATAATTAATTTGTCAAAGTTTTGCTTTTTCCTAAGTGTATAGTCTTGGTTTTATATAATTTCCACCTGAAGGATTTAATTACAGAATCTCCAAGATAGATATTGTCTTTTGCCAGACTCCTGTGCAGTTCTTTTGTGGTAACATGAGATTAACTATACGATGACCATATCCATTTTTTCTTCTCTGCGCCATTACACTGACAGAAATTGTTTAAGGTAACAAATTACATCATGCTATTAGGAATTCTGCTATGATTTTCTTAGCATCTGTAGTGCCTGCACAAATTTGTATGGTAAATATACTAATTTGTTTTGAAAGAAGCATACCATGCATACTCTTTACATTTGACTTAATTTAAAGACTATTTCCAACATCCATTACCTTTCTGTTAAAAATGTGTTTCCCTGGAGCAATTGTTGCCCTAGCTTTACCCAACAATATTTTAAAATATACTTTCTCCATGTATTTGTGCTCTCAGCAGAAAACCCTAAAATAGTTAATTCTATTAGCCATAACTAGGTCAATATTTATAGAGGGGTGCATTGAACTCAACATTTATATAGAGGAATATTTAGTATAACAAGCAACCAATCTGTACAGATGAGTTGCAGTCTATTTATTCTGCAAAATGACTTCCTCTCTCTCTTCCACAATCTGTATTTTTCCAGAATTAAGAATATTCAGTATGATATTGGGTCATACTGATGAAAAGGGAACTCCTTTCAGGGATTATTTATTAATAATGATATTCTTAGCGAATATTTTACTGACACTCTAAATTAAAGTCTGTATTGACTGAGCTGCCAGACAGTGTACTTATAGGATGAGCTATATCAAATCCCAAAGCTGTAATTCAGTTTTGTCCATTTGTATATATTTAAGCAGTGTAGTTAGGATCAATTGCCGATATAAGAAACGAGTGAAGATTTGTCCAAACTGAATTGTTCTATTCTAAAATTATCTGGATTAGGACTAGCATGTCAATAGTAACAAATTTAAAACTATTGAATCTATAGTCTCTGTACATTTTCTGTCATGTTCATGAGAAATAGCATACCACCCAAATTACCAGCCTAAAAATTATCCTATCATGCTTATGTGTGTGCATCTAGGTGATATATTAGCATCCTAAAACTCCAAGCTCACAAATGTAAGGAACTTGTGCTATTATCTAGTATCAAATTATGTGAAGTAAAAGGTACTAAAGATTGCTGTCCATAGCCTTTTGGTTATTACTTTAATGTTTCATGTTCTTCCGTTGTCAATTAATTATATTTTATGCCTCTTTACTACGTTCTCACCATTGTGCAATAGATGGACAATATAGACAGAGCCCCATCAGAGACAGAATTTTACCACTGGGCTTTTGTACAAGTATAAGATCCCTGACCCCACAGTACTATATTTAACATTTCCAAATATTGTTTTTTAGGGCCTTGACAAAGATTGAACCGCACCACAGTATGTCTTGTAGAGGTCTTGTATATAAGGATGCCTTTTAAGGATGCTTTTAAATATTTTAGTCCTACCTTGAAGGGAATGTCTTTTTAGAAATGTCTTACCTAAGCCAACATTAAATAGTGTAGAATATAAGCAGAGAGTGACAGTGAGTTAATGTACTTGAAATATTATTCATTTGATGCAGCAAATAATTGGGAATTCTAAAGAGAATACGCCCATTTACTCTGAAGTTCAAAAACAAACAAACAAACAAAAAAAAAACATATTCCTCAAACTCAAACCTTCAGTCACATAATTTTTATATTAGTATGCTGGTTGAGAAATTATTCAGTTTATGTTAATTTTCTTTGTGAATTGCTGCAAGTAAATTCCTGGCATCTTTTCTGTATATTATCTGATTTGCTGAAAAAATCATAATAATGACTACATCTAAATATTGCAGTGTGTATACTATATCATTTACAGCACGGTGCTTGCATCCCTATTAATTCCATTGAGCTATATATTTTTCTGTTGTTATCAACAAACAGCACACAATGCATTTAACCATCCAAATCTTCCCAAGAGCATTCTTTATATTTTATGTATTTGTATTCTTGAAAAATTCCAGCTTTTACCCTTGAGCTTTTGGAAGATAGAATCCATAATACTCATGACAGTGGTTGTATATCCTTCCCTCTAAAAAAACATTCTAATCTTTACAACAACAGTCAAGGTAGAACAGCTTGTCTTGTCTTATGACCATGCATCAAAACTCTATCCACAGCGGACCCTTGGGAACTAGCTTTCCAGAGTCCACTGGGCACAGACAGCTGGCAGCGTGTTCTGTGCACTGTGCGTGCTTTTGCATCTCACTAATGTGTTTCTGAGCTAGACTTTCAATCCACCATGAAGATTAGACAAATGCTTCCTGGGCTGCCTTTAATGTCTTGTTAGACAAGAAAACAGTAAAAAAAAGAATCATTATGAATAATAAGGGTGTTCTATGCTTACTAGGTTACCAAACCTACAATCTGTCCACCCCAACATTTTTCTTATACATATGTTTTTATCAGAATTAATGATAGTAGAGACATTAGTTTATATCAATTTTTATTTAGTTTATTGTTATAAACTATGAAACAAAATCAAGTCAAAATAGATATAAAAGGAAGTAAAGGCATGGTATCCCTTATCATGAAACCTGTTAGCAAGAAAGTTCTTAATTATAAGAAGGCCATCTCCCATAGATTCCATTTTAAATGTGCAAATTTCATTCCATTTGGAAATAATCATGATGTTTTTAAATTTGTTTGCTTTTTTTCCTGTAATAAAAAACAGTAATTTGTCCTTGGTGTTATTTAAAGGAAAATTATACCCCCAAACAATATAGGTGTCTATAAAAATATATTGCATAAACAAGTTCATATGTAAAACCCTGCTTCATCTAAATAAAACATTTTCATAAAACTATAGTTTTTTAATAGTATGTGCTACTGGGTACTCCTAAGTAGAAAATTGTCATTTTAAGAATTAAGGGCCGCCTCCTGGGATCATAGGATTCACAGTGCACACAAACAAGCCAAGGCACACATACATGCTAGGCCACAACAGCCAATTAATGGACAGAGTTTTGTCGTTTGCTTCCACACTTCTTCCTGTTACAATTAGACCTGCATTATTTCTGGTCATGTGATCTCTGAGGGAGCACACAGCCCATCACTAAATGGCGGATAAAGGGAAATGAAGCAAAAGGGCAATATTTACTTGCCAGTTTGGCAAGATTCTTTAATTAGTCACATAACATAATAAAAACTGTTGCTTAATCATTCATTCTGGGTGTAAAGTTTACCTTTAAGTTGCATAAATTCATATTGATGGTAAACCAATCCTACTGGGTTTATTTGATGTTAAATGTTTTTTTATACTTTAAGGCATGGTAATCCAAATTTTCTTATTTTCCAAATAAGTCAAATTTAAAAAATGGTTTCCTTTTTCTCTGTAATAATAAAGCAGTACCTTGTACTTGATCCCAACTAAGATATAATTAATCCTTATTGGAGGCAAAACAAGCCTATTGGGGTAATTCAATATTTAAATTATTTTTACAAGACTTAAGTTATGGAGATCCAAATTATGGAAAGATCCCTTATCCGGAAAACCCTGGGTTCCAAGCATTCTGGATAACAGGTCCCATACCTGTATATAAAACAATCTTTTGGTGTAACTACAAAACTATATTACTTGAATATTAGGTAGATTAAGCCAGTGTCTACATAAATCTGTTCCTGCTGAAACAAGTTTTATGCTCACAAATGTATGTGTAAGTTCAAAGAAAAATGCTGTTTCAGGCATTAACATCAAGGTTCTTTTCTGCTTTAAGGAAATATAATGAATGCTTAAACCTGTTTAAAGTCTGTTTAAAGGCTAAAACTTACATCTGTATTAGTTGACCCTTAACATAACAATCATTATGATAATTGATTAATGTATTTAGAGAAGGGAATATTGTTCATGTGAAGCCTATTGAATTTTTTATCTGTACAACAAACACTGTCACTAAAAGAGTTAAATACTAAACTGTGATTTAAAAGCTTATAAATTAATAAGAATTTCTGATTCTGACTATTTTTTGAGTATTTTAATTAACAAATTGATTTTAGTTCTTTTGTTTTCAGGCAATGTCTGTATATAATGCTTGGAGAGTTCAAAGAATTTAGTTATTTTGCCTTTTTAAAGTTATGCATCAATGCAGTTTGTTTCTGTCTTAAAAGGACAAGGAAAGTGAGTCACTAGTACCTATTTGTCAGGCACTCCCCAGTGATTAAGATTGCTAACCTTGAAAAATGCTGTGGCCAGGGGAATATCAGCGCCATTGCCAGCTATTTTGTCCCATTTGGCTGTCTGGGACCAGGCACAGAATAGCGAGAACAGCAGTTGTATGACAACATCTAATTCACATTGATAAAAGTAGCCTTTAACCAACTAAATAGCTTTTTGGTTTTTTTACATTTTTTTTCTGCACGCAGCTCATCTATTTCTTTCCTACTGAAATTAATGGTAGTGGTGTAAAAAAGGTGAAATTAAATCTAAATAAAGTGACATTTTTTATAAGATATAGGATAAGTAGGGTCTTCACATCATGGGCTTGGTATTTAATGGCTTTGCACTGCTGTAGGAAGAGAGAACAGGAAGGAACATAATCTCCATCTCCCCAACGCAAGCATGCAGCCTTTCAGAACCATGGACAGCCCCCTGGGTTCTCCTTATTGTCCTTTTATCCCTGTGTCTGAAGCATAGAAAAATAGATTCTCTGTGCCAGTTTTATCTTTTTTTATTTGTAACATGTCCCGCAGAAAGCTTTCTGACATCTGACAATTATTCACAGCCCTTGCAATAAATGCACAATAATGTCAAATATAATCGAGGCTTTATCATGTTGGATTTAAAGGCAGCTTTCTTAGCATGTGTCTCAGACCAATCTTTTGCCTATCTCCAAACCCAAACTATATCTAAATTCCATTTTCTTGCTGCAGAGATTAAATTGCAGGAATATGTACTTAGTTGATATATTTTACTCTATAACATAGCAAAATGTTTAGCTTGCAAAAAATTGTAGTATCTAGTGGACACATGAAAGCAAGGAAAATGTTAGCATTCTTCGATCGTGTCTATTTAGTCAGCCCAGCAGTTACAACAAAGTGAAACAACTCAGGCATGTTAAATGTTTCTTTCACATGTAGAAATAATTCATTCACTTCAAATTGCGTCTTATGGGTTACTTAGCTATTTTGTTAGATTTTTTTAGAGTAAATTGAAGACCTGCCAACTGGAAAAATCTGCTTTTATACAAAGAAAATACATAATCATACTCACTCACATGCCAGCACACATTTATAAACACACTTACAAATTTAACAGGTTAATGAGAATTATCTGCTTTTTACCAAATATATAACTTTGGTCAATTCTTATAGTAAAGATTTACTGGAGCACATTTTACCTGGTTAAAATGCTTTTGTTTTGTTATTGAATCTCAGAATTCACTTTGATTAGCAATCCAGCCTTTTATAGTCGTGGCCACAGTCACTTATAACAACTTCAACCTGTCCGTCGCCCCCCCCCCCTCGCGCGTGCATGCACGTAACCCCCCCATGCGCAAACTCACGATCGTGGGTCTTTACAATCGCATACAGAGCATTGTGAGAGAGGTCCCCATTGCTCCGTATCTGAGAAAAACTTTAATATTTTGGTACGGCATGCCGCCCACCAATTTGTGCCACCCTAGGCCCGGGCCCTTGTGGCCTTTCCACAAATCAGGGCCTGGCTGTTAAGTCAATTTATTTAGAGCTGAACAATTTTCTTAATGTGGAAAACATTTTTTAATTCTCAGAAAGCTGATTCTGGTATTCTGTTGATACCATGTAATGCACATAAATCTGAGTAGCATCTTGTGTGTTTTAAGATAGAAACCCAAGTCCAAGGTTTTGTGCTCAATATTTTCTGCAAGATCATGATGTCAGGCATTACTCTCAATAAAGCTAGTACAGGCCCCTTCCTCCATGGTTTCTGGCATGTGCTGGAATTTATTTTTAACATAGACAAGACACCATTTCAGGGTAACCTAATTTTATTTTACTTTTTTTAAAATGTTTAATATGGGTCAGCTGTGAAAACTTGGTTTTAAACTGCTTACATAAAACTACAGGATTCATTTTGATTACCTCAGTACCACAGTATTCAGGACTGAAAATGAGTGCCACAACCCACTGGCTAATTGTTGTCCAAAGGATCATTTCATTTTTATCCCTTTTCAATCAGCCAGGAAGCAGGGAAATGGTTAATCCAAATGCATGATGTTGGTTAGAAGTTATTTTTAGTTATTTTTTAACAATAATATCATCTTATCATATAACTGTGTCCAGACATCAGTGCTTTGTGACAGACAGCTAAAAACTGCCTTTGGCAGTATCTCTTAAATGGTGGGATATTTAAGTTTCATTGCAGCTTTAAATAGAATTTATTTTCATAGAGCAGCTTCACATTTCAGATGTTGCTGTTGCAAAATGAGGTAGCACATCATAAAAGGGGGCAAATTTTTCTCACTTTCATTTATTTGTAACTCATTTCCATGAATGTCTGGCATTTGTCAAAAAATCTGAACTGAGAACATGTGCGGGAAAGAGGTGCGGAAAATTAATGAAAACTGCAATAACAACCACAACTTTTTTGTGTTGTAATACAAAAGCCAGCCTTAAAAAAACCTCAAAAATTCACAGAAAGACATTTTAATTGGAAAATTGCAATTCACTCGCCATTCAATTGCTATTCAATTCTATATAATCTTGACAGGTTTTAGATTATTATTATTATTACAGAATTTTTGGATTTGGAATTGTCGCAGATTTGTTGCATTATAAATCTCAGAATAGTTAGAATTTTAGTGCAAAAAAATTTGAATTGTGAGAACAAAAGTACAAACTAGTAAATTAGTAAATGCCCCCCATAGTGTCTGTAGTATTGGTAAATGAGTTTATATAAAGAATATGTTTGATTGCATATAATTATTATAAGAAAAATAAGTCCATCATGTGCAACCCTTCCAAGTAAACCCAGCACACACAAACCTATACTGACCTATCTATACACTCACATCCAAAAACCATATATTCCAACATCAATACTATCTGTAGATCTTAGTATCACAACAGCCTTGGATACTATGCTTGTTCAAGAACCCATCCAGGTCCCTCTTAAACTTCACTACCCTCTCCATAAAAAACACCTACGCTGCTTCAAATAAAAGTTACATTCCTCTAATCTAAAGGGGTGGCCTCTGGTGCGCTGATCATTTTTATGGGAAAAAAGAACATCCCCTGTCTATAATACCCCCTAATGTACTTGTACAGAGTAATCATGTCCCCTCACAAGCACCTTTCTTAAAGAGAAAATCTTCCATCCCCTCCCAGTTTAGTTGCATATCTCTGTACTCTCTCCAGTTCATTAATATCCTTCTTAAGGACTGGAGCCCAAAACTGCACTGCATACTCAAGGTGAGGCCTTACCAGAGACCTATAAAAACAATACACCCCTTCTGTTATACACAAGTGCCTGCATTGATGTAAGTTTATTTAAAATACATTTTTATAGTTACATTTAGCAAAACAATTAGACTTTGAATTGAATAAATGGTCCATGTAACATTTATTTTTTTTTAAATTTACATTAGGCATTTTTAGATGAAATAAGTTTTTATAAGAATTCAAGTAGCTTTACAGTTAAAAATTTATATTTTAATTTGGTTTGCTTTTTCCTATTGCATGATCTTATAATACTAATTATTCAGTATATAAACCTTCTATTAACAATTTAACCCATGCTGTGTTCACTCCATTTAGGTGTAAAGACATATTGCTTCAGATACTACATATATATAGTCTTTCATTCTCAGATTTCTTGCTTATGTTTAGTCTGTTTCCATTAAAAAAAAAAATAATAATAGACATGTGCCAGAGTAGACTTTGTAATGTAAACTTCTGGAACACTTTCTCACCTTTTCCATGGACCTAGCTGCATTCAATTATCACCTCTAGAAACATTAAACATTGATATTGTATGCATAGTCACAGTTTTCTTTTCTCATCTACCTTTTGGGACTATTTTTAGAACCTTTAGGACTTCCTTAACATTAAGAAATGTATTTTTTTTTTCTCAGAACTGTTTAATGCAACACTAGTCTGCATTGTTTGGTTTGGAGTGTTAAAACAGTTAAATAAAGTAGAAGGTAAATGCAAAAGTGTGCATTTTTTCTGTCTTTAAATCTACTGAATAGTTTGTCTTTCAGTGTTGCCCTTCAGATTCATCAGTTCCTTCTTGAAGTTTCCTCTATAACCATAACATGTAGGACTTCCCTATGAAATGACTGTCCCATTGTGAGGAAAGGCACCTGCTTACTCTTTCTTTCCATATTTATTTCCTGCTGTTTAGTTGGAAAGACAGATTGCCTACATACCATCCCCCAAAACTCTTATCTGTTTTCTTATAATAAGGAAGTGGTTTTCAGTCTTTGGAGACTATTTGATGACAGCACTTGTCTTATCTTGGCAGATCTGTATTCCCACATAGTACGTTCTTGTGAGAAAAATGTCAGTCACATTAGGGGAAATGACATTGGGATCTGGCCAGTGGAACTACAAGACATCAAACCAGCAGATTAAATGGGACCACATGGCCACATTATGATATGCCTGTAATACATGCAAAGTTTTTTTGGTTCAAGATGAAAATATCAAATATTAAAGTACATGTATGTATTATTTAATCCTTATTGGAGGCAAATCAATTATTATGGGTTATTTAATATTTAAACATTTTGACATGATGATCCAAATATCCCTTATCAGGAAAGCCCTAGGTCCCAAGCATTCTAGATAGCAGATCCCATACTACACTAATATACATGTAGTTTTTAAAGCTCTCTCTCTCTCTCTCTCTCTCTCTCTCTCTCTATATATATATATATATATATATATATATATATAGTTCCTTAAATTTACACTGACAAAAACTAGAAAGATTTCCCATACTTTTTCGAGATGGTATTCTCTTATGGATCCAAATACTGATTACACTGAGAATACTGCATTTTTTATATTTAATGTTAACTTTCTCTACAATTTCTTTGTTTTATGCAAGTTGATATTTCTGTGTCCATAATACCAATATGAATTATACTGGTTCATGTGCAGACTTTTTTGAAAATTGAATTGTAGTTCAGTTAAGGCAGCTCACTGAGTCACGTCTGGCTTGGCAAAGAATTAAAATGAGACATGATGGATTCTGCTCTGTATTGCATGAATAAGTACAGATATTTGTGCACAAAGTAAAACATGACCGATTTACTCATCTATTATGGTTGATCATTTCTCCTGGATATTCTTCTGGTGGTTCTATTATGTGCTCTGGATTCCCATTTTGTAACATTAAATTTCTGATTTAGGGATCTCCCTATAAAAGTTTATTTTGAGAGAAGGGCAGTAGCATATAATATTTTGTATGTATGTGAGACTAGAAGCCAAAAGATAGTGAACTATTGGGATTATCTGGAAAGATTAAGTTATTGTGATGGATTAATATACAGGTATCGGGCCCCTTATCCGGAAACCCGTTATCCAGAAAGCTCCGAATTACGGAAAGCTCGTCTCCCATAGACTCCATTATAAGCAAATAATTCAGAATTTTAAAACTGATTTCCTTTTTTTATGTAAAAATAAAACAGAACCTTGTAATTGATCCCAACTAAGATATAAATAATCCTTATTGGATGCAAAACAATCCTATTGGGTTTAATTAATGTTTTATTCATTTTTTAGTAGACTTAAGGTATGGGGATCCAAATTATGGAAAGACCCCTTATCCGGAATACCCTTGGTCCCGAGCATTCTGGATAATGGGTCCTATACCTGTATTATGATCAAGGTGGCTCTTGGCACCTCACACCAAGTCCAACAAAAATAAAGCATAGGGTTATAATTATGCAATCTATATTAACACTTGGTGGTAGGTTTACTAAATCTCTAACTAATTTCTATCAAAAATCTGAACTGAAAAAGCACATGTGGGAAAAGTTGTGATAACTTTGTTTTGTCGACTTATCCCATGATAACTGCAACTTTTCCAAATTGGCACACAAAAAACAGCGTCAAAAATAGGAATGCTTCTAAACTTTCAAAGCAAAGAAAGATTTTCCAGGAAAGGGAAGAGACATCTGCCATTAACATCTACATGATCTCGACAAGTTTTAGATGGTGAATTGTTGGATTCGGTATTGTCGCATGGGGAATCTCAAAAAAGTTGTGTCTTTTTTTGGTGACTAAAAAAATCCCAAAAAATCGGAAAAATATAACCACTTATTATACCTCCACACACACCTCCCTTTTAATGCGTTGCTGCAGAGATGGAACCTGTTATCCAGAATGCTTAAGATCTGCTGTTTTTTGGATTAGACGTCTTTCCATAATTTGGATCACCATACTTTAAATCTACTAAAAAATAATATAAACATTAAATATCCTGATAGAAAAGAAATCATTTGAACATTAAATATCCCAATAGGATTGTTTTACTTCTTGGCTGGAATCAAGTGCATGATACTGTCTTTTTGTTATTGAGAAAACTAAACGATTTTTAAAAAAATTTAGTTATTTGATTTAAGGGAGTCTTCTGGATAAAGGGTTTCCAGATAACAGATCCTATACCTGTACCAACATGTCACATTTTATTTTGTACTACCACTGTCAAACTCGTGTAAAAAGAACCAGTTTGACTCTGAACAAGCATATAGTACTGTGAAAGGCTCAGACATTATGCATACAATGTATTAGAAATAATATATGTTGTCAGATACTAACTGGGGAAGCGTTTGAAGAGAGATATATTTCATCCAGGCTCATCTACTACTCCCTCATTCAGGGAGGGCTAATTCCCCTCAATACTCTCACTTGGAGAATAATTAGCATATAGAAAACTGCTAGAGAGACCAGTGAAAGCAGAGTGGGAAAAAAAGAGAGCAGCAGTGTGAAGGGCTAGAAAATAATCTGCAAAAGGTTATTGTTTGTCCAAGCCCAGTTACCTGTTGTAATAATTTTGTGTTTTGGGCTCCAAATCCCATCAGGGGACCAGTATTAGTGAGAGACTGAGCCCCATATTTAATTTGCCCAAGAAAGGCAAATATTTCTGCTGGACTTTTTGCAATAAAGTGGACATTTCTCTTTGATGGATTGTCTGTCCATCTGATTCTGCTCGCAATGAATATGCATAATGTTTTGCAGCACATAATAATAATAATGCAATTTACTGTGAATAGTACAAATGTATTCTGTCATAATCATAAACCATAATGATGGTCTGTTTTAAGCACCCTCCCTGTTCTTAACATTTGGAAAAAGAAGTATGTAAATTTAGAACAATTTAGCATACACAAGGCAATGCTTTTTTAAGTTACTTTTACTGCACAGTAAACAGCAGAATGGAAAAAATGAACTACATCCACTAAAATAAGCAGAAACATTTCACCTTTCACTACTGGTTACTGTCACAAATTTATGTCCATTAGCAACCAAAGCACAAGATTTTCTCATAATGAGATTCTTATGGGATAGAGTGAACATCTGTTCTGCTAGGGGTTCAATCAGTTACAATCATGTCACCTCTTGCCAACTGAAAGTCTGATTATTTATTTTCAGCATCAGCATTTCTCAAACTTATACACTGCAAAGATATTGACCCTGAACTGTGGAAAATGCCATATGAGCTGCCCCTTAAACATAGCAATCTCCTCCAGCATTGATTTCAGAGATTACTATACACTTGAGTGTGTGACTGCATCTCATAACGAATCATGTCAGCAAATATACACCAAATATATTGAAGACAATGGGCAATTTTTTTTCTTTGCATTTTTTCTGGTACCAAAAGTATTGAAGTCAATTGGCATTTTTTCTTGCACCACATGCATAGAAGTGCAATTAGTTCTCTTTTGAAATGCATTGGAGTCAATGGGGTTATTTTTCTAGCAAATCAAGACGTATGTAGGACTTATCCCTACAAATAATAGCATATCCATCTTTGGATAAATACATGAAGGAAAAATGAGGTGCTGCTCTAAATCTAAGTTATATTGTCCAATGTGATCTAAAATCTGCAGGTGTCTACTTCATAAGGGCCCATTTTCTTAATTTCCTGTTTTTTTTTCTTTTCTCCCATTAACCTCTTTTGAAGGTTATATGATATGTTTAATAAACCAATTCATGTTGTCTACTATACCTCCATCCAATCTTTTCCTGGTAGGAAAGACTATTGAATAAAGAGCTTTGGGACACATAAGAGTATTGATTTATCCCCTTCACAGCAGCATATGGCCATAGATTACACAGTAATAGTTTGTTATCCCAATGTCACTGCTCTGTTAACATGGCTTGCCCTGTGACCTGTCTAGTGTTCTTCTCTTCCTTATTATTTTCTAAAGTCCACTTGCTTAAATTCAAATATACTCAGATTTCAGGTTCTAGTGCATTTAAGTTAACTAAAAATTACTGTATTTCTTTCATGGGGATTTATTAAGTATTTATTAAATGCATAGATACCATGGTGGGAGGAATGTTTCAATACATTAACTGAAAAAGAAAACCTTCTTAAAAATGTGCAATAAAACAAAAGTTTACTTCAGCTTCAATAACAAATAGCTGCAGGTAGATATTGCTCTGTTGTTAAAATCTGTTGCTATGAGACAGTGCCCATGTTATTTCTTTACCTATTACAATCAATACATAAAAATAATGTTGCATAACTCAAAGTCAGCCAGACATAGTCAACATTTGCTATACTATATAATTGTTTTCTAACTGGAAGCCTGTGAACTACTGTACATGCAGCCTAAAAATGTAGTTTTTATGATCGCTGTCAAAATTATAAATATTTGCTGCATATATTTTTTGAATACAAATATGCTATATTGCAGTATAACACCCAGCACTGTACTATTATATATGACTGATTCTGCCTGATTTGAAAACACGGAAATCTTTATTTTCAATAAACTTACATTGTTCAGAGAGCCAAATCACAGTCTAAACTTGATGTGATTTGAAACGGAATAGTTCTTTAAGCCCAGTTCTATGCCATTACCCTGGCATTCATAATTTATAAAATAATGTCCATCAATAACATTGGTCTTCCACGACATCACAACAGAACAACATTTTTTCCCTCTAAATTTTAACCCTTTCAGAATGCTAATTAGCATATGCTAATTTATGCTAATTAGGATTCGTCCGAAACCGAATCCATCAAAAAAAGGCCTGAATCACGAAACGAATCCGGGATTCGGTTGCATCCCTAATTAAAACCTTTGGAGTAGAGATTTTTCTTAAAGATCAAAGATAATTTTATCAATGTAATATTGTGAGGCAAAATCTAAATTCATTTTTTTGGGGGGATGAAGCTGGATTTCTAAGCTCTTCTATGTGAATTTATGTGATTGATGCAAAAATCAACATATATCAAATATACACTACAAAAGCAAAAGCATATGATATTTTTCACAGCTTCCAAGCAATGTTACATTAAACCTATTAGATTTAGAACTGAGAATTGACACTAAGGGGCACATTTACTAATCCACGAACGTCCGAAAAGCGACCAAATGCGTTTTTTTCGTAATGATCGGTACTTTGCGACTTTTTCGCGAATTGTCGCGACTTTTTCAAGCTCTCAATACGAAAGTCGCAACAATTCACGAAAGTTATAATGGCAATGAAAAAGTCGCGACAATTCTCCAAAGGCATAATGCCAATGAAAAAGTCGCGACAATTCTCCAAAGGCATAATGGCAATGAAAAAGTCACGACAATTCTCCAAAGGCATAATGGCAATGAAAAAGTCGCGACAATTCACAAAATTTGTTATGGCTATGAAAAAGTCACGACAATTCGTGCAAGTCGTACCGGTTATGAAAAAGTCGCAGCAATTTACGGGAAAGTCGTAACGATGACGAAAAAATCGCAAAAAATGCGAAAAAGTTGCAAAATGTTCGTTTTCCAATCCGAATTTTTCTCATTCGGATTCGGATTCGTGGATTAGTAAATCAGCCCCTAAGGGGCAGATTTATTATGCTGTTCAAAAAACGGTGACAAAATTCGCCAAACATTGGTTTATTAAAAACATTGTAAAATCTACGTCATTTTTTTAATGACTTTGAAAATCTGGTGTTCAGACGGCGAACTCCATTTATTTTTCACAGCTTTTTACACTGTTTTTTTTGGCAAGTTTCATTTTATACAGCATAATAAATAGGCCCCCTAAAGTTGCATGCTAATAATATCACAATTATGTTCTTTTTCATTAATATTTAATGTAATACTGTTACAAACAAATTCTGAAATATATGTGCTTGCTAAAGGTGAATGTATTATTCACTGTTAATTACATGTACATTCATTTAAATGAAGATAGTTGAAGTATGACTGAATAACTATTAACACTCCACAAGCTATATATTACAAGAATGTACCAGACAGTCATAATTATTATTAAGGAACGAGTTTAGTTTAAAATTGTCACTAAAAATAAAAAAATGCTGTAATGTGTTTAAGACTAACTTGATTAGTAGTACAATTTTTATTCTGTCTACAGGGAGAAATCTGTGATTTATTAAAGCTCCTTAAGCAAGAAGAATAAGAAAGAATCTATATAAACCAAGGTGTTAGGCAAAAATGAACCACATATTAGGCCATTTATAAGCCAAGTATGGTGTTAAGGAACTGACTCCAATTTCAATTTATTATTCAAAATGACTGAATTAATCTGAAGAGTAAAATCCATTTTTATTACATTGTTATATTTTGTGGCTGTTAATGATAATCAAACTAATTTTCTTAATAAAAATATTTTTTACATTATCAGATCCAAACATATACATATATATGTAAGTTGCCTTTGTAGCTTTGGTTAAATGTGCACAAAACTGTTAAATATTAAAATGTTCCTTAACATTAGTCCAAATATTTTGTTTGGAACAAGACATTTACTGGTTGTTTCTCATGATACAATTTAATTACAATTTCAGTTGGAAGGATAGGCATATAAACTTAAGGTGGAACAAGGCGGTAAGATAAAACCCACCATTCATGTTAATCCATAAACTATACTATCTCTTACTTTATTTCCTTAGGAACATACACAAACACTTCCAGATACTTTTGGGCATCTTTACCAAAGGCTACACATGCAGTTTGCCAGACAATTTTGAATTTCAAGACAAGACAACTCAGTACATAAATCAGTGGAGTTCTCTTCTAGGAAATTTGGCAATTTGATTTTTTGCCATTAAAGTGATACTGACACTAAATAACGACTCCTCAAAATATGAATGTCCATAAAAAGTTGCCTATAGGTAATGTTGATTGATTTTCGCTGAGAGATTTGCTTTTGTAAATAATTGTTACTTGAAGTTCCTAAACCTGACTGTTTTGCCAACTGTCCCTTCTCAGCCTGTCAGTTATAGCTTCTAATGCTAACGGCCTCCTGCTGGACAAATATGGCAGCCCCCTTATAAGGGAACATGGGGGATCAGACAGGTAATATAAAAGCATTGGGCAAATACTTTTATGGCAAAAATGAAGGTCATGCAAAGACAAGGTTATGATAGATGTAAAAAAGGTTTAATTTCTGGTGTCAGTATCTCTTTAATGTGTCCTCTTTTTCAAGTAAAATGTGTCAGCAAAGCCGATTAGAATTGCTTTTAGAATGGACCATGCGTGGCAGGTACTATGGATGTTGGAAGAGTTTAGTATCACTGTTATACAAATCTGTAGAACTTTTTAAAAACCTTGAACTCCTCTAAGGATCCTTTCCATTGATAAGTACAACAGCTTTGTTTGAGTTATTCAGCGCACAATGTTTGTTCAGCTACGACCCCATGCTTGTACGACCCCATGCACAGCTTTGGTTGCGCTCAGTTGGTCTCTGTCAGTTGTGCTAAAAATTCTATCCATAAGCTACTTGTGTCAACATGTGCTCCACATGCTTTTGTATAGTTGCACTCTGCCTCTCTCTGAATTTCACACTGCTGCACCTACTGACCTGACCTGAGCTATTGGAAATGTCACCAACCTGGCACATGTTTGATTTGGGTCTAAGTGTAATTGCATGAAGCAGATCTCCCCCTTGCAACAGCCGCTATGCTGAATATGCTGCATGCTGAGGTAGAAAAACATGTTGATTTCACCAGAACCGCACACTGTTGTGTGGTACGTAAATTACCCCTAGTGTAATATAACAACCCCTAAAGTGCTATTTAACATTAGTATCACTGCAATTAATTAACTGGCAGAAATGCTGATGTTTAAAAGTGTTCCAGGATGAAACACTAGCATTACTTGGTCTTATGCCCAATTAATAACATTGCAAACAAACCAGCTTCTGTGGCCAGTTTGTTAATAATCCCCCCTGAGTATGCTGCCTGAGCAATAAACAATGTAGCCTGTTGCTTCAGACCATGCACTGAGACTAAAACATAAGAAGCTGCTGTATTGTAATACAGCTGTAAACCCCTTCAAGTTGCTGCCCTGCTGACTGCACAAAGGCAAAACAGAGTTTGATTAATCACTTAAACATAAAAGGGATATAGTCCCAACTAGCAGGCCCGCCAGCAATAAATCATGAACAAATTGTTTTGGCAAACTGGAGGTAACAGCTTTATTACATTATAATTATACCATACAATCAATTTCAGCCAGCATCCTAAGCAGCACATTTCTAGGAAATAAATGCTTTCAAGATTTTTGTGAATATGGTTACTAAGCAATACTGTACCTTGTCTGGTACACTTTAGAGTGCCTACTTAAAGGGATTGTTCCCTTTTAAATACACTTTAAGTATGATGTAGACATTCATATTTTAAGATTATGTGCAATTGTTTGCCATGTTTTATTTTTTGTGTTTTTTTATTATGTAGCTTTTTGATCTCCTGTGTGAAATTGCAGCAGCTATCTGCTAGGGTCCAATTTACAATAGCAACCAGGGATTGGTTAGAATGAGAGACTGGAATATAAATAGGAGAGGGACTAAAAAGAAAGATTATTAAAAAGTAATAATAACAATACAATTGTAATCTTACAGAGCAATCGTTTTTGGCTGGTCAGTGACCCCCACCCGCATTCAACAGTTTTAATGAAGAAGAATACACATATTTTAAAAACCATAAAACTATTTAAAAAATAAAAAAATAAAAACAAAGACCAACTTAAAAATTGCTAATAGTAGGACATTGTATAACACACTAAGGGGCCACTTACTAATGTTCTTAGTTTTTCACGATTCATGACTTTTTGCAATAAAATTAAATTTTTTGAAAAACCAGGAATCACGCAAATGTGAAAATAAACCATCTAAAAACTGTCAAGGTCATGTAGAAGTAAATGGGAGCTGTCCTAAGCACTTTTTATTTAATTTGTGGTTTTAAAGGGTTTTGGTCCACAAACTTAAAAAAACACTTAAAAAAAAAATTGTGGTTTTCGTGTTCTTCTCGTTTTCATTACGGATTTTAATCTGTGGATGTAATTAAGAGCACCTGCAAGTGACTTTCAATGGGCACTATCATAGGACAGCACTTCTCTGAATCATGAATCTTGACTTACCAATGGGTAGTCTGACTGACAAGTTTAGGTTTGGCAGATGCTAGCAGAATGCTAATCATGCACAATACTGGCTATGTAAGATGCTAAATGAATACTGACCTGGTGCTGTTTGTTATGATTTAAGCTAGGGTCCCTAGTTCTAGTGAACCTGAGGACTTTATCATGCAATGAAATTTTTAAGAATTGTGTGCTTCTGCTTGGTGGCAACAGTTTGGGGAATGCCCTTTTTGTTTCAGCATTTCACTGTGCCAGAGTGCAGAAATGGAAAGCTGAACAGAACTGCCTTGCTAAAATGTAAGTTAAAGAATTCAACTAGCCTCTACAGAGCTCTGACCAGCCCAGCTAAACATTTGGGGAGATTATCTGAAATGTCAAATAAAAGCTTGTGGCTCAGTGTAAGCAAATCCAACATCTTGTTGAAAGCCTTCCCAGAAAAGTAGAAAATATAGAGTAGTGATACCTTTTATTGGATAAATAAGTAGATTACAAATTGCAAGCTTTCGGGACTACTTAGGTCCCTGCTTCAGTCATGGTTAAACCATGATGTAATAGAATAAAAGGATTTGCCGCACTGGCAGTTTCTTGCCCTCTCGAATAACACTGCTTCAGTTAAGTTTCTCTGTAACGAGTGAAGGATCTGACAAAGCTCCAACCATAGATGTTCCATCCAGAGAGAATATACTGCTGCAAAGAAGGGGAGCCGGATCACTGGAACCTCTTAAACAACATGTTTATTTAGTCTTCATATGACATCTTCATACAACAAGACCTGAAAGCCTGACGTGTTTAGGGCAAGTATGCCTTTAATCATAGGCTATATACCATGCCTGAAGCAGAAACATAAGTAGTGCGTAAAGCTTGCATTTTTAATCAACTTAGCCAATAAAAGGTATCACCTATTTACAATTTTCTGGTTTGTTCTATGGTTAACATTGTACAACACTCTGCTACTACAGAAAAGGAGAAGCTATTAAATAAGCAAAGGGCAGACCAACCCTTATATTAATACTTCTGGAAGTCTGGCATGCCAAATAAAAATGTATTATATAAATACATTATATGTTTTCAATTTTTTTAGCAATTATATTTAAAATTAGCAATTCAATATATTTCATTAGTATTCATTTGATTTATTTTCTGCCATGCTTAGGTAATTACATCTCCAGATGTAAGGTTATAAAAATTTTAATTTACCTAAACACTGTATAAGGTTTGTGCTATTAACTTGCTGAAGAAAAATCAAATAACATTGGCAATTTTCAATTTTAAAAAAAGAGAAAGAAATACATTTCAAGCAAATCAAAGAGCCCTTAATCAGTTTCAGAGTAATGCAGAGAATCTGTGGAGTTCTGTGGTTTTCT
The DNA here is from genome assembly GCF_000004195.4 of Xenopus tropicalis. Taxonomy (NCBI): domain Eukaryota; kingdom Metazoa; phylum Chordata; class Amphibia; order Anura; family Pipidae; genus Xenopus; species Xenopus tropicalis. Next base: position 61,873,777 of record NC_030678.2, on the reverse strand, counting down.
GTGGGCTTGAGGAAGTCTACTGTTAATGCAAATTATATTGCTATATTAATGTATACAATGAAAAAATACAATTATATGCCAATTGGACACATTTCTGCTCAGGAGCAGAGTTAAGTAGTGTGGGGGTTGACAAGAGTCATTATGCTGTATAAATATTTTATGGCTTAATTATGTCCTGTATTACCTTTTGTTCTACAGATTGATTTCAGTTCTAGCATAGAATAAAATCAATTGGTCATTATATGTGCTCAGAAAAAGGAAACATTGTATGTATATATTTATATTTATCTATATTGTGCATGCAAGAGAAGACACAATAAACTCAGTGATAGTCTGTGTTGTTAAAGACAAAGTACATAGGTGGTGTAATGAATAATTATGAAAAAGCTATATTCAGCTTATTTTAACCTATCATTTTTAAAATTTAAAGTGTTTATTGCACAAACATTATTGAGTAATAATCACAAATAATAAATGGTCTTTTCTGCGACAAAATCTTCAAATAATTTAAATTGTCCCCAATGTGTTTTTATTATAATTAAAACATTTATTATTAATATTCTATAGAATTTGCACTAATGGAAGAAGAAGTATTAAATGTATCCTTCCTTGCTCTTGATGTTCTAGATTTAAGACAGGGAATGGTATACCTTGTAGTTAACACATAGCATGTACTATATGGGGTAATTTATCAGTTACTGTTCTAAATGCCAGTTTTTTGGATACATAAAATTAGAGACTTGCTTCATCTTTTCTACATCTTTTCACTTAAGTTTGAGTTTACTTAGCTCTAACATCTTAATTATACTCATGAGACTCATAAGTCTCCTGCATTGTATAACCTTATAATATACAAAAGCAATAAATATCCTGTAAATTATATCAGAACTGTGTTTGGTAATTTCATCAGTTATGATCTGTAATCTAAACAGGCCAACCATATGGATATTAAAGTGTGTTACTTTCTACTTCACTTTTGAAAATGTATCAAACAGCTTTGCATTAACATCCAATTACGAACTGTTGTAAAATGTGTTATTGAAATGTCATTAATGAGTGAAATCCAGTACATTAAAGTCAAATTCATAGGGTTAAAGAAAGGTTGCTTTATTGATTGTATTGACAGGATTCTGGGTTTAAACATGCCTTTACTAAAAGTTTTATGTGTTCCTTTTCTTGGTTTAAAGCCAGTGTTTAACACATTCTGCCCTGTGGTCTGTACCTAGGGGACTGGAAATATAATTCTTAAACACATTTTTGTGTTCGGCCTTGATCTGTGCTCCTGTGGGTACATTTCCATGTGCAAAATGAGAGCAGTTAACACTTTCAAAGCCATGCAGTGGGATTTATAAAAGTCCATGACACATCAAAGACATGTAAAGAGGGCTATGGGCATCAACTGCTTCAGCGAATCACAATTACATATCAAATTGCTCCTGTATCATGGCCGAAGATAGGCAATTTTTACAATAATTATTTTTAAATAAATGATAAGTGAATTGCAGTATGAAGGGTATCAGGATAAAGATGCAGAAAGCAATCAATACAAAAGATCTGACCAGTACATATTCACATGTTTGTTGCCCCAGATTTGCATTTTGAAATCTTTAATACATGTTGCTTCAAAAATTATAGCGTCCACGCTCAATCTGGTCTTACACAATCATGGGTGCTAGGTAAAATTATATTATACAAATGTTCATGTGAACCAGCACTCAATTTTTAGTGCATCAATATCTTTTATGCAACGTTTTATTCAACGTTGCATACACAAGTATGCTGAATAAAAGATATTGATTCACAGGAAATGGAGTGCTGGTCCACGTGAACATTTATATATATACCCTTGTAGATTGTAAGCTCTTTTGGACAGGGCTCTCTTCACCTCTTGTATCAGTTATTGATTGCTTTATATGATACTCTGTATGTCCAATGTACAAAACCCACTTATTGTACAGCGCTGCGGAATATGTTGGCGCTTTATAAATAAATGTTAATAATAATAATACTCTATATATCACACATGCACAGCACTTTGGTGTCTATTACCATTGTTGCCTCACTAGAGGCTCCAAATCTTCCTCCACATGAACAAAATGAAACACTTGGACAGCACTTGCATCAACATCAAAATGCATTAAATAGTTTCCTTATCGTAGCTCCATGCAAGCCTGGATAGCTTTCATCTGTCCATCAAATTCTCCTGTACAAAGGATTCTTGGAATGTACATTTTCTGGATGTTAAAGTGTATAGGCGAGGGGGGCTGCAAACTAAATTCTACTCAATGTCTACATTGAGGTCTTGTATGGTGCCGAATAGCTAATGTTCCGTTATTCAAAAAGAGATCCTGTTCTCAGCCTGAAAACTATAGGGTTGTTAGTCGGACATCATTGGTATGAAAGCTTTTGGAAGGGGTAATAAGGGATAGGGTACTTGAATACATTGCAGTTCACAACACTATAAGTTTGTGCCAGCATGGTTTTATGCGTAACACCAGACCAAATTAATTGCCTTTTATGACGAGTTGAGCAGGAACCTTGATGCTAGAATTGGAAGTGGATGTCATCTACTTGGACTTTGCTAAAGCATTTAATACAGTACCTCACAGAAGGTTAATGATAAAATTAAGGAATATTGGTCTGGAACATAATATTTGTAATTGGATAGAGAACTGGTTAAAGGATAAATTACAAAGAGTGGTGGTAAATTGAACATTTTCTAATTGGGCCAGTGTTTTTAGTGGAGTTCCGCAGGGGTCAGTCCTCAGCCTTTTGCTTTTTAACTTATTTATTAATGACAAGGAGGTGGGCATACAAAGTACTGTTTTTATTTTTGCTGACGATACAAAATTATGCAAAACTTGACAAAATCGTAAAACTGGGCAGCAAAATGGAAAATGAGGTTTAATGTGACAAGTGCAAAGTTATGCACTTCAGTAGTGTTTGGGATCCTTAATTGAGAAGGATCTGGGGGTTTTTGTAGTTAACAAGTTGTCTAATTCCGGGCAGTGTCATTCAATGGCTACTAAAGCAAAAAAAAGTGCTGTTTTGCATAAAAAGGATATTGACTCAAGTGATGAAAACATAATTTTGCCTCTTTATAGATCCCTGGTAAGGCCTCACCTTGAGTATGCAGCACAGTTTTTGGATCCAGTCCATAAGAAGTATATTAATAAGCTGGAGAGAGTGCAGAGACGTGCAACTAAACTGGTAAAGGGGGATTTCAACTATGAGGTTAGACTGTCAAGGTTGGGGTTGTCTCTCTGGAGGGGACATAATTACTCTGTACAAGTTCATTAGAGGGGATTAGATAGGGGTGTTCTTTTTTTCCCATAAAAATGATCAGCGCACCAGAGGCCACCCCTTTAGATTAGAAGAGCGGAACCTTTATTTGAAGCAGCATAGGTGTTTTTTTTATGGCGAGGGCAGTGAGGTTGGGGAATGCCCTTCCGAGTGATGACTTGTTAATGCCTTTAAGAGGGGCTTGGATGATTTCGTAAAAAAAGTTGTCACGTGTGACAAACGAGACAGATTCGCTCATCACTAGTGCTGGTATCCTTAATTTACATAGACCAGCCTTCTCCAATTAATGGTTTATTCCTGTTGAAGGTGGATTGAGTGGGCCAATACACTGTAAAAAAACTTACCCTAAAAACCTTTACACTTTACTATACAGTGATAAAGTATGCAATGGCTTATACATAGAGTTGTGGTCAATTATCTCCATATTACAGTTCTACAGTATACTATTGGCTTTTTAAACCTCTTGTTCTTTGTATGAGAATTCTTGATTTTGTACATGTTTTTTACTCAATTGATGATGTCATTATGACATGGTTTTGATGCTAAATTCAGGGCTAGATTATATATATATATATTCCATGGGCAAGTGAAATGTTTATAATATTTTTTCCTTTCTCCATTAATGCTTCCAGATCATGTGATTTATTTTTATATTTTTATATATATATATATATAATCGACAAAATTGACAAAATTCAATAGTTTATTTGAAGATAGTGAAGAACTGACGTTTCGGCTACTCCTGCAGCCTTTATCAAAGTTAACACACATGCAAAAAAACTAGCCTTAAATACCCAGTGTGGCGGGAAACACAGAACTGTGACGTAAACCTGACGTGTTTACACTCACTATACAATCACTATACTATATATATACTATATATATACTATAAATAAAAAAATATATATATATTAAAAATAAACATAAATATATAGTAGGGCACAATTGTAGGTGCCTGTAAAACCAATCAGATCTTTGCTTTTAGTTTTTAGCAGATGTATTAAAACTAATTGGTTATTGGTTGCTACTGGAAACAGCAACTACTGTGTATCAATTTCTGTCTTTTCTAACATAGCTTCAGAAATTCTTTTGACTGCCCCCAGCATCCTCTAAGCCACTGTAGTATTGCAAGCTGTAACTTACTTTAATTATAAAAAATAATAAGCAAATTAAAACTCTTACTTCTAATTTTCATCTGCAAACCATCATCCAAACATATAGACACAACCACACACACACATTACAGTACAATATGCTATCATATTGCAAATCATTTTGTAATACTGTTACTTGCAGCCTTAACGTGTCTGTAACACTTTGAATAAAATTCCCCTGTGATGAGGAAGAGCAGATGGCATATTTTATCACCACATGCTGAAAGTGATGTTTTTTTGTGAAGATAAGAATATAGTTTTGCACGTTCTGGTCGTCAAAGTCTGCTTTCATATCATGTACAGTATAAGCAATGGGCAACATAGCCAGCACAGAATGAATTCCTACGTTTAAGCCAGTCATTTCTTCCTACAGATTTTTGCTAAAGCTTGATGCAATTTAAGCAGGCAAAAACTGCTCAATGCAAGTCACGTTTTTCCAAATAGCTGAAAACAGCTTTATGTTTTTTTTTTCCCAAAACAGAGATAGGATATGAATTAAAAATATAACAAGGCTTGTAGCAGACACAAGTGATATATCTGAACATACTACTGGGTTTACTGTTCACTTCCAAGTGTGATTTTGGGAAGTGAGCAGAGTAAGGCAAAGTAGGCATATTCCCACCTTACATACTGAAATAAATCAGTGTTGGTGTTTTATTATGTTTTTTGGAAATCATTTGATGCAATATCTAGCAACCCTCCTGCATTGTCAATACGGGCATCACATTGCACCTAATATATATGTATACACGTATCTAGAATGTGCCAATGTAATTTTAATGCAGAGTGAATGCCTATTTTGAGTGTAATTACATTTAATTCACATCACACTGAAAACCAAGTGCAATTGCAGGCATTTGACACACTGAGCAGAATTGCATCATATCTACTGTACAGCTCTGCGTACATAAGTAGCGCTTTATAAATAAAGATATACATACATACATACTGTACATACAACTCTCCTTCGTGATATTGCAAATTTTGGGGGAAAAAAAAAGCTGCATTATGGGTAAAAAACATAAAACATTGTGTCTCAAATTGCACTTTGCACACTATATAAATGATACCTGCAGAGTGGGGACAAAACTGCAACAGGAATACATATACAATCTGAGCCAATACTTACTATTAGCCCATCAAGAGAGGTTTCTTTCTCTGCTACCCTGTAAATAGGGGCCTTTCAGTCTACTCTAGTGGAAGAAGAGAAGATTGTGACCTATTCTGGCAATAATCCATAAACAGTATAGAAATGTTAAATTGCAAAAGCAAAGCTTCTCAGCCATTGATACTAACTAATATTGTTGTATGAATATATATGATAAACCTGTAAAATAAATCCTTATATGTAAATGGTGCTTAGTAATACCATCATTTATAATCAGTGCTTAGTGATGTCAAACTAGTGAACGTACTGAAACTTGTGCATTCTGTGCCCACTAATTTAAAGCATGTAAAACCTAAATTTTACTACCATGTATATAAGTTGGGCATATCTCTTCCATTCACACTACATCATTTGTACTGCATATATCCCTCAGTCTGCCAGCACCATCACATTTCCCTAAAACAAATAGCAGCTTTTTTCCCTCTCACACATCTTCAATGACATTTACATCTGCAAACAGCACGTGTACTGAAAAGTTCATGCAATAAATAAAGCAGGCTTACATGGGCCCGGATTTGTGGTGAGGCCACAAAGCCTGGGCCCAGGACAGCACAATTTTAGGGGCAGCATTCCACCCAAGCTGCACTGAAACATTGCCCACATACAGAGAAATTGGGACCGGGAGCAGAGAAAACTTCAGCATGTCCTCTCAGCACTGCTCCGTATGTGAGTTCAATATGGGGGCGGGGAAAGGGGGTGGCCTCTGGGCGCCGTATTACAAATCCACCCCTGGTTTTACACAGTCAGAACTTATTTGAGAAGAAGTTCTGCTTGGATTGTGCCCTGTAATGGTTAAACTAAGCTCAGGACAGAAGAGAAAGGAGAAAAAGCATGTTTCTCCAGCACAGCTAGAGCAGAGTTTTTCATGGAAAACCAGCAATGCCATCTTCATTTACTGCTAGACTGGAGGGTTTGTTTAGTAACCTGAGTTCGTAAGAACTGAGCATGCTCAGTTAGCCAACAGCCGAAGTAAATTTCTAAGGGAGGGGCCGAGTGGGTTAGTGGAGGAGAAGAAATTCCAAGGGGATGCTGCAGTCTTACTATTAACCTTTAAATAAGAGTAGTGGCAGGTATTTAAAGATTCTAAAGAGATTGTTCTCTGATTTATTTTTTGTGGGGGGGGGGGGGTTACATGTCCTATGTATGTATGTTTGTATTTATGTATGTATAACTTTATTTATGAAGCGTTACAATCTTACAATATACACAATTACATACAGGGAGGACAAGTGTTATAATAAATACAATAAATAAGTATAAATACCCAGAGATTAAATGCCATGTGATGTGAGACACAGTAGGAATGAAGTCCCTGCCCCATAGAGCTTACAATCTAAGTCCTAAAAAGTATGAGGAGATCAGAAATTGATGGATGGATAGATAGATAGATATACATATAAAAAAAACTCACAGAGCTTTGTAATAAACAAAAATATTTTCAATACACTAAATACAACACACACACATATATAATTATGATGTTATAATGACTTATTGTTAATAATGGTGTTCCTCTATTATAAAAACAGCACATAGTTTGATGATGTCTTTTTAACCAAACTTGTATAATAGCATTTAGAAATGTGCACAGCTAATGCTAACTATAATTGTGTGTACAGAGTGACTGTGATAAATGTCAAGGCACAAAATCATTATGCTATTGGGATGCCTGTTTTATTGCTTGTCTTTATTTATAATGAGTGCAAAGGAACCCATTTCCCCACACTGCAGCATATACAGGACGGTGAAAAATGGGTGCTTTTCCCAGGAGGCAGTATCAGCTTTAAATCTTTTGCAGGTTATTAAAACTGAACTCTGATAGGCACATGGCAGATTACATTAAACAAGCAAGACATGGGGAGTTTGCTAGGCAATTTAAGCAGGTTTTAGTATGCTGCGAGGCAAAGAATTCTACACACAAATCCTCTCAGCTGTGTCTTAACGTTAACCCTAAATCATTACATCAAAATCCCTTGGAAGGCTGGTTCAGTTACCAAACGTTTCCTGCATATACAGCTACTGCATTAAAGCAGCTCATCTGTTTACTGGTAATGTAGTGAATTCTTTGGTTCTACATCAAAGTCTTTAATACATGCAAGTCTATAAGGAAGCCATGACATACACATTATCCATACCTTCACTAATAGGGATTTTATTCTACTAGCTCAAGACTTTAAAACCAACCTATACAGGTTCTGAAAATTATGGCAAAATGGAACTCATTTGTTATGAATTAGAGGAATTTCAAAGTAACTAGCCTTGGTATTTGAATCTTCTTGGGGCCAAGGCCAAGCCTTTATAAATGATCCCACTTTCAACAATATATATTTCTGCTTTTCTTTCTTGTTTTGCTTGGGATGATAAATCTGTGTTTTTAATACAATTGGTGGCCACTGAGACTGTGGATTAAAGTTAATTAGGAGAAGCATATAGAACATTGTGTTGTATCAGGTATCTTTACAATAATTTAAACTTTATTTTCTTGCTAACACCTGGCATAATATAAACAAAAATAATCATGCAGGAACAAATAAAGTTCAAGTCACAGTAGTTCAAGAATTTTAGTTTGAAGTTGAAGAGCAACAAATGGGGATTTCAGGGTTGACCTTCCTAATCCTAAGGTATCAATGTCAGTTCTTTAAATGGGCTTTTAACAGCATTATGTCCATCAATCTTTGGTTGCCATGGAAAAGAAGATACAGTGAGCTAATGAGAGAAGGCAGGGGTCACCCACCCAATCCACTATGTATTATGGCGGTGAAAGTGAATCAAAGACTGGTGCATTATTTCTTTACTAATTAGAGGTGTCAGGAAGAAAAAATAAAGAGGGAAAGAAAAGACGCCAGTACACAATAATGGATTTGAAGGTTCACATTTCAGTTACTTTAAAAAGGTAATTAGGCAGCACTGACACAGAGCATTTACTTTCTTTCAATTGAAACTGAGCGAGGAAATTAAAAAAGACTTAAGTGTTAATGCACCTGAGGGTCCCACTCTGTAACTTGATTAGTGTATTTGTTTTAATCTTATTCCCCCTATGCCATCACCCATTTTAACCATGCAAACAGAAATACATTTAAAAAACACAGCAGAGATACACATCTGTTACAAGGAATTATTCAACTTTAATTGCATTTGTAATCTTTTTCTTGCTTAGGAATCCTGTAGTGTCTGTGTGAATATAAATTGGATGACATGTTCTCTGATCAAGATATTGATGTAGAAAAATCTTATCTGATTTAATTTCAGCATCATCTCTTAGTCACCTTGGGCATGCCACTAATGTCAAATTAAATGGAGTTGTATTTATGGAATTTTTTTTTCTTGATACTAAATTTGTATTTATACTTTCCTTCAAACAATATGTAGTATTAGGTATAATTTCATTTATTTATTTTAAAATTTTTATTTCTGGCTTCTATAGAGGCCAGAGTCTAGCTCCTCTTGCTTGGGTTGGGCAAGTCTAGCTCATATAATAGCAAACCAAAGTATATTAAAAGTATATGTATTTATGATATCCTTAGTCAGCACTGTTTTGACATGAAAAATGAAATTATCCAAACAAGGTTGCGACATAACAAGACAATTTGACTATTTTTTTTGCATTTTGCTGGCTGCATCCTGCATTGTGTAAGTAGCCGCAGGCCTCTGTCCTCCATTTTGGAGCTCAGAGACATGCAACCTCTCCAAAACAGTGCTGACTTTATTAACCAGCAATGTAGTGGCGAGGGCCAGAGGAAACATGTGGGAACCCCCGTTCCTGCCCCCTACATGCAAGGTACAGAGCAGCAAAAGTTTCAGCCGCATCATCGCCCTGTCATTACTGGCTGCCCTGCCCTGAGGCATCTCTCTGCAGCCTTTTGCTCCTGCACCCCTTAGCATTCCTGCACTTTTTTTGGAATTAGAAAACTTGTTATCTACAAAAACCCCTAGATCCTTCTCCATTAAGGATACCCCCAACAAACTAAGATTCAGTAGATAGTTTGCATTTAGATTATTTCTACCAAAGTGCATAAATTTGCATTTACATTAACATTTACATTGAACCTCATTTTCCAATTTTTCCAGTTTTCCAATTTTATCAAATCGCTCTGCAAAACAGCAGCATCCTGCAGCAAAAATAGAAACAGTACTTTCTATGCCCATCTCCAGGTCATTAATAAACAAGTTAAAAAGCAATGGACCAAGGACTGACCCCTGCGGTACTCCACTAACCACACTGGTCCATTTGTCCATTTAGAAAATGTTCCATTTACCACCACTCTTGTAATCTATCTTTCAGCCAGTTCTCAATCCTATTACAAATATTATGTTCTAGGCCAATATTCCTCAATTTGATCATTAACCTTCTGTGAGGTACTGTATCAAACGCTTTAGCAAAGTCCAAGTAGATGACATCAACTGCCATTCCAGCATCGAGGTTCCTACTCACCTCCTCATAAAAGGCGCCTAAATTAGTCAGGCAAGATCTGTTACGCATAAAACCATGCTGGCACAAACTTATAGTATTGTGAACTGCAATGTATTTAAGTGCCCAATCCCTTATTACCCCTTCCAAAAGCTTTCTAACTACTGATGTCAGACAAACAGGCCTATAGTTTTTAATCTTTAAACTGTTTATACCATATTGGTTTATCATTTCTTGGCCTTTTGGTTAACATCAAGTGTAGTATCTGTTCTGAGCTGGGGGAGAAACAAAGGTGAAGGGAGATCTGAAGACCCTTAACCGTTAGGTCTTTTGGCCTGGGCGAGTGGGACGGTTGCAAATGGGTTGGCTCTTCTTTTATGTGAGTTGTTGGGCACCTTATGAACTTTTCTTTTTGTTTTTCTCACTTTGTGCACTGGTTGTTTTGATTTGGAGCATGTCCAGCCTTAAGGGACATGATACACGAGGAGATTAGTCATGCTGCAAGGCAACTTCAGTGTCCAAATAGACAATCACCTACAAAACCACTTTTAATAATAAAATGGCGGCAGCTTTAATGAGTTTCAAAGGAACCTTTTATTGAAAAAGAAAATACCTCAATTGGTGGTGGCATGTAAGGGGGGCTGGATATACCACAAGGAATGCTTTAAAGAAACTTGCAAAAGGCACATACAAGTACCCCAAAAATAACCTTTATATGTTACTGTAAGCCAGTTTGTATTAGCACTTAAGCTGGAAAGCAACATATCCACTGAATGGGGTTCTTGCTGGGGTCATTTACCCCCTTTTAAAAGCTGGAAAGATGTAGAAAGGGAAGGCCAAATAAGACCAAAACTATAAAAATAAACAATGAAGACCAATGACAAAGTTGCTAGGAATAGGACATTCTATAATATATTAAATATAACTTAAAGGTGAGCTACCCCTTTAAGTTGTTGCATTTTATCAGTTCATTAACTTCAACCAGGGCACCTTTTAACATCCAAGGCTCATAAAAGAAGGTGGTAGTTAGGTAAGCGGTAGCAGGTTTTACATTTTTTAAAAATTATTATCTTCCTTAAGTGAAAAGACCCCCGAGTAGAATATTTGATGGTATATCTGAGTATTTTAGGTAATCTTTCACTGGTATAGAGGTTTCTGCAGATGAGAAGGATATTGGAATGCATTAGTATTCAGAGGATTTTGCTCTTCCCCATACTTCATGATATTCTTTTTTTTTTTACTATTTATTTTTATGGATTTGCAGAAGGTATTTGTTTGCCTTTTGATTCAGGGAAGCGCCAAAAGCTTTACTAAATGTAAAATATAGCAGCTTTTTCCAGAGAGCAAAATTTGATTTAAGAGTTGCTATTACCAAATACTTCAGAGATGGGTAATTGTGTAATTATTAGAGGCGGGGATGAAAGGTATGGTTCATTAAGACAAAATGACCATGAAATAGTGGTAAATACATCTAAATTTAGTTTGCTGGTGTTTAAATTATCCTGCTTTGCAGAGCTGTAGAAGCAGTAATAGGCATAGTAAAAAAGCGATTCTTTGCAATTTGGGATACCGCTTATAGATAAGGGTGAAAATTATAAATTTATCTGGTTATTTACAATGCCAAATACATATTATTGCTTCTTGGGAAAATGGTAAGCTATCATTTTTTTTTGTAACTTCGGGGTATAGCCAAGTTTATAATTTAGTTTATTTATTTAAGGCATACAGTGCACATAAAATCAGTAAGGTAGAACGTATTTCTCATACCGTTTTCCTGCAAATTCCTCCTTATTTTTACCATTAGTACCCATATATACCTTGTTAAAAACACTAAAATGTTGAATACTAGGGTGTAGAAGAGGGTGTTGGATGCCTGGCTAACCCCACAGTTTATAGTTGCATCAGTCATGTTAAAAGTCTTAAACTATACAATTAAAATATAAGGTATTTTAAATGAGTTAATGTAATGAGGTTGAATTAAATTAGGTTGTGTGAGTACCTATGTCCTGGTATATCTTCCATGGAATATATCTGCAGTTCTCTGCTGGTTCTCAAACAAAAAAGGTCACGCACACAACAAAATGCCATCTTGTGAGTCACAATTCCTAAATCCTTTACATTGTGACATTTACTGAAAGCATAGCTCTGAATATAAAGCAAGAAACTGAACATAAAATCGACCAAAAAAGCAAACAAAATACCTTCTTCTGTTGAAAGGGATACATGGGTTAAAATTAATGATAAAGCTTTTGGCCGTAGTCATTAGACACTTTGGTAGATTTTGATGACACAAGTCATCAGTACAAAAACTGTCAAGAGAATATCCCGTTGCCTTTAAAGAAAGAGTTCAGTGTAATAATGTAATAATGTAATAGATCTGTGGCTGTGCAAAATGTTTCTAATATAGTTAGCCAAAAATGTAATCTTTAAAGGCAGGAGTGAGTGGACATCTAACATAACAGCCAGAACACTACTTCCTCCATTTAGCTTTCTAATTGCTTAATTAGTCAGTGACTTTAGGGAGGGCACATGGGACATAACTGGAACATAACTGTTCACTTAGTTTGCTTTTGATGCTTAGCACACAGGTCAGATTTAAAAGCAGTTATGTACCATATGTAGTGACAATCGAATCTGCCTGTTTCACTTCCACGAAAAATTCTCAAAACTGCTGAAAAATCTGCGAAACGGTGAAAAATTAGCAAAACACGCCTACTGCACAACTTGTTTTACTCGAACACGCTTTATTTGACACAACCACCAACTTTTCGTAATGACCATGATAATATTGCTAAAATTGCATAACTTTTTTGTGGTTTTTGTTAACGGAACAGTAACACTAAAAAATAAAATGTTTTAAAATAATTAAAATATAATGTACTGTTGCCCTGCACTGGTAAAAGTTGTGTGTTTGCTTCAGAAAGAGTACTATAGTTAATAGAAATAGCTGCTGTGTAGCCATGGGGGCAGCCATTTAAATTGAAAAAAGGAGAAAAGGCACAGGTTACATAAGAAGATACCAGATAAACTGTGTAGAATACAATGGGAATCTGCTACTTATCTGTTATCTGCTTAGTAACCTGTGCCTTTTCTCCTTTTTTCAATTTAAATGGCTGCCCCCATGGCTACACAGCAGGGTATTTATATAAACTGCAGTAGTGTTTATGAAGAAAACACACAGGTTTTACCAGTGCAGAGCAATAGTATATAATATATTAATTATTTTTCTACACTTTCATTTTTTGGTGTTACTGTTCCTTTAACCAGTGCAGAGCAATAGTATATAATATATTAATTATTTTTATACACTTTCATTTTTGGTGTTACTGTTCCTTTAACTTTTCCGAAAAAGTTGTATTTTTCGCAAAGACTACGACCATTTCAGAATTCATTCAAGCTTCCGTATTGTGACTTTCTTTTGGCCAGGTTGGAGCTGCAGAGTGTCATTTAGCCCTATGGAAGGCTTCCAAAATCATGCAGAAAATCAAGCCAGAAATGTTTTTGCACCGTTTACAATCGTTCAGAATCCGAAAATTTTGTGACTTTCAGATCGCATCCACAATATTTTCATACGACTGGGAAAATCATTTTTTAAACATCAGAAATTATTGTGGTTACTCCGAATTTTTTCCAATCGTGCTTTTAACCAGTGAAAATTTGGGCTTTAATAAATGGGCCCCTAACTGTAGATTTTAGTATCACAATAGCCTTGGATACTCTGCTTATTCAAGAACTCATCCAGGCCCCTCTTAAAGGCATTAACAGAATCTGCCATTACAACATCACTAGGAAGGGCATTCCACAACCTCACTGCCCTCACTGTGACAAACCACCTATGCTGCTTCAAATGGAAGCTCTGTTCCTCTAATCTATAGGGGTGACCTCTGGTGCGTTGATCGTTTTTATGGGAAAAAAGAACATCCCCTATCTGAACTATTCCTTATTTTTTCTATACTGTAGGAGGTAGTCGTGTTGTTTAATCTTTACTGTGTATTATAGGAAAATTCACTCCTTTACTTCTCTTTTGGAACCTCTGAACACAGTTGTTTGCCAAGATTTACTCTTCTGCTCTAACGTTAACTCCTTTAGTTTCTAGTAACAGTGTATACGGTCATAAAAAGGATATTCTGCCTTGCCTGCACACCTCTGAATACGTTTTACATTCCAAACCCTTGTTTATAAATTATATTTGGGACAACCCTCTCCTGCAACAAATGATAAAGGCTCAACCTTAAGCCACAATTTGAACCCACTCACCATATTAGGGGGATGAAATAACTATTTTATAAAAATAGCAAATGGTTCACCAAAACATCAAGGAAATCTGTATGTAATTGGTTGCAGAAACCAGTCTAAAACACCTTTAGTTAAGTGAAATAAAATCAATATAAAACAATTAAAGGCTGGTCACAGAATAAAAGTTTACATTGTTTTTATTGTTTCAGGTAATGATTATATTATTTCACATGTGAGGGACTTTATATTTGTCCTTAGTTGATATGTTGAACGTTGAAGTGCTTTAGAATCACTGCACCTGGGTTCAGTCACATAGTAATGGATGACAATGTCTTGAATAAGTGCTGCACCCACAGGTCTTAATTTGGTCAGAAAGTTTCATTTATGCATAGACAATGTTTCGACTGTTATTTTAACTTTGCCTTTGCATTAAATGAATCTGTTTGACCAAGCTTAGATGTGTGAGTGCAGATTACCTTCAATACACTGAGCTTGTTTGATCATTGATTGTGCTAATTTTGATAACAGTTTGGCTAAATTACAGAATATCAGCATCATATAGCTTTTACTGTCAAAATTACAGTTAGTATTTAGTCTTATTTGCAGCAGAAGCATTATTGATAGAAGTTTGCAGAACACCGGCAGATGTTTTTGATCAGTAAAGGTGTTGAGTAAGCTTTGACTGTACTGACCTTAGGTTAATAGCTCATCAGGACTGACAGTCTCTGACACATTTTCCATTTTTAGGTAGTTTTTCATTGGGTTTCATTAATTTTTTTTTCCTCAAAGAACATAGGTTTGCATTGAATCGCTGATGTAGCAGCTTAAGCAGAAATGTTTAATATCTTCAGATTACTGCAGGCAAAATGTATATAATCTTGGGAATGGGGGTGAGGGGGAATGAATCATTACCTTTAAGTTTTGCTAAGAGTTGTGTTTTTTTCATAAATATTCTTTTGAGAATTGTTTAATTCTTATTGTATGTGGAAAATTGTATATTTGGGGTGCAGTTACCGCAAAAGTTCATAAACGAGTTATAACCAAGGTTCAGGAACTGCTCACACAGGCCTTAAGTAACTTTAAATTAATTTATTAAAGTTGA
The DNA here is from genome assembly GCF_000004195.4 of Xenopus tropicalis. NCBI lineage: Eukaryota > Metazoa > Chordata > Amphibia > Anura > Pipidae > Xenopus > Xenopus tropicalis. The sequence continues at coordinate 61,858,406 of NC_030678.2, read as the reverse complement.
ACAGACAACTAACATTTCAGCTGACACACCAGCCGAAACGTTAGTTGTCTGTTCACCTTAATAAATTAATTTAAAGTTACTTAAGGCCTGTTATAAATATATATATATATATATATATATATATATATATATATATATAAATTTCTCCACAAATCATGCGCACTCCATTTCCAAATATTTGACTTTATTGTAGATAATTACATAATTGTTACATCTATATATATATATATATATATACAACAACAAGAAGTCACCCACCCATTATCAATATATATGACATTAAGACATTCTGGGTTGAGCTACCAAGAAATGCCCTCCCCTTTAAGCAAAAGAGAGATTGTTTGTCCATATATTGCAAATGGTTGTCCTTTTATTGGCTCCACTGGGATCACCTGACTGTAGCTGGGAAGGGTGGGAACTACAACATGGAGCTGGCCACTGATCCTGTATAGCAAAAAAGGGAAAGTTTTGCTCAACCACCACATTTTAAACCATTAGGCGGGGTGCAATGAGGTTGTGACCACAAAATACATCTAGACAACAATAAGAAATCCTAATATATATTAGGGATGCACCAAATCCACTTTTTTTGGATTTGGCCAAACCCCGAATCCTTCATCAAGGATTCAACTGAATACTGAACCAAATCCGAATCCTAATTAGCAGGAGCGTGGATTTGGCCAAATCTGAATCCTGCAGAAAAAAAAATCTATAAAATTGTAATTCTTGGCCTATTTTGAATATTATAGCAGGTAGCTCTTAGGTTTGCTGTGAGGACCGAGAGCTGCCTGAAAGTGAATGACTAAATAAAGGTACAATACAATATTCCATAAAATAATTGAGTGCAGTGTAACATACAGTATTACACATTTCCTTACATTTAGGGGCTGATTTACTAACCCACGAATTCGAATCCGAATTGGAAAAATTCCGATTGGAAAACGAACATTTTGCGACTTTTTCGTATTTTTTGCGATTTTTTCGGCACCTTTACGACTTTTCGGAAATTATCGCAACTTTTTCGTTACCAATACGATTTGCGCGAAAAAACGCGAGTTTTTCGTAGCCATTCCGAAAGTTGCGATTTTTTCGTAGCGTTACAACTTGCGCGAAAAGTTGCGCTTTTTTCGTAGCGTTAAAACTTAAAAGGCACGACGTTTTGCGCAAGTTTTAACACTACGAAAAAATCGCAACTTTTTGCGCAAGTTTTAACGCTACGAAAAAATCGCAACTTTCGGAATGGCTACGAAAAACTTGCGTTTTTCCGCAAAAATCGTATTGGTAACGAAAAAGTCGCGATAATTTTCCGAAAAAATCGCAAAATACCAATCATTACGAAAAAAACGCAATCGGACGCATTCGGCCCGTTTGTGAGTAAGTAAATGGGCCCCTTAGCCTTGATGTATGTGAAATGCATGTGAACTCAGTTATACAGCATATTGCATATTAGAAATAGAGGATTATATTATTATATTATATTAAAAGGTGCAATATTTTGATAAAATAGGAGGGGTGCATGGACAAGTTAAGGGGGTGAGTGAGAAGAAGAAAAAAGATAAACAGAATATCATCAATAGAAACCCAATTTAGGCATTTTACTGATTTGCTAAAGTAATATTTAGATATACCATACTTTGTCACAAACACACTGAATAACCAGTGCTGAATATTCAATCATATTTTAATATATGACATATTATCCATACAGATTTTCTTATCATTACAATCTGTTTTATGTTTGTTTTGCTTTTTCCCCTAACAAAGGAAACACATTTGTGCTAGATTAAAGAGATTATTTTAGTTGCAAGCCCACAAAACTGGCTTTTTGAAAAGGAGCTGGTATATATTCGATCTCAGATGTTATCTTGTTTAAAGAAAGGAAAAAGAACATCTTGCCTAATGGGAAGACAGCTATTTTTATGGCATTCCTTAGAATCCACTTCTGCAGACAAAGTAAAAGCAACAAGGATCTTTGAATATTTCATGAACTATAATTGGCAGTGCAGGATACATTACATTACTGTTGCTGTCCGTTGGGAATATAGCAATGCACCCATGTGAATAGATATGCAGAAATTCACAGTTTGGGCAGTAAGCAAAATTATTTAAATACTCCTGCCTAGCATTATATCTGAGTGTGGATGTTAAAAGCAGTGCATTGCAATATACAGGATTATAGTGTAAAAAAGATTTAAATCATTGGCAGCACCTTATACTGTATATACTCACATCCTATGTATGTAAAACACTGCTTATATATGAGCAGAAACACATTGCTCTATTTATGCTATATTGACTTCCAAGGTACCACACCACGCAGAGCTTGTTCTCCATGGAGTTCTCTTACCCAAAGCATAGCAAGTATCCGAACAGACCTCTCTCATCACAGGAGGCATAATTCTTGTTTGGGCAGACGTTCTCAAGGGAAGACTTAAACTGTAGGTGGAGCTGTGTTTCTATTTATATTTGTAAAGTAAAATGTTTCTACATTATGAGTAAAGTGGTACATTTCTGCTGATATATTTAGGGGGAAAACATCATACACTATGGGGGAGATTTACTAATCCACGAATGGACCAAAAGCACCCGAATGCGGTTTTTCGTAATGATCTGTATTTTTTGCGACTTCTTCATCGCCGTGGTAACTTTTTCGTTGCCATCGCGAAAAAATCGGATTGGGTTTTCCGGCGTTTACTATCGCTCAATACGAAAAAATTGCGACGGCGACGGAAAAGTTGCGCAAAATTTGATAAAGTCGCGACGGCGACGAAAAAGTTTCACAAAATACGATACAGTCGCGATGAAAAAGTCGACAGGATTCGGATTCGTGGATTACTAAATCTGCCCCTATGAGTGGAGCAATATATTTCTGCACATTGGCTTTCAGGGAAACAGTGCAATGTGTTTCTTTATTACAGAAATGTGGCCTCCTAATATAGTTCTAATTTCAGTTTAGCAATAGACTTTAAAACAAGCAACAAAAGGGGATGCAAGTACCTTTCTAGGAAGGGTGTGCCTGGGAAAAATGTCCAGCTTAAATGTAACCCTTTGCATTATACCTGTATTTTGTTTAGGTAACTTTACTTTCAGTGATGTTCACAGACACATAAATTATATTTTCCATTATGCAGTTGAGTTCTGGGGCTAAGGAAAGGATATGTAGAGGGGTTTTTAATTTAAATATATAAACAAAGCAGTTCTCAAACTGATCTGTCAGTGTATGTCCATCGGGTTGTTTTTGTTTGTAGTTTGTAGTAGTTTCAGAGTCATTATATTCTCTCTTACTATAATTTAAAAGAAAAAAAAAAGCAGTTTGTTAGCATTCAACAGACCTGTGGTAACATCTGATTCTGTAGTGTCTCCCTACCCACTATTTTGCTTTGAAGTGTTCTATGTTTCATTAGGTCTTTGCAGTTGTAGCATATAATTTTAAACAGGTAATAAACCTGCATTTGCTACTTGTTTAAAATATATGTTGCACTTACTTTAAAGTGCCTGCTGTAAAGCTGACACACTGTAATCTCTGACAGCCCTATAAAATGGGCATACTTTAAAGAATTTGACAAATATGAAGCATTCACTTTCATGTAGCGTAAATGCAATTTCCACTTTAATACTGATTCTTTATATTGGAATTTGCATACAGGAAATTTGCGTAAAGCAGAGCCCTAGCAACTGATAACAATTTTAGATTCAAAACTGGACACATGCAAAGAATTAAAGAAAAAACAGCAGAGATTAGTTTAAGTGTGAACTGCCCCTTTAAATAAGAGCAGCAGAAACTGTGTGTCTATAAGGTGATGGTCAGAAAGCCACTGATATTTTATGAATCAATGAAATATTTACTCACTGCAGCAGGAAAAGACTGTTTTATTTCTTTCTCTCATTCTTCAATTTTATAAAACTAGCGTAGGAACCAAAATAACATATATTCCTTAGAATAATATGTGATTCCTTTAAAATGTAATCAATATCCCAAGATAACACTAGATTAGGGAACATGTGGGCCAGCCAATCAAATTGCTTGGTCCATGTGTCATTACTAGTTTTTAACCCCTGTGCTGCACCTAGCACTTATAGAATAAACCCTAGTAAGGGGCATGCAACTGGAAGTTGATGGCTGCTTTCTGCTTTCTAACTATGCGGTACCTGGGATAAATATTTATGCCTTCAGAAATGGGTGCAATTATTTGGGGTGGGTTTCTGAAGTTGAAATTGCAGTGGCATGTTGGGAAAACAGAAACATTTAACAGAAACAAATATCATGGTGAATTGCACCAGTTAGCACTTTAAACCATTTAGTATTTACATATGTGGGCCCACATGTGTTCTTTTGTACTTTAGTTTTAATTGTTAGCAGACATTTATAACAACATGTATTACATGTATTATTCAATTACTTTCTCATATGGTTAAACCAAAAGATGCTAAACATAGCAAGCTGATACCTGAGTGCTTTTTCTCCAGTCCCAACAATGATCAACACTAGTTTTTGTTTCTTTTTTTTTCATGGTAGTACATGTCTATCCCTGTGCTAAGGAGATCTTTTGCCCCAAGCTTACTCTAAGCACTGACTGAATAAACAGGTGTCATGCCCAGAAGGAAGTTGGAGCTATAATCTTCCCACCGAGTGAATTATTATCTTATGGGTGATGCTGCAGTTACTGAATTCCCAAAGTCCCAAGTAGACTGACAAAGAAAGCCTCATTCTAAATGTGGAACATGTGAAAACTGGTTATGCTCTATCCAGCATTATATTTAGGCTTTGTTACAGAGCATTTATTAGCAGCAACTTGTTGCTTGGGGCAGTGGGCGGAAATACTTATACATAATTACATAATACATAATAAGAATACAAATTAGGTATATGGGATGTACTGTGTACACTTAATGATGCCCAGGAGCACAGCATGAAAGAAGAAAATGAGATTGTAGCATATATATTTTAAACACCTCAGAATTACAATAACTATTTATGTAGGTGGAAAGAAAGCAGAGGAGAGTAACTTTTACATTATTTTCTCATGTTCCAATACCTGTGTTCCATTTTAGGTTAGGCAGCCCTGCTATTACTAACTGATCTATAAAAGCAAATGACACTGAAAGGAAAGAGAGTGCATTAAATCTGATGCCATGTGATAAATGACCAACTGTAATTGTTTGCAAAGTTCTTAAGTATTAAAGAATTGGTTTAGGAGCAGGGTAAGTCGCACTATCCTCAGAGTACCTTGGAGCAATGTAAGAGATTGTAATCTACTTGGAAACTGTTGCAGTTGTTAGCGAGATACTTTGTAGTGTAGTGAGATACTTTGTTTCTTAGACTGCATATTAATTTGTTATAAACATTACTGTGCTTACAATGGCATAAGCAGGTTTATTTTTAGAGTGCTAAAATATTACATGCAGTGCTAGTGCCATGGTTATGGTTTCTCTCCTACATTCCATCTACAGTACTTCTTTGCTGTGTTATTTCCCTTGGAGGCCTCAGTATGAATGACTAAAGGATAAGTAGCAATACTTGTCTTCTAATACTGAGCCTGATGTTTTTATTTGGAAAACTTACATCACACGTATTTCCTTCCCCACTATTGTATTGCTGGGTCCTTGGATTGTAAGCTCTTGCAATTAGAGTCCCCTGATCTGTAGCCCTTGTTTGTTAAATTATTGTAAGAAAGTCCCCTGTTTATTATAAATTAATGTAAATCATGGTATAACTTGCGATGAGCGAAATTTTTCACCAGTCATGGATTTGCTGTGAAGAAAAGAACAAAGAAAACCCCCAAAACACCCATTAATGTATTTTGCATGCAAAAAAACACTGTGAAAAATGCCCATTAACTTCAACATGTTTCATGAATTTTCACTGTTTAATAAATTTTTCAGTGAAGTGAAACAGGACCAATTCACTCATCACTAATGATGATGATAATCTGATCTTATAGGTCTTGCATCTTTTGATACCACTGTCTGTATCAGGATGTCAGTTGCTATTGATGTAGGTTATTACACGTATAGATAAGCAAAATATTTTAGAGCGTTTTAAATTTAACAATTTAGGTGGTTCAAAATCGTGATGGGCTAAATTATTCCCAAGGCATGGGTTTGCGGAAAATTTCCATGTTTCACCATTGTTTCGCCTTGTAAAAATTCACCGCACGACAAAAAAATGAGGTTGCATGCGTAAAAAAAAATTATTTACGTAAAAAAAATGATGCCCACGACATTTTTGTTTTGACGGGCGGCATCTTTTGAAAGATACCCAAAATTTCCAGCAAAGTGAAACGGGACAGATTCGCTCATCAATAGTTCACAATTTATGACTAGTGATGAGCGAATCTGCCCCATTTTGCTTTGCCATAAAATTCACGAAACAGCAAGTAGATTTGTGAAACGCATTTGTCTCACTTTTTTTTTGTAGCCCACATCTTTTGTGGTCACCCACGTTTTTTTGTCAGCCGCACCTTTTTTTATGCCACTGTGCCTTTTTTTTGATGCGGCCGTGCTTTTTTTATGCGATTGCGCTCAATTTGACGTGCCCATATCCTTTTTTACGCGCCAACGCGGCGAAATTTCACAGAAGTTTCACAAAACTATTCGCCAATGGCGAAATGTGGAAATTTGCTGGAATTCCTGAGCTAAGAAAACTCTAACATGGCCAGGCCCCCTTTAAAGTTAAAAAAATGCCCAGGCCTGGGACAACTGTCCCCCCTGATGGTGGCCCTGGGTTCAACCTGGGGAAAACATAGTCACAATACCAAAGCTTGAATGAATTCTGAAATGTTCGTAGTCTTTGCCAATCTTTTTTGTGGAACTTAACGAAAACCACGGAAAAGTTGTGGAAATTTAACAAAATTATTACGGACTTTGCAAAATGTTAGATAAGTTAGGAAAAAAACTATTTTATGTCATAAATACTTATATATATATATATTTATATATATATATCAGTATTTATAAAATCAAAGTTTTATAAATGGACCCCATTGAATAGTTTTTGAGACTTATGCTATACCCCATATGTAATAAAAGTCACTAAGGGGCATTTTTCCTTATATGCAAACTGAATTTTTTAGTGCAAAACATTGCATATATAAGTAATTACGCTTAAATTGCTTTAAATTACACTTATTATTGCTTGTAATCACATGAAAAATCCTGAGTAAATGGGGATTTTCGAGGTATTCACTCCATTATTTTTTTAAAAGCCAATAAAAACAGTAGCAAACTTTGAACCTCTTATTATTTTTAATAAGCCCATAAATGCAATACTTTTTTATCATTATACATAAAGGGGCAGATTTATTACTTTTTTTTTATCTCATTTTTCTTTTTTGCAACAATCTCATGTGATCGCTGGGAAAAAAACACAGTCACAAAAACCAGGATTGAGAAAACAAGTGCAATCACTATTTATTGCTGCTAATGCTAATTGCAGTAAAACACAATCCCAAAAATTAATGAATCAGCACCAAAGAATATGGGATACCTAATTAACCCATGGGATTTATATCAGAATGAGATCTAAATGGCATGATTATCACACTATGGGGACTGCATCAGAGTGCTTAATTCGTATATGCTTTTTATTCACTACTGTGTATATCACTTTATGCCATTCTAGCTTATTCCTAGAATGCTAATGTTACTTCCCTTAAATTATTGAAAATAGCTTGTCTCTAGTTAGAAACACATTTACATTTTCCCACATTCGCTGCTTCAAATGCTAGTATCAATATATCATGAGAAAAACTTCTCATAATGCAGGTTTTGTTAGCTACCTTGGGGTAGATAGCAGCTTAAGTTTCTCAGATGTTAAGGGGATTCTAAGAAATTTGATAGAACTCACCATTCTGACTATTAATAATGCAGATATAGAATCTACGGTAGTCATATTATATTGCAAAGCTAAGCTTGAGGGCTACACATAAAGCTAAGAATATTAGTCCTTTTAAAAACTTGCCCTTTTACTTTTTCTCATTTTAAGAACCTATCATATTATCCCTTGCATTCATCAAAGTATGAGTTTGATTTACGAAATGGGTAAAATTCGGATTTGATACAATAATTTCTGATGATTGGAAATGTCACAAAAATGCTAAGAAAAAAATCATAATAGTCACGATAATATCATATTGGCGATCTGAAAGTCACAAAAATTTTTTATCCAAACAATCATAAACGGCAGAAAAACCTTTCTGAATTTGATCCTTCTGTGCATGATTTTGGAAGCCTCCCATAGGACTCAATGGCACTCTGCAGCTCCAACCTGACCCAAGGAAAGTCACAATAACGAAGCTTTAATGAATCCGAAAATTTCGTACTTTTTGCAACAAATACAATTTTGTCGTGTAAAATTTGTCGCAAAGTACGAAAAAGTTGCGCAAATTAACAAAAAAAACCCCAAACCCCAGAAAGTACGCAAAGTTCTATAAATTAGAAAAAATACAAATTTTTATGTATTCAGAAGCAATCGTGATAAATGTGCCCCTTTGTGCAAACACAGGTGAAAAATCCAAGAGAGAATAAGCTTTCATAATTCCATCAGCTATGTTGGGGTTCACTGTTTATAGCCAATTGTTCTATGCCTGTGAATATTCCATTAAAAATTGTTGGTAACACCAACACCCGGAATAATTATTTATATATCAGTTCAGTTACATGGGATACAAAATACCACACAGATGTGTTTTCTCTGCCTCTGTATGCTTTTTTATTAAATGGATACTGAATTTTTAATTGGTGAGTGGCAACGATAAACCTAGTGCTGGCCTTGCTTCCAGTATGTTATATTATTGAAGGATCAGTCATTTCTTGCATGGTAATATACTAATAACAATGGCATGACCCAAATCTGTCATGTATTTTGTACAAAACAAGTAAGCTCAAGAACTTTTGCAAGACACTTCATTTCCTTTGTCTGTTCCTATTCTTTAATATCTGAAAGTAGTCAGCATTGGTTTTCTGGCAGAATCTCCAATTTTCTATGAATACAAAATTAAAATCATAAACAGCACACAGCTGAAAAAAATACTTTCTAAAAAAAAATGAACACTGTCTTCGTATTTGTTTAGTGGTATTGCTCGTCCAGGTAAGACAAGAACTACTGAGATGTCTCCATTTAATTTCTGTGAATATAAAGTAAATGATCTCTTTTGTTGAAGTCATTATCATAAACTTGCAATTTGAACTAAATAGTGAATAATGATTTTTGGTCCAATACCCTAAGCTGTTTCTTGGTCTATGACAACGATGTGCACAAAGCAATAAGATTCTTAACTTTCACAATGAGAATTTAAAGGCTGACAGATGAATATGTACAAAATGATCCAAATGACTCCAAAGGAAATCAGTCAACACGTTGTACTAATGTCTTGATTAAAAATAGTCGCACTTAAGCATTTTTTTGATGAGCACTAAGTAGCATTGGAAAGGATAAGACGACATCCAGGTGTGCTTGTTGTTAAGATACCATCAGAGGATTATAGGGGCATTAAAAAGTAAAGTTGTTGTTTTGTCTGAAAGCACTGTGTAAAAAAATCTTAATGAGTTAGTAGTTACTTTTGTGCTTACATTGTGTAATCATATGGTTTGGTTTCTATTTTGTCTTACAAAACAACAGGACTGTCATGCTTTGTGGTTAATATTATTACTAACTTTATATGACAATTAATTCTAAAACCCATTATTTACAGCACAGTATTATTCTTAGCCCTTTACTAGGGTAATTAGCAGTGTTACTAAGTGAAAACAAATCAGCAGTAGTTAAAAAGAGGGGTAGATTGCCCCTTTATCTAGTGATGATTACATCCAAGCATGGATTCTCGGCAAAATTCCACATTTCATATATGCTGCACATTAGGAGTGAGAAAAACCGCCCATAGACTTTAATACATTTGGAGTGACAAAATAATGGCCATAGACTTTAAGCGCAAAGACACATGGAGCTACTTAGTAGGCAAAAAAGAAACACCTATTGAATTTAATGCATTTAGATAATTTTTCACTGTTTCTGCATATGAATACGTAGTGATGAGCGAATTTTTTTGTCGGACGCATCTATTTTTTGTCACCGTGGCTATTTTTTTTGTCACCCGTGCTTTTTTTTATGCGACCGGCCCACCTTTGACGCAACCGTTCCCACGGAAGTTTTGCGAAACAATTCGCCAATGGCGAAATGCAGAAATTCACTGCAAATCCATGCCTGGAGAAAAAATTCGCTCATCACTAAAAATAGGACAGATTTGCTCATCACTACCTTTTTTTGGGGATGTAAAAAAAGAACCAGTTTTATGACCTAAATGCTATTTATTATGCACATTTTTATTTTTCTGTTTTCTGTCAAGAAGAAAATAAAAAAAAACACAAGAACTCATTTTTTTATGGATTAATACTATTCTTCGTTCTAATACGGTTTGTGCTGCATAATAAAGATGAGTACATTCTTTCAACTAAGTATTTATACAATAGGGCTACAGTATTGTTACTTGGGGAATGTAAGTAGGAACCTAATCAATTTCCAAGTGCTGTATGCCCATAGATAAAAACATAATCTCGGGTTTTTACAGAGATGCTCAGCTTTTTCCCTTCATCTAGAGAAAAAGACACTCTAGTTAACCTTTAATGGTTTCCTTCAACCCATTCCCAGGGTTAAGGAGCAAACTAACTCTGATGAATGGAGAACAATTGATTCAGGCCTTTGGATCACCCTGCTAAACCCTATTTCCTACTTGTGTGTGAATTAGGAAAATTAATTAACTGTGCTTCAATTTAATTTAAACCTTCACACTCTTGGGGATCTCTGAAATTGTTCATAGTGTTCCTAGCCTCTTGCAGCACTGTAATTTTTGGTTGACTGGACCCAGTTCTGTTGATGATACAGTTCTTTTTTAGACGGCACATTTTAAAGTTATTACAGAGTTATTACATCTTGGGTTCGCATAACTGATAGCTGCTGCACATCAGGGGCTCTCCACTGGTTAAGATGAAATAAATTGAGTTTGAAACAAGTTTTCAAGTTAAAAAAGAAATGAACATAGTGTTGATCCTAGTTGAAGTCTGGAAGTAGGTCTGTCTGAAATGGGAATTTCATCATATTGCTCAGTAATGATTTTAAATTACCGTAGCAGTAAGACTGCAACGAAAGGCTGATGTTAAGTGAGAGAGACTTTAACCTATCATAAGGTAAAGTGTATTTTGTTTAATAATCTTACAAGTTTCTCTTAAAGTTTCTCTAAAAATGCATTTATTTTATAAAGTCAAGAAGTACATATTATTTCAACTTACATATTATTTAATGCACAATATAATTGTTATTAGAGCAGGGGGAAAATGATTTCCTTAATAATGTTAATCCCCCGCTGTAGGTTTTTATGGGAGAGAGATCTCCATGACTAACACATAAAAAACAAATGTGTATCACACTGGACATTTTAGTTTCATATTGCCCAGTGTGCATGCAGGGGCTGACTTAAATGGGGGGTGAAGACAAATGGGGTGGATTTAGTGTTTTCTGACCAAAATCTGCCCTGGGAAAGCAATCTGACTCAAGTCTGACTCAGTGCATTCATGTGGTAGGCATGCATGTGGTAATGGCCAAAATTAGAAAAGTTTTTTGGCTTAAAACGAATCATGCATTGAGAGTGAAGTAGCAACAATTAGTATGCAAACTTATACACACTAAAGTGAAGCCAAGTTTGGCTGTGCATCCCTTGGTGAAAACAGGTTTGGTCAGAAATTCTTTGCTGATTTATGTTGTGCACATGCGTAAGTGCAGAGAATGCTGGCAGAGTGTGGCAGCACTGAGAAGAACTGTACTCTGTAGTAAGTGACTAGATTCATTAGTGGGGGGTGGGTGGCATTTTGTACCGATCGAACTAACTAGAAAGAGCATATGAAATGGCTATGCAAACAGAAGCACAAGGAGGGTCTGGCAGAGGTTTAGCAAAGTCAAAGACTGAGGTCAAACCAAGGAAATCAACAATGCTAGTGCCAGTAAGGGTTAAATAATAATAATAACAATAACAAAAATAATAATGGCAAGGACTAGACAGAAGTCTGGTACAAAGCAAGGCAGCATGGGGACAAAATAAAGTCACAAGGACTGCATGCCCTTAAACCTAAGCTATAATTGACATGAGTTGCATGAAAAAGGTGTAGCCTGACATTTCTGTTGTCAATTTATGTGCCAACAATTCCAGTGTTTTAAGAAGCCGCTTGTACTGTTACTTCACACCACATTGAAAGGCTGTAATAATTCACACAAGAGAGAAAGCAGATGCTGTTGGGCATAATTGGAAAGTATGTAAGCAAGCAAGTTATATTACAAAATAAAAATCAAAAGCATTTGCAGTCAGACCATGGAATGCAATGCTGCAGCAGTTTTTTGAAAAATGTTTTTATGTGTTCGAATACATTTCTAGGTATGTAGATTCAGCTACCTTTTTAATTGACTGTGCATTTGATCTAACTGAAGGATGCCTTTACCGTTAGATGGATATGCCTCTTTAATCTATACCACTGAGCACTTCTGTCTTAGGCAGATGATGTAGCAGAAATAGATTAGATTTGCCTTTTTTATGGCCTTAGAATAAAAGAAGGCAGTAGCATCTTGCACAGCTGGATGAAAGATTGTCTTGGTATTTTGACTATCATTTACATTTATAGATTGGAATGCTACAGGTAAAGTTATGCAGGGGCACATTTATATACAGAGATGGCTGTGCCAATTACAATGCACTTGTTAAAACAGAATATAATATCTATATATGATTTTAATAATATAAACCATTGCCATTAATGAACTCTTCTTTTCCCACTCTATCAACCTGGTAACACTGGTAACATGGGTAACATTTACAGTTACTGCTTGTCCTGCAATATAAAGGGTAGCCTCTCATTCAATATACTAGTCTGTTTTGGCTTGCAGAGTACAGGGTTCTGCACACATTTAGCTTAGGTCATACCTGTCTAACCTGGCTAATACATCCTCACTACGACTGTCTGTTGCTGCTTCTCGACACTGCTTCTAAGCAGAGGTTTCTATCCCAATAATCAAATTCTCTATCTATCTTGTGCTGATCTTTCCTCCTTTGTCATAGCTGAAGTGTCTTTCTGATATATCATTTGAGAATTCTTCTCACTCTGTAAATTTGAAATAGATTTTATTTGGGGTCTTTACGATCACAAGTGCAGTGAGCAACATGCAATTTCAAATGCATTTGGCATGTTTTTTTCCCCTGTAATGTAGCTCTTTTCCCAGGATACCAATGTTGTTGTGATGCAATGCGGCATTGCCTTTGACATAATTGTGGCCAATTGGGTAAAATGTTAATGTTTTCAAAGCCCTGTTGGCATCATTGCCAGTGTTTAGTGTGTGAATTATGCATACACCCTGTTCTTTGTATGCAAGTTTTTGAGAAAAACCTGGAGCTATTGCCTCTGTGTCAATAGGTGCAACTGCATTTGATTCAGAATAGGAGATGAGGTGGAATGAGCAGCACTAAGCACAACTACACAGAAGTGGAGCACAATTTGATGCTTTAATGAATACATTTTTACAAACAACTGCGATTGTGGTTGTAAATGATCACTATTGTATTTCTACCTAGATATATGACATACCCTCTCAGTCACTTTAAACATTATTATTTATTCAGTTTGCAGGATCATATTATTATTATTATGAAGAAATTAACTCTTTTAACTTGAGAGACAAATGATTTTTAACTGTGCAAATGTGCCCCCCCTCACAGACACAAGCAGTATAGATGGTAGATTGAGAATACACTCTCAGGAGAGTCAGGAGAGATGGTATGCACCGGTTTATCCCACCTCTTGGTAGAGTCTGGGCAGGGAAACACACCTTTCAGCCAATATCCCCTTTAGAGGTAGTCCAGGTAGATATCTACTCCTTCAGGTTGATAACCTCTAGTGGATGAGTCCTCTGGGTAAGTAGGGATCAGGGGTTATCCTGCCTGTCACTATCTCTACTCCATCCATGGCCCTGCACTGAGGCAACATTGCCGGATAGGAGAAATACTCCTGGATCTAATCACTCCTTTGGTGGGGCTTTAAGCTGCCCTTTCTAGCTAGAGCTGACTATGTCACTTTCCTGGAAAGTGCTATTAAACAAATCTGCTGTCCTGGCTAATTCCTCGTTTATCTAATAGCCAAATGCAATTTTAAGTTACTGCAACATCAAAAAAAGTACAACCTCCTACATTTTGCAAAAGTGGTTTAGAAGCTTTAGTAATAGGAAAAAACAGATATTGTTAAATTTATGAAAATATTTGAAATATGATATATAACGATTTAAAATTGTCCTGCGCAGGTTCTAAATCCTTTAATGGCTTGGTGTGTAACACCTTTGGCTAATAGCAGTTGATACAGTAAAGGGTTGATTTATTATATATATAGTATATTGTTTTTTATCCTAATAAGGACCGAAACATTGGTTTTAACAATATATCTACAATAAAAAAAATTTTGATGAAAGATTGAAGGGTGTGCTGGCCACAGATAATTATTTTCTATACAGACATAATTTTGGCTAGCACCCCGCAGAATATTGAGCCTTGGAGTGCGGACACCATTTGGATTGATATATATATATATATATATATATATATATATATATATATATATATATATATACATATATACTGTATATAGAGCTTGAGAAACTAGATGGATTAAAAACAGTTTGCTCTTATTTGTCATTTATCAACACTTTCCCATTGTCAGGAAATTTTTTGAGACAATTAGGGACATTTTTAACAAACTGGCAGATTTATAAAAACTGATACCTGTGTCAGAAAGTGTCCGATTGCTTTAAGCAATCAAACAATTTTTCTCTCTGTAGGGTGCTAGTGCTCAGTATGAGAAATCAGAAATCCCAAATGAACAACACTGAAAACTAAGTAAGTAAAAAATGATATATGTTTAAATGTAGACATAAATGGAAACATTATATTCAGATATTATTTTCCTTTGTAAATTATTTTAAACAGCCTTAACAGTATTTTCTTTATTCTATATTACAAATAAATATATTTTATGCAGATTTACACATGGGGGGGGAAGCTGAGTGATTTCTATACATGTGTTTCATCTGGATATGATTTGTGCGTCAGTAAATGTACAGAACAAATACTCATTGTTATATTAGTAATGAAAGACTGGATGATTAATAATCATAGATATAGAAAATATACATTTTGCAAGTTTGCCATGAATCACAGTGGGATGCAGAAACAGACCCAGATGATATTACATTTAGAAAATATATCACTGTTTTTTTTCTTACTTTCTGTAGAATCTGTGCCTTCGTTTACAAGGTCATTACTGTTAAATGCTGTGCAAATTGATTAGAACGTTCTGTCAATGACATTCAGGTCATCGTTATAAATGTAAAAATTAAAGTGTTTTGTGTGCTTGCATTTACTGCAAAAGAATTAAGCCTTTCGGCAATCTATATAATTTCTAAATTCACCTCTCTTTACCTTTCTCTTTCTTTTGCTCTCTCAACTAAGTTAATACATAAATAAAGACACAATTGATTGAGTGTTTAAGTGGGTGGCTCAGTGGTTAAATCACTGGACACAAATGTCTTTTTGACCATTTTACTATATTACCCAAAGCTCTAATTTTAAAGAATTTAAATTAGATTTCAGGCTCTATTGGTCATACATGCACTGCACTTAAATTATATTGGGGAACACTCTACACCAGTGTTGCCCAACCAGGGCTCGTGAGCAACATGTTGCTTCCCAACCCCTTGGATGTTGCTCCCCGTGGCCTCAAAGCATAAAAAACAAACAAAAAAAAAATGATGCCAAACAGAGCCTCCTGTAGGTTGCCAGTCCACATATAGGCTATTTAGTATACAATTATAGCTCTTATTGCTACCCCCAGGAACCTTTTTCATGCTTGTGTTGCTCCCCAACACTTTTTCCATTTAAATTTGGATCACGGGTATAAAAGGTTGGGGATCCCTGCTCTACACTATTCTAAGCATTCTGTATAGATAATACTCTATTAACATAGATGATGTTATGTTATTCCTGCATAGAGATGTGTAATTTTTATAAGGCTGATTTACAAAGTAGATGAGGTTGAACAAAGACATACCGCCATCATTTTCAACTTTTCTTTCATGTGAAACCTGCCTAACTAAAAACTAGCTGACCCAGAGAAAACTAAACCCCAATAATGAAGTCATATCCAGTTTGTCTTTATAGCTGAAAAATTCTTTCCTAGCTCCAAAATGACAAATAGCAATTTTGCTTTAATTTCAATAACCCCATATTTTCTTAGTTTCTAAAAGGGCATCCAGTACTTTCATAAAACCTGTCTAATTAGTTTGCCTGTGCAGAAACTACAGAATAATTCTACAACTTCACAGCTGTCACTATAAAAAATAGAAACTCCTTTCCCTGGTGTACTGTGTAAGGATCCACTAGTGAATAAAGCATGGGAGACTTTATTGTATTGTCCCCATATGTGTTTATACAGTACATAGTCATGCTCCTTTTAGTATCTCATCACAAGTGTAAACAATCCCAACTTGGCCAGCCTTCACTGTATTCACTGAGCCTGGATGCCCTGATTCTTCATAAATATTACACGTATGGGACCTGTTATCTAGAATGCTTGGGACCTGGGGTTTTCCAGATTTGGGGTCTTTATGTAATTTGGATCTCTATACTTTAAGTCTACTAGAAATAATATTTTAATGATAACATTTTTTTACTTTTCCATAGAAATATACAAACTGATTCTATGTTTACTGAGTCTGCCTTTGTCAGGCACCCCAGTCCACACAAAGCATGTTGTACCTAAATAAATAATGTATAATCTAAATCACTTAGGGGCAGATTTATCAAATCACGAGTTCGAATCCAAAATGGGGATCACAAATATCACGATAATGCTTATGAAAAAATCGTATTAGTCACGAGAATATCGTATGCTATACAATGCTATACTAGATCTAGTGATCTCTAATGACCCAGAATGTATAGCAAATGTGCAAGTGGTTGAACCCCTGGGTAATAGTGACCATAATGTTATTTCATTTGATGTTTGGTGCAGGAAACAAATTTACACGGGGGCAACAAAGACACTGAATTTTAGGAAGGCAAATTTTAGCTCCTTAAGGGCAGCGCTTCAGGGCATAGATTGGGGCATTATGTTTTCTGATAAAAATACAGAGCAGAAATGGTTGTCATTTAAAATGATATTAAATCATTACTGTTCTCAATTCATTCCATTAATAAGAAAAAGTAGAAGTGTTAAGAATCACCCTATGTGGCTTAACTCTGAGGTAAAGAAGTTAATAGGGAAAAAAAGGAAAGCTTTTAAGAAATATAAGTCAGAGGGGACAGTAGATGCGTTTAATGATTATAAACACTATAACAAGTGTTGTAAAACAGCAATCCGGAAGGCAAAGATAGAAAATGAGGAGCGCATCGCGGCCGAGGCCAAGACTAACCCCAAAAAGTTTTTTAAGTATATTAATAGTAAAAAGATGCAGGTTGAGGGTGTTGCCCCAATGAGTTATAATAACAATATGGTTACAGCGGATACAGAAAAGGCAGATGTGCTTAACCAGTTCTTTTCTTCTGTGTATACAGTAGAGGAGCCAGTGGGCCAAGTCCCACCCAATAGCTTCACTGTTGCCTCAGCTCCAACTACACAGTGGTTGGCACAGGATATGGTGCTTAAAGGGTTACACACGATAAATGTAAACAAGGCACCGGGCCCGGATGGAATACACCCTCGGATACTGAGAGAGCTAGGGGCAGAATTGCAGTGGCCCTTGTTTCTGATATTCTCAGACTCGCTCTCATCAGGTATGGTACCTAGGGATTGGAAGAAGGCGAATGTCACTCCCATATTTAAAAAGGGAGTAAGATCTCAGCCTGGCAATTATAAGCCTGTAAGTTTGACATCCGTGGTGGGCAAGTTATTTGAAGGCTTGTTAAGGGATCACATACAAAATTATGTAGTGGAGAATGCCATTATGAGCAGTAATCAGCATGGCTTTATGAAGGACAGGTCATGTCAGACCAATTTAATTGCTTTTTATGATGAGGTAAGTAAGAAGCTGGACAGTGGGGATGCAGTAGATATAATCTATTTGGATTTTGCCAAAGCATTTGATACCGTTCCCCACAAACGACTGCTTTCTAAGCTAAGGTCTATTGGTCTTAGTGAAGTCGTTTGCACATGGATAGAAAACTGGCTACAGGATCGGGTACAGAGGGTGGTTGTTAATGGCACATTCTCTACTTGGAGTAAGGTTCTCAGTGGGGTCCCTCAGGGTTCTGTACTGGGTCCACTTTTGTTTAATTTGTTCATAAATGACTTAGGGGAGGGTATTTTGAGTAATGTATCAGTGTTTGCAGATGACACAAAACTCTGCAGACCAGTCAATTCTATCCAGGATGTGACATCCCTGCAGCAGGATCTTGACCAACTGGCAATTTGGGCAGCTAAGTGGCAGATGAGATTTAATGTGGATAAATGTAAGGTCATGCACCTGGGATGTAAAAATATGCAAGCCCCGTATACCCTTAATGGGACTGCACTAGGCAAATCCCTAATGGAGAAGGACCTTGGAGTCCTTGTAGATAATAAACTTGGCTGTAGCAAGCAATGCCAGGCAGCAGCTGCAAGGGCAAACAAGGTTTTGAGCTGTATTAAAAGGGGTATAGATTCACGGGAGTAGGGGGTTATTCTTCCCCTTTACAGAGCACTGGTAAGGCCCCATCTAGAATATGCTGTTCAGTTTTGGTCTCCAGTGCTCAAACGGGACATTATTGAGTTAGAGAGGGTCCAGAGAAGGGCAACTAAGCTGGTAAAGGGTATGGAAAGCCTCAGTTATGAAGAAAGACTGGCCAAGTTGGGTCTGTTTACACTGGAGAAGAGGCGCTTAAGAGGTGACATGATAACTATGTATAAATATATAAGGGGATCATATAATAACCTCTCTAATGTTTTATTTACCAGTAGGTCCTTCCAACGGACACGAGGGCACCCACTCCGTTTAGAAGAAGGGAGGTTCCATTTAAATATTCGGAAAGGATTTTTTCAGTGAGAGCTGTGAAGTTGTGGAATTCCCTCCCCGAATCAGTCGTACTGGCTGATACATTATATAACTTTAAGAAGGGGCTGGATGGATTCTTAGCAAGTGAGGGAATACACGGTTATGGGAGATAGCTCTTAGTACAAGTTGATCCAGGGACTGGTCCGATTGCCATCTTGGAGTCAGGAAGGAATTTTTTCCCCTCTGAGGCAAATTAGAGAGGTTTCAGATGGGGTTTTTTGCCTTCCTCTGGATCAACTTGTAGTTAGGCAGGTTAGGTATAGGCATTATGGTTGAACTTGATGGACGTATGTCTTTTTTCAACCCAACTTACTATGTTACTATGTTACTATGTTACTATGTATTGGCGATCCGAAAGTCACAACATTTTCTAACCGAATGATTGTAAACAGCGGGAAAACCTTTTTGATTTTTTCGCGCAAGCGTATGGAAAAGTCGCGCAAGCAGCGAAACATTAGCCGAAAATATGCTTGCAGCGTTCGAATGAACGCTCGGAGCGTTCGTGCATTAGTAAATCTGCCCCTTAGTGTTTCCTGCTATTGCACATGCTATTCTTTCCCAGCTTAGATTAATGCTGGCTCAGTAAATAATACACATATATAGGTTGTAAAATCCATTATGTAGGTTTAATTGATGTTTCTGTATGTATTTTTTTATTTATAATACTTGAACACACAGCACTGTACAATAGAACAATACATTGGGGCATATTTATTATAATGTGTAAGCCAACATCTCAGGTGATGTTGGCCAGAACAACCAATCAGACCTTTGCTCTTGTTTTCTTGCTTTGGGCAACATCACCGGTGATGTTAGCTTACACACTATAATATATATGCCCCTAACAGAACATACGGTTCTATACCAGAATAAACTAACATAAATAGAAAATATATTAACATTTATTCTAATATAGGACAAGGTGTATTTTTACGAGACAGGGATGATTATTTTTTTGTATTGGCAGATACATACAAGGGGGAAGCAAGAATGCACCCCATTTACAAAAGTCTGTTCAAATTTGCAGCATCACTGTAACCAACAGAAATAACTATGAGCCATTTGCTTTTATCATTTATTGTGATTAGACATTTTAGGGGGTACATTCACAGCTATGTTGGTAAATGGGGGTAACTTTCTCTTGATATACAAAATAACAGAAAGGTCGGCAGATAGACTTTTGGACAGGTAGTAACAGGTAGACTAAAATAGCTAACAAGTATCCTAATTTCTCTATCCTAGAAACGTTGTCTGTAGCAAGGTACATCCTTTAAGAAAAGCAAATTATACCCTGCATTATTCTGTGAATTAGATTTGCTATATAGCAACTAGCTAGCAATAATTTAGACCAAAAGCATGTGATCTGAAGTTATTATTCCTTGCTTGATAATTTTGAATTATAGAACATACCCTAAATCACCTTCACATTTACACTGCAGCTGCAATCAAAGGGAAGGCTCTGCAGACTTGTGTAATACATATATGCATTTCTGGTCAAGGGAAAGTAAATATTTCATGTTGTGTTCTGTAAAAGTGCTTATTTACTGACAGGGAGTTCGTGAAAAGGAAGGCGATTTTGCCGCTGGATACAGTAAATTAGTTCTAAAATATTGCTAGATCTCCCAGAGGAGTAATTTCTCTGAAATCATAGGGACATCCGTCATAGAAGTCACAATGAAGGTGACATTTTTATGAGGAAAGCAGAAAACAATAAAAGTCGATAAAAAATCTATAAACAAGTCACCAGGTCGTAGCATACGGCCATTGATGATAAACGGAGACAAAGGCAACCTGTTTTTCTTCATTTTTTGGCAGGAAGTTAAAGCTGTAGGTCTCAGTGTTATACTTGTATTGTTGGTACAATATTATTTAACTGGCGAAAGCCTGTTATTTCCACACCTGTCAATATAATGCATTTTATTGCTTAAATAGTATCCAAATAAAACTGGACCACAATTTTAATAAAGAGATATTAGGATATTAGCATTTGCAAAGATTTACAAAGCTATTTTACCACTCATAATTTGCAAAACACTTAAAACCAGACCAGGATCATTCACCCAGACTGCTCATGACCTGGTGTTTACCAGATAAGGAATCTGGATCTCATACTCATACCTTAAATCTGTTCAAAATCATTTTTACATTAAATACACCCAATATGATTGTTTTGCCACCAATATGGATTCATGCAGCTTAGTGTGTTTCAAGTACAGGTATCACACCCCTTATCCGGAAACCTGTTTTCCAGAAAGTTTCGAATTACAGAAAGGACATCTCCCATAGACTCAATTTTAATTAAATAATTTACATTTTTAAAAATTATTTACTTTTTCTCTGTAATAATAAAACAGTAACTTGTACATGTGCCAACTAAGATATAATTAATCCATTTTGGAGTCAAAAAAATTCTATTGGGTTTAATTAACATTAAAATATTTTTTTAGCAGACTTACGGTAGGAGATTCAAATTACAGAAAGACCCCTTATCCGGAAAACCCCAGCTCCTGAGCAGTACGGATAATGGGTCCCATACCTGTACAAGGTACTGTTTTATTACAAAGAAAAAGAAAAAGAAAAAAAATTGCATTATTCACTTAAAATAGAGTCTCTGGGACTTGGCTTTCCGTTCCTATACTTAAATTAGTTCCTATTCTTAAATATTCACTTTTTTAGTTGTGTCATTAAATAGATACATAATGGAAACGTATGTATGACTGATGCCTGTCAAATTTGAATCACAGTAACGTCTTGTTCTTAGGAAAAGCCAGTTTGTTATCTTGAGTCATATCAGGGGACAATTTCACTGATGGATCTAAGTCTAATTGGCCAAACAAGGATGACCAAGTTGCACTATCCAGTTGCTTTGGTCTTCTCTTGTAACGAGGGTCAGGTAATGCTGATTCAACTATTTTACCTATTATGTTCATATAAGGTGCAGTTGTTTGTGTTTACAGACACTTATTAAAATTTAGGTGGTAAAAAAGAACCATTATTTAAGACACAGCAAATGTTAAATTTTAAATATTCATAAAGTCGTTCCTGTAATCGCTGTTCATTTTCAGATGTGTTATTACTGAAGTGTTATTTTCCTTTACAAGAATGAATCACTTTTACAGTACAATACTGTATTCACACTGTATGATCTTTAAAGAAAGCCAGATTGCTTGCTATAAAAGTCCGTGAGTGCCATCTGACATTCTTGTCCAACTCTTGTCTTGAATAATTTCTCTTGTCACACATTACTTCTTTGCTGCCTCTGATAAATATTTTATGAAGGAGTGTATGGTGCCTGCTGGATGGCTAGTAAAAAGCTGGGCTAACAGAAAGATTGCGTGTTTCTAGAACAGCCCTAGGGAATGCTTGTCAGTCAAAAATTACATAGAGCTCAACGTTATGGTCTACCTAGTAATTAATTATACACATTGAGCCTCTGGCCATAACGAAGTTAAATCTTTCCAGATGTAAGAACAGACGTTATGAACTCTCCCGTGATTAAACCTTTCCTCACATAAAATTATCTTTCTAGAAGACAAATTCTGCCCAACTGATATGTTCCTATTTCAATTCAATTCAGCTCTTCAAAAAGCCAGTTTTATAAGTACAGATGTAAGTTACTATTATAATTTGTGTTCAGTAATGTCTAGGAGCTCATCTGCTGATTTGACATCACTAACTCATCTGCCTCAAGCTTACAACTACTGTATCAGTTGACTGTATACCTGCCTGCCTCAAGCAAAGTCTAACACCTCAATTAAAGCCACAGCACCAACACACTCTTTAGTGTGGTGATGGAAGTCACATTAATGATTACAATTTCAGTGTAAGGGGGAGATTTACTAATCCACGAATCCGAATCCCGAAAAGGAAAAAATCATATTGGAAACGAAAATTTTGTGACTTTTTCGTTGCCGGCGTGAGTTTTCGCATTTGTCGAACTTTTTTGCATTTGTCGCGACTTTTTCGTCGCCGTTGCGACTTTTTCGTATTGAACAATTGTAAACGGCGGAAAAACCAATCCGAAAAAGTTGCGGAAAATATACAAAAAAGTCGCGACGGTGACGAAAAAGTCGCAAAAATACAGATCATTATGAAAAAACGCATTCGGATGCTTTCGGACCGTTCGTGGATTAGTAAATCTCCCCCTAAGGGTGCCATTTACTAACCGTTGTTTTTTTGTCTGATTCGGATTTTTAGCACTAAAGTTCACAGAAAAAAGTTGTGCCTTTTCAGAGATTTACTACTCGTCAAAAAGTCTAAAAATCCAAATCTGACAATTTGGCAGCTTAAACTTGCTGAGATGTTGTAGACGTAAATAGCAGATGTCTCTTCTCTTCCCTGGGGGATCCTTCTTTGCTTCAAAACTTTAGAGGTTTTCTATTTTTGATGCTGAATTTTTTTGCAACAATTTGGAAAAGTGGCAGTTTTAATGTGTTGAAAACTTCTTTTCCTGTGCAGACTTTTACAGTTCAGACTGTTTATTCGAAATTTAAAAATAAAAAAAAGAGAAATGTTACAGTTTTAGTAAATCTTCGTATCTGCACGATTGTAAAAGGCCCTTTCTGACTTTGAACCTTCAGTGCATGATTTTGGAAGCCTCCCATAGGACCCAATGGCACTCTGCAGCTCCAACCTGGCCAAAGGAAAGTCACGATACCAAAGCTTAAATAAATAACAAAAATTTTGTTGCGACAATACGATTTTGTTGCACAAATTGTTGCAAAGTATGAAAAAGTTGCGGAAATGAACGGAAAAAACTTAGAAAATACACACAGTTCTAAAAATACAATTTTTTTTATAATCGTACCCATTCGTACATTGATAAATAATAACTAGTGTTTCGCCAGGCATGGATTCGCAGGCGGCAAATTTTTTTTGATGCGCAAAATTTTTCGCTGTTTCGCGAATCTTTTAAAGAAAAAAAAAAACTGCGCGTCAATTTTTCGGTGAAGCGAAATGGGACAGATTCGCTCATCACTATTAATAAATTTTTTTTGCTTTTTTTTTAAGTCCCTGTGTGTGTGGCATTCTGTCCATCTACACATATACAGTATGTATATATATACTAGGGAAGCACTGAATCCAGGATTCTGTTCGGGATTCTGCCTTTTTCGGCAGGATACGGATTTGGCCAAATTCATGCTTCTGGCCGAACCAAATCCTAAAATCATGTGACTTTTTGTCACATAAACACGAAAGTTAAACATTTTTTGCCACAGGCAATTTCAACTGAATCCAAAAAAAACAAAACAATACAACAATAGATTAATACAACAGGGGGTTATTAAAATAATAATAAATACAAAGTATAAAAATAAATACAAATAAATACAAGGTACAGTTGCAATATGTTTAGAATCAGAGATTCAAGAGAATGGAGGTCCCTGCCCCGTAGAGCTTACAATCTAAATGGGAGGGTAACTTACAGACTGCTGCAGTGGGTGGCACAGATCAAGTGCAAGTGCTCCAATAGGTAGTATTTGAGTTTAGTTTTAAAAAGACTGAGGGAGGATTCTCTCCAGAGGGAATCAGGGAGGGCATTCCAAATGTAAGGGGCAGCAAGGGAGAAAAGTTTAAGGCGGGAAACGGCAGTAGTAGTGGGGGGTGCAAACAAGCGGTACAGCCAGGGGGGTTACCAGATCACTTGAAATTTCAGGGACCTTTCTAGAAAATCCAGCTCAATGGGCTGCACTGATTGCTATATAATTTAAATGCAATCAGTGTGGCCTTGCAACATGAATTTTTAAGAAGCGTGGGTAGATAAAAAATGGTGGCACTTTTTGTAAAATGGAAACCAATTATGGTGCAGTAAATAAACACACACAGGATTTACACCCCTGCATGTACCCTACTTACAAGAGATCCGTAAACTTCAGGCATACAGTATAGTTTCAGTACAGGCTATTTACCTCATCTGTCTCTCCTGCTGCACTACTCTGTAGAGGTACTCTGGCCACATGTTTCCCTATAGATGCCTGGGTGGGACAAACCTTCTAGAAATGCAGTGCAGAAGTGTATGGAGGTCTAAAGGAGGATTAGTGGAGTAATACCAATAGCCCAAAATGAATTCCAAATAAGACAATTAGTGTTTTATTCCAAGTAAACAAATATAAATATATCTATTTTACACTTTGGTAAGCAGTCTAACGTGAGTTTCATGTACTCGCTTCCTCAGAGGCTCAAGTGCCCCAGAATTTTCAAGTGACCTGGTAAACTCAGGTACAGCATTCAAACCCATGCTAGAATTATTTATTCTAGCACTTTGCTGTAGCACTTGCATCTGGGTCATTTGCTGGGTCATACTGGGGGGGACCACCCCAGTAGCCCCCACACCCCCAAAAGGGACTCCCATCGTAGCCCCCCTCCAGCAGCCCCCCTGCTGGCTACACAAACCCCTCCCCCAAGCACACATACAGTATAATTACTTTCAGATTCGCTGGGGGAGGGAGAACAGCAGCCGGAGCTCTAGGGATCTGGTCTGGGCCAGGGGGCCCACTGGGTTTTTTTTCTGGTGCCCTGCTGGTCCAGTCCGACCCTGTTCTTATGTCATGATGTGATAAGAAACTTTTGGCCACCAATGGCTACTTAGTCAAAGCTAAAACTGCAGGCTAGCCAAGTAGTCCCTTTTCAGAATCTTTGGAAAAAAAAAAAAATATATATATATATATATACAGTATATCTTCATTCATCCTACACTATTGCCATTAGTCAAACTCAACTCACAGGGAAAGTAAAAAATCAAGGTTAAACTTGATCATATGTATAACAATACAATATCAAAACAACTGGGAAATTCTTTTCACTGGGTTAGACAGAAGGAAAATGGAATATCTTTAAAACCGTAACTTGGAACGAAATTCAAAAGAAATTCAAAAGAGACTTGAACATGTAAAGGTAAATAAAGGTGCCGGCATGGTTTTATGTGAAACAGATCTTGGCAGACTAATTTAGTTGCCTTTTATGAGGAGATGAGCAGGAACCTCAATGCTGGAATGGCAGTGGATGTCATCTACAGTATTTAGACTTTGCTAAAGCGTTTGATACAGTAGGCTCTTGGGCGAGGACATGATTACTCTGTACAAGTAAATTAAAGGGGATTGTAGGCAGATAGGGGATGTTCTTTTTTCCCATAAAAATGATCAGCGCACCAGAGGCCACCCATTTAGATTAGAGGAACGGAACTTCCATTTGAAGCAGCGTAGGTGGTTTTTCACGGTGAGGGCAGTGAGGTTGTGGAATGCCCTTCCTAGTGATGTTGTAATGGCAGATTCTGTTAATGCCTTTAAGAGGGGCCTGGATAAGTTGTTGAACAAACAAAGTATCCAAGGCTATTGTGATACTAATATCTACATTAAGTATTGATGTTGGTATATAGGGTTTATGTAGGTGATTGTATAGATAGGTCAGTGTAGGTTTGTGTATGCTGGGTTTACTTGAAAGGGTTGAACGTAATGGACATTGGTCTTTTTTCAACCCTATGTAACTATGTAACTACCGCCCCAACCCCCCTCTGGCATGATGAGTTTGCGTTTTTTCATTCGGGACCCAGGACCGCACCTCCCCACCCTTCTCTCTACCGGTGCTTAGCACTGTGCACATGCGTATTAGGCAGTGGCGTGCACACAGGTACAAATGGCAATATGGGCAATATGAGGGATTGGCTGCTGCTGGCACAGGTACAAATGGGGGCAATATGAGGGACTGGCTGCTGCTGGCACAGGTACAAATGGGGGCAATATGGGCAATATAAGGGATTGGCTGCTTCTGGCACAGGTACAAATAGGGGCAATATAAGGAATTGGCTGCTGCTGGCACAGGCACAAATGGGGGCAATATGGGCAATATGAGGGATTGGCTGCTGCTGGCACAGGTACAAATTGGGGCAATATTGGCAATATGAGGGATTGGCTGCTGCTGGCACAGGCACAGGTGGGGGCAATATGGGCAATATGAGGGATTGGCTGCTGCTGGCACAGGCACAGGTGGGGGCAATATGGGCAATATGAGGGATTGGTTGCTGCTGGCACAGGTACAAATGGGGCAATATGAGGGATTGGCTGCTGCTGGCACAGGGACAAATTGGGGCAATATGGGCAATATGAGGGATTGGCTGCTGCTGGCACAAGTAAAAATGGGGGCAATATGAGGGATTGGCTGCTGCTGGCACAGGTACAAATTGGGGCAATATGGGCAATATGAGGGATTGGCTGCTGCTGGGGGGGGGGCACTGATTGAAGCCCTTGCCTAGGGTGCCAAAATGCCTTGGCCTGGTAACTATGTAATATAAAATTATAGTTGAAATGGGTAGTTTAATTTTAAATGAATCTGTACAGTAATAGTGGTAAGTGTGACAAGTTTCAACTAGAACTAGGGTTCCTTTGATCATTTTTTATATTATTTTATTTTTTGTTCTGTGACTTTTTAGGTTTGTATCTTAAAGGTGATCTGGTTGTTAGAATCACTGATCATAGCCACTAGACAATGGTCTGAATGAAAAAGGTCAGAGGTCCCTGTGCACAAGTTTGCAAGGTACATATCTTAGTTTTTAATGTTTTAACCTGTAATATAGTGACAGGCATTTGCCATTAAAGCAAACAATTGCCTAAGGCAATGGAATGATGATGGAAAGACACTGGTTTCTTTGTGTTGGTGCTAAATTGCCCTGATATAGTCATCAATAGCAAACAACAGTTTCTGTCTGTCTACTGCAAGATATGAAACCAAGGCTCATGTCACTGTAGATTATAAAGCAGAAAAAAACCCTAGGAAAATGTATACGGCTATTAGAATACCTGAAGTCTTTGTTTTTATATGGTTTCAGAACTCTTCAGTGACTTTTAATAGCCTTATAAAGTACAGTAGGGGGTACAATCAACTCTATATAGATTTTATTTAAAATAAATTTACTTTATCACAAAGCTTGATAACTCATCATCTTCTGTATTTTCAGAAGTAAAGAGAAGAAAAGTAACATGACTGATCCAAGGACTTTCAGTATTATATGTATTATTTTTCATGTGTAAGTTTTTTACTTCTCACATGAGTCAGTTGTAGCTGCACCAATTCCTGTTATTGGTATAAGTATCTTTGAGCTTTGCCGCAATGCAAAGACACGGATCATTAGAGACAGATGCTTGTAAAAAAAATCCAAATTGATAGGTCTCAGTTTAATCAGTGAAGTCCAGTAGCATGAATACTTTATAAACAGGGCCAATTATGGAAAGCCAACTCTTAAACTGCATTCAGTGTCAGATAAAAATTACCATACGCCCAGGAGAATTTCCGGGTTGCTAGCTAAAAGACTAATTATTAGCACATCTAAAGAATATAGCATGAGTATGTGTACAGAGTCATAAAAATTAATTACACATCTTTCAGTACCAAGCAATTTTTGGCTCTTGAAGACATTCATTAACCTGAATGGATAGCAAGACGTCTTCTGGCTGTGCATGTATCTTGTTGGCAATAGGCTGTTAAAAGTGATAATTGAAAATGTTGCAGCTTCACAGAAAATAAATATTTGTCTTTTCTTCCTAAGTTGCTGATTTGTGCTATACTGTTTGTATGAGTAATATTTTCCTTTTCTGGAACTTTGTGATCAAATAATTTCATGTGCACAATGTCCTGAAAGCCTAATCCATCCTACACCCTGCAGTTATACAGTAACAAGTAAGTAAGTAAGAGTAACAAGTAAGTAACAAGGGCCTCCTGGCCCCTTGTGCAGGATGTGCAACCAGGCCCCCCACTTCTCCCCGGACGAATGTTTTCTCTTTTCCAGAAGATGCAATGCAGTCGCCAGCAGGCCACTGGGAGGTACGGGCCAAGGTGCAATCGCCCCCGCCCCCCTGCACCCCTGGTAGTTACGTCCCTGCAGTTATAAGCTCTCACTCATGGAGTGAAACTGCCAGGTTACTCTAACCTTAGCAGCTTTATGCCATTTGATTCCACCCACCCTGAATCTATTTCTGTTGCTTAGTACAAGTCTGAACATACATACATTTTCAATCTATTGCAAGGAATGTGCATGTGTATAAATTTAAATGTCATATTTTAACCTTTGTAGACCTCAGGCATCAAAAAAAAGCTGAGCCATTTATTGCATAGGAAACTTAGTCATCACCATTGCTCACATTTCATGATTCTGGAGCTACCTAAACTATTTCTTTCTCAGCAACATAGGATTGAATCACATCACAACATAACATAAACATATATAACGATCACATTATACAGGTCCTTTTCAAAAAATTAGCATATTGTGATAAAGTTCATTATTTTCTGTAATGTACTGATAAACATTAGACTTTCATATATTTTAGATTCATTACACACAACTGAAGTAGTTCAAGCCTTTTCTTGTTTTAATATTGATGATTGTGGCATACAGCTCATGAAAACCCAAAATTCCTATCTCAAAAAATTAGCATATCATGAAAAGGTTCTCTAAACGAGCTATTAACCTAATCATCTGAATCAACAAATTAACTCTAAAAACCTGCAAAAGATTCCTGAGGCTTTTAAAAACTCCCAGCCTGGTTCATTACTCAAAACCGCAATCATGGGTAAGACTGCCGACCTGACTGCTGTCCAGAAGGCCATCATTGACACCCTCAAGCAAGAGGGTAAGACACAAAAAGAAATTTCTGAACAAATAGGCTGTTCCCAGAGTGCTGTATCAAGGCACCTCAGTGGGAAGTCTGTGGGAAGGAAAAAGTGTGGCAGAAAACGCTGCACAACGAGAAGAGGTGACTGGGCCCTGAGGAAGATTGTGGAGAAGGACCGATTCCTGACCTTGGGGGACCTGCGGAAGCAGTGGACTGAGTCTGGAGTAGAAACATCCAGAGCCACCGTGTACAGGCGCGTGCAGGAAATGGGCTACAGGTGCTGCTTTCCCCAGGTCAAGCCACTTTTGAACCAGAAACAGCGGCAGAAGCGCCTGACCTGGGCTACAGAGAAGCAGCACTGGACTGTTGCTCAGTGGTCCAAAGTATGTCATTCGGAAATCAAGGTGCCAGAGTCTGGAGGAAGACTGGGGAGAGGGAAATGCCAAAATGCCTGAAGTCCAGTGTCAAGTACCCACAGTCAGTGATGGTCTGGGGTGCCATGTCAGCTGCTGTTGTTGGTCCACTGTGTTTTATCAAGGGCAGGGTCAATGCAGCTAGCTATCAGGAGATTTTGGAGCACTTCATGCTTCCATCTGCTGAAAAGCTTTATGGAGATGAAGATTTCATTTTTCAGCATGACCTGGCACCTGCTCACAGTGCCAAAACCACTGGTAAATGGTTTACTGACCATGGTATTACTGTGCTCAATTGGCCTGCCAACTCTCCTGACCTGAACCCCATAGAGAATCTGTGGGATATTGTGAAGAGAAAGTTGAGAGACACAAGACCCAACACTCTGGATGAGCTTAAGGCCGCTATTGAAGCATCCTGGGCCTCCATAACACCTGAGCAGTGCCACAGGCTGATTGCCTCCATGCCACGCCACATTGAAGCAGTAATTTCTGCAAAAGGATTCCCGACCAAGTATTGAGTGCATAACTGAACATAATTATTTGAAGGTTGACTTTTTTTGTATTAAAAACACTTTTCTTTTATTGGGCGGATGAAATATGCTAATTTTTTTAGATAGGAATTTTGGGTTTTCATGAGCTGTATGCCACAATCATCAATATTAAAACAAGAAAAGGCTTGAACTACTTCAGTTGTGTGTAATGAATCTAAAATATATGAAAGTCTAATGTTTATCAGTACATTACAGAAAATAATGAACTTTATCACAATATGCTAATTTTTTGAAAAGGACCTGTATTTTGATTAAACGTATTAACTTCTTCAGAAGACTAGCAAAATGATATTAATTACATAGTCTCTTGTTGGATAATGTTACAGGTATGGGACCTGTTATCCAGAATCCTCGGGACCTGGGGTTTTCCGGATAAGGGATTTTTCTGTAATTTGGATCTCCATAACTTAAGTCTGCTAAAATCATTTGAATACTGAATAAACCCAATAGGCTTGTTTTGCCTCCAGTAAGGCTTAATTATATCATGGTTGGGATCAAGTACAAGGTTCTGTTTTATTATAAAAGAGAAAAAGGAAATCATTTTTAAAAATTAGAATGATTTGCTTATAATGGAAACTATGAGAGATGGCCTTTCCGTAATTTGGAACTTTCTGGATAAGGGGTTTCCAGATAATTATCATTATTTATCTATGTATCCAATGCAATGTTACACAGCACTTTACATTCGTATCATACAAGCAGTGGTCCTAAAATATATTAACAAACAAGGATAATAGAAGGAGACAGTTAGAAGGCCCTGCTTTCAAGGGCTTACAAATACAATCTAAAAATGCTGATTGTATTTACAGGTGTGTAAAACCCAACAGGAAAAGAGAACATTTTTAGTATAATGTAGGTCACTTATCATTTGATAAGGTTTTCTATATGATAAATATTAAAATAGGGTGCTCATATTATAAATGTTTGATGGAAATGATGGCTACTAATAAAAGAATCCTAGCACTTTCTGCTGTGTAGCGGAGGATAATGCAAACTGCAGGTGAATTGCTAGGAAGGCCTGACATATCTTCAATAGCTTGTGAACGGGCAGCTACATGTTACATGTCTTTCAGTAGAGAGAAGGTTAAAAGGGCATACTGTGCTTCTGCTAAGGTTTTGATTCCAGCTAATGTCAAATATCCTTCTAGGTATGCACTGCCTTTATCTGGCCAGAACTTTACTTAGCTAAAAGGTGCTGGTAATTACTTAACATTCTGTGCCGTTATTGTCTCAATTACTTCTTTCCATCCCACAAACCTGACATCTTAATTGGCAGAAGTGTCATTGTCTGTCCTTGAACACGCGGGCGGTGTATCAGCTCCTAAACATCAATGCTGCAGCTGCTGTGGCATTTCTCCACTTCTTATAAGAAACTTTTCCTTGGGGAGTAATTGAGGTTAATAGAAATCTGCCATTTAAAAAAGAAGGGAGACCTGCAGAGTAACAATTTGGGGATATTGAATTCAGCAGTTGGGTTGGCAGATGACTTTTTAATTTGTTTAAAATCAATGTGGTATATCATGCCATGATCCAGACTGTCTTAAATATATAGTTTAATTCTGCTCCCAGATAAACAGTGCATGCATTATAAAAGCATTTTTAGTCAACTTCCATTATATTATATTATATTATATGTATGTGTGTTGGGAGATATTTCAGTAAAACTTGTGCTGCTGTGCACATTTTAACATGGTGGGGCATAGCATTAGATGTCTCAATCAACCACAGAGCCTCTAGGTACCATCCTCTGCCACAAAATGTTCTCCATACAGAAAGTTACAAATGTAGGAGGTACCAAGAAAGTTCACTTACAAACATATGTAGGGATGAACGGAAAAATGGATTTGCGGAAAAAATTTGCGAGTGAGGAAAGTCACGGTGGAGTAAAAAAAAGTTGCGGCTATGTCAAAAAAGTCATGCATGACAAAAAAAGTTGCATTGTAGCAGCGTTTTTGCTCATCCCTAGACATATGCAGTATCACAACTGGAGGAAAAAAGGGGTTTGACTCAAGGTAACGTGGTGCAGATATGAAATAGAATTGATATTCTGCACTATGGACTCTAGATGATTAATTTATCAAAGATTAAAAACAATAAATATTGGAGTAAATTGCAATGGTTATTTACCCACGTGCAGTGTTTTCAATATCTTCAATGTAATGTGTCCCCATAAAATAGTGTGTACCTTAAAAAATGATTTACCAATAAGTGGCTCCTGTTTATGCCATTCCACTAGGTACTAGTCAATTGCCTGTGTAACAGGGTAAATGAATACTGCACTGTGGTTACAGTACAGGAAGCTTAAGCAGAGGTAAATTGATCACATGATTCCAAATTGCAGGGGCTACAGAGAATGCATAATTACAGCATAAACACAATAATTCATGTTAGTAAAGAATGAATGTTTGTAGAACAAATCACTATTTCCAGGTAAAAGCCTTATAGCTGTGACAGATGAGTAACCGTGTGTGAATAGAGTGGCTTCCAGATGTTCCGTTTGGTTGCAGATGTGAACACAATCACTTTGTTTACAGTACTTGTTACTGGATGGATTATAACACTGTGTGAAAGACTTTAAGGAAATCAATCTAATAAGATAAAGAGCTTCGTCCTTTAGGTTTGCTAAATATTATCTTACTTAATAGATAAGAAGACATAACAATCACTACATGCAACTATTATAGGGGATTATTTTTCCTACATTCTTTCATGCAGCTCTTAATTCTAACGAGTGGTAATTTAGGAATGCACACTTAAGGTGCTTTAAGATGGAGCAAGTGCGCACTTCCAATGGATCCATCCGGTGCTCAGTGAACTGGATGCAATCACCATTTTGAACACCATTTTGGGCTTGATTTTGGCAGATATAACTTTAACTGTAATTACAGTGGAATCATTGAAGAGAATCCTGCATTATTAAAATGTGGCAATAGTATCTGAAATTTCACTTGGGATAATGCACTCGTGTTGGTAAATAAAAAAAAAAAAAAACAGTTTTTCATTTTATTTAATTAGACAATGGCTAATATTACTAACCCAGAACTCCCCTGTCACCTCACAACAAGTAGACACTGTTACACAGTTTTTGATATGAAAAGTCTGCAGAACATTTATTAATTAAATACACATATACAGTAATATACATACTTAACATTGTACCAAATGTCTTGTGGTACAAGTTACATTCGCAAAGTCCATATTAAATTTGCGCAAAGGCAAATTTGTTCCACAGAGGCATCAATTTTCACCCTATCATTGACAACACATATAAACCCTTCTGGATAGCTAAAATAGACCAAAAAGAAATCTGGTGGGTTGATATTTCTGAAATATGGTTATTGCCCCTACTTAGTTGGGGTAGTCATATATTGCAGAGCCTAAAATGGCCAGGAGTAATGCCATTGCAGGTTTTGGTTGGTGTGGGAGGAGCATCTGGAAGAAATGCACAACCAGCATGACTGAAGGTTGTTAGGATACATTTCATGTTGCCCCAGATTTATTTGCTGTAATATACATTTTTCTGAGGTTGTTTCACTTCACGCCAAAATGTGTCCCTGTGTTAAATCTTGAAAAAAAAAACCACACATAAACCTGAAATTCCTATGTGTGTTTCAAGCATATCTCCACTTCTGCTTCTCTTGCTTAAATTTTTAATGCATCTTTGCAAAAAATGGAGCCACTGCAGCTCTTCCTTGATGTTTAATAAATCAAGATTCTTTTGATATTGTACATACTAGCTGCTCTTTATGTGCTAGCTGACTGAGTGCTTTCAGTTTACTACTGCCCCAGTGTTCTCTGCAATCTAAAATCCTAGAATTTATATGCATATGGCAGACAAGGTCAGTGTCTAGGCTGTCTGCATCTGGAATCAAATCAAATGTGTCTTTTCTTACTTTGCCTCCAGCAAACAATAAATTGCTCATTTCAAGAGTGACTTTGGATTGCTTGTTGTTACATTCTGCAGTTTAAAGGGAAACTATAGCTTCATTAGATTTTTATAATCCTGTTTATTTACTTTTGCACACATTTGCAAATATTGTAGTGTTTTTTTCTGCTTGTTTTTGTGCCGATGGAGATAAGGAGGTTTCAGTCAGTTATAGAACTCATGTTATTGGCCTGCAGGTGAATAATTTAACTACATCATGAAATTAAAGCTGGAGACCTAGCACTTTAATGTCAGGAAACTTGGATCTACATTTTACAGACTTCCAGACTAATTAGCAAAGACTTAGCCACCCCGTTTCCCCACCTCACCCATGTCAACTTGCCTGAGTGCAGATAAAGTATAACTAAGTATCATGTAAAAAGCTGTTTAAATTGAAAAGTGATAGATTATGATACTTGAAAACACTCTGCTTTCCATAGTGGGTGGTGTTCAGATTCTCTGGAAAGTGCATCACTTTGTGGGGATGACTCTGCAGGCAGACTGTCATGGCTTTCCATTTGTGAATCAGCTACCCACAATGGTGGGTATAATTATACCCACCATTATAATAGCAGTTACAAGGGGGGTTTGTGTGGAAAATCTTCAGTGTTTGAATTGTGTCACTGGGGCTATCAAAATGATGACTACATTTAATTTATTAAATGCAAGTGTGTTGTGATAATTACCGCATGCTGCTTTGGAAACCCTGAGAGGTTGTGGTAGTAGCAACAAGGTTTTCCTACATTAATAGGCACCATGCTCGTTAATAAATTGGATTTGATTCCTACACCAAATATTGTCAGAGTATTTATGTCTGATTCCTGTCAAAGCGCAATGAGACACAATTGTGCCATGTGCCAGTCCCCCTCATGGCCACAATTGTGCTGGCATTCTGGGGAAAAAAACAACTGAACTTTGCATACTCCAGCTAAGTCCTTTTATGAATAAGCTAGGCCTATTTGCTGTGTAGTCCTAAATGTGGAGTGTAGGTGAATTATACAGTATATGCTAACCTCCCCCCTTTGTGGTCTGGAGTGCAAGTAATTGCTTTGGATAGGTCTAGCGAAACAATAGGGGTAGTACTTCCGCTATGTTTGCATCTAGCTCTTCTCCTCCTTAAAAAGGGGCATACCTTTCCTTATTGCTCTGTTTTGCTACAACCTGGTCTGCTTGGTACCTGTGTCATCAAGTACAGCAGCCCATTTGACTTTGTTTCCATTTTCATATGAATAATTATTAATATAAACAAAGTTATTGAGTGTTGTTCTTTCTTCTGTTATTTTCAAAACTTGGCTGTTTTGTCCTTGTGTAAAAAATGATTGGAACATGTCCATTGCTCTATGCAATGGCTGGCATTTGTCATTATTTTTGCAGGGTTATTTAAAGTGGACCCGTCACCCAGACATAAAAAGCTGTATAATAAAAGTCCTTTTCAAATTAAACATGAAACCCAAAATAATTTTTTTATTACCACATCCATACCCATTATAAAAGCATTTTAAAATCCCAGCTGTCAATCATATAATGCCTGCCCCGCCTCTATGCCTTAGGCATAGGGGTGGGGCAGACAGTTACTTTAACTTTCAATTCAGAACTTCTTAGATGTCACTGCACTCCTCACATCCCCCCTCCCTCCTCACCATGTAATTGTGTAACCAGTGCATGGACATGGGTATCAGGTCCCCCCATACTGGCACAGAAACAAGATATTGGCAGGATGCAATGCCTGCTTTGATAACAATGTCCACAAAATGGCCCCTGCCTGCTTGCTGCAATTGTGAATTCAAAGGCTGAAGAAAATAAGATTAAAATAATTTATATAGTGTAAGTAAAGTTTATTTTGCTTGCCAAACACAATAGAAAACAATGTGAAATTATTTCTTAAGGTGACAGGTCCGCTTTAAGTAATTAAAATTTGATAGCAAGAATTGTATTTCATGGTGAATAATAAAATTCGGTGACTCTTACCCAAGAATGTTGCCTGTGTTTTATGTGTGGAGTTAGTTAAAGCAGTCCTGGCAAGAAAAGGGGTGGGGGGAAGGTCAGGTTATACATCTTCACCATCAAGACTGGTAATATAGTTGTAAAATGAGAAATGTTTTATTGTGCCCATTGCTCAGCTATTGAGCTTCATAAACATTCAACACCTACCACTTGGTCTTTTTGCTCTTTTTGACAAATTCTGGAGAAGGTTCATCTATATGAGAAATATTTTTACTAACATTTGTTTGGTGGCAATTACATTGTTAGTGATAAGAGAAATGCATGCATCACAGCTTAGAAATCTTTCAATTTATTTGCATTTTGCAGCAGAATTTCTGGCTGTGTTTTACAAGGTGGTACAAAGGACATACAAAAATACTGTTTAACACTTTTCACAATACGCAGGCAATGATAAATTTTTTAGCAGTCACTTTACCATGAGGATTTGGTTTCCTGGGCTGTACACATTCTGATGCTTTCTTTTCCTTCTCAGATCCCTTCTCTAAAGTCTTTTATGATTTAGAACCACTTCGTATATTTAAGGTTGTCTCTATGTTTGGTGCCCTTGTGAGCCACATGAGTGCCACAGTCATCTTTTACCAGATGTGATGTAATGGGTCACTCTGCATCTTCCCAAATATCATACAATCATACAAAACCAATACAGTCTCAAAAGATATTGAAGAATGAATGGTATCATGATATAACTGTTATTCTTTTTTTTATTAATTCTATTTATTCACCTTTTTATAATATATACACAAACAATATAATAAATCAGAGAATTATGTAAACTCTACCAACAAATTAAAACAATAAATAAATAAAGCACATCATAATCATTTCATATTCACAATATTAAAATGGTTGCATGTTTACTGACGTGGTGCACTGTTCATGACATGTTGATACACTTTTCTACTCCATAGATCTTGTTTATATGATGCATGTATAATTCCCACATAGGCACCTACAGTATATAACATCATATTATGACTACAGAAAACTCATTACAGCTTTTCTCCTGCCTTATTTTTATGGAGGGATTCTGGGAGTTTAATAGCAACTATATAATTATTATTGCCTAGGTATGCAGGACCACAAAAGTTTTAGAATGTGTTCCAGAACACAGGCCAAACAGAGACGCAATCAGAGCTATATACACAAAGGTACCACAAAAAGCACAAGTATAGTGAATAAAAGAGACCCAGATAGAGATATGGAAAGTAAAAAGATAAAAAACAGACAGATGCACTGGCAAAGACTAAAGGTAGCCACACACGTGGCGATCTGTGAAAGATCGTCAGACCCGCCACTAACCTTCAGGGCTGAAATGGCAGATAAGGAGGTAGAAACAATAGGATTTCTGCCGATTCAGCCCTGACGGCAGATTTTGCTCAGACGCCTTCTATGGCGCCCGATCAAAATCTTTTAACCTGGCCGATCGGCGAGTCGACCGATATCAGCAGCCTCCTGCGACTCGCCGACTTGCCATACACGCACCGAATATCGTACGAAACGAGGTTTCGTACGATATTATCGGTGCGTGTATGGCCAGCTTAAGTCAAACAGGAAAACAGACAATACAACACAGATAAATGCACGTGATGTAAGCAAATGTAAGTTAAAATGACAGAAAAAGAAAGTATAAATGTATAGGAGATGCAAAAAGGTCAGATTAGAGTCAGACAGGCATGGGCCAGAAAACAGGATCAAAATATAGAAAACCACAAGAACCTGAGACTCATCTGAAAGGAAGGAATAAAAAATGACTAGACTTTGCCGGTGAATATTATGTCTATTTATAGTGGTACTAGCACTGCTAAAGCATTTGAATCCAGGCATACAATCCAAGAGGTTAGAGGCAGACAGAAGCTGTAGCCAAGTCCAGCCAAGTCCAGAGGCCAAGGTCAGAACCAGGGACTTCTTCAGTGCAAACTCAAGGATGACACCTATAAAACCCTTTATTTTCCTGTTTGCTTTATATTGCCTAGATTAAATACATTTTTAGCATCCGACAATAGCAAAATAATAATTTGTTATTGTCTCTATTCAGCACACACTATGGTCCTTAACTGTAGTCCCAGGTGAATGTGCAAGAGTAATTCTGCTGTGGCCTTGATGTACTCTGCACCTGGTAATGGATAAAAAATGTGTGCAATGAGCAATCTTGGTGAGAGAAGACCTGCATTGTCCTTCATGCATCCATTGCAATTCTCTAACTCTAAATGATGCACAAGATAGCGACTGGTAGGGGTCAGAGAGGGTATGCCTAGGTGTCTTCACCCTCCCTCCCTTCACGGATACATTGTTGCTGAACTCAGGCATTGCAGTATCCATTGGGACAGCCACATATCTCTGTGCTCTTAAATGGGGAGCAGAGACCAGTGGCAGGAAGGTAGTTTGCAAAGTGAAAAAACTTTAGGATTGCACTAAGTTTTTTGCACTTTGCACAGTTCTATTCTCGATGGTAAATGATCCCTACTAAGTTTATTATCATATGACACAAAGTGCCAATTTTTGCCCACAATGCACATTTCCACACACAGTTGCAAGGGTCTTCAGAGTCTTGCAGTTAAAGGAGCTGTAACAAAAAAAAATATATAAAATAATATATATAAATAATCTGCTGTGTAGCCATGGGGGTAGTCATTCAATCTGAAAAAGAAGAAAAGGCACACATTACATAGCAGATAGCAGATAAACTCTCTAGAATACAATGGGGTTATAATCCTGGGTAAGAACTAACAGTGCAAGGAGCACCTTTTGATGCAAGTACCTAAATTAATGGGATTTATACACAAATGACTGTGGCCAACTGCATTTGTGGTTGTAAACGACCCCTTATATATATATTTAAACATATCAGTGATCATTTATGCAGTGACCCACAACTGCGAGTGCTCCAAATGGACGCAATGGTATGTCCATATTAATGCATCTTAGTAGAATATATTCTGATGGACTGTAGTCATGTTGTTCTGTTTAGGAAATACATAAGAAAGTTATCTTAAGTTTAAGTATGTCTTCCCTACACACAGCAACATCAGAACAGTTTTCTTTCTTTCAATCTTCTTTTTCTGCAGACTGGAATATAGTCTGAAAACTGACCAGCACGTGGTGCATTTAAAAAGTGTATTGAAAAGATCTACTGAAATGGGTCAAACATAATATTTCCTGGATCGGAAGAATATGCTGTGTTAAAATGGTACTATTACCAAAGATACTGTACTTATTCAGTACTTTGCCAATAAATGTACCAGCACAAGACCTGCAGAAATTCCAGGATAAAATTAACACCTTCATATGGAAAAATAAACACCCAAGAATTTCTAAACAAAACATGTACTTACATATAACAAATGGCGACCTATCAACTCCAAATCTGCTGAAATACTACTTGGCAGCTAGAATAGCACAGATTGCTTCTGCACAAGCGAGTACCTATACACCGTATAGAGGATGACCTGATCTACCCATAGTCATTACAACATATACTATGGCTACAAAAAAATACCCTTCAACAGCCTCAACAACATCTCTCCAATCACAATTGAAATGCTACATATGTGGCAGGCATTACAAAACAAGTACCACTTAATTTCTAAACCATCCCCACTAAGGCCTCTGACAGAAAACCAGGACTTCCCACCTGGACTATCCAAGCGAACATTTGCATGGTGGATCAGCAAAGAAGTAACAATTTACACTCTCTAACCAAATATAGTAAACCACTTACCCTTCTACAAATAATGGAAAAATTTCAACACCCCCCCCCCCACAAGAAAAGTACAGAGCTTTACAACTGGCTCACTATATACAACACCAAGCTAAACAATGTGAGCACAACACCCTAAAGGCCTCCATACACGGGCCGATAGAAGCTGCCGATATCGGTCCCTTGGACCGACTCAGCAGCTTATCTGCCCGTGTAGGGACAGAAACGAGCGGGCTGGCCGACCGATATCTGGCCTGAAATTGGCCAGATATTGATCAGCCAGGTTAAAAGATTCAGTCGGATCGGGGGCCGCATCGGCTTGTTGATG
Organism: Xenopus tropicalis; assembly: GCF_000004195.4. NCBI lineage: Eukaryota > Metazoa > Chordata > Amphibia > Anura > Pipidae > Xenopus > Xenopus tropicalis. The sequence goes on along the minus strand of NC_030678.2, from coordinate 61,817,776 downwards.
TGGTCCCCGAACCGACTGCCCCATTGCCGCCTACATAATCTGGCCGGATTATTTTTTTTTTTTAACTTCAAGCTCCCCGATATCGCCCACCCATTGGTGGGATATCGGGGGAAGATCCGCTCGCTTGGCGACATCGCCAAGCGAGCGGATCTTACCGTGTATGGGGACCTTAAAGGCCCCCATACACGGGCCGATAGAAGCTGCCGTCCCTTGGACCCTTGGCAGAAACGAGCTGGCTGGCCGACCGATATCTGGCCTGAAATTGGCCAGATATCGATCGGCCAGGTTAGAAAATCCAGTCGGATCGGGGACTGCATCAGCTCGTTGATGCGGTCCCTGAACCGACTGCCCCATTGCCGCCTACATAATTATTTTTTTTTTTAACTTCAAGCTCCCCGATATCGCCCACCTGTAGGTAGGATCTTAGCGTGTATGGAGACCTTAAGCTCAACAAGCATGGAAGCAAAATCTTCAACCAGCCCGCCTCAAATAACAAAAAGCTCAACTATATGCTGAAATGGGAGAGAGACCTTAGTATATCACTCTCAACACAACAATGGTCCCAATGCAGCATAATGGCTTACAAAGGAAACACCTGCATAACAGTTAGTGAAACCTCTATCAATATTCTCCATGGAACATACCTGGTTCCATTCAGATTGAACAAATTCTACCCAACATGTAAGCTGCAATGTTACCAAAAAAATAAATATAAACCAATAAAAATTGTCAGTGTAAAAGTGCTTAGCGTAGCACTCTAAACAACGTTGCATTCATTTAGTATTAATTGGTATTAAAAGAAACATTTATATAATTAGAGAAAGGAGTGTTTGAACTGATATATTGCCATAGCACAGACTGTATACAGAAGCTCTAGATAGAGAGAATAAGATAGCAGAGCATTAGTCAGAGCAGAGTAATGAGCCCTTATGAGTTTAAATAATGTGCAAGCTAAGAGGCATTCCAGGAAACATGCCTTCTGTATTACATGTAAGGTTTCAAAATGTCCTGCCTGTTTAATTAGGGGGGATGCCTAGGCAGCTTGTATTTTCTTTTTTCACTTTGCAAAACTATGGATTGACAGAGCCAACAAGGTTCAAGACAGCTCTGTAATTATTGCCATACTACGAATTTGGAAACAACATCTAAAAAGAAAGATAAAAGAAGCAGAGAACTATTGAAAATGCGGATCTTGTATGTGTTTTACAGAACCAATAACAAAAAGTGTCAATTAACCAGTGCACTAAAGACTGACAACCTGTGACTGCTCATGACAGACTGGGGACATGGTGCAATGACCTTGCTTAGCAGATTTCTGATACAGATCATGCAGCACGTTTAATAATGGTGACACAAGCTTACTAGCTAGTCTTTTAAATAAAGTCCCTTTTCAATTCAGGTAGAAGATGTGATTATTTCAGACACTGGGGAGAAATACATCATTTTGCATTTGTTGTAGCAATCTGAATCCTTACTGTAGTTTATGTAAAAGTGATATATATGTTACATTTTTGGATAAAGTTAGGCCTGCTGTCAGTCACCATCTGTTGGTGAACTGCAGTATTAACACCCAAGCCCAGGAATGATTAGGTTATGTGTTGCACTTTAATAATGAAAGAAGCAACAACAGCAACAATCTCATTTTTCTACTTCATGTATTGGATCTATTTGAACTAGATAGATTGGGAGGATCAACCTTTTCTGCTGTTAAAGCTTATAGGGAGTATAAATGCAATTTATTTTTACTGATGGAGTTAAGTGGATCTAATGGCACAATTCTGAAGTCACATCCAAGCACTGTTAAATCAAAACTATTGTTGGAAGCTAACTGATATATCTGTAACAACGTGGATGAAAGAATGGGATGCACCACTTGATTATAGCATAGGCCAGTAAAGCACTGATTCCTTTTTAACATCTTTTAGATACTGTGCTGCTTATAATTTCAGATTTCCTAATCGTACAGATGAAGAAAATTATATATGCCCACATATCCGCTGACTTTAATCTGAGTCTCTAAACCGCAGTTAAAATAAATGCCATTGCATCTTACTGTGGAAAAGTTTTAATGCTGGTTCAAAGTATGTTCAAAGAATGTGGCTCACTGTAAAACACCCTCAAAGTGCAAGAGTATAATGTAGTCATGGCATAGCCATTCACACCTATTAGGATATAGAGGGCCATGTCCCATAGACTCCATTTTAAACAAATAATTCTCAGTTTTAAAAATGATTTCCTTTTTCTCTCAAATATTAAAAAAGCACCTTGTACTTGATCCCAACTAAGATACAATTCATCCTTATTGGAAGTAAAACTTTGCTTTTGGGTTTAATAAATGTTCAAATTATTTTTTAGTAGACTTAAGGTACAGAGATCCAAATTACATAAAGACCCCTTGTCAAGAAAACCCCAGGTCCTGGGCATTCTGAATAACAGGTCCCATACCTGTACAAATAGTTTGTGTATAGTGTCTTTATTGATGCAAAATTTCACATGTTTTTTAGCTTTGTACCACAAAGCAGCTTCACAATGATGCCCTTTATGTATCTTATCTGTTTTGCAGAGAATATGCTTTCTAAGCATATTATTAATGCTAAAAGGTACAGGAACTGATTTACTAACAAAGTGTTAATTGCACAAGTGCAGTTACCCATAGGTTTTATTTTTTGACTTGTACAGTAGTTTTAACAAAGCTAATGGCTGATTATTTGCTATAGGTAAATGCATTAGATCAAATTAGCATCTGCTGTATTTTATTAAATTAGCCCTTCGGCCTCATATAAAATCTGGAGGACTGTGGAATGCCCTTCTCTGAAACTGAAACAGACAAAACCATAGTTGCCTTCATTCTCACATGAATTGCTTTTGCTTACTATCAGTCTTTATTCATTCATTGAGATGTTTATCCATGTCCTGGAATCCCCATATACTGGATTATAATTCAACTTGCAAACTGCCATTGCTTCTGCCATTAGGTTTGATCCTGTGTGACATTATCAAATATGACAACAGGACAAGCTATGATGGCAGATGATACTAAATGAACAGTTGAACAGCCTGGACTTTCTACACAGGCAGCACACAATTAGCAGATTTTTTTTTCACCTAACTTTATTACTAGCGTCCCCGTCACAGAATGCACAGGTATGGGCACATACTAGTGATGAGTGAATTTTTTCACCAGGCATGGATTCACAGCAAATTTCCATATTTCCTCATTGGCAAATTGTTTCACAAAACTTCCACGAAAAGTTGCCACAGAAAAATTTGTCACACCCTCAAAAAAATTTGCTGTTGAGTCAAATTGGGGCGCGGTTGCGTCAAAACGTTTTTCGCCGATTTTCCGTCATTTCACAAATTCTCCTGTCCTTTCACTTATTTTTCTGCAAAGCGAAATGGGACAAATTTGCTCATCACTAGCACAGACTGCATTAAGGGAAGAAGAAAGAAGGAAAGAAAGCTGGAAAGTAAACTTGTAAAAATATTAAGTAACTAAATATTGCAATGGTGAGTTGATTATTTAAATTTAATATACATCCAGTCAGTCTCATTATTTGTATGCATGTTATTCTTTATGCCGTGAGGGCCATCATTATTTCATAGCAAAGATGGATAGAACTATAAGGATCTAAATGACAAAAGGATCAAATAATAAAATACGTACACTCTTCCTTCTCAGAATTCCAAGAACAACTGAATGAAAGCAGATTTAATTCCTTGGACAAGAACAGTTATCTAAAGACAAAGATAAACTTTAATTTAAAACAATGCTTCAACATAAATCACATTCATTAAAATGATTTAGAATATACAAACTTTAAATTGGGGTCAAAATATTTTATTAAAGATGGCCTGTTAGAAGGTTCTAATAAAAATGGGAATAAGCTTCAAGTTGCCTGCAAAAGCCAGTCCTGTTGAAACAGGTGACATAATTCTTGTGCCTAAGAGAGGCTGATAATGTTGGCTATGATTATCTGGGTAATTAATCTTGTAAAATTAATACCAGTGACAAGTCTGAGCCCTTTGGCACAAGGCTGACATCGCTTCATCTGTACCTTAGAGACATAAAGGCAACACAATAGATCACTTTATAAAATCATTTTATAAAATCTGCGCCTACCTCAGTTATTTCTATGATAGAAAATATGTCCCGTATGTCCCATAGTAATAGTAAATAGAAAGTAGTAAATATAGTGTATTTAGTTATATAGTTACAAAATGGTTGTATGCATTACCATTAACTTTTTTTTGGTAAGCAATTATAAAATTTACAAACTGGCTAGAAGAGTCTGAATCTTAGGAAGTAAGTATTCTTAGTTCATAAATGTGTTAATATATTTGTTACGGTTGGGCAAATGTGTTCATTTAATTTTACTGTATATTTCATGACTTAACCAGTAGCAAAAATGAATAAAAAAAAAATTATAGAGGTAGCTCATGCTCTCTTGACCACTTGTCATCGAAACCACAGTCTGACTCTCCACATTTATTTTTCAGGGGCATTATTAGACTTGGAAGAAAAGACATTGTAATGACATTTACAATTGTGGTTTTGCTATTCTGCTTTTATCCATTTCCATTCTGTTTTAAAAAAAATCAAATAATGATGGTTACAGATCACTGCCCTTTTGGCTGACATTCTGGGAACTGAGTGTTTCTTTATGAAAGCATATCACTTGTACTGTATGACTTCTACCCCATAAATAGTACTGAGTGAATGATTATGGTTATTTAGCACAGCAGAAGGTAGTTATATTTGTCTATCAATTACAGTTGATGAGTTTATTTGACTGCCAACATCAAGATCTCTGTAGGCACATAACTGTGATTCCATGATGTAAAAACACTGAAGGAACAATGTATATCTGGACTTCAGTGTACTGATGCAATGCTCTTTACTGTCTTTCAAAGGGATTTGTGCAATTACTGGTATTTTACTTCTTAGAGGAAAAGTATCTATAAATCCAGGATGGTTTCAAGTTGTCTGACAGCTGGATTTTCATGTCTTTGCAGTTCACGTTGAACCGGGTACATGTGAAGTAATCGCTGCCCATAGATGCTGCAATAAGAACAAGATTGAGGAGCGGTCACAAACAGTAAAATGCTCTTGTTTTCCTGGACAAGTTGCAGGAACCACAAGAGCAGCACCATCATGTGTCGATGGTAAGAACTATTTTCTCTGTGTAAAGTAAATATGAAAATGGATGGACTGGAGAGTGATTAATAGATCTCCTTATGAAATGTTACTGTGCGTGCACTATGAAACTGTTATTACTGTTCAGAAAGTAAAGAACATTGTCACTGTATGTTAAAAAACATAGACTTGTACAGTAGATTAAAATTTATTGAAGGTGTCAAAAAAAACATTTATTTTTTGTCAGTGTTTCAGTCTAAACTCATCCTTTCTTCACCATAATAATATTTTGATCCAATGTATTTGTAGTTATTTCAGATCCTGCATCTATTCAATTTATTGTGCTGAGTTGTGCAAGCTCTTCCTTCTCACATATCCTATAAATGTAGAGTATGTAAAATGCATACATTGTCAAAGTATAGGATGTTTTTGTCAATATCCTGTCCTTTTATAGTCAATTAGTATTTACTATTACACAGTACAACTCATTTTGGTACTGAAAGTACACAGTGCTACACACACATTAAATAAATAGTGATGATCGAATTTTTTTGGCCAGGCATGGATTCACAGCGAATTTCCGCATTTCACCATTGGCCATGAAAATTTGCTGTGGCAAAATTTGCAAATTGGGCGCGGTAGCGGCAAGAAAAGGTGCAGTCGCATAAAAAAAGAGCCAATAAAACCAAAAAAATAGTGCAACAAATGTGTTTCATGAACTTTTCGCCGTTTTGCGAATTTTCTTCCCGTTTTGCGAATTTTATGGCGAAGCCAAACGGGATTCACTCATCACTAAAAATAAAATTAAACCTAGTGAGCCAAAATGAGTCTTATGTTCTAAGGAATATAACTTTACACTTTAACGCTAGCTTTCCACAAAAGGCACCCTAGACTTACTCACTTACAAGATGCAATGGAATTCTTAAGTGACACTACTTATTCTTAGCAAAACACTACTAACTCTATGTTAGTCAGCTCACTGTTATCTAACATATACATAGACTGTAATCAAGCATCAGAAGGTTAAATCATTTCTGTTTAGGCTGTTTAGAAAAAATAAATTATATATATATATATATATATATATAATAGAGTTGCAATTGCACAAAAACAAGAAAGAAAACAAATCTAAAGAGTGGTAGGACTCAAGTTGCATCCTCAAGTGGGACCAATGTTACTGGAGTGGTACATATTTATTATGCAGTGCTGCTTTGAGAATCAACTCCTGTGCTTGCTGGACTACAGATGCTATCATACTTTTTACCATGATAATATGCTTTTAAATACTGGAGGTACTGGAAGTTTTTCTGCAATTTATGGGTGGAAAAACAATGCCACTGACATTGATCTAAAAGTCTAGGAGTATAGGAGTATAAAATAATAAAGGGACCGGTCATTCAGAATGCTCAGGATCTGGGGTCTTTCTGTAATTTGGTTCACCATACTTTAGGTCTACTAAAAAATGTCCACATTAAATAAGCCCAATAACAATAACAATTGCATTCAATAACAATTATATCTTGGTTGGTATTACCTATGTGTTACTGAGTTATTATGACTACATTTACAGCTTCTATAGTTATCCAGAAGTGGTGGTGTCAAATGGAGCCATGTTTAGAAGGAGAAGACTGCAAAGTTTTACCAGACTTGTCTGGATGGAGTTGTAGTACTGGAAACAAAGTAAAAACAACAAAGGTAAGGCCAGTTCACTCATGCCTCATTCTTTATTTCGAACAAAGGTGTAAATTTAATTTTAGTACAACCTTACTGAATGTTTTGGCAGACTTTGTAAAATCCTAAGGGATATTTGTACAGCTACAACTAAATATAAGCAACTATTTTACACTTGCCAAAGAAACATCTTTGCTTAGTTATGTGCACCACAATAGAAAAAATAGCAAAAAAGTCCTTGTATAAATACTACTAAAATGTGACTTTTATTATTTTATAAATAATACAATAGTCAGAGAGGTAGTACTCAGAGTACTTTAAAAGACATAAGCATATATAGCGATTTCAGAAAGAAGTTCAGCTTAGTGCTTCACTAAAAGATTTTCTGTGCATTACTTGTACTGAATGTATCCATGGAATATAATATGTAGTGGACGACACTGCTCTGACCTACTTAGTGTAAAGTATTTTGGCAAGATTAGAAATATTAATGGCTATTAGCAGTATGCACTGTCTTGGAGTAAATACATTGCCTTGCAAAAGCTTTCAGACCCTTGACCATATCTTTCATTTTGTAGTAAATAAAAGTCCTATCTTATGCTGCAGCACTGCTTTCAAATATCTTCTTTAATATACATCCCCAGTCTCAAAAAGCCTGTAGCTTTGATATTATATATTATAGAGAGTTAAAGTAGTACAAATATAGCAGTTTGTCAAAATGGTAAGGTTTATATTGAGGGGTGATCTGTGATCTTTGGAGAGCTATAAAACATAGAGTACGGACACAGGCACCATTCTTATAAAGCAGCTAGAAGACGACAGTTATTTATTGTGTTTGGGAATGGAAATAGCTAAGAAGAAGTTATGAAAAAGGATATTTAGGATCCTACCAATGTACTGCCCTTCATGCTGTATAACTCTCCAGAACTACATCTGCTTGCTGAAGAGAACATCATTTCTGTATTTAAAAATGAAAAAATTGAATGGTTCAAAGGCTATGGAAAAAATGTTCAGTTCAGCTGCTTAAATATTCATTGAATATATAAGTGTGTTGCAATTCCTAGGTCAGCACAAATTAAGGTTATCAGATCATTTGAAAAAACAGGGACCCTACTAATATATGGAAATTCAAATTAAATGGAATGAGTAAGGCCCTTCTAGCTATCTAGAAGTGTCTTCCATTTATCATATGATCATGTAACAATAGTATGACATATATGTTTGATAATTACTTCTACTTTGCTATACTATTTTGGATAGAATATTAATATTAAAAATATGTCTTTGAAGGAGACATTAACATTTTGCTTTTAGTATATAGCACACAGTGATGGCTCAGTATTTTGCAGTTGTCCTTTTTGGACTCTATTTCTTATTTGAACTGATTTATTTTTGCTGGGGTTTGGATAAAAACTAGGGGACATGATTATTGCATGGTGAATGAAAATTTCACAAATTTAGCAAAAATAACTGAATAGTACTTTAGTATTGTAGCTGCAGTTCTTGTCAAAATCTCAACATTTGATAACAAAAAGGTTTCAAGTAATTCTGTAAGCCCCTAAAGAATCAAAGATACACTATCAGTCTTACATGACTCATATTTTTATTATAGTTTCTGGTACATGTTTTGAAAAGAAAAACAGTCCAAGATATGTTGGAAATAAATTCAGTCTTTACTCCAAATACAGTATAGGTATATGATCTGTTATCTAAAATCCAGAATGGAATTACAGAAAGGCCATCTCCATTTTAATCAAATAATTAAATTTTTAGAATTGATTCCCTTTTCTCTGTAATAATAATAATAAATAATAATAAACAAGTACCTTATTTAATTAAACAATCCTATTGGTTTATTTAATATTTAAAGGAGAACTGAACTCTAAAAATGAATATGGCTAAAAATGCCATATTTTATATATTGTACTTATTGCGCCAGACTAAAGTTTTAGCATCTCAATAGCAGCAATAATCCAGGCCTTCAAACTTGTCACAGTGGGTAACCATCTTGGAAAGTGTCTGAGAAACACTCATATGCTCAGTGTGCTCTAAGCAGCTCTTAAAAAGCTGAGTTTAGGGGTTGTCGCAAATTATGATGCAGAAAATAAGGTTGGCCTGTAATATAGGCTGATGCTAAAGGGCTGATTATTAAATTCTGATGCTATTTGCTCTGGTTTCTGAGCTGCCATGTAGTAATAATCTGCATTAATTACTAATCAGCCTTATATTTTGACATTTTTCTTCTGTATAGATAGTATATTGTGAGTTTGCAATTTCTCTGGTGCATAGATTTCTACCTGCTTGCCTTTAATATATATATATATATATATATATATATATATATATATATATATATATATATATATATATACAGTATATATATATATATATATACTGTATTACTGTATATATATTTTTTTTATTATTTTTTTTTTACCTAAATGCCAGTGTATCTGCATGCTTATTTTTTATTGGAATAGTTTTTCTATTGCATTATACCTTATTTCATTATAAATTAGGGATGCACTGAATCCCGGATTCGGTTCGGAATTTGGGCTGAATCCAGCCTTTTTTTGAAGGATTCGGTTTTGGCCGAATCCACAGGCCCGGACGAACCGAATCCAAATCCTAATTAGCATATGCTAATTACCATTCAGAAGGGTTAAATGGTAGGGGGGATAATTAACTTGTGCTAAATAGGATTCGGATTCGGTTCAGGATTCAGCAGAATCCGTCGGGGTGGGTTCGGAGGTTCGGCCGAACCCAAAAAAGTGGGTTCGGTGCATCCCTATTATAAATGTAGTGGACGGTTCTGCACAGCTATGTAAATACACATGCTTACGTATATACCAATTTTTATATGCCAGTGGTTTGATTTTTGGTAGATTAATCTTTTCCAGATCATGCACTAATTAATTCTGATGGAAAATGAGCAATGATTAAGCTAAGAGGCAGCATTTCTGCATGTCTTACTGGACTCTATTCATTGTGTCAGGAGCCTGTCATCATTCACACTGTGCAGATTAACAAAAGTTAAATCACCCTGACATTATTGTAGTTCCAAGAAATATTGGTAAGTGGCATTGTATCCCCACAGACAAATCCTCTTTGGTATAGTAAAATGAGTTTACAATATCTGGCTCAAACAACAAAAAACTTTCCATTCTTCCAAAATCATTCCAAGATCTTTACAGAGCTTTCTATCAAACACAGTGAAAAAGAAATATTCCTTTTTTACCAAATCCTGTATTTATTTTGATAAAACAGGTGAGAATAAGCACAAAGATATGTTTCTTTATACAGTACCATCAAGAGCTTCAAAAGGGATACTGACAGTATTTTAATTTTTCTGCTGTATCATCCCTACAGCGGTCTATTTCTAAACCACAGTTTCCTGACATCTTAGACCAAGATCACTAAAAAGTGTTTCTTCACATTTTTCTAAATGGTAGTGCTCAGCAGCCCATCTTTTTTCAGGATACTATGTTTAGGCTGTTGTAGTTTTTAAACTACAGTAATTTAAAAATTGTGTTATCCCCAAGATTTCAGATACTTAGGGTCATTGTAGAAAAGTGTCAGTAATGCTTTTAACTACCAAAGCTATTCCTTTTTCTCTGCTACACACTATCTTCTGCAAGGTGATGACTTTGGGAAATAACAGAGGTGTAGTGCCTTAATGTTCATGTTGCCATGTCAATGCTCATCTTCCCATCTGTTATAGTTTCAAAGTTTTTCCTTTCTATCCTACCACCTTCTCTCCATTTATATCACTCCCTAGCTGGTGGCAAATGTCAGTGTATAAAATCACTGGGGACTAAAGACAGAGACAGAGATGCATCATAGTGGGGTAAGTAAGCTCCACCTTTCCCACACATATTTTATATGTGTCTAATGTGCTCCCAAAATAAAACCAGATAAATTACTTAAAAATATCTCACTGAACATTTATTTTTAAAGTAGTATATAAAACTATAAAATCTATAATTTTTTTAAATAATTTCTCATCTATCTATCTATCTGTAATCTATCTATCTATCTATCTATCTATCTATCTATCTATCTATATTTATCTAATTACATCACATTAATACAAACAATTCCACCTCAAGAAACAAATATGTCATCTATTATGCAAAAAAAGCTTAAAGTAGAAGGAAAGGCTAAGACACTTGGGGGTGCAAAAATGTTAGGCACCCCCAAGTGACTTTAATCGTTTAACTTGTACCCCGGGCTGGTGCCCCTGTTAGGAGAAAACAACACCAGCCCGGGGTACCTGTAGCGAGCGCTTCCTGCTTCGTTTTGCCGGCAAATTCCCGGGACCGGCGCATGCGCATTAGAGTGAAACGCCTACTCTGTTAAAGTTTGGCTTTTTCACTCTACTGCGCATGCACGAGCAAGCGAAGCAGGAAAGAAGAAGCGCTGCAGGTACCTCGGGCTGGTGCTGTTCTCTCAGAACAGGGGCACCAGCCCGGGGTAAAAGGTATGCGATTTAAGTCACTTAGGGGTGCCTAACATTTTGGCACCCCCAGTGACTTTGCCTTTTCTTCTCCTTTAAGGACTGAGGACCTCTTGAAAATGGGACTTTTTTTATATTTTTGGTCATATGCCCAAAACCACATATTAAAAAGAAAAATATTTTGTTGATAGTAAGGATTTATAATGGCAAAAAACAATGAATTGGTAAAGAATAAACAACATTTTAAACAATGATTTTGGTAAATATTAAAATGACCTCAAACTGTACATTTTCTCCATAATTGTATTTGTAATTTGTCTGGTACCAATCAAATATACAGGATTTCATATTTTAGCATAGTCCATTATCCACATGGTTAATTAGGTTCACTTTCTAAATTACATTCTCAGAAAGCCCATAGTCAGTCCACCAAAGCCAATTCAAAATAAATTAGTCTTTAAAAAGCACAAACCGGACATTTAATAAAAAAGATTTGAAGGGGTGATTAACACATAGGCATTGTTCCTACCAACATAGAAAACATTGACATGCTCATTTCTGTCCTGTATGTGCAGTAATGAATAGCATCCACCAGTTACACTGCAAACAGGGTGTAACTGTATTTATTGGGCCACACTGCAAATTCAGTTTAGGGCCCCAAAACATGACCTGTTCTACTAAGATATATTGAAACTGGTCATTAATTAGGGCTTTACTGGGAACCATACACACCTGCCCCCCCCCCCCCCAAACCGTAGGGTCTGCTTCCTCTGTAGTTATGTCCCTATGGGTAAAAATGAATACTGACTCCCCACAACCATACACACATATCTTGAAAAATATGCATAAAATTTCTTCATCCAATATTCCCAGATATGTATATAAGAGCCACATAGGCTTGGCCATTTGGAGCAAAGTTTTTTGAAATAGGGACAGGCTGACTCCACTTTAAAATTAATCCAACTAAAATTTGCTTTAACAATTTTCTTATGCTATAAATTAAACAGTTATTAGCAGAGGCTGACACTTACGTTGGAAGGGTTAATGAAACATTTTTGTTTAGTTTACATATATGGAAAACAGGGTCACAGACAATATGCTGGGCTATGGCTGCTTTTTCTTGTGCTGAACAAAGAAAAGAATACTCAGCTTTTCTGCCAGTATTTACTCAGCGTTTCATTTTTATATATTACACTTTTTGTGTGTGCTGCCACAGAAAGAATTAGCGCGTGCTTCATGAGATTCATGAACCACCTGATTACATGCTGCTGTTGCTGCTTCAGTCTAGACAAATGTTTTACTTAATCTGCTCTTTTCTTTATTTTATTTTTGCTGACCGGTGTATTGATCTACAGAAAGGAAAAAGAAATGGCACAGAAACTTTCTCATTACCTTCCAGCATTGTAAAACACTTCTTCACAGAATAAGAAATGCAAAAACAACTAGGGATCTAGGGCCTTTCTAAAACAAACTGTTACAGCCACAAGGGTTCAACACACTTTATTTATTTTAATTATTAACCCAATGGCTGTTAACAAGGCTTTCAGAGAATTGAAGCAATATTTTGGAAATCTCTTTTGCATGTTATAAGAAAAAGAAATGCAAGTTGAGTGTCAGAAGTAAAATTACAGTATTAATGTTTTTAGATTGTAAGCTCTATAGGACAGGGATCTCCTTTATCCTATGTACCATACTGCATGGGATTTAATATCTGTATATTTATATTTGTATATTGCAGTGTTTGTCCCTGCCATCAGTACTTTTCTTTACAGTAAAAAAAGTACAGCACACAAATACTAGTACAGGCATGGGATCCTTTATCCGAAAACCCGTTATCCAGAAAGCTCCAGACGTTATCTGGTTGCTAGGGTCCAAATTACCTTAGCAACCAAGGAGTTGTTTGAGTGACTGGAATATGAATAGAAAGATAATATATAACATAGCTATAGTTACATGATTAAGTTGGGTTCAACCATTCCAAGTGAACTCAGCACACATAAACCTATACTAACCTATCTATACACTCACATACATAAACCATATATACCAGTATCACAATATGTTAATGTTAATGCTTGTTCAAGAAATCATCCAATCCCCTCTTAAAGACAGTAACAGAATCTGCCATTACAACATCACTGGAAAGGGCATTCCACTGCCCTTATCATGAAAAACCAAATGCAACCAAATGCAAGTTCTGTTCTTCTAATCTAAAGGGGTGGCCTCTGGTGCGCTGATCCTTTTTATGGAAAAAAGAACATCCCCTATCTGTCTATAATCCCCTCTAATGTACTTGTACAGAGTAATCATGTACCTTCGCAAGTGCCTTTTCTCCATCTCTTTTACCAATTTAGTTGCACGTCTCTGCACTCTCTCTAGCACATTAATATCCTTTTTGAGGACTGGAGCCCCAAACTGCACTGCATACTCAAGGTGAGGCCTTACCAAAGACTTATAAAGAGGCAAAAGTATGTTTGTTAATGCCCTTTTTTATGCAAGACAGCACTTTATTTGCTTTAGTAGCCACAGAATGACAAAGCCTGGAATTAGACAACTTGTTATCTACAAAAATCCCCAGATCCTTCTCAATTAAGGATCCCCCCAACACACTACCATTTAGTGTATAACTCGCATTAAATTATTTCTACCAAAGTACATACATTTGCACTTTTCAACATTGAACTTCATTTTCCATTTTGCTGCCCAGTTTTCCAGTTTTGTCAAATTGCTCTGCAAAGTGGCAGCATCCTGCATCCATCTTATATGTTTGTACAATTTAGTATTGTCAGCAAAAATAAAAACAGTACTTTTAATGCCCACCTCCAGGTCATTAATAAAAAGCAACTGTCCAAGGACAGACCCCTGTGGTATTCCACTAACAATACTGGCCCAATTAGAAAATGTTCCTTTTACCAACACTCTTTGTAATCTATCCTTTAGCCATATCTCTATCCAAGTGCAAATATTATGTTCTAGGCCAATATTCCTCAATAGTTATGTTTTGCCAGGCATGGATTCGCCACTGGCGGATTGTTTCGCGAAACGGATGAAAAAAATTTGCCGCTCGTCCAAAAATTTCGCCCGCATCAAAAGAATAGTCGCACGTCAAAAAAGAATAGTTGCGGGCGTCAAAAGAATAGCCGTGTGACAAAAGAATAGCCGCACAACAAAAGAATAGTCATGCGTCAAAAGAATAGCCGTGGGCAACAAAAGAATAGCCGCTCGACAAAAAAAATAGCCGCAGGCGACATATGAGGAGCAAGTTCACCTCCTCATAAAACGCAATTTAATTAATCAGGTAAGATCTGTTACGTATAAAACCATGCTGGCACAAACTTATAGGATTGTGATTTGCAATGTATTCAAGTATTCTATCCCTTATTAATCCCTTACAAAAGCTTTCCTACCACTGGTGTCAATCTAACAGGCCTATAGTTTTTAGGCTGAGAACGGGATTCCTTTTTGAATAATGGAGTAATTTGCCAATCTCTCACCACCATGCCAGTCCTGAATGAATATAGTTTGTGTTTTGGAGTACTATTCTTTTAGCAGTATTGTGCTCAAGGTTCATTAATGGAAAACACAAAGTAATCAGCAGAGGAAGCATTTACTGGCCACCTGTTTGAAAGCAAATAGCTTGTTATTTGTTGCCCAAGGATATGTTTATGTAAATATGTATATTTATTCTTATATACACATACAATAAAAGGGATAGTTCAATCAGAAATATACACTTGACACATATCTACAGAAAAACAAACATGCAAAATACAAAAAAACACTGAATCAAAATAAATCAAAATAAATTAGATTCAGTTATTTACAAAAATTATAACAAATGTGAATATGTAATTCCACTGCCTCCCTTATACTCATCCTTCCATTCAGTCTGGTCCTCACTAAAGGAACACACTAACTAAACTTAAACCATTCTATTAACTTACATAGATGTACAGGTATGTGCCAAGTTCTGGTCAGTGACTCGTGATGAGGGAATCTTGTTTCACTTCGACTTAAAATTCACAAAGCTTTGAAAAGATTTACGAAATGGTGAAAAATTCACAAATGCAAAAAAAATTGCTGCACGTGCTATTTTCCGCAATTTGTAAATTTTGTCATAGTTTTGACACTTGCAACAATTTGTTTTTATGCGCTACATTTTCTGACGCATGGCGTATTTTTTCACTGCAAAATTTTGCACCTGTTTGTCGGAAAAAAAACTCGCCAATGGCGAAATGTGGAAATTCACCGCAAATCCATGCCTGGCAAAAAATTTCGCTCATCACTATCAGTGACTATTTGTTTCATTTAAGAGAGTTGGGCATAAATGCATGAAGACTTGAAGTTCAGGACA
Source organism: Xenopus tropicalis (assembly GCF_000004195.4). NCBI lineage: Eukaryota > Metazoa > Chordata > Amphibia > Anura > Pipidae > Xenopus > Xenopus tropicalis. The sequence goes on along the minus strand of NC_030678.2, from coordinate 61,802,161 downwards.
ATAGAAGGTGTAAAAGGAAGCTTGAGGACAGAATGACTGAATTTACAACTAACTTTTGTAATTGGGGAGGGGATTTAGCAGTTGTCTGATCAACAACGTGTGTTCAGGGCTTGCATTTGTTGTATTCTAATGCTATCTAGTATTTACATATCCCCAAATACACAACCTTTATATATATATATATATATATATATATATATATATATAAAATATACCCATATTGTATATAATAAAGATATGATACAAGCAAGTCTACCTGAGGTAAAATTATTTGTTGCTATTGGTTACTGCAGCTGGGCAAACATTGCAGCTTTTATTACATATTTGGGTATAGTGTAAGAGCTGCCTTATGGTCATTTCACTTAAATGCTGTACATGGACAATTACTGTATTATCATAATCTATATATGACATCTAGATCTGTAAAGAAAGTGCAGGCTAATCTGATTGTAGCTCTAGCTCGTATACCATGTGTACAGGCAGTATAGAGAAGAATTCTTAAGAAGAATTAAAGAAAGAAGTAATGTTCCCTACACTCAGCAAAATTTGCACTGACATGGGGCAAATTTCAGAATTTATTTATGCCAGCATAGAAAACATACCAATTGACTCCGGCCACATTTATTTAAAAGGTATACAAATCATTAAAGAATGATGATTACTGTTAAATTCTGCCATTAAATAGTTGAAAGACAACACATCTATAAACAGTTTTGTGTGTGTGCTGGGTTTACTTGGAAGGGTTGAACTTGATGGACTTTGGTCTTTTTCAACCCTATGTAATTATGTAAACCCGCACTGCAACCATTATAACATTTCCAATTGGGTAAAGGTGCAACAAGGTCATATAAATGCTACAACAAGAAAGCCAAGCATCTTGGAAGTTATATATACACACTCCAATTAATAAACAATAGAATAGGCTGCAGCATAGTAGACAATGAAATCTAACTGTAATGAGTTCCAAATGATTCAGATACTTATGGATTCCCTATATTTGTCCCTTAATATTCACAGTTTTAACAGAAATACTAGTCTAGAAATATGTTGGGGTGATAGCACTCTTGTACATGGTATATTTCATAGTTATTATGAAGCAAACTACCTAGACCCCACCATTTAGGACTTTGATGTCAAACAAACACCCCAACGTCCTTTTCAAGCTGGGTAAGCCCCAGTTTTCCAACCAGAAAATAGAAGAGGATTACAAAAAGAGAGGATTTGTTTATGTGGGTTTTTTTTTTAACTGGGCATGGGCTGGAAGCATTGGATTATGATTTTTTTTTTACTTTCAGAATGCTGAAAGGTATTTTGAAAGGTATGCTTAAATAGTTATCTTAAATAAAAACATCCCTGTGTGTCCTCAAGTTATCACCTAAATTTTGTCATTCAAAACCTTGATAGACCCACAATGTTCTTTTTGGTCAATCATCAGCTCTCTTAAACCCAGTCTTATTTTGCTACAAAATGGAATACTCAATCTGCTCTCTTGATGGACAGAATCTCATTAGCACCACTGTTGTTAAGTATGCCTGCAGCAAAATCCTTCAACCAGTGTTAGAGGTTGTCATTTGTGTGAGACATTCCTCAGAATCTCTCAGAAGTGTAGCTCCAGTGTATCTTCAGGTTTCAAGTTTCAAGTTTTATTGTCATATACAAATAACAATGAATATACAAATACCGTAATGAATTTTTTTTTACCCGTTTTCCTCCCAGCTTTACATAGACAAAAAAAAAAATATTAAATATAATAAAAGTGTGCAATAAAGGTACAAGTATTTACAATAAAAAAATGCAATGAAATATTTGAAATTGTGCAGTGAGGATTTAAAGGGGCTTTGCTTAAAGTGACACTGCAAAAGACTAGTAGTTATGGGGAGAGTGTGTTGGTGTGTGCAGAATGTCAGCAGTTCAGAAGCCTGATGGCTTGTGGGTAGAAACTGTCTCTATATCTGCTGGTGCGGGACTGGATGCTCCTGTACTGCCTGCCTGATGGTGATCCTGGTGATGCACTGCGCTGATCTCACCACCCTCTGCAGAGCTTTGCGGTCCAAAGCATTACAGCTGCCATACCAGGTGGTGATACAGCCGGACAGAATATTCTTAATGGTGCATCGATAGAAGTTTGTCCATCCCGAACCTCCTCAGGCGCCGCAGAAAGAAGAGCCGCTGTCTTGCAGCTTTTGTGATCAACCAACGTGGTGAGACCAACTCATATCCTCACTGATATTGATGCCCAGGAATCTAAAGTAGCTGACTCTCTCCACCACTGCTCCCTCAATGTGAATGGGGGTATGGCCTCCTCCCTGCACTCTCCTGTAATCCACAATGAGCTCCTTAGTTTTGCTGACGTTGAGCAGCAGGTTGTTGTCCCGGCACCATGATGTCAGGGCTCTCACCTCTGCCCTGTATGCCGACTCCTCTCCATCAGAAATGCAGCTGATGATGGTGGTGTCGTCTGCAAATTTGATGATAGTATTGGAGCTATGTGTTGCTGTATAGTCATGGGTGAACAGGGTGTACAGCAGGGGGCTGAGCACACATCCCTGGCGGGCACAAGTGCTAAGTGTCAGTGTGGATGAGGTGATGTTGCCGATCCAAACCACCTGAGGTCTGTTTGTCAGGAAGTCCAGGATCCAGCTGCACAGGGAGGAACCGATGTTCAGGTCACGGAGTTTCATGACAAGTCTGGATGGTACAATGGTGTTGAAAGTGGAGCTATAGTCAATGAACAGCATCCGCACGTATGTGTTTCTCTGGTCCAGGTGGGAGAGGGCAGTGTGAAGTGCAATTGCTATTGCATCGTCTGTAGATCTATTTGACCTGTAGGCAAACTGGAGCGGATCAAGTGAAGCAGGGAGTAAAGATGTGATGTGAGCCTTGACTATACTCTCAAAGCACTAGTATAGAAGAGGATAGGGAATTCAAAGCAGTCTTTATTTATATCACATACTCTCATAGTTTATTCATCAATATTTTGCATTAGTTTTTCTACAACATAAACAACAAATAGGATATTTTTTTCTATATATTTATTATTCATTTTTTAAAATATTTTTTTAATGTGTCATAAGTGAGATAATATTTACTGTACAGATTACTCAGAATGAACTGAAAATTAATTAAGAATAAAAAATACGATACCATTAAAAACCAATAGCAAAAACAGATATTAACTTGCTGGCATATGACTACCGAACTTGGGGAAGGAAACTGAAAATGTGTTTACCATTCTAATTATCACATGTGCCCATCACAAATCATAAAATCATAAAATTAAGTAGCTTAAGCAGAGGTCAGTTGCTGGGATATTATCTTGTACTGGACTGTGTATCTGCATATGTGATTAATCAACTATTCATTTAATTTATAGCTATGTATTTGTTGCATTACATTGGGGGCAATTCAATGCTTGTAAAATTATTTAATTGCTTTAAAGAAATACTGTAAAGAAAAGAGTTTCTTGTCCTTTCTTGTCCTTTTAGCAATATACAACAGGAATGTTTGGTAATAATATTATTTAAAGACTATATACATTCCTTCAGGATGCAGTATTACTTTAAACTGGGTATTCCTATCAGAACATTACCCCTGTGAGTAAAAGGCAGTAGAAATCTACCAGTAGGATGGTTGTAAGCATTTAAAACATTTAAGCACCACCCACTTATAAAGTATTTCCTGTGATGAAGTGCCTAGTTTCCACTGTTGCCAGACATGATCTTGTGATTTATTCCTCAATCCGTGAGAATATAAGGCAGGAAAGTAATTGTGTGGAACTATTTACAACACACAAGTAGAGTTCTTCATGAGAGTCTTATTCATACTGACCTCAATCATACTCACACAGTGTGTGTTTTACGTCAACACAAATTGCATACACAGTATGGACATCCAAGTAAAACAATATTCTGTTTTCACTACCGTCATTTTGAATTATTATATTGTATTTGCTAGCATTTTTCTTCAGAAAACTTGCAATTTATAAGATTGATTTTCTTTTATTGTATGGATACAGTAACATACAGATTGCCAGAGTATTTAATTACATAGATATTGCAGTGTGTTCAATATTTGCACTTATACACTCTTGGGATATACAGTATTTTATCAATGAAAGAGATAAACTCAGTTTATTGTGTGTTGTTCAAGTAGCAAAGAAATTCATCATAAAGAAACATAGAGGTCTTATTCTTAAGGCAAAATATCCTACAGAACAAGGTGCAATTAAGTCAGATAAAAAAATAATGACTCATGTGCCACGGTTAATCAGTTGTGTAATATCGCAATCATTGTTCTTAATTTGACTAGCGGCATGAACTTTCCTAATCAGTTTTTACATTTACCCAATAGTTCCTTACAAAGACAGAATAAAATATAGTTATAGTGTAGAGAATTACATTTGCTTCACACTCTGCAAAAATTTGCATCATAATCTATTTTTTTGTAAGGGAAAACCCTCAGATTTTTGCTCCTTTTTAAGCTAAATATATGCACTCATTCTGTTGTACCTCCTTCATTGTCCCATCAGTGAAACATTCTCTTGCTAAAGTAAGCCTTACCATTAAACCAACATATGTACATGTATGGACCCATAGGGTTAAGCTCCCTATGGCTTTATCCCCTACCTCTTCACACCTCTATTGTTATTGGGCAAAGCCCTCCATACTCAGGTTTCAGTTATGTAACTGTATTCCCTATAGGTTAGTCAGGTTGTACATGCCCCCTGCAGACTGATATAGTGTCTGGCAGGAGGGTGTGACTTCCTCTTTTGGCTGCATGCTGTCTTCCAAGCAGAGCTCCATCTGAGCCTGGGAGCAGACAGTAGGCCCCAGAAGCCATTGTACCCTAGAGGATCCTGTACCTTTAGTGAAAGTCGGGGCAGGGCCCTGTGAATGAGGAATTAGCAAGCACACTCAGATTGTTTAATAGCACTTTCTAGGAAAGTGAAGGTAGTTAGCTCTAGCTAGAAAGGGCAGCCATTAGCCCCATCAAAGGAGTGATTAGATCCAGGAGTAGTTCTCCTATCCGGCAATGTTGCCTCAGTGCAGGGCCATGGCGTAGCGATAGTGACAGACAGGATAACCCCTGATCCCTACTCAGGAGGACTCATCCACTAGAGGTTATCAGTCTGAAGGATTTCCTACTACTTGGACTACCTCCCAAAGGGTACTGGTTGAAAGGTGTGTTTCCCTGCCCAGACTACCAAGAGGTGGGATAAAATGGTGCACACCCTGCCTAGCATCTGTGTCTTGGACAAATAAATCTGTATTATAGTTCACCATAAGAACCTTTCTGGCATTCATTTATACCATCTGCACTACATGCAGGCCCGAATTTGTGGCGAGGCCACAAAGGCCCGGGCCTAGGGTGGCATGCCGCCCCGCCGCACGCAAATTTTTAAAATTTTGCTCCCATACGGAGCAATGGGGACCTCTCCCCACTGCTCCGTATGGGAGTTTTAACTTTGGCGCAAGCGCAAGCGCATGCGCGTTAGCGCGGCGGCAGGGGAGGAGGAGGTGGTTTGCGCTCGCACGGCGGGTGGGGGCGGTAGGGGGCGCCGAATGGGGGCGGCCTCGGGGCGCGTCATTTAGAAATCCGGTGCTGACTACATGGCATCAGTATTCTTCCACTTAGCGAAGGCCCAGCCTAAGAAAGAGGGTCGCATGTAACACATGCTGTACTTCATCTACTAGCCTGGATTTACCCCTTTATAGCCAAAATGGTGTTACATACATATACTGGATATGGAAATTAGGAAACCTGACAACATGGACAACATGTTTCGTACTGCTACAATGTTTCTGAATAGTGATTGTAAATAGTAATTGTGATTGTAATAGTGATTGTAAATAGTAATGAGTGAATCTGTATAATGCATTGAAGTCAATGGGCATTTCCACTGCATTTTTTCAGCACTAAATACATTGTATTTTACAGTGTTTTTTCCACAGCTTTTTTATTATTTTATAGTATTTTTTATTCTTAATGAATTTTCAGTTCATTCTGAGTAATCTGTACAGTAAATATTATCTCACATTAAAAAAATATTTTAAAAAATTAATAATAAATACATTGTATTTTACAGTGTTTTTTCACAGCTTTTTCTCACACAAAATGCAATGAAGCCCGTGGATGTTTTTTGGTGCTCCTTTTTTCCGGTTTTACAAATTAATTTTTTATTGAGCAAATGTGAATACCTATTTACTAAGTTCAATGGAAAAACAATGGGACCAGAGCAAAAGGGAAAGGGGGCCTAGCGAGTTAAATATATAGTGAGGGAAAAGAGCAGCCTATAGTCTACACAAAAATCAGCCCAGATCAGTCAGCATAAGGATAATTTTGTATTAGCAGTCCAGGCATATATCACTACTTTTGTAGTTATTATCAGGACTGGTTTTCCATGGGTCATACAGGATGACTGAGTATGCTAAAGACATTCCATTCCTTTGCTGCACAGAATCTCCACATCTTGCAGTGAGTATCTCAAGACATTCAAATAGTAGGTTTTCTCTTGTAATCTTTTCTTAATTACTGTACTTGATGATAGTGGACATGCATTCTGCCTATTGTTTTAATAATATATAGATAAATCTATTTTTTGTTGCAGTACAGAATAGAGATGAGTGAATTTGTTTAGCTTTGCTTCGCCCAAAAATTCTCAGAAATTTTTTTTTTGCCTCACGTCATTTTTTTTCTTTTTAACACGCGCAGCAATTTTTTTTTTTAACGTACGCAGCAATTTTTCTGCAGTGGATTTTGTTGCCCCTTTTGCGGAAAAATTTGCCATTGGCGAAACGTGGAAGTTCGCAGTGAATCGATGCCTGCTGAATTTTTCTCAGTTATAAGGTGATTCAGCTCAAAGCATTTTATTGTCTATTAGTTTAGATCCTTTTACCTTGTTCTGTTCATCAATATTATGTAGCTTCATTAGCAAAATCATTTTTAGGAATTCAAAGATTTTCCATAAAGCTAAATGTCATAATAATATATACTGTATATATATATAAATCTTAAATACAGAGACATTTAATTACACATAAAGGACAGACTAATAGAGATGTAGCGAACTGTTCGCCGGCGAACTAATTCGCGCCACTTTGGGTTCGCCGCGGTTTTTTTTGGCGCCGCGTTTTTTCGCCCTGGTTTTTCCGCCGCGTTTTTTCGCTTCGTTGTATCGCCTATGCATATACATAGGAATAGCTTGGGTTTTTTTTTTGGCGTTATTTTTTGGCGGTTTTTTTTTTTGGCGTTTTTTTTACAAAGTATTTTTCAGAGAAGTTTTTGCCCTTGATCCCCCTCCTGCATGCCACTGTCCAGGTCGTGGCACCCTTTAAACAACTTTAAAATCAGTTTTCTGGCCAGAAATGGCTTTTCTAGGTTTTAAAGTTCGCCTACCCATTGAAGTCTATGGGGTTCGCAAAGTTCGTGAATATTCGCGAGTTTTGGCGAAAGTCCGCGAACGGGTTCGCGAACATTTTCGGCGATGTTCACTACATCGCTACAGACTAAATAACGGCTATTATCATTATAAGTCTGTCCACAATAGGAGCACAATGCCTCAAAACCACTAAAAACATTTTCCATAAACATAGTTTTAATGAGATTAATCAAGTGCAATGTATTATTAATATAAATAAACTACAATTGTTTGTTTAAATAGGATGCTATGGAAAATGGTATTGCAGTAATCTACAGCTTTCCAGGAAGATATATATAAACAAGAAAAGTGTGTTTCTTTAGCAATATTTTTTTTTAAATTTCCAATCCTTTCCAATTATTACACGCATCCTTCATATTTATATATAATATTATACAGTATATAATATATATAATATTATGTATTTCTGCAATGATGTCTTAAATTCTTAAATGTTGTTAATATTAGGAATGCTAATTATGCTAAAAATATATATACTTGATAAGTTGGGGGTCACTCTTTCTTCCAAGGCTGAATAGAATGTCTTTTTGCTGATAATCTTCTTTTCTCTGTATGCCATATCTTAATTACAGCAATCCAATCATAAAAAGGTTCATAAACATCCTTGTGATTTCCTTATTTTTCTGTACATATGTTAACTCAAGAATGTAGGCTGCATACTGATGCCGAAAAGTGGAAACTCATCTGCATCAGATTTTTATGTTTTTTGTGGAAAAAAAACATGCAATCCGCCCTTTTTAATTTTTCTCTAATCACAGTTCCTTAACCTCCATAACCATTGATCTTTGGATTATGTGAAGAATGCAACTACCTATGTGATTAGAATGAAATATCATAAATGTTTAAGAACTGTAATATACACTATTAATGGATGTCTAATTTATAATTTCCCTGAAAACCTTTGTTTGAGGGTTCTGGGATTTATGGATTAACTGCAATAGAATAGTTGCTATTAAGTGATGATGATGATGTAAAAGGTAACAGTTTATTAAAGATACATTTTGACTTTAAATGTACTCTTAACACATATACCTCCTACTCTATAAAAAGTAACCTAGACAGTACCACTTGCAAAAAAGACTTAAAAATAAAACAATTTTGGCTCTTCCTCCCTAAAAACATCTCTGTCTTTCCTCTCTTTTCTAAGCCAAATGATTTACCAGGTCATCTAAATTTACGCTTTGGGAATATCTCAGAACATCAGCTACAGCAAAAAGTTAAATTATACCTTGTTGTGAAATAAATCAAAATGTCATCCCAATTAAGTAAGTGATCTATTTCTAAGTCTCTATGGTTTAAACACACAGTCAAAGCCTCAACCTGCAGCTTGAGGATTCCTCATAATTTATTTAGAAACACACACCAACAACAATAAGTGAAAATTAATTCTAACAATGCATATTGCACTGGTTTTAATGTAAATGAAAATGTGAACTAACTACTAATCGTCCCAGAAAGGCAGGGATGCTGGTAGAAATACAAATACAGTCTTTGCTCTGAAAAACAAATAGTTTAAGCATGCCACAGAATATACTGTAGTGGCTTCTAAGAAACTATGAATAAAGCCCAAGGATTTTATGTGTTTTCTTCTAAAATGCTAATGTAGAAATTACCTAAAGCAGAAGGTAAAATGTTACTTACTAAAAACACTAAAGGAATGTTTTCTTAAATTTTGGGGGTAAAAAGGTTATCTTTTTTTTACAGAAATATGTAACACTGGCAAATTGCTTAATTCTAATCACAATAGGCATAGAGACACATATAGATGTTGTGTGCCAACATGCTGGGAAGTAATTGATCTTTGCATCTGTGAAATGTTCACAACACAGTTTAGTACCAACTGGCATATATATATATATATATATATATATACAAGAACAGAAAGGAGCACACCCTTCAAGCAAAATCAAATGCCCTCGGTGCTGGTCAAACAATTCAATAAACAAGCAGAGTACCGCACACATAGGGACTTAATAAAAATAAAAAAGGTTTATTGAAAAAAATCCAACGTTTCGAGCACCAAACTGTGCTCTTCCTCAGGGACAAACTTGTCCCTGAGGAAGAGCACAGTTTGGTCCTCGAAACGTTGGATTTTTTTCAATAAACCTTTTTTATTTTTATTAAGTCCCTATGTGTGCGGTACTCTGCTTGTTTATATATATATATATATATATATATATATAATTAACTAAGGTGAGAATTTTCTCATTGTCTAAGTTCACCTCAAGTCATCACATTTAATGTTTACTAAAAATTGTAAGAAAAGTGGCAAATTTGTCCTTAGTGTAAACTAACCAGTGTATTTTCACTGTACAATTGTAGTAGTGAAAATTCTGTAATTCATTTACACCATTAAGAATTTTTTTATGTGGGATGTTACCACAGAGGAGGAAATGTAGATAATACAATGTAAAAGTGGCTGTTCTATCTTTATAATAGAAGATGGTCAGCCTGAACATGGAGAACTTCCCTTCTCTTAGTGAAAATCCAAATCTTATTCTTTTGGTAAACTGGTAAATATTCACTTTAAGAGAAAACGTGAATGTTAGCCGATGGAAAGAGATGTTCACCAATGCAAAGTTAATTCCCAAAAGACATGGTATAATTTGTTGTGTATCACACACTTCAGTTATCATGGTGCAAGATGTTTTAGCAGGAAAAATGATTTTTAATAGCTTCAATATTTTTGTTGAATTAAGCATACTGCATTGTGTTTGATCATCTTTCTATTACGAATTACTTTATTTATAGATGTGTGGTTTTGCAACCTATTTTTTTTTCTGGGTATCAGCAAATAAAATGGGAGTTTATTTTTGTTAATACTGTCTGCATCTTAACAAAGCAATGAGGAGGAAAAAAATCAGAATATCCCTATGGAGTTTCCCATTCAACTTAATGGTTGAATTGTAGCACGAAAAGATGTATAATGGATCAAGCATTATTTTTGCCAAACTAAGCACTTTATACTTTATCTACTTAAGTTTCTTATACTAATTAGATTATTTGTGGATGGAATAACAATGTTATTTGTCAGAAAAGAAAACTAATTACACCATCTCACTAGAAAAAATACTAACATATAATTCATTCAAATACGGGAAACTCAACATTATCTGTACCCTTGGCTTCTTTATTTACACTGTAAGTGCAAGCAAAGCTTCAAACACACTATTTGCAAAAGAAGAACAAACATTTTGTAATCAAATTTCCTATCACAGAGGGTTGTACAGTAAGTGTGAGTGTGGAGGGAAAATTTTTGAGCTCTGAATATGAAATGAGGATGAAGAAAGGGAAAGAGAGGGGAAGAATTCAGTGATTAAGCATCAAAAAAAGTTTTCTGTGAATTTGACCATGGGAGCTACATGCAACTATAGAGGTATATGCAAAACCCATGAAAGAACAATTTACTTATGACATACTGTAGTTCGACTGTATTCAAAAACTGCATATATTTCTTTTTTGTGCGTTTATACATTTATAGATGGTACAAATTCTACCATCATCTCTAGCATGTTAGATGTTTAAATTTGTCATGTAAAAATCACACTGGTTAACAAGCTCTTTCTTCGAGTATTCTTGGACATTCTGCTATGAGAAATGACTTGCTCCTAGTCTGCTTCAATCATTTTACAAATGTAACAGGATCCATAAATTCTATATTAGAAGACAGGCCTGGAGTTCCTAATTAGCAATGCCTTGCTCATGATATTGTCTAGAAAGATGTCAATTGGAGCATTTCTTTAGAAAAGGACACAAGTTTAGGTTTCTGTTTGGATAGGAATGATTAGCCTTTGTACATATTAGATGTGAAACCTGTCTGAATGCTGAACACATTATTAAGAAAACGTCCTAAATTTACTTAATTAGCTTCATGCTGTAATGGATTTTGGTACAAGACTCTATTCTTAAACTGACAAGAGACCTCTTAAAAGGTTGAAAGCTGCACTCCCATTTAGAAACATAGATTTTTTTTTATGAAACTGACTTGGTACTAGCATGTCATAAAATGTGTGATATTATGAGCTAAAAAGCTGATTATTAAAGCACAATAGACATACATGCAGCATTATATGCTTCTTTAGTTTACTGTCATAAATACACTATAGTTCCTGGGTAACTGTACTCCAAGTCAGAAACAAATGAAAATCCAGTTATCATATAATTTGCTTATGACATATTCTTTAAAAATATTTGGTTTATTTCTTAGATTAATATTTTTTTTTGTTTTTTTAATCAAAGTGCTAATCTGTACCATTTTACAATTAAAATGCACACACTTATGTGAAATCAAATAGAAGTGAGAAAATGGTTAAACATATCAAATTAATTGTACTTTTGATAATGTATGTATAACATTGCAAAAAGGGTTTCATCTAGATTAATGCAATTTTGATAAAAAAGCAGATTTTAATGATAAGAATTACAATTTTTGCTTCTTAGTGTGCCAGTTGAAGACTTTTGTACTTTTTTTTGGAACTGTTATCATTAAATTATAATTCAACTAACATTACTTATATATCTAAATGTTATGTGTGCCACTAATCTGAAAGAAGGAAATCAAAACACTTTATGCACTATACTATTTGTATTGAGAAGGGCTCTTAATTAATTAGTTAATTCTTAGTAGATTCTGTAGATGGATTAAACTGACACACAAGTAAAAATAAATATAGCAGATTTATTGATACTTAGCACTTATCACTGAGGGACCCCGTCCCTGATGGATCAGCAGCAATTCCAACAAAATCAGACACCAGACACTCCAGGCCGAAGTCAAAGTGCCTCCTCCCAAACCCAGCTTTATATGTGTTTCCTCCCACACAGAATACATGAAAAGAATACTTTTCCTTACGCTATTGTTACTATTGAGCAATTATCTACAGTATTTTGGATGTCACATTAATAATTAATCAAGACTTTCTTTTACCTTTATTTCATGTTTAAGTTTTATTTATCTATTTTATTTCCTTTTTCACAGGTCACCCGATAGTTTCTAAAGGACATTCAATATCCACTCCAGATGTTGAAAATGCCATCATTGGCCAACGATACCCATGGAAATACTGTGTACTCCAATTTAAGGGAACTGTTTTGTGAAACAACTGATGTCATCAGATATCATAGTTCCAAAGTGACATTTATGAGGAGTGCCATAATGATGTAAAACAAAAACTAACAATTACAATGTACCTCTTGAAAGGAAGGAACTGACCTTTAAAGACTGTGCAACTTTTTGTTTTATTAAGGAGACAAATCTTTTAGGATGCGCAACCAAAAAAGAAAAAAATCATCTTATGTACAGTACAAAAAACAAAGGATGTAGGGACCAACCTACCAACGCAACAGCTTCCATTTAAAGGCTTTTGTGTTTTCACATTATGATTGCTGAGATATCCCTTGATTTATGATGGTATTTTTTGATTACGCAGAAGCAGTTTAGTTTCCATTTTACATGATGACTTGATATAGCTTTTTCTTCTTGTTAAGTAAAAGACACCAATATGGTTTTCTGAAAATGTATTGTTAACTGTGTGCCTATCATGCATTATTTTCTCCAATAACACTGGTGGATATGCAGGTAAAGAATATAATAGTCCTGCAAACCAAGGTCCTTAAGAGTTCACAGGTTTTAACATGGCTTGCCCCTTTCAAAATGAAAATAAAATAAAGCATTAAACAAATTGTGCATTTGAATATATGTGTGGGGGCTGCAAAATTAAAAACAATGCTGGGCTATTTTGAAGAATTTACCCAGCAAATTATGTTTTACATGTATTTAGTATATGGTTACTATTAATCCACAATAAAAAGTTCCAAAACATACTAACAGTATTTTATGATTTTCAAGCAGGTTATTCCTGGTATTATCAATGTCAAATTTAGGGAGGACATAAATTAACAAAGACACTAGTTGCACTGACATTGAAATTATTCTTCCTAGTGAATCTACAGTAATGGTTAATTGTTGACCCAAGGCAGACAAAACATAAACACTGATATTTAGTGATGAGCTAATCTGTCCCGTTTCCCGAAAATGTTGCCCGCAGCTAATCTTTCGTTGCGTGGCAATTCTTTCGCTGCCTGCGGCTATTCTTATGTCGCGCGGCTATTTTTTCATCGCCCGCGGCTATTATTTTGTCGCCCGTGGCTATTATTTTGTTGCGCGGCTATTATTTTGTCACCCGCGACTATTCTTTTGACACGGGCGACAATTTTTGGACGTGCGCCAAATTTTTTCATCCGTTTCGCGAAACATTCTGCCAACGGCGAAACACGGAAATTTGCTGCGAATCCATGCCTGGCGAACATTTTGCCCATCACTACTGATATTTTGAATTATATAAGTAACAATATACCACCTGTTGTAGAATATAAGGATATTATAAGTCACAGGGGAGTTCCATGACCATATAAAGGCACAAGGCCAAAGGCAGAGTGCTTTTATATAGTAGAAGTCATAGAATTCCAAGGTGATTTCTAATATCCTCATATTTTACAAAAAGGGCACTTTTTTATTGTAATACACAAGCTTTAGTCATGTGATATCATGGATATTAGTTACAGAATTTTTGGCATTATGTATTATGTAAATACATTATATCTGAATTTCCAATATGACAGAAATAGTATTGATAAACAAAAAAAAACACGTCACCTATGCGATAACAGTATCATTTTCATTGATTTATTATTTGACTCTGAAACTGAAAGATACTGCTTTCAGTTGTCAAGACCACCTTTACTAGATTAGTGAAGTTTTATAGGACACCTTGTTTAAACACTTTTATGAGGGACAAAAGAATGCATAGATAAGAACAGAACAAACATATTAAGTGGCATTACATGTAACTAATTTGTTTTTCTTTTCCCCCAAGTATACTGTCTCCAGGGTGAAAAATCATTATTAAGGTTTTTCTTTATCTGAAACTCACAAAATACATAACTTAATAATGCCTCATTATCTTCATTATCATTTATTCCTTAATATCATGATACAAGCGTTGATACTTCAAATGAACCAGGCAACCAGCCTTCCCTTATTGTCTATGTAAGAAATATTCCAAAATCAGCATTTATCTGAACATACACTGGCCATAAAGGGACGATCAGTGCAAGTACAGTAGAGTCTAAGACAATTAAAGCAGAATTGCAGTAATTATCTAAAGTGGCTATCATTCCAACAAATTATTACTTCACTAAATTTTGTGTTTAGCAGAATGGAACATTTTTGCATAAATCCGGTGTTATACATTTAGCTGGAGTGCAGTCAGTGTGAACATATTTGCATCATGCAGATCTTAGACACAGATCTTGCAAAATGAGCCAAATATTTGGAACAAATGATGCCATTTGGTTATCACTTCTGTTACTAGTAATGTATTTTGGCCCCCTAGCAGTAAATTAATTGTACTACTGGAACACTCCCATTTGGAAAACTGCATCTCTACCTTTAAATGGCAGCAATTACATACTAAATCCTTTATCAAAATCATTTTCTCTCAGTATGACACGCATCGTTACTGGGCTCACAGACAGCAACCTATTACTTCTTAAGGCAATAATTCACTAAGAGCTTGTAGCTCCCTGTGAAAAGATACAATCAGTTTAAAAGCCAATTAAGCCAATTTTCATTTGTATACTTAATTTTTGACACATATGCAATAGGATAAAGCATTCTTGTTGGCAATATTATATTATGGGACCAACCTTCAGAGGGTAGTTGGTAAATTGGATAGAGTTTTTCTGTAACATATTAGCAGACTACTTATACATAAATTCAGAGATAATAACACAATTAAAACAGAGGTCACTAGTAACATAGTATTTGCTTAAAACCTACGGCAGTAATTTGCTTATTCCTTTGAGTTGTGTATTACAATTTACCTCACATCACCTTAAATATTCCAAGAGGTTAAAATATATGATAACCTATAAATAAAACAGATCAAATTTACCCTAACCTTTTTAATTCTCACACTCTTCTACTTCAATTTTGTTTAAACAATTTTAACTTGATTTTTTGGATAAATGTGTTTAAGGATATCTGTAATTACATCTATAAGAACAGTTAAAAAAGTAGGCATGTTGACTGTATTCTTACAGAAAACCAAAGCCTTGATAATATAGGACACTGGAGTGAAGGAGTGCATGTCACAAGAGAATGCTTTCATTTACATATGTGTGCTATAAACAATATACAATATACAGTATATAATACTGTTAGAGAAAGCTGATGTCAGTGGGTGGTCCCATGAGTTTTTTCCCCGCAAAGATGTGATTCTCACATTTTTGTATGTGCCCTAAAGTGTGTTAGAAAACCAATTAAATCTAGTTGCATTTTTAACTTTAATTTTGATTTTTGCCCTAGTTGCAGCTGCAGTTATCCAGTGGTGCTGGGTTATATATAGGTGAATACATTTTAACCAAAAATGAAATCAAGGGAAACTACCATTTTTTTGTCCTAAAGTCCTTAAGCTTCAATGTCTGGATGGTTTAGCAACACATTTTTTTTGGAACTGCTCTACTAGACTTTACATATTGTTCAACAAGGAAAAAGACTTAGTACTGTATTATATTATAAAGATATTTCATACTGTAAATGTATTTTCAAATGGTTCAAAAAAGTTTGTTAATTTTACCTTTCTGTGATATACTGGCCAGCAGAAGGAATGTTTTGTTGCAGTGCAGGGCTCATGAACACAGCTAATTTGATCAGGACTGACTGGATTGAGGTCAGATTGGACAGGTTGATTAGTGAACATTTGCACTGATAGCATTCACAGTGCAATGACACAAGGAGCTACTTGTCATGGCTACAATATAGACAATACTTATAATTGCCTCTACATGTGCAGGGCAGAGACAATTCTCTATATTGTCTATAGCAGGGTATTTTCTGGCATATTGTAGCCACAACTAGTAGCTGGCTACAAGTAGCTCCATGTGTCACAGCCAGGGCCGCCATCAGAAATCACAGGGCCCCTCACAACTAAATTTTCTAGGCCCTCCCACGCCCCCAATGGCCCCTCCCCCAGTGACCCCTCCCATCAATACAAAGTACACACAGACATTGGTAGCCAGGGCCCCCTAAAACATTGGTAGCCAGGGCCCCCCTAAAACATTGGTAGCCAGGGCCCCCCTAAAACATTGTTGGTCCTCCCCCAAATTACTCATACTATGGCCTGCTCCCCGCTGCTTACTGCTTCCTCCCGTGTCCTTTGGCTCCCCACCAGCATCCTCCAGGGCCCCCCAAGCATACGGCTGCTTTTTCCAGGGCCCCCCCAAGCATCTCCAGTTCCCCCCCCCAGTGTCCTCCTGCTTCCTCCAGGCCCCCCAAGCATCCGCTAGTTCCCCCCCCCCGTGTCCTCCTGCTTCCTCCAGGCCCCCCAAGCATCCGCCAGTTCCCCCCCCCCCGTGTACTTCTGCTTCCTCCAGGCCCCCCCAAGCATACTACTGCTTTCTCCAGCCCCCCCGCCAAAGATCCTTCAGCTCCCCCGCCAAAGATCCTTCAGCTCCCCCATCACCCTCCAGTTCTCCCCCATCACCCTCCAGTTCTCCCCCCAGTGTCCTCCTGTTTCCTCCAGCCCCCCCCCAAAGATCCTTCAGCTCCCCCATCATCCTCCAGTCCCCCCCCCAGTGTCCTCCTGCTTCCTCCAGCCCCCCCAAGGATTCTTCAGCTCCCGCATCATCCTCCAGTTCCCCCCCCCCAGTGTCCTGCTTCCTCCAGGCCCCCCCTCAAAGATCCTTCAGCTCCCCCGAGCATCCTTCAGTTCCTCACCGGTCCCCCTGCTGGTTCCTTGACGTCCGCCGCTATGTCCCACTGCTGTCTGCAGCATCTGTGCTTTTATAAAGGTTGCGCCCCGTGCGTGCGACGTCACTACGCACGGGGCGCAACCTTATATAAGCGCAGATGGAGACATAGCGGCGGACGCCAGTAGTGACAGGGCCCGGACTCGATTAAAGGGGGCCCGACCTAAGAAAACTCTAGCACGGCCGGGCCCCCTTTAAAGTTAGAAACGTCCGGGCCCGGGATGATTGTCCCCCCA
Source organism: Xenopus tropicalis (assembly GCF_000004195.4). Lineage (NCBI taxonomy): Eukaryota > Metazoa > Chordata > Amphibia > Anura > Pipidae > Xenopus > Xenopus tropicalis. The sequence continues at coordinate 61,784,677 of NC_030678.2, read as the reverse complement.
GTGCCCCCCTGATGGCGGCCCTGGTCACAGCCCTTATGCTGCAACTTCATGTAAGCAGTCCAAGTTAGAACACATGCTTCAAACTTACATCCAAATGCAATGCATTTGAACAATGTGATAAATAGTGATGAGCAATTTTTTTCAGCAGGCCTGGATTCACTAGGCAATTCGACATTTCACCATTGCCAATTTTTTTTTTGAAACTGCCGCAAAAATTTGGCGCAACAAAAATTTGTAACACTCACATCAAATAAGTCGTGGTCGTATAAAAAAAGTTGTACTCACATCTAAAAAAAAGTCACGCCCCTCAAAAAAGTTGTGCATTAGCCACATTTTGTGCATTTTTCACCCTTATCACTAGTGATGAATTACAGTACAATGTAGTCAGCCTTATTTGATTTCAGACAGTCTGATAAAATGCAGATTAAAGACTTTGTGTGCATAATTCTTCTGTATAATAAAGAATCTGTGCATTTGATAGAGGGTAAATATAGGGGTAAAATATTAGACCCATAAAAATGTTTAAAGTGATGTAGTGATGGCAAAACAGTCTTGTGAGGGATCAAACTGGGCATAGCTCGTTTGAAATTGGCCTGCCAGACCTTCCAATAAAATTGAATTATCTAAGCAATTAATAATTATATTTCTCTGTACTGTATTTTTGTGAAAGTACATTTCATATTTAACAGATTATTAAAATTAGTGGTCTGACATTTCACAGATATGCATTATCAAACATCAGTTATTTTGTTTTCAGTACATACAAGATCTGGTAGCTCAGATTTCTTGGGGAGTTTGTCTACCAGCAAAACTGATGAAAAACAGTACTGCAAGTGAGCATCAGTGACAAAGCTATCAATGCTATCTCTTAACCGAAATTACAATTTGTATGAAGCATCTCCCAAAACCAGCAAATGACTTACTCTAATGAAATATGTATGGTTTATTCACTAAAAGTTGGAAACAGTTTGTTTCATGCAAGAGCAATTTTTAGAGTTAAATTCTATAAATAAAGAGGATGAATTGCTATAGATTAGAAGAATCCCCATTAAGATGTAGTTCTCTACTAAAGGCCACAATATTCTTATGACTAAGGTAAAATAAGACTTGAACAGTACTGTTATAAACATTTTGTCTTTTCAATCTGAAAAGTTTTTTTTAATGGTATCATCTTAACATACTTCTGTTTAAATTCTTCTCACTAAACTATGTAGGGGAAGAAAAAGACAGCATATGTAGGTACTAAAGTTACCAGGCTATAGCTTACCTGGGTGCAGTCCCATCTTAAAATGGATAATAACAACTATAGAAATCAACTCTCACAGGATTTAAAGGTCTTCATTAATTCAAGCAATGTTGCACATCCTGCTATAAAATATAAAAACATTAGGAGTCACTAGAAAGGTCCCTGACCATATTAAGGTACATGCAGGCCAAATGCTTTTAGATCAGAACTTTGAAGTAACTTTTAATATTCTTACATTAGTTTAATGAGTCATGTCACACATGTGACATCAATAGGCACTGTTTATAACTGATTTCATTCTTAAACACTTTTTAAAATAGTCAAATACACTATTTTACAGGCAATAGCTCTTGTGTAAATCATTTCCTAAACAGTTATGTAGCGATTGCCAAAAATATTTCATTTTGCACCAGAGATTTTGGTAGTAACCTATAAGGTAGGATAATAATTTAGCAATGGGGAAAAATGTCAGATAATTTGTAATAAAAGTTGTTTTACTTATAAATTATAATTTCAAAATGTAGTTGATATAACTACTGTTATGCTTCAATATGTAACAATTTTTGTATCCAGTATAGTTTACAGTATGTATTATTTTTGTGTTATCATCAAAACAACAGCAAAAACAATGAACAATCCTGTAGTAAATTGATTTGACTTTTGGCTTTTACTTTCTAAGAATATGCAGAAAAAATTGTTCCATGTCAAATATAATAAATGCACAACCTATGTGAAGAGAAGCAAAAAATAACTATTGCTACAAAAAGACTTGGCTAGAGAGGTTGCCATTTTGAATAGCAATTTACCATTCCGTGTTTAGTTGTTCTCCCAGGAGGCCTGAGGCCGAAAGAAGATGCTTATTACATTAATACCATGATATACATCAATTGAGAATATATTAAAAATGATAAACAATGAAGAATAAATAGCCCTTTGATTCCTACAGTATGTTTCAGATATGTTCTCTGAAAAAAGCTCAAACATGAAACCAAGGACACTAACTACATGATGGGCGTGTGGCAAATTGGATGTGGATTCTACTGGAAACAGCAAATTTCCTTCCTGAGGACAGATGTGCTATTCTCTATCATGCAAACTTTGTTATTTCTTTTTTGTAAAAGAATATGTTCAGATAATTTAAGATGCTATTCTATGTAAATATAAAATGGGAGTTATTAAATTAAAATATATTACAAAACATTTCTATTCTGTTTAATAATTCATACCTGCAATGTTCTGATTTAAAATAATATAAAAAGGAAAACATAGCCTGCCTACCAAAAGGCTACTGGGGTTATTTTATAAAAGGCACTAAGTTACAGGAGCAGTAACCCATAGCAACCAATCAGCAGGTAGAATTTTCTGTTTAAAAGCAAACATTTTATTGGTTGCACCTGGGCAAACTTAGGGCCTTTTATTACATATGGGGGTATTAATGTTATATACATACGTTTTTAAAACATGGTAGTGTTTTAAATTTCAATTAACATTGTTTATATCTATCTGTCTATCTATCTATCTATCTATCTATCTATCTATCTATCATCTATCTTTCTATTACATATTTATTCTACAATATCAGGAGTATGAGAAGCTCAAATTTATTTTTTATTTAAATACAGTGACCACCAATCTTGTCAAATGCACATGAATGCAATTTTTTTCACATTTCCACTATGTGTTGTCTGCAACTTTATTTGCTCCTCATGGGCTGCATTTCTTTCTGAACTACAGGATATGAATTACAATCTATTCATTAAAAACAGACCTAGGGGACAATATTTCCCTCTATGGCAAGTTCATAAACCACTTGTCCAGGGAATATGATGGAAGCAATTTATAGACCTGTCATATTGCTGCACAGTTATATTTCTCATTTGCAGCAGCCTTTTGATGTTAAAGGTTCAGTTCCCTTTCACACCAATTTGCTCCTTCTTGAACAATACGTTGTCATAGCACCATCTGACCCATCTCTCAAATGTTTATTTATTGCTAGCCATATATAGAACAGGAAATGTTCCACAGCTATTTCTAGTGAGCATTGCTACATGCATATTATATGAATCCCGATGCTTTAGAATTAGATTCATACAGGAATGTGATCATTAGAATACTTCATATTATTAATTTGTATATGAACAAAACTCTCTGTTTTGCAATATTTATTTCTTTTCCTGTCCATTATTAAACCCACAAATGTTCCTAGATACTGTTAAGTCCTTGTTAAAGCAATAGCAGATTTAATAGGCATTCTATTATTAGGAGTAATACTATGAGGTGAAGAGAAGATATCAATCCACCGCATATATAACAGAAAACTAGCCACAAACTAGCTGCTTGCCTGTATCAATGTGCTACAAATCTGTTGGCAAATTGTTCTTTTTTAGGCAATTTAAACCTAAAATAATTATGCTACAATAATGCAAATTAAAGAATAAAATAATTTGTACTATTTTCTGACAAAGATGATAAAGTCAGAGTTAAGGTGGTATACATGGCCAGATCTTGTTTGGTAAGGTCACCCACATTCTGGGCCAAATCTGGCTGATCCTATCTCTGATCCTTGGCCCAACAATTGGATGATCTATTGGGGCCTATGGAGATCTGGTGGACATGGACCACATCAGCATGTCTGATTGATGTCAGTTGGGTGGTAGACCCTATAAACAGGCAGATAAGCTACCAACTTGGTCTGAAGGTGGAATTTTGGCACTTCAATCTGTCTATGCATGACAATCTCTAGAGAGCATAGCTTTTGCAGTGGCTGGCAAACTCAGACAAATCATAACCTTTAGTAGCCACTACAAACACAAAACATTTTAAACAGACTAAGGTGTAAGGGCAGAACAGCATTTTACAAAGGACCTCCTCTTGTTATATATATATGAATCCTTTTTATAGGTACTGCTCATCCAAAATAGCAGTTTTACCGTCATTGAAAATTTATCAGCTACCTGGCTCAGGTCCAGGGGCATTTACATTACCACTCAAAAAAATATTGAAAATTCGAATGAAAAAAAATTGTCAGCTAAAACCTGGCAAACTTTTATACACATCATAGGGATGTGTTATTTTCAACATTCAAGCTGTTTTTTGTGATTTATTTTTTTTTTTACAATTGAATTTTAAAAAAATGGCACCCAGATCCTCAAAAACATGGGGGAGGCTAGGTAGAACAAAGAAGTGCGGTGGACGTAGACAAGAAGCACCTGGACACAAAGGGATCTATGTTGACGTTTTTGTGAAGAAGTGAAGCAAAATTAAAATATATGCACAAAAGGAGATTACATCTGCCAAATCTCACTGTCAAACCAGGTAGGAAATAGGTGAGTGTAATATTTGTATTATCTGGATTACAACAATACCGCAGAATTCACTGAATTCAGCTATACATACAAATTGCTGTCCAGCATGTGCATTTTATATGTTTTTAAAAGGAAAAGGTTGACAAATAATTTCATTAAAACTGAATATTTAATGTTGCATGACTAACAAGTGGTATGTTAAAGTGCATGATACATGGTTGCACACAAACCAGAGTAATCTGCAGCATGCATCAACTGATCCATGTGACAGTAATCCACTGTCTTTTTATATCTCTCAAAAAGTAAGTAATCAGTGAGTGAAACACCTTATTCTTGCATCTAATTGTATTTACAGATAAAGGAATAACTTGGTTTGTATATTTGACTGATAATAATATGGCAATCCAATGCCCCTTCCACTCAGATGGTTTTTATACGTTTGAATTGCAGGTTTGAGTATACCAAAATGCACAAAGTAATTGAATTCATTCTGTCATGTCTGTTGTGCCCACAAGCAATAAAATATGTGTTTAAGCACATATCACTTTATTTTAATGAGCACTGCGCTGGCATTTTACTTAACTTCCAATTGGTGTCCCAGATGTCCCTTGTGATGATCCCTGTCTGTGCTTGTGCAGTAGAGTAGACCCACACAATCTACTCTACTGCACATTAGCAGTCCGCCAAGGAAAGCAAAAAAGGAAGTTATTGAGGTGCCAGAGCTGCGCTTAGGTATCCTTTCTATGGGCCAGTGTGGCCTAACATTTTGGCATCCCCCAGTGAAATAGGCTTTACACGTCATTATAGGCCTGTTGAAAACAGTACATAATAATAAGTTTTCAATAAGGTGTTTTATTACATAAAGTACACACTGGAAACAACAAAATTCACAATTTAGTTGGTGCTACTATTTGGCCAAAATTATATTAAATATATATAAGAGAGGATTAAACAAAAACACTTTCAGTCTGTACAATATAACTGTGAAGAATTGCTGCAATAAATGTAAAATTCAGGAAGGAATGCTGCCAGGGTCAGACTAGCTACCTAGACCAGTACACCAGGAGCAATCCATTTGGTTCTTATTACTGATAGACCACCGTGGGGGCCTGATGCCTACCTGGGACCTGCAGGGTAGGGAGAGAGGGTTAGCAGTAGCCAGGGATGGTCTGCAACAGCTCACAGGGTGGTGATCTTATGTTTTGTGGTGGGCTCCATCTACCCAGACAGATAAATAAATTTGTCAACTCTCACCACTTTCACAGAACTTTCACTTATAGGGTTTATTTTTATTAATACATTAAAGATCTATGTACATATAACAGAAATTCAACCCTGAAATGCCATTTAACAGCTAGACCCTGGGAGAGAAAATGGTAGTCCAGTTAGAAAGGTAATTTCGAAATACAATTTGTGTTCCTTTTATAAGGAATTGGCACATCGCTTTAAATACCATACAGTTTTAATGACTTTTTTTTCAGCCAGTGAAATAAAATGCCATTTTATGGCCTGCCTGATAATAGCTCTAATATTTCTGCATTATGTTATTGAAGGCAATGTATTAAATAATTTTATGGTCACTTCATTAAAAACATTTACTGCCAGAAAGTTTTGTACAGGATATAGATGCATTAGGTAATTGTTCTCTAACACAGAGAATGACAAAGATGCTAGGATCTAAGTGCTCTATAAGCTGATGTTTAAGATTAAAAGAATCAGCAGATTTCACTCTCCTTTTACATCTATGGAATAACCACTGTTTTCTAATTCATTTAGATATTGATCCTAAGTAGTTTAAGACATTTAAGCTAAATTATAGGTTTAATACTGGAGATACAGCAAAAAGATGTACAAGTCAGCAAAAAAGGTAAAACCTGACTCTTTTCATAAGTTGTGGTATTCAGTGGCCACCTCTTTTTAATGCACAGGATGCACGGTCAATACAGTATAGCCTTCATTGTGTTGTATGTTCCTTTGCGCAATGCAAAGCAGTTCTAGAGCTGCATAACTGCTAATGCATACGTGTACATTTATCCCAAAGCCATTTAAGTACTGTTAAAAAGTACTAAGTTAAAAAGTCAGCCATTTGTTTGAATAGGATTGCAATGTCAGCCCTTCAAAATCTGAACAGAAAGGCCTTATTACACACAAAAAAAATCTATAAAATATATTAAATCAATTTTCTTTCCTGCTGCAAAGCATAAGGTAAAAGCAGTATTTTATAGTATTGTATACATCAGAATTCCTTGTATAGCTGATAACTAATAAACAGTCCAGAATAGATTATCTGAGAATAGAAAAAATCCCCACCAGGTTGTCCCAACATTATGTAAAGATACCTAACTACTCCCTTAGTAAAGTTTGAGTTGTCCTGCAATAAATACATCTAAGCAATCCAACCTCAGCCTCTACCTAATATCCTCTTCAATCTCTACTAGCTAAAGTGGCCAATCATCATATAAGCAGAGTGCAATAAAAGTCAATTGGGTAGCTCACAATTGACTACATTCCCTGCAATTATCTAAAATTCAAGTAGTGTTAATAGAAGTAAGTTGAGAATCATTCCTGGTTAACTATACTATACAGACTTAGCTGTAGTAGCATATCAGCTTGAGTCTAGGGCAGGGTGATATAGTAAATAAATTACAAGGTTCTATTATGATAGACTGGCCACTATTGTCTACATTTGAAAATGGGTACTTGATGATATACTGTAATTACCACAGAATAACAATATTACAGGTGTCCTATTTAACCAAATGTTGCCCAGACAACAAAGAAATCCCTTAAGATTACTTGAAAGGAAGATTTATCTGAAAGTGTGGGAGAATTATTCATATGACCATTATGTATTTGTGGAAGTAAAACTGTTGTACTTGCACATATAATAAATGGTTACAGGTTCGCTGTGTGATGCACACAGAGCAGTAACATGTGGAGAGGTCCTGAGGTCCGGTCTCCTATGTGTGTGCATCAGACATGGAGTTTTTCATTAATTAACTTAACAAGCAGAGGTAAGTGGACAGGGTAATTTTGATTGCTGTTGTTTTTCAGTAGAAGGAGGCAGAGGGTATTCTGCCCCTTATGTAATTAGCCTTAGCAGGCGGGAAAATGTAATGCTTGGAATATTAATATTTATACTGTAATACTGATCCAGGCTCTCCAAGTCTAATTTCAATTCAGTTGTCATTTGAGTCAGAAGATAAGTCTTTTCTCTTTAGTACAAATTGGAAACAACTTTAGTTGTTTCTACCATCTTCCACTGGTTTAATAAGATGCTAGGTAATGGTTCAATACCAACTGCTTTGTACCTATCTAACAAAAAAACAAAAAAATATGCAGCAGTGAAAAATATACAACAGTAAAATATATGCAGTTGACGCACAAAAGCAGTTATTATTATCCTCTCCTTGCCTTCCACATCAACCAGTGAGATGGGAGACCTCCTCCTCTCTATTTCTCTCTATTCCTAACTACTCGCTACCTGGGAGAGCAGAGCTTTCTGCCAAGGGAAGCAGGAAGTAAGAAGTCCGTGAGGTACTTGCATCAGATAATATGAAAACATTGCTACCAAAGGCCTTTTTTATGTGTGCCTGAATTTCCTTTATAACAGTAGCAAAATCAGAGATGTATACCTAAACATATTACATGTGATTTAGACTATGTTATTGGCATCATAAAATGTCAATGTGGACATGTGGGCATGACTATACAACAATATATAATCAAATGTCCAAACTTCTGTTTTCATTCATTTTGCTCAGGCAAGACATTCTTTCTTGGCCCGCAGAGTTCTTGTCATTTCTTGTCACATTGAAGTTGTGTATTTACTACGCATGGACCCCCCCTCCCCCCCTCCTTCTCCCCCCCCCTTTCTCCCTCTCCTACTTACCTTCACTATCTCTCTTAAATCTTTATTCCCAATGTTCTTGCTGTGTTTTACATGTAAAGGAAAAATAAACAAAAATTTTCAGTATAAAAAAAAAAAAAGTAGTGTATTTAATTTCAATAAAAACACCCTACACAGAGAACTTGGCCAGTATTTATTTAGAAAACAATAACATACCTTAACAATGAACATTCATTAAAAGGCTCTTTAAATAGAAAAAATATCAGTATACAGTTTTGCAAGCTGGGAAATACATATGGCCCTTTGGTGTCATTAACATGCTAAAACTGCAACATGCACAATTCATAAATTCATAATTAACATTTTATAGAAATATGCAGTTCAAATACTTATATACATGGCACCTTGTATTTTACCTTTAGTATCTAATAAAATCTAGCCATACAGTGTGCGTTTTATGGAGGGGAAATGTTCTGATACTACATTGCTGCTTAATCATGTCATTTTCTGCAAAGATTTATTGTGTAGCTTCCGTCCAAACCAAGTTCTGCAGGTGATGTCCTGTCCAGGTTTGTTAAATTGGGATTATTTGAGCTGGGTTTGCAGTTCAGTGTTCTTTTTAACAATCCAAAGGTGAAGGAAGGTGACACAAAAAATCCCCTTCCTCTCACATGAGTATTCTGACAACAGCAAATTGGATGGTGGAAAACGCACAGAGACAAAGCAAATGCGCTTAAGGTTGCAGGGAGGCTGTGGGGGCTACATGACACATTCTAATTTCACATTATGGTACAATTAAAAGCAAACATTTACCAGCTTGCTGAAAATAATCCGGTTAATTGTGTGTCTTGGGGAGGGATGCATTTTACTAGCGATAACATCTCTTTATTAGATTGTCTGAGTAATTAGTTGCAAAGCCAATTTGTTTACAACCAGTTGCTGCATCATAATTGGTGTCTTCCATTTTATGTTGCTATTTTGAAGGGAAAGGCTGTATAGCTTAATGCAAATCCATGGAGTGCATTGCAGGTTAAGCTTCTTTTAGCTAACAGGGAAGGAAGTCTTGAGACAAACTGAAACATTTGTCATGTTTTTATATATTAACTACAAAACAGAGATGTTAAATGCATGTCCTTTCAGGTCTGTGAACTACAACATACTTCTCACTAAAAATGCTAAGAGATGCTTAATATTCCTGCAATAAAAGAAATGTTTTATAGGTTAGTAGCCTATAGAACATGGACCTTTCTGACCACTGATTGTCATGCATTGGATCAAAACACTGATAAAAAAAAAAACTCCTCTGTGACTGTCACCTCTGATAATGTTATTGACTTGAAAGCACCATTTGTAAAGCACATTGAGTGGTAACAGATGGACCTCCACTATAATGGTTGCTTTTGAGTGGATTTCTGCCCATCTTTGTTCTTTGTGCTTTGCACAAAGCACTTCTTATTGTATAATATCAGCAGCAGTGACAGATGAAGGTAAGTTAGCAATTGCTGCTCTTCTTTGCTAGAGGGCAGTGGCAGTTAAAAAACTCATAGGCCTTACAGCTGCATCTCTAGACAAATTTTGGGTAATGATAGATGCCTGCACTCAGGCAAATGCTATTGTGATCCAGTGGTTCAGAACATGTGTATTTGGCACTATATTTGTATGCCATCAACAGACTAAAGTGACTAGGATTCCATAATAGTTTGCCAATCATGCCTTTAAGAGTCTTCTTCAAAGAGTACTGGGCCATTCTTATAACTAAATAGCTAAAACACCAATGCATATAAAATAAACCATGTGTTACCTATATCCAAGATCAGTCTACATGGTGTTTTACTCTCACATGTAAATAACACTAAACAAATGTTAAAACTATAAACCACAAAACTGAAGCTTAAAACCTTCACTCCAAAATGATATAACTGCTAAATCTAAAACATATACATTTTATGCTTAAAGGCATCATACAAAATTATTAAAAACATTCCTATCCTATAAAAACAATATAAGCAGCATTTAAAAACTACCTTCTCCTATATCATGTGAATAGATAGCATAATCAAAAGGTGACCAAGATGTTGTTTAAGGGGCCGATTCATTAATGTACGAATCTGAATCACGAAATCCAATAATTTCTGATGATTGCAAAAGTCACAAAAATTCCTTTCCATTGAATACGAAGATTTTGGACTTACGATCTGAAAGTTTCAAAATTTTCGTATTGAAACGATTGTTTACGATTGGCAATAATAAAGTCACTAAGTTATCGTATCCCTAAGCTAAACTCTTTCTGACTTTGAACCTTCAGTGCATGATTTTGGAAGCCTTCCATATGACTCAATGGCACTCTGCAGCTCCAACCTGGCCCAAGGAAAGTCATGATACCAAAGCTTGAATGAGTTACGAAACTTTCATACTCACGACAAATACGATTTTGTTGAACAAATTGTCGCAAAGTACGAAAAACTTGCGCAAATTAACGAAAATATTGTAGAAAATACGCAAAAGTTGTAAACTTTAGAAAAAATACAAATTTTTTGTAATCGGACCTGTCATACTTTAATGAATATGCCCCTATGAGTTTGCAGATGTTAATGGGTAGACAGTCACTTAATATATTGAATTCTCCAGACCCATATATCACATCAATACATGTGTATGTAGTTAGAGGATACCTATAATACTGAGTTTGAATTCAATGGCAAATTACATTTTCAGTGACTCCATTTTTCGATAAATAACTTGTTTCGGAAAAGGAGAAAGGAGAAGACAAAAAGGAGAGAGAGTCAAGAATTCATATAGATATAGGTTTTTTTTCTTTTTAGTGTTGAACTATAAGTAACTCACTAGTTACAGATAATTATTTGCAATTACTTCGAAATATATGGTGGATTGATATGTAATGTTGTTGCTTAGAGGCATCTTAATCATAGAGGTGGGGCAGTTAATTACTTTCACGTTCCATTATGCACTTCTTAGATGTCACAACACTTCCTTTATTCCCCCTCTTTCCTCACTGTCTATAATTATATATAACAGGCATGGGTATCAGGTCACCCATTTTGGGATGATACTACACTTGCTTTAATAAAAGTGTCGACAGAATGGCACCTGCCTGCTTGCTGTGATGGTGAATTCCATGATTAAAGGAAACAAGATTTATATAGTATAAGTACAATTTATTTTGCTCAACTAATACATTAGAAAAAGCTTTTGAAGTATTTCTTAAGGTGACGGGTATCCTCAAAGTTGTTTCTCCAATTTAAACATAGTGACTGTTGTTACATAGTTACATAGTTACATAAGGTTGAAAAAAGACCAGTGTCCATCAAGTTCAACCCATCCAAGTAAACCCAGCACACCTAACCCACACCTACCAATCTATACACTCCCATACATAAACTATAAATACAACCACTAGTACTAACTGTAGATATTAGTATCACAATAGCCTTGGATATTCTGATTGATCAAGAACTCATCCAGGCCCCTCTTAAAGGCATTAACAGAATCTGCCATTACCACATCACTAGGAAGGGCATTCCACAACCTCACTGCCCTCACCGTGAAAAACCACCTACGCTGCTTCAAATGGAAGCTCCGTTCCTCTAATCTAAAGGGGTGACCTCTGGTGCGTTGATTGTTTTTATGGGAAAAAAGAACATCCCCCAACTGCCTATAATCCCCTCTAATGTACTTGTACAGAGTAATCATGTCCCCTCGCAAGTGCCTCTTTTCCAGAGAAAACAACCTCAACCTCAACAGTCTCACCTCATAGTTTAAATTTTCTATCCCCTTAACCAGTTTAGTTGCATGTCTCTGCACTTTCTCCAGCTCATTAATATCCCTCTTAAGGACTGGAGCCCAAAACTGCACTGCATACTCAAGGTGAGGCCTTACCAGGGACCTATAAAGGGGCACAATTATGTTCTCATCCCTTGAGTCAATGCCCTTTTTTATACAAGAAATAAAAAGTTGTCATTTAGCATATTTACAAACCTACTAGCTTTTTCTGACTTAGCCCCCCCATTACTCCAGTCAATGTCCGAATAATTAAAGTCCCCCATAATAACAACTTGACCCAGTTTTGAAGCCTCCTCCATTTGCAACAATAGCTGGGCCTCATCCCCCTCATCTATACGGGGTGGTTTATAGCATACACCAATGATCATTTTCTTTGTGACTTTCAGCCCTACTGAAATTTCTACCCAAAGAGATTCGACGTTTTCATTGGTAATGTCTTTATTACATGGCTTTAAATCTGACTTTACATAAAGACAAACCCCTCCACCCTTTTTAATCTCTCTGTCCCTCCTAAAAAGTGTATAACCATTTAAATTCGCAGCCCAGTCACATTTGTCATCCCACCAGGTCTCAGTGATACCTATTAAATCATAATTTTCAATACATGCAATAGCTTGCAGCTCCCCTAATTTACCCAACAAGCTACGCGCATTAGCCAGCATGCAGCGGAGATTATTACTTCTCCCTCTGATGTTTACATTAGCTAAGGGAGAATTAGAGCTAAGGCAATTATGAGACTGCTTTCCTTGTAACGGAAGCTCCTTATCTGATAAACTATATGCCCCCCTCACTCCTCCCCCACAACCCTTTGCTAGTCCCCCTACCCCGTCTACACTAATTTTCCCATAGTATTCTAGCTCACCCACCCCCCCCTTGTCTAGTTTAAACACTCCTCCAACCTCTTAACCATTCTCTCCCCTAGCACAGCAGATTCCCTTCCATTGAGGTGCAATCCGTCAGGGCTGTATAGATTGTACCCCAAGGAAAAGTCAGCCCAGTGCTCTAGGAACCCAAACCCTTCCTTCCTACACCAAGACTTTAGCCACGCATTTAGCTCCCTAAGCTCCCACTGTCTCCCTAAACTTGCACGTGGCACCGGCAAAATTTCCAAAAAAATGACATTGGAGGACCTTTGCCTAATCTTAGAGCCTAGTTTCCTGAACTCACTCTTTAAAGTCCCCCACCTACCGTTCATTTTGTCGTTAGTACCGATATGTACCAAGACAGCCGGGTCATGCCCAGCCCCTCCCAATAATGTGTCAACCCGATCAACCACATGCCGAACCCTGGCACCAGGAAGACAGCAAACTGTCCGGTTGAAGCGATCCGCTTGACAGATTACCCTGTCCACTTTCCTAATGATCGAATCCCCTATAACCACCATCTGTTTAGGCCTAGCTCTGCTCTCCTCCCCACCACTACTAGTGAAACTGGTCTCCCGGCTGTTAGAGAGATCAGCCTCACCTAGAACCGCCAATCCAGAGTTCACACTCCCATCTTCTTCACACAATCTGGCAAATCTGTTGGGATGCGCAAACCCTGGAGCAGCCTCCCTTTTCCTTTTCCCCACACTAGATTTTCTAACTGTCACCCAGCTTACTGCCCTATCATCCTTTCCTTGCTCCCCTCCCCCCATACTATCTGACCCCACTAGTTCTTGTTCAGTTAGCAAGAGACCCCTCTCAAGATTGTTGATTGAACGCAGTGTTGCAACGTGTTCCTCTAGGACTCTAACACAAGCTTCTAAAGTGGCAATTCGCTCACATCCACAACAGAGGTATGCACTTTGGAACTGTTGTTCCACAACTGCATACATGTGGCAGGCTGTGCACTGTGTCAGACCTTCAATGTTGCTACCACTCATTCTCCCAGTTACAAGAACAGTTAAACAAAAATAGGTGTAAGGACTTGTAGTAAATACCTTGTTTTACCTTGTTTTTAACTCCCTTTGTGTTTAACTCCCTGAGTTTATAACTCCACTTACAGAACCCCCACTTAAAGAGCAATCACTTACAGAGCACCTACCACCAGAGCAAGCTCCACTGGAGTGCCTGTGGTTCTATTTATGCAGTCTGTTGAAAAAAAGTCAGTTGATTTTGGCTTAATATATCATGCAGTATTTTTTTCAAAGAGACAGAGAATAAACACAATAAAATCTGAAGCATTAGCCAGTTGTTCTGCAATTGGCAGAAATTAAGATCAGATATCTCTGGATTTAATAGTAATAAAATTAACCATGGTTATTTTTAAACACAATGATCTCATGAATGTTATACTTTTCTCTTATCATAGAACTTGTATGGGTATGATATCCTTGCAGCAAGTTCATCGTCAAAGCATACCTCCCTTACTAACAAGCTGTAATCCAACAATAATAAAAGCTAACTCAGTGGCAGGCTTTTAGAAGAAAAGGAGACAAATATTCTATATTCCTTGATTTTGATTCTGAACATGTCACATATTGAGCACTGCCTGTTCTGGTTTATACTCCTACATACAATGAGCAATATGTCCAGGTCATTATTTCTAACAGATATTGTATGAAAAAAAACATTTTGTATAAGTAGAAGAGATGAAGCTTGAATGTCAGCAATATTTAGCAATGCTTTTGATATAGACTAAAGGGCAAATATATGTGTATCAATGAATGTTGAGTAAGTACCAGCATACTGTATATTACTAAGTGTTTGTGTCTAGCAAACATTGTATTGTATGCAAAGGGATGGAGGAATAATAGGAATTAAATTAAACTGAATAATAAAATAGTTCAATACTGCACGTGGTTTACAAGTTTGTTCTACCCAACATGGCATTTATTGGGACATTATCATGAGATTTATTTGTTTAATTTCAGTTACAGTTAGTGGATTACTCTACTGTGACTTGCTGAGTGCAGGATGAAGGAAGAACTTGATGTGCCTCCCTGTAGTGTGCATATGCACAGTACTTTAGGGAAACTAAGGGGCTGATCTATCAAAAATCAAATTTGCATTTATTTCTTAGCTCAGGAAAAATGAAATAAAATGCTGAGTATTTCAAACACCAAAGTGGTTAACGAAGGGTGCCTCGGACTGTGGGGAGGTGCTGGGAGCAGTGAGGACCCCTGGGAGCTACTACTTGGGAGTACAGGATTGGTGGGAGGTTTTAGGGGGGGTGGTAGATAAGAGGCAATGCTTACCTGCCTTTTCCTTCCCAACACGGGCACCTGGAGCGCTATGCATACACCTGGCAGCATGTTTGGCACCCAATAATGGATCATCCCACTCACCCACCCCCTTTTTCCTTTGTGTTTCTGGTTAAAAAGTACATATACAGTATATATTGTTTCTTGCACAGTTATCTTGTTTTTATACTATTTGTTTATGGATACTTTGTTTACATTATCACAGCTGCAGGCAGGTATTTTTTTAATTTGGTCCTTGCACTTTCGGGTATGTTGCAAAAGATTGTACTTTACATGCCCACCATGGTAGCGTGGCTGGCATCTGAGCATATACTATTTCAGTTATAATGGGGCAAGGATGTTCCCGGTTTAATATCATTCAATAAAGCTGTGGCCGACCTCCAACCACTAAAAGGAAAAATACACTTTTACCACTCCCATTTAGTAAGACTTTTATTTATTTATTCATTTATTTTATTTATTTAATCTTTGGAGGGGGTTGTCTATTCTAATTTTTTTCCCTTTGATTTCTCAAACCTGCCAAAATTTATGAGAATCATGGCACTATTAATAAAGAAGCTCCACAGTGTGTGTTAGTATCTTTGATTTGTTTGTTCTGGGCTGTGATGCCTCTGGGCAAGTGCTCAACATAACATTGATGTACCCTTGTGCGTAAGCTGGTGCACAGCATGTCATTTCCTGTACAGCACCAATGCTAATTCGAGCCTATGTGTATTTATGGATTTTTCTGCTTGCTGGCTTTTGAACTTCTACTTGGATCTAATATAAAGTATCCTTTTATACAAACTAATACAGTATCAAGATTAAATCTACGAAGTTTAGAGTGTAAATTCACTTTGCAAGGTGCAACACTGCAGCTTGCACCCTTCCCAACTGACTGTAAAAGAAGCCTGTGTTTTTTGTGATAAAGTCAATGATATGTGCCCACTTGCATCTAGTCACTTCAAACACATCCTCTGATCAAATTTCATTTGATTTTAAATGGAAAGCTTAACTATAAACTAACTGTTTTGTATGTATAGACACATGTAGCCATTCTAAACAACATTTCAATTGCTCTTCATTTATATATCTTTAATGCATTGAGTACAGTTATCCACAACTAATTTCCTGCAGGATAGTAATGAGATAGGAGGAAACAGGTACAGGTAAAACAGGCAAGACAGGAACTGATAAACAGGCAGTTTTCAATACTTGGAGGACAGGATTAACACTCTGGAAAAGGCTCAAGTATACTTAAAGATCACAAAAAGGACAATCAGTTGTGGCCTTCAACTAAACAATGTTTGTACCAAACACTGTGCTGATATATCCCATATACGAATGCAATGGCTCTATTGTGTCTTCTATATCAGAGGAGAAGTTTTTGTGCCGCGAAGTGGTATCCTACCTCAGGATGCAGGCTGAGGACAGTACTGGGACAGGCTATGGGACTGGTATAATCGCCACTTAGATCAGCGATCTACAGGGCAGGGACCTCCTTCCTACTGTGTCTCATACCACATGGCACTTATTCCCTGTGCATATATATATATATATATATATATCTCAATCCAAATGTTGTCCGCACTCCAAGGCTCAATATTCTGCGGGGTGCATAGCCAAAATTATGTATATACAGAAAATAATAATCATCCGTGGCCAGCACACCAGGTTTTAAACAATATATTTTCAATACATTTTTGATAAAGCATTGAAGGGTGTGCTGGCCACGGATGATTATTATTTTCTGTATATATATATATATATATATATATATATATATATTGTATTAATTTATTTTATCACTTGTCCTCCCTGTGTGTAATTTTGTAAGAGTGTACAGCGCTGCGTACCCTTTATAAAGGGTGGAGTTGCTGATTTTCATTTGCTCCGTTAATGCTAGCTTAGCCGCTGTTAGCACTTGATTCATCAACGCTTGGGAGGCTTTATGTAGTCATGGAAATGGCTTTCCCAATATGAATATGAGACAGTCTTTCTGGATGGTACGGCAGGTGAGTTGAGATGTTGTCCCAGTAGGGCTGTATTATAGGACACATCCATAGTATGTGTTCTAGGGTGCCTATGGTTTGGCAGCCTCTCCAGCAATGTGGAGGATGGTTAGGGAAGAAAGTATTGAGTCTCTCCGAGTGCTATACCAATGCATCATAATTTTGTATATGTTTTCTTTTTGTGCATATCACCATTTTTTTTGGGTTCGTCCATATGAAAACCTTGTCTTCGTTGGTGATGGGTTGCATCCTGTTTTCATTCCACTTGGTCATATATTTATGAGAGGGTGTTTGCTCAGGAGAAGGTTTGATAAGAAGCTGGTATATCCTGGAGATCAATCCTTTTTGGGGTAAACCTTGTTTGGCTATGAGCTCAAACCCTGTGCTGGCTTTGTTTTTTTGTGTAGGATGAATGGCCGCAGGAAGTCTTTAATTGTAGATATTCAAAAAATTTAAGATTGGCTTGTGGTGCTTTTTCTTGTAGATTTGGGAACGGTAGGATTGTGCCTGTGGTCAGGTTTAGCAGGTCTTCTAATCCGAGGGCTTTGGTCTGAGACCAACGATGGTAGAAGTGAGGAGAGGATCCAGGTTCAAATGCCGGGTTTTTGAGGTATATCGTTGCTAGGGGGTGCTTGAACAGTAATGCATGCTTTTGTTCCAGATAGAGAGAGTATGGCGGGTGTAATTTAGGATTGAGGTGGGTGGCCGAAGTTACAGATTAGTGGACCATATGAATGAATTCAAATGATAGTTCTCTATAACCATATTTTCTATAGTTCCCCATATCATGGTTGGATTCTAGTGAGACCAGGCAAGTAGTTGTCTGAGGTTAGCTGCTTCATAGTATTTCAGAAAGGATGGACATTAGTACAGATCTTTGTATTCTGTGCCTGCGGTTGCCCCAGATGAATGTGTGCGCCATGGATTGTGTCATCTTTAGGGTTTTAGTTGGGACCATTATTGGCAATGTTTCGAATAGATAGAGAAGTTTAGGTAGTATACACATTTTAATAGATGCTATTCTCCCAAACCAGGATATAGGGTAGTCAGACCATTTTTCCATTCAGACCAGGTGTTCGACCTGTCGGATAAGTGGTGGATAATTGTGGGAATATCAAGTGTTATATTTGGTAGTAATCTGGATGCCTAGGTATGAAATGGAGTCTGTTTTCCAGTTGTAGGGAAAACTTGCCTTGAGGGCCTCTGTAGTATTGCTTGGTATTTGTTGGGGTAACGCCTCTGTTTTGGTTAATTTCGTAATTAGAGAGCGAGCTTTATTCCTTAAGGATTTTGTGCAAATTAGGTAGAGAGATTTGTGGGTTTGTTAAAGTGAGCATCACATCATCTGAATGCAAAGAGATTTTGAATTGTGTTGATTTTATAGTTATCCCTGATATACAGTATCTTGGCTATTTCGAATTAGCGCTGCTAGGGGTTCAATGCTTAATGCGTAGAGGAGCGGGGACAGGGGGCATCCTTGCCTTGTGCCGTTAAAGATTGGTATGGATCTATGGGATTGGCAAGGTAGTTTCAGGTACGTTGAGGGTAAGCTATATAGACTTTGGAGGGCTGTTATGAGGTGGTCAAATGCTTTTTCAGCATCTAGGCTTAGAATTACTGTTGGTGTATTTGTTCTGTTGGTGACTTCTATAAGGTCCTACTTGGTCTTTGTGGATTAGTTTAGGGAGGATTGGTGTAAGTTGATTTGCTAGAATTTTAGTGAATAGCTTTAAGTGTGAGTTTAGTAGTGCTATGGGCCTGTAATTGGTGCATGTAGGGTCTTTTCCTTCCTTGGGCAGTAGTGTGAGATATGATGTTAGGCTGACGCCAGGAATTGGAGTTCCTTGAAGGTAGGCATTGATAAGTTCGATTAGATGGGGAGATAAAATATGCCGAAAAGTTTTATAATATTTATATGGTAGCCCATCGGGGCCTGGGGCTTTCTTAATGGAATTCCTTAAATGCAAACAATTGTTTTTTTGTTTTTTTTGTTTTTTTGGTCAGTGGTGTAAAATGTTCAGAAAGAAAATATCAGCCACTGTGAATAAGCAATTACTGTTGCATATGGTGCACTATTAATACAGCATTTGCAAATAATATTGGTTTTATAGATAGACTATGAAAATCACAGGAAGAAACAAAGTGAATTACATTCTCAACACCTGGAGCAAATATTTTGTAAACACTGACAGTACACTTTCAAGTACTGTAGAAAAGCAAATCAGTTGGGTACCAGCCCTTGTATTCACTTGTTCTGTCTCTGTATTAAATACAAGACTTCAGCTTCACTGCAGAGCCACCTTTTTAATATACAAAGACATATAAACCAATTTCTTTCTAAAGAAACTCTTTAACCCTAATTATGAATGTGACAGAATACCCAGAGCAGATTGTGATTAATTTGTCTTATTTAATAACAAAGAGCTGCAAAAAGAAAATATTCAAGTAGAAGCAATCCTCATACTGAAGAAGGTCATTTTAATCACTGCAATATCAGATGCCAAAGGGTCATGGAATAGATTTGTATGCAGACATATGCATTTTTATAATGTTTGAAAGCATTTTGCTGCACTTTGTAAGGTCATGCCTTATTGAGAATCAGCTTTCCTGCTTTGACAGAAATATTTTTATTGTAAGATCAATCAATTTACTAGCATGGCTGTCCCCTTCATGATTTAGTATGTAGAATGGATACTGGCTTGACTTACAAAGACCGATTTCAATGTTATCAGAAGCTTATAACATGCCTAATGATGCTGAATATTAGGATAATATAGTACATGTATATGACACTGAGGGAGAAAATATGGGATAATGCAATTATTAATAAAAAGAAAAAACAATATTCTTGCAGCACTCACTAATATTCTAACAATATGCTGAATGGATTGCATTGTGTTGTGCAACTGTAAGATTTCACAGATTGATATTGTTGTCAATATGTGACAAAAGTAATGTGTGTATATTTTCTTTTTAGTTTTACGCTAATGAGTAAGATTTACACTCCAGGGAAATGACTTATCTGTTCTGGTAATCTTGCTTTAAGGGCCTGGTGTTTTGAAGACAATAGGTAGAACAAACTTTTCCTACCCTCTGATCCAGGTTATATGGTGCAGCAGTCTGAGTGTCCTGCTCCCCTGGGCCTCCCAGGTATAGTATTACTGAGGCTGATTAATTCTGCAATGAGATTGTGAAACTGAATGAGTTTAGGATGAGCACAACTGCTTCTGTGTTTCTTTTTGCTGGTAGCCCACAAGAGGCTCAACATAGTAATGGGATTATCAAAATTTGCAGTTTGAACCCAGAGAGGATATTTCTAGGATCCATGCTTAGTGATTGGTGGAATGCTGATAAGGGCTAGCTGCAATGAATTTAAGGCACATGCCTGGTGTAAAGTCAAGTAAACAGTCCCTTTAAAACACACCATTCTCTGATTGTTCTCACCCCTTCCCTCCTTAAACCCCTTTAAAATAAACTCATCCCATATTTTGGGATGGAAAGCCACAGCTTTTATTACAAATGAAGTAATGTTACTGTTTAAACTAGATATAACTCTTACATCACAAATTTCCACATGATTTCCACATGATAAAAAATGCTTGGCTCAATAACACCATAACAGATGTGCCTGCAGTGCCAGCTACCTTAGATGGGCATGTGCTAGCAGGCACCTTAGCTCCACCCAACTCCTGGCATCCACCCCAGAGAGTTCAAATAACAGTCACCACTGGCTTAGTGCGTGGTGATAGTGCGTGGATTGTGTGTTAAATGAAAGACATTATTGTGGATCTCACAGGCTTCTAATGTGCAAAGGACTAACATAAAATGAATCTGCACTCTTCATTCATTTCTACCACTCAAGGATGTATAAGTGACACTATGGCTCATTTACTTCCGCAAGTGCAGTTGCAGTCCCACAATTCCTGTCTTTTGAATTGAGTGAAGGCACTTCTGAGTACTCACACCCCCTCCCTCTCTGTGCAGGAGCAGCTGCTCTAACTGGCTGCAGACCTCCCAACATTTGAAAAATGAAAAGAGAGACAAAAAGATTTGGTGCGTGAAATGGCGGGATCAGAAGCAAAATGTGCTATACCCTCATACTGTACTACCTAAGGAAAACAATATAGTAACTTCTACATATAAAATACAAATACAGAGAGAAGGCAGTCAGTTATAAGTGAGTTATAACTATGTACCAGTGTTGCCCCCCTATACACAGTGCCCCCAATGGCCCAATAGACAGTACATACACAGTGCCCCCATAGACAGTACCCGCCATACACAGTGCCCCCATAGACAGTACCCCCAATACACAGTGCCCCCAAAGACAGTACCTCCCATACACAGTGCCCCCAAAGACAGTACCCCCCCATAGAAAGCGCCCCAATTAACCCCCCAAGCACCCCAATCTATTACAGAAATGTGGGACATTCATTGAACTATCTGGGACAGCAGGATGTGCTATTAAAACCGGGACTGTCCCGTGGAAAGCGGGACAGTTGGGGGGTATGTGGCTGTAATGTTCAGCTACACAAAGAGCAGCACCATCAGCTACCTATCAGTAGCACAATGTAGTCAGAAACTAGGGGTGAATGTAAGGTGAGTGTAAGAAAGGGTTACTGATAAGAATTACTGAACATAATGATATTCACAATAAGAAGGCAGTTTTCTCACTACACACAACACCATAAGTCACTCCAGGAACCAAATTGATCTGGCAGGGAAGGAAGGTCAGTTTGGGCTTAGAAAAACTATGCTGCGTGCTGATTGGCCCTTGCTAAGGTGTAGAAATCCTTAAAGGCTCTCATAGGCTGAGCAGCAAGCTCTTCAGATATGCAGTTAGCTCCTGCAGTCCCAGACTCTTCAAATACAAACAGACACTAAGGGGTATATTTATCATGCTGTGTAAAAAGTGGAGTGAAACATTACTGGTGATGTTGCTCATAGCAGCCAATCAGATGCTTTGCTTTGATTTTCTAACTGTAGAAATCTAATTGCTGATTGGTTGCCCTGGCAACATCACCATTAATGCTTCACTCCGCTTTTTACACAGCATGATAAATATGCCCCTAACTGTAACTCCTGCTGTCCCAATTCAACAGCCGTCCTGACAAAATGTGAGGCAGCTGCAGTAATTTTATTGAACTGGGTGCAATTATTGCAGTAGGTGCAGCACAATTGCACAAAGTGCATCACCCTTTGGGACCACAAGATGCTGGAATTCTGGGAAAATGCTCCATCGTGGGAAAAAACTAAATTGCACTTGCAGTGCCTTACAGACTATTCCTACCCTATTGCATGCGGTATACTTGTTTTTTTTTTTGGAAATGACAGGTCAGTCTAGATATGACTAGCTCTTTTATGCACAAAAGCAGAGGTATATGTGTCCCAATACCTAATGTGTAATGAAAAGTGTATATTTCTATCTAGCACTTCCGCATCCTAACAAGGATTTTGAGCTTGACTGATACTTCAGGGAATACCATTTCCTTAGTGCATCTGTTAATATACTATTTGTAATTAAGCTGATAAGACAGAACCAATATAGGTGACCCTAAAATAGAGCAAAATCTTAAAATAGCCAAAGGAGTAATCACAAATGTAATAATCCTGTCATCTCTTAACACAAAACTGTCACTAATGAGAAGAGCGAATACTGAGCTGCTCAGCAAGGCCACCAAAGTTTCAATAGAATAGGATATTTAGCAGGAGGTGTTAATGATGCAGCAAACTGTGGAAATTAAATTCTCTAATTAAAATCCATCTTATAGCCCACTATTTACAGTAGTAGTCAAATCAAACATCACTTGAAAGAATCAGGCTAAATTTGTTTGTTTTGTATTGCATTGTTATTATATAGAAATATAGAAATTAGCAGTGATGAGCAAAATTTTTCACCAACAAAATTTTACCTGCAAAATTCCAGGTTTCACTATAGGCAAATGTTTTCCCAAAAGTTTTCTGCGGCATGAAAAAAAATGTCCATTGTCCATTTTTTGAGTGGAAAAACACTCATTGACTTCAATGTATTTTGTGTCAAATATAATGCAGCAAAAAAATCACCACAGACTTCAATGCATTTTGCACGAAAGGAAAAAACTGTGAAAAAGAACAGATTCATTCATCTCTAAAAATTAGAAACATTCAGTTACTGTCCTTTTATAGCAGTAACAAAACATGTAAAATATTTAGGGATGTTTTTTATGTGGGTTTTGGTGGGGTTTACTGACAATGATCTTAGGTGAGTAAAAAAATTGAAATCATCCGCTCTGAGCATTTTTAATTTTCATGGGATTCTTATGAGAATATAGACCTCATTTGCAAAGTGCAAAAAAAAAAAAAGGCAGCAATCGCCCATTTTTTGCACTACAGCCTTCATCAGGGCCCTATATTTACTTCTGCCTTAGGACAGGGCAGAGCACTGCTCTCTGCACTGAGCATTGGATTTTTAATCTAGCACTTAATGCAGAAAGCAGCAACCTGGGGCTCACTCTTGTGCCCCATAGTGCTCTTGTACTTGTGCCCCCAGGATAGTAAATTATTCTTTATGTCATCTTGACTCTTATTGCCTATTTAAAGAGTATGGTGGTTAGTTTCTCTAATTAGTTATTAGAAAGCAACAGTATTTTTACCATCTAGTCTATTATATTATGGGAATAGAAACATACATACATGCACAGACAACACTACATGTGCATATGAGCACAACTACAAAAAGAGAAGCTTGCAACCATCTCTCTTATGTGAAAAATAAGGTTTAAAGCCTAGGGAGATTAGCAGCTGCTTGTTTCCAAGGTACACTGCTTCCTTTCTCAGCATCCTAATAATTTATATTCTACAACAGTACTGTATTACACTGATCTTGGCATAGCCATATAAAACAGACACATTGATTTCTAGGTGTAGTACATTGTGTTCCAGAGGCACCGTAAGGGAGAAATGTAGATCTTTTTCACATTTTTAGTGGCTTTTTGCCAGCCCAATTAATAATGCAGTTTACATGAGTGTGTATGTATGTTTGTTCAGATAAAGCAATTCACAAAAAGGAAGAAAATGAAAATAATTAAAGATTATGCATTTATATTTTCATGAACAACAAAATAAGCTACTTTTCATTTATACACCTGACTAAAAAGTCAAGATGGTGCATTCACAATACCCCACACAGTGTGCAAAGTGCAAAAATCAGGCTGTACCTAAAATGGAGATCGGCCTATGTTACGTTCAATTCCAATGGGTATGCTGGGGAGGCACTTTCTAAGCATTTACTGCATTGCTTTCTACTTTCTACTTTTTATGCTAAAATAATTTTGCTTCACTGAGAAAATTAATTTCATGCCTGTATCCAAATCTTAATTTATTGGATCTCTATCTTGAATAAAAATACACAGTTTACATATTTTGAGGGTAAGTTGAATGGTTTGATGGAAGAACACTGCTATTTACCGCTGAATTCTAGGCTTCTCAACCCATGACCACAAATTTAAACCATCACCAACAGTTTATACAGATGAGATCTGAATATTTTCATATGGGTATCCATATGAAAATATTCAGATTTTTTTCTTTTCTGTTGCTCCACTCTTACCTTATTTATTGTACATAGCATAGGTTATATACCACTAATCATTTCAGTGGAATTGCCGTGTTGGTTTATACCAATCTATTAAGTTAGTTCCCCTAAACATAAGTACAAGGCATTATTATACAGTATTGTAACCCCTATTTGGCTATAAAATAGTCAAACCCAGGCTAGTATAGGTGTTAGAACATGGGGTACATGCGACTCTCTTAGACAGGATGGCCTTCGCTAATTGGAAGAGGCCTGTGAAGCTGGGGTGTAGAACTACAACTCACTGTAGCTGTGTGAAATGCAATTTAGCAAAGATGGACGCCAGAAGGTCCTTGCAGTTGAACTATAGACAGGTTTATTGTCAGAGACAAATGAATAAGCAGTGTGCATCCATAAACCAGTGTGCCTCCTCTCTTGTTGTCCTCAGAGTATTACTATCATTTACCAACTGTATGTGAGTATATGCAATAGCATATACTCACATACAGTTGGTAAATGATAGTAATACTCTGAGGACAACAAGAGAGGAGGCACACTGGTTTATCCCACCTCCTTTAGAGTCTGGGCAGGGTAAATGCACCTGGTCAGCTTGGCATCCCTTTGGAAGCAGTCAGGATAGATACCTCAGTCCTCATGTTGAATACCTCTAGCTTTAAGAGTCCTACAGCCGACTGTGGATCAGGGTCTAGATACTGCCTGTCTCCTATGTCTTAACCCTGGCCCTATGCTGAGGCAACATTGCCTGTATGGAAGAATACTTTCATCTACTTTCCTTGGTGGAGCCGAAACTGCTCTTGCTTCCTTCTCTCTCTATCTCACTTTCCTAGAAAGTGCTCTACAAGAGTAACTATCTAACTGGTCCTTGTTCATGGGGTCCCTGTTCCCGACTTCTCTAGAGCAGATGGTGA
This sequence comes from Xenopus tropicalis, assembly GCF_000004195.4. NCBI lineage: Eukaryota > Metazoa > Chordata > Amphibia > Anura > Pipidae > Xenopus > Xenopus tropicalis. The sequence goes on along the minus strand of NC_030678.2, from coordinate 61,758,819 downwards.
CTCTAGGGCAACAATGGCTTTACTGGGGCCTTGTTCTGATCCCAGGCTCAGTGGACCTTCACCTGAGACACTGAGGCAGCCAAAGAGGAAGCCACACCCTCCTGCTAAACACTATATGAGAGTGCAAGAGGTGTGGTGAACCCAAATAACCAATGAGGTATAGGAAAAGGGATAAACTAGATACATGGGTCTTTGCCCAGTAACAGCAAAAATAAGGAAGTAGTAGGGTTTAAAGCCAAAGGGCAGTTTAACCCTATGGTTCCCTGCAGTACATTACAATATATAGAAAAACTATAAGTTCCATGCAGGATGCTGTCACTTTGCAGAGCGATTTGACAAAATTGGAAAACTGGGCAGTAAAATGGAAAATGAGGTTTAATTTGGACAAGTACAAAGTTATGCACTTTGCACTTTAGAATTTATCTATCTACTAAATGGTAGTGTGGGGGGGATCGATGATGGAAAAGGTTCTAGGGGTTTTTGTAGATCTCTAATTCCAGGCAGTGTCATTCTGTGGCTACTAAAGCTAATAAAGTGCTGTCTTGTATAAAAAATGCCATTGACTCAAGGGATGAAAACATATTTTTGCCTCTTTATAGGTCTCTGGTAAGGCCTCACCTTGAGTATGCAGTGCAGTTTTGGGCTTTTTGGGGATTTTGTTCTTTTTTTCTCATAAAAATGATCAGTGCCCCAGAGTCCACCAGAGTCCAAAATTTTTTTTGTTCATGTTTTTTATGTTGGGTTAAAAACAAAACAAAACACTGTTCTTTGACTTCAGCTTATTTTTCCGCTTTTTCTTCTTCTTAGTGCTCCCCATTTTCTAACCAGATCGTTAGATATGTTTTACCTATGGATACTTTAGCTATGTATAAGAGCATAAAGTTTTGTTATAATGATCTTATATTTACTGCTGTACATGGGGGACATTATATAATGTTTACGTATATTTTCAGATTAAACTATCTTTAGATATAGGCCTTTACATGGAAATATCTCTGCCTGGAATTTCCCTCTTCCCCCTCCCCAGAAAAATTCTCCAACTCTTCACTAATTGTTAGCAATTGACTGCAGACAGTAGACAGCGCACAGATATTTGGACCTTTACATTTCCTTTGTCTTTCTCTATGGTTTGATTACAATATGCTGATGAAAATGTATAGTCTATTTCTGACATTAACGCTTGTTAAAATGATGTCACTGTCTGAGTTGGACACATATTAAAACTCAATAAAAATTTAAAAATAAAAAAAAAGAAGAGGGATAATGGATCCTTAGGTAGGCAAAACACTGACTAGTTGAGTCATTAAAACTTTCATGGGTGTGGAAAATAAAATAAAAAATAAACCATCCTAATATTCTATAGGACAGATCCATAGACAAAATGTAAACAAATGAATGTTTAGTGGCCCGATGCTACTTTCATTAATAAAAAATATATGCAAAATCAACAGAAAATGAGTAGTAGTCTCTGGTAATATTGTTTGCAAGTACATTTCATTAGCTGCAGTTTAGAAAATAATGACTACAATGATCAATTAGTAGGTACTGAATAAAAACAATGTACTTTAGCTAGCCAGTGGAATTTTATCTCTAAATATTCAGGTCATAGTTATTGCTTTTATTACAATGAGTACATTTAATGCAATTTTATTTATTTTATTACAAGCTTATTTGCATGCTTGACTTCCTTTTATTGTTCGGAAGCAACTGGAGTAATATTGCAGAGAACAATGAACAGAGATATTGGTGCTTAAAGAGTTAATAAGGAAAAAAAAAGAAAAGAGAATTACCCTCTTAATACTCTCCTGGAATTCTTGTTTAATTAAATTATGGGGTGCCTTAAGAATCATTTGGGTGCAATAATGAAAATGATATCATTAAATTAAAAATAAACGAGTGCCATAGTTCCATTAGAAAAACTGCTTCAGGTTTACTTTTCATCATATTTTTAATTAAAATTTTGAAAAACTAATTTTATACAAGCAGTAGAATAAAATAGTTCTGAATTAGAGCATTTTGTTATTAAATGAGGGAGATGAAATGCATGAATGCAGAATTTGATGGAAAGGATTTTCTCTTAATAGGATGAGATATCCTCTTAAAAAATTAATACATTAGTGGAATATATTTTGGTCTATTATTTTCTCACTCGTGTGGCTTTGAATGACATAGTAACATAGTAACATAGTAAGTTGGGTTGAAAAAAGACATACGTCCATCAAGTTCAACCATAATGCCTATATATAACCTGCCTAACTACTAGTTGATCCAGAGGAAGGCAAAAAACCCCATCTGAAGCCTCTCTAATTTGCCACAGAGGGGAAAAAATTCCTTCCTGACTCCAAGATGGCAATCGGACCAGTCCCTGGATCAACTAGTACTAAGAGCTATCTCTCATAACCCTGTATTCCCTCACTTGCTAAGAATTCATCCAGCCCCTTCTTAAAGTTATATAATGTATCAGCCAACACGACTGATTCGGGGAGGTAATTCCAGAACCTCACAGCTCTCACTGTAAAAAATCCTTTCCGAATGTTTAATCTTCTAAACGGAGTGGGTGCCCTCGTGTCCGTTGGAAGGACCTACTGGTAAATAAAACATTAGAAAGGTTATTATATGATCCCTTTATATATTTATACATAGTTATCATGTCACCTCTTAAGCGCCTCTTCTCCAGTGTAAACAGACCCAACTTGGCCAGTCTTTCTTCATAACTGAGACTTTCCATACCCTTTACCAGCTTAGTTGCCCTTCTCTGGACCCTCTCTAACTCAGTAATGTCCCGTTTGAGCACTGGAGACCAAAACTGAACAGCATATTGTAAGATACTTTTTCACCCCCCAAAAAATATTAATCAATCAGAATTTAGCAGCTCACAACCTGCCCAAAGGGGTGATAATGCACTGGGTATTTTGTCATCTTAAAATGCCCTTCCATTGCAGTGCATTTAAATTGCATGAGCTCAAACAGATTAGCACTGTAATGGGCACTTTTTTCACCTGTGTTTTCAAATGAGAGTGCTATTGCCTTAACTCTTCTATATTAACGAAGACTTCCCTCTGGTTGAGAGTATCCAACCTTTCTCTTTAAGTTCCTGTAATATATGATATATTTTGGAAAAAAAATTATTCCGGATGTAGGGATAGTAGGAAGCGGTGGCACATACTTGATTGTCTGTGCTCTTACAATGTAAATGTATCTCAGCTTTTCCAATGTATCCAGGGATGCCCTTATATGTCTGTAAGTAAAACATTAGCTTAGAAAAAAGAGGAAGCTTGAATCATTGCTTGATCAACTCTAAGCACACGTCACACATGGGCAGTTGGGATGGCAGTGATCCTCTCATAGAGGACTGTAGGTGATTAATATGCCTGTCTCATGCGACAGCCATTTCCAACTAATTTAAATCCTCTGCTTTTACAGGTGTTGATAGATCGCTGGTACCAGATCGCTGGTATCATGCTATTTTTATGGGCATGAATTCCCTTTTATTCTTCTTAATGCTAACACAGTTAATACATGTTAACACACATATTTACACAGAGTTAATTACTTACTTGATTTTAACCCTTTCACTGCCAGCCGTTTTGAACAAAGTGGAACTTCTACTGCCAGACAGTTTTTGAACATTTTGCACTGCTTCACTTTAGGGGCTTTTCCTAGGGGGGACTTTTAGTTTACTCAGGAAAACTAGATATCGTTTTTTTCAGGACAACCTAAGCTTTCAAAATATGGTGGAATTTTTGTGTAATTCCAATTCTGTAACAAGATATAGGCTTCTAAATGTCTAAAAAATGAAAAAAAAAATAATATTTTCCATAATATAAACACATACACCAGAAACAAAAATTATTTTATGCACAAAAATACAACTTATTTGGAAAGTCCCATGTCTCCTGAATGTGCCAATACCAAATATATATAGTTTTATGGAGATTTCTCACTGACATAGGTCAAAAACTCCCAGCAGTACACTACCAAATTTCCAAAGCTCTCCAGAAAGCCGCATACTTTAGATTTCAAGGTCACAAATTCCACTAACATAAGGTTTATCCCAGAAAATTATACATTTTTAGAAAGAACAGATTCTGTGGAATCCAGAATAGATAGATCTGCCTGTCTACTACAAACTACCAAGTTGTAATGCTTTCCTAAAGTTATTAGTTTTTATCAAAATTTGTGAAATTTCTTAAAAATCGCTTCAAAGCTTCCTGTCTATAGTATCTTATCTCCTACAGGTCATAAAGTAACCAGATAAAACACCCTAAATTTGGACGCCAGGGGTCCACTGAACATTTTGATGCCCAATATGTATAGGTTTACCTAAGTATGTGGCATGTAGGGGCCCCAATGTGAACATACCCCCATATGATCTATCATTTCTGTCATTCCAGCTTCTGCAAAATCAACACATTTACATCCTTTTGTGTGGGATAACGCTACTAAAAAGTACGCTCACCCCAGAAAGCCATATATTTTTGGAAAGTACACATTCCCCTGAATTTAAAATTAGTACCTTTGTCTTTCTACTCCAAAGTACCAAGCCGCAAAGCATTTCTAAAGTTAGCAATTTTGATGATAATTCCAAAAATCCCCTTAAAGCTTCCACTTTGCAGCATCTTATCTCCCACGTATCATTAGGTACCAAGATAAAACACCCTAAATTTCAATGCCAGGGGTCCGCTGAACAGTTTGATGCCCAATATGTATAGGTTTATCTAAGTATGTAGCATGTAGGAGCCCCAATATGAACATACACCATATGATCTGCCATTTCTGTCATTTCAGCTTCTGCAAAATCAACACATTTACATAATTTTGTGTGGGACAAGACTACAAAAAAAGTACGCTCACCCCAGAAAGCCATATATTTTTGGAAAGTACACATTCCCCCGAATCTAAAATGGGCACCTATGTCTTTCTACTCCAAAGTACCAAGTTGCAAAGCTTTCCTAAAGTTAGCAATTTTGATAATATTTCCAAAAAATCCTCTCAAAGCTTCCAGTTTACAGCATCTTATCTCCCATGTATCATTAGGTACCAAGGTAAAACACCCTAAATTTGAATGCCAGGGGTCCACTAATAGGGATGTAGCGAACCTCAAAAAAAAAGTTCGCGAACCTGTTCGCGAACTTCCGCCGAAAATTGCGAATATTCGCGAACTTTGCGAACCCCATAGACTTCAATGGGAAGGCGAACGTTAGAGACCCCAGAATATACCTTGTGCACTCTAATTTCATGGCTTACCTTTACCTAATTCATTAACACATGGCAGTTTTATGTGGGATAGAAACTGCAGAAATATAGGGTTACCCCTGAAAACCATATATTTTTGGAAAGTACACGTTCAGACAAATCTAACATGGGTAAAGAGTCCTTTCTACACCAAAGTACCAATCTGCAAAGCTTTCCTAAAGCTAGTGGTTTCTATGACATTTCAGAAAATCTACTAAAAATGTTGCAGTTTGCCACATTTATCTCACACAATTTCTTGCGTACAAAGGAAAATCACCCCAAATAGGAACACCAGAGGTCCACTGAACAGTTTGATGCCATATGCATAGATTTACCAAACTATGCGGAGTACAGGGGCACCCAAATTAAAATAGTGCATATGAATTTTCACGAATGACGCTCCGGCTCGTGCAGTTTTTGCACCCGGACATAAGACCCCCTAACAGTACATTTTCTGAAAGCACACATTCTGACAAAACAAAAATGGGTAAATACATGTTTCTACTGCAAACTACAAAACTATGCTAAACAGAATGTTTTTTATAACATTTCTGAAAATTGTTACAAAGATTGCCTTTTACCTCATTATGTACCCCCACATTTCACAACGTACCAACATAAAACACCCTAAATATGAACGCCAGGGGTTTACTGAACAGTTTGATGCCCAATATGCATAGATTTACCAAACTAAGTGGGGTACAGAGAAAGCCAAATTGAAATACAGCAGACAAAATGTCCATGTGCAAGACAATAACAAAGAACAATATGAAATGCAATAAAATCGCTAAAATCACAAAAAAACCTCCTAAAATCAATGGGGTTTTTTTTCCTAGTGATATCTGCAGTCAAAATAACAGTTTGAGTATTTTGGCTTGGGCAAATTAGTTTTACAGTCAAAGTCAAGCGAACAACAACTATGCATAAGTGAAAATGCAATAAAATGGCTAAAATTGCAATAAAATGACTAAAAATGCACCAAAATCACAGAAAATGTAATAAAAACACCAAAATAATACACAAAAGGTATTGCACAGTGCGGTTAGCGAATACGCTATCCGCAATGGCAATAAAACAATTTTTTGAGGCTAGAATAAAAACGATGCGATAAAAAAAAAAAAGATTACAAAATTACATAAGTGTGTAAGTGAGTGTATACACATGCCAAAATGTGTTTTGCGTGCATGTGTGTGTATGTGCAAGTAAGTGTGAGTGCTGTAAGTGCTGTGAATGTGTGAAGCCCCCCAATCACCCCCAAAATGTTTGTGTGTGTGCGTAAGTGTGAGTATATGTGTGTATTAGTGTATTATGTGTGATTGTGTGTGTATGTAGCACTAACCTGGGGTCAGAGGAGCTGAAGATCGCAGGAGACGACAGGAGACGCCGGGACAGCAGCTGCAGATGGTGAGTAGCCAGCACAGGAAGTGGGGGGGGGGTGGAGGGGGGAGCGCATGAAGTGAGGGAGGGAGCAGAAAAAGTTGGGCACGTAGAATCTACGTGCCCGACTTTTTCTATGGGGCCCCTGGGCAATCGCGCCCCAGGGGCCACTAGTAACCCCCTCGTTCCCTAGGGGGTCCTTTACTTTGTGATCGTTCTCTGCGCTCAGATGAAGCAGCGAGCGCAGAGAACGAGCGCAAAGTAATGAAAACATAGCTCCTACATGCTCGGCGTTCAACATTTGCCAGCACGTAGGAGCTACGTCTTTGGCAGGGAAAGGGTTAAAGGGCATGTATGAATACAAATAAACAACCCCAAAATATATTTTTAATTAAATGTTTTGTTTGAGCCATATTGTGAACTAGGACCTTTTAAAAAGACACTTAATTTAAACTTCCAATAGTTCAGTGAAATCTGATCATACCCTACTAATAAAAGGTGTTCAGTATACAATTTAAAGAGCTTCATATTGTATTCAGAGAAAGTGAATACAGCACATGTTACTGGGCAAGCACCTCCTCTCAGATGAAACAACAGTAGGCCTACAATTATGTGCATGTAGATATCTCTGAAAATCCACAGAACAGGAGCATTATGAGGAATTAGAAAGGGTCCTAAAGACAGGCAACATTAACTACAGACACAGTGAAAATGACACTTGTACTTTGTCCCACTGCACTGAAAAATATCACAGTTTGTAAAAGCACTTGATATGCAAATATTGCCTGGAACATATGCAATATTGGGCAACTAGCATTGGGTAGTTGTTTGGATAAGACAAGTCACAAAAACGTCAGTTGAGGATGTTTGGAGTACTTTGGCTCCAAATGATTAGGCTAAATAAAAATGTAATTGTTTAAAATTCCAAATTTGCCCTGCATGGCATTGCCCCAAAATCTTTCCATCTGCTATATGCTGTGCAAAGCTATTCATGTTGTGTGTTGATTAGGGATGAGCGAATCTGTTCCGCTTTGCTTCGCCAAAAAATTTGCGAATCTTTCAAAAGATCCGCAAAACGGCAAAAAATTGTCATGCAACAAAAAAAATTGTCACTCGCGACTATTCTTTTGTCGCCCGCGGCTATTATTTTGTCGCTCGGCTATTGTTTCGTCGCCCGCGGCTATTATTTTGTCGCACGGCTATTCTTTTGCCGAACGCGGCTATAATGCTTATTGCATACGCATTATGCAAATGTGATTTTTGTGATACTAATACAAAACACTGTTTTAATAAAAATCTTATTATAAGGTTTAGCCATCAGTTATAATAACTGATGGATAGAAAGACTTAAACAGAACATTGAACACACAACAACACACAAAAACATTGTAAGAAAATAGTATTCTACACTGTGCAAATAGATTTTCCAGTTTTTTATGTATTCCTAGCTTTTTGTATCATGAATTGTTAATGTAAAATGGTGTTTTGTAGTTCAGAGATTAGGGTCTCATATGAGTTTCAGAAAAGCTTATTTGTAACAGAAAAAAAGAGTAAAACAGTGATTCTTTGTAAGACTGCCAAGTACTAGCATCAAAACTTTGCACAGATATCCACTATGAATTTCTTTCCAAAGTTAATCTTCAAGCAAACATGAAACTGTAGTTGCTGTTGTTATATCTATCTTATTTTAGTGTCATTGATTTTGTTCCTTATTCTTCTGTATTTGCTTTGTATTTCACTAGGCTATCTCGTGGGAAGATTTTACATGGGGTTACTGAAGCAGCAAGTGCATGTTTATTTGTTACACACAATATTGTACGAGATAAGGTATGGATGAATAATTCATAGCCGTATCAAGACAATAACATGCATGCTGCACCAAGTGGAGCATGTTCACCTCAGGTACACAGTGGGAAGGTTTGGGGTCTGACCTAGAAAGCCAAGAGAATTTCTAAATCAGGAAATAAATAAAGCTTCTTTCATATAACTGCCTTAAAAACATCCAGCTGCAAATTTTGTCTACAAACTGATAGCAAGAAATATTAAATTTTAAATTCAGTTAGTTTAGTTAAATATAAAATATTGTTTTTTAAGGGCCTCTGAATGTGTATTTTTCTAGTTAAGTTAAACTACAGCTCTTTTTCCTTTTATGCATTTCTTTTCTCCATACTTCATATATTTCCTCCATTCATTTCCATGTGTCACAACAGGAGCAGTGAAGTTTATGAGGTTTACAGGTTGTTCCCAAAAGTGGAAATATCAAAGTGATACTTGTAGGCCCCTTATTTCACAAATACTGATTAAGAGAGCAATTGATTATGGTGCTAAAACTGGTTATAAAGTTACACCTGGAAAAATAATTGCCTCAATGAATCAGCATCAGTAGTCCATGAAACAATCAAGTAATGAAGAAAACATCCACAGAAGAGCAGTGAGAATAAATCAATTAACAGCATACAGCCCAGGTTCCCCTAGAAGCATTAGATGGTACGAGTGCTTTGGATAACAAGCGCTATGGATAACTCTCCCACTGGCAATGGTGTGGCAAATACATTCGCTAAAAAAAGTCTGTTACTGATTCTTGTCTAGCAAAAATGATGAATATTGTAGCCTTTGAAAAGCAGCAACAGGAGACAGTTTAGCACAGTCATCAATTCATTGGAAACAGGCAGGCAGAGTGGACACTGCATTGCCTTACAATGGCCCTAGCTGGGCATTGTCAGTAGCCCATAAAATATTTTTGGCAATAATCCCAAGGAATGGTATTTAGAAGAAGGTACCCCCCATTACATTTTACTACTGTAAAGTTATTTAGATCTATGGATTGTCCCAGTAATGTCACTGACCTTATAAACTTCCAATTGCATTTGTAGACTCCTATAAGCCTTTGTGTGGTGCAGGACCAAGCACAGTATCTATCAGGTCCAACTCAACTTTACTCACTTCCTTTTTTTAGATGGTGTCAGTCTCATGATGTATTTCCCAACCCTTAAGGTGTCACCTCTCATTGGGATTGTCCAATTAGAAAATAAATGAAACTGTCCTTGACAATGATATATTCTAAGATCTCATAGGGGTTTTTGCTTTATGGAAAAGGTAAAGTTATTCTGTCCAGGGCAGCTTCACACCATTATTCAGGTGCATGACTTCCCCCTCTGCTTCACAGTTAGTTAATCCCTATTTGGTGCTCTTTCCTTGATTCTTCAGCTCCTTTTCTATTGGATTATGTATAGATGAGTGATTATTATAAAGGTGTACGCATTTACAGCCATTCATAACTATCCATGAAAGATGGGATAATGGTGGATTGTGGCTATGAGGACATGCAGACTCCTGAATGTCAGAGAATATCATAATAAGGTATGCATTTTTTTTTTAATATTTTTGTACTTAGTACAGACAGTGTTTCTTCCAGTTTGTATGGATTTTACCTCTAATGAAGCAAAACCAACCCATCATAGCAGCATATATTTGTGTGAGTGGGCATCTATACAGGTATGAGATCTCTTATCCGGAAACCCGTTATCCAGAAAGTTCCAAATTACGGAAAGGCCATCTCCCATAGACTCCATTATAAGCAAATAATTCTAAGTTTTAAAAATTATTTTCTTTTTCTCTGTAATTATAAAACAGTGTCTTGTACTTGATCCCAACTGAGATATAATTAATCATTATTGGCAAACAATCCTATTGGTTTTTTTTTTTAATATTTAAATAATTTTTTAGCAGACTTAAGTTTTGGAGATCCAAATTACGGAACAATAATTTGTGTTTGTGTATTAGTCTATATTAGCACTAATGTAACTTTTTTCACAACTTTCCCTACCTTCCTCCATTTAGTCTTCAGGTCAACAAGAAATAATAAACCTGTACAGTGGACATATAGTACCCATTCATTATCCACGGGTTCATTAATACTAATAAAATACTCCCTGGAGGAACAGAATGATAAAGGATCACGCTGTTCAGCATGCAAAAAGGTACCTACCCGCTTCACCCTAATGCTACTTTTTCTAGTGAGGAAATATACTGGCATACCAACCCACTAAATGCAGGAGGGCATGAGAGATACACCAACTGATATCAAGTATTTCAGTTCCTTTCAAAAAGAAGGCAACACTTGAACAAATTAGATCTTTATTTTTCCTATTAAGCAAGTATATATTGGTTTAAAAAAAAATCAATAAATGCTATTTGCTGACTGATGAGTTAGCAGAGCTAAAGTAACTCTTACAACATACATGTCTCATAAAGCCAGCAAGTGGCAGTATGAGGGCCAAAATAATGTAAAAAAAAGGCACTACAGACCCATGACAAATGCCACACTGCCCTGAAATAAAATTTCTAACTTTGCTTCCTTATTTAGAATTTTGTACATTTTTCAATAATGTTTATGGCAGCTTGCTGATCCCAATTGATTGTACTTGGGTTTGTACTGGGTACTTTAAACATTTTGGAACCTCAGATCCTTTCTATTATCATGGTTTGTGCCCATGGAGTTTAATGTCTAAAAATGCCTTAAGCAGGCCAGATGAACAGATATAGGGGCCGAATCACTAAGGGTCGTTTACGCTTATCACATAGTTTTTTGTGTTAAAAAGCATGCGATAAATAAGTACCAATTCATCGAAGTATTTTTGCATGCATTAACATGTCGCATGCGCAAAAAAACGCATTATCACAAAATGTTATTTTTATTGCATTGCTGTAATTATCGCAAAGAAATAATACTAACGCATGATTCACAAATACATATGAAGCGATTAACGTGTAAAATGTGGCGATAATTACTGTGAAACTTAATGCCTCCCAGGAAGAGGCGTTACTGAACAAAACTGCAGCTGGTGATTGTCTGTGGTGACAAGATGGAGTTTGCAGTCAAAGTATGTGATCTTCCTAGAGTGATGCATGCTTGTGTTTTCAGGGAAATGGTAATTTTCAGAACAGTAGTTTTCAGAAAGTAACTGCTACGTGCATAATAGCATGCGCTAATATTGCGTGCGGCAAAAAATATTGCACACAGCGGAAGTTATCGCACATGCGTTAAAATATCGCTTAAAATCGCTCATCGCCAGACAAATAACTCCAAGAACATCGCTTCTTAATTCAGACAAGTGCCCTTTTAGTGAATCAATCATTAACTTGCAAAAAATAAGAAGTGATAATATTTTTAACGCATGCTATAAATCGTTTTTTAACCTTTAGGGCTCTGGCACACGGGGAGATTAGTCGCCCGCAACAAAACCCCCTGTTCGCGGGCGACTAATCTCCCCGAATTGCCATCACCTGCCATTCCAGCGGCGAAAATGTAAGTCGCCGGTGGGATGGCACACACGGCGGCGTGATTTTGGCGAATCGCCGAAAAAGCCTCGCGAGGCAGCTTCTGCGATTTGCCGAAATCGCGCCGCCGCCGGTGGGATGGCAGGTGATGGCAACTCGGGGAGATTAGTCGCCCGCGAACAGGGAGTTTTATCGCGGGCGACTAATCTCCCCGTGTGCCAGAGCCCTAAGTGAATCGGCCCCATAATGTGTAACACAAATCTGGTCATCCATAATGACACAATTGATACAAATTGACTTATGCTAAAATGCACAGTCACTCACTCCAGTCCACTAACCAAACTGAGTGATCAGTTGACTTTATTTTCTCAGCAGTGCAGCTGCTGGGTAAAAATAAAATGTTAAAGTTTTCCATAGGATAATCATTGGCATGCATTCTGTTTCCTCAAAAAATATCAAATTTTTTTCACAAGGGAAAAAAGCACAACGAAAAATATGCACCCTCCCTAATGCTTAATATTATTGTGTTGTATGAAATGTCTTGCTTTTACAAAAAAATGCTTCTATATTGGTATATATTGTTTATCAATAATTATTTTTAGAGCACTCTGTTTAGGAGCAATGTATACTGTAGGCCCTCCAGTGGGCCCATCCTTCTTCTAGAGAAGGGCTATATTTCCATCCTGCCATTTTCTTCCCCCATTCTCACCCTACCACCCTAAATGTGCTGATCCTAAAAATAAATAGAACTAGGTAGCTCAGATCAGAACCTTTAAATTCCTCCTCACATCTATCTGCCTATGTATCCGATGCAGCAAAATGCACTTCATGCAACTGGGCTATCTGCAGTAACATTAGATGTAGCTACACAGTGGAACGTTATGCTATATATCAGTGATCCCCAACCAGTGGTTAGTGAGCAACACGTTGCTCCCCAACCTCTTGGATGTTGCTTCCAGTGACCTCAAAGCAGGTGCTTATGTTTAAATTCCTGGATTGGAGGCACATTTTGGTTGCATAACAACCAGTTGTACTGCCAAACAGCCTTATTTAGGCTGCCAGTCCACATAGGAGCTACCAAAAGGCCAATCACAGCCCTTATGTGGCACCCCAGGAACATCTTTCCTGCTTGTGTTGCTCCCCAATTCTTTTTACATTTGAGTGTGGGTTAAAAAGGCTGAGGATCCCTGCAATATATTAATCCAGACAGTGCCTGGTCCTCAGTTCTAAGGGTGTTCACTTTATAGTTGCTATTTTCGGCTTTTAGTTAACTCAGGGGCATTTAGAAAGTAGATTCAAGACATTTAATCAGCCTAAACCATATTTTATATCTATATCAAGGTGGTGACGCTGCACATCATTGTTTGTATTTCTGTCACTAATTCTACTGTTGTATTAGCACGTCCTTTTTGACATTTTAATAAAGATATTAGCATTTTGTGCCCAGCAGTTTGACCTTTGCTATAAGATTACAGAAGTGCACCTCCTGCACTCAATCATTCTGTTTATCTTTATATCAGTCTCTCTATAGGGGTCATTTATACCACAAGTGCAATTGAAATTTTTGCATTTTTGAGCACAATTGTTTGTTACCCACAATTCAGCATTTTTTTTTATGATGAACCCAGCATAATTGTCATTGCCAGGGGGAACTGCACTGGATTTTTTCTGGTTGGGAACCCTGGAGCTACCACCTGGTTTGGAGGTGGTTTCCCTGCATAGGAACAGGATGTAGGAAGACCACCTTAGGGGCCCACAGCCATGATACACCAGAAGCTCCTGCTCTCCTATCTGAGGTCTGCAACTCACTGACAGGACGGGGGCCCAGCTAATCATGTAAGTGTATAATGGCTGGGCTCCCTAACACCTAAAAAGCTACGAAGCTCGAGATGGCCGCCATCCCCCATGCCGGCCCCAGGACCAGGACTGGGTAGGTGGGGGCTCCTCAGGTTTTTTCCTGGTGTCCCGTTGGCCCACTCTGACACTGCTCCTATATACAGTCCTAGAGAAAAAGTTAAGGTCTAATGATAAGGCCTGATGGTCTGATTGGATAGGCCATTTAAAGAACTCTTTACTAAATATTTAATGAAATTCACCAAAGACTACAATTAGTGATGAGCAAATTTTTTCGCCAGGCATGAATTCGCAGCAAACTTCCGCATTGCGCCATTGGCAAATTGTTTCGGGCAACTTCCGTGAAAATTCACCACGGAAAAATTGTGCGACAAATGCGTTTCGCAAGTTTTTCACCATTTCGCGAATTTTTTGCCATTTGACGAATTTATGCCGAAACAGGACGGATTCACTCATCACTAACTAAAATAATTACTACAAGCTCAGTGTTAAGCCAGCCTGTGGAAATCAGTTATTTAAAGTAACATTACTGCATATACAACAATAGATTGTAAAGCAGCTTTAATAAACATGAAATAATTTTAGAGTTTTACTGTAAGCTATATTACATGAAAACTGGCAACTGTTTTAAATGGATTTGTACATTCAATACTGTACATAGCTACTTCACAGCTCTGTGCATTGATTTGCAGTAGTTGCACTTTGCCTTAACAGTATCTAGACAGTATATTTTCAAAGTATTAATCATATAAATATAGTTTAATATACATTATCCTAGAACACATATTATTGAGTTACAACGACAAGCATTTTACATGGTAATTTTTTAAAGCTAAACACAAGCACCCATGCATTCATTCTAAATTAAATGATAGTTTACAGATCCTTAGAATCCTCACAAGCATTTTCAACAAAAGTATAGATCTTTTTATTCCACAGTCGACACTGCAATTTTATCCATAAAACCCTAGTTTGTCCTATGAGATATCACAGTTCAGAAAAATACATGTTTCTTCAGGCCCAAACAAAGACAGCAAGGCTTTGAATAGTGGATCAATGTAAATATAAATATTTCAGTCAGTCTAAAATCACGTAAAAGGTTAAACTTCATGTTAAACTTCACTGGCATAGAATATGTCTGTTTTTTTATAATCTGAATTGCTATGTTACTTTCAATGGGGTGGCTTTATGTGAACTTCTGATTTAAAATGCCCTTTGTTCATTCGGAATATACTTGCAAAGTGAAATTACAAGATGCCTATAGAGCTTTTAGTTACAAGAATCTGTCACAGCTTAGAACACTCAAGATGATCTCCTGGGGTAGCATAATTACATCACATTCAATAGGTCTTAGAGGATAGCATTATACTGAAGTTCTGAGCAGTCTTAGAACAAATACATTAGAACAGTAAGGGTGACCGTTAAGGCTGTTAGTGTATTAGTATAGGTGGGCTTATTAGAATACATATAAAAAATACAACAATTGCACTAATACAAACATATTTTCTTAAGGAAACCATTGTAAAAGTACATGAACCACAGCATTTTAAGGTATCCAATCAATAAGCTATTTTTAAAAGTACATTGTGTCCCCTCCGTCACTTTCTGAATTACTGCAGTTTATGATCCTTTAATTGTTTTAATGGCCTGGTTTCATGGGCAACTGACTAGTGGTTAGAAGTCAGTACTGACCAAAGAAGTCAGAAGATTATTTTGATTATTAGTGTCTGGCAAGAACTGTGGGCACTGGCATAATACAGTTGGAATAAAATTCTAATAACTAGTGATGAGCGAATCTGTTCCGTTTCGCTTCACCGAAAAATTCGCAAATCTTTCAAAAGATCCGCGAAATGGCGAAAAATTCACGAAATGGTGAAAATGTTGTGCGGTAAAAAAAATTGTCACCCGCGACTATTCTTTTGTCGCCCACGGCTATTATTTTGTCGCATGGCTATTCTTTTGTCGCCCGCGGCTATTATTTCGTCGTACGGCTATTATTTTGGCACCCGCGGCTATTATTTCGTCATGCGGCTATTCTTTTGACGCTCGCGACTATTCGTTTTTGACGCCGGCGACAATTTTTGGACGTGTGGCAAATTTTTCTGCGCCAAATTTTTTTAACCATTTCGCGAAACAATCCGCCAATGGCGGAACGCGGAAATTCCATGCAAATCCATCCCTGGTGAAACATTTTGCCCATCACTAATAATAACCCCCTGAACAGTACAAGTATCATATTTGAATGGGTGACTAAACAAGGTGTAATGTTCACTAAGGTAGGTAAGTGAGTATATTGCAATGCAACTGGCATTTTTGCATTTTTGAGCACAATTGTTTGTTACCCACAATTCAGCATTTTTTTTTTTACGATGATCCCAGCATAATTGTCATTGCCAGGGGGAACTGCACTGGATTTTTTTCTGGTTGGGAACCCTGGAGCTACCGCCTGGTTTGGAGGTGGTTTCCCTGCATAGGAACAGGATTCAGGATTCAAACTCGCGTTTTAATGAATCGGCCCCCAAGGTGTCAATTGCTGTTATAACTAAAATCACTGATAAGTCTGCAGAAATGTTGGGATTTAGTGAACAAGAAAGTCTCTTTAACTGACCTACGTGATCCAGGTGATGTTAATCGACAATTGAATTTTTTGATGCGTAAGGAGGGTAATTTAAAATGCTGTGCTGCTGCACTAATCCAATATCTAAAAGTAAAAAGGATTCCATGAGAGCTGCATGTTCCAATGTCACCTATTTTGTGTAAAAATGACCCAGTATATAAAGAGAGTGGTATATGATACTGAATAGATTCTCTATGGACCGTATGACTCTCACTGTCTGTCATTATTTACAGTCAGCAATCCAACAGGTCCAGCAGCAGGTCACTTCCGTAAAGGTGAAAAGGATAATAGATGTGGAAACTGTCCTGTCCGGATTCCATGTGATGGTTGCACAATATGGGCCTGATTCACTAAAGTGCGATAAAAATTATTGCACGTTTTTTTGCGTTAACTTTGTCGCGATAATTAGCGCACAATTCACCATTGTATTATGCGCTAGTTTTAACGCATGCAATAATTTCTGCGCTGAAAAGAATACGATCGCATGATTCACTATAACTTTGGCGCGCTAAATATCACATTCGGCTATGCAAAAATTAACTCCTACTACAGGCAGGCGAAAAATTATAGAAAAGTACAGTAAATGAGTTTTTGGCAATAAAATATGGACTTACAGTGTTATTTATTCAAGTATGTGTCTTTTTACTCAATTTTACTAAAGTCTTGGCATGTATGGAATTTTGCTACAAATATACAGTACTATAGCGGTGAATATTTTGTCGCGATAATATACTGTACTGTAGCGGTGAATATTTTGTCGTGTAAAATACATTACTATGTATATTTTGTCGATTTTTTTTGTCGCGATTTTGTAATCTCGCGACTTGCGGGCATTTTGTGGCGATTTTGTAATCTCGTGACATGTGCGACTTTTTGTGTCATTGAGCCTGCAGCCACACTACAGAGAGGACCATGCCTGGGGTTTCTGATCTGCTACCAGGGGAGAGGCGCTATATTATCAGCGTGTTCCTGCGTTCAGGATATGATGACCCGCCGCTGGGGGACTTAGGGGTCCACGAGAGGAAGAGGGCAATCCTGGGCGAGCTAAGAGAGGGTTTGCTCGCCGGGTTTGCCCTTGATGTGGACCCCCGCCAGCTCCAGCGTCTGTGGTCTGACCTGAAGCGCAGGAGTCCAGAACTGGTTGCTGAAATTGCGGAAGGTAATTATTGTACTTAATTATGCTTTTACAGTATACGTTCAGTAAAAGATTTAGCAAGTAATTTGAACTAAAGGTACAAATGTAAGAAATGTCAGGGATGATGAAAGTAACATAGTAAGTAGGGTTGAAAAAAGACATACGTCCATCACGTTCAACCATAATGCCAGTGAGGAACTGAAACGTTGGTCACAATAAACCTCTGAATATTATTTCACATCTTTGTGACTCCTTGTGAAAATCCTGTGTGTGCTGTCACCCCATGCCTGTCTAGATTTACCCAGGTATTATTGTTCCTTATGGTGTGCAGCTTCCCAGCACTTCCTATTGTATATATACAGTGTATATATATATATATATATATACACATCTATTTTCAAATACATATGAATAAATAAGTTTAAAGCAGGGGGGAAGCAGCAGGGAGCGGCCCATAGTGTGAGTCATTTGGGGAAGGACCACGAATGCTTTAGGGGGCCCTGGCTAACAATGTCTGTGTGTCCTTTGTATTGAAGTGAGGGTTCACAGGGGGAGGGGCCATTGGGGGCATGGGAGGCCCAAAAAATGTTGTTGTGAGGGGCCCCGTTATTTATGATGGTGTATGAATGTATATATATATATAATATATTACACAAAATAACATCTTGCAATACTATCTCACAGAACTTCAGCTGGCGCCTCCTCCCCAGGCCCAACCCCAGGGCCTCCAGGCTCCTGTGGCCCAGCAGGCTCCACTGGCCCCCGAGGCCCGACCACTGGCCCCTGAGGCACCACTGGCCCCTGAGGCCCGACCACCGGCCCCTGAGGCACCACTGGCCCCCGAGGCCCGACCACCGGCCCCTAAAGGCCAGACTTGCGGCCCCTGAGGCCAGACCTGCAGCCCCGAGGCACCACTGGCCCCCGAGGCCCAAGGACAACTGGCCCCTGAGGCCCAAGAACTGGCCCCCGAGGCCCGACCACTGGCCCCTGAGGCACCACTGGCCCCCGAGGCCCGACCACCGGCTCCTGAGGCCAGACTTGCGGCCCCTGAGGCCAGACCTGCGGCCCCCGAGGCACCACTGGCCCCCGAGGCCCAAGGACAACTGGCCCCTGAGGCCCAAGAACTGGCCCCCGAGGCCGGACAATTGGCCCTCGAGGCCAAATATGCCCCCGAGGCCCCAGACACCCCCCCTTGATTCCTCCCCCAGTTTCCCCCCAGGCCCTTGAGTTCTCCCCCCAGGCCCCGGACTCCCCCCAGGCCAAGCGCTGGGCACCAGGTTCTCCTGCGCACGAGGGACCATCCGTGCAGTAGGACCTGGCCAACATGAAGGCCGAGCTGGCCCAGCTCCGGGGGGAGGGACATGAGAGAACTCAAGGGCAGCAAGCCCTAAGTTTTTTTCCCCCTCTTTTTTCTTCTTTTAGTAAAATTTAATATTTTTCTACTTTTGAACTGAGTAATATCTACTTATTTTGCCTTCCTAGATATGGTATTCTATACTTTCATGTAGTTTCCCCTACACTCTTACATTTATCAGTAACAGCATCAATATGCTATATGGGTTAAATGTTTGCAAATATTCTGCCAACAATTTAGTCTTTAGCCCATTTTGCTGAATAGTAAAACTTGCGTTAATTAGTACATAGCGTATTTTCTGGCGAGTGGGATAACTGCCAATCAAATGTTTTTTTGCCAGAATAATTGCAATATTATATTTGTCCCCGTTTAATAAAGTGCCCATAACATATTTGCCATTTATTCTGTGTCTAAAATCTCCCACTTAAATTAAGCCACTTTAGCAAACGGACCCCTAAGTATTTGCCTAAATATTCTTAAATGCCCCCCCCCCATTTTATTATCTCTAGCACTTCTTTTTTTTTTATTGGTTTTTGGGTTTTTTTTTTTTCCAAATAAACTTTTATACAGCACCTCTCTAGCACTCTGTGCTCTCCCAGGACAAAATGTCGCCAGTTTTATGCTGCCGATTGTCGTGTGCATAATGTCGCGACAATTAGCGCATGCGATAAATAGCGTGCATGTGGAAAATACCGCGCACACTATTTATCGCGACAAACCTATCACATGAAATACCACGCGTAAAAAAGCGCAAGTATGCTTATAGTAAATCGTGCGAAAAGACGCGAAAATTAAGACGCGATAAAATTTTTAACTCACGCTATAAATAGCGCACGTTTTATCGCACTTTAGTGAATCAGGCCTCATGAATGCTACCTGATGCAGATAAAGGTACATACGTTTAAGCGAGGTATATGCACATGAGCAGGTATACATACAAATAGTGATCAGCACGGAGAAGGGATATAATCAGCTCAGCAGATCTTTGTCTGAAGCCTCCTTGGGTAGTAACACTGCCAATGATGACTCTTAGCAATCAAATGGTAATTTTTTATCTAGTACTCCAACACCAAAGGAAGGCATCGGAAGGTCAGGAGGGGGGACAGCTGGAGGAAAGGTAGTTCAGCAACAAACTGGAAGATCAGTAGGAGATAAAAGCAGTTGTTAATTTATCTCAAAGGATTGTTATAAGTAAAGGCCTGGGGTTTATACTATCTAAAAAAAATGTATTTGATCTCAAAGTGGACCTGTTAAGATTCATAAGGACTCTTAAATTACGTGCACACTTTGAATTGCATTAAAACTTTAGGGGTTCAGGGTGCATTAACATAATGTCAAATAATCAAGTGGAGTTAATTAAAAAGTTGGGTACGAGATCTTCGTTTATCCCAATATCGCAATATTCCCTAAATGCATTGAGATATTTAAATTCATTGTTAAGCAGGATTTAGCAACTTTATATAGTAATATGATTAATATAGGCAATGATAATATGTCTAAACATTAATAAAAAACAAAATTATTTTCCATGCAGCTAACAGAGGTGGTGCAGTGGTAGTGCAAGAACGTGAAGCATATATTACTGAAGTACTACATCAGATAGGAAATGATTCTTGATACAGGAAACTTACAAATAATCCCATAATCTTTTAAGAGCCAGATTGATTGATTTTTTGGAAGGGGCATTAAAGCGTGGTCTTATAACACAATTATTTGTAAAAGGGCCACAAACACCATATATATTTTTTTGCCCAAAATTCATTAGGGCACCATCATACATTCTGATGTATAGAATGTATACATTGCTATTTAAGTAAATCAGATCTGAAAACACATTAAATAAATTTTGCTTGTGAGGCCCTTGAACTGGTATTAACAAACCATTTTGGGGCCGATTAACTAAGGGCCAAAAAAATGAGTGATATTTATAGCATGCATTAAAAATATTATTACTTCCAATATTTGAATATATGAATTAAGAAGCTATTTTTAAGCATTATTGTAAAGCATGCAATATATTTATGCGTTATTTCGTAGCACAGGATATTAGCGCACGCTATTATGCACGGAATTGTTACTTTCAGAAAACTACAGTTCTGAAAACAACCAATTCCATGAAAACTGGAGGATGCATCACTCTAGGGTAATCACATACTTCAAAAAATCCGACTGCAAACTCCATCTTGTCACCAAAGACAATTACCAGCTGCAATTTTGTTTAGTAACGCCTAATCTTGGGAGGCATTAAGTTGCACAGTAATTATCGCCACATTTTATGCTTTTAATGCTTCAAATATATTTGTGAATTATGCGTTAGTATTATGTCTATTTGATAATTACCTCAATGCGATGGAAATAATGCTTTGCGATAATCAGGATTTTTGCGCGTGCGATATGAGTAGTAACACATGCGAAATGACTTTGATGAATCTGTGCTTAATTATTGAACACTTTTTAATGCATGAAAACTATGCGTTGAGCGTTAACAACCTTTAGTGAAGTGTGCTATGGGTGCAAATATGGCCTAAATACACTAATACTGTATGTTCATGTATGAGTTTGAAAATACTTTGTGACATGCTGACTGCTTGTACAAGCAATTTTGGGGGAATTAGCTATGGTAGGCAGGTGTGCAGAGGATCAGGAGCATAAGAGACAGGGACACCACACGTGACATCATGTTTTTCCTCAGAAACATAACATTTATTTGGGGTTAACTCCTCCCAACATAAACATAAAGGTCAGTTCATAAACAGTTCATCAAATATGGTTATGATTTGTCCCTGCTTCAGGGCTCTCATCTTCCATGGTAACTTTCACACTGGAACCTTTTCCCCGGGGGTTCTCATCATCCCCAATGGCTTTCACACATCCACAGTGACTCTCACACTCGTGAACACTCTGGGCTACCAGCTCACCAGCTTCTGGTACACTTAGGCTTCTCACCAAGCCTCAACGTTATGGCACTCAAACACATGGTCACGACTCTCTCTGCTCCTTGCAGTGGCAGGCAGCACCCCCAGCCCCTCTGGGATTTCCTCACAGAGTCAGGCAGCCTTCCTGCCCTGTGCCCTGCTCTGAGACCTTTCTCTGTGACCTGGCACTTCTCTGGGTGACTCCTCACTTGTCTGGGTGACTCCTCACTTGGTTACCGCTCCCTCTGCTCCTTACAGTGGCAGGTGGCACCCACAGCTCCTCTGGGAGTTCCTAACAAAGGCAAGCAGCCTTCCTACCCTGTGCTCCGTTCTGAAAGCGAACCCCTCTGAGTCCCCAACCTTAATCACCAGTTACCTATCACCTCTCAATCACCTACTGTGTAATCCCACAGCCCTTTTATTTGCTGCTCGCCTGTAGCCTAATCAGGCAGCTACTTGCAGCTGGCCAAATCAACATGCTAAGCTGAAGTATGGAATGGAGGACCTAACCTATTAACCCTCCATTTACTCCAGGACTCATCTTTCCGGCTTTTCTTAATCCGCTTCCATGATTAACATCATTAGCTGCTACTAAACCAGGCATTTTCCCTGGTGCTACATGTATCTCACTTTTAACAATGGTGGAAAATACTTGTTCTTACTGCTTGTATCTCTCACAACTACAATAAACTACAAGCCTACCAATTGTAATACTATCTTGCTACCAAATAATTGTCAACCATCGGGAGTGTTTAAAGGCCTTTCACGTAGTCAACTAAAAAGAATTAGATACATCACATCGAGTGATGGTGTATATGAATTTGAGGCAGATGCAATGGTTACAAAATTTGTACAGAGGGGCTATAATGAAGTACAACTAAAACAAGTAAAGCAATATCTCAAAACATAGAATAACAATATATATATAACAACAATATATATATAACAATTTATTAATTAGGAAAGAAAAAGTTAAAAAAATCAAAGTGAATGCACCCAATATAACAAAGTAAAAATTGTGCTGAAGTAATCCTTGTTATTAGGAAGAGACTTACCTGTGCACTAGCTTCAGAAGAATCTGACTTATTAGAGTGGGTAAGTACTGGTAAGTACTGATTAAGTTTAAATTGATTGAGTTGATTAAACTGATTGAGCTGATTGAGTAAGTACTGATTGAGTTTAAATTTCTGGATCTGACTTTGAATTTTTGGGAGCTATTATGAGTGTTGTGGAATTTCAAGACAGGAGATCTCTGGAGGTAGAATTTAGTTTCTTGACACAGCACGAGTCAGAATAAAGCACAAAAGGATTGGTAAATCAGTACACAACAGCTGATAAGACCACCCGCAGTAGACATACTCCAGTACCTAGAGCAGCAGGCAAGAGTTTGGGTCCCTGTATGGCTTAGGTTGCAGCTGGCCCGGAGGGACAGGGGAGGAAGAGGCAAGCTTCCAGTGGCAGGGAGCCTATCTGGGATTTTATTATGGCACCTGCTTACCCAAGGGAGCTTCCTGTGGTGAACCCTCACACTCTTCGGGTGACCAGCATGCCTAGGGAGAAGGGGAGAATGGCGGATGTGACCAAGATTCCTCCCTCTCTTGCTCCTTCCAGAGGTAGCAGGAGCACGCGCGGGCTTTCACGAAACACCAGAGGAGGGTTTCTGTAGGGGGCAAGAAGGACCCTGCCAAAGTGGTCTCCCTTGCTAGCAGAGGCAGGAGCAGTTCAACAAGCACTTCAACTGGGCTGAGGGAGCATGTTGGCAGAGAATGCAGGACCATGACAGCACCTGCTTGGGCTTTCAAGGTGGAATCAGGACAGGGCAGGACAGCCCAGTTGGGGCCTCCCCTTCAGGACCGGTTACATGGCCAGTCTGACGCAAAATCTGATGGTTCACAGGGTGGCTCATCTGCAAGGCAGTGGAGCTGGCTTGCCTCCCGAGCACCAGCCCTACACAAGCAGCAGGCAGTCAGGGGGAAGGGGACTACTGGGGCATCGGGATTAGCAGGATCAGAGTCAATTGCAGGTCTGGCTATCTTGGCGGTGAGGCCAGTGCCAGCGAGCCCTGTTGATACTCCCCTGAAGGCTGAGAGTGTGCCAGCTACAAGTTCCTCCTTGTCAATGGGGGGTGTACAGGTGGCATATGCAGCGATTGGAGGCTCTTATTGTATATATGTTTTGCTGGCCCCTTAGGCTTATACGTTCAGACTGAGGTGAAAAAAAAAATATGGAGGTAGGAGTTTGTCGAATTGTTTTCCCTGCTTCCTAGGGAGGACTTTGTGGATTCTGAGGATGTGTTAATTGAGGACACAAGGGTTTCTATATGGCTGTGCAAGTCTAAAACCGACCAAACGGAAAAAGGTGTTTTAGTGCCCTTGGGGGCAGTTGGGGAAGAACGTTGCCCAGTTGATCTGGCAAGGGAATTTTTGTTGTGGCAAGCCAGGGCTTCCGGACCTTTCCTTAGACATGGGAATGGTATACACTTGACCCTCTATCAGTTCTCCTTTGTTTTGCAGAAAGCTTTGCTTCACTTGGCCTGGCTCCTAGGGAGTTTGGAAAGCATTTTTTTTTCAAATTGGGACAACTACGAAGGTGACAAGATTGCGGCTTTGTGATATGGCACACGGATTTGGAGCCAGTGACCACCAAGTTCTTTAGGGCAAATGGGGTGAGACAGCAATACATGTGTTTGTGCTGGCATTACAGTATAGAATTGAGGGTCAAGTGGGTATGCTATGGCGGGAGGGAAAGCTTGCCAGGTGGGAAGTAGCTTGTGTTCCCTGGAGTACAGTTCAGCACCCCCTGGCTAGAGGTCCCAAGGACCTGTGGAGTGAGGCTGTTTGAGTTATTATTGCTTTCAGTAGTAACCTCCAAATTAAGACAATGTGAGCAACAGGGAATTGGGTAAGAGATAAAAAGCAGAAAATAAAATAGAAAGATAATATGTTAAATAGCCATTTATTTCAGGGTATGGACATAATATGCATTTCTAAATTATTCAAGATTTCTAAACAGTACAGTCAGAGAAAATGTACAAAAAATGTTCGCTTATACTATTTGTCATTGTACTATAATTTATGATTTTGCAGATTTGTTCCTAGTCTGCCTTAAATTCTGGTATACCACACTACTCAAGGAAGAATCTAACAGAACACTATTTCTTCACCTTTCACTAGACCTACAGCACTATATTGTGGGAACAAATATTTGTTGAAATGAATAATTTGTATTCATATATTTCTATATTTGTATTCATATCTTCTCAGTGCATTGATTGTTCAGGATTTTGCTATTAAATGACCCACTTGGTTTCTCACTGTCACATTTGGCTTAGTTGTGTAGTCTCTGGATTAAGGGAAACTCTGCACTTGTACTTTTAACCTTACTAGGCATCATACCAGTGGGATTAACCTTTGATGTTAAAATAAGCAATAGGTGATCCTCTAGTTGATGCATTTGAAGGGGAGTTGCATCAGCAGGATATGCCCTCGTCTGTGGATATTGTGTGT
This sequence comes from Xenopus tropicalis, assembly GCF_000004195.4. Classification (NCBI taxonomy): domain Eukaryota; kingdom Metazoa; phylum Chordata; class Amphibia; order Anura; family Pipidae; genus Xenopus; species Xenopus tropicalis. The sequence goes on along the minus strand of NC_030678.2, from coordinate 61,733,546 downwards.
GGCAGTTTGGAGGTAAATAGCTGGGCAAGAATAAACTGAAGAAAAACACTTCCCAGAAATGTTTCCTATGAAGTGTCCCTAGTCTAAACTATTGTGACTTGGCAGATGTATTATAGGTCTAACTGGGGAATATTACATTCTTTTTACCTCAGTTACTAAAGGTTTTACTGGCTATCAGGATCATAGACACACAGAAAAGTGTTTAATGAATTGACACATCTACAAAAGCAGCTCATTGTGCACTATAGGGTGTTAATTCTGAGTTCTAACAACCCTCCAAAAGGCTCTAAAATGTTAATAATTGAACACTGCATTAAAATTAAAAGCTGAGCTCACATCCAGTGGACTAAATGATATAATCGAGTGGCAGGATCATTTTTAAACAGCTAATTAGTCATATACAGCACAGTTTCAAAGCAATACAATTTATATTAAAACTATACAATTATGCTATATTGAAAAAGAGTTGTTATGTTGTTTGAACCAACATATGTAGTTGAGGTATAGACAACACATGTAGGACATTGCTAAGGTGATTTTAAAAACTTTAAATTCAGCTTTGTTAAAATATTAGTATTAAAATGTTCCCACTACAATCCTAGGCCATGGCCAACCGGTCTAAACGTAGCTAGACAGGCACTTGCGGGCAGATGGAACCCTCCAGATCCCCCAATACTGACAGTACCAAAGAAAGTCAACAGCAACACAAAGAATTACAGCTACTCAAATAACTCATCACTACTTAGAGATCTGATCTATATGTGAATTTTGAGGCTTCTTTAATCCAAACCTACACTCAATTTTATACTCAGAACTTCATTCAATAACATACTTCCTAGAACATTGAACCATACAATTTTTACACTTTTCCTTGCTACCATCTTAACTAGTTTATTGTGCAGTTTTACTAACACATACTTTTTAAATCAAAGCTAAATATGGTTATTAGTAGAAATTCATACTAAAGTATGATTTTCAGTTAATAATTTGCATTATTCTTTGACGTTTAAACCGATTTGAAATCGGTAAAATGTCACAAAAAATATTCACAATAGGTGAAACAGAGATTTAAACAGAGATTATAACCTTTGATGTCAGATATAGCAAAATTACTTTAGCTACTATTTTTGAGCAATAAAAATGCATTGGTATATGTGGAACTGCAGATATAAAGAGAACAAAATCAAGCAGGTTTCAGATCAATGAGGGACTTGGTCAATAACACTGAAATAGACCAAAAAGTTGTATTTACCTTAATAGGAGTTTACCACCAAAAGCAACTACAGAGTTTATTGAAAAGCCCTGAAGACCTAAAGTTGACAAGTCTGATAAGGACAAAACTGACAGAGGATAACAGGGAACAAACATATATTTAGAAAGAAGAAAAATGTATTTCAAATTTGAAGGATAGAAGGATAGAATAAAAGCAGTTTACAGGGCAGCCTCATTCGGGAAAATAAAATAAAAATTCTTGCAATTAATTTAAAATAAATAAATGTCTAATTAATTAGCTATACAATAATAAATAAACTAAAGTGTGTTGCTAGGATTGAGTATATTGCTTCTATTCTGTTTCTCAGGATGGTTATTCCTTTTGGTGTTCCTGTTGGGCTTAGTTGCTGTTGTTTTGACAAAGGCCCAGTCTGGGTAGCCACAAGCTTTCAGTGCTCCTCTGAGATTTTTGCGTTCCTTGTCCTTGTATTCTGTATCGGTTGTCACACTTTCTGCCCTGTGGTGTAGAGTTCTAATGACACCCAGTTTGTGTTCCAGTGGATGGTGGGAATCAAACAACAGATATTGATCCGTATGGCTGGGTTTCCTTTATACTTCTGTTTTCAAGTTACCCCCCTCTTGGATGGATATCAAACAGTCCAAAAAAGCAAAAGTTCATGGACATCCTTGTGAACTTGATGTTATTGTCCACTAAGTTAATGTGTTCTGAAAAGGCCGCCACTTAACTGGATCTGATTTTAACCCAAGTGTCATCTACATACCTGAACCAGTGACTTGGTGGAGTTCCATTTCCAGTTTCCACTTCCTCCATATACAAGTTTGCTACAATAGGAAAAACTGGTGAACCCATTTCACAGCCACGTTTTTGCCTGTAAAATTGGTCCTTGTATTTGAAGTCAATTTCTTACAGTCTCAATAGCAAAGTGTCCTTTGAAATAGCAACTTCCAAATTTTGGACAAAGAAGACCGCTGGTTTGAAAGAACTATTCATGTTAAAGTGGAGAAACCATCCCTAAACTGAGGCTGGGGGCCTTTGACGCCATCTGTCTGCTACATGCAATGCTGTTCTAACATCTGTACCCTGGCAGTTTCAGATCTCTTCACACATCCATTCATGCAACTATAACAAGTAACACCTATTTCAATGAGTATAGGGTGAAGAAGTGTTGAGAGGTTGGGTGTTGTACACCTGTAGGAGGAATAGCGTTCATAGCGGAGCAGGTTGCTTGTGCTTTTCTAAGCGATCCCACCCCCGCCATTCTCACATGTTTAATGTCTGGGTCCTCAAACTTTGAACAGTTTGTCACTGTGTGACTATGTTCCAAGTTTAGAAAAGTGGGTGGAGCCAACAACAGCTAATCAGATATATGTATATGTATAGACACTCTGGTTTAAATTTAAACTGCTGCCATTCTCTAACTATTAATCCTAGGGTCCCTAAACTTTGCAGTCACTGGGTAAGTGCAGTTCCAGGTTAGAAAAAGTGGGTGGAGCCACCAACCGCCAATCAGATGTCACTCATAGACTTTCAGTGTGGAAACTTAAATTGCTGCCATTCAGACACTATTAAAACTAGGGTCCTCAAACTTTGCACAGCGTTTTTTACTATATAACTGTGGTGCAAGTTTAGAAAAACTGGGTGGAGACAGAGTGGCTACTCAGATTTCATTCAGTGACTTCACATTTTTTAAACCAACATGAAGTTTGTTCTCAAACTTCTCTTTCTAGTTATACAGATGTCTTTGATCTCTTTGTGAAAATTCCAGTATGTTGTCACTGCCTCCAGGTATATATATATATATATATATATATATATATATATATATATACATGTAGAAACAGCCGGCACTCACGGAAACAAAAATAGAGAATGCCTGGGTGCAGAGCTCAGGAAAAAGCACACGAGAAAAGAATCAGAAGCCGCACACTCAGGTCTTATGAAAATAAGAAAAAATTATTTTAATGCCAAAAGGGTGAACTAACGTTTAGGTTGTTACACCAGCCTTTGTCAAAGTTACAACAACCAATGAGAAACAACCATAAATACTGTGTATGCCGGGAAATTCAAACAAAGATGTGAAAAAATGACGTGTGTGCAGTACAAAAAATACAATTGGGCTCGCTCCATGTCAGTACACTCTGGGACGTAGCAAACTACTCTTTTCCAAAGGTAGGGTAATAGGCTCTGTCAAAAACCTCTGATAAGGAATACTCTGATATTAAGGAGAGAGCCCACAAACATGCAACCTGTAAGGATACTTACCCTGCTGCAGTGACATCAGTCCCCGTCCGGCATCTTCCAGTGCGCAGGCGCGTGCATTGCCATAGCGATGTCTGTCTGCGTGCTGACACTGACTCGATAGCGTCACATCATGCTGTGTCATTACGCGGCGCATCTTTACAGGGCGCATCATTACGAAGTGCGTCAAGACGCAGGCAAATTGGCGACCAAAAGACAAGCTATTTAAATCGGTTTGTAGTACTGCTCAGTGCCTGATTATCGTAGTTATCCTGAAGCCTAGCTGTTATTTCCGGTTATCCTCTGCAGTTGACTTCAGCCTGTTGACCTTGAATCTTTGCCACCCATCCTGACCTCTGCCTGACCCTGAATCTGAACCTACGCTGCCTGCCCTTGACCTGGAACTGCCTGACTACGCTTTTGCCTTCTCTTTTGGTACCTCGTTTTGGTTAGTTGCCCAGGCTTCTCTCCACTCTCGACTCCTCCTGTCCTCAAACTGGGAGGCTTTGTGTAGTGTGAACCATTTGTGTGATGCTAACTTCATGCTGTCCTAACCCTAGCTGGTGAGTCGCGGTGACCTCGACTACTGAGTGACCTGGTAAGCCTGACACAACCTTTATAAGTGATCATGACGAAAACAACAAAAGGTGGAAGTCCAAGAATAGGACAAGGATAAGAATAATCCTAAAGTATAGACTCTATACCACAGAATGAGAGAGGTGCTAGCAAACCACCAGAATGAGAAAAACATTTGATATTGATAGATATTGTCAAAGGGGACACCCTGGAAAGTGACTCCACTATACATAGCGAAGCAAGGACCTCAAGACACCTCTGCACGTAGTGGCATCAAACAAAGTGCAAGTGCTTGTTCCTGCTTCCTCCTTCCCCCCCAGCGCCGGTCCACTGACTTCCTCGTCCAGGACGGCAGTATGGAGGACAGAGCAGCAATCTGTTCTTCAGGACAGGTAAGGCTGATTTTTTTTTTTACACTTACACACACTTACATACATGAATACACACTTACATTCATTAACGCACCCTTACAGCACACAATTTAGCAGTTTTTATTTTTTATTTTTTTCATTTTTCACACTTATATACACTTATATACACTGATATACACACTTACAAAGTGTCACACAACTTTTACACATGTACACATGTATACACAAACACTTTTTTTTGTTGTTTTTTTTTTTTTCATTTTACCACTTTGTTTTTAGTTTCTTTTCCCTAAAAACTTTGACAGCGTGACTATTGGATCAGATATTCTGACCAATAATTACACTGTTGTGTGATTTATTTTGTTGTTTGGGTTTACTTGGATGGGTTGAACTTTTTGGGACTCTGGTCTTTTTTCAACCTTATGTAACTATGTTTCACTGATTTGCACTATTTTTGTGATTAGTATTCCTAATCTGTTTTAAGCATAGCTTTGCCATGTGAAATTTGGTGTACAAAAATAACTTTACCTATTTTGAATTCATCAAAATGTGTACTTTCCAAAAATATATGGTTTTCTGGGGGTCTCTGTATAGTTAGGGGGTGTTACAGCACATAATAAGCGGACTCTGTATGCAAAAGTTGATTTGGCATTTGATAAATGATTGGTCTTATGGGGGTATGTACACATTGGGACTCCTACATGCCACATACTTAGGTAAACCTATACATATTGGGCATCGAACTGTTCAGTGGACCCCTGGCGTTCATATTTTGGGTGTTTTATTTGGTTACTTTATGACCTGTAGGAGATAACTTACTATAGACTGGAAGCATTGAAGCAATTTTTTAAAAATTTCGCTAAAAACCAATAAATTTAGGAAAGCATTGCGACTGGATAGTTTGGAGTAGACAGACAGTTGTGCCTATTCTGTATTCCCCAGAATCTGTTCTTTCCAAAAATGTACAATTTTCTGGGATAAACCTTCTGTTAGTGGAATTTTTGTCCATCAAAGTATGCAGCTTTCTGAAGCAGTGCTTTGGAAATTTGGTAGTGTACTGCCTGGAGTTTTTGACCTATACAAGTGGGAAATCTCCATAAAACTATATATACTTGGTGTTGACATGTTCACGAGACATGGTACTTTCCAAATCAGTTGTATATTCATGCATAAAATAATTTTTTTTTCTAGTATGTGTGTTTATATTATGGAAAATCTGATTTTTTTTCATTTTCAGATATTTAGAAGCCTATATCTTGTTATAGAATTTGAATTCTACCATATTTTGAAAGCTTAGGTTGTCCTGAAAAAACAATATATTGTTTTCCTGGGTAAACTAAAAGTTCCCCCTGAGGAAAGGCCCCTAAAGTGAAACAGTGCAAAATGTTAAAAAACTGTCTGGCAATACAAGTTCCGCTTTGACCAAAATGGCTGGCAGTAAAAGGGTTAAAGGGCTAACATTTTAATTTAGATATTTATATAGTCAGAGCAGGTGTATAATAAATGAGATTGTATCACAATCCTTGGGTGGAGGCAATAACATTCTTTTTTCCTTTGTGTTGGCATATCACTATATGCTACCTCGTGAGTTTGTTTCTAGTGACTTTTCTACCCTTGAAATAGCTGTGATAATAAGAAAATGAATTTCAGGTCTTTTGGACAGTTTATTAGATATTGAAATTTCTTGTACAAATATTGAGAACCTGAGATGGGTCTGGGGAATTACGAATGGGCTGTTCATATTTTCCTTTAACTGTTTTGTCCTAAATATTGTCAAGGAGTTTACCTCCTTTGAGCTATTTTAGTTCTGGTAACATGCACTATTATCTAGATGTAATGTGGGCATATTGGTAAACAAGTACAGAGGATTATTTATTATTTTTAACAACCATGATAGGTGGTATGCATATTTTAGTGTGTAGGACATAGCCTTTGTCTATTAACTTTGTTTTTAAAGGTCTTATATGCCTATTTCTAAGAGCAAAAAAGAAAAGTAAATCCATAAAAAATCTCATAAAAATCTGTTCTTTGCAGCTCTATGTAAATTATGTAAAATTCTAAGTGTTACTATCAGCCAGACTGTGGCTCACTCAGCCATCCTTGCTCATTAGAACACTGTAAACCTTCATTCTGCCATCTGTTTAATCCTCTAATTACAGATCGAAAGAAGAATCATAATTCAGTATAGTATTGTAACACATAGAGACCATGGACAGAAACACATACATGTGTTGTGTATGTCTTAAGCATCTGGTTTGTTTTTCTTCTAAATTTTAATGGCAATACAGCACAAAGATGTTGTTATTGCAGTATGATTATAGGCTGGCATTGTTACGAGATGAGACATGGCGACAGGATGGAACATGTGCCTTAAGGCATACAGTCAATGTGTTTCTGTCTATAATAAATGTACAATTGTAACTCTATCAGCCCTGAATGGAAAGCTTATTCATATGATAAATTAGTCATATGCTAAATGAAAACATAATCTGCTTGATTTTACTATGCACATTTGCTTACCCTGTTTGTTAAAAGACATTCTTTATACTAGGAATTTAATTTTAGTTAGAAATAATCCCATTCTGCTTTAAACTATATATCCAGACTCAAACCCAATTTCAACATTACAGAAAACTGCAAACAAACCTTTATCCTTAAAGGATAAGTAAGGTAAAAACTAAGTAAGCTTTATCAGAAAGGTCTATGTAAATACAGCCATAAACACTCACAGAAATGATGCTCTGAGTCCTCAAAAAAACCCACAGGATTTTTATGTAAACATAAAAACATTCTTCGGTATCAGACTTCCTCTCCTTTTGGGCTCCTTCAAGTTTGGGACTGCTCTCTCCATTTCCCTTTTTTGCACCCCTCCCCAAAGAATTCATAAGGATTCACTCCCCCTCCCATAAGAATGAATGATCTGAGCTATCAACGACTAGAGCTGCAGCAGCAAGCTAAAATGACAGCAGCTATCTTAAACAAAGGAGGGAAATTCTAGGGCTGTTTACTCAGGTATGGTAAAGTTTTCTGCAGAATAAACATAGTGTTCTAGGTGGCACTAATGTGGCTAATCTATTGGCAGTAAAATCTCAAAATGCTTTTCCTTCTCCTTTAGGTATTTTGCAGTTTTGGGGGATATACTGTACATTGGGTATACGAAAGCAAAGCGGGATATTCTAAAACTGCGAATTTTCTTTGACGCAAATGGAATTTTTCGGCTCCAAATTTTCTCAGAACTTTCGCGAAACTGTGAAAGTAAACAGGAACCATCTTGTTTTCTGTACTTCATCTTGTTCATATCAATTAATATAGGAGTGTTTTAAACATGTTTAAATTGTTCTGTTAAAAACTGTGAAATGCTGATTTTGCCTAATGGAGGGGCCTCCAATGAAAATAGCCCACTCCACCCTTTGTGTATGCGTCAGAGAGGAGCCTTGGCTGTATTAGCTATGGGGCTCCTCCACCTCTTGTCTGTTTTCAAAAGATAACAAAATATTGTGTAACTTTAACCATATAAATGTTAGGAGCTGGATGCTAAAACTTTGAGTAGCATGTTAAGAGACAACGTCATTATGTCTGTCTGTCTACTCCATTCACTTGAATAAACCACTTCAATCAAACTGGTCTATCCAACAGTTTTTCTTTGACAAAACAATTCGCCAATGGCGAAATGCAGAAATTCGCTGCGAATCTATGCCTGGTGAAAAAATGTGCTCATCACTATCATGTATCACTAAAAAAAAAGTTTGGTCTTATCCAGAAAACATCTAAGCCTTCTCACACATCTACATTAATAGCTTTTTGACTATTGTCTCTTTAACAGAGATATACACAATATCTATGCAATATTTTATATAACTCTTCATTTGTATCTGAGAATGCTAACTATTTTAAAGCTTGATATGAACTGATACAAATGATACCTTTGCTCTCTCCAATATTACAAAAACACGACTGTCCCATATATTATTATAAGGATGCTTCTCTGGTTTACTAAGATTTTTATACACAATTTTGATACATATAAAATATTTTTTCTTTAAAAAAAATTTAGATAATTCACTGAAATGCATTAAAATGAATAGTAAGATGAAGTTACATTGGGGTTAATGCTTTTATAGCTCTTCAATACATTGCCCTATCTTGTTATAGAAGCCCCTTTACAGTATGCTACATATTTTTTTGTTCTTCATACAAAAAAGGCTCCCATGTTGTGAATTTCTTCCAAACAAACTTACTTACAGAGACAGAGAGAAGATTGGGCTGTTTCTATTTCTCTTTCTAGTTTTTTTTCCCCCTCAACTGAATGAATGGTAAAATTCAAAATTGGGAATTCAAAATCACAAATTTTGCCCCGAATAATATGGGGTGAAAACATTCTTCCTTATTGACATGCCTTAGCCCATGGAAAGCAGAAGCCATGAGCAAGTGTGAACCATTTATCCCAGTCTCTACCAATATTATTGTATTTACTTAAGCTTTAGCATAACTTGAACTTTTTTAAGAATATATTTTTCTATGCAATATAAGAAAGAAATAAGAAGGGAAAGCTAAGTAGAGAGAAGCCTCCATAGGAAACAAAATATCTGCTACTTTAATGCGCCTAATCTTTTTCTACTATGGGTGATATATGATGTGAATATTTTGCACAGTGGGATAAGCTTCAAAAGAATATTTGCTTTTCAAAAATGGTACATTTCCAAATGAAATTTCATCACTGTTATGCTATCTTGGTACTGAGATACAGTATATCTATTAACAATTTGGGGTTGATTCACTAAGGGCGATAAAACGAGCACTATTTATAGCATGGGTTAAAAATTTAATCGCTTCTTTTATTTTTTGCGACTTAACACTCTAGTCTCTAAAAGGACAGGCATCATAATTAAGACACAAGGGGCCTGATTCACTAAAGTGCGATAAAAATTATCGCACGCTTTTTTGCGTTAAAAAACGCAAAATAATTTGCGCGCGATTCACCATAGTATTATCGCGTGCGAAAAATCGCCATTTTCGCATGGGTTATTTCTCGCACAAGTTTTAGCGCATGCGTTAATTTCCGCACTGAAAAGAATACGATCGCATGATTCACTATATCTTTTGCGCGCTAAATATCGCATTCGGCTATGCGAAAATTAACACCTACTACAGGCAGGCGAAAAATTATACAAAAGTACAGTAAATGAGTTTTTTGCAATAAAATATGGACTTACAGTGTTATTTATTCAAGTATGTGTCTTTTTACTCAATTTTACTAAAGTCTTGGCATGTATGGAATTTCGCTACTAATATACAGTACTATAGCGGTGAATATGTTGTCGCCAAAATATACTGTACTGTAGCAGCGAATATTTTTTTCGCGCAAAATACATTAATAAGTATATTTTGGCGATATTTTTTTTTTCGCGATTTTGTAATCTCGCGAATTGCGGACATTTTGTGGGAGATTTTGTAATCTCGTGACATGTGCGACTTGGGGCCATTTTGTGTCATTCAGCCAAACTGAGAGGAGATGCCTGGGGTTTCTGACTTGCTACCAGGGGAGAGGCGCTATATTATCAGCGTGCTCCTGCGTGCAGGATATGACCACCCACCGCCGGGGGACTTAGGGGTCCACGAGAGGAAGAGGGCAATCCTGGCCGAGCTAAGACAAGGTTTGCTCGCCAGGTTTGCCCTTGATGTGGGCCCCCACCAGCTCCGGCGGCTGTGGTCCGACCTTAAGCGCAGGAGCCCAGAACTGGTCGCTGAAATTAGAGAAGGTAATTATTGTACTTTATTATGCTGTTACAGTATACGTTCAGTAAAAGATTTAGCAAGTAATTTGAACTAAAGGTACAAATGTAAGAAATGTCAGGGATGATGAAAGTAACATAGTAACATAGTAAGTTGGGTTGAAAAAAGACATACGTCCATCACGTTCAACCATAATGCCAGTGAGGACTGAAACGTTGCTCACAATAAACCTCTAAATATTATTTCACATCTTTGTGACTCCTTGTCAAAATCCTGTGTGTGCTGTCACCCCATGCCTGTCTAGATTTTGTTTTGCCACAGGCACCCAGGTGTTATTGTTCCTTATGGTGTGCAGCTTCCCAGTACTTCCTATTGTATATATATATATATATATACACATCTATTTTCAAATACATATGCATAAATAAGTTTAAAGCAGGGGGGAAGCAGCAGGGAGCGGCCCATAGTGTGAGTCATTTGGGGAAGGGCCACAAATGTTTTAGGGGGCCCTGGAAAACAATGTCTGTGTGTCCTTTGTATTGATGTGAGGGTTCACAGGGGGAGGGGCCATTGGGGGCGTGGGAGGAGGGGGGCCCAAAAAATGTTGTTGTGAGGGGCCCCGTTATTTATGATGGTGTATGAATGTATATATATATAATATATTACACAAAACAACATCTTGCAATACTATTTAACAGAACTTCAGCTGGCGCCTCCTCCCCAGGCCCAACCCCAGGCCCTCCAGCCTCTACCGGCCCCAGCGGCCCGACCTGCGGCCCCCGAGGCCCAACAATTGGCCCCAGAGGCCCGACCAGAGGCCCCAGAGGCCCCAGGACCCAGCCAGGCCCCAGAGGCCCCAGGACCCAGCCAGGCCCCAGAGGCCCCAGGACCCAGCCAGGCCCCAGAGGCACCAGGACCCAGTCAGGCCCAAGAGGCCCCAGGACCCAGCCAGGCCCCAGAGGCCCCAGGACCCAGCCAGGCCCCAGGACCCAGTCAGGCCCCAGAGGCCCCAGGACCCAGCCAGGCCCCAGGACCCAGCCAGGCCCCAGACTCTGATGAGGGGGAGGAGGCCGCCGAGGCCGAGGAGGCCATGGAGGCCCCGGACACCCCCCCCTTTACTCCTCCCCCAGTTTGTCCCCAGTTTCTCCGGCCCTTGAGTTCCCCTCCCAGCCCCCCGGATGCCAGCCACCAGGTTCTCCTGCTGACGAGGGAAGATCACGTCGGTCCATGCAGGAGGACCTGGACAATATGAAGGCCGAGCTGGCCCAGCTCTGGGGGGAAGTTGCTGAACTGAGGAGGGATGTCACCGAACTCAAGGGCAGAAAGCCCTAAGTTTCCCCCCCCCTTTTTTATTTTATACTATTAAGTAAAAGTTTTTAGTTTTATACTTTTGAACTGAGTAATGTCTCATTATTTTTCCTTCATTGATATGGTATTCTATACTTTCATGTAGTTTTCCCTACACTCTTACATTTATCAGTAACAGCATCAATATGCTATATGGGTTACATGTTTGCAAATATTCTGCCAACAATTTTGGCTTTAGCCCATTTTGCTGAATAGTAAAACTTGCGTTAATTAGTACGTAGCATATTTTCTGGCGAGTGTGATAACTGCCAATCCAATGTTTTGTTGCCAGAATAATTGCAATATTATATTTGTCCCCGTTTAATAAAGTGCCCATAACATATTTGCCATTTATTCTGTGTCTAAAATCTCTAACTTAATTTAAGCCACTTTAGCTAACGGACCCCTAAGTATTTGGCTAAATATTCTTAAATGCACCCCCCCCCCCATTTTATTATCTCTAACACTTCTTTTTTTTCTTACTTATATTTTTATTGTTTTTTGGGGGTTTTTTTGGCAAATAAACTTTTATACAGCACCTCTTTAGCACTCTGTGCTCTCCCAGGGCAAAATGTTGCCATTTTTATGCTGCCGATTGTCGCGTATTTCATGCGATAGGTTTGTCGCGACAATTAGCGCATGCGAAAATACAGCGCACGCTATTTATCGCATTGAAATACCGCGCGTAAAAAAGCACGAGTATGCTTATAGTGAATCGTGCGAAAAATCGCCAAAATTAAGCCGCGGTAAAAATTTTAGCGCACAATAAAAATAGCGCACGTTTTATCGCCCTTTAGTGAATCAGGCCCAATGTTCTTTGCGTTATTTAACTCGCGATGAGCGTTTTTCTTGAGTTGATTCCCGGCGCATGCGTTATTTCCTGCTGCGCATGATATATTTCGCCGCTTGCTATATTAGCGCACGATTTTACGCCATTATTTTCGGAAAACTACTGTTGTGAAAATTACCATTTCCCTGAAAACTGGAGGATGCATCACTCTAGGGCCAACACATACTTGAAAAAAATCCCACTGCAAAGTCCATGTTGTGTTGCCAAAAGCTCATGAACCACAATTTTCTTTAAGTACTGCTACCCCAAGTAGGTGTTAATATTCGCATAGACTAATGCGATATTTAGCGCATTTAGCGCTTCATATGTGTTTTTGAATCATGCGTTAGTATTATTTCTATGCGAGAATTAATGCAATGCGAGGTAAATAACGCATTGCAATTTTTTGCGCATGCAATATGCGTCTTAGCGCATGCAAAATGACTGTGATGAGTAGGGACTTAATTATCGTATGGGATAAGCGTTATCGACCTTTAGTGAATCGGCCCCTTTCTCTGTATGAGGTTATCTAAATGCATTTTCACACACTGTACATCAGTGATCCCCAACTAGTGGCTCAGGGGCAACATGTTGCTCATCAACCCCTTGGATGTTTCTCTCAGTGCCCCCAAACCAGGTAGTTATTTTTGAATTCCTGACTTGGGGGCAAGTTTTGGTTGAATAAAAACAAGATTTACTATTAAATAAAGCCTCCTGTAAGCTAATATAGGCTGCCTGTGTGCATAGAGGCTACCTAAAAGCCAATTACAGCCCTTATTTGGCACCTCCATGAACTTTTATGATGCTTGTGTTGCTCTCCAAGTCTTTTTACATTTGACTGTGGCTCACGAGTAAGAAAGGTTGGGGACCCCTGCTGTACATACATAAACACATATACATATGGACAAATGGTTATGGTGCACCTACTTGTGCTATTTCAGAATTTCCTCTGCTATTTGGAATGTTTGCATGAAATACCTGACATAAGTGTTTAGCACAACTTTCCCTTTTTTGTTATAGTTTATACAGGAGTAGTGGCCAGCTCCTTGTTGTAGCTCCCACCCTTCCCATCTACAGCTCCCAAACTTCCCATCTACAGTCAGGTTATCGGAGTGGTGGTCAATAAAAAGAGCACAGTGGCGTAAAAAATAGGCACAGTCCCGTAAATAAAAAAAGAAACGTGCATCAAAAAAAGTTGCGTGTCTCACAAAAAGATGTGTAGCACCCGCGTTTCTCGAATTTTGAGCCATTTTGTGAATTTTTCTATAGTCTCGCAAATTTTCCAGCAAACCGAAATGGGACAGATTTACTCATCACTATATATAAATGTATATATTGATAATGGGTGAGTGCAGAGGTCTACTTGTCTGGCATAAAGCCATGGCACACTAATGGATGGATGTAATAAAAGACACAAGGGGTCATTTACAACTGCAAGTGCAGGGAGCAAAATGGTAATTTGAGTGTAGTTGCCATGTTTTTTTCAGTACAATAAATATTTCTCCCACAATTCCAGCATCGCTGTGCTCACCAAGGGGAGTTGTTCTGGCCAATGTTTTAGAATTAGCTTGTTTTTGCACGTTGACACAAATTGGACAAAATTAACCCTTTCCCTGCCAAACACATTGGTACTATGTTATTTTAGAAAAGGACATGCCAAGTAGTAGTAGTACCGAGTCAGATGGCAGTGGCCAGCTCCTAGTTGTAGCTCCCTCCTTTCCCACCTACAGCTCCCACACTTCCCATCTACAAAAAATAGGCACAGCAAGGAAAAAAAAAATAGAAGTACACATAAGAAAAGACAATACATTTCGCTCATTATTAGTCTTTACCCATATTGGATTTGGTGTTTATGAATTAGGTAAATATAAGCCATGAAATTAGTGTGCACAAAGTATATTTTGGGATCTGTAAGTGCCATGTACTTTGATAAACCTATGTATATTGGACATCAAACTGTTCGGTAGACCTCTGATGTTCATATTTAGGAGGTTTTATATGGTTACCTATTGACCGTTGAGAGAAAAAAATGGTGCAAATTAGAAGTTGTGAGGTGATTTTCGAAGTTTCGTCAAAATCGCCAATTTTTTTTTTTTCTTTTTTGCGGCTTGTTACGTGGTCCAATTTTTTTTTCTGCAGTTGTGCTGTGCCTATTGATGCAAATTGTTGTTGGCTCGGAGGTGGTGGTAGCTCCAGGGTTCCCACAATGGCCTGCCAAAGAGCCTTTAAAAAATTAAACTTTAACCCCACTGGTCTTGGAGCAATTTGTGGCCCCCTCAACAGCAGAGCAGCAGACAAATGACCCATAAGTGTCTGCATTCAAGTAAAATCGATGAGAAAAGCACTTTATTCTAAACCAGTTCTAGTTTTTTGTGGGATTAATAGACATAATAGCAGTGTTGGTAAATCATCACATTTAGCTTGCTTAAAGGAGTGTATTTCACAACATGAATATGTTGGCTTCTTTCCTTTATGGACAACATATGGTACTTTTTAAACATTTTACAAAAGTGCGATAAAACGAGCGCTTTTATAGCATGCGTTAAAAATTTTATCGTGCCTAATTTTTCGTGTCTTAACGCACAATTCACTAAAAGTAGATTTGTGTTAATTTAGACGTTATGCTATTTGCATTATTTAAGTCGCGAAGACTATTTTCATGCGGTATTCGACGCAACGCTCGCTCATTAACGCACGTGCACTACTTATCTCATACACACCATATTAGCCATACACACCATTTCATATGTAAAACTACTTTTTTTTAAAATGACCATTTCCCTGGCAAACTGGAGGCTACATAACTCTAGGGCCAACACATACTTTAATAAATCCCACTGCAAAGTCCATATTGTGTTGCCAAAAGCTCATGAACTGTACTTTTCTATAGTTACCGCCTACTCCAAGTGGGTGTTAATTTTCACATAGACTAATGCGATATTTAGCTTGTCTAAGTGTTTGTGAATCATGCGTTAGTATTATTTCTGCACGAGAATTAACACAATGCAGTAAAATTAACGCATGCGGTTGCTCGCTATTTAACGCATGCGATATGCAACCTAACGCATGCGATAATACTTTAGCGAATTGCGCGGGTTTTTTTGCATCAATTTTAACGCACAAAAGCATGTGATCGCACTTTAGTGAATCATCAACCCTCAGGTGCACCCAGGAACTTCACAGCGAAAGACCTTTAGTAATATGTGTATTGTGCATGTAAATGAATGCATTTAACATTTTTGTGTGCAGGATCAATGTCACCAATGAGCGGTGCTTATTCTGTAGAGTGTTTTCAGCAAGAACTGAGTGGGCAAAACATTTCCAAAATTACTCAGCAAGTCTAGTTGCTTTAGATTTATTGATACTAGATACTGGGAATCATGACCCAGGCATCACTCACTGCTTACTTGCAGTAACTAACTCTAACTACCTCTATCTGCCAGTTAAAATGTGTGACATATCATACTGGGATGATACTGGCCACAGCTTTATTAAAGATACAAACAATACAAACCATACAAATAACAATGCAATATAAATGTGTATACATATCAGATATCTTTACAGTTTAATTACCAATAACATTGGTACACTTAATACTGCATCTTACCAGAGCCCCTTGTCAGTCTGCCCTTTCATAACTTGAAGCAATATCCTTAAGCTGCAAATATTCTAGCTCAGAGGGAATGTGTACAATTAGACTCTTCTAGCCATTTGCCATTTTAACCTAGATCACACCATCACTTTACTGATTTGTTTACCCAGACTCCATCCTAAGCAATGATCATTCCCCTTGGGGTAAACCTATCCCACCCAGACACCTCTCTTAAAGGGCCCACCTAAACCGGGTCAGTTTAGCAGTAACTAATAACTGGATGTACCCCAGTGCTTAGAGGTCACACACGTGACAATTAACAAAACAACAAAATTAACACACCAAGAAAAGAACCACCCCAAAACTAAGGAAGGTGGGTGGTGAACCTCCCTTTCAGTTATCTGCCTAAAATGGTGGCAGCTTTCTCTTAACCTTGCTCTAACATGGCATCCCACTCCATCCCTGACTATAGCCCCCGTACTATTAGGTAACACCCAGGGGCTCTTTGGTAGTGATGAGCGATTTTTTTTCACCAGGCATGGATTCTCTGTGAATTCCTGCATTTTGTCATCTGCAAGTTTTTTTGCAAAACTGCCACAAAAAAATTGCAGCATCAAAAATTTGGCAAGTGAGAAAAATCACTGCCATGGCAACAAAAAAAGTTGTGGTTGCAGCGAAAAAATCGTGTTTGCAGCAAAAAAGCTGAGCAATGTTGTAAATTTTTCGGCAAAACAAAATGGGACAGATTCTCTGATCACTACTCATAACATGCCACCCCTCTTGTTCGTTTATGACCGTTTTAACATATCTTTAAAAAAATAATTCCAATATTTAAAAAAAAAAAACTAAAAAAAAAAACCTGAAAAATAAGCTCTGGAAAGGAAGCTGTTTTTTTAGACTGACAAGCTCATATGCTAAGAGGAAGACCATTAGAATCCCTTATGTAGTAAAAATAACTTGCTCTTTATAATGATCTAAAAGCACATAACTTGTCATTAAATCAATGTCACAAGATATTTGGAAACATGCATTTTAGTGCCAACATTGAAAGTAATTTGCATCTAATTTTCCTGCATATTTAAATTAGAGTTTTCATAAAACAGTAGAAGGTTGAAGGATATTTCTTTCATGCTTGGAATTTAGTTTTATTTAAAGGTGCAATATGCTCCTTTGTTCAACATAGGGCTTGTACTAACAGGCCAGGCAGATAAAACAAAAACACTTTTATTAATGAAAACAGCAGGATAAATAATACTCCACCTGGCAATTCTTCATTTATTGAATTGGCAATGACCAGCTCAGACACCTTCTGTTCACTTGCAGTACATGTCCAGACTACTTCTCCTGGTTTCCATAACAAAACAAAATAATAAACATTTGAATCTGTCAGTTGTCAAGGTTTGGGTCATGACCAAGGAGGAAGTTGGGTTTATAATGTCTAATAAACGGTATCCAAGGGGTTAAAGCAAGTCTCAGGTCAAATTCAGGCAAAAGTTCATGGCAGGTGGCAAACACCATAGTCAGGAGCAGAGCAATAATGTAAAATATTTGTATAGTCTTCTGAACTTGGTGAATTTAATAGGAAAAGGACTGATTTAAGGTGGGTAAGAGATGGTTCACTGTCCCTCAAATACACCATTGTGTAATCAACATAAAGTTGAAGTATTTACTCCAGCCCATGGATGCAATAAATATTGGGTAATTGGCAAACCAATTACCCAATGAGGTAAGAGTAAAGGGTGCTGTAGAGTATACCGCAAGAGAAACCACCAGGGATATTTAAAGAAGTTGGACTTTTTTTTACATTTATATTTTTTTTTAAATATTTTATAGCAGAGAAATGAGGCATAGCTCTTTGTACTTCCATTGTAGGAACACAAGCAAGTTGCAAATTCACCAATGCTTTGCAAAAGTGTTTTTAACTTTTCACAATGAGTGTTACATAGTTAATTTGCACTGGCAAAAAAGACAATAGTCTGTCTAGTTCAACTCTTCCAAATGATCCCAGCCCATACATAAATGCATATCAAAATTAGGTTCTTCTGTCATATAAGCTGATTCTACAGGCCTGAACATGAAATTCCAATGCAAATTGCACTAGTTTCTGATTCTGGATGAATTACTTATCAGCCTTGAATTTTGTCATTTGCTAGGACTCTTTGTAATATATTCTTCAGCCAGCTTTCTATTCACAAACAGATATGTTTCAGGCAATATTCCTTAATTTAATAAGTAACCTTGTGTGATACTGTATTAAATGCTTTAGCAAAATCTAAGTAGATCACATCCACTGCAACCTCAATGCATAGGCATCTGCTCACCTCTACATAGAAGACATTGAAATGTGATTGACAAGATTGCATGTAAAACCATACTGGCCCAGAAACTTTCCTACCATTGAGTCTATAGTTTTTAGGCTGGGAGTATGATCCTTTTTAAATAATAACTCCTCAATAGCAATTTCACATATTTTTGGCACCATGCCACAAAGAATCCTGAAAGATTTAGTAAAGTTGTTTGGAAATCACAAAACTAAGCTCTTTTAGTAAACTGGGATAAGTACCATCAGGTCCTGGACCTTCGTTTATTTTCACATGTTTTAGGCCATTTTGAAATTAACTTCATCCAATGGTTTCTGTACAAATTGAAGAAAAATAGATTACATTCCCTGTAGTGATGAGCGAATCTGTTGGTGAACGGTGAAAAATTAATGAAACATATTTGTCGCATGTTTTTTTTGTCGCCCACATCTATTTTTGTCGCCCGTGGCCAATTTTGACGCGACCACAACCAATTTTGATGCGACCACGCCCTTATTTTGACAAGTCCGCACAAAATTTGACGTGCGACAAAAACATTTCCACAGGACGCACTTTTTCGTGCCAATGCGAAAAAGTGGAAATTCTCTGCGAATGCCTGGCAAAAAAATTCGCTCATCACTAATTCCCTGTTCTCATTGAGCAATTTACCTCCCTCTAATAGCAAGCGTTCTACCTCCTCTTAATTTCTGTACTATTTATATTTTAAAAAATATTTTGGGATTAGTCATATTCTACATTGCAATACCCTTTTCATTCTATATGTTTGTTTGTCTAATTCATTTATGTATGTTTTATTGGCCTCTTTGTACGTAATGAAAGTTTTATTTGACCAGTAAACTTGCATGCCTTAAATTCAAGTTTTTTCCTTACTTACAAGAGGAACATACCGACAGGTATATCTGTTAAGTAGCATTTTAAAGACATAACATTTTCATTTCCAGTCTTCATTTTCTGCACGTCTTGGGAACTTTTGAAGCAAAACTACATTATTGTACATAAATTGTATTGTGCATTCAAATTAATTTGTGTTGGATAAATTCTTATACATATTTATATAGGGGTTTTATTCACAGCATGTAATCAAGTGGCTTTGACAATCAATGTAACATTGAGTTAACATTATCGATTTATGGCATTTAGCAATTTTGTTGGTGTCACAGGCTATGACCTTGAGGTAGCAGTTTGCATAGATGCAGCCAATGGTTTATGAGAGCTGAAGAGGTGAGAACTGATGATATTATTGGTCTTATTTGTCTGATTAGCTAGTTTTCAAATGTTATAAGGAAAGCCAATACAATTATATTTGTTTTCCATCTGGTAATGCAAGGAAAGGCATTTATTGATAACAATGTCCTTCCAGCATATCATTTTCAGATTTACCTCAGTCTAAGACTGATTCCTCAGGAGAGGTCATCATGTCATTCTTTGGACACAGACCCAACTTTAATTTAACCTGCCTGTGCTGTTTGATTGAAAGTTATTTCTGCCTGAATAGCTGTAATTCTTCACTGTACCAAATAATTGTTTGGAATTACTTATGCTGTGCATTTTTCCCTACTTGTCGTGCTGTGAGAGTCTAAAACTACTATCTCTTTATATAGTAACGTGTTAGTATAACATGATTTTCCTTGTTCTGAAAATAGGTGTTCGCTATAAGCTTTAACTACTGTTTGATAACAATTTAATAATTTCCTAAAATGTGACTTATGTAGATACATGTATCTGAAACTCATGAGAGAAAAGGCTTTACTGGTTTATTGTACAAAATAGAGAGTGTACCAGCATATACAGAACAATAGTATGTTGCCACTATAATTGTCAATATAAATATATTACATATCTGGGAATAAAGTCAATGCCACACTATGACACCCCATATGCATTGAAAGATCTGCTAGAATGGAACCAATATAATTTTTCTTGGCTCAGACATATCTCATCAGTGAAAATGAACCTCATTCCCTGAATATTATATTTATTTAAAATCTCCCAATATCAATCCGCCAGAGGAACATAGATCCTCTTTGAAATGCAGTTTATCTGGAGCTGTAGGATAGACAGGGTCGGACTGGGCCGACCCTTGCCCGCACCCCCCTGCGCGACCGCTCCTCCCTTGACGCGTTAAATGTACATGCTCAGGGGAGGACGTTGGGTGGAGGGCCCTGCGAGGGGAGGTTAGGGGGGTGCCTGCGGGGGGTTAGAGGATGCAGCCAGCGGGTGCACCTGCAGGGAGCCCTGGTGGGCCCTTCACCCCCCAGTCCGACCCTGAGGATAGAACAAAGTGTTGGAGGCAGCCAGAACCAATATCTGTACCTAACTTATATAACTATTATTTGGCAATTCAGGTGAAACAAGTATAAGGCTGGTTCTCAGAAGCTACATTGATAAAATGGGCAAAACTTAACAGGAACTACCCCCAAAAGGGCACCCCTGCATATATGGTTGGGACATAAACAAACTGCATTCACCCTTCCCTTAGAAGCTATTAAATAAACAGCAATGTGCTGAAATGAGTTACAGTAGTTACTCATCCGAGATTTATTGCTAAGGAATCCCCTG
Source organism: Xenopus tropicalis (assembly GCF_000004195.4). NCBI lineage: Eukaryota > Metazoa > Chordata > Amphibia > Anura > Pipidae > Xenopus > Xenopus tropicalis. The sequence goes on along the minus strand of NC_030678.2, from coordinate 61,712,743 downwards.
TAATACCATTGCTCCATAACCTAGATTTTCCTCTGGGGATGTCCCCCAGAAAAACTGACTGCAGCTAAGATGACCCAGCTCCAATAATTATATAAAAAGTCAAATGGAAGACTTTAGTCATATAGAAGAATCTCCGAAAGGGAAGACAAAAATAGGATTTCTATATATCTTTATTTGCAATTTAGGCACTATGCCTTATTGGTATTCCCCTAAGCACGACTCCCACAGAACCACCCAATTATTGAGCTTTGCAAACAACTCATTATACGGGGGAGGGGGTGTTAATCTTCTGGTGGTACAAGATTATAAATCATTATAAGTCATTACACAAGAAGGTCCTGGATAGAAAGATCTCTGCCTCCACATGGGAGAAGATATGGGAGAATGAGGTGACAACATCAATCTGTGCCACCATTAAAGAAAACATTTATATGGTCATAGCTGGATGGTACCATACCCCCTAACTACTACATAAACTCTTTCAGGATACCTCAGCTTCTTTGTGCTGAAGATGTGAGAAACAAGAGGGATCTTTACTACACATGTTTTGGTCCTGCATAAATTAAAAAAGATTTTGAGAGATTGTGAAAAAATGGATAGAAAGAGTGATTATGATACCATTAGATCCGTTATTTGTCTGATATTTGTACTGGGAAATAAAATCTCTAAATTAAAAAACTCCACGGAAAAAATGAACAATCATATCTTGACAGCAGCAAGGGAGTTGATAGCAAGAAAATGTAAATCTCCATACTCCTATTATTAGAGAGAATAAAATACATATGCACGATTATTTACACACAGTTGCTCTTTTTGATAAAGTTTGTTGTAACTGGGATCTTATAGAAGATATACTCTATCTGTGCTAAACACCTGAGGGGACATGGATAAGAGATAAGCCCAAGGGCTTTAATATAGAATAGTGGATATATAGGAAAATACAAATCAGTAATTGCCAAAAAAATGAAAATGTAAATCTAGACATCATATATGTAAATATTCTTTTATACTTTTTCTCTTGTACATAAAACAAAACTGTGAATAATGTGATTATTACATTTGTGGCTCATGTCTGGCCCCTAGGTGCAAGTTGTTTGATTAAAATTAAAATGTTAATTAAAAAAAACCATGACCACCCCAGCCCCAACACTTACATAGCAGTCTGTCTATATTGATTTTTTAGACTACACGTAGATTTAATACTGGCTGGAATCATATTCCTGCAATTGCTTTATTTTTTAAATCTTACCCTCACACAAAATTCTTATTTTTTCACATGATATGTTGATGCTTCTTTACCTTTACCATTCTTGTCAAAAAGAGGTTATTTTTTTTATAATGCACTTATTATGCATTTAATGTGTAAAACAAAGGCATTTGACTGCATTTTGGCATCATAGAATGTGTTTCAGAAAGTTATCTTTATTACACAGCATTTCATTTGTTTCTTAAATCTCTAAATTCATTTACAGTGATTCAAAAACTGACTTCAAAAATGCTCATTTTATTTTTAATTCTTCAATAGTCACTGAGCTATAAAATGTGTTTAATTAGTGGGTTAAATATTCCCGGTCTAACTGACAAATATCACAAACTGTTCTGAGTGTCCTGTGCTGTAATTATATTGCAAAGATAAAAAATGTGGTTGTTTCTTTTTTCTTTATAAATCTTTGCTTGTACTTGATAATTCTGCATATAATTAATTATTTTGAAATTGGTTAGTTAGTTAATTGAAACCAGTTTGCAATTCAATTAGCATGTGCATGCCAGTGTGCATCGAATTCTCTTGTGGATTCATTAGGCTGTAGGATGTTTTAGATACAGAAAATAAACTACATTTATTAATAGGAATAGTTTTTCAGATCACAATAAACCAGTGTACTGTACATAAAGTACTTGAGTTAGAGAACAGTATAAATTAACCATAAAATTAACAGCAAATCATTAAAGGCATATACATTTTTTTAAATACATATCGTTTTTATTAAAGGAGAAAGAAAGGTAAAAACTAAGTAAGCTTTATCAGAAAAGTCTATGTAAATACAGCCATAAGCACTCACAGAAACACTGCACTGACTTCTCTGAAAAAAAGATTTCTTGTGTCTGTAATTCCTGTGCCGGAGACACGCAGCTTTCTGCTCTCTGCTCTTTCCTGCTCCCCCTCCCTCAAGAATGCTAAGAACTCACTCCCCCCCTTAGGAATGTGGATCTGAGCCAATCAGCAGGAAGCTGACTCATAGTCTTACTAACTGAGCATGTTCACTTGGTCTGCGTGTCTGTGCAGGAGTGTTGCATTGTGGGAACTTTCTTTACACAGCTTAGAGTTTTTAATTCCTGTTTGGTTTCAGATCTTCTGAACAGGTGGAATATGGGGAGACTTAAAGGCACTATTGAAACAACTGAAGGTATGCCTGCAGCTTGAGAGTAACTCTTTAGTAGCCTTTCTACTAGTCATACAAGTACAGTAATAGCAACAATGCACATAGTATTACCCAAATATAGGAACAGGAAATAGTATAGTATTTGCGTATTGATTAGCGTTATAGAACCATACTGAAATGATACCTCAAGGATTGTTGAAAAAAGAATATAAGTATGTCTCAGCTCAGACTACAAAGATAGACAGAACAAAGAAAGTATAAAATAAAACAAAAAAAAGAAAAGAAAAGAAAGTAGTAGAAACAAAATTAATTAAGGTGAAGAATGAGAAGAAAGAACAGTTTAGTAGCAGTAAAATAGGTATTAGAAAAGGAATACCAAGAAACAAATTGACACTTAAAGGTCAATTGGGTCAATAGTATGTTTTATACTTCCTAGAAAGAGCAATTGGCTAAAAGCCCTTGTATAGTTTCATTTAGAAACCTAGACATTCCGTAAACTTAAAAAGTTATGAACATATACTTCTACTGGACCCTATCAAATGTCTTTTCTTGTTAGAATAGTACCCTTGTTTGGTTGGTCCTTTTTGTTAATTCTGTAAGCGCTAGCAGACTCCTGGTATTGACTGGACCTTGCCTCCCTTTAGTGAATCTGGGCTGGTCCAGGAGTATGATCTGTAGTAGGATGTCAGCTTCAGCTAGTCTGTTACTTGTGACTTTGGGGTGTTGAACTTTTCTTTTTGCTCTGGGTTATTTGTGGCAGCTTAGCTGTTTATAGGCAGTTTTGGATAGTTTAATCTCTCTTTATCTACCTTAAAGAGATACTGACACCAGAAATTAAACCTTTTTTTACATCTATAATAACATTGTCTTTGCATGAGCATTTTGCCATAAAAGTATTTGCCCAATGCTTTTACAATCCTGCCTGATTCCCCATGTTCCTCTATGAGGGGGCTGCCATATTCATGCAGCAGTAGTACGTTAGCATAATTAGCTGTAACTGACAGGTTTAGGAACTTCAAGTAACAATTACTTAAAAAAGCAGCCCCATCAGTGACATTTGATCAACATGACCAATAGGTAATTTTTAATGTACATTAATATTTTGAAGAGTAGTGTCAGTATCACTTTAATATTGTGGACCTGTGAGTAATAGTAAGCAAAAGAACCAGCAATTTTTGGGGATTGCTCACTTGTTTTTTTTTTTTTTATCATTAAATAAATGGTCTATTGTTGTCATGGTTTGTTTTTATTTAGGTAGCTTTGCTAGATATTCATAGGTCTGTTGCCCTTTGTGTATATTGTTAATTTTAATCTATTAAATTGACATTCAATTTCTTTATGTCTATTTCCTGTAATTTATTTCTCGTTTTCTGGATTTGTGTAGTCAGTTACATAGTTACATAGGGTTGAAAAAAGACCATCAAGTTCAACCCTTCCAAATAAACCCAGCACAAATAACCTGTACTTACCAATCTATACACTCACATACATAAACTATATATACAAACATTAATACTAACTGTAGATATTAGTATCACAATAGCCTTGGATACTATGCTTGTTCAAGAACTCATCCAGGCCCCTCTTAAAGGCATTAACAGAATCTGCCATTAACACATCACTAGGAAGGGCATTCCCCAACCTCACTGCCCTCACCGTGAAAAACCACCTACGCTGCTTCAAATGGTCTCTGCACTCTCTCCAGCTCATTAATATCCTTCTTAAGGACTGTAGCCAAAAACTGCACTGCATACTCAAGATGAGGCCTTACCAGGGACCTATAAAGAGGCAAAATGATGTTTTCATCCCTTGAGTCAATGCCCTTTTTATACAAGACAGCACTTTATTTGCTTTAGTAGCCACAGAATGACACTGCCTGGAATTAGACAACTTGTTTTCTACAAAAACCCCTAGATTCTTCTCCATTAAAGATACCCCCAACAAACTACCATTTAGTAGATAGTTCGCATTTATATTATTTCTACCAAAGTGCACTTGTTTACATTGAACCTCATTTTCCAGTTTGCTGCCCAGTTTTCCAATTTTGTCAAATCGCTCTGCAAAGCGGCAGCATCCTGCATGGAACTTTTTTTTTTTTTTGCACAATTTAGTGTCGTCAGCAAATATAGAAACAGTACTCTCTATGCCCACCTCCAGGTCATTAATAAACAAGTTAAAAAGCAAAGGACCAAGGACTGACCCCTGCGGTACTCAACTAACAACACTGGTCCACTCTTTGTAATCTATTCTTCAGCCAGTTCTCTATCCAGTTACAGATATTATGTTCTAGGCCAATATTCCTCAATTTGATCATTAACATTCTGTGAGGTACTGTATCAAACGCTTTAGCAAAGTCCAAGTAGATGACATCAACTGCCATTCCAGCATCGAGTTTCCTGCTCACCTATTCATAAAAGGCAACTAAATTAGTCTGGCAAGATGTGTTACGCATAAAACCATGCTGGTACAAACTTATAGTATTGTGAACTGCAAGTATCCTATCCCTTATTACCCCTTCCAAAATCTTTCCTACTTCTGATGTCAGACTAACAGGCCTATAGTTTTCAGGCTGAGAACGGGATCCCTTTTTAAATAACGGCACAACATTAGCAATTCAACAGTCTCTTGGCACCATGCCAGACCTCAACGAATCCTGAAAAATGAAGTGCAGAGGCTTGGCAATCACAGCGTTAAGATCATTTAATACCCTGGGATGAATCCCATCCAGTCCTGGACCTTTGTTTACCTTTACATATTCAAGTCTCTTTTGAATTTCCTCCTGAGTGACCCATGCGTCAGTAGCTAAATTACTAGAACTGGGCATATTAAAAGGGAAGCCTTCATTAGCTGGCTCCTCAGATGTATAGACAGATGAAAAATAATAGTTCAAAATTTCTGCTTTTTCCCAGTTCTCATACCCTCCCCCCCCCCCTGTGATAATAAGGTTCTTGCTTCATTTTTTTACTATTCACATAATTAAAAAAATAATTTTGGATTCTTTTTACTCCTAGCTGCAATATCCCTTTCCATCTCTATTTTAGCTTGCCTGATAGCTTTTTTGCATGCTTTATTTGCTTCCTTGTACCTGATGAAAGTTTCTGCTGTTCCAGCTAACTTGAATGCTTTAAAAGCACGTTTTTTCTTACCAACCTCGACACTAACACTTTTATTCAGCCATAAAGGTTTTGCTTTGCGATGCCTCTCCTTGCTTACAAGGGAATATACTGTTGTGTATACTTGCAAAGCAATGTTTTAAAGATGTTCCGTTTACCTTCTGTGCTTAACCCTATGAAAAGCCTTTCCCAGTTGACACATTGCAGAGATGCCCCTATATAGGGGCAAAGCCTGCACATCTAAAATCGAGTGTTTTAGTTTATCCCTTACAGCGCTGTCTCTGCAGCATTATCTTAAAGGAGACCATGTTGTGATCACTGTTCCCCAAATGCTCACCCACCCAAATGTTAGAGATGAGTTCACTGTTATTGGATATTACCAGGTCCAAAATAGAGTCATTTCTAGTAGGTTCTTGAACCGCCTGAAATAAAAAGTTTTTGTTTAGCATATTTACAAACATACTGTGCATGCAATAGCCTGCAGCTCCCCTAATTTACCCTTCAAGCTTTGCACATTAGCCAGCATGCAGCGGAGATTACTACTTCTCCCTCTGATGTTTACATTAGCTAATGGAGAGTTAGAGCTAAGGCGAATATTAGTCTGTTTCCCTTGTAACAAAGGGAGCTCCCTATCTCATAAACTATATGCCCCCCTCACTCCTTCCCCACAACCCCTTGCTAATCCCACTGCCCCATCTACACTAGATTTCCCATAAAACTGTAGCTCACCCCCCCCTTGTCTTAACCATTCTCTCCCGTAGCACAGCAGACCCCCTTCCATTGAGGTGCAATCCGTCATACCTGTATAGATTGTACCCCAAAGAAAAAGTCAGCCCAGTGCTCTAGGAAGCCAAACCCTTCCTTCCTACACCAAGACTTTAGTTGCTTTCGAGGCAGTTTATTTAGTTGCTTTCGACAGTTTATTTTGTGCTTCTAGCACTGATAGCTTTGTGAGCAGTTCGTCCTTTTTGTTGCTTGTATCTTTTCTTCTCTTTTCTGTGTAGATGTTTCCTGTATTAAATGATACCTAGTTGCTGCTTTTTGTGCATACCACATTATGCTGTACAGTGTTTTACTATTGCTTGGTTGTGTAAGAGGCTTTCATTAGTCTCCAAAATCCTTTGGTTGTTAGTGAAGTGTGAGATCAGGCCAAGTGTTGATATCAGTTTTATTGGCATAGTGTGGCGTGGGTTGTGAATAAGTAGTTCTGTGTTACTCTTTCATATGCAGAATGTTCTAAAGTGGATTTTTCTGCGACATACATGTTGCTTCTTTTTCTTGGCATGGGTGGAAATCTACTTTTTCTTGACTGCTGCATATTGAAGGCATGGTCCTTCTGTTCATTTTTCTTATCTGGAAGGAAATGGGTAAAGCATAAGATGGGATGAGAAAAGGAGGAAAAGAGAAGACAGAGGTAGAAAGTAGCAGAAATTAGCAATACCCATTAAAAAATAATTCGCCAGACATGGATTCGCAGTGAATTTCCGTGTTTCGTGAAACGCTAAAAAAAAATCAATCAAATTTTTTGACGTGTGACTTTTTATTGCCGTTTTGTGAATCTTTTAAACGATTCGCAAATTTTTTAGCGAAGCAAAATGGCACAGATTCACTCATCACAATACACAAGTACTTCTGAGCATTGATTGGTGTTGACTGTTAATCCATTTCACAGTATTAGGTCTTTTGCTTAGTCTCCCTTGATAGTGGGTCATATGGAAAAAAAATGACTGGATCTTCAGCTGCATGGTACAGTACATTGCACTCAGTATAGCAGTTACTGTGTTCATTTCCCTTTTTTTTAAAGGATGTGGGAAGAACAGTCTACAAATATCAAAATTGTGAATTGGCTTGTGATTTTGCCTGAAATGCAGATATTAAACTATCATGTATGTGGTTAATGCACAGCCTTATGATAGTGTACTGTGGGACTGAGGGTAAGAGGCTGCCCTGATTTTATCAACCATATTGGCTCTGTCTATAACCAAGTGGTGTGGTTGTAAAATGGAAATTATACATGTATCATGTAGACATTATGCCATGTATCAAGGTGGTCAAATAGGCTATAAATTCTTTATAGTAGTTCTTCTGGGATGTCTTTTATTCTCACAATGGTCCACTTCTAATTCTAATTATGTATGTGCATCAATGGATTGGTTGAGTGCGGGGCCTCTCACTCTTCTCCATTTTCACTTAATTTCCCCAACCTACCAGAACTCCTGGCACACCTATTTTCATTGGAGTTCAAGTTCCAATAGTATATTTAATTCAATGTTATTGATCCCACATTGCTATCATAATGTTATTTTTAATAATAATCATATGACATATTATGGGTTCCATTATTCAGAAACCTTTTTTAAAAAAAAAATTTCAAATACAGGAATGCCTATTAGTCATGAGCGATTTTTTTTCACTAGGCATGAATTTACTCTGAAATTCTGCATTTTGTCATTGGCACCTCACTCTGCGGTTTATCATCGCCTTAATTTTTTTCAAAAAAATAATCAACGAGTAAGGAAAAAGTTATGCGGTAGCTTCATTTTGTGAATCCAGTTTTGCAAATTTTTCTGTGACACCGAATAAGACTGATTCGCTCATCACTAATGTCTATTCTATCTTAAGCTAACATAAATCCTAATTCATGGCAAAACAATCCTTTTGGTCTGTTCTTATCCTATACCAGTCTATAGTATATGGTTTCAGGACACAACAGCGACCAAAAAAATGTTTATATAACTTTCTCCTATTTTTATAAACAGCTGAAGGATTTCCTTTATCAGTAATGCTTAACACATTTACAATAGCTATCCACCAGGCCAAACTGTAAAACTAAAATTCTGCTAATGAATTTGTAGAGCCAAAATGATATGCAGGTATTCAGCAATCCTGTAGCAATCCATATAAATTTCCCTCCCTGCAACAATCTGCCACAGCACATTTGGCCTGTTACTGCAGACATGCACGATGCAGTGTTATTTTATTTGTTAACTTATACTTTCGCCAGACATATGCAAATTATACTCCTTAGTTTTGTGTAAATTGGATTCACGAGCTTGCAAATTTACAGATTTACAAACCTTCAATTAAATAAATTGACTTAAACAGAACATCAAATTTAAGCAGGCTAGCAGACAGTGGGCTATAAAAATTCAGAAGTTGTGCAAATGTGCCTTAGCTATATGCTGTATATCTTTATTTTCTTGCTTTCTATTCTCCCAATAGGTTCTTCTTTGCTTTTATTGTATCTTAAAACAATGAACCCCTGATTTTTAACAGAGCGACAAAATAAAATTAATCATATCTATGTGACACATATAAGGGTCTATTCACTAAAGGTCAATATTTGATAAAATTAGGTAAGGTAACAGCTCGTCTTTCAGTTCATCAATGCAGTACCGCATGAGTTATTTTTATTAACTCCAGTCAGATAATGATTTGTTAGCTATTTTCACCTAAAACATTACTACCTGATTTATCAACATAAAACCAGTACATACTTTGAGTTATTAAGTCTCATTTTAACCTATTTAAATTTGGTGATAGGCTACTTTTTTATATATAAAAACATTAAAGAAAAAAAACATTGTTATTTGAAAAACATAGGAAAGGAAAGCCCTGGAGCTATAATCGCAGGGGCTGCATTACAAGGATGACAAGAATGACCAGCAGCCAGATTACACTGGTTTATATTTAGAGATTGGCAGAACTAGGTGCAACTGTGATTAGGTGATAAGGAAAGAGTTAAGGCAGGAGAGAGCTGGCCTGGGGGGTGGAGAAAGAGAGGGATGTTATGTCAGAAAGAGAAGCACTCACTTCCTTATTGGAGCAGGTAGAAACATGAGGCAGAGTTTTTCTCTCTTATATAATGTTATTAGCTGCTGTATATAAGCACTGACTCCACTTTACAGTTGCCCCTGTGAGTGTATCATGGACCATGTGGCTGAGCTCTCTCTTTTACATAATGTTATTACCTTCAGTATATGCACATTAACCCCTCATTATGGGGCTTAGTTGGGAATAGGGCAAATCCTGAATACAGTAACTTTCCCAGGCTTTAATTGTGCATTACATGCAGGGTAGGACTGGGGTGCTACTGCACCAGGGGCCCCCGCACTCCCCAAGGTGCCCCGCCACCCGCATCCCCGCCACGATCCGTCCCCCTGACATGCCTAAGTAAAATGCGTCAGGGGAGGACACCGGCTGTGGGAGGAGTGGCAATATGCATCGGGTCTGGCCCGGTGTCCCGCAACCCAGTCTGACCCTGATTGCATGGTATAGATATAGTTACTTGATTCAGCCGCCTGTAGTTGGATTATAACCTATAATTTTACTGGGCTTTATTGAGTCATGGATTTCAGCTTGTGCTCAAAGGACAATCTGCTGCCTCTGCAGATGGAACCTACATATAGTATAATACTCTGTTAGTATGTTAAGTAGGTTTCCCACAGCGCCTGAAAAAATACCTAGCACAATGTCGCTTGCAGTTTCACGGCACTCAGCTTGCATATCAATTGAGGGGTAGATGCAATTTCACCAAAATCTGTGTACTGTAAAAATCTGTGCCCTGCGAACAGGCTTATGAGTGCTACCATAATAGACATAACATTTCTATATATTGAGGTAGTCTATGCCTCAGCACTTTATTTCAGGAACCTTTCTATTCAACCCCCCCAAGCAGGAAAGCCAGCACTTTCCAGGGGACAAGAGACAAGTTGAACTATCTACTGGCTAATATACATATTGGTATATTAATATTTGTTGCTGATACAATTAGCAAAAAAACTCTCCCATTCCATTACTCCATTACTTAAGAGTTGCATCAAGATTAACTATTTGCTTTGCATTTTCTCAAGCTCTTTGATTTTAGCTAGACAGGAGACAGTAAGGTCTGCCATGAATGGGGCTTCTTTTCTCTTCCTTTAACTAGTAATTGTTTTAATTAACTAAAATTAATTAAGTAAACCCTGTTGTTCGTTAACATCTCTGATTTTTATATATTTTCCTGGTGTGCCACTAATCTTTCCATAATTGGAGGAAAAGCATTTTAAATGAAGTAATGTGAGGGTGGTGAGTTTGTAGAATGCTTTATCTAGTGAGGTTGTGATGGCAAATGTTCCTAATGCAGGGGTTCCCTAACTGTGGGAATGGGCCCAAAAAGGGAGCCAAGTGCTTTGATTGAGAGGCCCAACAAAGAGCTAGACAGGATGACATTTGGGCAAATTCCTATTTGAGCTGAACGCCAACTAAGATAAGATTAGTTGTAAATATATGCATCATATACCATGCATACAGGAGCTATACATACATTTCTGAAAATCAGTTCCTTACCCCGAGTCTCCATCATATACAGAAAATATCCAGAATGCAAAGGATTCTAAAATTAAATACAGTACATCTTACTCTTTTCTTACATTTTTCTGAGCTTTTTGCTTCTGCAGAAAACTACCTGACTGACAAGAAAAAACTGCCATGTGCACTGTGTGCATACTTACAGTAGATCAATCTAACAATCCAGAATGGGGAAAAAATCCCATTATTCCTCCATTGAGAAATAGTAGAAAAATGTGATTAGACTTTTGATTTTTTGCATGGATGGAGAAGGAGGTTAATATGATATTATTAGGCTGACCTGAATATGAATGAAGTCAGACATTCTTAATAAATGACTGCTAACTGAAAACATGAACAAATTAGAGCATGGTCCATTGCTTTTTAATAATGTCCTAGCCTTGTGTTTCCTCCTACACCTGAGAGATGAGTTAATCTTTGGGAATGTAGATGAGCTTTCTTAACTACTTAACTGCTGAAAGAAGAAAGAAAGACATTGCATTAATGCACACACCATATTTGTAGGCCTTCTTTCTTTTCTTTACAATATATATTACAATCTAATTCTTTTTAAAAAAATACCATATTACAGTAGGATGTTTTAACCAGAGCGCAATAGCGTTCACTGCACTAGTGATGCAGACCCCTGGATCCCTCCAACTAGCGCAAAGCGGGTGGGGGGCGTCGAAATGCAACTGCATCCATGGTCAGGTCTTTTGATAGCAAAAAAATTGATTTCCTGAGCTTACTTGGATTTATCATTTTGACAGAATTAGGAGCAGTACAACACAATTAACTGAAGACAAGGGGGAGAATGGTGGTTGTAAATTAATGTTTCTGGGTATTTCTTGATAAAATGTCTTGTTTGTGAAGAAGAAAGAACATGAGAAAGGGGAAGGTAAATGCTAATGATTTGGATGATTATTTATATCCACATTTAATATGTATAGCATTTTCTTAAGCATTGCACACCACATACCTAATAACAACTATGTTTGCTTACACAGGTAACTAATAAACAGTAACTATGGATTGTTTGCTATGAGTTACTAGGCTTTGGCCAAATTTTGCATTTTTATTTTAAAATCTCCATAATTTGCATTCTATTTACACCTGGTTTAAAAGATAAAAAGGTTTTAATACTCTTTTAGCCATTAAAAAAGCTTTATAACTGCTGTATTAAGTAGACACTTTTAATATAGTGACAGCATGATGGAATGGAAAATCTTTGGGATCTATACCCTAATGCCATTTAATTTAGAAAGATCCTAATCAAAAGGCATTTTTGAGAGTAAGAAACAAAGAGGAATATGAATGGAGAAGTGTTCCCTAGACTTTGAAAGTATAAGTCCCAGGCAACTTTTGACAGTGAATTCCCACTGTACTGTTACAAACTGAAAACAAGACTGCAGGATCTAAGAACAATGTTAAATAACCAATTGCTAGTCACTGGTTTATAAGTTTTCAAAGCAGTGTAGCGGCAACTGGAGTAATATGAGTAAAGTAGTTGAGGAATTGCAACTTTTTTAACATAGATCATAATCTAGGATGTAAATAAGACTGGCATAACTGAGGGGGAAAAGGATGCCAAACATGCAACGACTTGCGGCAAATTTTTCTGCTGCGAATTTTGATGCCTGTTTCATGAAAAAATTTGCCAATGACGTAACACAGAAATTTTCCGCGAATCTTTGCCTGGTGAATTTTTTCTCCCATTGCTACTTGTGTGTAATGAAAGTGTCACATAATGTCAAAATAAATACTGTACAACCGATTGTGTATAAAAAATGGCAAATAGCTATTAAAGAAATCTGGGTTAAAGTTCCCGCTAGCACTAATCAAGATTTAGTGTTTGCCTCAGAAAGACTATTATAGTTTATATAAACAAAGCAACTGTGTAGCTATGGGGGCAGCCATTCGAATGAGAAAAGGCACAGGTTACTTAGCAGATAACAGATAAAATGCCATTGTATTCTACAGAGTTTATCTTTTATCTGCTATGTAACCTGTGCCTTTTCTCCTTTTTTCCAGCTTGAATGGCTGCCCCCGTGGCTTATTTATATAAACTGTAGGAGCGTTCTGTAGCAAATACACCAGTTTTACCAGTGCAGGGCAACAGTACATTACATTTGAATTACTTTAAAACACTTTCATATTTTGGTGTTCCTGTTCCTTTAAGAAGGCACAACACCAAAACTTTGGACATAAAAGCAACCAAAAGGCCAGTGGCAACTTTTATAATGCTAGAGAAAGAGATTTAGAGTTGAGTTGGAAAAACTGGCCATAGGACATGTAAATCCCAGGCGCTTTACAAAACTGACAATAATAAAAGAATGTTGAGAAGCCACTGCTCATCACTTGTTGAATGATAAGACAAAGAATCCACTCAAATACTCCTAATAATAGGGATCATAAGTATAATATATTCTTAAATACTGCATTTGTTTTAAAGCACTTATTTTTAAAACTTTTTCGCATGGAACATGCATTTTTGTCATTAGTATAGTTGATTTTAAATCAAAACATAACTTGTGAGTGCTTTTATTTTTAGATAGATAAAAGAAAGGCCAAACAAAACATTAGATAGTAACCTAGAGGGAAAAAATGTTGTCTTCAATATCAATTTACAGGCAACTGAAATGAAATGGCTTAGACTGAAGCTTGAAACATTGCAATTGTTTAAAGATTTATAATGTACATAATAAGCCAAATCGTACACTAGATGGATATCTGGAGGAGCTCAACAGTCACTGCTTCTGTCATTACCTGCAGTGAGCCTAGAAACAGACATGAGGAGGGACAAAGATGTTACATTGATTTACAAGTAATACAATATATCGCAGGGTACAAGGATCAAGTGGGACCCAATTAAGTACTTGTTAATGTATTTAGATTAGTGTATAATGCATAAGTCCATTAATTATTTAAATACACAAGGGATGCCACCAGATTAAGCAACTAAAATGCTGCTTTGTTGTTCTGCAAGATAAGTTCACATGACCATTCATTAAAAAATGCCATAGAATGAGAAAAAACTTTATACTTTAGTGTATATAAGCTTAATCATCGATTGAAAATATGTTTTCTTCATTGTACTCTTCAGATATAAATGTAAAAATGTAATTAGTTTTTATAGTGAAATTGTGAGTTTGAGTAATTTTTTTTGTTACTTACAATAGATTTTATTTCTTAGAAGGCTGCATATTCCATTGCTTTTTCTACCTGTTTATTCAGGAGTTCTACATGGCACATTACTTATGATCAGCATTGTGAGTGACAGAGTGGAATCAGCAACTGACTATTATTATAATTAGTGATGAGCGAATCTGTTCTGTTTCGCTTCGGCGAAAAATTCGCGAATCTTTGAAAAGATCCGCGAAACGGCGAAAAATTCGCGAAACGGCGAAAATGTCGTGCGACAAAAAAAATTGTCGCCCGCGGCTATTATTTTGTCGCGCGGCTATTGTTTCGTCGCGCGGCTCTTGTTTCGTCGCCCGCGGCTCTTGTTTCGTCGCGCGGCTCTTGTTTCGTCACCCGCGGCTCTTGTTTCATCGCCCGCGGCTCTTGTTTCGTCGCCCGCGGCTCTTGTTTCGTCGTACGGCTATTATTTCGTCGCCCGCAGCTATTATTTCGTCGCGCGGCTCTTGTTTCGTCACGCGGCTCTTGTTTCGTCGCCCGCTGCTCTTGTTCCGTTGCCCGCGGCTCTTGTTTCGACGCCCGCGGCTCTTGTTTCGTCGCACGGCTATTATTTCGTCGCCCGCAGCTATTATTTTGTCGCACGGCTATTGTTTCGTCGCGCGCGGCTATTGTTTCGTCGCGCGCGGCTATTGTTTCGTCGCGCGCGGCTCTTGTTTCGTCGCGCGGCTCTTGTTTCGTCGCCCGCTGCTATTATTTTGTTGCGCGCTATTGCTTCGTCGCCCGTGGCTATTATTTTGTCGCCCGCGACTATTCTTTTTTGACGCCGGCGACAATTTTTGGACGTGCGGTGAATTTTTCCGCGGCGAAATTTTTCATCCGTTTCGCGAAACAATCCGCCAATGGCGAAACGCGGAAATTCGCCGCGAATCCATGCCTGGCGAAACTTTTCGCCCATCAGAAGCAGAAGGCCACTGAGGCAAACAGGAAGCCTTACAAAGAACACTGTTGCTTTAATAGACTGTCTTATATAAGCTTTTACATTTTTAGCTATGAAACTGACCCCACTGCAAAATTTTTTTCTGAGATACTATTTTCTCATTTTTTTCCATATACAGTTTACACTTAGGGGCATATTTATTATGCTGTGTAGAAAACGGCGAAGAAATTCGCCATACATTGCCAGGCCTTTGCCGTGTAAAAACAGCGTAAAATCTGTGTAATTTTTTAAGGGTTTTTTTCTTCCACCAGAACTTACGGAAAATAATGGCATAATATCCGGCGTTCGGATGAAGATCGTTTACATTTTTTTTACAAAGCTTTTTACGCCATTTTTTCAGCTAATTAGTTTTACACAGCCCCTTATTGTTATGTGTTAGTATCTTAGGTCACCAAAGAGAGTTCCCTCTGGTTTCCCTGTTGCAAGTATTAACTGTTGTAAGTATTCACTTGGAAGATTTATGCTTTTCATCTTTACAGGCTAAAAGGAATAGTGCTTCCTAGTGAGGAAGGCAGGATGATACTAAAATCAGTGAAAAATGACAATGATAAGGGTTTTATTAAAGTAAACTCCCACAGAGTTTTTATTTTTTTCTTTCTACACTGGCTCTGAGGGTTGTTAAGGGCAACTGTGAGGATGATATATTCTTCATTGCTCTTCACAGTTTCTTATTTACTGTTTTTTATTTAGGTGTTGCTCAACTGCAAATTCTAGAAATGCAATGACACTTGATTCTATGTGGGAGAATGCTAAAAGTGTTATGGGCTGATTTACAGCCCATAAGATGTGACTGTGCTAAATGGCCACAGTAATTTTCCAAACAGAAGGCATTCATTAACAACAGTCAGTAGACACAAAAAGAATCAAGTACAGATGTAATTTTGATGTTGAGCCCTTAAAATTATGGAGACCCAACTCAAACCCCAACCTGATATATTCTATGCAATTACATTTGATTTGTATTGAAGCAAATGCATCAGGTACACCTCCCCCTCTCAACAGTTAAATAGAAGAAGAAATTAGTGCAAGTCCTGCTGTTGAACATGATGGACCTATGCAAAAGTGACTTACTCTATGTGAGGGTGTGTTCTACAGGTTCCAGTGCAAAGAACAGAAGAAATATTGCTGAATTGGGGCCAGAAAAGGAAGATAAGGTAACCTAAATGTTAGGTTCTGGGACTATTGCCAAGTTATTTCCATGGCACAGCTGTGTAACTGCTATGTGTAACACAATTTTTCAGAAGTACATGGCATTCATATTACCTAGCTTCTGCAAAATAAATACCACAGTCTTAGGGCTGGGCTGAATAGGCAGCTTGCTTCATCAACTTGTTGATAATTCAACTAAATAAATCTGAAGGCAAAAGAAAAAAAGGTGCCCTAACCCTTTGGATGTGATGTGCAAGATGGCCAAACAATCAAATTCCATGTTAACCAGGCAAGAATATGGTTACCAAGATAATTAGTGCTGGAAGGTTAAGTCAGTAATATTTGTGCTCTGATAAATAACCAAATTATTTAAACAACTTGGTTGATTACCTAATCATTACAAAGGCTAAACAATCGATAATAATTGCAAATAATTGTGCTTCCTACCAATATCTGTTGCTTTTTTTCCTTGCTGCACTGTAAAATGCAATTCATGCAATATTAGGTTCATTTATACGGGCAATTTTCTTCTTGTAGCAAAAGATCTTTTTAATGTCAATCAAGCACAGCACAGCTCTCTTCATCGTGCTGTAATGATAAAGAGTACCAATTTTTTTCCCTCTGTTCTTTCAGAGGTGCCTCGACATTTTTTTCTATTGCCTCTTGTAAAGCGTGGAAAATGTAGCCGCAAGTTACTTCTTTTTGATTAGAGAAAAGTAGGGCCCCAAGGTGAATGTCCAAGGTTACTCTTCCAGGACAGATGAGGTGGTGTCGGTGCTTGATGTTTATTTCTGTCTCTCTGCATTACTTGTCCTTCCCATCGGCTTGTGAGCAATTATTCTGAATGTTATTTACTACGGGGGCTGAAAAACCATTGCAAGTGCATAACACAGAAGAAGAGCTAACAAATAAATCCAGATTCTGGGGGACTCAGTGTGTATATATATTTTCCCAGAGCTTTATGTACAAGAAGAACAAAGAATCTGAAGCTAGAACAAGGTCAGCTGATATTTTGTAGATGATAAATGTGGTGTTTCTTCCTTTAGAATCTACAGCATTAGAAAAAGCAAATAATAGTACCTGAGTGTTAATCTTTATTTATGTGGCTGTTTTTCCAGAAGTGAAAACAACCTAGTAAATATGTTATTCTGAATAAAAAAAAAAACAGAAATGTTATATAAAAATAATTATGGCCAAATCTGCTGAAAATCTATATCATCTATCTATCTATAATATTTATATCTATCTATCTATCTATCTATCTATCTATCTATCTATCTATCTATCTACAGTATCTATCTATCTATCTATCTATCTAAAAAGAGTTATGTTTGGCTATGATATGAAACAATATTTTATATGAAAAGAAACTCCAAGGCAAACAAGACGACTTGTGCAGATACTGATACTTGATACTGATACAGATTTTTATGCAGTTACTACCATCCCACACACATACATGAACCAGCACTCAGCTATTCCTATCTGCAAGTCTTCTTGTTTGCCTTGGAGTTCCTTTAATATAAAATATGTATTATACTTATCAGGGTGTCCTCTTTGCAATCTTTGCAATAAACCTTTCCATTGTAATGCGCTCTATACCTAATGTCACAGAATGTTTGCGTTTGAGGTATGCAGGAGTCCCCCCCTTCCACACCCATTTGTCCACTAACTTGAATGTCATTTCTAAGGTCATAAGGGGTGTGTTTGAGGCATGTAGACGTCCTCTTTCCTCGTCCACTTGTCCTCTACTTGCACATTATACAGATGAAGGCCACAATAAGACCCTGACTTCATGATAGGGCTGGTCTGTATCACCTAATGCTACTGTCTGCATCTCACACTAGATGTTTTCTACAGCATAAGGTGCAGATTGCAGACAGACTGGGAAAGAGGTGCTTCCTGAAACAACACTAAGATTTTGGGGCTAAAGGTTCCATTCAGGAGCAGTAAACGGAAAAATTAAGTAAATGCAATAAATAGAATGGCAATGGAATGCACTTTAGAGAAACATGAATCATGAACATAAACTTGAATTCTAGTTGTACACTAACTGGAATTGTGTTGAGGAGTATTTCAGGATTATTGTGGGCAACAGACGGTGCAACTCTTGGCAGTTTCAGTCAGTAGCCAAAACTACTGTATTAAAATATCATCTTGTGCAAAAAAAGAGCATGAATGCGAGCAATAATAATATCAGTTAGCCTTTTACAAATCCCTGGTTTCAGTCTTAAGAAAGAAAATTGTTTAGATGCTTAGATTTTGCAAAACAGGAATTTAGGAGGGGAGATTATTACCATTTACAAACAGATTAAAGGGATACTATCAAAATGAATCAGTTAATAGAGCTTCTCCAGCAGAATCCTGCATTAAGATCTGTTTTTCAAAAACACAAAAATTAATTTTGAAATTTCACATGGGGCTATACATATTCTTCATTTCTTAGGGTACCACAGCCATGTGACCTGTGCTTTGATAAACGTCAGTCACACTTTACTGCTGAGCTGCAAGTTGAAGTGATATCACCCCCCCTCCCTTTTCCCCCCAGCAGCTGATTAGCAGAACAATGAAAAGGTAGCAAGATAGCAGCTCCCAGTAGATATTGGAATAGCTCTCAATAAAAACAATTACAAGTCCAGCTTGGGACTCCTCCAGTTTCATGGGAGTAGGAGAAACAATAGGTTACCTGAAAGCAGTTCTAATGAGTAGAGCTGGCTCCTTATGAAAGCTTAGACTCAGGCACAATGGAATGAGATGGCTGCCTGCACACCAATATTACAACTAAAGAAAATATATTTGTTGGTTCAAGAATAACAATTTTAATGGTAGATTGAATTATTTGCTATATAAACAGTGTAGAAATAAAAAGTACAGCATAAAAATCATGACAGTATTCCTTTAAAGGATATTACAAACAGTTAAGGGGTAATCTTTTTTACTTTGAAAAGTACAGAGAACAAAAGGCCACCCTTTTAGACATAAGAAGCAGAAACAAACAAGCAAGCAAATAGTTCTTTGTAATGCCCTGCCATGTTATCATGACTTATTGCCTTAATGCTTTCAAGAGGGGCTTGAATGAAAGCTATTCGCTTTATATTCATTTAGCTGTGAAAAATATGTTCATAATTTTTAAGTGCAATTAGAGACAAACTACAAAATTAACCTTTGATACAGTACTAAAACATTGCATAGCTGATTAGATCTAGTATACAGTATAATTCCCATGGAAACACTATGAATATTAGAGATTTGGTGCACTTTATGATGATTCTTGGACTCCTCTGTTTTACCTGTACAAGGTAGTTTTATTGCATTATCTAGTGAAGCAGCATGACAATTTTTAATTTGTTCATAATTTTCCTTATTGCTGGCTAGAATTGTGCTTATTTCTTTAATCTTGATATTAATGTAAAAAAATCAGTTCTAGAGATTTTCAATTATTTATGTGTTGTAAAAATAATATTGTTTCATTCCATAGATTCCTATGGGATTCTGATATTATCAGACAATTAAGATATATTTTTTCTTTCTTTTGTGTAGAATTTTCATTGAACATAAAGCAATAGAAGGTGTGAATTAGCAAATGATTAAACTTGCAGTTATGGACTGCTTTGATTAAGTTGTTATTTTAAAGGGACAAATGTTAATGTTTTCAGCTGGTGCAGCTGGACTGCATCGTGAAGCATGTGACTGCAAAAGGCAGTTTGGGGTATTAAACTACTAGGTAAGAAGGATACTATAGTGTGTCCTACACTCTATCTCCCCAACCAGTGCCTCATGAGCAACATGTTGCCCACCACCATCTTTGATGTTGCTCCCAGTGGTCTCCAAGCAGAGACTCCAGCAAGAAACTTTTTCCATGCTTGCATAGCTCACCAACACTTTTTCCACCTGAGTGTGGCTCATGAGTAAAAAAAAAAAGGTCGAGGATCCCTGGATAAGACTCTGGTTAAGAAATAGGGAATGGAGAAACCTGAAGACCAAAGACAGGAAACAGTATATTGGATAAAAGAAATGGAAAAGTAGACAGTAAATGAGATGGAGAAAAAGCAGCTAAAGTTACAAGAAAAAAAGACTAAACTAGGGCAATGCAATACAATGTAATATATAAAAAATAAAAAATAGGGTGGATGGGACTAGCCATAAGTAGAAGACAACTGATAGCAAAGGGGAAGGGAACAATAAAAATATTAAGAAATATGTGAGAACATAAAAGCAAAAGAGTGCTTGTTAGCTCTTCTCCAAAGCTTTCCTTCCATCTGCAGAAATTTTCACTTTGTTTCCACTGTCATGTAAAAGTCTCAGTTCTTTTTCAAATACCTCTTCCCTTGTGTAAAGGCTTCTCTATGTGATGCAATGTTAGACCTATTTTGAGAAGTACTGTAAGAGCACACTGTTCCCTTTCTTCTGCACAATGAAGTGTGAGCTCCTTTCCCATGGTCTCCTCCCTGTAAACCGATTTTACTTGTTTGCAACTGTCCAATTTGGATTAATTTATTTTGTAAAATCACCTATTTGAAACAGTACCTTCTCTTTTAACATAACTGCACTCTCTTTAAAATACTGTTAAATCTTCTCCCTTCGTAAACTTCATGAAATAGTGTATCTGTTGTTGTACGTCACATACTGTGGGGCGATTCACTAAAGTGCGCTAAAAATTATTGCACGCTTTTTTGCGTTAAATAAGTCGCAATAATTAGCGCGCGATTCACCATAGTATTATCACGTGCGTTAAGTCCCCATTTTCGCATGCTGTATTTTTCGCGCTAGTTTTAACGCATGCATTAATTTCCGTGCTGAAAAGAATACGATCGCATGATTCACTATCACTTAGGCGTGCTAAATATCGCATTCAGCTATGCGAAAATTAACACCTACTACAGGCAGGTGAAAAATTATAGAAAAGTACAGTAAATGAGTTTTTGCCAATAAAATATGGACAGTGTTATTTATTCAAGTATGTGTCTTTTTACTCAATTTTACTAAAGTCTTGGCATGTATGGAATTTCGCTTCTAATATACAGTACTATAGCGGTACAGTACAATAGTGGTAAATATTTAGTCGCCAAAATATACAGTACAATAGTGGTAAATATTTAGTCGCCAAAATATACAGTACAATAGTGGTAAATATTTAGTCGCCAAAATATACAGTACAATAGTGGTAAATATTTAGGCGCCAAAATATACAGTACAATAGTGGTAAATATTTAGTCGCCAAAATATACAGTACAATAGCGGTAAATATTTAGTCGCGATATTATACAGTACAATAGTGGTAAATATTTAGTCGTGATATTATACAGTACAATAGTGGTAAATATTTAGTGGCGATATTATACAGTACAATAGCGGTAAATCTTTAGTTGCACAAAATACATTACTAGGTATAATAATTATAGAAAAGTACAGTAAATGAGCTTTTGCCAATAAAATATGGACTTTGCAGTGCTATTTATTCAAGTATGTGTTTCCCCTAGAGTGACGCAGCCGCCAGTTTGCAGGGAAATGGTCATTTTTAATACAGTAATTTTACGAAAGTATTGGTGTGTATGGCTAACATGGCGTGCGTTCATTTGCGCAACTATTTATATGCGGCTACAAGTGATGAAATGTTTCGCCAGGCATGGAAACGCAGCAAATTTTTGGACGTGCGACAAATTTTTCCGCAGCAAATTTTTTCATGCGTTTCGCAAAACAATCCGCCAATGGCAAAACGCATAAAAAAATTTGCCACGCGAAAATTCCCCGCACGTCCAAAAATTGACACAGGCTTCAAAAAATAATAGTCGCGGGCAACAATTTTTTTGCCCGCACAACATTTTTGCCGTTTCGGGGATCTTTCAAAATTAGTACGTAGCGTATTATGTGCCGAGTGTGATAACTCTAGCACTTCTTTTTTTTTCTTACTTATATTTTTATTGGTTTTTGGGGTTTTTTTTTGCAAATAAACATTTATACAGCACCTCTCTAGCACTCTGTGCTCTCCCAGGGCAAAATGTCGCCAGTTTTATGCTGCCGATTGTCGCGTGCGTAATGTTGCGACAATTAGCTCATTTGATAAATAGCGTGCATGCGAAAAATACCACGCACGATATTTATCGCGACAAAATACCTGAAATACCGCATGAAATACCGCGTGTAAAATAGCGCAAGTATGCTTATAGTGAATCGTGCGAAAAGTCGCGGAAATTAAGACGCGATAAAATTTTTACCGCACGTTATAAATAGCGCATGTTTTATCGCACTTTAGTGAATCGGCCCCTGTATGTCTAAATAAAATGTCATTATATCTTGGGGCCTACCAACAACATCTATAATCTATAACATTTTTGAATACTTTCTTAATTTCATGTAGTGTCATGAAAATGTGTTAAGGTACATTCTGTTTCATAATAGACCAAAATAAGTTCATTATAAGAAAATGTATTCTTAAGTAAAGAAAATTGTCCAGTTCCCTGCCTGTTTATGTTTTGATCTCCTGGTATTGACCTTGGCCAGCCTACAGACTTTGCTAGTTTTTGCCTTGCTTGCTGCCAGTCCCTCTGCTTGTTTTACAGAGTTGTGATTGTTGGCTACCTGCTGCTGACCACTGGCCTGGTATTAAGACTGTGAAGTTTCTTTATCATGTTGTATATATTGTATCTGTTGTGTTTTCTTCCTGTTTTTCATTATTAAATCATCTTTTCTTCATACACTATAACTTCTGCTTATAATCAAACCAACTTTGTTTATTACCCGGGTTATACAGGACATTACTTTAAAGCATAGAGACTCTGATTTGCCCCACAGCCTTACATTCAGTTCAGGTTTCTTTGGGTGAAGATGTAGAAATTACCATCAATTTACTAATCCATCTATGTTACTGTGTGGATATAAAAAACATGTACTGTATTGTTTGTAAAGTCTTACAGTAGGATTGGAAGCCTATGCCACACAAATTAACTGTTAATTTTCTCCCCGGGTAACGTGAATTACCTCCAAACACAGACAATTTATTTAGTTAAACCTTATGGGGTTGTATTGTGCGCCCCTAGACCAGCATTGCTCATTGGTCCCCGCCCTTCCGTTTGAGAAATTGTGTGCATGACCAAGTTCTTCCTCATCGGGTCCATAGCACTGGCATTTACTTCACTGTAATACTCCTAGATGTTTCCTAATCACTTAAACTCTAAAATTATTCTGTCCTGGATTAATATATTGATACAGGGAGTTAATGCCTACTCGCTTTGCTTTTTGGTTTAGCTAGGTAATTTATTTATGGACTATATATCTATACTGGGGACCTAAAACAGTTTGATACAGTATTTTTTAGTCTTGCTTTAGTCAAAGAACTTACCAAAAGTATATTTATGACAGGTGTTACTTGCCCCAAACTGTAGAAGAATATAAGAAAAAACCTTTCACTCTCAAAAAACAGATTAATTACATTAATTTCTTTATGCTTCCAGTATAGATAGAGATGTAACTTATTCTCCAAGACACTTTTTTCCCTATGAAATATAGTCACAATGTCAGAAGTGTGATTTCCTTGGGTTGGTGATTTCCTTGGATTTCCTTCCTTCATTCCTTCCTAAGAGAATAGCAAGGATAGCAATGTCCCTTAAAGGACAACGAAAGGTTAATAAACATTAGTGGCTGAAAAGAAAGGCATTCTGTATAAAACCTGCTGTGCAGAGTGGATCCTGTGTCCCTTCTTTCTTTGAGATGTAAACGCACTGCTTGTACAACCAAAGTCACAGGGCTGGGTAATGTAGTCAAAATCTTGCATATTCCCACACCGCTGCCGCTGGCACAGGAGAGTCGCATTCCAGTGGTATCACTGCTACTGCGCATGCTTTATTTGAATACCCCTTTCCTTTTCTTTGCAGCCGCGTCACCCTGATTACAGTTAGCCCGCCCCCCAGCCAATAGGAATCAAAGCATCTTGTTGCTATGACAACGCTCGATTCCTTTACATTTACACGGAGCTGCGGGCAGAATTTGCGCATGCGTACTATCGAGCTGTGAGCGAACAGGAGAAGCAATACCTCTTTCAACATGGCGACGCCGATGGGTTAAACGAGCTGAAACTTTAAAATTTGAATAACTACTTAGATCTTCTCTTTGGTGAGCCCTAACTATAGCGATCTACCTTTACTCAAAGAGAACTAATAAGTGGTATAGCCTGTTAATTTTGACTTTCATTTTCCTTTAAAGTGAATTAAACAGCTGTGACCTTGATGTACCATTACAGCATTACAACCATTAAAAAAACACAAATACAGGTATAGGACCCGTTATCAAGAATGCTCCTGACCAAGGGTATTCCGGATAAAATTAAATTAGGATTCGGGTTCAGTACGGTATTCAGCCAAATCCTTTAAGAAGGATTTGGGGGTTCAGCCAAATCTGAAAATATTGGATTCGGTGCATCCCTAGTCTAAATTATAAAAAAAAATTATATGTTTGACAATACTGTCTTATGAGACAAGAGTAAAGTTACTATCAAAGTTAATTTGAGAGTTGTGCTAACCCCCCCCAAAAAAAATCTGCTTACCTAGTGCTGCTCATTTTTTCACTGACATTGGTGTAGACACACTTTTTGTTTGAGACAAATAATTTAGCCAAATTATTCATGAATATTTCTCCTAATAGTAATAGACCATGGTTAATAAATCTTATTGTATCTGCATGATAAAATGAAAACATTTTGGCTTTTTAAGAGTATTGAAAATAAATAACTGCAAGTAAATATAAAGATAGAACATTATTCATATTTAAACACCTGGGAATGTAGAAATAAGCACAAAAACCTGCACGCAAGCATATTTCTTTTAAAATGATAAGATTCGTTCAGGCCAAATCGTGATCAGTCAAATGTCCTTTTTACAAACATCAAACAACCTGTGTTATTATTTAAAACAATAATCAGAGTGTGCTACTCAGGAAATGAAAGGAGAAGAATATATTAATGATTAATTACTGAGCCATCTTCAAATAGTTATTGAGCACCGCTGTGACTTTGACAAATTACCCTTCCATTTTTGTGACTGATATGCAATTTGAATAATACAGCTTTGCTGTAGTCTTGTCGGTAAAAGACCTTTTAATAGGATTCCTGGGGTCTTATAAAGACAGTTTTGTCATGGTAAGGTAATGGATGATATTTTCAGCTTATAAATAACAGGAATGAGATAGGAAAGAAAGAGAATATACAACGTGCAGGTAAGCAAGTACCATCAGGTTAATTGATTTGTTTATATGCTTTTTAACCTGCTTAATGCCAGAAATGACAACATTTCTTAATATTACAATATTAATCGATTGTAAGCTCTTCAGGACAGGAACCTCATCTCATTTATTGACACTTTAATATTTATTCTCACTGTCTAATTGATTATAACGATACCCCTGTTTGTGGTTTGTCTTGTAAAGCACTGCTTACATTTGTGTTGCTATATAAATACATGCAATATTTAAGAGTAGTATGGCAGTTTCTATGGGCTAATTTGATATATAATACATCAGGTGATATCAGCGTTTCCTCTAAACAATGTAATCATACACAAATAGTGGTGGACACTCACAGCCAAACAAAAATGTTGATTGTCAAGCAGACTTTTTTAAATGCATGCCAGAAATAGAAGACAGAAAAAGATGTCTCAATACTGGTTGATTTAATAAATGGGCAAGGGACATCTGCCCAGGATTTGGAGGCCAACTGTGCCACTATGTCTTCATTACATTTTTACCAACAGGCAGTGAGCATGGTGAATAGAAATAATTTTAGGCCAATTATTCCTTTTTTTGCCTTCCACCCCTCTAATATAAAACACATGAATAGCCTTGGAAAGAATGAATGTTATATGTGTGTGTGGGTAACTGCAATTGTATGGCAATGGTATGGGGCAACCAGTTGTCTGGTTAGGATGAGGAGGGCCCACCAAATGGATATTTGCCCAGGGCTCACCAAGGCCTCCTCAATGTGAGGCGGAGCAGGTAACTGGATATCTGTTCAACACTTTTGTCTACCAAAGATAATATACTCTGTACTCTGGTATTTCATAAAAACTACAAGGAAAGTTGACCCAATGTGCCAATAAGCCAGGGACTGTCCCTCTGAGGACAATTCCTGGGAACCAGCCGTGAATGTTCTAAAAACTAATCAGTTTTTAAGACTGTTTCATAGGAAATTTCCTGACAAACCTTAGTATTCGAAGAACACCATTTGGGCAATGTCAGGCATGCTCCAGAGGCAGTCCTGCTTGGCACAGACATTGGTGCTTTTTGGCACAGGTAGGAACTGTTTGCCACTTGGGTACATGCATTTCAACATGGGTTGCATTTTAACGTTGACACACAGACTGTGGTGATGTGTGTCTGGATTGATGCTTTACACATGCGCCTTGTGGACAAAAGGACATTCCGGCCTCTGTGAGGTGATCCTTTCTGTTTGTGTTTGACGCTGAGCCTTATAATCCTGGCTGGGTGTCTGACTTCAGCCTAAGTGCTCGCATTTGAACCTCTGTCACTAGTGATGAGCAAATTTTTTCTGCAGACATGGATTCGCAGCGAATTGTTTTGCGAAACTTACATGAAAATTTGCCACGTCAAATTAGGCACGGTCGCGTCAAAAAAAGCGCAGATGTCAAAAATAGATGCAGGCGACAAAAAAAAAAAAAAATCGCACAATATGCGTTTTCACGAAATTTTTGCCGTTTAGCGAATTTTCTTGCTATTTTGCGAATTTTATGGCCAGACAGATTCGCTCATCACTATCTGTCACCTGAAATGACCCTTTGCCAGTCTGACCTTCTTTCCTGCTGACTTTATTATGATGCCCAGATTTCTAAGGCACTTCTGCCACTCCACTTACTGCAGTTCTGTTTTAACCTTCAGTAACTGTATACTTTGTGGGAGGTGAAGGGAAGGCTAAGTTCATCGAACTTCTTCTAAGATGTGTCTGCTTTCTACAAGGTATGTGATAGTGATGTTGATTGGTGTAAGCTCTAACCAAGAAAAATAAGGAAAATAATACCTGAAAAAAATGTGAAGTGAGTTGTCTATAATAAGATATCTATTTTTAAAGTGACCTGAATGAGACAGTATAGTATCTGGCAATAGATTTTATAATAGCCAATATATGTTTTAAAATTTAGATTGCTCTAAATGAATCTGCATTGTATCAAATAAAGGTAATTTACTTCACAAAGGAGCAAGGAATTGGTGTGCTAATGTGTGCAAAACGGCACTTTGAAAAATACTAAAAAAAATTCAGTTGTGCATACTACACTTCCATACAGGAAGCCCTATTCCCTTATGACATTTGCACCTACATTGCACCTATGTTGTGCCTCCAGCATAGACTGAATTTAGAACAGGAAGCAAGGAATCCAATCTCAGTGGAAAACTGGGTAATCAAATTATATTGTGAGCAAAAAAACTGCCTGATTTTCACCAGTTTATTGCACTTTTATCTTTGCCCAGAATGAAAAATGAGCTATTTTGCATTATGTGACAGACAGGACATATCTAGCTCAGTATCTAGGGAGAGATAAATATCTCTAGCTATTATTAGGCCAATATGTACAAAGTACTATTAGTCATACGCTTAACAATCAGATATCTTACAAAGGAATCCTCTGCCTAGTCAAATAGCTGAAATGTAACTTAATTATGTACAAGAATAGCCAACACACTGTGCTTAGTGTTCTCTGGGGCTATACATTTGTGTAAATAGTGGTAGCTAGTTTTGAATAACTGTCTGTTATTTAAAATAGTTCTTAAATCAGAAGAGTATAGATTTTGGAAAAGTTTCTGACTTTTTTATTAAATAAGTTAGGCCATGTATTAACATGGAATAATAGTCATTTTCAGAGATATTAGAAAGTAATAGAAGGCATGTTGACCCAGGAGAGCATATGCCCCATGGAGACAGTATGGAAGAAATTATAAACAAGACACTAACACCTTGTAACCATTTAGGTGTTTCTGAAAGTCGACAGCGTAACATATACGATACAGATTTCGCCTTATAAGTAGTGATGAGCGAATCTGTCCTGTTTCGCTTCGCCGAAAAATTCACAAATCTTTCAAAAGATTTGCGAAATGGCGAAAAATTAGTGAAATGTCGTAAATGACGCACGTCAAAAAAATTGTTGCCCACGACTATTCTATTGTCGCCCGTGGCTATTCTTTTGTCATGTGGCTATTCTTTTGTAGCCCGCGGCTATTCTTTTGTTGCGTGGCTATTCTTTTGTCGCGCAGCTATTCTTTTGTCGTCCACAGATATTCTTTTGATACGGGTGACAATTTTTGGACGCGCATCTGTGCCTGGCGAAACATCTCGCCCATGACTACTTATAAGAATGTTTCTAGGGGAGCGTTGGTTCCTACGCTTATAGTGTGAGCCAAATAGATCCAATTGCCTTAGGTTGACCCTGTTGGTAATTTGTTCCTTCATCTACTCCTTTAAGTCCAAGGCTAAGAGACATTAATCTGTGTATTTGCAAAGAATTAAGAATGTTTGAACGTCTTTCTAAAGAACTGGGTAGAGGGTGTTTTCAATGCACTAAAATAAATGAAAACTCAACAGTAACTGACAAGATTATTGATGAACAGGAAATATTGATGCTATTATACCATAAGTATACATAATAATCATGTCCCTTTTAAACCACCTTTAAACAAGGATGTTCCATAATTAGCTTAGTTGTCCTACTCTAAGCATTCTCTTATTCAATAAAGTGTCTTTTGAGTACTCGTGTTTAAAACTATACTGCATATTCTATATGTGGCCTTACCAGTGGTGGAAGTGTGGTGCATCCTTTCTTTTGGGACGCTACCCTTGAGAGAATCATTGAGAGTTTAATGGTTGGATTTTATAACTTTTTAAAGCTTTACAGAGCAGCTGTTATTATTGGAACAACAGCACTTGTGCACAGTTCTGTACATCTTTACTGTTACCTGTATGTTGCCTGCTTTTTCATGCTTTAAAAAATCATTGTCTGCCACTGTCAGGCCAGTAACCAACAAGCACTGTGGCTCAGATGATAGAAAGTACATTTTCTGCTATATATACTTAATGATCATACATATAGAGTAGAAAGGTAAAAAATATATATATATATATTTTTTACCTTTCTACTCTATATGTATGATCATATACTATATGTATCATGCACTTCTCCAGGGGGCAGATTTACTAAAACGTCATAATTTCTCATTTTTTTTTTATTTTCAAATTCTACTTAATCTGTTTTCCCGAGTGCCAACTTTTTCGTATTTTTGCCATGAAAATCCCCAAAAAGTCATGATTTTCAGACACAACCCAACACAATCTGTATAGTTTTGAGACAAAAGAAAAAACTTCAAGTAAAGGGAAGGGAGCTTTGCCATTGACTTCTACATAAACTTGGCAAGTTTAATCTGGCAAATTGTCGATTTCAGATTTTTAGCTGTTTAGACGTACAGTAAAAAAAAAAAGTTGCAGCGTTTTTTCTCTGCAACTTTTTTTGTAGAAAATGCAAATCGAGTTTAAAATAAAAAAATTGATGGTTTGTAAATGAGCCCCTAGGTGTGACAAGAGAAAACCCCAGTGTTTTGGAGTCCTACATACCTCTGCAGAGTAAAGCACAAGGCAATGTGAAAACTTAAATTCATACATTGCACTCATAACATATATAATAATTGGGCCAGTGTGGTTAGTGGAGTACCGCAGGGGTCAGTCCTTGGTCCTTTGCTTTTTAACTTGTTTATTAATGACCTGGAGGTGGGCATAGAGAGTACTGTTTCTATTTTTGCTGATGACACTAAATTGTGCAAAACTATAAGTTCCATGCAGGATGCTGCCGCTTTGCAGAGCGATTTGACAAAATTGGAAAACTGGGCAGCAAACTGGAAAATGAGGTTCAATGTTGACAAGTGCAAAGTTATGCACTTTGGTAGGAATAATATAAACGCAAACTATCTACTGAATGGTAGTGTGTTGGGGGCATCCTTAATGGAGAAGGATCTAGGGGTTTTTGTAGATCATAAGTTGTCTAATTCCAGGCAGTGTCATTCTGTGGCTAATTCTGTGGCAAATAATGTGCTGTCTTGTATAAAAAAGGGCATTGACTCAAGGGATGAGGACATATTTTTGCCGCTTTATAGGTCCCTGGTAAGGCCTCACCTTGAGTATGCGGTGCAGTTTTGGGCTCCAGTCCTTAAGAAGGATATTAATGAGCTGGAGAGAGTGCAGAGACGTGCAACTAAACTGGTAAAGGGGATGGAAGATTTAAGCTATGAGGTTAGACTGTCGAGGTTGGGGTTGTTTTCTCTGGAAAAGAGGCGCTTGCGAGGGGACATGATTACTCTGTACAAGTACATTAGAGGGGATTATAGGCAGTTGGGGGATGTTCTTTTTTCCCATAAAAACAATCAGCGCACCAGAGGTCACCCCTATAGATTAGAGGAACAGTGCTTCCATTTGAAGCAGCGTAGGTGGTTTTTCACGGTGAGAGCAGTGAGGCTGTGGAATGCCCTTCCTAGTGATGTGGTAATGGCAGACTCTGTTAATGCCTTTAAGAGGGGCCTGGATGAGTTTTTGAACAAGCAGAATATCCAAGGCTATTGTGATACTAATATCTACAGTTAGTATTACTGGTTGTATATATATAGTTTATGTATGTGAGTGTATAGATTGGTTAGTATAGGTTGTGTGCTGGGTTTACTCGGATGGGTTGAACTTGATGGACAATGGTCTTTTTTCAACCCTATGTAACTATGTAACTATGTAACTATGTAACTATGTAACTATAATAATCAAATATGCAGATAAGAAATATCTTATGCACAAAATCTCATTATTTAATTCTTTCTTTGCCCCTTAACTGCTTTCAGTTCCTGAATTCTAACTTATTTTCTCTAATTATATACGCTTGCTACATTCACTAGATTCCCAGACATGCTTTTTCACCCACTGCTCTGAAATTTCAGGAAAACTACAGTATCCACCTTTAGAGCTTTTACACTCTAGTTGCAACTGCTGATCATCTCATACATCAAAAATGTCCACAAAGACTAGAGGTCTCATTTACAACACAACTGCACTGTGCAGTGCAATTTCAGACACAAATAACCATGTGTTACATAAAGCAGTGTTTTTTCCAAAATTATTGTGGCTAAGTGCAGCATTGCCAAATTTTTTTCCAAAAAAACTCAGTTGTTCAAGCATTCATTTGTTAATTTGGTGCAGATGAAGTTCAGATGATATCACTTCAACTATAAAAGGACATTAAGATTTGAATCTTTTGGTGCAAATCTGTTTCTACTATTGACGCAGCCCACTCTAGGAACCCTGAGCTACCACCATGTGCAGTGTGTTCGTATCTTCAGGGTTTTCTTGTGTCTATTGGTGCACTCAAGCATAATTTTTCATAACAACAGGCACCCAGAACACAAATGGAAATAATAGGGAACACAGCATTTGCATTCATTTCAACATCACTGCACCTGTTTTTTACAAAATTGAGCCCTACTGTCTCCTCTGTTTGCCAAACGTATATCTTGCATTTTAGTCCATTTAACAAGGGAGTATAGAAAATCATGTGCTGTTCATGTTCACCTATGGTTCACCTTCAGGCTAACTTTTAGCTGGCTATGTAATTAAAAGGACTAGGCTTGCCCAGGAACAGTAACCCTTAGCAACCAATCAGCAGGTAGATTGTACTAGTCATCTGCATAAAAGAAAATATCTTATTGGTTGCTATGAGTTACTGCTACTGGTAAAAATTAGTGTCTTTTTTTTACATATGGGGGTTAGTATGTTACAGAACGGCCAATTCATAGATGTACAGAAAGATTGGCTGGACTGTGGCAAGAATCAAATTAGAACATTTTGGGATGTTTCGAAAGACTATAAAATATAAGGTCTTGTATACAAGTGTATGTGCCCGACACTATTGTGGCTGATAAATTAAAACACAACAATAGTCAATGTGTTTCAGACTCAATTGTACTTGTATCAGGATTTTGTAATTTCTGGTGTTGGGGGTCAAAATGACTTATGTGCATCATTCAAGTGTAACAAATAACCTAGCAGAACCCTGGAGTCTGCCTCAAAAGAGGCAGTGTGCTTAGACCTAAAGAATGATGCACATATGTCATTTTGACCCCCAACACCAGAAATGTCAACATCCTGACAGTTTCTCTAATTTCTTATGAGCTTTACTTAAGATATTTAGATTTACAGTATTTAGATTAGTACATTAGCTTGGCCCTCTTTACCTCCTGAATTGGTCTGCACTTGTATATAATAATAAAGTCATAAGGTCCCTGTTGAGAAATGCCAAGAGATAATATATTCCTTGTAACAGTTTAGAGAGTTGATGACCTAACTTGCTGAAGTATTGCAGGGAATATGAGGGGGCACCTCTACTAACTTTGAGGGAAAAAATATTGACAGTTTTATGTATTGGCCTTGCACATATTTGTGTATGTTGATCATAAAGCTGATTTAAAAAAAAAATCTGGTTAAACATGATTTTGCAGGATTTGTGCTAACACCAAAAACTGCAAATGTTGCAAATTGATCTCGGGCAAAACTGAGCCCATTTGGTAAATCTGGTGCTAACAAAATCAGCACTAATGTTGGTTTGTAAAAGCATGCAATATCAATAATGTTGCTTGCATATGACTCTCTTGGCTTGTGCATAAAAAGAAGTATCTTTAATACAGCATTCATTGGCAATTGTGGAACTATCACCTCATATTGACAACACGCAATAGTTCACAAACTCACATATAGTCCAGAAAACTGAAACGGAAAGCAAGATAACAAGTGTAAGTCCCTTATTTCTAATGCAAAGAGAACTTCTGCCTGGGTAAATGGGGGTGGAGTGCAGAAGCACACCACTTGTATTGATTTTATTCATACATGTCAAAGTGAAGTATTTTACATTGTGTGTCATTCTGCTTACAAACATTTTTGTACATTCTTTAAATTCTGTGAGGCTGTATACAAAAACTTCCTACCAAGCAGGCCCCGATATTTACATAGTAGATTGCTTGTTTGGCATCACTGAGCTATATTCTGAATGTCATATTTCTTCCAAAAGTTAACTACTAACTCTCATATTATACTGTTCACGGCATTACTCTAGTCCTGTTGTCCTCTTCATTAGAAGAACAATTTTGGAGTTGACTGTTTTCATGGTTATGTATTTATTTATTCTATAAATCTGAATTATTTGATCTACAGACATATTTGCTAAAGATAAAGCTCATTACAGCTACGTAGTGAAACCCAATCTTGGTATTTGTATTTTACGCTATTTGCTCAATAATGTTGTAAATGTCCATATCTTGTCTCAGCAAGTCATCAAGATACCAATCTACACATCTTTTCCATTATTCCATGGCACCTGGCCATACTCATTAGCTACACTAGCTTTTTAGCTTGATCAAAATGTATAAATTTGTCAGTTACTGAAGGAAACTCTGGGTAGCAGATATGCTGTATTTCTCTTTACAGTGATTGAAAATATTTAAACTTTTAGACTTATTTTGAATTATAAGTGAATTTGAAAGTCTCCATAGAGTTCTATAATGATATAAACATAAAATAGGTTGAGTGTTTTGTACAGGTTATAGAACACCTTGGTGGCTTTATGTTTCAAGGATAATGTTTTTTTGCATTTTATAATTTTTGTTTTTGTCGCTTTATTAAAAAACAAGGAATACAAAACAGAACAAAAGGGAACCGATGTACACATATGTATATTATTCATTTGTAAATTAGTGACTAACAATAGAAAATAAAAAAAGTTGACCGCGGACTGGGAAAGCTCTGAAACACTGAAAGTTTCACAAAAAAAGTATAAAAAAATCTATATTGCAACTATTAGTAACTATTTTTGTGCATTTTTGCAGATTGACCACCAGTCCCATTCTATAAGAGATTTAGTCATATCTGAATTGTTTATGAGTCATCAGATGGGTCAATCAGATGCTTATAAATTCTAGAGATCAGCCCTTTCTGGGGGTGAATCAGACACCAAGATTCAAATGAAGTAGGATTTACATAATGTCTTGTTTGTAGATGTTCGAAAAACTGCAAATATTTGGGGAACTTTTGTTTTAAATTAATGAATTAAAAAATAGACTATGAGTTTAGGTCAAGTCTTTTATTGAACAGAGACCAATGTCTGCACATCTGTTATAAAAATGAGGATTCGTGCCATGCCAGGATTAAAATCAGGGGTTTTCAAGTATATTGTTGTTAGTGACATGTGAGAGCATAGGTCTCTATACTTTTAAAACTTGTTCCAGAATGCTGGGTGGCAGACAATATGGTACATATATAGTTGCGTTTCTTGCTGACAATCATATAAGACAGTTAATGTTGGCTTCATTAGAGAACATGTTCTCAATAATGCCAGAAGTAATAGGAAGTCACAACAAAATCTGCCTCAAATTTGCTACTTTGTAGTACTTAGTGAATTAACCCTTAAGCCTCTGTGTTCAAGGACAGTGGTCAAAACTGACCTGTGGATTATATGCCCTATATACACTTACTGGACTGGTCCAAAAAATTCCAAAGTAGTACATTGAATAGTTTGGCCATTTCTTGAGTAAAGCTTTAATTAAAAAAATGGTTTTGTAGATTGCTACAGTATATTATGTCTTTTGTTCGGTCCCTGTGTTTTTACTAACCTTTTACAGTAAAACTTTACATTTAACCTCACATGTATTACATTGCTTAAGATTATTTTAGCTGTAAAATTTTAAAGTGTAACAAACAGTTAAAGTTGTTATATCGTAACTTTGACAAGGGGACTCCTCAATTGACCATTTGCTTTCAACCATCCCTCTGAACCCCATTGTTACATATCCCAAAACTCTGCTACCAGCAGGAGCTGTATCTCCCACCATGAGAGAAGTTCAGCAGCCCTGCTGCCGGTTCTGAATTTTCAGTGTCTCTATGATAGGAAATCCAAGTAGGCTGTCACCTAGCACAAGCAGTAGTAGTGTCTGTATCAATTAACATACTGTGCAGTCAAAGGAGAGAACATCCTTTCTCCCTCTTCTAAAATTTCCTGTGCAGTACTCTGGAAAGATCCTACCACTGCTGCATACAGGAAAGCATCCACATTCTGTTATTAATAGATAATATGAGACTCTAAAGAGGAGAAACTCCTGGCATTTCACAAAATATGCAAAAAAGAGGGGAGGGTGAGTGGGATGTAAGGACATGAACTTCTTCTCTTGTGACATCACATCCCTATCCTTCTCCATCCCTGGCCCAGATTTCCCCCGCATTGACTCATCGCTTCTCACCCAATCACAGCTACACCTGATTCTGCCAAAATAAACCATTTTAATCTGGCTGCTGGTCATTCGGATCCCTTGTCATGCAGCCTCTGCATTTATAGCTCCAAGGCTTTGCTATACAGCTTCATAAAATGCCTTTAGAGATGCTAAGAATTTTTGTCTTTAATTGCAGTATCTCAAATCAGTTATTTTAAGTATACATATCAACAGTGCTCTGTGGGTGTAAAGTACATAGTTATAGTGTCTACGAATAGAGTATCACAGTGCACAATACATTTGACACATATAGCAAATAAACATTAGACACACAAAATTGTAAATAAATAAATAGAAAAGTCTGCAATAGTATCTTGAAATTCTTCACTTAATGAATCCTGCATTAACTGCAAAAACTCATTACAAAGTCCAGGCATTCCAACAAGTCCATGGCATTTGAACTTGGTTCACTAATCTCAAGGCAAGCATTAAACTATGCAAAACACCATGCTGTAAATGCAAACCAGAAACTGAATAATCACTGCTATTTATAAATCTCCAAGCCTGAACCAGTGTGTTAATTGCAAGAGTCAGTTTCAATGCTTCTAATTGAAGCTACAGGAGTGCATCATTAATTATGTAATATTAAAGCCATTGAACCAATTTAATAAGTAACAAAAAGACTGTCTTCAAGCTGGGAATAAAAATGGCACTTCAAATTATCCTAGAATAATGAGCAACGTTAACTAAAAATTCCCACCGCACGTATAATGCATAGAGTATTTTCCTTTTGTTTTTGCTTTGTTTGCAGTTTGCTCATTACCTTCATGTTATTTTTATCCCTGCATAGTTCATTACTGAATTTACAATGTAGCAATTTCTTATTACCGTTTTGAAAAACCTTAAAACTCTTTGACATTAGGGTATATTTCTTATGATGTTGAAACAACAGCTTTCTTATTCCTTATTGTTGCATGTGAGGTTTTTGATTTTTCGTTATTTAACAAACCTCAAAAGGAGTATTCATCTGGTTTATACACAAAATCAATGTACAGTCTCTCATACTTGAATAAAAGCCCAATCATTACTATTAACTGAATGGGGAAAATATTCGAATATTTTTCATTCCTGGTATTTTGATTTTTCCTTTGAGAAAGCTACTGGAACAATTATAACAAAATGCAACATGCGCTGCTGCACTACAATATGACAAGCATCAAATTTATACCTTATTAGTCCTTTTAAAGTGCTCTTAGTCCAAAAGTAACAATATAACAATATTTAAAACATATTTTATGCTTCATCTGATTAGTCAGGCAGGTCCTTAATAATAAGTTACACATATATTTTACTGACAATTTTTTTCACTGCAAGAAAAAACTTCAATGCATTTTGCACAAAAAAATCACAGATAAACCCCATTGCATTTTGGCTGCAATTTTTTTTACTGTTTTACAAATTTTTCTGTGGTTTCGCAAAATATTTTTTGCCAAAATGGGACAGTCAATTATCACTAGTTCTTAACCATTAATTCTCTAGGTTAGTAGCCCATTTGTAGTCCATAATAGGTCTCTTGCAATTGGTGGATTTTACAAAAGTATCAGTCAGTCACATCTACCAGAAGAATAAAAAAGCGTACATTTAAGGCTTTTAGTCCCTTTTCCCGCATCAAGGGTTTTAGAAGGCTTGCCCACATCTCTATATCTGTATAGTCAACCATAAAAGCTCCCTTAGGAACCATGTGGCGTAAACCACTAGATTTCCCCTCCGTTCTAGAGCTTCTAGATTTACAATACTTAAAACTTTCACAAGCCCAAGCTACCAAAACCTTTAGAAGATTCTCTTTATAGTATCATCCACCACAAGGTGACTTTCCTAGTGTATGACTTTAAGACATTTCTTAGACCACCCTCCCATCCAATGTAGACACCACTAGTCTATAATTTTGCTACTTTTATTATCCATGTTAATTGGTGACTGTTCAGGGATATTAATTGATGAAAATCACTTCACCCATTTGTACTACGTCCTCTCTACCAGCAAATATCTCTAGGAGGAAAAATTGTATCTTAAATTACTTGGCTTTTAGCCTGTCAAAAACTTGCAATGTCCCCTTGCAATAACCAGACAGTTAGTCTAAGTAAAAATTCACATCCACTTCTGTAACATTCTCATATATTTGTAATTCTTTAGGCATATGAGGAACAATGATTCACTTCAGTTTACACAATTAAAGGAAAATTCTTAAAAACAACTTGCACGGTTATTTGTTTTAAAAAAAATCTTAGTCCTTTAAAACCTCCAAAAAATTGAAAAAAGAAGCTGAAGGAATTTGTAATTTATGAACAGCAGGAATCTAAAGCTGCTTACCAGACTGCAAGCTCTGACAATTAATTTCATAGTCATCACAGGGAAAGAAGTTATGTGAAGTCATATGAGGCTCGTCAACCATTCAGACATGGGCATTGTCAATTTATAGCAGTCTCCTATTTCTAAAATGGGACTCTGCAATTCATTGTGGACCTGACTTATTTCATTGCAGTGTTTATTTATCTTCTCTTACAAGTTATATTGCTATTTAATAAGCTACCACAATTTTTTTTAAATAAACAGATGCTCTGATTTCAGTCTAGATGATATCAGAGGTGTTTACTTGAATTCCTGAAATGAGCATAATTGACACAAAATGCAGATAAAATGTAAGAAAGTCAGAGTATCTATATTAGCACAGGTATGAGACCCTTTAGCTGGAAACACAATATCCAGAAATCTCCAAATTACATAAAGGCCATCTCCCATAGAGTTGATATTAAGAAAATAGTTATATTTTTTCCAATAATTTCCTTTTCCCCTTTAATAATAAAACACTACTTTGTACTTGTTCCTGACTAAACTGCATGAACCCATAATGGTGGCAAAATAATTCCATTGAGTTTATTTACGTTGCAATTTTTAAATAATTTTCAGTAGACTTAAGGGATAAGTCCCAAGCATTATGGACAATCAACCCCATACATTGTAGTAAATCTGTAATTGTAAATAATACATATTGGGCCCCAGTAACATTTTATGGGTAAAGTGTTAAAAGGGCAAATCATATCTCAGTATGTGCCTGCTTTTTGACCTGTTCCCTTTATTCTAAGCTTATGCACATTGCAGCTCTTTGTACTCGCCAAATTGCAGGGCCTGTAGTTCTTATGTTGCACTATATATATATATATACACAGGTCAAAAAAGGTTTGCCTACTTACCATGCTAAAAGTTTAGTTAAAGGTGGATTACCCCTTCAAATAGAACAAATCAGCGCCAAAATTATGTCCTGCTTTTATTCCATTTTAATGTGTACAGTCTTCATCTAAATAAACCATTTTCATAAAAATATACTTTTTTAGTAGTATGTGCTTTTGGATACTCCTAAATAGAAAATTGCAATTTTAAGAACTAGAAAAGGAAGTTTGAAAAGAAACTTCATGTTGGGTTGAAAAACGTAAAGTCACTGAATGCAATCTGATTGGGTGTTAGTGGCCCAACCCACTTTTCCTATTTTTGAACTGCAGCCCCCAGTGACCAACTTTGCAAAGTTTGGGGACTCAGGCATAACATTTGTGAGACTGACAGCATTTTACACTTCACCATTGAAAGTAAATAGGTGAAATGTGATTGGCTGTTGGTGGCCCTGCCCACTTTTTTCCAACTTTGAACGGCAAATACCCAGTGACTAACTTTGGAAAGTTTAACAAACCTGGAATTAATACTTAAATAATGGCTTCAGTTTAAATATAAACCAATGAAATTTAATGGGTGGAAATGGATTGGCTGTTGGTGGCTCCGCCCACTTGTTCTAACCCTGAATAAGTAGTCAGCCAGTGACTGCCTGTGCAATGTTTGGGAACCCTGACATAAATGGTGTGAGAAAGGCAGCATTTTAAATTTAAACCAAAAAAATTAAATAGGTGGTCTGATTGGCTGTTGATGGCTCCACCCACTTATTCTAACTTTTTCATAGAGGTTTTGAACCTCTATAAGTTACTGACTGGACAGCGAGTGTGGGAGCTGCTAAACGAGTTTTGCATGTGATCTACGTGTTGAATGTGAATTAAGTGTTTAGCAGGCGTTAAAATCAAAAAGGCATTTAAATCTAAAAAGGCACTATACAAGGGATTGCACTCGGGAGACTGTAAGTATGCAGTGGCAATAAGAGTTCCAGTATGATTGCCGGTGTTACTCAGTGTGCATCTTGTCGCATGTATGTGATCCTGGAGCAGCAGTTCCATGCAGCATTTACTTGTGAGAGATGCAGGTGGGTTTTCCTCTTGGAATCTGAGGGCATAATCTAAGGGGGGAACTGGCAGCACTGAGGGCAGCTGCAAACATAGGGGAGAACAGGAGGCTCACTGAGCAACCACTGGCAGGGGCCGGTGTAGTGGGGGTTGGAGAAGGGACAGTGGAGGTTATTGAGGGAGACAAATTTGTGAAGAGGGGCAGTATGGGATGGAAGGGTAAGGGGGCTGGTTCACAACTTGTACAAACCAGCAGATTTGCCACTTTAGGTGAAGATGCTGGGGAAGACAGCTCTGAGCTAGCATGTATGGAGCAGGCTGACTCTCAGAGCACCCTGGGAGCCGGCACCTCTAATACAGGTAGGGGGAGTAGTGCTAGGAAGGGAAGGCAGACTATAGTTGTAGGGGATTCAATTATTAGAAAGGTGGATAGGGTAATTTGCCGCAAAGACCCTACATGCCGAACTGTGTGTTGCTTGCCTGGTGCTAGGGTTTGGCATGTGGTGGAACGAGTAGACAAATTGTTGGGAGGGGCTGGGGAAGACCCGGTGGTCTTGGTGCACATAGGTACCAATGATAAAGTTAGAGGTGGGGGGGAAGTCCTAAAGAGCGATTTTAAAAAGCTAGGCGAGAAGTTGAGGGCGAGGACTTCCAAGGTAATTTTCTCAGAAATATTACCTGTGCCATGAGCAATGTTAAAGGAAAACGAAAGGCAAAATCACTTGGGGGTGCCAAAATGTTAGGCACCCCCAAGAGACTTTAACCGCTTACCTCGTACCCCGGGCTGGTGCCCCTGTTAGGAGAAAACAGCACCAGCCCTGGGCACCTGGAGCGGATCGCTTCCTTCTTCCGGCTTCCGTTGCTGAAATGCCAGAGGTGGGCACATGCGCAGTAGAGTGAAAAGCCGACTTTAATGTTTAAGTTCGGCTTTTCACTCTTACTGCGCATGCGCGCGCAGCGAATCAGGAAGAAGGAAGCGCCGGCAGCTACCCCGGGCTGGTGCTGTTCCCTCCTCACAGGGGCACCAGCCCGGGGTAAAAGGTAGGTGGTCAAAGTCACTTGGGGGTGCCTAACATTTTGGCACCCCCAAGTGACTTTGACTTTCTTTTTCCTTGGCTGAGAGATTGGTGCAGGGAGGAGGGCTTTGGGTTTCTGGAGAACTGGGCTGATTTCTCAATCTGCTACAGGCTCTTTGCCAGGGATGGGCTGCATCTCAATGATGATGGGGCAGCTGCTTTGGGGGAAAAGATGGCTAGAGGGTTGTAGGAGATTTTAAACTAGGAGTGGGGGAGGGGAGGGTGCAGTGGGTAATTCTGTGGTATACAGGATAGATGAGGTAGTGGGCATAGTAAGGGAAAATGGGGGAGGAGACTTGCTTCAGGATACTGATAATGGCAGGGAGGACCATAAGTTGTTTACACGTCATTCTCACGCCGGTACCAGTATTAAATGTATGTTTACCAATGCAAGGAGTCTGACTGGTAAAACGGGAGAGCTGGAGGTACTGGCGTTGGAGCGGAAATATGATGTGATTGGCATTGCTGAAACTTGGTTGAATGAGTTGCATGACTGGGCAGTTAATATTGGGGGCTACACATTGTTTCGGAGGGTCAGGGGCAATAGAAAAGGAGGAGGAGTGTGTCTCTCCATTAAGCAGGAATTAAAAGCAAATATTAAAGAGGAAGTGATGGGGGTAACAGAAGAAGCTGAATCCTTATGGGTTGAGCTTCTCACAGATAGTAAAGAATCTACCAAATTAATTGTAGGGGTATGCTATAGACCCCATAATGTAAGCGAGGAGGAGGAGGCTCAGCTCCTGTTGCAAATAGAAAAGGCTGTTAGTTTGGGGCAAGTGATAATAATGGGGGCTTTTAATTATCCTGATATTGACTGGAGCAATAGTAGTGCCAGGACAGTAAATGGGAACAAGTTTATAAACTTGCATGACAACTTTATGTCACAGGTTGTTGAGGAGCCAACCAGGAACCATGCTATATTGGATCTAGTGATCTCTAATGACCCAGAAAGTATAGCAAATGTGCAAGTGGTTGAACTCCTGGGTAATAGTGACCATAATGTTATTTTATTTGATGTTTGGTGCAGGAAACAAATTTACACTGGGGCAACAAAGACAC
Organism: Xenopus tropicalis; assembly: GCF_000004195.4. Taxonomy (NCBI): domain Eukaryota; kingdom Metazoa; phylum Chordata; class Amphibia; order Anura; family Pipidae; genus Xenopus; species Xenopus tropicalis. The sequence goes on along the minus strand of NC_030678.2, from coordinate 61,670,950 downwards.
TGAATTTTAGAAAAGCAGATTTTAGCTACTTAAGGGCAGTGTTTCAGGGCATAGATTGGGGCATTATGTTTTCTGATAAAAACACAGAGCAGAAATGGTTGTCATTTAAAATGATATTAAATCATTACAGTTCTCAATTTATTCCATTAATAAGAAAAAGTAGAAGTGTTAAGAATCACCCTATGTGGCTTAACTCTGAGGTAAAGAAGTTAATAGGGAAAAAAGGAAAGCTTTTGAGAAATACAAGTCAGAGGGGACAGTAGCTGCGTTTAATGAATATAAACACTATAACAAGTGTTGTAAAACAGCAATCCGGAAGGCAAAGATAGAAAATGAGGAGCGCATTGCGGCAGAGGCCAAGACTAACCCCAAAAAGTTTTTTAAGCATATTAATAGTAAAAAGATGCAGGTTGAGGGTGTGGCCCCATTGAGTTATACTAACAATACGGTTACAGCGGATACAGAAAAGGCAGATGTGCTTAACCAGTTCTTTTCTTCTGTGTATACAGTAGAGGAGCCAGTGGGCCATGTCCCACCCAATAGCTGCACTGTTGCCTCAGCTCCAACTATGCAGTGGTTGACACAGGATATGGTGCTTAAAGGGTTACACAAGATAAATGTAAACAAGGCACCAGGGCCAGATGGAATACACCCTCGGGTACTAAGAGAGCTTGGGTCAGAATTACAGTGGCCCTTGTTTCTGATATTCTCAGACTCGCTTTCATCAGGTATGGTACCTAGAGATTGAAAGAAGGCGAATGTCATTCCTATAGTTAAAAAGGGGGTAAGATCTCAGCCTGGCAATTATAGGCCTGTAAGTTTGACATCCGTGGTGGGCAAGTTATTTGAAGGCTTGTTAAGGGATCACATACAAAATGATGTACTGGAGAATGGCATTATGAGCAGTAATCAGCATGGCTTTATGAAGGACAGGTCATGTCAGACCAATTTAATTGCTTTTTATGATGAGGTAAGGAAGAAGCTGGACAGTGGGGATGCAGTAGATATAATCTATTTGGATTTTGCCAAAGCATTTGATACCGTTCCCCACAAACGACTGCTTTCTAAACTAAGGTCTATTGGTCTTAGTGAAGTCGTTTGCACATATATAGATAACTGGCTACAGGATCGGGTACAGAGGGTGGTTGTTAATGGTACATTCTCTACTTGGAATAAGGTTCTCAGTGGGGTCCCTCAGGGTTCTGTACTGGGTCAACTTTTGTTTAACTTGTTCATAAATGACTTGGGGGAGGGTATTACAAGCAATGTGTCAGTGTTTGCAGATGACACAAAACTCTGCAGACCAGTCAATTCTATCCAGGATGTGGCATCCTTGCAGCAGGATCTTGACCAACTGGCAATCTTGTGGCAGATGAGATTTAATTTGGATAAATGTAAGGTCATGCACCTGGGATGTAAAAATATACAAGCCACTTATACCCTTAATGGGACTGCACTAGGCAAATCCATAATGGAGACGGACCTTGGAGTCCTTGTAGATAATAAACTTGGCTGTAGCAAGCAATGCCAGGCAGCAGCTGCAAGGGCAAACAAGGTTTTGAGCTGTATTAAAAGGGGTACAGATTCACAGGAGGAGGGGGCTATTCTTCCCCTTTACAGAGCGCTGGTAAGGCCCCATCTAGAATATGCTGTTCAGTTCTGGTCTCCAGTGCTCAAACGGGACATGATTCAGTTAGAGAGGGTCCAGAGAAGGGCAACTAAGCTGGTAAAGGGTATGGAAAGTCTCAGTTATGAAGAAAGACTGGCCAAGTTGGGTCTGTTTACACTGGAGAAGAGGCGCTTAAGAGGTGATAACTATGTATAAATATATAAGGGGATCATATAATAACCTTTCTAATGCTTTATTTACCAGTAGGTCCTTCCAACGGACACAAGGGCACCCACTCTGTTTAGAAGAAGGGAGTTTCCATTTAAATATTCGGAAAGGTTTTTTTTACTGTGAGAGCTGTGAAGTTGTGGAATTCCCTCCCCGAATCAGTCGTGCTGGCTGATACATTATATAACTTTAAGAAGGGGCTGGGTGGATTTTTAGCAAGTGAGGGAATACAGGGTTATGGGAGATAGCTCTTAGTATAAGTTGATCCAGGGACTGGTCCGATTGCCATCTTGGAGTCAGGAAGGAATTTTTTCCCCTCTGCGGAAAATTAGAGAGGCTTCAGATGGGGTTTTTCACCTTCCTCTGAATTAACTAGAAGTTAGGCAGGTTATATATAGTCATTATGGTTGAACGTGATGGATGGATGTCTTTTTTCAACCCAACTTAATATGTTACTATGTATGTAACTCTGAACCGCAGTTACCTGGTGACTAGCTCTGCAAAGTTTGGGGAGCTTAGTAATAATATTTAAAGAATGGCAGCAGTTGAAATGTAAACGTATGAAGTTTATAGGTGAAATCTGATTGGCTGTTGTTGGCCCCATCCACTTTTCTAAACTTAAAACATAGTCACCCAGTGATAAACTGTGGGGGACCTGTTTGGGGACCCTGACATGTGAGAATGACAGCAGTTAAAATTTCCCCACTGAAAACACTTAAAGAAATGTAATTGGCTTTTGGTGGCCCCACCCACTTTTTCTTACCTTGAGTATATTCTTACCCAGTGACTGACTATGCAAAGTTTGGGAACCCTGGCATCAAACCAATAAAATGCAATAGGCTCCACCCACTTTTTCAAAACTAAAACTGCAGTCCCTTAGTGATCAACTGTGAAAAGTTTGGAGACCCCGGGGTTAATACTGTGAGAATGGCATCAGGTTGAATTTCCCTATTAAAAGTCAATATGTAAAATCTAATTGGCTGTTTGGTGGCTCCGCCCACTTAAAGAAAAAAAATTGAATACGTAGTCACCCAGTGACTGACTGGGCAAGTTTGGGAACCCTGGCATCAAACCAACAAAATTCAATAGGTAAAATCTGATTGGCTGTTGGTGGCTCTGTCCACTTTTCAAAACTAAAACTGCAGTCCCCTATTGACCAAATGTGAAAAGTTTGGGGACTCTGGGGTTAATACTGTGAGAATGGCAGCAGGTTGAATTTTCCCATTGAAAGTCAATAGGTAAAATCTGAGTGGCTGTTGGTGGCTCCGCCCACTTCTTCTAACATTGAACCGCAGTTACCTGGTGCCTAAATCTGCAAAGTTTGGGGACCCTGGTGTTATTACTGTGAGAATGGCAGCAAGTTAAATTTCCACCAAGTCAGTAGGTAAAATTTGATTGGCTGTTCACAGCTCCGCCCACTTTTGGGCATTCAACAATCATCATATTTTCATTCAAGTTGACCCCATGACTATGTGATTCAAGTTTGGGGGTGTAGCTTCAAAGCTGTAAGTGGGGTAGCAGTTTGGAAATCTTCCCTGTCAAAGTCAATGGAAAAATTGGGGTGTTCGGAGCGGCGCCACAAAAAGACGAGGAGCGGGATCACTTAGAAAAGCACAAGCAACCTGCTCCACTATAGGGCCAACAAGTGTGGGGAGTTTGGGTATTGTACCCCTAAACCTGTAGGAGGAGTAGCATTTAGAAAATGGGGGGCTCTAAGAATAAGAAGAAGAAAAAGAGGAAAAATAAGCTGAATTTGAAGAACAGTATGTTGGGTTTTTCAACCCAACATAATTAAGGGCCGCCTCCGACATATTTTTAATCAATATTTTAAACCATGCAATATATTTATGCGTTATTTCGTAGCACACGATATTAGCGCATGATATTATGCACGTAACCGTTACTTTCTGAAAATTACTGTTCTGAAAAAATGGAGGATGCATCACTCTAGGGCAGTGCTGTCCAACTGGCGGCCCGCCCTCTGTGTGGCCCCCCACCTGTCTGGCTGCTTTGATGGCTTACTCTTGTGTAAACTTTAAATGGTATCAGTACTGAGATTAACTGGCCCCCTGCATGGTTCTCACCTCAGATTCAGGCTGTAATCAGCCTGTATTGTTTAAATATGTAATCCCCTGTGTTGTTCACACCTTTTAATCTCTGCATTGTTCACCCCCTGTAGTGTTCACACCTCAGGCTCAGGCTGTAATCACCCATATTGTTCCCCTGTTCACACCTCAGGAGCAGTAGAAACCCACAAATAATCCCTGCACACTACAAAAAGAACATATACTGAGGTAGTACTGCAATTAAAAAGTTTTTTAATATATAGTTATTGTGCAGACTGTAATAGCAGTGCCAGCATTGTGTCACTGTAGGCTGCCTGTGTGTGCCATACACACAAGCATCATTGGGCAAGCAGAGTATGGCACACACAGGCAGGGTAGGGAAGGCAGAGTATGGCACACACAGGCAGGGTAGGGAAGGCAGAGTATGGCACACACAGGCCAAGTATGGCACAAACAGCCAAGAATGGCAAACACAGTGAAAGTGAACGCCTACTCCTGGGAGGTGTTAAGTTTCACAGTAATTATTGCCATTTTATGCTTTTAACGCTTCAAATATGTCTGTGAATTATGCGTTAGTATTATTTCTATTCGATAAATACCTCAATGCGATGGAAATAACGCTTTGCGATAATCAGGATTTTTGCGCATGCGATATGAGTAGTAACGCATGTGAAATGACTTTGATGAATCGGTACTTAATTATCAAACACTTTTGAACGCATACAACTATGCGTTATGTGTTAACGACCTTTTAGTGAATTGGCCCCATAGTGTTTAAGCCACCATCACTTGTGATGTTGCCCTTGGCAGCCAATCATATCTTTGCTTTTGTTTTCTAACTTGCAGCTAAAATGTTTTTGCTGATTGGTTGTGGGCAACATCACAGGTGATGTTGACTTACATTCTATAATAAATATGCCACCTGCATTTTGTAGGCAGGCAGAGGGAAGCCAATCCACTCCTTTGCGCTCCTGTGTGTAGCTGCACTGCTAGGCACAGCAGTGGCATGAGTGTAGCTACTCAGACTGAAAATGCATGCTTTTGCATTGGCAGTGGGCAAATGTGCAGCTGGGCATAACCATAGTATTTTTCTTTATTTAGAAAAGCACATTTTAAGCAGATGCTACATGTTACCTGTCTTGGGATATAATAAAATAGTAAACCCCAGAAGCCTACCTGGGCAGAAGGGGGCATGATTGGGGAGGTCCAGGAGGACAGCATCCAGCCAGGAAGGTCAGTGCAGCTGGCATGCAGCATGGAGGGAGCGGAGTGATGATATGGGCTAGAAATTAAAAATTGTTGGCTCCCAGTTGTTGCTCTGTGCTGCAACCAAATACAATTGTAGAAATCCAAAAATAGGAAAAAATCTTCAGCAGGTTTGCTGCAAAACATTTATTATGGGTAGTGGTAACAAGACATGTTTTGGTTAAATACCCTTTATCAAGTGTACACAGCGTTTGGGAGCAGGTGAGGGTGCTAGGCGTATAACTAAACTAGTAGGAGGGATGGAAGATTTAAGCTATGAGGTTAGACTGTTGAGTTTGGGGTTGTTTTTTCTGGAAAAGAGGTGCTTGCGAGGGGAGATGATTACTCTGTACAAGTACAGAGCAGGGGATTATAGGCAGATAGGGGGTGTTCTTTTTTCCCATAAAAACGATCAACGCATGTTGAACGAATGTGTTCCTGGCAACATGCATTTACCTCCTGAGCCACTGGAGGCATTTTGGGCTGATTCTGTCTGATTCTCTTGTCTTTCTTCTATTTTTCTGTCTGCTCCCTTTCCTGCCGTTTTCAACTATATTCCCTATATTTCAACTATATGTGCACTGTTACTGACTTCACTATGTTTATTAAAGTTCCTTCCACTGATCAGCATGGCCTCTGACACCAGTTCTGTGGTATATGGTTACACTCTGGGTTACCCAGTCTTCAGGCTCCCAACTCCATGGTACTCCATGGCGTCTTCTCAGGGAGATCGTGACGGTATAGATTGGTAAGTATAGGTTGTGTGTGCTGGGTTTACTAGGAAGGGTTGAACTTGATGGACTCTGGTCTTTTCAACCCTATGTAACTATGTGACTGGTTAAAATATTCTTAAAATGTCTTAAAATTAGTGATGAGTATTAGTGATGAGTGAATCTGTCCCGTTTCACTTCGCTGAAAAATTTGCGAATCTTTCAAAAGATTTGCGAAACGACGGAAAATTCGCGAAATGGTGAAAATGTTGCACATCAAAAAAAATTGTCGCCAGCGGCTATTCTTTCGTTGCGCAGCTATTCTTTTGTCGCCGCGGCTATTACTTTGTCATCCGTTTCGCAAAACAATCCGCCAATGGCGAAATGTGGAAATTCGCCGTGAAACCATGCCTGGCAAAACATTTCGCCCATCACTACTTAAAATAAAACAAGATGTTGGTGTAATGTTTGAGTGCATTATTTGTTAAAAAAATCTGCTTCTGCCAGTATTATCCAACAAAAATGTGTCTGTTTATGAGGATAATTTGGGGTCAGGGTCAGTACTGTGTCCAAAGAGGAGAGGGGCAAAAGAGGTAGCTGACCTTTCTGGCCTTCCTGCCAGTCAAGACTTTCCTATGTGACAGGACCCTATGTTATTGTCCTAACATGGTCTAATGCACTGATATTGTTATATGTTTTTATTATGTTTCTCTGCCATAGAGGGTGATATCCAACCTTCATTCACCTATTACTTTTACTAATTAAACTGCATTAGATCACTGATTATTTAATTGATGTAAGCACAGAAATCATATTTCCCACTAAATGGTTAGCATGTTAATGTTTACAGTACCTCATCCCTATTCGTATCTATGCCTATCTTGAGTCATTCAAAAGTCTTTTCAGGAGTGTACTGTTTGCCTGTATTATTCATACCCATATGGGATGTAAAACAGTGATGGAATATGTGTATACTGCTTCCAGCTCTTACCAGTAACAGATCATAATATGATGGCAAATAGAAATCATTCAGCTGTAACTTTTGTTTACCTGCCTCCATCCCTTGACTGTGTCATAAGCAAACTGCTATTTTCCCAACAGTGCTTATTCAAGCACAGTGTATTTTTGGTCTTGGCATCTGTGAAAGGTATTGCATTATCACAGCCAAGGCAGCAGATTTCACAGCAGCCACTCTCAGCATGACCGGGTCTTATTCTTTAGCATGAGCAGTGAGCACAGCTAGGATAACACTGCTGGAAAAAACATAAGTCTTATAGTTAATTGCCATGCTGTTGTTCCATAAAATGGGCATGCCCCACTTTCACTCAAAGGTGTATTTTATATTCCCTTAGGGTGCAAACATCTATAATGTAGGATAATAGCATAGTTGAGGTGGTATAGGTCTTGCCACTGGATTAGAAGGTATGTAAATGTTTCCCTTTTCAAGCTTGCTGGAAACAGTAAGAAATATATAATTGTCTAACTTTTAGTACTAATTAGTGAAAAACACTGAAGTTTGACAATAGTTTTATGATGATAAAAGTAATACAAGGTGTATACCAAAAGCATTGATTACATTATAGTCAGACAACGAACATGTCTTTCAAATATAGAACAAAGGCACAAATATATTGATATTTACACATTTACATTGTATCTTACCTATTGTAGATGCTTTGTCTGTTGTCTTCCAGTAAAAAGGTCCCCAAAGAATGATATAGGTCCCCAAAGAATGATATAGCAGTAACATCAACACCCAGATATTGAGCATTCTTACAGGTGCCTAGTTGGCTTGAAATGAGTTCTGTTGCACTACAAAAGGAAAGCTAAGTGCTCTTTGAATGCTATCAAATGTGATTGTCTGCAGAAAAATATAACTTCTGCCGTTAACTCATCATGTTCGTGAAATTAAGCTATAATAATGTGTGAAACAGGTCAGTAGGCCAGTATAACCACCTACTAGTCTAGATCACAAATGTTTTTATGTATGCAGAATAATTATGCAAAACTATTATGCCAATATCCACAACAGGATAGCATTTTTCATATTGCCATGTATTATGTACCTTTCACTTTTATCACAAAGGAAAAGAGTTGGTAAATCAAACAAGAGTTGGTAAATCAATGACCGAGTATTTGGATGTGGGGGTATTTAACTACAAACAAACAGATGTAGCTCATGAATTGGCATTCATTGGCCAGTATTTTACCCCTACGTCTCTATATCTCATAATTAAAATACAAACTAAATGGGATGGGGGAAGAGGAAAGGGTTAAGTAAGTTAAATACTGATGCCTTTACCCAACCCTGCCCTGAGTTATATGGCAACTACTACATTCAGGGCCGGATTTCTCTTTGGTGCGCCCCGAGGCCGCCCCTGTGGGAGTCCCCCATGCGCATGCGCGAACGCGCACCCCAGTGCACATGCGCAAACGCGCCCCCGGTGCGCATGCACAAGCGCGCCCCCATTGCGCATGCGCAAAGCGCCAGTTCCCCATTGCGCATGCGCAAAGCGCCAGCTCCCCATTGCGCATGCGCAAAGCGCCAGCGCATGCGCAAACGCTCTTTTTAACTCCCATACGGAGCAGTGGGGAGAGGTCCCGACTGCTACGTATGGGAGCAAAATTAAAAAATGTTCTTGCGGCGGGGCGGCATGCCGCCCCTAAACTTCTGCCGCCCTAGGCCCGGGCCTTTGTGGCCTCTCCACAAATCCGGGCCTGACTACATTCTATGTACTTGTTGGGGCTTGAACAGGTCTGGCCCAAGATAACCAAATGTTTAGCTCACTGGAAATGCTAAGCAGCCAATTTACTGATCTGGAAACATTTTCTTACATCATCATCAGTTTTCACATGTACTCTTTATAAACTAAAACAATTTTCACCAGAAATTGCAGGACAAGGGAATTAATCTAATTTCAAAACCTGCTACACTGTCGTCTAAAGACATTTTGGTCTGTATACCTGCTTTATTATACACACTGAAATGTGCACACATGGTAGAAATAAACATCAGATTTGGTAAAAATCTGTACAGTATAATTTTGTGAATCTTTAAAAAAGAAATTTCAACTGTAAAAAGTATACCACGTTGCAAACAGCATATTTATTATGCTGTGTACAACAAATTTGCAGAAAAAACGGTGTAAAAAGCTGTGTAAAATAAACGGAAAACACCATCTTCTGAACAGCAGATTTTACGCCGTTATTTTACGTAAGTTCCGGCGGAAGAAAGAACGCGTAAAAAAATTACGCCCTTTTTTACACAGCGCAGCCTAACGATGTGTGGTGAATGTTCTCGACGTTTTTTACACAGCATAATGAATATGCCCCTTAGTCATTGTGTGAATATGTTTTATTTGGCAGGTCTTTATAAAGGTTAATTTATGGGCATTAAGTTCACACCTACAGGCCTATGGAAACAGAATAGCATGTAGTGTGGAATTTTGCATTTCAGCTTCCTCCATGTTTGGGCATTTTGACTTATAATCACTGCAACCATGGTAATTATCATTGACTTTTCTGCCAATCCTTTCAGCATTGCATTTCATCTGACTTCCCCCGGATTGTGTTCCCATTTTATTCAGTGCTGTTATGACAGCAATTAAACACTGCCATTTTTGTTTATGATGTTTTAAAAAAGATGATGAATTGATCCTTGAAAGCACAGTCACACCTTTTATTTTCAAGAAATACTTAATAATTTTAAGGTGTAATTACCAGAAAGATTTTGCTTAATATCACCAATAAACTACTGTACATCAACAATTTAGTTTTCTACAGCAATGCCATCAGATAACACAACATTAGAATTTAACCATAATGATTTGCACCAATACTCCATCAATACACAGATAAATCAATAAAACTTTCTTTCACACTTATTGACCCAGCCATATTCAAGCATGTGTATTCTTGAAAGCTGATCTAGGAAAAACACTTGAGTAATGGGAGCGACATGAAAGAAAATACATTTATAGTCTGTGTAGGCTCATATAGGAGTGTTCTGTTGCATTTTGTAGTAGCTGTAGTAGCTACTGTCTGTCTGGACCATACATAGTTCAAAATTCCCTTGTTAATGCATGTTTTTGATATCTCTAACAAAAAGAGGTATAAGGCACAATATGACATCCTGCACAATATAGAGAAGTTTCAGGTCACCAAGAATTGCCAGATATGATCAATAAAAAACTAAAGGGTCACATTATAAATGTGTATTTTCCCATATTCTTTTTAAATAATGAGCAAAAAAAATGTCTTAGACTAGTGATTGGCGAATCTGCCCCATTTCGCTTTGCCAAAAAGTTTGTGAAGAGGCAAAAATTCGCAAAATGCATTAAGGTCAATGCAACATTTTATTTTTTACTGCACAACATATTTCTTTACAGCCATTTGAGTCTATGGGCATTTTTTTCTATGGGCTAGATACATCCACTAATGCTATGCTCATCACTAAGCAACAATTTTTTCATCCGGCTCTCAGTGCAGAGCACAGCGCACCAGGGGCTATGACTACTTCAGGAATAAACAAAAGGTGCTCCTGCACCTCTTGGTGATCTTGCAGTTGGGCCCACACAAGGTCATAAATGAACTCTAATATGCGCAGAAAGAACAAACAAAAAAGTAAACACACATCTTCTTTATGGAACATAAAATAACCTTTCATATATATTATTTGTATCCCCAATTATATGGCAGTTCCTCATTGATGCTGGAACCAGGTATGAATAGGGAAATAGCTGATTTGTGATATGTGGAAGGCCATGGGTACATCACCTACCAGTCAATTACAATGCAAGGTTTAAATGAAAGCTTATTTTAAATCTTGTACACTCCAAGCAATAAAAGCTTAAAGGTTGCACAGTTAGAATAGATTTCCCGTAGTTTCATGGGAATGTTCTGCTCTGAGTAATTAGTGCCAAAAATAATGAAAATTGAATATAGCAGAGTATAGCTCTAGGTATTTTTGTATATTTCTGCACAATAAGTAGCTTGTTTGTTCTTAGTTCTCACTATGACACTACAGGGGTGTGCATTGTAAATTGGGTAGTTCCTATGGGAACAAACTTAACTGAATTGATTAGTAGAGTTGCTGGTGTGAGCAAGATGAATAGTTCCAATGCTTAAGATGAATTAGCAAAGACTTTAGCTCAGAGTGGATTGGATATTCTTTCTAATGACCAAGAAGGGGGCTATCAGGGGATCTCCAGAGAGTCAGGCAGACAAATGCAATCATTGCTATTGTCCAGGACAATCAGACTGATTTCTCAATTATGTTAAGTCTACAATGAGTCTTGAAAATAACAAATGACCAGAAACTTGTTGCATGTGCTGCATTTGATTACCAGTGTTTTACATTGCCATATTCAGTTAGTAACTAAAGGTTCAGACCCCGTTTAATTCAGTATATTGAAATTACATTGTTTTATGAATGTTAGCAAGAGTAGAACATGCAACACCCTGTTTTAATTTGTATATTTTAGAGTTCATTAAAGATTGCTGTACTTTCTTGTATTTAAAGCATGTTTTTATACATCATTGATTTATAGGAATTTGTTTGGTGACATCGCTGACTAAATCAGCATATTCGCAGGCCTAAAATAACTTTCTTTTGAATCTAGTCCACTCCTAATTCATTTAATATCTACTTCCTGCCCTTGCATAAACATACATACTGTACATATACAGTGTTTAATCACCACCATACTACAGTGACCTATAATACTCTGGATGACTGTGGTACAATATGTTCAGCCATTTTTGATGCATAACTGTAAAATGTATCATTTCTATTCTTTAAATTTTGTGCAATATCTGAAACTGGCACTTTACACCATGTATGGAATGTGTTATCCAGATTGTTCCAGACCTGTAGTAATAGAGCCCATTTGCCATAATGGTGTAAAATACAAAAATAAAAAATGTTTCCTTGCTTCCTGTGCTCTGAGGTACCCCTGTTTGTAAAAAGTGTTGCTTCTCAGTCTGCTTCCAGCACTGCCTGAATTTGCCCCAATGTGCAGAGAATAACTTGAACCTACCAAACCTCAGTGTTCCCTGTATGGGCCATAACAGTTGAAAAGCTGTAATCTCTAGCATTCCGGCACTTTTGTCTGTATTATTAGTCTTATTATTACAAAAAATAGTCAATCAAGTTAAAAATAAAAAAAAATAGAATAGAATACTGTGGTAAATAATATTATATTTTGCATATTTGTGTGCAGTTGGAATAATTTTCCTATTATAAATTAAGTTTATTAAGGCATAAGAGGTACTAGATTTTCATGGAGGGTGGATGACTTCTGAGGAGGGTTAGTGCCATGTATGAATAAATATTTTCCAGGGTAAGTCAGTGAATGATAAAATGAAATAAATACAATTAAATAAGTGGAGAGCAGTTGTGGCAATCATGAGATTGGAAAAATAGCTAAGAGGAAATGAAAGGGAAGTAAAACATAGCTAAACAGCGGTGAGAAAGTTATTGGTGTTGAATACAACATAATAAAAGTTAAGATGATCAACAGAGGATAGAGAGTGGGCTTGAAAAAAAAATGAGTGATACCACTCAAACTTGGCTACAGAGAAACTAGTGTGGAGTGTAGCGATAAGCAACATTTTTTACCCAAATTTTTTGGATTTGCGGTAATTTTCTGCTTTTCGCCAGATAGATTGTTTTGCGAAACAGGTGCAAAAATTTGGCGTGGAAAAATTCACTGCATGACAAAAAAAATTTATGCACATCATTTTTTTGGCTCGTGTCATTTTCTGCATTTTGATAATTTAGGGAATTTTTTCAAAGATTCGCAAATTTTTCGGTGAAGCGAAACGGGACAGATTCACCAAAGGACAAGGAAAGGTAAAAGACAAGTGTCAAGGAAAAGTAAGTTTAAAGCATCAGAGGATGTCAAAAGCTTCTGCAAATGTACAATAAAGTTTGCAAGGAAAACAGGTTTGTAGAAAAGAGAAATACAATCATCTGAGAGAAGCAAATGAAGGATCAAGAAGTAAGGCACATAGGGAATATGAAATTAAGTTACTGGAGATGGTAGAAACAAACAACAGAGGCATGTTAGAGATATAGATGCATTGTTGGAGAGCTGTAGTGGCAGTAAGGAAGAGGTGGGGAAGATGGCAGGGTAAAAATGTAAACAAAAGAAAAAATAGGAGATACTGAAAAGTATTAAAAGTTTTGGGAAGAAAGAGGGCAGTTTTTTACGGTGCTGGTTGAAGGAATAATGAGTAACCTCAAGGTTAGATCTAAGCAAGCAAATGTTGTCAAATGCAGATAATAGAACAATGCTGGTGAAAACCTATTAAATGAAAATATTTTTTTTTTTAACAAATACAGTCATAAAGAGTAATAGAGTCAATAATCATGGAGGTTTTTGCTGAAATTTGAGTTTTTGAGTTTTGATAAATAGAAAATATACTGGCTTGAACAATAATGAAGTACATAAAAATGTGAAATCATGCATTCCATGCAGAATGTTTCCAGTTTACAAAGTGATTTAAATAAATTTGAGGAAAGTATGTCAAATTGGCAATTGAGGTCCATTGTTAATGAATGCAAGTGAATCCAAGATGATAAAATTGTGAAAAACAATATAGATGCACTAAAATAAATTGTACAAGGAGTCTCCATGAATGAGAAAAAATTAGGATTTTTGGTGGATAGCAAAATCTTTCACAAACTAACCACGTTTTAGATATTCCTGATGACTATCTCTTCATGATGTCTTCTGATTTGTTTATTCTCCATCAATGTGAAAACACAGCTAACTTCGTCTTGTGGTCTCCTACAGTTTTGGTCTATTCCTAATCAACTGTTAGACTGTAAGATGCCTTAGAGAGCACTGGCAGGGGCACCTGAGGAGTGAACTGCTGCATCCAAGTGCACGTGAAATGAGACTTATGTCTTATGAATTCCAAGGTGTGCACACTTCCTCTTCCTCTGTGGCACTTAAAGGAACAGTAACACCAAAAAATAAAAATGTTTTTAAGTAATCATAATACAATTTGCTTCAGAAACACTACTATAGTTTATATAAAAAGCTGCTGTGTAGCCATGGGGGCAGCCATTCAAGCTGGAAAAAGGAGAAAAGGCACAGGTTACATAGCAGATAACAGATAAAACACCATTGTATTGTACAGAACTTATCTGTTATCTGCTATGTAACCTGTGCATTTTCTCTTTTAAATGGCTGCCCCCATGGCTACACAGCAGCTTCATTTACTAAACTATAGTAATGTTTCTAAAGCAAATACACCAGTTGCACCAGTGCAGGGCAACAGTACATTATACTGTAGCTCCTTTTATACACTTTGATTTTTTGGTGTTACTGTTCCTTTAAAGAGGCCAAACACCCTTCAGATTTTGCTTGGTTATTAGGTTTAAAGGACAATGAAAGGTTAATATAAATTAAAAGTAAGTCTAAAGGCATTCTTTTTAAGTACTTACTGCATATCTAAATTCCCAGATACCTGCTTGCTTCTCTGAGATATGGTCCTGGCAGCCTACAGCAGTGTGAAGACTACAGTGACATAACTGAAATCTCTCTGTCCTTCCTGCAGGCTGCCAGCGGCAGCCTTCCTATTCTCTGAGCATGTGTGTAACTTGATCCTGTCTGCTGTTCTGAGCTACACATGCCCACCAGCCAATCAGAAGCGGATCTGGCAGGGGGGGGGGGAATGAAACACATGTGCAGTATGAAGCAAGGAGGAAAAGGAAGGGAGAATACCTTTTTAGAGATGGCTGCCTGTTCTAGAAAATGTGAAGTAAGTGTGACTGAATAAATATTTGATTAGGTGAGCCAAAAGTGTGTTGTTTTTACTAAACAATAGGAGGACTATTTGGCAGTATGCTTTTTAAATTTTGACTTGCATTCTCCTTTAAACTTTGTTCCTATTTTTTTCCTTCCTGTTGTGACCTGTGCCTAAATTATAGTTTAAAAACCTTGCTGCACATCCTGATTTCTTGACAAATCTTTTGCCTGGATCCTTGGTATTTCATGTCTTGACTCACTGGTGACTCTTGACTGCTGTGCTTCCTGTTACAAAACTCAGGCAAGCCTAAAGGTCTTGATTCATGTGTTCCTGACTTAAAATCAATCTTGGGCTCGTATTGCTATCGCTATTGTGGATTTACTTAAATCTTCTAACATGACCAACATTCTGAGGTAGTTGATGTATTCTTGAAAATAACATGCTTTGGTTCCTCGAAATAACATTTCTTCTACCCTGTCTTGCCCAACTTTTATTAAGGAGATTTTTTTTATATGTACATGCATTCCTTCTTCCATTGTATCTGATTGTGGAGTTCACTTCTTATGTTTCAATTATTTTTTTTATCTAACTATCATCTTTATGTAATGGATTGACTGAAAAAAACACACATTTTTTTTAGAACAGTTCCTTTATTGTTTTGTCTCACAAAACCAGTATAACTGTTAAATTCCTTCCTTGAGCCAAATTGCTCACAACAATCTCAAACATTAATCTAAAGGACTCTCTTTCTGGGTTTTTGTCTTTATCCACTGACTTTTCCTGCACACCCTTGACAAGGGAGATGCTCTTTCTATTACAAAATTGATATGGAATTTCAAAGACCATTGGTCTTATGTCAATGTTGCAATGTTTAAATCTTCTTTTCTTTAGACAGCAACTTCAGACAACTTTGTAGCCCTCATCCAACATTTTAGGTCAGGGATTCTGTTCGGTTCTCCACTAAAAATATCAAGCTTCATCAAAATTCAAATTTAGGGTCTGTAGGTCCCTTAGCTTAAAGCTATTATCATTCCCGTGTTTGTAATGCTAGAGTGAAGATTTTTGATTTTGTTTATTTCTCCATATGCATTTCATCATGAACCCACTCTATTGTTTAGATTTTAAACAAGAGGAAAGATTATAATTTGTTTTCCCTGGACAAAAGGTGCTTGTGTTTAGAATTGATAAATCTTTTCAAATACACTATAGACAAATAGCAAGTAGGTGCTTTCTCATACATAAATGAACAATCAATGTGCAAAAGTATTATAAAACATTGCAATCACTGTTCCACTTAGCTTCCAAGATGGGAGCACTCATCCGGCGCTTCATGTAGTGGATGTGTACTTTCCAAAAAATATATAGCTTTCTGTGGTTAATTTATTTTTTTATGAATTTACACCTGTTAAAATAAAGCAAATGTGTTGAATTTGCTGAAATTACAGAGATTATAGCTCTATCTGATTGGGGGGCTAACATGCCACATATTTTAATAAGCCTATGCACTGGACAGTCAGTATAAACATGTCTTTATATCTAAAGGATATATAGTTTTTCTAAACAACAATCACCCCCCCCCCCAGAGATGGCCCTACACTGAAATTGCACAAAATGTTCCAAAATTGTCTGGCAATAAATTTAACTGAAGTGCGATATTCATCAGGCGGTGAAAGTGTTAAAAGCAGTTGCCTGTAAATTTATTTCATCAACTGCAGAACAAAAGAAACAAAATGTAACCCTTGCACCTTTATACTTAATAGACAATAGAACAACTATGTAGTTACGTTGTTTTTTTCACATCAACTTTTATAAAACAAAACAAAAGGTTAATCAAAAGAATACTACCTTTTCCAGGCTTTCACTTAGCAGCAGAACTTTATGCTGTCTGTGAAAAGGAAGACAATAACAAAAACCCAGGTTAGCTTAGGTGCAACAAATACTTAAATGCTAAAACCTAAAGAAAACACATCAACCTGTTATGTGTACATACAATATGGGGCACATTTACTTATCCACGAACGCTCCAACCGTTTGCTAGATCGGTCCAATCGTATTTTCCGCGACTTTTTTGTACCTTGCGCTACTTTTTCAACGCTTGCACGACATATTTTTAGCGCAAAAAAATCTGATCGGTTTTGCCGCTATTTACAATCGTTCAGTATGAAAATTTTGTGACTTTCGGATCGCCAATAAGATATTATCGTGACTAATACGATTTTTTCTGAAGCATTTTCATGATATTTGCGATCTTCAGAAATTTTCGTTTACAATCCAAATTTTTCCCATTCGGGATTCAAACTCGTGTTTTGATAAATCTGCCCCTATGTGTGTGTATATATATATATATATAAAACACTATAAGGGGTCATTTACTTAAGGAAAGACAGTATGAAAAGTGCAAAAACCAGCTGCAATCTGCCATTTTCTTGCATTTTGCACACTGCCTTCCTCCACCCCTGAATTGTCACAGGTTGCTTTGCTCAGTTTTGGAGAACAGTGAGCTATGGTCGGCGCTATGAATAATGCGTAGCCTGCATTAAGCAGCGCTGTATGAGGAGTGGTAGGTGAGATGTATGAAGGCTTTGTCATGTAGGCCCTCTACCCTTCCTCTAAATTACACATTAATTCAAATAAGCATGTTAAAGGAGAATGCAAGTCAAAATTTAAAAAGCATACTGCCCAATAGTCAATAACCCAATAATAAAAACACCACACTTTTGGCTCACCTAATCAAATATTTACTCAGTCACACTTACTTCACATTTTCTAGAACAGGCAGCCATCTCTAAAAAGGTATTCTCCCTTCCTTTCCCTCCTTGCTTCATACTGCACATGTGTTTCATTCCTTCCCCCCCACCCCTCTGCCAGATCCGCTTCTGATTGGCTGGTGGGCATGTGTAGTTCAGAACAGCAGACAGGATCAAGTTACACACATGCTCAGAGAATAGGAAGGCTGCCGCTGGCAGCCTACAGGAAGGACAGAGAGATTTCAGTGATGTCACTGTAGTCTTCACACTGCTTTAGGCTGCCAGCACCATATCTCAGAGAAGCAAGCAGGGATCTGGGAATTTAGATATGCAGTAAGCACTTAAAAAGAATGCCTTTAGACTTAATTTTAATTTATATTAACCTTTCATTGTCCTTTAAGGTGCAGCAGAGGCCACATACTTCAATGGGTACTGTGATTACTGTCTGCTCTATGGCAGGTGGTCAGGACAGGGTGGTCTGTGCCTGATAACACTGCAATGTACACATCATGTCAGATTATAAACTAGCTCAGAGAGAGTAGCCAGAACCCAGGCAGATGTGCCCAGGGCATGAGCACTGAGGTGCACAGAAAATGGTTCTTTTCAGTGAAGGCAGTGCGGCTGTGGAATATCCTGCCTGATGGGCAGGATTTATTTTTTATTCATTGATATAAGACTGTGTAGACTTCAATATTTTAAGATTGCAGAAGTTATTAAGACCCTTCGACAAAAGGTTTGATGTATGCCATTGCTGAATGTGAAATGTGAACCTAACAGCTAAAGTTGTATCTGAATTTAGACTCTGGATGTATGTGGATAAAGACTCTGGATGTATACAGATAATGTGGGAGGAAATTCTACACTCCACTTTTATTACAGTAGCAAACATGGATTTTGGGATGGCACTTTGTAAAATGATGCATGCTGTTGAATTGTGTCTGTGATTGTTTGTTGAGAGGTTTTATTAACAGATGTTAATCAAGTTTTATTGTTATGAATTACTTATTGAACAATATCATGAAATAATATTTTAGGGAAACTCTACTGTCTGCTGGTTAGTTGTGTTTTCAAAGCAACAATGTTATACAAGTGCATATCATCACTAAGTGAACCAGTGAATCAGTTAGCATATATTCAACTCTTGAAAACACTCAGTTTGATGATGGTTGTAAGAAGTGTTGGCTTGAATGCATGTGCCTACATATATTATGGGAGATTAATATGTAATAGAGTAAAACTTCTACTGGCTATTTTGAATATACTTTACTTTGTCCTCCTTCCTTTTGTGGTTTGTGACCTTTGGAGTCTGTGTATATTTGTTTATTTCGTATGTTTAATTGAATGTCTGAATTTTATATGAGTTTCTATAAATTTTAATTATATGCACTATAGCACTTTATTTATAATAAGTGTATCATGGATTAATGATAGGTCTATAATTGCTACTGGTTTTTAAATCATTAAAATAATGGCACTGATCCAACAAGGATATTAATGCATGTGGAATATTTTTCGCTATATATACATATCCCCTTGATTTGAAAAAATAATCAAAAGTAAAAACTAAAAATGTTTTCATTTTTAAAGGACATTCTCAAGGTGCTGGAAAGGTGACTACTGCTGTGCTAGTATTTCAAACTTGAATATGCCAAGAAAGGCCAATGGAGACTCCCCCTATATTAGATATTTCTTAGTATCATTTGCTTGCTCTGATGCTCTTCATTTCCAATCATGAATCTTCAAATCGAGGAAAAGCCATTACGTGCTGCATTTTTTAATTTTTTTTTTTTAAACTTGTTCTTTTTTTTTTTCTCTTCCTCCATGTTATCATTAGATACTACTTCACAGTATGAGCTCCAGGGATTATCTTATCAACCAGTGAGACCTCATTATCTTCCATGTGCTTTCAGAGTGAGTTTTGCTTCTTCGACTGTGAAATCACTGAATCAATTAACTCCGGATCTTTCTTTCCAATCCTTCCTCTCGGAAACAGTGATAAAACAAGGTCCCCAGTATGATAGGAAAATAGTTTCCCCCCTTCTTTCCTCTGCTGTAAATGGTAGTGTTGGCACCATGTTTTAATTAGGTCCGATTTAGTGACATTTACACTTTAGTTAGGAGAGCAGTCATCCATTACTGAATAACTTCATTTTGCAAGCCACACGCTGAACCAAGACATATCTGAGCAAAGCTAATGCACATAGGAAATTAAAACAGTTTATGCATTGCATGAGTTGCAATCAAAATAAAGTGTGTTTTTTATGAATAGTAGATCTATCTGTATCTGTATTAGTACTGAAAAAATGCTTACACTATAAGATGTATTGACAATTCATGTCAACTGAGCAAAATTTTATTTCAGCTGACTTTTGTATGGCTTAAAGGAGAAGGAAAGGTGCTCCTGCTAGGAGAAAACCGCACCAGCCCGGGGTAGCTGCGAGCCAGCGAAATATTTTGGAGTGCTTCTCACATAATTTGTTCTCTGATAGTTATCATTTGCTGCTTAAAGCAAAACAGCAATGTTGTGCCTATTCAGGTAGATTAGCAGGTCTGCCAAATTTGATACAGAAAACATTTTTCCCCCTATCATGACCCTTCATTTCAGATTCTTGCCAAATGGCACAAGGGCTCCTGTATTTGTGGAAGCCTGGCACTTAAAATGTAGGATCTCTTCATAATTAGATTTTCTCTATCTTCTTTCAATGATTTTGCTATTGTTTTTCAATTGATCTATATATTTGTCATGTCATGTCCCCTCGCAAGCACCTCTTTTCCAGAGAAAACAACCCCAACCTCGACAGTCTAACCTCATAGTTTAAATCTTCCATCCCCTTAACCAGTTTATTTGCACGTCTCTGCACTCTCTCCAGCTCATTAATATCCTTATTAAGGACTGGAGCCCAAAACTGCACTGCATACTCAAGGTGAGGCCTTACCGGGGACCTATAAAGGGGCAAAATTATGTTTTCATCCCTTGAGTCAATGCCCTTTTTTATACAAGACAACACTTTATTTGCTTTATGTTAAATAAAATCTGTGGTCATAATTTCTCCACTAATTTGGTGTCATGTTTTTAGTTATGGTATTAGTCTAAAGTTATGTAATATCTATACTCTTTTGACCCCTTAGTTGCCATGGAACGGCTAAACTGATAAGACAAGAGAACATACAGCATTTTACTATGTGTTAAACCACAAAATTTCACAGACATGCATGTCATGGAAGCCAGTGGGAAGGCAAAATTACATCCCATTTTAAGGCGTTTTTAGATCTGCAATAGCATATACATTGTCCTACATTGCTAGAGAAGCTCCTTTCCACTATTTTACAACTATTCTTCATTGAAAAAAAGGCTCCTATGTTGCCATTTTCTTACAAACATGGCAGCCACCTTTTCATAATATTAGTTATGTCTAGATATCCCTTTTACTCAGGCCTGTAATTTGACTCCTATCTCACTGGTTAATATGGAAGGCAATAATAATTACATCTGTTTTTTGCCCCAGTAAACAGACCATATAGAGAAATTCTATCACGGATTCATGAAAAAAATTAACCTTTGGTAAAACCATGAATTTAGCTGCAAAACTAAAAAAGTTCATTCATCCCGTTTAGACAAGGTAGAAAACAGAATCTGAGTAATAACATACAGGAAATATCTGCTTTACATTGCTCATAATAATCTGTGCGCTAACCAAATGTACAAATTACCTTATGTAATATTAACTTCAAAACCTGAACATTTCCCACTTATCACGTCAAATATAGTTCCGCAGAACTACAACATCTAAAATTTGCACTTAATAATCTTGATGTGCTGTCATTATGTTGCCACACTACAAATTTCTAATATAAATACTTGGCTACAAAATGTACAGTAGCTCCAGAAATGAAAGGTTTAACACAAGTCATATGGGACTCTTATATAGCAATGAGCGTTTTTTTTCACTAAGCATGGATTAGCATTTTCTGCATTTTGCTGCATTTTTCTGGAAATTTACTGCAGAAAAAGTCAACGTGCAGCAAAAAAAAGCCACAGTCACATAAAAATGGACGTGGTAACGTAAAATATAAGTGTAGCCACATCAAAAATGGACGCAGTCGTGTCAAAAATAAAGTGCACAACAAAAAAACTGCACACAACAAAAAAAGTAATGCAAAAAAAATTTGTTTTCGCTGATTTTTCGCCAGAGGTTCCAAAGGGGTTGTACTCACAGATCAATTGCATTAATATTGTTGTGCAATCATATTACAGTCATTGATAGAACTAAGCAATGTGACATCACATAGACAAAATAAGACAAAAAGATATCTAGACAAAATTTTGTGGAAGTTTTGCAAAACAATTCGTCAATGGCGAAATGCGGAATTTTGCTGCAAATCCATGCCTGCTGAAAAAATTCACTCATCAATAGAAAGCACCCCTTTCTAACTTTAGGGTTGTCACTCCTAGGCAGAACTCTTTACTGTGCTCTGTTGATACCAGACTCCCAATCCACCTAGGTCAGGAGACGAAGGCAAAAAGGAAGAGCCACCATTTCCCAATCACTATATTAAAGTGTGACAAGAAGTGGCCATTTACTCTATGGGCCAATAACATAGATATGTAAATAACATAACTTAGATACACTGGCTTCTGCATAATAACTAGAGGAATAACACGTATAGGGAATTTTATTCCATAGGGACTGTTAACCCTATGGGTCCCTACACAGCCTTTGCTGGCTTTTCAATACATTGATTAATATAAATTTCAACTTGATAAGATTGGTAAGTTTTGAATTCATACAACAACTAAGATCATTGTAATATTGTTAAGGATACAGACCCAAGATCATGATGGGGTTATACTGCAAAGACTTAACGCCATATGTAATAAAAGGCACTGAGTTTGGCCAGGTAGAAATTACTGGTCACCTGTTTAAAACCAAGCATCTTGGTTGCTATAAGTTACTGCTCCTGGGAAAACTTAGACTGTGAGGCTATTTTAACACTAAATTGTATTTATCGGGTGCTATTTTATTTAATTCTCTAATTTACTGCAGCCTAGCATCTCTTGCAGAAACTTTGAAAAATTATACTCAATGTTAACAATGTAAGTAATAGATTAACATTGTTTAAGACCTCCAGTAAAATATTTAATTTCTTGCTAGTCATAAGCTATAGAGATATTACCTTAAAGTAATAATAAAATATGTGAAAAATGTACACAAAAACCAATTGAAGCTATTAAAAATTCTATATCACAGTGTTGAACATATCCATAGTTCTAATGGAAGAGTGGTGTGGCCAATATATTTGCAGCACTGGAAACCAACTAAAAAAGCAACTGTGTATAGTTGAATGGTGGGTTTTTAATATAATCACATTTTATAAAAAAGTTCTAAATTAAGTCACTATTATTTTATTAGGGGGCATTCACAAAGCCCCACGCAGTGTGAAAAGTGGCTGCAATCGGCAATTTTGTTTTGCATTTTGCCCACTGTAAGAGGCATTTTGCAAATAGCAGCAAATCATAACTCCCATGGAAAGTGTGGTATATTACACCTTTGTCAAATAGGTCACCTGCCCAGTAAGATAGAGCTGGGGTGGTAATTACATATCAGACAATCCCTCCAGAATGTATTCTTTGTCAGTAATCAGTCAGAAGAAGCGAGTGAACAGAACTGCATGCTGGCTCACTACTATGAAGACATTGTTGGAACACCAAATTTCTAGATCCAAGGTACTAGTAATCAGGTATGCTACATCAGAAACAATAAAGTGATGCAGCCTAAAGAAGAAATAAGTTTTTTTTCTTGAGCCAGTGATTGTGCTGTGGTACATTACATTGATTTGGCTTTGTCCTCAACAGCTGGGACTTGGGATGCAGATATGGAATTTATCCACTATAAATAATGATGCCATACTTTGCAATGTCATTCAGGGAAGATTGAAAGTAAGTAATCCCTTGTTTTCCTTTTAAATAGACAGGAGAAGTGAATGTATATACAGAATTTGTAAATCAGAAATAATAACAAACTTCTTTATTATAGTATATATAATTATAGTATATATAGTATAGGGAAACTATGCCCCAAAAATGAATACTAAAACATCAGATAGTGTTTATTAGTGATGAGGCACGGATTTGCAGTGAATTTCCGCATTTCGCCATTGGCGAATTGTTTCGCAAAACTTCCGTCAAAATTCGCTCTGGAAAAATTCGTCGTGTGGAAATTTTGTTTTGTTGCACATCAAATTGGGCGTGGACATGTCAAAAAAGGCGTGGTCACGTCACAAAAAAAGCGCAGGCAACAAAAAAAAAAAATAGACACGGGCGACAAAAATAGACGTGGGTGACAAAAAGACGTGGGGGACAAAAAAATTTGCACAACAAATGTGTTTCGCAGTTTTTCACCGTTTGCCGAATTTTCTTGCCGTTTCGCAAATTTTATGGCGAAGCGAAACGGGACAGATTCGCTCATCACTAGTGTTTATCATATTAAGTGCTCTACTAAAGAATCTTAACAAACTGTAATATTTATCAGTAAATATTGCCCTTTTCAATCTTTCCCCTTGCGTTGCCATTTTGCAATATTCTGTGTGCCCCCTCAGATATCACCTGACAGGAAATAATGCAGCTCTAACTGTAACAGGAATCATTGTGGGAGTAAAAGATAGAACTTATTAATTGGCTGATGTAACCTAACATGTACATGTGCTCTTTGTTTGTGTGCACCATGAATCATATGATCCCTTATTACTTAAAATGGCAATTTTCTATTTAGGATTACCCAATAGTACATACAGTACTACTAAAAAGTATATTTTTATGAAAATGGTTTATTTAGTTGAAGCAGGGCTTTACATATTTTGTATAGAGACCTACATTATTTGGGGTATAGATTTCTTTTGATAAGGCTAATAATGAGGCCAAGCTTTGTTCTACGATAATGGGCATGCCTAGTAAGATAAGGTTTGTATTATTTGTATGGTTTCCATAGTTTATCATATATGACACTGTTAGGTCCTAACATTCATACTGTTATGACATCTGTGAAATGGGATTATTAGTGTGTGTCATTTTTATATACAGCACTATAATCCATATCTGAAAACACACTTTTCACTGATTCACTTGCTTTAGATTTTGCTACGGCTGATACGGCTTTTAAAAACTGAAATGTATTTACAATATAGAAGACCAGAATAAAGGTAAGGTTTTTACAGGTCTATTTTTCTTCCATGCCTAGTCACCCACACACATAGCATACACAAAGCAATAAACTGTTCAATTCATTCAACATTCGAATCTGCTCATATGCTTTTACTTGCCAGTGTGAAGTGTTCATTATATGAGTATTATGTTAATTATAAATAGCAATTTAGGTCAATACAAATGTGCATTAAGTGCAATTTTTTAAATTAATCCTTATTAACTGCTAGTTGATTTAGGTGAAGGCTAAAAATAGAACAACTTTAGCCAATTTTTGCATGGGATGCGGGCTAACAGAGCTGAAACTCCAGTTGTGGGAAACAGATTTTTTTTTGGAAAGCAATAGTAATAAAACAGTACCTTGTACTTGATCCTAACTAAGATATAAATAACCCTTATTGGATGCAAAATAAGGATATAGTGATATATATATGTCACTAGATCCAGAGGTTAAAACATCTAAACTAAATTACATTGGGAAAATTATAATGAAATTGAAAAAATAATAAAGCTGCTGGTTGTGATAATTTAACATCTGTATTGCAGAAATGAAGTGAACAATAACTGCAGGGAAAGCTACACAAATGAAAAGTACAAATTTGGACGGAGTAATGTATGCCAGAAGACTGGAAATATGGGATAATCATACCTACACATAAAAAGGGTGATAGAAACACTTAAATATTACTAAAACGGAAGGATGGATTACAGTTAGTGGATAGGTCTAGAAAATGTGAATAATGATTATATTTTTGCTTTCAAGAAGTTCTATTTTGAGGAGTGTTAGCAAATTAAAAATCTATACAACTGTGGTCAGTTGTCACTTATAGATGTGAAAGCATGCTTTTGTTTGCCTTAAATGGGGAAAATGTTCCTTCTTGACTCCAAAATCTGATGATGGAAGACACATCCTGGATTAAATTTATGGCCTAAATATTTTTTAGATTATCAGCAAATACTGATACACTTCTTACAATGCCCACAATTAGTCATTAATATACAAATTACAAGTCTTCTTACAGTGACCATGAAAAACATCTATATCGACATCTCACTAGCAGCAAGTAGCCATTCGTCACTGTCTAACAAAAAAGTGATGCTAGGCACATGGGCACTGGATCACTGTAATCAACATTTTTGTTTGGATAATTCTGCAAATTATGCAGTGTTTTTGTGGTATTGCAGGAGTTAGCCCATGGCTTTTCAAATCAACTGATAACACCATGCATGTGCCAAACTGGGCCATAAATTGCCCTGTTTTTGGTTTGCTTGTTTGTGTGTGTGTGTGTGTGTATGTATGTATGTATGTATTTATTTTATATAGCACCACAAATGTGCACAGTGCTTTACAAGGCATAAACTCAAACAGGGGTAAAGTTATAATTAATTAAACAGTGGAAATAAAAACATCTATGCTCAGTGCTTAGGTGATTCAATAAGTAGTTGGGATAAAGTCCCTGCCCCAAAAATATTACAGTCTTTGAGGAAGAAGGGAACAAGTGCATAGGCCAGGAGTTTGTGACAGTAGAGGAAGACTAGCTAAGTGGTTGCTCTAGCAAGTGATTTTAAGAAGCTTTAAGAAAGGTGGTAGTGTGGGAGCTTTCATGAGGAGGTAGAGAATTCCAGAGACTAGGTGCAATCAGAGCAAAATGTTTTATGTGTGTTTTGGTGAAGTGTACTGTCAAGAGATTGTCCTGAGCTGAGTGCAGGACCTTTAGTGGTGAGTAAAGATGTAGCGAACTGTTCGCTGGCGAACTAATTTGCGCGAACATCGGGTGTTCGCAAGTTCGCGAACTTTTTGCGATGTTCGCAATTTGGGTTCGCCTTAGGCGTTTTTCCACTGCATTTTTTCTCAGCCTAAAAACGCCGCACAAGCCACACATGGAGTTTTTCAGCCTAGTACTGGTGACGTAAGCAAATCCTGTTTCCATGGTGCTAATAGTGCAAAATAGCAAAAAACGCTGCGTATTTCTGCTAGGTCTGCCAGCTGCCTTTGCGTATACATAGGAATAGCTTGTGTTTTTACGCAACGCTGTGTCAACAACGTATTTTTCAGAGAAATTTTTGCCCTTGATCCCCCTCCTGCATGCCACTGTCCAGGTCGTGGCACCCTTTAAAGAACTTTAAAATCAGTTTTTTGGCCAGAAATGGCTTTTCTAGGTTTTAAAGTTCGTCTTCCCATTGAAGTCTATGGGGTTTGCAAAGTTCGTGAATTTTCGCACTTTTTGGCGTAAGTTAGAACCTTTTTTTTGAGGTTCGCTACATCCCTAGTGGTGAGGTGGTTGAGAGAGATTAAGTTGTGGATAAGATAATGAAGGCAGCAGCAGTGAAGATGGATTACAATGGGATAAGATGAGATTCATAGAGACTAGCAAGTAATGTATTGCAATATTTTATCCTGTAGAGTATTAGGTCCTGTACCAGTGTTTTAACAGTACAGGGATAGAGGAAGGGTCATATTTAGAAAGAAGTGGCATGTTCTGGTGAGGGTTGAAATGTTGGCTGAGAATGTAAGAAAATGCTCCAAAGTGATACACAGACACCTGCCTTGGGAGACTGGATGTTGGGTGATGTTGTGACCTATAAGGTTAAATGGTAGCAGGGGGGCAGGTTTAGGTGGGAATATAAACAGTTCAGAGTTTGACCTGTTAAGTTTCAAGTGGTGAGCAGTTACCCAGGATGCTACAGCAATAAGGCATTGCTTTACTTTAGTCTGAATAACAAAGGATCAGATGAGGTTACCAAAAGAGAGGAGATGTAAAGAGGAAGTGAAGATGTCTTAAGACAGACCCTTAAGGCACATCAACAGAGAGATTAATAAGTTAAAAGGTCCTGTTAGAAATGGTTGCACTGAAGGTGCGCATAGGGAGATAGCATGACAAACACTGAAACCAAACATCTGTAGGTATTTTTAAATGAAAGACTGGTCAACTTTATCAAATGCTGCAGATAGTATGGAATAATGTAGCATAGCTATTGTTTGCAACCTTAGTTAGAGCCGTTTCAATGACCCGTGTGGACACCTGACTGAAGGGGGGAAAGCCAGCTATACACGCACCTACAGTGGTGTGAAAAACTATTTGCCCCCTTCCTGATTTCTTATTCTTTTGCATGTTTGTCACACTTAAATGTTTCTGCTCATCAAAAACCGTTAACTATTAGTCAAAGATAACACAAGTAAACACAAAATGCAGTTTTTAAATGAGGGTTTTTATTATTTAGGGAGAAAAAAAATCCAAACCTACATGGCCCTGTGTGAAAAAGTAATTGCCCCCTGAACCTAATAACTGGTTGGGCCACCCTTAGCAGCAATAACTGCAATCAAGCGTTTGCGATAACTTGCAACGAGTCCTTTACAGCGCTCTGAAGGAATTTTGGCCCACTCATCTTTGCAGAATTGTTGTAATTCAGCTTTATTTGAGGGTTTTCTAGCATGAACCGCCTTTTTAAGGTCATGCCACAACATCTCAATAGGATTCAGGTCAGAACTTTGATTAGGCCACTCCAAAGTCTTCATTTTGTTTTTCTTCAGCCATTCAGAGGTGGATTTGCTGGTGTGTTTTGGGTCATTGTCCTGCTGCAGCACCCAAGATCGCTTCAGCTTGAGTTGACGAACAGATGGCCGGACATTCTCCTTCAGGATTTTTTGGTAGACAGTAGAATTCATGGTTCCATCTATCACAGCAAGCCTTCCAGGTCCTGAAGCAGCAAAACAACCCCAGACCATCACACTACCACCACCATATTTTACTGTTGGTATGATGTTCTTTTTCTGAAATGCTGTGCTACTTTTACGCCAGATGTAACGGGACACGCACCTTCCAAAAAGTTCAACTTTTGTCTCGTCGATCCACAAGGTATTTTCCCAAAAGTCTTGGCAATCATTGAGATGTTTTTTAGCAAAATTGAGACGAGCCTTAATGTTCTTTTTGCTTAAAAGTGGTTTGCGCCTTGGAAATCTGCCATGCAGGCCGTTTTTGCCCAGTCTCTTTCTTATGGTGGAGTCGTGAACACTGACCTTAATTGAGGCAAGTGAGGCCTGCAGTTCTTTAGATGTTGTCCTGGGGTCTTTTGTGGCCTCTCGGATGAGTTGTCTCTGCGCTCTTGGGGTAATTTTGGTCGGCCGGCCGCTCCTGGGAAGGTTCCCCACTGTTCCATGTTTTTGCCATTTGTGGATAATGGCTCTCACTGTGGTTCGCTGGAGTCCCAAAGCTTTAGAAATGGCTTTATAACCTTTACCAGACTGATAGATCTCAATTACTTTTGTTCTCATTTGTTCCTGAATTTCTTTGGATCTTGGCATGATGTCTAGCTTTTGAGGTGCTTTTGGTCTACTTCTCTGTGTCAGGTAGCTCCTATTTAAGTGATTTCTTGATTGAAACAGGTGTGGCAGTAATCAGGCCTGGGGGTGACTACAGAAATTGATATTGAAATTGAAAATTGAAATTGATAAACCACAGTTAAGTTATTTTTTAACAAGGGGGGGCAATTACTTTTTCACACAGGGCCATGTAGATTTGGAGTTTTTTTTCTCCCTTAATAACGTGAACTTTCATTTAAAAACTGCATTTTGTGTTCAATTATGTTATCTTTGACTAATAGTTAACGGTTTTTGATGAGCAGAAACATTTAAGTGTGACAAACATGCAAAAGAATAAGAAATCAGGAAGGGGGCAAATAGTTTTTCACACCACTGTATATTATCGTACAAAACCTTGATTCGTACTATATTCGGTGTGTCTATGGCGGCTCGAAGAGGCGACCGGTATCGCAAAGGCTGCGGATATCGGTCGTTTCGTTGATTGGCCAGGTTAAAAGATTTTGATCAATGGTCATACGAAAGATCGTTATTGCAATGTGTATAGCCACCTTAAGTCTGGCAGAGTTTATAGTAGAAAAAAAAATAGAGGAAAACTTGCACTTATATCCTACTGATTTCACCTTTTCTCCTCCCCTAACATTTTCTTCTGAAAACATCTGAATTAAAAAAAAAACAGGAAAAGCTTGGTGGTAGTGGTGGTATATTTGGCAAATTACTGCAGGTCATATTTTGCATCTATAGTTGCCTAGTTGAGGCAACATTTTTAATTTTACATACAGGTACACTTTTTTTATTTATAATCAAGGAAACTTTAAGTCTAAGCTGTTTTCCAGGTATATTTGCTTTCTCTGTGCTAATCACAAGAGATGCTCCTAACTTCTAGAAGTCAATATAGTTATCGCTTGGTTCAGGAGGGTGCTAGCTTGATGGCAGTGATGGAAAAACAGATTACTCACAAGGTTGTGGTATAATAGTAATTGATTTAGAGCTCAGTGTCCAAGTGCTCCAGCATGTTGCTTTCACTAATGCAGAAATTAAGACATTTAAAATACCATTACATTGGTCTCTTAATGACATTTCTTTTTTTAGACAGACGTTTAGAATCTCCTAGTGTGGAAAGATACTGAATCATATCAATGGTATAATTGTTTCAGTGGAATAAAGATTAATTTTTGTATCTCAGAAATGTGACACTTTAGCTATGTAATAATTTTTTTAATGGATTTCTGTTATCACACTTAATATAATAGTAATTATAACAGATGTGGATGCAAAATCCATATGAGGATGGTAGGTATATAATGCTTGTCATTTTTATAATGGACCGTGACACTAGAACAGAAATATAGAAGAGATTATTTAAAGGGGACCTGTCATCCAGACATAAAAATCTGTATAATAAAAGTCACTTTCAAATTAAACATGAAACACAAATTCCTTTTTTTTATTAACACACCCATAGTTATTATTATTACTTATTATTAAATCATTTAAAATCCCACCTGTCATATATATCTATGCCTTAGGCATAAAGGCGGGGCAGACAATTACTTTTATTTTCTATGCAGCACTTCCTAGATGTGACTGTACTCCTCTCATTCCCCCCCCCCCTCGCCATCTTATTGTGTAGCCAGTGCATGGGCATGGGCATCAGGTCCCCCATTCTGGCACAAGATTTCGGGATGATACAAAACTTTCTCTAATATCAGTTTCCACAAAGTGGTGCCTGCCTGCTTGTTGTGATTGTGTAATACCAAGACTGAAGGAAATATGATTTATAACATTTATATAGTGTAAGTGAAGTTTATCTTGCTTGACAAACCCAATAGAAAGGAATTTGGAATTATTTATTAGGGTGACAGGTTCCCTTTAATCAATCCTTGATATCTATTTCACATCAAATAAAAATTAGCCACATTAAAAATATAACACAACTTAATCACATTTATATGTAAGATGTTAAGGTACTTTCAGACCACCTATATTAATATCTAGAACTAATGCAGCATGACAAGGGGACTCCTCAATTGCCCTTCGCTTTCAACCATCCCTCTGAACCCCATTGTTACATACCTTAATGAAACACCAGGAGCCAGAAATGGGTAAAAAGAGGCCACAGCATTTATTCACAATTTATCAAATAAATAGGACCTTGCCAGCCTCACCCCAAGGCAATATTCAAAGCCAGAATTCCAAAGAGATCGCTACTATGCTCTGCTGTTCCTTACTGAAGACTTAAGATCAGCACTATGTCATTATATCAACCACTGATACCACTGATACCTACCTACAGAGAGGATGGCCCCAAACTCTGCTACCAGTAGGAGCTGCATCTCCCACCATGAGAGAAGTTCAGCAGCCCTGCTGCCGGTCCTGAATCTGCAGTGCCTCGATGATAGGAAATCCAAGCTGGCTGTCACCTAGCACAAGCAGTAGTAGTGTCTGTATCAACCCACCGTGCAGTCAGGAGAGAAGCTACTTTCTCCCTCTTCTAAAATTTCCTGTGCAGTACTCTGGCAAGGTCCTACCACTGCTGTGCCTGATACAACTTAAAATACATTACCATATAGCCACTGTTTTGATTCAGAGGAAGGCAAAAAACCCAGCCTGAAGCCTGTGCCAATTATGCCTCAAGAGGGAAAAAAAAAATTTCCTGACCCCCATGGTGATCGGAAAATTCCCTGGATCAAGGATTTGACTTTCATTTAACATAAATGATACCATGCAGACTCTCACATTTATACTGTATAATGTTACCGACACCACAATATAACAGTGCATACAGGAAAACATTCACATTCTGTTATTAATAGATAATATGAGAGCATAAAGAAGAGAATATCCTGGCATTTTTTAAAACATGCAAAAAGAGGGGAGGGTGGGATGTTTCTACCTGGGAAGTGAACTGCTTCTCTTGTGACATCACATCCCTATCCGTATTCACCCCAGCCCAGCTTTCCCCCTCCTTAACTTATTGCTTCTCACCCAATCACAGCTGCATCTGATTCTGCCAATCTTTAAACATAAACCAGTGTAATCTGGCTGCTGGTCATTCGGATCCCTTGTTATGCAGCCCCTGTGTTTATAGCTCAGCAGTTACCTTCTGGAGCACTAAAACATTATTTTGCCCAGTCCTGCGCTTAAGGGCAAATGCCCATACCTGGTACACTCTTACCTTCCAGTTTGTGCCTCTATGTTACCCAACCACTTAGATTGTAAGCTCTACGGGGCAGGGACCTCCTTCCTACTGTGTCTCATACAACATGGCACTTATATATATTTATTGTATTTATTTATTATATCACTTGTCCTCCCTGTGTGTAATTTTGTATTCTGTAAGATTGTACAGCGCTGCGTACCCTTGTGGCTCTTTATAAATAAAGTTATACATACATACATAGCTTCAGGGCTTCCTATAATGTCTGACAAAGGATTAGGGTAGTGGTTGGAAATACAGTATAAAGTGGACCAGCCCAGAAAAACTGCAGCTTAATAATAGTAAATATCTATACATATTTATCATGATAGGACCCCCTTCTCTAGTCTCACCTTTTTAAGCATATTTACTGAATTGTTATTGACATAGGGCAAAGTCACATGTGGCAAACAATCCAGTTTTTCAGCATGTGTTTCCTTTACAGGCTGTGAAAAGTTGATCCACTTTCATCTGCAGATCTGTGTAGCACCACAGACAGGCTCTGGGTCAGCCTGTCTGCAGCTACACGGAGCATACTTAGGCCTGAAAAACATGAAAGCCTGCATTTTTGGGCCAAAATCCAATCAGTGTATCTGCACACCGGCAGAGAAAAGCAGATCATCTACCATGTCTCCTTAGGTAGCAGGTAAAATATCTTAATGAACTTAAATATAAAAGTAAACACTGTGGCTCAATGGTAAATTGCAAGTGAGAAAGAAAGGTATCGCTTCACTTAAGGGGATTCCCTTTTATTTTTATAGATGTGAGAATTAGTGATTACACTGGTACATTTTACTTCACTGAAATATTCATGGAGTGCCAAAAATGTATTTAAATGCACTGGAGCCAAAAGCATATAGATTGCCCTGCCTTGTCAGAGAAACTTCACTAAGCTGCAACTGTTCTTGATAGATGCTCCCACATTGTAAATTCTTCGAAATATGACAGCTCCTTGATCTGGTTTAGGCCCTCATACAGTGCAGGGTTTAAAGGATAACTAAAGCTTAACTAAAGAAATAGGATAGAAATGTTGTACATTATGTTTTGAGCTCCTGCATTAACCCAAGGCAACCACAGACCTTAA
Organism: Xenopus tropicalis; assembly: GCF_000004195.4. Taxonomy (NCBI): domain Eukaryota; kingdom Metazoa; phylum Chordata; class Amphibia; order Anura; family Pipidae; genus Xenopus; species Xenopus tropicalis. The sequence goes on along the minus strand of NC_030678.2, from coordinate 61,637,786 downwards.
GAAGGAAAGATCTGTGCCCTGCTGATTCCCTGCACATACTCTGTGCTGCTGTCAGTTACTGAATTTAGATGCAAAATATACTGTATATCTAAAATACAAATGTCACAGTATAGGGCTAATTAGGTATTTATTTGGATTTACATAACATGGCAGCTCTGAAGCCAGTGCGTCAGTGTATAATAATCATACCTGAGTGTAGCATCAGTTTATATGGCAGTTAAACCTCATTTTCTGCTTGATAATTTGCAACAACCCCTAAACTTAGCTTCCCAACAGCTGCCCAGAGCACATTGAGCATGTGCAGTGTCCCAGACAGTTCTAACAGGATCCAAGATGAGGAGCTCCTGTGACAACTGTTAAGACCTGTATCATTACTACTATAGAGATGCTGAAACTTTTGGCTAGTGCAGTCAGTTTAGTATATAAAATATGGCATTTATAGCCATATTCATTTTAGGGTTTAGTTCTCCTTTAACTACTTAACCCTGAATGACATGTTTGTATTTACAGATAGCACCTTAAAATCAGTGAAAGCATAAAGTAGCAGTTTCACATTTCTATTTAACAGTACAGGTATGGGGTTTTTTCAGATAAGGGGTCTTTCCATAATTTGGATACCCATACTTTACATCTGCTAAGAAATCATTTTAACATTACATAACTCACTAGGATCATGGATTCATTTAGCTTGCTTAGGATTAAGTACAAGGCACAGTTTTATTGTGTAATAGAAAAAGGAAATCATTTTTAAAAATTAGAAATATTTGCTTAAAATGAACTCTATTTTAGAGGTTGACCATATTTTGGAAGTTTCTGGGTAACTGTTTTGCTAATAAGGAAAACCATTCCTCCAATTAACTTATTTAAATTAGGAAACACATTTGAATTGCAACCTACAGAACTGTGTTGACATTTGTTGAAGAGAGAAGATTGCTGTTAATCCCTTCAATTTAAAACACTTATAAAAATTGAATTTTATGTAAAAACCTATGGTGCCCCAACATAAGACATGCTTTTTAAACATCCAAAATTGAATGAACATTGATACAGTATATTTAACATAATACATGTTAGAGACAAATCAGCAGAATTTGTTTTTCATATTTTTGCCCTCATTGCCCTGTCCCTACCTAATATGAAGACAGATATGCTAACTGTAGCAACTGGATGGCAGGCAGGACATTACTATGGGTGACCGATGGGCTGTTGCTAACCCTGCTTCCACCTACCTGACAGTAACTCCTCCCCATTATGACTTCATAATTGGCCCATAAAGGCCCTTCCTATCCCAGTCTTTCTCCTCCCCATATATGCTCTGCTGCCTGTATGTAAGCCACTAAGGCAGGAACAGCATCAAACAATTTCCTATTGTACCAGTTTTCTCATTTACACTCTCAAGAACCATCTCTAGTGTTGGGATTGAAAGGCTACAATTTTTATCAGATAACTTAGACATCTACTGTATAACAATGGACATCTCCCCATATTTCTCCCGTTCAGATGATCAGAAGCCAAACAGGAAAAAAAAACGCTGAGCTGTGTAAAGAGGATTTCCATTATGCATCGCTCCTGCAACGACCCTACGACCAGGAGTGTAGGCAGCACATAACACTCTTCAGAACAAGCAGGCGCGCTCCCCTTCAGAACAAGCAGGCGCGTTCCCCTTCAGCACAAGCAGGCATGCAGCAGTGAGAGGACGCAGCTGGGGGGGAGTGCTGGGGGGGAGCGGGGGAGACGTTTTTGCGGGGAGTGAGGACGGGGGGGGTGGGGGTTGGACGCAGCCAGCAGGTGCGGGAAGCGGAGCGGGGGGGTTGGTTGGACAGCCGGAAGGTGCGGGGAGCATGCGCAGTAGAGATGGTGAAGGAAAGGGAATGGGCATCCCTTTTTAAAGATGGCAGCGCCGTTCACTGAAACCAGTATGTAGTTTGTAGTAAGTGTATCTCTGTAAATCTTTCATTAGGCAAGCCAGAAATATAGCGTTTTTACACAGCAATAGTAGTACTATTTAATAGTGTGCTTAATAGATTGACTTTCCTTGTCCTTTAAACCCTTATAATTGTTTTATCAACAATATTGTGTATTACTCTACTGCTAGATCTGTTTATATATTATTTGCTGTGCAGGAGTAAACTGACACTACAACTCCTTGCACCTTAATAATGCTATTGTAAGTTTATGATATTTGTGGCTAAACCTTGTATATGTATCAGTTTCTTAAACTTGTTTGACAGTCTTGCTCTGGACTACAACTCTCAGAAACTTGATAATCAGTAATGCCCAGTGAGGATTTCTGAACATTATTTCTGATTTCACTTTCTTTGTGTATTTAGTATGTGTGTAACCCTTACAAGGCCTGGACTGGAAATCTGTGGGTTCTGGCAAATGACAAAGGGGCCACTGAGAATGCTGGGACTTGTGGTTCTAGTCCCAGCTGAATCAGCTTCCCAGGGTAGTCAGTTTGAAAAACAGGAGTGATAAGCAAATTTACAATGAAATGGTAGAACAGAAAGACAAACTACAGTTCCTTCCCACCACCCGCACTGTAATTTGACTCCATGTCATAGTCTGTTCTACTAGCCCTATGAGACTTATTTACCTAGCCAGTGTGTTGTATATCGATATATAATTACCCCTTATTGGGGGAAGAACAGTCCTATTGGGTTTATTTCATGTTTAAATGATTCCCCTTTCTCTGTAATAATAAAACAGTACCCGTACTTGATCCCAACTAAGATATAAAGATACTTTATACTGTTTTTTTTTTTTGTGGTTAGGCTTGTTTTGGGAGAGGGCCTTTTGTTGCCATGTGCAGCACTGATATCCGACCAATTTCAGTCCCTACTGAGAGCTGACTGTACTAAGATTTACTTGAACTTATTTATTGTCTGGGCCCATTCTTTGCAGGGATCTGGGAGCTCTAATAGTTAAACTATTGAGAAAAACAAAATTGCATGTGAAGAGAGGAGGGAAAAATGCCAAACTAACGTATTAAAAATATATGATTATGTGCCTGATTTACGTTGTACCAACTGGATTTGCCCAGAAACAGTCCAGGGTGTAATTACCCACAGCAGAGACTAGTGCTCTATTTGCTTTTACCAAGGGGTCATCTCAATCATTCTTAGCACTTCCCACATTCCAGAAAAAGAACATAAAGATAAGGCAGATGAAGCCTGGTGTCAAAATGGACCCGCTACTCTGCACGTTCACGTTACTTTCCGGGCACCACCTGCTGTCTGAAAACAGAATAACAGCCTAAGAAGGCTTTTTTTCTCTTGACACAGCAGGGAGATCCTGTTTTTAACTAGTCAAGTTTTGGGAAACCCAGCGCTTCATCTGTATGCAAGTAAATAGTATTTAGAATTTATGTGTGTATTTACAAAAACAGGGCTTATAAGTTTCAAAATTATGATCATAAAATTGACAAGCCACCATACCACATCAAGGTAAACCCCATATGGTGATTCTAACTATTTACCTCTGGTTATATCTTCTGACCAGGGCACTGGTTTTATTCACAGGGTTTAGCCCTCCCCCACCATTAGCTTATAGGAGAGAGATTGCTAGACCAACACCAATTTTTACAGGCCTAAGACCACCAATTGGTTTGGCCATTCTTCCTGCAGAATAACTCTGCTAAAGTATAAAATTACACAAAAGGGGGTTGTGGGAGCACTCCAAGACTAAGTAAAATATATATAAGTACAATGAATCGGATCTGGCTAAGCGACCAATGCACATGATCCCCTGGTTCACTAGTAATTTAGTGTCTATGCATATTTAACAAAAACAGGGGTTTTTAGTTATAAAGTTATGATCATAAAATTGACAAACCTCCATACCACTGTCCTGGGGTGTTATAAATGGAATTGGGCCTGTATTTATCCTGCTGTGTGCCCCTGTTCGCTAAAAACAGCTTCGGCTTCTTCCATCTTCTCTTTGTTCTGGTCCAGGAAGCGCCATGTTATGGCGTAATGTTGTGAATCCTCCACCCATAAAAGTTTCCTTGTGGGTCTGTTTTATGGGAATGGTAAAATCTTATAGGGGAAGACAGGGATTCTAAACACTGCCAAGGTTGATATGAAAATGCAGTACAAAGGGGATCAAGCTTACTGGCTGTTATTTCTGCTGTAGCTTTTGTATGGGAGAGATATTCAAGGTCAACATCCATATTATAAAGGCATAAGTCCAACATAGTGGTGATATAAATCTATGCAAGTTGTAGCAAGTTTATCATTTGGCTTGTGCCCTTTGTGATTTATGTTCAAAATCACCCCTTGCCATCCCTCCCATGGCTGTTGTATTATGTTAACTGACAGTCATATATACATAAATGGTATTGGTTGTATTACAGGTATCTTAGGAAAAGTGTTTTGTGACCAAAGTGTTGGCTCACTGATTCCTCTCTCCCTGTAGCTTTTTTGTGGGAGAGAAGTTCACCATCCCTGGTTTAAAGGCATAAGTCCTACATGGTGAGGTTGAATGTTATGAATATATGGAAGTTGGATGTAGCAACTTCATTTGGCTTGTTTTGCCCCAAGTGATTGTGTGAAATCGCCCCCTTGCCATCCTCCCATTGCTGGCTATAGGAATTAGGTTAAAATGCCAGCACTCACAAGGCAAAAAACTCAAGTCATTGGTATGCCAATCACCAGGGGTCGGCAGGCTGGATCACAGCTAAATAGCTTGATGTCCAAGCACCAGTAGTAGCAAGAAGAAGGCCTATATAGGTCCACAATGGCTACATTACTGGTATTTGGCTTTAACAAACTTGGAAGTGCAAATTATGAAATTGAAATAGAAATGAATATTCCTAATGCAAAGGATATTAATATGGAAAGTAAGAACAATAGAGAGTGCTGTAAAAAAAAAAAGTAGCCAACCAATAGGTTTTTAAAGAAATGAAGAGCGACCCATAAATAGTACTGGGCCATGTGTGCCATAGTCCTATGACCAGTAAACCAGGTATTTTCTTTAAGTATTCTTAGCTCGTGATGGCCAAAATAATTCGCCAGGCATGAATTCGCTGTGAATTTCCATGCTTGCAATTGGTGGATTGTTTAGCGAAATGGGCAACAAAACTTGGTGTGGAAAAATTCACAGCACAACAAAAATTGTCATCCGCGTAAAAAATGAATGAATTGTTGTGCGCGTTCAACAAAAATGACAGACGCAATTTTTTTTTTTGACATGTGACATTTTCTCCAAATTTGTCATCATTATTAGTGATGAGCGAATCTGTCCCATTTGACTTCGCCATAAAATTCGCGAGATGGCAAGAAAATTTGTGAAACGTCTGTGTCTTTTTTGTCACCCGAATCTATTTTTTGTCACCCGTGTCTATTTTTTTGTCGCACCCAATTTGACGCGACCGCGCCCGATTTGACGCAAGACAAAAAAAATTTACGTGCTGCAAATTTTCATGGACGTTTCATGAAACAATTCTCCAATGGTGAAATGCGGAAATTCTATGCTAATCCATGCCTGCCAAAAATTTGCTCATTACTAATCACTATTCTTAGCATATAACCAAGAATATATATATTTGTATTATATCACATAAAGTGTACAGCGATAAGCGAAAGTAAAATATATAAGTACAATGGAAGTGCAACTCACCTGGCCTAATTAGCCAAACAAGTATACACAAGAGAAGGGGATTGATCTACTATTTCACTAGTAATTTAGCATCTACTGTATATCCAGAGTATCCCCTTTAAGGAATGCTTACCAAAGTTAAATCTTCCTGCGCTCCCATACAACCCATTCAATAAATCATGCAAAAAGAAGAAAACCATGTTTGAGAGATAAGGGATTTGCCCCAAAGCTACATCTTTGGCTGGGAAAACTGGGAAACGGAATTAAAATTTTTGCAACAATCAAAAGGTCTTACAGCTACATATAGGAAAATTGTTAAACATACAGTAAATCCCACTTCAGCAAATGTGCATCTTTTCTATTAGGTTAGTTGTCTAGCCACCACCCTATCCCCTCTTTGGTCACAGGTGTGCGTGTGCTCCCTCCTCTCTCCTACAGTACATCACTATCCTTGAGTCAGGTTGGCTGTGGCTAGGAAAGGTGTTAACTTACCTGAAGTCATCTTCCAATCAGGTTCTAGGAGAGGCTTTATATTGACCCTGCCCCCATTTGCTTGTTGCCTGAGTAAACAAATTTTATGTTGTCGAGAAGGGGGTGTTGTGGAATTTCTGTAAAGCTAGTCATGGTGTTCCTGTCTTAGTTATTAGTACAGGTATGGGACCCCTTATCCGGAAACCCATTATCCAGTAAGATCAGAATTACGGAAAGCCCATCTCCCATAAACTCAATTTTAATCAAATTATTCAGAATTTTAAAACTGATTTCCTTTTTCTCTGTAATATTAAAACAGTACCTTGTAATTGATCCCAACTAAGATATAATTAATGCTTATTGGATGCAAAACAATTCTATTAGGTTTAATTAATGTTTTATTGATTTTTTTAGTAAATTACGGAAAGACCCCTTATCCGGAATACCCTTGTTCCCGAGCATTCTGGATAATTGGACCTATACCTGTACTTGATTACTGGCTTGTCCAATGCTGTTTAAATCTTGACCCCTTGGTACAGCATATTCTGATTCCTGTGTTTGATCCAGCTGTATTCTTGACCTTGTTCTCTGTGATATACCTGGTGCTGCACAAATCTGACCTACAGTTACAACCAGCTGTCCTACTGGATTCTCTTTAGCTTAACTCCTGGGATCATGCTCAGTTGTGTGTATGACCTTAGCCTGCCTGACTAATCTTCTGTCTCTCCCTCTAGCATCACAGCATGTGGTGCTGTTTACTCTCCACCATCAGTGGTAAATGGCTTTTTTCAGTTCCTGAACCACTGCTTTTACCCATTAATAGTTCTGCTATTAAAAAATAAGTACACCTTTTTTCTATCTTTAAAATTACTCTTAACAACCCCCCATAGTCTTTGCATTTAGTGTGATCTGGTTTCTGAATTATAAGTTCAGATATCCAGTTCCTTTCCCCTACTTACAGCCCTAGTATAGTGTGAAGCCCTGCCCCTTCTTCCATCTAAGCTGTCCTTATCTTTTTGACTACAGAATAGTGGAAGATAGCTTTCTGGGCAGTGCACAAAGAAGTAGGGGCCAGTGTGCACAAGCAGATTTTTTTTCTATTCCTGGTGGGCCTGGTCCTTCCCTGGGTCCTGAGGTGGAGTTCTCTCCTAGGATTCAAACCCTTTAGTCATGCCACTGATCTGTACAAGAGTCTTGGTGCAGCACCCATTCTTTTTCATCTTGGTATTCGCATCTCAATACCATTTCTAATTACTGTTAATAAAATCATCATTAAATATAATTGTTAATGGTAATGTAACAAACAGAAATACACAGACACATTAAGGTAATAGGATCCTGCTTCTAAGAGCTGGTGGTCTACAATTGAACGTATTTCACCAATTGTAAAGCTACCATTAGAATAATCATTAGAATCATCTATTCTATATATATTCAGAATACTGTCTGCCAACTATTCATTACAGCCATTCGGAAGGCAGTTTATTTGCACTTACTAGAAAGTGCTACAAAATTAAGTATCAACTAAAAAGTTTCAAGGAGCTAGAACACCTAAAGCTAAACATCGGTATATCATGAGGACAAACAGAAGGAGAGCAGTAAGGAAATTGTTTCCCAGAGTGCTAAATTACATCAGACATTATTTCATTAAATGCTCTACTCTAACTACATTTTCTTTGGGTGAAGGCTCTTCCAGTTCTAGTTAAGTATTTATGTCTATATTTGTTATTTACCTGGTAATGTTGTAAACCTATGCTAACAAGAGATAAAGATATACAACTAGCTGTAATAAGGTGTAAATGTCATAAGATGATTTCATAACATTGTTCTATTTAGGGACACTAATACTAACTTAAAATTATAAATAAGAAACAGAAACTGCGAATTAAAGGGAAGGTGAATAGTCTGATTAGTGAAAAACAGATAGTATTCCCTGGTCAATCAATACTCCAGATCAGGTTTAAATTTGTCTTCCACCTGGGAATAAAAGGATGCATGCAAATGTAATAGCTACCTCTAGGCAGGTATAGTAAGGGAAGGAACCCTATATAGAAGTTAGTGATCAGATGACCAGGAGTTATTTTAGGTATTGTGACTAGTTGTGAGCGAATCTGTCCCATTTAATTTTGCCGAATAATCTGCAAAACTGCTGAAAAATTTGCAAAGCAATGAAAGATTCACATTGAAGTCAATACGCAACAGATTTTATGCAGGCATCAAATTTTACATGGGTGACATTTGTTATGCGCAATTTTTTTTTTACTTTAGTTAAATGAGTTAAAGTCAATGGATGTTTTTTCTCACTCCAAATGCATTTTTTTGTATCAGTGACATTTTTGTCTTGAAAATTTTTTATCTCAGTGAATTTTTGCTGCAGTTTCACAAAAAAATTTGCTGATGGTGCAATGCAGAATTTTTTCTGTGAATCTATACCTGGTGAAAACATTTGCTCATCACTAATTGTGACTTATGTCAACTATGTCTGACAAAAAGCTGTAAACACCATGAAATAAAATGAAGTAAAAATCCTTTTTATGGCAATAAGGTTATCCTTGTCTATTCTCTGCTCAAAAGTCCTGGCTTACCTACGCTATAAATATAAGATAAGTTAACCAGAAAGTCCCAAAATAGCCATCTTCCATTGTCTCCATTATAGACCATAATATACCATTACATGCCTATTTTTTTATAAGCTCAATTATATACCCATTTTGAAAAGTGATTTCCTTTTTTCTCTGTAATAATAAATTCTATATTGGTGGCAAAATTGTATATTGCCAGGATTACTTCAAAACTGGGCCACCAACTAGACTAATAGACATTGAGGACAATTTCTAGTCACTTGAGGACAATGATGGGAGGTGTCAACTGCCAAGCACCATGAAAAATGTCTGTTATTGTCAAAATTAAATATCATTGTTTCTTATATAGTTCAACATAGTTGATCTTGTTATGTTTGTTCAGTTTTTATACCACAAACATCCAACTTGATGATCTATACATTTAACACTTAAAGCTAACTGTAAATGTAGTGTAAACATTCAGAAATATCTGCCCATTATGGGAGTGGATTCATTACTTAAAACCCTTCCCTACCTTATGTAGTAGGAGGTGTTAGCTGAAAGAAATGCTCACAATTCAATTTTTCCTCTGCTGACTACTTTTTTTCCTTTGCACACAGTTAAAATATACTTTGCAACCACCTTGCAAATCAACTGACAACCAAAAAAAAGATTGAGTGATTTGTTGTTGTTTGACAGTTACGTGTGCAAAAAAAGGACTTCACCTTCAAGCTGGTGTTAAGAGTGCGCACCACAGAAATGTTTATAATGTAGTAATCTGCACAATGAACATTATTGCATTGTGGAATGTGATTTTTCATTCTGTCATACCCTTTACTCTTTTAGTTGATAAAAATCTGGGATATTTATGTTCTAGACACACTTTAAAATCTCATTTGCATTAGATCTATAATGTGTTAACTTCTCTGATGATACCTATATGTTGTTGCTATTATTCTTACTAATGAATGATTTTATGATGGTGACAGGGAGATGTTATTTGTTGCTGAATTATTCATTCCATGGAATCTCCCCTTGGGGAAAAAACCCAAAGAAGGCAAATAAGCAATTAATGACTTTCATCACTAGTTCGTTCAGCTCATTAGTCAGTATCCCTGTAATCAATACTAGTTTCAAGAAATGTATTTGTTGCTGAAAGAGGACATATGAATATCTGGCAGATCATAATGAACCTTTTCTTGCCTGTGCAGTATTTGTTCATGACTTTTACCATAAAAACCTGAAGCTGCTGTTTAAAACATTTAGTTAAACATTTATTTTTTACTCTGGCATTATCCAATAAATCTTTATCTTAGAAGCAGACCAAAAAATAAATTTTCTGTGTTCCTCACCTGATCTTACCAATGAGAATTCATGGTTATTTTTGCATTTTTTGGCTGCATCAATTTCCTTAAGTGTGAAGATGCAAGTACTTATTTGTGCAGAGTTGGCAGGCACCATCTAACACCACACTGGATCCTCTTCTGTGTAAACTGGAGCATACACACCAGTGACATGAACAGTAGTCTCAGCTTGGCATGTTCTATGTCAGTATAGGATCCAAAGTAGAGTGAGAAGGCTCTAGTAGCCACAAATCACTATGGATTTTTAAAGCAGCTATAAAGACACTTGTGAGAGTAAAAGGTGGTTCATGGAGGGTACAGAGAGGACAAACATTGGATAGGGTCTGTGGTTGGGGGGGATATACAACATTTTGCTACATTTGGCTTTTGTACTGTTTTTGCTTCTTGTAAAAAAGTAGCAAAGTTTGTGAAGAAAGGGTATTGCATCAATTCTGGCATTACATGATATTTGGATTATTTAGTGGGCTATTTAGTTTTTTGCACCTATTAATGCTTCTTGCAGAGGGAAACATGGAATTAGTACAGCTTGATTGTTGAAGTAGCTCCAGGGTTAACTGGCATCAATAGGCATACTTGTGTGTAGTTTAGATGAGGAGGTGATATGGATGCACTAGCAATGAGCACAACTATAGAGGATTGCAAGGAGCATCCTTGGACCACAGTACCTTAAATCAATGCAGTAAACCCTCATTTTTTGCTTGCTTTTGTAAAGGGTTAGGTGGACCTGTAAAGCCTTTTTGGAATCAGGTAATCTGGAAGCAGTAGGGTTGGTTTAAGGGCAGACAGCATAAATGTATAGATCACTGAAAGAAGTGCTCACTACATGAGCACTAATGGAAGCATTCTTGCATTCCTTTGTACTCTTGCATTTCTATGCGTGGTCTCTGCAAATGTCCCCTAAGTACTTTATTCACTTGCTTTATTTTTAATTATTTTTTTCATTATTTTTCTACAATTTAGATTTAAAAAGTAATTAGGGTCAGATTTAGAAGTAATTAGGGTCTGATACATTAGATAGCTTCAAGAAGGGGTTTGATTGGTTTTTAGCATGTGAGGGAATACAAGGTTATGGGAGACAGCTCTTAGTACAAGTTGATCCCAGGATTGGTCCGATTGCCATCTTTGTGTCAGGAAGAAATATTTTCCCCTCTGTAGCAAATTAGAGAGGCTTCAGATGGGTTTTTTTTTGCCTTCCTCTGGATACACTAGTTAGTCAGGTTATATAAAGGCATTAAGGTTGAACTTGATGGATGTATGTCTTTTTTCAACCTAACTTACTATGTTACTTACTATGTTACTATGTAGTCCCATATGTGTTAAAGGAAGATTTACACCAAAAAATGTGTTTTAAAGCAAATAAAATGCAATATATATAACATATAATAATTACAGGTACAGGATCCCGTTATCCAGAAAGTTCCAAAATACGGAAAGGCCATCTCCTATAGACTCCATTATAAGCAAATAATTTTAATTTTTAAAAATAAATTTTCTTTTTCTCTGTAATTATAAAACAGTACCATGTACTTGATCCCAACTAAGATATAATTAATCCTTATTGGAGGCAAAACAAGCCTATTGGGCTTATTCAATATTTAAATGATTTTTAGTAGACAAGTTATGGAGATCCAAATTGTGGAAAGATCCCTTATCCGGAAAACCACAGGTACCAAGCATTCTGGATTACAGGTCCAATACCTGCAATATAATGTATATAATATGTTGTTCTACACTGGTAAAAGCTGTGCATTTAGTATATATACTCGTATTATAATGAAAAAAACAGAAGAAAAGGCACAGGTTAGATAGTAGATAACGTTAAATCTCAATAGAATAAAATGATGTCTTGTGCTATGTGCTTTATGTAATGTGCTATGTAACATGTACCATTTAGGCCTATTTGAACTAGAATAGCTGCCTCATAGTGGCACAGCTTCTTATGGATGCTTATAAACCTACTGGATAGTGACTACTTAATTACAAACTAACATTTTCATTACTGAAGAGTTTGGTGAAGTAGTGAAAAATGTCCAACTGCTATCTTATATCCTATTTGTCAGTGGTGCCAGCAATTTTGGGGATCTAATGCTATATAGGCATGTGATATTGCTCATGTTTCTAACCTAAGGGTAGGGTGAGTGAAACATAATTTTGGATGTTTCTAACTCTTAGGGGCTGATTTACTAAGACACGAATTCCGACCGAATTGGAAAAATTCCCATTGGAAAATGAACATTTTGCGACTTTTTCGTATTTTTTGCGATTTTTTCGGCGCCTTTACGACTTTTCGGAAATTATCGCGATTTTTTCGTTACCAATACGATTTGCGCGAAAAAACGCGAGTTTTTCGTAGCCATTCCGAAAGTTGTGATTTTTTCGTAGCGGTAAAACTTGCGCGAAAAGTTGCGCTTTTTTCGTAGCGTTAAAACTTAAAAGGCGCGATGTTTTGCGCAAGTTTTAACACTACGAAAAAATCGCAACTTTTTGCCCAAGTTTTAACGCTACGAAAAAATCGCAACTTTCGGAATGGCTACGAAAAACTCGCGTTTTTCCGCAAAAATCGTATTGGTAACGAAAAAGTCGCGATAATTTTCCGAAAAAATCGCAAAATACCGATCATTACGAAAAAAACGCAATCGGCCCGTTCGTGAGTAAGTAAATGGGCCCCTTATAGTTACACTATTTCACATCATTCTGAAGAGACATTTATATAACTGTAGAAGTGATTTATTACGTGAAGTGTATAAGATGCAGGGGTAAATTGTCATGTTCTTCTTCTTTGCACCCTCAATGCTGCAGGCCTCTTTTATAAACAAACCACAGAGACCTTTGTGTGACTCCATAACTACAGTGCTGCCTGCGTTCTGCTGGGCTGTGTTTATGAGGGGCACACAGGCATCTGCCACTGTTACCCCCTATCCGTTTCCTAATCCAGTGCTCGGTGAAAAGCTTAGTCAGACCACAGACACAACTATTCCATTACATTAAAATTCTTTAATCAATCTATACTACACAATTGTCTCAATGTTTTTCTTTGACAGCGCTGAAGTAATTAAGGAAAGCGCTGAGGGACTGTAGAGATAGCAAGGGGCCTAATTCCCTCCAGTACATGAGGGGTTAATCGGCTCCCTGTTACAGGCGGGAGAAAAAAGAACACTCCTACAGCTCCCCCCCTCCCCTCCCCTTTGCTCCACAGCTCACCCTGCAGCGTCTCACTTACTGGTAGCAGCAGCAGCACAGAGGATCATCTGCCTCCCCCCCCCCGCCCTATTTAAGTGCGTATAACTAGTGAACCATTAGGCCAGTTATTTCACTTAATTTTGCTTTTCAGGTCCTAATTAAAAAAATATATATATATATATTATTATATGTATATCTGTTATATGATTGTACATTGTCGTATGTCACAGCAAAGGCGGGGATAGTCCTTGGCCATTTAAGTCCGGTTGGTTTGGTGTTTTTCACATGCCCACATCCGTTATAATAACAAATAAGTTGTTTGTGAAGTTGGGAAAGTTTGAAATACATGGCGAGGACTATTTTCGGTTGTATCTCTTTAATAAAGCTGTGGCCGAACCCTACTCACAAAAAAGAATCTTGGTGTCAGTGTATTCCTTTCTGTGTCAAGTGTTTACATTGGGGGAGAAGGTTTCTAAGGGAGGGAACAAATCTCCGCAGTCACAGAGCTTCACTTTGCCATCATCTGCCCACTTTTTTTAAGTAGTGCCTGCTGCTTCAACAGTAACTTTTCTTATTCCCTTCTGTGCCATTTTCCTTGCTATGTCTCTATTGTTCCTTAGTACAGTATATCCAAATAGCTGTACCAACTACCTTATTGCAAAATTAAGCTTGTCAGAATCTTGGAATGACATAGTAGAACACGGTCACCATATTGTTACTTTGCAAAGTTAACAAAATAAAACTTAGAAGAAAAATACCTGTCATGCATTTCTAAGAAAAGAATGAATTACTGCTTCACTTTCTGTCAATTAGAGGCACTTTAGACAGGAGGTGAACACACAAATTTAACAGCTGAACATTCTGTTTGATACAAGAAGATCTTTTTTTATTATTGTTGTAGAGTGATGTTCTCTTTACTGAGCATCAATAGTTGGCAATTTATAGTATTATATTGTACAATATTTTGTCAATATAAGTGTAATTTTGCTGTAAGGGCCTATTTGTTAAAATTAGAAATTACATTTTTTTTCCACGATTTAAGAAAACCACAGTTGCAGTCAAATTCAGATTTGAGAGGTAAAACCTGGCAAGCTTCTACAGAAGTTAATGGGGTTTGGAGTTTTAACATTTAAGCTAGTTTATTGTTTTAGTTTTTTGTTTTCATTTAAATTTGTAAAAATGAACAGAAAAATATTGATTTTCCGTGTGATGGAGGTTTTTACATACTGTAGTTACATAGGGTTGGAAAAAGACCAGAGTCCATCAAGTTCAACCCTTCCAAGTAAACTCAGCACACATAAACCCATACTGACCTATTTATACACTCACATACATAAACTATATATACCAACATTAATACTTACTGTAGATATTAGTATCACAATAGCCTTGGATACTATGCTTGTTCAAGAACTCATCCAGGCCCCTCTTAAAGGCATTAACAGAATCTGCCATTACAACATCACTAGGAAATCATGCCTTTTATGAGGAGGTGAGCAGGAACCTCGATGCTGGAATGGTAGTGGATATCATCTAGCTAAAGCATTTGATACAGTACCTCACAGAAAGTTAATGACAAAATTGAGAAATATTGCCCTAGAACAGAATATTTATACTTGGATAGAAAACAGGCTGAAGGATAGTGGTGATAAGTGGAACATTTTCTAATCAGGCAAGTGTTGTTAGTTGATTACCGCAGGGGTCAGTCCTTGGTCCTTTGCTTTTTAACTTGTTTATTAATGACCTGGGGGTGGGCATAGAAAGTACTGTTTCTATTTTTTGCTGACGATACTAAATTGTGCAAAACTAAGTTCAATGTAGGATGCTGCCACTTTGGAGAGCGATTTGACAAAACTAAAAAACTGGGCAGCAAATGGAAAATGGGGTTCAATTTTGACAAGTGCAAAGTTATGCTGCAGAGTGCAAAGTTTTAGTAGGAATAATATAAACACGGGTTATATTCTAAATGGTAGAGTGTTGGGGGTATCCTTAATGGAGAAGGATCTGGGGATTTTTGTAGATAACAAGTTGTCTTATTCCAGGCAGTGTCATTCTGTGGCTACTAAAGCAAATAAAGTGCTGTCTTTTTATAGGTCTCTGCAGATGCTACCATACTATATCAAACCCAAAGACTTAAAATGTTTAAACAACATTTTTAGGATCAAAAAAGGGCTAAAAAATCAACATGATTTATTAGGCGACAAATTCACACCTTTATCTCAGACATACTTGACAAAAAAATTCCATTTACAACCACTAGTACGTTCTTCTGCTTATAAATCACACATTTTGCAACAACATCAAAACAGATGACAGAAAAGGATAAAATTAGCCCAATAAATTAAATATAGAAAAACAGAAATACCTAAAAAACAACCTCATACATATACCATATAATTCAAACTCTAATAAACATTGACAGTGAAGGCATATCCAGCTCTAAGTGGACCACTGATATTCCAAACACTACATGATATCTTGAAACAACATGCAGGTATCAGGAAATCACTCTTAGTGAGCAAATATCAAGAGATGGCCATCTAAATTATTCATAACTCTTACTTCACCCCATTTAAATGACATACAATGGAAAATCTCCCTTCAGATGAATGCCTTAGATGGCGCTCCCCAAAGGCAAAGCTAATACACAGTTTATGGTCATGCCCTATTCTACAATCACTTTGGTAAGAGGTGGCCTCAAACTGGACACAGGTGACCGGGAAACCATTGCAGGTATGAATAGATTGAGCATTATTTAGTAATACTGCCCACTACACTAAATTAACAAAGCCCAAAAAGCAATTGGCTGGGGGACTGGCAGCAGCAACCTGAAAGGCAATACTACACCAATGGCTAACCCCTGACACTCCATCCATACTACTAGTAAAACAAAAGCTACATCATATTTTTCATATGGATTGGCTGGAAGCAATAACTAGAAAATAATTTAATACCACAACATTATTTAATATCTGGGTCACATACATTACTTTTCTTCCACTCACAATCAGACATCTCATAGTTTATGCATTTAGACAAACCATATGGTGTGACGTAGAAATCCTGAAAGAAAACCCACTTCTCCTGGAAGCATCCTAATACCTACAACACATAAATCAAGAAAATGGACAACGAGAACATGCACCTCCCAGGAGTCACCGAACTAATAGACTATTGGCAACTTATCTACAATGAAAATTACATTTGATAAAGCCTCCAACAGCTGTATGTTTTTTACTATTATTGTATATAGTTGACTCTAAAAGTCTATGAACCAACTGCCTTTGAAGCATAGAAATGTACATGCTAAATGTGATAAAGCAAAATAGGAGGTGAGGACAAACACACTAAGTGGGTCTAGGGAGATATGGTGTTTGGCCATGCTGGTATACAATCAATAGACTGGCTGCAAATACATGTTTGTGAAATGATGCAATGGAACTGGCCACATATGCTGGGCTTCAAGAGACACAGGGTTCGGCCGTGCAGACACACTCTTAAATTAAAATAAAGGGTGTATTCAGAATGATTGACAACTTGCGTTCATTTATTATGAAACTTTATACAGCATAAAATAAAGTAAACATAATAAGCTGCTTGTATAGTATATTATTTTGATAAAAATGTTCACTCATCTGTGGTTGTAACCCAGAGTATTAAATCTGCCACTACCACCCCTCTACCCAGGATCGGGTCAACTCCATGGGAAAGGGTGTGTATGTGAGAAAATAAAAGCTGCTTTAAAGCTTTTGTTGAATTGTATTTAACTCTTTTACTGCCAAGCACGTATGGCATACGTGCTGGCAGTAAAAGGGCTTAAACGCCAACGACGTGTCTCATACGTCGTTGGCGTTTAAGCGCTGCTCTCTGCAGCGGCGGCATGTGCCGCCGCTGCAGAGGGCTTCTAACAATGACAGCCCCCCTGGGCAATGTGCCAGGGGGGCTGTCATCAGGGTCCTGCGAGCCGATCGCTTGCAGGACCCTCCAGGAAGCAGCAGACGCGATCGCATCGCGTCTGCTGCTTCCTGCTTCCTCCCTCTCCCCCAGCGCCGGCCCAACTGAGCAAGGAGCGATCGGGTCTTCAGGAACAGGTAAGGAGTTTTTTTTTTCTTGCATTTACACACTTTTACACACTTATACACACATTTACATACATTTATACACACTTACATACATTTACACACACTTACAGCACACATTTTAGCATTTTTTTATTTATTTTTTTTTCATTTTTCACACTTTTATACACTTATTTACACTTATATACACACTTACACACTATCACACAACTTTTACACATGTACACACATGTATATATGTATATGCTTTTTTTTTTTTTTTTTTTACCACTTTGTTTTTATTTTCTTTTACCTAAAAACTGTTTATTTTGACAGCGTAACTATTGGATCAGATATTCTGGCCACTAATTACACTGTCATGTAACTTATTTTGTTGTTTCACTGATTTGCACAATTTTTGTGGTTTTATCACATTTTATCCCTATATAAGTGTTCCTGATCTGTTTTTAGCGTAGCTTTGCCAGGTGTAACTTTGGTGTACAAAAATAACTTTACCTATTTTGAATTCATCAGAATGTGTACTTTCCAAAAATATATGGTTTTCTGGGGGTCACTGTATAGTTAGGGGGGGGTTACTGCTCATAATACACTGACAGGGGGCTCTGAGTGCAAAAGCTGAGCTGGCAGGCGAGAAATCCTTATGCGCTATTTTCATTTTGGGTTCAGTACATACCGCAGACTTTGGTATATCTATGCATATTGGGCATCAAACTGTTCAGTAGGCCTCTGGTGTTCCTATTTGGGGTGACTTGCCTTTGTACGCAAGAAATTGTGTGAGATAAATGCGGCAAATTGCAACATTTTTAGGCGATTTTCTGAAATGTCATAAAAACCGATAACTTTAGGAAAGCTTTGCGGCTTGGTACTTTGGTGTAGAAAGGACTCTTTACCCTTGTTGGATTTGTCAGAATGTGTACTTTCCAAAAATATATGGTTTTGTGGGGGTCTCTGTATAGTTAGGGGAAGTTTTGGCACATAATACACTGACAGGGGGCTCTGTGTGCAAAAGCTGAGCTGGCAGGCGAGAAATCCTTATGCGCTATTTTCATTTAGGGTTCAGTACATACTGCAGACTTTGGTATATCTATGCATATTGGGCATCAAACTGTTCAGTAGGCCTCTGGTGTTCCTATTTGGGGTGACTTGCCTTTGTACGCAAGAAATTGTGTGAGATAAATGCGACAAATTGCAACATTTTTAGGCGATTTTCTGAAATGTCATAAAAACCAATAACTTTAGGAAAGCTCTGCAGATTGGTACTTTGGTGTAGAAAGGACTCTTTACCCTTGTTGGATTTGCCAGAATGTGTACTTTCCAAAAATATATGGTTTTGTGGGGGATCTGTATAGTTAGGGGAAGTTTTGGCACATAATACACTGACAGGGGGCTCTGTGTGCAAAAGCTGAGCTGGCAGGCGAGAAATCCTTATGCGCTATTTTCATTTAGGGTTCAGTACATACCGCAGACTTTGGTATATCTATGCATATTGGGCATCAAACTGTTCAGTAGGCCTCTGGTGTTCCTATTTGGGGTGACTTGCCTTTGTACGCAAGAAATTGTGTGAGATAAGTGCGACAAATTGCAACATTTTTAGGCGATTTTCTGAAATGTCATAAAAACCAATAATTTTAGGAAAGCTCTGCAGATTGGTACTTTGGTGTAGAAAGGACTCTTTACCCTTGTTGGATTTGTCAGAATGTGTACTTTCCAAAAATATATGGTTTTGTGGGGGTCACTGTATGGTTAGGGGAAGTTTTGGCACATAATACACTGACAGGGGGCTCTGTGTGCAAAAGCTGAGCTGGCAGGCGAGAAATCCTTATGCGCTATTTTCATTTTGGGTTCAGTACATACCGCAGACTTTGGTATATCTATGCATATTGGGCATCAAACTGTTCAGTAGACCTCTGGTGTTCCTTTTTGGGGTGATTTGTCTTTATCTGATCTTTATCAAGAAATTGTGAGAGATAAATGCGGCAAATTGCAACATTTTTATGCGATTTTCGAAATGTCATATAAATCTGCAAACTTAGGAAAGCTTTACAGCTTGGTACTTTGTAGCAATAAGAAATATTTACCCATTATAGATTCGGGGGATGTGTATTTTCCAAAAATATATGGCTTTCTGGGGTGAATGTACTTTTTTTGTAGCATTATCCCACATAAAGGATGGAAATGTGTTGATTTTGCAGGAGCTGAAATGATAGATCATATGGGGGTATGTTCCCATTGGGGCCCCTACATGCCACATACTTAGGTAAACCTATACATATTTGGCATCAAACTGTTCAGTGGACCCCTGGCGTTCAAATTTAGGGTGTTTTATCTTGGTACCTAACACTATGTGGGAGATAAGATGCTGCAAAGTGGAAGCTTTGAGGGGATTTTTGGAAATGTCATCAAAATTGCTAACTTTAGAAAAGCTGTGCGGCTTGGTACTTTGGAGTAGAAAGACATGGGTACCCATTTTAGATTCGGGGGAATGTGTACTTTCCAAAAATATATGACTTTCTGGGGTGAGCGTACTTTTTTGTAGCTTTATCCCACATATAATGATGTAAATGTGTTGATTTTGCATGAGCTGAAATGACAGAAATGACAGTATATATGGGGGTATGTTCACATTGGGGCCCCTACATGCCACATACTTAGGTAAACCTATACATATTGGGCATCAAACTGTTCAGTGGACCCCTGGCGTTTAAATTCAGGGTGTTTTATCTTGGTACCTAATGCTATGTGGGAGATAAGATGCTTCAAAATTGAAGCTTTGAGGGGATTTTTGGAAATGTCATCAAAATTGCTAACTTTAGAAAAGCTGTGCGGCTTGGTACTTTGGAGTAGAAAGACATGGGTACCCATTTTAGATTCGGGGGAATGTGTACTTTCCAAAAATATATGGCTTTCTGGGGTGAGCGTACTTTTTTGTAGCTTTATCTCACATATAATGATGTAAATGTGTTGATTTTGCAGGAGCTGAAATGACAGTATATATGGGGGTATGTTCACATTCGGCCCCTACATGCCACATACTTGGGTAAACCTATACATATTGGGCATCAAACTGTTCAGTGGACCCCTGGTGTTCATATTCAGGGTGTTTTATCTTGGTACCTAATGCTATGTGGGAGATAAGATGCTGCAAAGTGGAAGCTTTGAGGGGATTTTTGGAAATGTCATCAAAATTGCTAACTTTAGAAAAGCTGTGCGGCTTGGTACTTTGGAGTAGAAAGACATGGGTACCCATTTTAGATTCGGGGGAATGTGTACTTTCCAAAAATATATGACTTTCTGGGGTGAGCGTACTTTTTTGTAGCTTTATCCCACATATAATAATGTAAATGTGTTGATTTTGCAGGAGCTGAAATGACAGAAATGACAGTTCATATGGGGGTATGTTCACATTGGGGCCCCTACATGCCACATACTTAGGTAAACCTATACATATTGGGCATCAAACTGTTCAGTGGACCCCTGGCGTTTAAATTCAGGGTGTTTTATCTTGGTACCTAATGCTATGTGGGAGATAAGATGCTTCAAAATGGAAGCTTTGAGGGGATTTTTGGAAATGTCATCAAAATTGCTAACTTTAGAAAAGCTGTGCGGCTTGGTACTTTGGAGTAGAAAGACATGGGTACCCATTTTAGATTCGGGGGAATGTGTACTTTCCAAAAATATATGGCTTTCTGGGGTGAGCGTACTTTTTTGTAGCTTTATCTCACATATAATGATGTAAATGTGTTGATTTTGCAGGAGCTGAAATGACAGAAATGACAGTATATATGGGGGTATGTTCACATTCGGGCCCCTACATGCCACATACTTGGGTAAACCTATACATATTGGGCATCAAACTGTTCAGTGGACCCCTGGTGTTCAAATTCAGGGTGTTTTATCTTGGTACCTAATGCTATGTGGGAGATAAGATGCTTCAAAATGGAAGCTTTGAGGGGATTTTTGGAAATGTCATCAAAATTGCTAACTTTAGAAAAGCTGTGCGGCTTGGTACTTTGGAGTAGAAAGACATGGGTACCCATTTTAGATTCGGGGGAATGTGTACTTTCCAAAAATATATGACTTTCTGGGGTGAGCATACTTTTTACTAGCTTTATCCCACATATAATGATGTAAATGTGTTGATTTTGCAGAAGCTGAAATGACAGAAATGACAGTTCGTATGGGGTATGTTCACATTGGGGCCCCTACATGCCACATACTTAGGTAAACCTATACATATTGGGCATCAAACTGTTCAGTGGACCCCTGGCGTTCAAATTCAGGGTGTTTTATCTTGGTACCTAATGCTATGTGGGAGATAAGATGCTTCAAAGTGGAAGCTTTGAGGGGATTTTTGGAAATGTCATCAAAATTGCTAACTTTAGAAAAGCTGTGCGGCTTGGTACTTTGGAGTAGAAAGACATGGGTACCCATTTTAGATTCGGAGGAATGTGTACTTTCCAAAAATATATGACTTTCTGGGGTGAGCATACTTTTTACTAGCTTTATCCCACATATAATGATGTAAATGTGTTGATTTTGCAGGAGCTGAAATGACAGAAATGACAGTTCATATGGGGTATGTTCACATTGGGGCCCCTACATGCCACATACTTAGGTAAACCTATACATATTGGGCATCAAACTGTTCAGTGGACCCCAGGCATTCATATTTAGGGTGTTTTATTTGGTTACTTTATGACCTGTAGGAGATAAGATACTATAGACTGGAAGCTTTGAAGCGATTTTTAAAAAAAATCACAAATTTTGATAAAAACCAATAACTTTAGGAAAGCATTGCGACTTGATAGTTTGGAGTAGACAGACAATTGTGCCTATTCTGTATTCCCCAGAATCTGTTCTTTCCAAAAATGTACAATTTTCTGGGATAAACCTTCTGTTAGTGGAATTTTGGCCTTGAAATCCAAAGTATGCAGTTTTTTTGGAGCAGTGCTTTGGGAATTTGGTAGTGTACTGCTGGGAGTTTTTGACCTATACAAGTGAGAAATCTCCATAAAACTATATATATTTGGTATTGGCACGTTCAGGAGACATGGGACTTTCCAAATCAGTTGTATATTCGTGCATAAAATAATTTTTGTTTCTAGTATGTGTGATTATATTATGGAAAATTTGATTTTTTTTGCATTTTTAGACATTTAGAAGCCTATATCTTGTTACAGCATTGGAATTACACAAAAATTCTACCATATTTTGAAAGCTTAGGTTGTTCTGAAAAAAACGATATATTGTTTTCCTTGGTAAACTAAAAGTCCCCCCGAGGAAAGGCCCCTAAAGTGAAACAGTGCAAAATGTTCAAAAACTGTCTGGCAATACAAGTTCCGCTTTGACCAAAATGGCTGGCAGTAAAAGGGTTAAGTCCCAGTCCAGCTAAGTGGATGTTGAACTGGCCCTCTTAATTAAAAAAAAATCTTCTTTTGGTTCACCTTACTTTATATCTTTGATTTGCAAATAAAGGTTCCGTTTTAACAAACTACATCTCCCTAAATCCCTAACTCCCACATCTGTTAAGGCCTATCCCCAACCCTGTCCCATTCCTCTATTCATGCCAAACTCATTTCTTCATTCTGTACATTGGCAGATTGTATACCTCTACCACCTGCTTTTTGACAGTACCTCAGTAGGGATGTAGCGAACCTCAAAAAAAAGTTTGCGAACCTGTTCGCGAACTTCCGCTGAAAATTGCGAATATTCGCGAACTTTGCGAACCCCATAGACTTCAATGGGAAGGCGAACTTTAAAACCTAGAAAAGCCATTTCTGGCCAGAAAACTGATTTTAAAGTTGTTTAAAGGGTGCCACGACCTGGACAGTGGCATGCAGGAGGGGGATGAAGCAAAAATTTCTCTGAAAAATTGACACACGCTGTTTTTCGAAATGATCGGTAATTTTGCGACTTTTTCGTAATTTCCGGCGCTTTCGTAAAGTTATCGTAAGTTTTGCGACTTTTTCGGAGCATTCGTAACGTTATCGTAAGTTTTGCGACTTTTTCGGAGAATTCGTAACGTTATCGTAAGTTTTGCGACTTTTTCGGAGCATTCGTAACGTTATCGTAAGTTTTGCGACTTTTCGGAGCATTCGTAACATTATCGTAAGTTTTGCGACTTTTTCGGAGCAGTCGTAACGTTATCGTAAGTTTTGCGACTTTTTCGGAGCATTCGTAACGTTATCGTAAGTTTTGCGACTTTTTCGGAGCATTCGTAACGTTATCGTAAGTTTTGCGACTTTTTCGGAGCAGTCGTAACGTTATCGGAAGTTTTGCGACTTTTTCGGAGCATTCGTAACTTTATCGTAAGTTTTGCGATTTTTTCGGTGCCGGCGAACCCAAATTGCGAACATCACGAAAAGTTCGCGAATTTGCGGACTTGCGAACACCCGATGTTCGCGCGAATTAGTTTGCCGGCGAACAGTTCGCTACATCTCTATACCTCAGCTACTATTAATTCAGAGCAATATAATCATAATGCTTTTTCTCTTAACTTTTCTAACTGTATAGGCACACTACACCATTTTTGCTTCCTACTTCCTGGGAAGAGAATTCACCCACAGCCTATTTCTTTTTTTCACAGGTGGTGACTAATTAATTCCAGCACCGCTAGTGGTTTCAACCACCCGGATGAACACAGCCCATTATTCTCCTCTTCTGCTGCATCTGGGAGATACATATCTTCCCTCCTGGGTTTTGACAGTCACTGTTCCACTTTCCTGCCCTATGCAAAGTAGTAAAGCTAAAGTATTGTAGGAAAACAAACCTCTTAGTTACTCTTGCATTTCTTGGCTCATTGCAATGAGTTGGACATAGTCTGTAATTAGCTTTAAATGCCTAATCAACAGAACATATTTTAGAGATGCAAGAACCCATTTGATAACTAAAGACTCCGTTTCTAATTCACTTTTCCATTTTTGGGCTAGTAGGAGTTTGGCTACTTCTAAAATATGAACTACCAAAAGCTTATCAAAGAATCCAATTTGTGATTAAGGAGAGCCATTAAAGCTGAAAAGTCTCAAGGATTTTTTAACAGTACAATCATTCTCTCTATAGGAACACCTTACCTGGAGTTTAGATTTCTCACTATGGTGAAATTAAAGGCAAATCACACACTCATATAAATATATTTATGACATATTTATATTTATATTTATGACATTAAGACATTTAATGACATTTCTGATCCCTGCAGCTGTAATGCAAGTCGCATCAGATACATTTGATTGGTGTGTTCTGTTTCTGCATCAATATCCGACAATACAGTCAATGTATTTCAATAAGAGAAAAAATCTTTCCGACATCATCATTGCACAGTTGCGTTATTTCCTTAGCCCTTGCAACAATATCAGAAACTATACAGGTATAGGACCCGTTATCCAGAATACTTGGGACAAAGGGTATTCCGGGTAAGGGATCTTTCCGTAATTTGAATCTCTGTACTTTAAGTCTGCTAAAAAAATCAATAAAACATTAATTAAACCCAATAGGCTTGTTTTACATCCAAAAAGGATTATTTATGTCTTAGTTGGGATCAGCTACAAGGTACTGGTTTGTTACTACAGAGAAAAAGGAAATCAGTTTTAAAATTATGAATTATTTGATTAAAATGGAGTCTATGGGAGACGGACATTCCGTAATTTGGAGCTTTCTGGATAACAGGTTTCCAGATAAGGGATCCCATACCTGTACTAAAAAATCTTCCCTGCAGTTTAGTCCTTAGTTTCTAAAGCATAGTTTCTTGTACTCCAGCAGCATTTTTATTTCAGCAACCAACAAAATATACAAATTGGACCTACTTTAAATGGCTATAAAGCAAATGCTGTTCTACAGTAGTTAAAAAATTAGGTAATTGGAACAAGCCAATTTTTTATATGAACTTGGTGTAATAAAAAATTCAGAAATATACTCAAATGTTACCAATACTTATTTTACAAGTGTGAAAAAAGCTTTGAGTATAAAATAGGTATTTTGTGTAATAAACTACTGTCCATTTAATTACATGTAAACAGAAAAAAAAATGTTTCCAGCAACTAATTGAAATAATTTGTTGTCATGACAGCAGAATATCTCCAGCAGTTCTGTTTCTTTCAGCAATTCTTTTTGACATTGTAATTAGAAAAACATAAATACAGAGCATTCTTTATATTTCAGGGAACAATATATTTTATTTTAAAAGATTGTGATTAAATGTTGTGGATCCTTTTTTTTTTTTTTTGGTAACTTGTGTACTCACATTGAACATTAGGCGCATTTGTTAAATGCACTAAGTTCTATTTATTAATAATGCATAGAAAAAAAAAATAACATTATTAATAATCTAGGAATCCAACTTCTGTCTCCAAATTGTGTTTTTATCAATTAAGAATCAGAAGTAAAGGTGTATTTAAGCTTAAATATCTGTTGTTAATGTATAATGTGTTAATGTGTAAAACATTTCTAATGTTTTTCCTCCCTAGAATTAGTGTGGTTATTCACAGTAATGGGGTAACTCTTAACAACTAATTTTTTGATTAGGGCATTTAGTAATAAAGACAAATGTCAAATTGGTCTCTAGTTATCCACCAGTTCAAATTTGCATTCGTTCTAGTAAATTAGTTATATTAAAAAAGATACTGTAGCTCATTTACCAAGGCACAGTATAAATACCATGTTTTGGCTCTTTGCACCCTGCTTTCCAATTTCTTTTGTTTGCAACAGGCCATATGTAACAAAACCCCAAAGTTTAGTAATGCTAGGTTTTTCAAAAATGATCCATTACATAGCTACATACATGGGGTAAAAAACGACAAAAGTCCATAAAGTTTAACTTCTCCAAATGAACCCCAGTGCACATATATCCACATAGATATATAGACTTATGTATACTGTATACTCACATATGTACAACATATGCCAATATCTGTACTAACTAACTAACCATAGATCTTAAGATCACAAAAGCTTTGTATACTATGATTCAAGAAATCATCCAAGCCACTCATAAATGCATTTATAGAATCTGAAATCACAACATCACCCAGCAGGCCATTTCACAACCACGCTGTCCTCACTGTGAAGAACCACCTATGCTGCTTCAACATAAAGTTTTGTTCCTCTAGTCTTAAAAGCTGCGTTGACCTTTTTCTATGTGGAAAAAATGATCCCCCCCATCTGTCTATAATACTCTCTAATGTACTTGTAAAGTGTAATCATGTCCTCTTGCAAGCGCCTTTTCTCCAGAGAAAACAACCCCAACATTGACATTCTCTCCTCATGGTTTAAATATGCCATTCCTTTTACCATTTAAGTTGCACGTCTCTGCAATCTCTCCAGCTCATTAATCTCCTTCATAAGGACTGGAGCCCAAAACTGGACTGCGTACTTCAGGTAAGGCCTTACCAGAGAGCTAAAAAGAGGCAATATATTGTTTTCATCCCTCGAATTTATGCAAAACAGTACTTTAGTAGCCACTACATGACACTGCCTAGAGTTACACAGCGTGCTTTCCACAAATATCCCCAGATTTTTCTCAATTAATGATAGCCCCAGCACACTACCATTATGGGGCTGTGTAAAATAATAGTGAATTTACCAAGGTGTTTGTTTTATTTTATGCTGTCCAAATGCCTGATTTGGAGCAGTTATTTTACAGCACTTCAGACTTTTCATAATCCATTAAAGTCAATAAGAAAAGTTTACTCAACAAGCATAGCATTTTCATACTGCTGCTTCCTATACACCAGATTTTTACACAGAGGCACATGATATTTTTTACACAGTCATGCCTGGTGATGTGTGGTGCATCTTTTCACCATTTTTTACACAGCATGATAAATAGGTCCCTGAGTGTATAACTTGCATTTATGTTTTTTCTACCAAATGCATAGTCTTGCACATTTTACCACAGAACCTTATTTGCCAGTTTAGTCAGATCACTCTGCAAAGTGGCAGCATCCTACAATTAACTTATAGTTTTGCACTAATTAGTATCAGCAGCAATAGAGACAGTACTTTCAATGCCCACTTGAAGGTTGGAAAAAAAAAAAAGTTAAAAAGCAAAGGACAGTTCCCTGTGGTATTCAACCAATAAAACTGGTCCATTTATAAAATGCTTTATTTACCAACACTGTTTGTAATCTATGTATTAGCCTGTTCCGGGCCAATATTTTTAATCTAACCAGTAACTCTCTGTGTGATAATGTATCACAGGCTTTAGCAAAATCAAAGTCTAGGTTTCTGCTTACCTCATCATAGAAGGAAATTAAATTAGTCAAGATCTATTACTCATAAAGCATGCTGGCACAAAGTCATAGTATTGTGATTTTCAGTGTATTCAAGTATCTTATCTTTTATTACCCCTTCAAATTGCTTTCCTACCACTGACGTTAAATGAATAGGCCTATAGTTTTCAGGCGGAGAAAGGAAAACCCTGGAGCTATAAGCGCAGGGGCTGCAGGACAAAGTATCCAAATGACCAGCAGTGGTGGTTTATGTTTAGAGATCGGCAGAATCAGAAGCAACTGTGATTAAGTGAGAAGAAAAGAGTTAAGGCAGGAGTACTCTGGGCTGGGGGGTGGAGAAAGAGAGGGATGTCAGGAAAAGAAGCATTCACTTCTTTATCTTCTGAGCAGGTAGAAACATCCCAACCCCCCCTTTCCTTTTTGTGCATATATTGCAAAAATGTCAAGATTTTTCTTCTTTATGTTCTCATATTATGTATTAATAACTCAATGTGTACGTTTTTCTGAATGCATTGTTATATTATGGTTTCTGTATCTTTATACAGTATAAACTTGGAGTCAGAATTGTATTAATTCATCAAGACACTGCAGATTCAGGACCAGCAGCAGGACTGCCGAACTTCTGTCATGGTTGTTGATGCAGCTCCTTATGGTAGCAGAGTTTGGAGCCTGTAGGTAGAGGCAGTCTAATACTGTAAGGTCCCTGGTCTCCTCTGGTACAGCGTGCACCCTTCTTTGGCACGTACTGGCAAGTGCATGCATGCGCAACAGGGTTGGCGCCTCTTGGTGCTGACGTCACTTTTGACACCAAAATCAAATGTTAAAAGCATTATTTTCCTTGCTCAAGCTGGTCCTGAGATTTTTTTTTAATTTATTTTAAGGCAACAACGCCCATCAGGTTTTGGTGAGGTATGTCTCTCTCAGAATTCTCTAGGAGACACAGCAGATGAGGAGAATAAGGACTGTGTTCATTGGGGAGGGGGGGAGCAAGTAAATTAGTAAATGTAAGACATTTGTTTAAACAAGTTTATTTGAACTTTAGAATAAAAAAAAATGAAAAATGTTAGAGTTTTAGTAAATCTGCCTATTGCATGCTGCTAAAAGGTGGGCTTTCAATGAGTAAGAGTTTCCACCATGAGTTTGAATGTGGTAGATAAAATCTCAGGATGGCAATTCATAATTGTAAAAAGTAATCAAGCAGTACATCAAAGCAGGGTTACTGAGAAAAAGTATAGTAGTGAATATGCCTAAATAAGCATTGCAATTTGAGTGATCATCAATATAGCTTTAGGGCAGATGGAAGGCATACATAGTGTACAGAAATGTATTCCCTACATGCAAGCCAAGCTAAAATACATTTTGTACTTTCAGATATCATTTTGCAAAGATTCCCTCGAGATGCAGAAACAGAAAGATAGATAGAGAGAGAGAGAAAAAAGATGACAGATAGATAGATAGATAGATTTTTTTGCATGCTTATGGGTTTACACTTATAAACACAATCTGCAATTCTGTAATTATGAATCAATGTATCATTAAATCATTTTCTCAGATCTGTTTTACAGCAGTTAGACTATAGTTTATGATGAGCATTTTTTTTCATTTTTTCATTAGCACAGAGAATTCGACGTTGCAATTCCCCAAAAAATAAATAAATAAATAAATAAGTAAAAAGCACATTATACATTCCTAGAGAATGAGACATCAATAAAAAGCATAAATAAATGACCAAAAAAATTGAAAACATGCTTGAATTTATGACATGGCTGCCACACTCCAAATGTTATTTACACTTCCCGCCTGTCAATATCAAAAGCAGAAGAAATTCGAAATTCCTCATTTCATGTACAGGCAGAATGTAAAATGAAGCACATTGCTTCATGTGTAAACGTGGATGCATTAAGAGAATTAGAAAAATAAAATATCTATATGTAGAGCAGCTGAACTTCCTTAATTGATGCATTATGAGTAATTCTGTATTCAAACATTGGTGAAAATAAGACATACAGTGCAGTAAGTATTAATGTAGGAAATAGGATGAATAATGTAGAAAAATTCAATTATTTTCCCAATATGTTTTTATAAGAATATTCCATTAATAAATAAATATCTCAGCTTCATTTTGGTATCTTTTGTGAACTGTACCTTAAGAGAAGGATGAGAAGGAGTGATTAGTAATGTGTTTAATATTTTCATTAAAGAAATGTTAGTTGTGTACAGTTTTTAATTAGGGTCAACATAGTTGACAAAACTGTACTCTCTACTTATATTTAGAAATCACCTTAGCTCACAGTGTGCCCCTCTTAGAGGCATTAATAGAATCTGCCATCACAACATCACCCAGCAGAACATTCCATAACCTCACTGCCATCATCGTGAAGAATCACCTACGCTGTTTCAAATGGAAGTTCTGTACTCAGAATATAGAATTATTCTTGGTGTCCCATACTAAAAATTATGGCCAGATTCAGTTTGATGAGAGAAAAAAGCATCTCCTAATTCGTTGCCAGATTATAAAATCATCAGATTATTATTATAGACTTTATAGGCGATTTCATATATTAAACCAATGGATACGTTTTTTTCATCAAAGTGAATCTGTCCCTTAATTTTATGTCAATTAAGCAAAAACATTTAAAAACATTTAAAAATCTAGTCTCTTTCATTTGAATATAATGTCCACACACATTTGAGGCTAAATCTGAACTGGAACAATGAATCCATTAAATTTATATTATTACAGATTATGTATAATTCATCTAATTCACCCAGGTTTTTACACAGTATGACCTTGTAATAGCTTATAAATCAGTTTGATAATGTGTATAATTTCCTCAAATGAATAAAAATCTGTTATTTCAGCATAGGTTCTATTTATTTTGCTCATGTTTACAAAGGTGTATATTGTTTTATGCTGCCCCTTTAATGAGCCATTTTAATTTAGAATTTGGTTTATAATCTCCCTTTGGAGTTATGGGAATGATGTTTATTTAAGAAAACGGTTGCTATGTGAACTCTGCTATATACACAGTATAAAGAAAGCAGTGAATGCTCATTGCTGCCAAACTCTACCTTTAAATTTCAGCTTGAGTCATGAGACAAATACTAAGACGTACGATTTTTGCTCTGTCTGGGGATTTCATAAATCAGTCTTGTCACTTGCCAAAATGCATACATAAGTATATATACATACATACAAAAGCATACATAAAAAGCATACATACTAACAAAAGCATACCAGTGCTATCTTGATACACGCCACTAAGCGATTTGGTAATATGGGGATTGGAGAACGTATCAAAAACAGTAGACTGGAGATTAATTGTATGCTTCAACCCAAGCAAAAACAAAAGAACAGATTGCTTTCAAATAAGACCAAAGAAAATTGGGTTTATTTCAATATTAGCAATAAGCAATAATTTTACAATCCATTCACCTGTACTAAGATAAGAGTTATCCCCACCGCTGCACATTAACAAAGGGCACAAGGTGGGGAGCAGCAGGCGGCCCAGGCTTCACTGGGGCCCTGTTCTTGCTACCTGCCCTATGCCATTCTGATGCTGCACTCTGTATTGAGCGCTGGATTTACCTTGCTCACTAACAGAGTACTTGTGCTACAGGGTGCTGCTATCTGCACTGAGCGCCAGATCAAAAATCCTCAGGGCAGGCAGTAAGAACAGGGCCCCAATAAGGGCTGCATCTCCTGCTGTTCCAGACCCTGAGGGTTGGAGGGCACCTATGTGCCTGCCCCAGGCCACCACTGTTATATCGACTACTACAATAAAGTATAATCCACTGGGTATGCCACTGCATTCTAAAAAGAAACACAAAGGCTGTCAGCTTGTTACTCGATACACCACAGTGTGCAAAGTGCCAAAAATTGCAGCCTTTTTTGCATTTTGCAGACTGAGTGGTGCTTTAAAATGAGGCCTAAAACCTTTCGTATTGTTAATAACATAGATGCTACAATGCAAGTTACTGCTAAAAAGAACTAATTCTTAAATAAAAGAGTTTGTCTGAAAGCTACATAATTATTATCATTAGTTCAATTCATTTAAGTTGTTTTAAAAAATCTGCATAATCCCCCCATGTGATACAAGAGAATATTTTTATAATTACAGCAATTACAGACTACATCATTCTGGTCAATTCCACTTTCAGTAATGGCTTCATGCAGATGTCAGATGTCAAGTCAGGCACAAATGAATTCACACATTGAGCTATAACAATTTGGCAAGATCTATAAAATATTGTTTTGCATGTACAGGAGTGGAAGAATTAGTGAAATCGGAGGGGTGGTTGAAGGTTTGTGAGTAGTTAATTGGATAGGACTACTATTTCCACAATGAATTACTGGCTCAAAAAAACAGCTTGGGATGGACCTGTTTGCTTGATGGGGAATTTACCCCTTACGGATTTAAGTCTCCAAAGTTTAAACATATTAAATGTTTATTGGCTTACCACATGTACCAGAGCCAAGTCCTTTTATACACCAAATACTCTCAAAGATCTGAATCAAATACGTCTGTAAAAAAACAAAAATACACATTATAACTGTTATTATTTTATGTAAAAAGGGACATATGCTTTTTAGCAGGACTGGCTGCTAATACTAATCGCGAGTCTATGTTTTGCCTTTAATTCCTTGTTAGAGCTTCAGGAGTTAAAGAGTGTCCTTGCAATGTAGAAGCACCTGAAGGCAGTTCAAATTATAGTCTTCTTTAGTGCATATTTATAACTCTGCTCTTTCAAGGGTCCCTAACCACTAACATTTTACAGCATGGGAGTCAGCAATTATCAAGGAGTTCTCCCATAGGGGCTCTTTGCTATCGGTCATTACAAAAGTCCAGTATGCTAAAAATAGTAGGAGCTGTGAATTGCAGGCTTACTTGGGGTGGTGCAGTAAACCCTTTACTCAGAGTCCACAACAGTGTGTTTCTGGTCCAAGAGCCATGGATATTTTTAAATTACTCTGGTAGCAGTGCTGTGTATGCAAGTAGCACTATATTAATAAATGCATACATTTATTTCTATTATAGGATAAATGGGTAAGCTAATAAAAAAGTACAGCTACAGGATCTATTATCTGGAATGCTTGGGATCAGGTGGTCTCTGGATAAGGCATCTTTATGTAAGTCTGCTCTAAATAAACCCCCTAGAATTCACCTATATGGATTCATGCCGCTTTGGTAGGTTAAAGAAATGGTTTTATTATTACAGAAAATCAGAACTTGCTTAAAATGGACTTATTGGGAGATAGCTTTCCCATAATTCAAAGCTTTCTGGATAAGGGATCCATTATTTGCAAAATTGAAAGATTCCCTACAACAATGTGTTGGATTAACAAGGATGAAATATTTAATATCAGTGTAGCATAGGATAATAGTTACATAGTTACATAGGGTTGAAAAAAGACCAGTGTCCATCAAGTTCAACCCATCCAAGTAAACCCAGCACACCTAACCCACA
This sequence comes from Xenopus tropicalis, assembly GCF_000004195.4. NCBI lineage: Eukaryota > Metazoa > Chordata > Amphibia > Anura > Pipidae > Xenopus > Xenopus tropicalis. The sequence goes on along the minus strand of NC_030678.2, from coordinate 61,604,838 downwards.
CCTACCAATCTATACACTCACATACATAAACTATAAATACAACCACTAGTACTAACTGTAGATATTAGTATCACAATAGCCTTGGATATTCTGATTGATCAAGAACTCATCCAGGCCCCTCTTAAAGGCATTAACAGAATCTGCCATTACCACATCACTAGGAAGGGCATTCCACAACCTCACTGCCCTCACCGTGAAAAACCACCTACGCTGCTTCAAATGGAAGCTCCGTTCCTCTAATCTAAAGGGGTGACCTCTGGTGCGTTGATTGTTTTTATGGGAAAAAAGAACATCCACCAACTGCCTATAATCCCCTCTAATGTACTTGCACAGAGTAATCATGTCCCCTCGCAAGCGCCTCTTTTCCAGAGAAAACAACATCAACCTCGACAGTCTCACCTCATAATTTAAATCTTCCATCCCCTTAACCAGTTTAGTTGCACGTCTCTGCACTTTCTCCAGCTCATTAATATCCCTCTTAAGGACTGGAGCCCAAAACTGCACTGCATACTCAAGGTCACTAAAAATATACTTAATATTTTAACATGTAAGCCTACAGACTTTGGTTCCCTGATAAAGAGGTATTCCTCACTGAATGGCACAGCATTAGGTAAGTACTGCTTTGTAATATACTAGTCAGCATTCTGGAGCGATACTACCTTTATGTTACTACAGCAAGGTATCATAGAGAACCGAGGTATTTTGATGAGTTCTTCCTAAAAGGTTTGTAGATTTTTACAACGTATATGTTTTGGGCTTTTACCCTGTTTGACTGTACATGCAAATAGGGACTACTGAGAGAACACAATAGGTGGTGAGGTCTAACCACCTAATGTAAAAAAGTGATGTAATGGGGCAAAACATTTGTGTTCATGTAGGTGGCAAAACTGGGCATAGTGGATCTATTTATGTATAACCAGTAGTGATGGTGAAATGTTTAACCAGGCATGGATTTGCGGCGAATTTCTGCATTTGGCCATTGGCGGATTGTTTCACAAAACAGATAACAGAGAAATATTCACCACGCATTCAAAAATTGTTGCCCGAGTCAAAAGAATTGTAGCGTGTGTCAAAAGAATAGTCGCGGGCCTCAAAACAATAGTCGCGGGCCTCAAAACAATAGTCGCGGGCCTCAAAAGAATTGACGCGCAACATTTTCGCCGTTTCACAAATCTTTTAAAAGATTTGCAAATTTTCCGGTGAAGCGAAACGGGACAGATTCGCTCATTACTAGTAACCAGCTTTGTTGATTAAAAAAAGACTGACTGAATTCATGTGCTGGTAAAATCTATATACAATATGCATCAGATTTGTATGAATTGGAGTATTAGGGACACAGAGAAAAGAGTGAAACAGAAAAGAGAAAAGAGAAAAGAGTCCAAGAAACAGAAGAAAAAAGTATTTAGAAGAGAGTTTTTAAATCATTATTTTATCATTTTTTTTTAAGTATAGATTTTTTTTCGGCAGTCATGGATTTGTAACGAAATTTCACATTTCACCATCAGCAAACTTTTTTGAAAAAAAGTAACGGTCATGTCAAAAAAGGGGAGTTTTGTTAATTTTTCCAAAGTTTCACAAATTTTTTAGTGAAGGGATATGGGAAAGATTTGCTCATCACTAGTAAACAACCATTCCAAATGCTAATGTCACTAAAAACAGGGGAATCATAACAAGCAGTGAACAGTTTTAACCCTTTTACTGCCAGCCATTTTGGTCAAAGTGGAACTTGTATTGCCAGACAGTTTTTGAACATTTTGCACTGTTTCACTTTAGGGGCCTTTCCTCGGGGTGACTTTTAGTTTACCCAGGAAAACAATATATTGTTTTTTTCAGAACAACCTAAGCTTTCAAAATATGGTAGAATTTTTGTGTAATTCCAAGATATAAGCTTCTAAATGTCTAAAAATGAAAAAAAAAAATCAAATTTTCCATAATATAAACACACAAACTAGAAACAAAAATAATTTTATGCACGAATATACTGATTTGGAAAGTCCCATGTCTCCTGAACGTGCCAATATCAAATATATATAGTTTTATGGAGATTTCTCATTTGTATAGGTCAAAAACTCCCAGCAGTACACTAACAAATTTCCAAAGCACTACTTCAGAAAACTGCATACTTTAGATTTCAAGGACAAAAATTCCACTAACTGAAGGTTTATCCCAGAAAATTGTACATTTTTGGAAAGAACAGATTCTGGGGAATCCAGAATAGGCACAACTGTCTGTCTACTCCAAACTATTAAGTCGCAATACTTTCCTAAAGTTACTGGTTTTTATTAAAATTTGTGAAATTTTTAAAAAATCGCTTCAAAGCTTCCAGTCTATAGTATCTTATCTCCTACATGTCATAAAGTAACCAAATAAAACACCCTAAATATGAATGCCAGGGGTCCACTGAACAGTTTGATGCCCAATATGTATAGGTTTACTTAAGTATGTGGCATGTAGGGGCCCCAATGTGAACATACCCCCATATGATCAATCATTTCTATTATTTCAGCTACAGCAAAATCAACACACTTACATCATTATATGTGGGATGAAGCTAGTATAAAGTACGCTCACCCCAGAAAGTCATATATTTTTGGAAAGTACACATTCCCCCGAATCTAAAATGGGTACCCATGTCTTTCTACTCCAAAGTACCAAGCCGCACAGCTTTTCTAAATTTAGCAATTTTGATGACATTTCCAAAAATCCCCTCAAAGTTTCCACTTTGCAGCATCTTATCTCCCACATAGCATTAGGTACCAAGATAAAACACCCTAAATTTGAACACCAGGGGTCCACTGAATAGTTTGATGCCCAATATGTATAGGTTTACTTAAGCATGTGGCATGTAGTGGCCCCAATGTGAGCATATCCCCATATGATCAATCATTTCTATTATTTCAGCTCCTGCAAAATCAACACATTTACATCATTATATGTGGGATAAAGCTAGTATAAAGTATGCTCACCCCAGAAATCATATATTTTTGGAAAGTACACATTCCCCAGAATCTAAAATGGGTACCCATGTCTTTCTACTCCAAAGTACCAAGCCGCACAGCTTTTCTAAAGTTAGCAATTTTGATGACATTTCCAAAAATCCCCTCAAAGTTTCCACTTTGCAGCATCTTATATTCCACATAGCATTAGGTACCAAGATAAAACACCCTGAATTTGAACACCAGGGGTCCACTGAATAGTTTGATGCCCAATATGTATAGGTTTACCAATGTATGTGGCATGTAGGGGCCCCAATGTGAACATACCCCCATATGATCAATCATTTCTGTTATTTCAGCTCCTGCAAAATCAACACATTTACATAATTTATGTGGGATAAAGCTAGTAAAAAGTACGCTCACCCCAGAAAGTCATATATTTTTGGAAAGTACACATTCCCCCGAATCTAAAATGGGTACCCATGTCTTTCTACTCCAAAGCACCAAGCCACACAGCTTTTCTAAAGTTAGCAATTTTGATGACATTTCCAAAAATACCCTCAAAGCTTCCATTTTGCAGCATCTTATCTTCCACATAGTGTTAGTTACCAAGATAAAAGTACCTAAATTTGAACGCCAGGGGTCCACTGAACAGTTTGATGCCCAATATGTATAGGTTTACCTAAATATTTGGCATGTAGGGGCCCCAATGGGAACATACCCCCATATGATCTATCATTTCAGCTCCTGCAAAATCAACACATTTACATCCTTTATGTGGGATAATGCTACAAAAAAAGTACACTCACCCCAGAAAGCCATATATTTTTGGAAAGTACACATCCTCCCGAATCTATAATGGGTAAACATTTCTTTTTGCTCCAAAGTACCAAGCTGTAAAGCTTTCCTAAGTTTGCAGATTTTTATGACATTTAGAAAATCGCATGAAAATGTTGCAATTTGCCGCATTTATCTCTCACAATTTCAGATCAGATAAAGGCTAATCACCCCAAATAGGAACACCTAAGGTCTACTGAACAATTTGATGCCCAATATGCATAGATATACCAAAGTCTGTGGTATGTACTGAACCCAAAATGAAAATAGCGCATAAGGATTTCTCGCCTGCCAACTCAGCTTTTGCATACAGAGACCCCTGACAGCGTATTATGTGCTGTAACACCCCCAAACTATACAGAGATCCCCAGAAAACCATATATTTTTGGAAAGTACACATTCTGATGAATTCAAAATAGGTAAAGTTATTTTTGTACACCAAAGTTACACCTGGCAAAGCTATGCTAAAAACAGATTAGGAACACTTATACAGGGATAAAAATGCGACAAAACCGTGTAAATAGTGGTCAGAATATCTGATCCAATAATCACGCTGTCAAAATAAACAGTTTTTAGGTAAAAGAAACTAAAAACAAAGTGGTAAAAAACAAAAAAAAAACCCATGTGTATACATGTGTGTACATGTGTAAAAGTTGTGTGACAGTGTGTATATGAGTGTATATAAGTGTGAAAAAAAACTGCTAATTTGTGTGCTGTAAGTAAATGTATGTAAGTGTGTGTGTAAAAAAAAAACCAATACCTTACCTGTCCTGAAGCACCGATCACTTGCCTCTGTCCTCCAGGCTGCAGGATCTCAGTGGGCGGCAGCATTGGGGGGAAGCAGGAAGCAGCAGACGCGATGCGATCTCATCTGCTACTTCTAGGATGGTCCTGCGACGATCACATCACAGGACCTACATGACAGCCCCCCTGGCTCGTTGCCCAGGGGGCTGTCATCGCTGCAGAGAGAATCCTTTAAATGCCAATGACGTATGGGACACGTCCTTGGCAGTTAAGCCCTTTTTCTGCCACGGCGTATCCCATATGTCGTTGGCAGTAAAAAGGTTAAAGACTCGGATGCAAACACATTAATTAGGCATTAACCTTTTAACTGCCAAGCACATGCATCGTCAGGAGCAATGACAGCCCCCTGGGCCTTCCTTCTCCCCCTCACAGCACCTCCCACTAACTTCCTGCTGCACAGGACTCTGCTCTGATTGATTTGCACAATTTTTGTGGCTTTATTGCATTTTTTTCCCCATATTAGTGTTCCTAATCTGGTTTTAGCATATCTTTGCCATGTGGTATTTTGGTATCTTTACCTATTTTGAATTCATCAGAATGTGTACTTTCCAAAAATATATGGTTTTCTGGGGATCTCTGTATAACTATACAGAGATCCTGGGGATCTCTGTATAGTATGTTATCGTCCTAGAGTGATGCATCCTCCAGTTTTCAGGGAAATGGTAATTTTCAGAACAGTAGTTTTCAGAAAGTAATGGTTACGTGTGTAATATCGTGCACTAATATCACATGCAAAATATATCGCAAAATATATTGTGCGCTGCGGGAAATAATGCACACAGTGGAAAATAACGCAAGAAAATCAATCATCGCAAGTTAAATGATGCAAAGAACTAGCTTCTTAATTATGACAAGTGTCCTTTAAGTGAATCAAGCATTAAGTTGCAAAAAATAAGAAGTGATAATATTTTTAACGCATGCTATAAATAGGGCCACGTTTTATCGACCTTTAGTGAATAGGCCCCATAATATGCAGTCATTGGGGTTCTTTTTGCAGAAACTGCATGTCATTTGGGGTCAGTACACATTACACACTTTGGTATATCTATACATCATGGCCATCAAACTGCTCAGTAGAACTCTGGGGTTAATATGTAGTGTGTTTTATATATAATTACCTAATGACCTGTAGAAAATAAGATGCTGCATAGTGTAAGTTTTGAGGTGATTTTTGGAAATGTCATCAAAATCGGCAAATTTAGTTTTGGGGCTTGGTTCTTTAGAGTAGAAAGACATGGGTACCCATTTTAGATTCAGGGGAATGTGTATTTTCCAAAAATATGAGGCTTTCTGAGGTGAGTACTTTTTTGTAGCATTATCCCACATAAAATTATGTAAATGTGTTGATTTTGCAGGAGCTGAAATTACAGGAATGTTCACATTGGAGCCCCTACATACCACATGCTTGGGTAAACCTATGCACATTGGGTATCAAACTGTTCAGTTGACACTGGCAATTCAAATTTAGTGTGTTTTATCTTGCTACCTTATGACCTGTAGAAAACAAGATGCTGCATAGTTGAGGTGATTTTTGTAAATGTCATCAAACTTTACTTTAGTAAAGCTTTGTGGCTTGGTACTTTGGAGTAGAAAAAGATGTGTACCCATTTTGTATTTAGGGGAATGTGTACTTTCCAAAAATATATGGATTTCTGGAGTGAGCATACTTTTTGGTAGCATTATCCCACATAAAATGATGTAAATGTGTTGGTTTTGATAGAGCATATAGGGGTGTTTTTATTGTAGGGCCCTTATATTGTGGAATGTAGGTAAACCTATACATATTGGGCATCAAACTGTTCAGTGGACCCCTGGTGTTCATATTTAGGATGTTTTATCTGGTTACTTTTTGACCTGTAGGAGATGAGATGTTATAGACTGTAGCCATTATTCTGTTCTTTACAAAAATGTATAATTTTCTGGGATAAACCTTCTGTTAGTGGAATTATTGGCCTTGAAATCTAAAGAATGTGTGTTTCTGAAGCAGTGTTTTAATATTTTGGTAGTGTACTGCTGGGAGTTTTTGAACTATACAAGTAAGAAATCTCCATAAAACTATATATATTTGGTATTGGTGCATTCAATAGACATGGGAATTTCTAATTTTTTGTTTCTGGCATGTGTTTATAGTATGGCATTTTTTTTCATTTTGTACATTTAGAAGGACATAGGACATTTAGAAGCCTATAACTTTTTACAGATATGGAATTACACAAAAATTTTGAAAGCTTAGGTTTTCCTGAAAAAACAACATATTGTTTTCCTGGGTAAACTAAAAGTCCCCCCAAGGAATGGCACCCTAAAGTGAAAGAGTGCAAAATGTTCAAAAACAGTCTGGCAATAAAAATTCCACTTTGACCAAAATGGCTGGAAGTGAAAGGGTTAATATGTCCCATTATTATAACTTGGCAATGACCAATGCCAAAAATATCTACATTAGCAGTTCCACACCCTTTGACAATTAAGTTCTTTTATTTTTTCATCTTCTAGTGAAAAGTATTTTTCTAAGTGCAGTACAGGTTCCTTAACATAACGCATCCCCTTTGTTTGATTTATCATCTTCAAGGTATGTATAGTAATGCACATATTTGCTTTTGTTCCTAGAAAGGATTCTGGCAAGAAATCACAGTTTAGTAGGATGACTCAAGGGTTTCTTGGTTTTATTGATCCTGTATACAATATAAAATGCAAGCTAATATGTTTTTCTAATCTAAAATTTACTCCAGAGGTAATGATTTGTAGCTATCTTTGCTATGGAGTAAAGTGAATTTACTGAAAATTGGCATGTTGATATGGTTAGTCCCATAGTGAACTAAAGTGTATTAAGGTTGCTCAACTGACCTGAATCAATGCTTTAAGTATTTTTTACTTAGCTTTTGAGCAGGGACTTAAAGACTACCTGTACAGAAAATATATCAAGTAATGCTCTTAAAATAAAAGGAAAAAAAATGGTTGCCAAATTGCTTAACGTTATTAAAACAAGTGATGGAATGAGATTTTAAAAGGTTGAATCAATTCTTTACTTCCTTTTCCTTTTACATAGTTACATAGTAACAGAGGGTTGAAAAAAAGGCCAGAGTCCATAAAGTTCAACCCTTCCAAGTAAATCCAGCAAACACAAACCTATACTGACCTATCTATACACTCACATATACACTCATAAACCATATATACCAACATATATACTAATTGTGGATTTTAGTATCTCAATAACCTTGGATGCTATACTTGTTCAAGAACTCTTTCAAGCCCCTCTTAAAGACATTAACAGAATCTGCCATCACAACATCATTAGGAAGGGGCATTCCACAACCTCACTGTCCACACCATGAAAAACCACCTACACTGCTTCAAATGGAAGCTCCATTCCTAAAGGGGTGGCCTTTGGTGCGAAGATCATTTTTATGGGAAAAAAACATTCCCTATCTGCCTATAATCCCATCTAACTTACTTGTACAGAGTAATCATGTCCCCTGACAAGTGCCTTTTTCCAGAGAAAACAACCCCAACCTTGACAGTCTAACCTCATAGTTTAAGTCTTCCATTCCCTTTACGTCTCAGCACTCTCTCCAGACTGGAGCCCAAAACTGCACTGCATACTCAAGGTGAGGCCTTACCAGAGACATATAAAGAGGCAAAATTATGTTTTCATCCCTTGAGTCAATGCCCTTTTTTATACAAGACAGCACTTTATTTGCTTTAGTAGCCACAGAGTGAAACTGCCTGGAATTAGACAACTTGCTATCTACAAAAATGCCCAGATCCTTCCTTGTCAAGTAATGATACCCCCAACACACTACCATTTAGTGTATAACTTGCTGCCCAGTTTTCCAATTTTATCAAATTGCTCTGCAAAGCAGCAGCATCCTGCATTGAACTTAGTTTTGCATAATTTAGTATTGTCAACAAAAAATAGAAACAGTACTTTCTATGCACACCTACAGGCAGGGCCGGAACTAAGGGTAGGAAGGAGAGACACCTGCCTAGGGTGTAACAGTGAAGGGGCACTAGGCAGGTACCTCTGTTGCCAACCCCTAGTCAGGGATCTCTTACCCCCACCACTGATTTCCTGGTTGCTCTACCCTCTGCACGCCATCTGATCGCTTAAGTGCTGAGCCCCCTCTCAATGGCACACATTCATGCACGCGTAAGATGGGTTGAGGTGGCCCATCTCTGCCTCCAGGTCATTAATAACCAAGTTAAAAAGCAAAGGACCAAGGACAGAGCCCTGCAGGTACTCCACTAACAACACTGACCAATTAGAAAATGTTCCAATTACCAACACTCTTTGTTATAAGTGATGATCAAAATTATTTGCCAGTAGTGATGTGCGAATCTGTCCCAATTCGCTTTGCCATAAAATTTGCGAAAAAGCAAGAAAATTTGCAAAACGGGCATTTGACATGGGACAAAAAAAAATTAACTGCGACAAAGTTTTCCAAATTTTCACAGAAGTTTCGCGAAACAATTCGCCAATGGCAAAATGCGGAAATCTGCTGCCAATCCATGCCTGGCACAAATTGACAGCAGAAAAATTTGCTGCGTGGCTAAAAAAGTAGTATGTGTCAAAAAAGTCACACGATAGGCATTCATTTTTTGCCGTTTCTTGAATTTTTTCACAGTTTTGCTAATTTTTTGCCTAAGCAAAATGGGACAGATTTGCATCATCACTATTTGTAATCTATCCTTCAGCCAGTTTTCTATCCAATCACAAATATTATATTCTAGGCCAATATTCCTCAATTTTATCATTAACTTTCTGTGTGGTACTGTATCAAATGCTTTAGCAAAGTCCAAGTAGATGACATCCACTGCCATTCCATCTTCAAGGTTCCTGCTCACCTCCTCATAAAAGGCAAAGGCAAAGCTAAATTAGTCTGGCAAGATCTGTTGCACATAAAACCATGCTGACAAAAACTTATAGTATTGTGATTTGCAATGTATTCAAGTATCCTATCCCTTATTACCCCTTCCAAAAGCTTTACTACCGCTGATGTCAGACTAACAGTCCTATAGTTTTCAGGCTGAGAACAGGAACCCTTTTTAAATAATGGCAACACATTAGCAATTCACCAGTCTCTCTGCACCATGCCAGACCTCAACGAATCTTTAAAAATGAAGTGAAGAGGTTTGGCAATCACAGCGCTAAGTTTTTTAATACCCTGGGATAAATTCTATCCAGTCCTGGATAGAATGCTCTTTATACTGGCAAATTCTGCACGTCTAAAATTTTGTGTTTTAGTTATATATATATATATATATATATATTTATACTTATAAAGCTGTCTCTGCAGCATTATCTTAAAGGGCATTGACTCAAGGGATGAAAACTTAATTTCGCCTCTTTATAGGTCCCTGGTAAGGCCTCACCTTGAGTATGAGGTGCAGTTTTGGGCTCTAGTCCTTAAGAAGGATATTAATGAGCTGGAGAGAGTGCAGAGACTTGCACCTAAACTGGTAAAGGGGATGGAAGATTTAAACTATGAGGTTAGACTGTCAAGGTTGGGGCTGTTTTCTCTGGGAAAGAGGCACTTGCAAGGGGACATGAATACTCTGTGCAAGTAAATTATAGGGGATTATAGGCAGATAGGGGGTGTTCTTTTTTTCCATAAAAACGATCAACGCACCAAAGGCCACCCCTTTAGATTAGAGGAACGGAGTTTCCATTTGAAGCAGTGTAGGTGGTTTTTCACAGTGAGGGCAGTGAGGTTGTGGAATGCCCTTTCTAGTGATGTGGTAATGGCAGATTCTGTTAATGACTTTAAGAGGGGCCTGGATGAGTTCTTGAACAAGCATAGTATCCAAGGCTATTGTGATACTAATATCTACAGTTAGTATTAGGGGTTGTATTTATAGTTTATGTATGTGAGTGTTTAGATTGGTAAGTATAGGTGTTGCGTGCTGGGTTTACTTAGAAGGGTTGAACTTGATGGTCTTTTTTCAACCCTATGTAACTATGATCATTGTTCCCTAAATGCTCACCTACACAAATGTTAGGGATGAGTTCAGTATTACTAGATATCACCCAGTCCAAGTGATAATCATTCCTAGTAGGTTCTTGAGCTGCCTGAAATAAAAAGTTGTCATTTAGCATAATTACAAACCTTCTAGCTTTTTCTGATTAACCATCCCATTACTCCAGTCAATGTCCAGATAACTAAACTCCTCCATATTAACAACTTGACCTAGTTGTAAATGCTCCTCCTCCTAAACAGGGTGTAACCATTTAATGTCACAGCAGTTTTAAGTTTTATTTGTCACAGCAGTGGTAGAACAGACTTGCCAGAGTACTGCACAGGAAATTTTAGAAGAGGGAGAAAGAAGGTTCTCTCCTTTGACTGCAAGGTGGGGTGATTAATGCAGCCGCTATTACTGCTTGTGCAAAGAGACAGCCTGCTTGGATTTCATGATGTGAATAGAAAAAGAGAATGAAAAATGATAGCACAGTGATTTTAAATTCATATTAAGGTAGTATCCTGTTGGGCTCTACATCACCTTGAGCTGTCTCTTGTTAGCACAGATATGACATTGCACTACTGCTTGTGCTAAGAGACAGCCTGCTTGAATTTCCTATCATTGAGACTTCAGGACCGGCAGAAGCGCTGCTAAACTTCTCTCATTGTGAGGCAGCCTAATACTCAGTAATGGATACAATGAGATAGTACTGACTATGCTCTGCTGACATAGTGCTGACTATGAGATCTCTTGGAATTCTGGCTTTGAATATTGCCTCTGAGTGAGACTGGGAAGGTCCTGTTTATTTGATAAAATGTGAATAAATGCTGTGGACATTTTACCCATTTCTGGCTCCTGATGTTTTATTAAGGTATGTAACAGTGGGGTTCAGAGGGATGGTTGAAAGTTAAGGGTCAGATGAGGAGTCCCCTTGCCATGTCCATTAATAAAATTTTAATAACATTTATTTTTTAAGCTACCCTGGCTGTCACTGTTTTTTACTTTGGAAAAGTATTTGGTATTACTAAATTGGCCAGTTGAGTGAATTCCCACAAGACACAGAGAGAGGAAGAGGTCCAGAAAGATTAAATTACAAGTAAGATAAAAACATCTTTTTTTGGTGATACCAAAGTTGATGCGAAAATAAATTTTAATTTGAATGTTTTTAATATATATATATGTGGGCACAAACGTGTGATGTATCACTACCTTTGAAATAGGTCAAAGCTGTGCTAATCTTACAAATTTCTACAGACCTTGGATAAGTCACCTTTGCCTAAGGCACAAAATTCAATTAACTCTTTTCATTTTTACATACTACGTACATCTAAATTTATATATATATATATATATATATATATATATATATTAGCAGTAGCGTCTTTGTACTTTTTTCTTACAACATACATGAAACAATTCATGATGTGAATAGAAAGAGAGAATGAAAAATGATAGCACAGTGACTATTCTGACCAAACTTTTTTTAAAAAAAAAATCATATAAATGTACAAGCCTGTTGGCTCTACATCAACCTTGAGGTGTCTCTTCTTAGCACAGATATGACATTGCATAACTTTATGCATGGGTATGTATGTATGACTGCTAGGGCTTCTCTAAGGTTACAAAATGGGTAAATATCTAAGGCTAATGGCACACAGGATGTAGGCTCTGAAAGGTTATTTTAGGCGGTATAAGTGTCTGACAACACCACGTTTGTCTCACCCACTTGAATGAGAAACATGATGACAGTGCTGATATGGATTCTTTCAATCCTGACAATTATCATTTTGGGGCTGAAAAGTGCGAATACCTGCTTTTACAAGCATTTTCACTTTGAGTATTTGGGAAGTGGCAGGGGTGATTTTGGGCTCTTCTCCAATGGCTGAGATACAGGGAATACATCCAGTTTGCAGTAGGCCTAGTAGTTACTGTAAATCTGCTGTTTTGCCTGCTCTGGTTTGCAGGGTTATATTACATATTTCATATTGGTGTTGTATTAAAACTACCTGGGATGTCAATTATAAAAGCCCATCCATTGACAAAGAAATTCATATTTGTTACGGGTGTAGTTTTATGTCAAAGCTACAAAGGTAACTAGCGATAGTAACTAAACAAATGTATGGGTTGACCTGCACTCCTTTATTCAGTTAATGCCAGGTGCAAATCACATAAGGGATCCCTGCTTTGTTCCCCTTAGTTATACAGTATAACAAAAAATATACTGATGCACTCTGGACTTTATATCAAAAGTAGTCCACGTCCTTACTTAGGACAGCAACAAATACAAGTGTGCCAATGGACAGTTATAGTTTAACAACTACAAAGGATCCACCCCAAAGGGATGGTCCTACAATATTTCAGAAAATTTCCCCTCCCCATCCTATGTTTAAAAAATATTAGGAATATACATCACCATATATACAGATGAAGCCACTTTGGCCTCGTGCTGGTGGAAGTGTGTACTGCACGTTTGCAAATACATTTTGTGTTTTCTGCATTTTTGCTAAAAATAAAAAATGTTAAAAAATTTAAAAAAATGTTATGGCAAAACGTGACAGATTCACTCATCACAAATTATTTCCTCTTAAATCATGTACCAGCATGGTTTTATGTGTACACAAAACACAGAAAGAAATCGCCAGCGCTCGGTCTAACCCACGCTGTAGTGTTGACCAGCTGCTAGAAACACACTATTGTGCCAGCGCTCAGTCTAACCCACAATCTGGAGTTGACCAGCTGCTATAAATGATAAAAAGCCATTAATTATACACAAAGAGAAAGAAAGTTTGCCAGCACTTAGTTTGCCTTTAAAAATATTTTTTACAAAAAATGAGGTGTTAGTACCACACTTTGGCCAAAATATGTAAGCTCGTCAAGGCCCCTCATTGTACGTGAGTCCTACACTGTCTAATGACTTTGAGTCTGTGATGCAATTAAAATAAAGTCCCCCAGAAAACAATGTGACTGAGTATTAAGACCTATTGCACCTACCTTTAGCTCAAAAAGGCTCTAGTGGTTTTATGTGTAACAGATCTTGCCACTTGACTAATTTTATTGCCTTTTATAAAAGGGTGAGCAGGAACCTCGACACTCGGAATGGCAGTGGATGTCATCTGCTTGGGCTTTGCTAAAGCATTTGATACAGTACGGCACAGAAACTTAATGATAAAATTGAGGAATATTGGGCAACAACATAATTTTTGTATATGGATAGAAAACTACAAGGAGTGGTGGTAAATGGAACATTTTCTATTTGGACCAGTGTTGTTAGTGGAGTACCACAGGGGTCAGTCCTTGGCCCTTTGCTTTTTAACTTGTTTATTAATGACCTGGAGGTGGGCATACAAAGTACTGTTTCTATTTTTGCTGACAATACTAAATTGAGCAAAGCTATAAGTTCAATGCAGGATGCAGAGCGACTTGACAAAATTGGAAAATTGGGCAGCAAACTGGAAAATGAGTGAGTTATACACTATATAAATGGTAGTGTGTTGGGGGTATCCTTAATTGAGAAGGATCTGTGGATTTTTGAAGATAACAAGTTGTCTAATACCAGGCAGTGTCATTCTGAGGCTACTAAAGCAAATAATGTACTCTCTTGCATAAAAAAGGCATTAACTCAAGGGATGAAAACATAATATTACCTCTTTATAGGTCCCTGGTAAGGCCTCACCATGAGTATAAAGTGCAGTTTTGGGTTCCAGTTTATAAGAAGTATATTAATGAGCTAGAGAGAGTGCAGAGACATGCAACTAAACTGGTAAACTATGAGGTTAGACTGTCAAGGTTGGGTTTGTTTTCTCTGTTAAAAAGGCGCTTGCAAGGGAACATGATTACTCTGTACAAGTACATTAGAGGGGATTATAGGCAGATAGGGGGTGTTCTTTTTTCCCATAAAAATGATGAGCGCATCAGAGGCCACCCCTTTAGGTTAGAGGAGCAGGAATTTCATTTGAAGCAATGCTTTCAAGAGGGGCCTGGATGATTTATTGAACAAGCATAGTATCCAAGGCTATTGTGATACCAAATCTACAGTTTTTGATTGATTTTGATATTGGTATATACTGTATGGTATAGATAGGTCAGTATAGGTTTGTGTGTGCAGAGTTTACTTGGAAGGGTTAAACTTGATGGTCTTTTTCAACACTATGGGCCTGATTCACTAAAGTTTATCGCACGTTTTTTTGCGGTAAAAAAGACGCGAAAATTAGCGCGCGATTCACTACAGCATTACCGCATGCGATGTCGCATTTTCGCATGCAGTATTTCTCGCGCTAGTTTTACCGTATACGTTCATTTCCGTGCTGAAAAGAATATGATCGCATGATTCACTATAACTTTTGCGCGCTAAATATCGCATTCGGCTATGCGAAAATTAACACCTACTACAGGCAGGCGAAAAATTATACAAAAGTACAGTAAATGATTTTTTGCAATAAAATATGGACTTACAGTGTTATTTATTCAAGTATGTGTTTCCCCTAGAGTGACGCAGCCGCCAGTTTGCAGGGAAATGGTCATTTTTAATACAGTAATTTTCTGCAAGTATTGGCGTGTATGGCTAACATGGCATGCGTTCATTTGCGCGACTATTTATATTTGGCTACAAGTGATGAAATGTTTCGCCAGGCATGTATTCGCAGCAAATTTTTGGACGTGCGTTGAATTTTTTTGCGGCGGATTTTTTCATGCGTTTCGCAAAACAATCCGCCAATGGCAAAACGCCTGAAAAAATTTGCCACGCAAAAATTCACCGCACATACAAAAATTTATACAAGCGTCAAAAAATAATAGTCACAGCAACAATTTTTTTGCCGTTTCGTGGATCTTTCGAAAGATTTGCTAATTTTCACTAAAGATAACCAGAACACATTTGCTCATCACTAGTGGCTACTATTTATAAGCATCTACTATTTATATGATACCATTTATATGCTACCATTTATATGTGGCTAATATTTATATACACCATTTATATGCGGCGACAATTTTTATACACTATTTCTAAGCTACCATTCATATGCGGTGACTATTCGCGGGCGTAATTTAGCACATGTACCAGCAAATACCGCATTAAAATAGTCTTCGCGAGTTAAATAACGCATGCAATATCGCGCGTAAAAAAGCGCGAGTATGCTTATAGTGAATCGTGCGAAAAATCGCCAAAATTAAGACGCGGTAAAATTTTTAACGCACGCTATAAATAGCGCACGTTAAATCGCACTTTAGTGAATCAGGCCCTATGTATCTATGTAAGTATCTAAATTGTTTAAGCTGCTAGGCACCTTGAAAAAATAATATTTCTGAAAAATCAGTAAGAATGTCCTTGTCTTAATCAATATTTACAGTACTACCCATTGCATCAAGCCTTACATTTTGTGTAAATATATTATATAAACCATTTTTATATTTTGTATTCTGCCTTCTGCAAATGCTTTAACATATTTTATTGTATTTAGCTTAGTTTCTGGTAATATTAATTAGCCTTATGTGCTATTTTATTTTCCTTTATGATGGGATTGTTTTTATTTCTTTCATAACCTGTTTTGTTGTATTTTATAGCTAATCTTTTTTTAATTCCCTGTAGCACTTACAGTCCATTTTTAATTTCTCCAATAGTTCCTGACCCACACTTATCAATTACCCTTCTGATTAATTGTCAGTTAAATATTTTAGGGCTGATTCATTAAAGTGCGATAAATTTGATCGCACACTTTTTTGCGTTAAAATAGGCGCGGAAATTAGCGCGCAATTCACTATAGTATTATCACGTGCGTTAAGTTGCCATATCACATGCGTTAATTTTCGCGCGACCTCACGTTTCAGTGAGGAACTGAAACGTTGGTCAGAATGAGTGTTGGGAGAATGAGTGTTAGGGAGAATGAGTGTTAGCAACATTGAAGGTCTGACACAGTGCACAGCCTGCCACATGTATGCAGTTGTGGAACAACAGTTCCAAAGTGCATACCTCTGTTGTGGATGTGAGCGAATTGCAACTTTAGAAGCTCACGTTAGAGCACTAGAGGAACAAGTTGCAACACTGTGTTCAATCAACAATCTTGAGCGAAGTCTCTTGCTTACTGAACAAGAGCTAGCGGGGTCAGATAGTATGGGGGGAGGGGAGCAGCAAAAGGATGATAGGGCAGCAAGCTGGGTGACAGTTAGAAAATCTAGTGTGGGGAATAGGAAAAGGGAGGCTGCTCCAGGGTTTGCGCATCCCAACAGATTTGCCAGATTGTGTGAAGAAGATGGGAGTGTGAACTCTGGACTGGCGGTTCTAGATGAGGCTGATCTCTCTAACAGCCGGGAGACCAGTTTCTCTAGTAGTGGTGGGGAGGAGAGCAGAGCTAGGCCTAAACAGATGGTGATTATAGGGGATTCAATCATTAGGAAAGTGGACAGGGTAATCTGTCAAGCGGATCGCTTCAACCGGATAGTTTGCTGTCTTCCTGGTGCCAGGGTTCGGCATGTGGTTGATCGGGTTGACACATTATTGGGAGGGGCTGGGCATGACCCAGCTGTCTTGGTACATATCGGTACTAACGACAAAATGAATGGTAGGTGGGGGACCTTAAAGAGTGAGTTCAGGGATCTAGGCTCTAAGATTAAGCAAAGGTCCTCCAATGTCATTTTTTTGGAAATTTTGCTGGTGCCACGTGCAAGTTTAGGGAGACAGCGGGAGCTTAGGGAGCTAAATGCGTAGCTAAAGTTTTGGTGTAGGAAGGAAGGGTTTGGGTTCCTAGAGCACTGAGCTGACTTTTCCTTGGGGTACAATCTATACAGCCGTGACGGATTGCACCTCAATGGAAGGGGGTCTGCTGTGCTAGGGGAGAGAATGGTTAAGAGGTTGGAGGAGTGTTTAAACTAGACAAGGGGGGGGTGGGTGAGTTAGAGTTCTATAAGAAAGTTAGTGTAGACGGGGCAAGGGGACTAGCAAAGGGTTGTGGGGGAGGAGTGAGGGGGCATATAGTTCATCAGATAAGGAGCTTCCGTTACAAGCAAAACAGTCTAATATTTGCCTTAGCTCTAACTCTCCGTTAGCTAATGTAAACATCAGAGGGAGATGTAGTAATCTCCGCTGCATGCTGGCTAATGCGCAAAGCTTGACGGGTAAAAATTATTATTTAATTGGTATCACTGAGACCTGGTTGGATGATAAATGCGACTGGGCTGTGAATTTAATGGTTATACATGTAGGAGTTTACCAAAAATGGGCTACATACACTTTTTAGGAGGGACAGAGAGATTAAAAAGGGTGGAGGGGTTTGTCTTTATGTAAAGTCAGATTTAAAGCCACGTAATAAAGACATTACCAATGAAAACGTTGAATCTCTTTGGGTAGAAATTTCAGTAGGGCTAAAGGTCACAAAGAAAATGATCATTGGTGTATGCTATAAACCACCCCGTATAGATGAGGGGGATAAGACCCAGCTATTGTTGCAAATGGAGGAGGCTTCAAAACTGGGTCAAGTTGATATTATGGGGGAATTTAATTATCCGGACATTGAGTGGAGTAATGGGGTGGCTAAGTCAGAAAAAGCTAGTAGGTTTGTAAATATGCTAAATGACAACTTTTTATTTCAGGCGGTTCAAGAACCTACTAGGAATGACTCTATTTTGGACCTGGTGATATCTAATAATAATGAACTCATCTCTAACATTTGTGTGGGTGAGCATTTGGGGAACAGTGATCACAACATGGTCTCCTTTGAGATAATGCTGCAGAGACAGCTCTATAAGGGAGTAACTAAAACGCTCAATTTTAGACGTGCAGACTTTGCCAGTATAAGGGCATCTCTGCAATGTGTCAACTGGGAAAGGCTTTTCATAGGGTTAGACACAGAAGGTAAATGGAACATCTTTAACTCTTTTACTGCCAAGCACGTATGGCATACGTGCTGGCAGTAAAAGGGCTTAAACGCCAACGACGTGTCTCATACGTCGTTGGCGTTTAAGCGCTGCTCTCTGCAGCGGCGGCATGTGCCGCCGCTGCAGAGGGCTTCTAACAATGACAGCCCCCCTGGGCAATGTGCCAGGGGGGCTGTCATCAGGGTCCTGCGAGCCGATCGCTCTCAGGACCCTCCAGGAAGCAGCAGACGTGATCGCATCGCGTCTGCTGCTTCCTGCTTCCTCCCTCTCCCCCAGCGCCGGCCCAACTGAGGAAGGAGGCAATCGGTCTTCAGGAACAGGTAAGGAGTTTTTTTTTCTTGCATTTACACACTTTTACACACTTATACACACATTTACATACATTTATACACACTTACATACATTTACACACACTTACAGCACACATTTTAGCATTTTTTTATTTTTTTTTTATTTATTTTTTTATTTTTATTTTTTCATTTTTCACACTTTTATACACTTATTTACACTCATATACACACTTACACACTATCACACAACTTTTACACATGTACACACATGTATACACAAACACTTTGGTTTTTTTTTGTTTTGCTTTTTTTTTTTTTTTTTTTTTTCATTTTACCACTTTGTTTTTATTTTCTTTTACCTAAAAACTGTTTATTTTGACAGCGTAACTATTGGATCAGATATTCTGGCCACTAATTACACTGTCATGTAACTTATTTTGTTGTTTCACTGATTTGCACAATTTTTGTGGTTTTATCACATTTTATCCCTATATAAGTGTTCCTGATCTGTTTTTAGCGTAGCTTTGCCAGGTGTAACTTTGGTGTACAAAAATAACTTTACCTATTTTGAATTCATCAGAATGTGTACTTTCCAAAATTATATGGTTTTCTAGGGGTCACTGTAAAGTTAGGGGGGGTTACTGCACATAATACACTGACAGGGGGCTCTGTATGCAAAAGCTGAGCTGGCAGGCGAGAAATCCTTATGCGCTATTTTCATTTTGGGGTCAGTACATACCGCAGACTTTGGTATATCTATGCATATTGGGCATCAAACTGTTCAGTAGGCCTCTGGTGTTCCTATTTGGGGTGACTTGCCTTTGTACGCAAGAAATTGTGTGAGATAAATGCGGCAAATTGCAACATTTTTAGGCGATTTTCTGAAATGTCATAAAAACCGATAACTTTAGGAAAGCTTTGCGGCTTGGTACTTTGGTGTAGAAAGGACTCTTTAACCTTGTTGGATTTGTCAGAATGTGTACTTTCCAAAAATATATGGTTTTGTGGGGGTCTCTGTATAGTTAGGGGAAGTTTTGGCACATAATACACTGACAGGGGGCTCTGTGTGCAAAAGCTGAGCTGGCAGGCGAGAAATCCTTATGCGCTATTTTCATTTAGGGTTCAGTACATACTGCAGACTTTGGTATATCTATGCATATTGGGCATCAAACTGTTCAGTAGGCCTCTGGTGTTCCTATTTGGGGTGACTTGCCTTTGTACGCAAGAAATTGTGTGAGATAAATGCGGCAAATCGCAACATTTTTAGGCGATTTTCTGAAATGTCATAAAAACCGATAACTTTAGGAAAGCTTTGCAGCTTGGTACTTTGGTGTAGAAAGGACTCTTTACCCTTGTTGGATTTGTCAGAATGTGTACTTTCCAAAAATATATGGTTTTGTGGGGGTCTCTGTATAGTTAGGGGAAGTTTTGGCACATAATACACTGACAGGGGGCTCTGTGTGCAAAAGCTGAGCTGGCAGGCGAGAAATCCTTATGCGCTCTTTTCATTTAGGGTTCAGTACATACTGCAGACTTTGGTATATCTATGAATATTGGGCATCAAACTGTTCAGTAGGCCTCTGGTGTTCCTATTTGGGGTGACTTGCCTTTGTACGCAAGAAATTGTGTGAGATAAATGCGACAAATTGCAACATTTTTAGGCGATTTTCTGAAATGTCATAAAAACCAATAACTTTAGGAAAGCTCTGCAGATTGGTACTTTGGTGTAGAAAGGACTCTTTACCCTTGTTGGATTTGTCAGAATGTGTACTTTCCAAAAATATATGGTTTTGTGGGGGATCTGTATAGTTAGGGGAAGTTTTGGCACATAATACACTGACAGGGGGCTCTGTGTGCAAAAGCTGAGCTGGCAGGCGAGAAATCCTTATGCGCTATTTTCATTTAGGGTTCAGTACATACCGCAGACTTTGGTATATCTATGCATATTGGGCATCAAACTGTTCAGTAGGCCTCTGGTGTTCCTATTTGGGGTGACTTGCCTTTGTACGCAAGAAATTGTGTGAGATAAATGCGGCAAATTGCAACATTTTTAGGCGATTTTCTGAAATGTCATAAAAACCGATAACTTTAGGAAAGCTTTGCGGCTTGGTACTTTGGTGTAGAAAGGACTCTTTACCCTTGTTGGATTTGTCAGAATGTGTACTTTCCAAAAATATATGGTTTTGTGGGGGTCTCTGTATAGTTAGGGGAAGTTTTGGCACATAATACACTGACAGGGGGCTCTGTGTGCAAAAGCTGAGCTGGCAGGCGAGAAATCCTTATGCGCTATTTTCATTTAGGATTCAGTACATACTGCAGACTTTGGTATATCTATGCATATTGGGCATCAAACTGTTCAGTAGACCTCTGGTGTTCCTTTTTGGGGTGATTTGTCTTTATCTGATCTTTATCAAGAAATTTTGTGAGATAAATGCGACAAATTGCAACATTTTTAGGTGATTTTCTGAAATGTCATAAAAACCAATAACTTTAGGAAAGCTCTGCAGATTGGTACTTTGGTGTAGAAAGGACTCTTTACCCTTGTTGGATTTGTCAGAATGTGTACTTTCCAAAAATATATGGTTTTGTGGGGGATCTGTATAGTTAGGGGAAGTTTTGGCACATAATACACTGACAGGGGGCTCTGTGTGCAAAAGCTGAGCTGGCAGGCGAGAAATCCTTATGCGCTATTTTCATTTTGGGTTCAGTACATACCGCAGACTTTGGTATATCTATGCATATTGGGCATCAAACTGTTCAGTAGGCCTCTGGTGTTCCTATTTGGGGTGACTTGCCTTTGTACGCAAGAAATTGTGTGAGATAAATGCGGCAAATTGCAACATTTTTAGGCGATTTTCTGAAATGTCATAAAAACCAATAACTTTAGGAAAGCTCTGCAGATTGGTACTTTGGTGTAGAAAGGACTCTTTACCCTTGTTGGATTTGTCAGAATGTGTACTTTCCAAAAATATATGGTTTTGTGGGGGTCACTGTATGGTTAGGGGAAGTTTTGGCACATAATACACTGACAGGGGGCTCTGTGTGCAAAAGCTGAGCTGGCAGGCGAGAAATCCTTATGCGCTATTTTCATTTTGGGTTCAGTACATACCGCAGACTTTGGTATATCTATGCATATTGGGCATCAAACTGTTCAGTAGACCTCTGGTGTTCCTTTTTGGGGTGATTTGTCTTTATCTGATCTTTATCAAGAAATTGTGAGAGATAAATGCGGCAAATTGCAACATTTTTATGCGATTTTAGAAATGTCATATAAATCTGCAAACTTAGGAAAGCTTTACAGCTTGGTACTTTGTAGCAATAAGAAATATTTACCCATTATAGATTCGGGGGGATGTGTATTTTCCAAAAATATATGGCTTTCTGGGGTGAATGTACTTTTTTTGTAGCATTATCCCACATAAAGGATGTAAATGTGTTGATTTTGCAGGAGCTGAAATGATAGATCATATGGGGGTATGTTCCCATTGGGGCCCCTACATGCCACATACTTAGGTAAACCTATACATATTGGGCATCAAACTGTTCAGTGGACCCCTGGCGTTCAAATTCAGGGTGTTTTATCTTGGTACCTAATGCTATGTGGGAGATAAGATGCTTCAAAATGGAAGCTTTGAGGGGATTTTTGGAAATGTCATCAAAATTGCTAACTTTAGAAAAGCTGTGCGGCTTGGTACTTTGGAGTAGAAAGACATGGGTACCCATTTTAGATTCGGGGGAATGTGTACTTTCCAAAAATATATGGCTTTCTGGGGTGAGCGTACTTTTTTGTAGCTTTATCTCACATATAATGATGTAAATGTGTTGATTTTGCAGGAGCTGAAATGACAGAAATGACAGTATATATGGGGGTATGTTCACATTCGGGCCCCTACATGCCACATACTTGGGTAAACCTATACATATTGGGCATCAAACTGTTCAGTGGACCCCTGGTGTTCAAATTCAGGGTGTTTTATCTTGGTACCTAATGCTATGTGGGAGATAAGATGCTGCAAAGTGGAAGCTTTGAGGGGATTTTTGGAAATGTCATCAAAATTGCTAACTTTAGAAAAGCTGTGCGGCTTGGTACTTTGGAGTAGAAAGACATGGGTACCCATTTTAGATTTGGGGGAATGTGTACTTTCCAAAAATATATGACTTTCTGGGGTGAGCGTACTTTTTTGTAGCTTTATCCCACATATAATGATGTAAATGTGTTGATTTTGCAGGAGCTGAAATGACAGAAATGATAGTTCATATGGGGGTATGTTCACATTGGGGCCCCTACATGCCACATACTTAGGTAAACCTATACATATTGGGCATCAAACTGTTCAGTGGACCCCTGGCGTTCAAATTCAGGGTGTTTTATCTTGGTACCTAATGCTATGTGGGAGATAAGATGCTGCAAAGTGGAAGCTTTGAGGGGATTTTTGGAAATGTCATCAAAATTGCTAACTTTAGAAAAGCTGTGCGGCTTGGTACTTTGGAGTAGAAAGACATGGGTACCCATTTTAGATTCGGGGGAATGTGTACTTTCCAAAAATATATGACTTTCTGGGGTGAGCGTACTTTTTTGTAGCTTTATCCCACATATAATAATGTAAATGTGTTGATTTTGCAGGAGCTGAAATGACAGAAATGACAGTATATATGGGGGTATGTTCACATTGGGGCCCCTACATGCCACATACTTAGGTAAACCTATACATATTGGGCATCAAACTGTTCAGTGGACCCCTGGCGTTCAAATTCAGGGTGTTTTATCTTGGTACCTAATGCTATGTGGGAGATAAGATGCTTCAAAGTGGAAGCTTTGAGGGGATTTTTGGAAATGTCATCAAAATTGCTAACTTTAGAAAAGCTGTGCGGCTTGGTACTTTGGAGTAGAAAGACATGGGTACCCATTTTAGATTCGGGGGAATGTGTACTTTCCAAAAATATATGACTTTCTGGGGTGAGCATACTTTTTACTAGCTTTATCCCACATATAATGATGTAAATGTGTTGATTTTGCAGAAGCTGAAATGACAGAAATGACAGTTCGTATGGGGTATGTTCACATTGGGGCCCCTACATGCCACATACTTAGGTAAACCTATACATATTGGGCATCAAACTGTTCAGTGGACCCCTGGCGTTCAAATTCAGGGTGTTTTATCTTGGTACCTAATGCTATGTGGGAGATAAGATGCTTCAAAGTGGAAGCTTTGAGGGGATTTTTGGAAATGTCATCAAAATTGCTAACTTTAGAAAAGCTGTGCGGCTTGGTACTTTGGAGTAGAAAGACATGGGTACCCATTTTAGATTCGGGGGAATGTGTACTTTCCAAAAATATATGACTTTCTGGGGTGAGCATACTTTTTACTAGCTTTATCCCACATATAATGATGTAAATGTGTTGATTTTGCAGAAACTGAAATGACAGAAATGACAGTTCATATGGGGTATGTTCACATTGGGGCCCCTACATGCCACATACTTAGGTAAACCTATACATATTGGGCATCAAACTGTTCAGTGGACCCCTGGCGTTCAAATTCAGGGTGTTTTATCTTGGTACCTAATGCTATGTGGGAGATAAGATGCTTCAAAGTGGAAGCTTTGAGGGGATTTTTGGAAATGTCATCAAAATTGCTAACTTTAGAAAAGCTGTGCGGCTTGGTACTTTGGAGTAGAAAGACATGGGTACCCATTTTAGATTCGGGGGAATGTGTACTTTCCAAAAATATATGACTTTCTGGGGTGAGCATACTTTTTACTAGCTTTATCCCACATATAATGATGTAAATGTGTTGATTTTGCAGAAGCTGAAATGACAGAAATGACAGTTCATATGGGGTATGTTCACATTGGGGCCCCTACATGCCACATACTTAGGTAAACCTATACATATTGGGCATCAAACTGTTCAGTGGACCCCAGGCATTCATATTTAGGGTGTTTTATTTGGTTACTTTATGACCTGTAGGAGATTATAGACTGGAAGCTTTGAAGCGATTTTTAAAAAAAATCACAAATTTTGATAAAAACCAATAACTTTAGGAAAGCATTGCGACTTGATAGTTTGGAGTAGACAGACAGTTGTGCCTATTCTGTATTCCCCAGAATCTGTTCTTTCCAAAAATGTACAATTTTCTGGGATAAACCTTCTGTTAGTGGAATTTTGGCCTTGAAATCCAAAGTATGCAGTTTTTTTGGAGCAGTGCTTTGGGAATTTGGTAGTGTACTGCTGGGAGTTTTTGACCTATACAAGTGAGAAATCTCCATAAAACTATATATATTTGGTATTGGCACGTTCAGGAGACATGGGACTTTCCAAATCAGTTGTATATTCGTGCATAAAATAATTTTTGTTTCTAGTATGTGTGATTATATTATGGAAAATTTGATTTTTTTTTTGCATTTTTAGACATTTAGAAGCCTATATCTTGTTACAGAATTGTAATTACACAAAAATTCTACCATATTTTGAAAGCTTAGGTTGTTCTGAAAAAAACGATATATTGTTTTCCTTGGTAAACTAAAAGTCCCCCCGAGGAAAGGCCCCTAAAGTGAAACAGTGCAAAATGTTCAAAAACTGTCTGGCAATACAAGTTCCGCTTTGACCAAAATGACTGGCAGTAAAAGGGTTAAAACATTGCTTTGCAGGTATACACAACAGTATATTCCCCTTGTAAGCAAGGAGAGGCATCGCAAAGCAAAACCTTTCATCAGGTACAAGGAAGCAAATAAAGCATGCAAAAAAGCTATCAGGCAAGCTAAAATTGAAATGGAAAGGGATATTGCAGCTAGGAGTAAAATATATATATATATATATAGTAGGAAAAACTTTTGGAAGGGGTAATAAGGGATAGGATAGTTGAATACATTGCAGTTCACAATACTATTAGTTTGTGCCAGCATGGTTTTATGCGTAACAGATCTTGCCAGACTAATTTAGTCGCCTTTTATGAGGAGGTGAGTAGGAACCTTGATGCTGGAATGGCAGTTGATGTCAGTATTTGATACAGTACCTCACAGAAGGTTAATGATCAAATTAAGGAATATTGGCCTAGAACATAATATTTGTAATTGGATAGAGAACTGGCTGAAGGATAGATTACAAAGAGTGGTGGTAAATGGAAAATTTTCTAATTGGACCAGTGTGGTTAGTGGAGTACCGCAGGGGTCAGTCCTTGGTCCTTTGCTTTTTAACTTGTTTGTTAATGACCTGGAGGGGGGCATAGACAGTACTGTTTCTATTTTTGCTGATGACACAAACTTGTGCAAAACTATAAGTTCCATGCAGGATGCTGCTGCTTTGCAGAGCGATTTGACAAAATTGGAAAACTGGGCAGCAAACTGGAAAATGAGGTTCAATGTTGATAAGTGCAAAGTTATGCATTTTGGTAGAAATAATATAAACGCGAACTATCTACTGAATGGTAGTTTGTTGGGGGAATCCTTAATGGAGAAGGATCTAGGGGTTTTTGTAGATAACAAGTTGTCTAATTCCAGGCAGTGTCATTCTGTGGCTACTAAAGCAAATAAAGTGCTGTCTTGTATAAAAAAGGGCATTGACTCAAGGGATGAGAACATAATTTTGCCTCTTTATAGGTCCCTGGTAAGGCCTCACCTTGAGTATGCAGTGCAGTTTTGGGCTCCAGTCCTTAAGAAGGAAATTAATGAGCTGGAGAGAGTGCAGAGACGTGCAACTAAACTGGTTAAGGGGATGGAAGATTTAAACTATGAGGTTAGACTGTCGAGGTTGGGGTTGTTTTCTCTGGAAAGGAGGCGCTTGCGAGGGGACATGATTACTCTGTACAAGTACATTAGAGGGGATTATAGGCAGATGGGGGATGTTCTTTTTTCCCATAAAAACAATCAACGCACCAGAGGTCACCCCTTTAGATTACAGGAACGGAGCTTCCATTTGAAGCAGCGTAGGTGGTTTTTCACAGTGAGGGCAGTGAGGTTGTGGAATGCCCTTCCTGGAGATGTGGTAATGGCAGATTCTGTTAATGCCTTTAAGAGAGGCCTGGATGAGTTCTTGAACAATCAGAATATCCAAGGCTATTGTGATACTAATATCTACAGTTAGTATTAGTGGTTGTATATATAGTTTTTGTATGCGAGTGTATAGATTGGTAGGTGTGGGTTGTGTGTGATGGGTTTACTTGGATGGGTTGAACTTGATGGACTCTGGTCTTTTTTCAACCCTATGTAACTATGTAACTATGTAACAATAAACCTCTGAATATTATTTCACATCTTCGTGACTCCTTGTGAAAATCCTGTGTGTGCCATCACCCCATGCCTGTCTAGATTTTATTTTGCCACAGGCACCCAGGTATTATTGTTCCTTATGGTGTGCAGCTTCCCAGCACTTTGTATTGTATATATATATATATATATATATACACATCTATTTTCAAATACATATGCATAAATAAGTTTAAAGTAGGGGGGAAGCAGCAGGGAGCGGCCCATAGCATGAGTCATTTGGGGATGGGCCACAAATGTTTTAGGGGGCCCTGGCTAACAATGTCTGTGTGTTCTTTGTATTGATGTGAGGGTTCACAGGGGGAGGGGGGGCCATTGGGGGCGTGGCAGGAGGGGGTCCCAAAAAATGTTGTTGTGAGGGGCCCCGTTATTTATGATGGTGTATTAATGTATATATATATATATGTATAATATATTACACAAAATAACATCTTGCAATACTATCTCACAGAACTTCAGCTGGCGCCTCATCCCCGGGCACACCAGGCTCCTGTGGCCCCCGAGGCCCACCAGGCTCCAGAGGCCCCCGAGGCCCCAGCACCCGCCCAGGCCCCAGAGGCCCCAGCACCCGGCCAGGCCCCAGAGGCCGAAGAGGCCCCCGAGGCCCCAGGGTCCCCCGAGGCCCCGGACACTCCCCCCCTTCATTCCTCCCCCAGTTTCCCCCCAGGCCCTTGAGTTCTCCCCCCAGGCCCCCGGACCCCAGGCACCAGGTTCTCCTGCCGACGAGGGACCATCACGCCGGTCAATGCAGGAGGACCTGGATAACATCAAGGCCGAGCTGGCCCAGCTCCGGGGAGAAATGGCAGAAATGCGGAGGGACATTAGAGAACTCAAGGGCAGCAAGCCCTAAGTTTTATCTTTTCTCTTTTAAAATTTTTTATTGTTAAAATTAAAGTTTTTATTTTTCTACTTTTGAACTGGTTAATGTCTAATTATTTTTCCTTCCTTGATATGATACTTTCATGTAGTTTCTCCTACACTCTTACATTTATCAGTAACAGCATTAATATGCTATTTGGGTTAAATTTTTGCAAATATTCTGCCAACAATTTTGCCTTTAGCCCATTTTTCTGAATAGTAAAACTTACGTTAATTAGTACGTAGCATATTTTCTGGCGAGTGTGATAACTGCCAATCAAATGCTTTCTTGCCAGAATAATTGCAATATTATATTTGTCCCCGTTTAATAAAGTGCCCATAAAATATTTGCCATTTATTCTGTGTCTAAAATCTCCCACTTAATTTAAGCCACTTTAGCAAACAGACCCCTAAGTATTTGGCTAAATATTCTTAAATGCCCCCCCCCCCCTATTTTATTATCTCTAGCACTTCTTTTTTTTTCTTACTTATATTTTTATTGTTATTTGGGGGTTTTTTTTTGCAAATAAACATTTATACAGCACCTCTCTAGCACTTCTGTGCTCTCCCAGGGCAAAATGTTGCCAGTTTTATGCTGCCGATTGCCGCGTGCGTAATGTTGCGACAATTAGCGCTTGCGATAATTAGCGTGCATGCGAAAAATATTTACTGCGACAAAAATATTGCATGCAGTATCGCATGTAAATTAGGGCAAGTGTGCTAATAGTGAATCGTGCGATAAGTCGCAAAATTGTAGACGCAATAAAAATTTTACCGCACGCTATAAATAGCGCACGTTTTATCGCACTTTAGTGAATCAACCCCTTTGTCTTATAAGGATAGTTAGCCTATTCTAATGGATAAGACATAGCAGTATGGTGATTAGTGCATCCCTGCTAAGCTTGTTCAATTACAAATATTAGATCTAAAATAGTTTATTCCTGATCGATGCTTGTCTAAATGCAGACTGTATATACTCCTCAAGATTTGAAGCAGGCACATTCACTTCATATTAAAATCTCTTATGACTATTTGACCAATGGTCATAGACGTCTCGGTTGTTCTTTCTGTTGTCCTGGGGACCAATTTATTACACTGACAAAAATGAATTCATAAATTCTTGCCCATGCTTTAAGTTTAGGCTTTCTGCTAACTGTATTTATAGTAATGAGAGGATTTTTTCTGCTGGCATGGATTGTGGGCATGTAAAAAAAAGGCGCCGGCGTGTCAAAAATATTGTGTGGTACCGGCATCTTGTGAATGTTTCACCGTTTTGCAAATTTTTAGATATATTTGTAATGACCTTGTTAAAGCAGAAATACTAATGTTTTGGCAGGTTGTTTTCATTAGGGGTGTACAAGGCAAGGTGCCTTGCATAGTCGTTATTTATGAAGTATTTTAAAACAATACAAATACAAACATCAATAAACAGAGGTGAAAGTTTAAAACAGGACAAATTCCATTTCTTTATATGCTGTATTCAGCAAAATACTGTAAAAGAGTTTACAGAGTCCTCATACCGTTATTAACCAAATAGGTTTCCTTAGGGACAGATTTATCAAAATTCAATCAATGTTTTTTCTTGATTTGTGAAAAAATGCAGAAAAAAACATGAGCGTATTTCTTAAAACCTCAAATAGTTGTAATTTTTGAAAGAAAAATGTAAAGGAAAGTAATATAAGAAATAAGAATAGAATTCAAATAGTTAAACAATTGTGTTTTTCTCACTCTAAAATTTAAAATTGATCAATCAGGCACTATTTGGTTTAATTTTGTATAATTATCCTATTACACCAAATCTGCCAATAATTTTTATTGTGTATTAATGCTATTAAATAATGTTATTATTAATATCCAAGGCTATTGTGATACTAATATCTACAGTTAGTATTAGTGGTTGTATATATAGTTAATGTATGCAGATGACATCCAGATATATTTAGACACCCCTGCACTAACCACTGATGTTCAAACCCAGATTGGTAACTGCCTCCTGGCTATCTCCTCCTGTTACTGCAATCTCCTACTAACCGGCCTCCCAGACTCCCACCCACTTATATATATATATACATATATGTATTTATTGTATTTATTTATTATATCACTCATCCTCCCCGTGTGTAATTTTGTATTCTGTAAGACTGTGCAGTGCTGCGTACCCTTGTGGCGCTTTATAAATAAAGTTATACATACATACATACATACATGTATGTGAGTATATAGATTGGTAGGTGTGGGTTGTGTGTGCTGGGTTTACTTGGATGGCTTGAACTTGATGGACTCTGGTCTTTTTTCAACCCTATGTAACTATGTAACTATTTTCTCTAGTTTGCTGGTTTCTTCTGCAAGAGTAAACTTCTCTTTTAATGGTGGGGGATGCTGGGATTTCCATTTCTTAGGTTTTAATGCTTTAGGTTAAAGGTTATAGGTCTGAAATTTGGTGATATCCAGATGCAAAGTTATTACAGGTCCCGTCACCTTAAGAAATAATTCCAAATTGTTTTCTATTGTTTATCAAGCAAAATAAACTTTACTTACACTATATAAATTATTTGAATCTTATTTTCTTCAGCCTTGGAATTCATAATTGCAGCAAGCAGGTAGGCGCCATTTTGTGGACACTGTTATCAAAGCAGGCATTGCATCCTGCCAATATCTTGTTTCTGTGCCAGTATGGGGGGACCTGATACAAACGCCAATGCACTGGTAACAAAATGACATGGTGGGTAGGGAGGGGGAATGTGAGGAGAGCAGCAACATCTAAGAAGTTCTGAATTGAATGTGAAAGTAACTGTCTGCCCCACCTCTATGCCTTAGGCATAGAGGCGGGGCAGGCAATATATGATTGACAGCTGGGATTTTTAAATGCTTTTATAATGGGTATGGATGTGGTAATGAAAAAATAATTGAGTTTGATGTTTAATTTGAAAAGGGCTTTTATTATACAGCTTTTTATGTCTGGGTGACAGGTCCACTTTAAGCTGATGCATTTTTTTTTTTTTTTTTAAATAAGTGACCAGTAAATGCTAACTGCTGATTGGTAGCTATGGGTTCTGCACCTGGGCATATGTAGTGCCCTGTTGAACTCTGTTTATGTTTTATTGGGGGGGGGGACTTTGTAGTGTTTGGATTCTACTAACCCATGGTAATGCTGGTCTTTTTGTTTATTTAGTTTTTATTCAAACAATATTACCTGATTGTCTGAAAATGTCTAAAATGAAATGGGATTTTTTTTTAACATTTGATGTTCAGTAGTATAAGATAGATTTATGTTTTTTATAATTGATATTGAAACTAGACCATTTTCAAAATTACAATTTTTTAATTATAAGTAAAAGGTAATTGGCAAATGCCTTGGCTTAGTATGGTAAATGATTAGTGCTATATTTTTATTCATCTTAATAATTGCCAGTAGGTTCTCCTACCTAACACAAATGAAATTGGGGAGAGTAAGTAGCCTTGGCGGCTTGCATTGCGGATTAATATCTGAGGAGATAATTTTCTATTTACTCTGACTGTCCTGCTCCCATCGCTGTGAGAAGTGAATCAACAGGCAGTTTACTCGCCCTTCAATCACCACACTGTATAAGTTTTGAACTTGTTTAATGATGATGATCAAAAGAAGGTAGAACTGTAGGTACAAACAGTACAATGGTATCTGAATACATTCTGGGTATGTAAAATACAGATGTAATACAATAGGAGCATATATTAACATCTTATATGCATTATACAGTCTTAGTGGGGCCTAACAGTTGGTTGCTAAGGGAGAAATATTGAATCACATGTACAACCAGAATGCACATAACAGCAAAATACACAGCTTATAATAAGCAGGCATTAAACAAAATGCAAACATACCAATGATGCTTGGATAGGCTTGCTTAGAGATGAGTGTGGGTAGTGATTTCACCAGCCCTGGCAAAATGACTGTTACAACAGAAACGGCTGCTTCCTCTCAGGACCAGGAAGTGATGTAATCAGGTGGCAGAGTGAATATCAAATTAAATAATAAACAGCAGCAAGGATACAGTACTAGAAGTGGCCAGAGGAGGGGGGGAGGAGGAAGTGTAAGGATACATAAAGCCCAATACATAAAAGAAATTGTTACATATGAAGAGATTTGCAACACTTAAGAATTGCTATATCTAAAATGTGGACAGAACTACTGCTGTGGCAGCACACTGACCACACAGTGAGATAGGTTTTTCTCAGTGAATAGCATCTGGATCTATGGGAAAATTTAAAACTGAATTAGTAGACAGGCTTTTCTTATCAAATTGCATCTGGCCCTATATGTCACAATTGTGTACAATTGTGAATCACTACAATTTTTAAGCATTTCAATAACCTTGCACCAGATTTTTAATTTAGAGAGATGTGCAGAGTACACTAAGACCTTAGATATGAGCGTGATTTTGCACCCCTTAGGGCTTTAGCACTTGCATCTGGGGTCTTCTTAAATTACCTCTAAGACCTTTATTGTAAAAAACATTTGTAAATGCATTCAAATAAATGTGAAAGTTTGATTTACGTCAAATGCAGAATTTTACTGCAAATCCAGGCCGGCTGAAAACATTTGCCCATCACTAGTGATAATTGTTCTTACAAAGTCTCTGGTATAAAGGTTATATAAAGCTACAGTAGTGTATTGGCTTTGTTCAACAAGTTTATATTTGTATCTGGTCAACCAAAACATCCCCAAAAAGTGCATGCTGCCATATTCAGTGTGACGTAGGCTTTTGTCATTGCGAGGACAACGGATGTTGTTGGAACAAAGTAAATCCTGAGTCAGTTTTTCTTAAGAAACTCTTTAGGGAAATCTGGAATATCTGCTAAGCTTACTGTATATGGTCTATTCTACTGGGACTTGGATTGGAACTGTGTTTGATTAAATTTTACATAAACTTTGCTTACTCAAAAGTATTAAGTAAATAAAAGTAAAATGTTGCTTTTCTTGCAAGGATACTTAAAAGTAAAATGTTGCTTTTCTTGCAAGACTCTCTTAGAAAGTTCTAGAGACTACTTAGAGTCTACAGATTTAACTCAAGTAGATGCATATGTACTGAAAAATAACCATTTATTGTGGAATAGGGACTAGAAATGAAGACTTTTGTAGTAAAATCACAGTGTTCCAGATGTTAAACTGTTGTGTGGTTTTCTCATATCTATTATTTTACCTTGGAAAAATTTTTTATATTTGGTGATTTCCTTTTTCCCTCATTTTACATAAATTAATTGTTTGCAAAGCGAATTTTAGAACTCTCCATTGTAGAATATTACTGACTTTATTCATATGCTGTCTTAAGCCTTGGCAAGTATTGTTTCCTACCAATACATACTTAGTGTCTCTTAACTATTCTTTAGAGAATTGACTATTGTTAACAACAAACATATCTTTTGAAGAAATTCTGCTATAATGTGGTATAATAGCTCAGTCTAATTGCATTTTCTCTAGGTTTTATCTATAAAAATGTGAGAGATCAAGATGTTAGAATGAAAGTGACTTTGACTGTTTAGTGGCTAAAATGTATAGAACATAAAGCTTCAAATCAAATTAAATTGGGATTATTGTCCCCCTAAGGTGGACAGCAGGCTGCAAACAGAACATACAGTATAAAGGCAAAGTTTAATCAGTGAGGTATAGCTGGTCTTTAGTCAGTTTTATTTTTAAGTTTTTTTTAAACAAAACACAGGAGATTAAATCCGAAAACTATCTGCCACTACCTAATACAGTGGTTCTTTTTTTTCTATGGGGTAAGGGCTGTAAAACCTGCTTCTATCCAATGTTGGGGCCACGCACCAATACACCAATTACCTGAAATATATTTACCAAAGCCACTTGATGCAGCAGCATCAGTATATAATTTAATTGCCTCATTATCTTGAAATTCTTCCTGCTAACATGACCTCCCATTATATGATCTCAAAAATTGTTCCCAAATCTCTAAATCCTCTTTTATATCAGTTGTAATTCTAATATGCAATTTTGGGTTATCCAAGCCTGCTGTGAGAGCAATGAGTCTTTTATTAAATGCTCTCCCCATTGGAATTACCCTAGTCGCAAAGTTCAAGTGACCTACAAGGGATTGTAGTTGCTTTAAGGTTACCTTTTTAACTGCTCTAATTACTCTAACTAAATGCAATAATTTGCAAATCTTTTCGGGTTGTAGTCTAAACTCCATGGCTACAGTATCAATTTCTATTCCCAAAAATTGGATTAGCGTTGTTGGCCCTAAAGTTTTATCTTTTGCCAATGGTACCCCAAATTTTTTTGCTATTAACTTAAATGTGTTTAACAAGATATTACAGGTATTTGTGTTTGGGGGACTGATAAACAAAAATCATCTAAATAATGTATAATAAATTTAGAATTTGTCAAATAAGAAATTACCCAGGCCTAAAATGTAGCAAAGCTCTCAAAATAACTACAAGTGAACAACCCATGGGTAAACACTTGTCATAATAAAATTGCCCCAAAAAATGAAAACCCAGTAGATGATGACAATCTGAATGTATAGGCAAAATACGAAAGGCAGATTCTATATCTGTCTTGGCTAATAATGACTCTTGACCACTGTCTCTCAATAGTTCGACTGCTTTGTCAAAGGAAGTGTATTCTACAGTACATTGATCGGGGTCAATCCCATCATTAACTGATAAACCCTTAGGATAAGATAGATGATGGATTAGTCTGTAAAAACCTGGCTCCTTTTTTGGCACCAATCCTAAAGGTGATAGACTCATGTTTACAAATGGAGGATTTTGAAATGGGCCAGCAATTCTGTTCAGACCTTATCTATCTTATCCTTAGTAAATTTAATGATAAAGACTTTAAATTATCATACACTACTTGAGAACATGTTAACTCATTTGAAGGTATCCAAAACCCATAGTAAAACCTTCTAATAGTAGCTTGGCTTTCTGTTGGTTTGGGTACATGTTTAGATAAGGTAACATTTCTAATACCTTCACCGGTGTTAACCAATTCTGTATGTTTGCTACATAAAATGTTAGCAAAAATACAAAAAGCCTGTAGCCAATTAGAAAAGATGCGAGCCACTGGTCTGTGCCTTTCTTCCTCAGTATCACCTTTTTTGTCAGATTTTAGAAAGTCCTTCGATGAAGGCAATAGTGATAATAAGTCTATATAGTCATCCTTTAAGATCTTTTCCTTTACCAAATTGGGTAAATGCAGACCTACTGGTGTAGATTCACACGCAAAAACATCCTTGTAAGCAGATTCTAATACACCTGTGCTTCGTTGCCTTAAGGCCACACCAGGTGTAGAGGGTGGGAAATTAGACATAATAAAGTCTTTTAAACCGGGTATTAATAGGTCTAACTTACCAAATTCTTTCAAGGTGTGCGACTCTTGAAGTGGCCCCGACGCTCCTGCTTATCCCCTTGCTGTCGCTCCTAGCACTCCAGCGCCCTCTTGTTTTGGCCATTGGGAAGATGTGGAAGGTGCGGTGAAGTCCAAAGATGAGGATCCAGTGCCTTTAAATTCCGCCATAGCTAGACGCAGGGTTGACGTGTACGGCCAGTTTACAGGATGCGCCGGCTGCTCTGGATGATCTGGACCCCTTTTCCCTTTCTCCCGGCGACGGACACCGCACGCTTTCTTAGCTTGGTGGCAGCCTGCGTGACAGGTTTGCTGCCAGTTACTGCTCTCTTTTCTTTTTTGCTGAGCGGGTAGATGGCGCAGAGTCTGTAACGCTGCCCTCCACTTCTTCAGATGTGCAGGCCTGATTCTCCTCTGTTTCCTTGCTCTCTCTCCAGAGCTGCTCATATAATTGCAATTTTTCTTTCTCCCCGCAGGATCCAACGCAGCTCCCTGGAAGCCGCAGCGCTGGCGAATCTGGACAGCATGGTGAAAGGAACGCCTTGAGCCATTTCCTATGAAGAACGGTAAGTAACCTGTTCCCTCTCCTCCTTTTATACCCCTAACCACAGTGCCACATGACCTGCCTAGTGCCTAGCTCCCACAGCCTATCACTTAAAAGCCTACAAACTCACACACCTGCCACATTAATTAAGACCCACCTAAATCAGTAACACCAGTGAATCCCCCAAAATTAACCCAATGGTTACTAAGGAGTATACCAAATACCTATATACCAGCTGCTGTTCCATGCACGCTTAGGGCCTAATAAGTCCCCAATTGTCAGAATAAGAGTTTTCAGGGCTGTATTGGGAAAATAAAGACATTTTCGTTCTAGCCATAGCCATAATAGCCATTAATGTAATTTTGCCCACAAATATATACTATCACTAAATGAACATTGAATACCACTGTCTTAAATACAACTAAGAAAAATAAAGCAACTCTTTTAACTGCAAATCAAACACTGTCTGTAACACATTTAGCTTTTTAGCAGACCAACTTTGAAGTCCAATTGTCTGACTAAATAAAATGTAAATAGGCCAGCATAAAATACATCCAATTGAATTTGGCAGTCATGAAAAGCTATGCTAAGTGGGTTAAAATTACAAAATTAAAGTGGACCTGTCACCCAGACATAAAAAGCTGTATAATAAAAGCCCTTTTCAAATTAAAAATGTAACCCGAATTAATTTTTTTTATTAACACATCTATAACCATTATATAAGCATTTAAAAGTCCCAGCTGTCAATCATATATTGCCTGACCCGCCTCTATGCCTAAGGCATAGTGGTGGGGCAGACAGTTACTTTCACTTTCAATTCAGGACTTCTTAGATGTCACTGCACTCCTCACATTCCCCCTCCCTTCCCACCATCTAATTGTTTAACCGGTGCATGCATATGGCTATCAGGTGCCCCATACTGGCACAAAAACAAGATTTAAGCAGCTTGCCTTAATGACAAAAATGGAGCCTGCCTGTTTTCTGCAATTGTGATGCAATTTTATATACTGTAACTGAAGTTTATTTTGCTTGACAAACACAATAGAAAACAATTTGTAATTATTTCTTAGGGTGACAGGTCCCCTTTAAGCCAAAGTTACCTAGGAAACATGAAAACAGGAAAATACACATGGTGTACCTCTCCTGACTAACCACAAAACTTAGGGGCGTATTTATTATGCTGTGTAAAACTAATTCGCTAAAAAAACGGAGTAAAAAGCTGTGTAAAATAAATGGAAAAGATCGCCGGATATTACGCCAGATATTACGCCGTTATTTTCCATAAGTTCCGGTGGAAGAAAAAATGCGTAAAAAAATTACGCCAATTTTACGCCGGTTTTACGCCATTTTTACACGGCAAAGCCTGGCGATGTGTGCCGAATTTTCTCGCCGCTTTTTACACAGCATAATAAATATGCCCCTTTGAGCATTAGCGCATCCCTTAAAATTAGAAGAATTGATCTCCATGAATCACTGGAGCAGTTGTACTGGCAGATAAATTAGATAACAAAGCAAGAAAAAATTTTCTGTGTTTGTGCCATTAAAAATTACCTTTTATTTCATACCATTAAAAATAATTCACAAATTACTCAGAATTAGCCATCAATTATATGGATGTTAAAAAACCCCCCTTGACCTACAAGGGTCATAGTGGGAATAAATATATAATAAATAAATAGTAAGAACAGGATAATCAGCCCACAATTCGTAATTGATATTGTTAGTTATACAGGTAAATTTATTAATCCATACTTCAGTGGATATTGATTAATCCTGAGAGAAGGTGCATATAAGGGGAGAATGGGGGAAGGTGAGAGAGTCAGTTCGGGGAAAACACTCCGAAAAGGACACTTATCCCCATAACATATCCCAACTATTAATTCATAGTGAGAGAAAATCGGATTACATTATTGTTCTATATGTTGTTAGTGGCATTCAGTCGTCCACATTAAATAGGGTACTACACATGCGACATCTATATACACACATAGAGACTTTCTGTTTTCAGTATTCAAAGCCCCTCCGTGCCTGCACTTCCACAACCACCGCTCTCAGCGGTAACTAATCGCATGACCCGCCGGTCTTTTTCATAGCAGGTGCGCCCAACTGCACAGCCCCGCAGACCCGCCAAAGCCCGCCACACAGGGTCCGTGCCCGCGCCCACCCGCTCCAGTGGTATACCCTATGCAGAGGCCGGGCGCTCCCTTTTGTTACGGGACAATCACCCTTTGCCTCGCACTGCCACCAACCCGTCTGTTAAAAGAACAGTCCTCCCTCCGATACTGATGCGGTAAGCACCGCCGCGTGCCCCCAAACACAGGATAAACCCGTCCCCGAGGTCACAGCTCTCCCTGTGTCCCCCACCTCCCCTGCAACTTTCAGTGCCCGCCCAACGCGTTTCGTCACGCCCACGTGACTTCCTCAGGGGCTATCTATGGGTTACTCACTTTCCTATTACTTGTATATATACTCTCATATCTAGAGCGCCATCTATTGGCCACAGGTTAAATTTATCTTGATTGTCCTTTCCCTAGCCAATTATTATGTTTATAACTATATATGTATATATTTTTCCACAATCCTATATCACTGTTACAAGGATCAGTCAAAATGAAGGAGCAGGGTGACCCCTATGTTTTCCAAGGGAAAAAGTAAAGACTTCAAAGAAGCTCTTTGTATAGCAGCTCTCATCTTTTTCGTATAAAGGGGGTAAATGTGAATCCCTCATTCAGACCCAGAGGTGCTCTGGACTTCAACCTGTAAATCCATTCACATTCTTTTTTTAACAATAAATTATTAATGTCTCCCTTCCTTGGTCCTAGTTTAACCTTTTCAATGCCAAAAAAGGAAATCGCAGTCACATCTGAGCGATGAAAATCTCTTATATGCCTAGCGAGAGGAGTTTCTTTATTGTTAACGATAGTACCAATGTGCTCCAAAACTCTCTTACGCAACTCCCTAAAGGTCTTTCCAACATACAGCATAGGGCACCTGCACATGCCCACATATATTACTCCTGCTGTGCGGCAGTTTATAAATTGCCTAATTTCAAATTTGGCCAGGGAGCCGGGCTTTTGAAACTGTTTCATCGGTACCATATATTGACAAGCCTCACATCTGTGACACTTGTATGAACCCTCTGTGGGGGTAAGAAAATGTGATGATGACCCCCGTCGTTCGCTGTAGTGACTATGCACCAGGAGGTCTCCTAGGCTGGTTGATCTCCTTGCTATCAAGGATGGTACTTGGGGTAGTATTGGTCCTAAGTCCCGATCTCCTTTCAACACATTCCAGTGTCTCTGCATAATAGATTTGATGCTTGGCCACTGATTATTATATGTGCCAATGCATCTAATATCTGATTGTTTTATTTCTGTGTTTGATCCTTTATTGCTAGAAATAAGCGATTGTCGATCTGATCCCAGTGGCCTTTTATATGCCCTCTTGAGACAGCGTTTAGGGTAGCCCCTTTGGA
The DNA here is from genome assembly GCF_000004195.4 of Xenopus tropicalis. Taxonomy (NCBI): domain Eukaryota; kingdom Metazoa; phylum Chordata; class Amphibia; order Anura; family Pipidae; genus Xenopus; species Xenopus tropicalis. The sequence continues at coordinate 61,565,660 of NC_030678.2, read as the reverse complement.
TAAATCTATTCCGTAAATCAATAGCTTTGATCTTAAAGTCCTCAAGATCCGTACAATTTCTACGCAGTCTTAGATATTGTCCCACTGGTATCCCCCTTTTCAGTGGCAAAGGGTGGAAACTGGAGAAATGTAAAAGGCTATTTGTAGAAGTTGGTTTGCGAAAAATCGTGGTAGAGATTGATCCCTGTGGGGTAACTGCTAGACTCAAATCCATAAAGGGTAGGTCTTTGCTACCTGTGTCACTGGTAAAGAATAGGCCAAACTCATTATTATTGAGATGGGAGAGCATATTGTCAAACTCATTTTTGTTTCCCCGCCATACAATAAGAATGTCGTCCATATATCTTTTCCATAACAAAATGCTTGGGAGAAAGGGATTTTTTACAGGATTGAGGGCGCAGATTTCCTCCCACCATCCCAAGTATAAGTTAGCATAACTGGGGGCACACGAGCTCCCCATTGCGGTTCCCCTGATCTGGTGGTAAACCCTCCCATCAAATAGGAAATAGTTATGTGTAAGCACAAACTGCAAAAGGTCAATCAGAAAGCACGTTTTTTCTTTGCCATATTTTTTAATAAGGAAATATTCAGTCCCTACTAAACCAAGGTTGTGTGGGATACTCGTATAAAGCGCCTCTACGTCAATACTTATTAACTGACAGGTTGAGTCCAGTTTAACCCCTTGTAGTTTCTGAATAATGTCCTTGGTGTCCTTCAGGTAAGAAGGTAACTCAAGGACACAAGGTGCCAGAAAAAGATCAATAAATTTGCTCGCATTCTCTGTTAGAGACCCATTACCTGAGACAATCGGACGTCCCTTAAGTTTAACAGTTTGTTTATGCACTTTAGGCAAACAATAAAAAGTTGCAATCCTAGGATGTTCATTAAGCATAAAGAGGAAATCCTTCTTAGAAATCACCCCTGCATATTTACCTCTTTCCAACAAACCTTTTAAGTTAGCAAGGTAATGGCGATGTGTGCCGAATTTTCTCGCCGCTTTTTACACAGCATAATAAATATGCCCCTTTGAGCATTAGCGCATCCCTTAAAATTAGAAGAATTGATCTCCATGAATCACTGGAGCAGTTGTACTGGCAGATAAATTAGATAGTTTCAAGAAATAGTTGTTCCATTTTAGAGCCTAAAGCATATCAGCGAAGCTTTAATATGGACTGTTTTCGTTTGTTTTGCTTTGAGAAAAACTAGGGGTAAGCAGCTTTCACTTAGATAAAAGTGTAAACTTTAACTAAACTTTTACAAATGTTACTATATGTCCAATGTTGGAAAGGGTTTCTTAGAGTAGAGAATAGAAAGACTGTAAAATACTATGTCTGAATTAAGAAAATGCAACATGACTGATATCAATACACATCTTTTTTAACCACATCCATTGGCGGCTTGGTAAACATACTTTGAACCAAAGTCTGAAGTTGATGGATCTCTATTCTCTTACATCAGTTATATAAGTAACTGTGTGTATGTGCCATACAGTCTTCTCTTCCATCTCTTTCCTAGGCAATTTGTCATCTCCCCATTTACATCTCCCCAGCTTTATTGATCTTTCTTCCAGTTTCTATTCTTTCTATCTTTTTGTTTCTTTCTCTTTTGCAATATGTTTCTTTCCATAAGTTCAAATGGCATCTATTTCTATCCTCAAACTGTGTCAGGTATTCATTGGTTACCTTTTGGTCCCAGCAAATTCATATCCTATTATATAATATATGTCACTACCTCAGAATCTCACAATCTTCCCCAAAAAAATGAATGATTTGTATTTCAAAGGCATCCCTCAGATATATAGAATTCCTTCAAGCAAGTACTGTTTCTTTAGCACCATAAAAAAGAAATAGTAGATTTGTTGACATTTTTAAAATAACAACAGCATGAAGCATCCATGCAGCAGCAATGGCTGTACACAAATAGTGGGAAGGGGGCAGTTGGTGTCCTGAGATAGCTATAAGATTATTTTCCCGGGTAGCCTCAGATTTCATTAATATACATTTTGGCAGATTTAGGTCAGGTTCTTTAAACAGGCAATCCATCACTGGTGAATAACACAATAATGATAGAAACATTAAGGGGCCCATTTACTAAATTTTTCTGAGAAAAGTTTGATTTTTTTTATGTTTTGTTCTTTTGTGTCTTTTTGGCAGTATATGATTGTTTTGTTTTTTTCTCAAAAAATTTGAGATAATTCTTATTATTTTTTTAAAAAAAACACAGATGTTCGAGATTTATAAAACGTTATCCGACTTTTTTAGTCTGACAAAAAGTATGCCAGGTTTAAGCTGCCGAGAACCATTGAGTCCTACTGAGGAATAGTAGAGAAATAGAATAGTCAGTGACAGCCTGTCCTTGACACCTTTTCAAGTTAAATGCATACTTGTTTTCTATTTCACACACTTTCAAGGGGAAGTTAATCCCATCATTGTTTTCTATTTCACACATTTTCAAGGGGAAGTTAACTCCATCATTGTTTTCTATTTCACACAGTTTCAAGGGGAAGTTAAGCAGATCATTGTTTTATATTTCACACAGTTCCGAATGAAACACATTATTGTTTTTTAAAGAATGAGTGCTAATGTTCCTAAATCTTCCCCTAGTAGGGCCCTCTAGTCCTAAAGATTCATTCTGTGTTTGTTAATTAAATGAAAGCCCTGAGTTTGTCATCAATATAAAAATAAATATATGATGATGATGGTCACTGCATTTCTAGTATTGTACATCACAGTTATTTAAAAAGTAAATACTTACTGCAAAACATCAAAACTTCTTGCCCCCAGATTTTTTATAGTAAGGGTTTACTTTGAATATTTAGAGCACTAAGGAATGCCAATTTACATAAAAAAAGATGTTTTATATGTATCAAGCAACATTTTTGTTAAAAAATGTGTGAGATTTTGTGTTTGCAGATAATTACATCATTATTTTTGTCTCAGGTAGTAAACAGTACAGATGGCAGGCAGATGTCTTGAGTTACTTAATCAAACATGGAAGTTGAGGGAGGATCTGTGAATAGATGAGTGCTCTCACACAAGACAGCTGACTCATCCGCTTTATAAGATGGCTTGTAAAAGTGTTTTCTTTTCCCCTTAGACACCACTAATGAGCTCATTAACATTAGCTGATGCCTGTTAAAGATAAACAATGTTGGACTGAGCAAGAAACAAGCCACCAAGACTCAGTTTTTTAATATTTTACAATAAAATAAACCTTCACTTGGCAAACCAGTAACTCAGTTCAGTAGCACAAACTGAACATCCTTAAAGCTATAAATTAAGCACTGAGTATCACTGTTAGGTTTCCCTTACTTATTCATTGTAGAATAATTTGTTCTTATGCTGATTAGATCACCACACTAAAATGCCATGTGAATAGTTTATTTAACTTATCAGTAAATGCTGCATATATTCCAGAGCAATTTATCTTTATTTCCTCATAGTTTGTCACATGGAAATTAGCCCTGTGCTCTTGAGATACTGAAGGTATTTATCAATATGCCAGGGATTCTTGAATGACATTTTCCCTACACTAGACCTGCCATTTCAATTGTGCATTTTTCATTTTCGAGCTGTGGACGGCCAACTATATGCTATTTAAGGTCCATTAATGGATTAAAAATGCATGAAATCTTATATACTGGATATATTATTTGTATAAATAGCATATTTAAAGAAATTATTGTTACATTATGAGTTTTTGTATCTTGAAAAAGATTTCAAGGAAAACAGATATGGTTTCATGGCAATGAGTGACAGTATGCTATAGCTTTAGAGCATACTGAGTTTGTTTAAGAAAAAAGGAGTAAAAATAGACTGCTGGTGAGTATCGATGTGTCAGCTCACATGCCACTCTTGACATCAGACAGATCACACAACATGTCGCAAGATTTAGCTTCATGAAAAAAAGGATGATAATGATTAATTTACTGTAGACTGTCCAATCCCACCACATGGGCAATACTTAGCAGAAATTCTGAATTGGTTGCTGCATTTAATAGTTATTTTAAACTTAAAAGACACCAATACCGCTACCATTTTTTATCTGGCCTCCCAGGATCTTTGGTCTGCAAGCCTTATTTATTAGGAATAATACTTGTGTAGAAAACAGTTTGCAATTTGGCAGTTACTGTTTTATAATTTTGCATAGTAAGACATAAACCTCAGATATACTGAATAGTCTGCTCTAGAATTTGCAACTACAAAATGGTGTGTCAGACAAGATACATTCAGAAATAATTGCAATTAGCTCCCCCCCCAAAAATTGTTTGGATTTATATGGGTGGATTTTATATTGCCCAGATTTATTAGATTACCTATTGTTTTTTTTTAAAAAGCATGTACAGAATTAAGTACATTTTCTATCTTTCTCCAATTTCCTACCCACCATTTAACTTTAAACTTTGAAGTCATTTTCAAAGCAATATGAATTTGTCCTTTTTTAGGGTGCCTCTGAGCTTAGGGTGACCAAATTACTTGAACATTCACTGACATGTCTAATACATACATGTTGCATGGCATCACTGATTGCATTTTAATTAAACTACAATCAGTTCAGCCCTGCTGCCTGGATTTTCTAGAAATGTCCCTGAGTTTTCAAGCAACCTGGTAACCCTATCCTAGCTTGGGATCTAACATCAGGGGCCAATTACAACTGGAATTTCAGTGTGCAATGTGAAATTTCAAGAACAAGTTGTCATGTTATTACCCTTCAATATCAGCCTAACTGAAGTCTCAGGGTGAGCAATTGCACCTCCTGCAATTGTTGGTAACAAGTTGAGGTCAAAATTGTGGAGGGCTGTGTTTATAGGATGTTTGCATATGATTCTTGCTTCTCGCTTCAAGTCAAATCTTAAATATTAAATCAATTTTTTTTTTACATAAAGACATTTTAAAATGTGATATTTGATATTTTAAACGTTTTTAAAGTTTGTACCTGATGATGAAGCACCAATTGATAAAGTATTTATTGCCAGCAAAAGCCCTATTTTATATGAGAGGCTTTCATTATATAATGCTGCTGTAGAGAGCCATGAATGACATTGACCCCTGTGTATCTTCCTGTGTAAGAACTAAACCTATTGTATTTTGCACAGCTTATTTGTTATCTGATATGTACGTGTGCACCCTTTTTCCATATTTAGCTTGAATGGCTGCCTCCATGGCTACAAAGCTGTCTATTTATATAGACAATAGTAGTGTTTCTGAAGCAAACATGCCATTTTTACCAGTTTAGGGTAAGTACATTAGATTTCAATGAATACAAAAACACTTTAATGTTCTAGTTTTCTGTCCATTTAAATTTTATTTACAGTGTAACAGTGTGGATAAAATGCTAATTTCAATATTATTTTCATACTATTTTACATAATTTTATAAGTATGTGTTTTTTTTTTTTTTCAATTCTTTATTTTAGATTTTACGATTATGGGAAGGGGTACAGAAAGGAAAAAGGGGGTGGGGGAGGGAAACAATGCTCTTATACAATATGTCATTACTTAACAATATAAAATGTAGGGAACAGCTGTCAACAAGTCATTGTCAGGAAAAATATAATAATATAGAAGAGTACATAGACGGAAGTAGATGAATAATCATGCTAACTAAAATGGCAGAGATTGTATAGAGAGTTATAAAGAGTTTGTATAATTCAACCAAGGTGTCCAAATATTCCAATATTGTGAACTCTTGTTATGGATTAAAAATGTTATTTCTTCCAATTGTCTTACTTCGTTTGTATTATTTAACCATTCTATGAAGGTAGGGGCTTCCATGGATTTCCATTTCCTAGGTATTAATGCCTTTGCTGATTGTAATAAATGAAGGGTGAGTGGGTCTGAGACTGTAATATTTTTACCAGGGTAAATATTGAGTAGTATTGGAGCTGGTTCCTCAATGGTAAAATTAAAGTCTGTTATTTGGCTAATTGCACCTAGTACTTCAGACCAGTATTGCTTCAGTCCCGGGCATTTTAACCAGATATGAGTGTGGGTGCCTATGTGGCTATTACATCTCCAGCAAGTATCGGGGTTGTTAGGGTACATTCTCTTTAATTTTGCTGGTGTGTAATGCCACCTAGTGACTAACTTATATATGGCTTCGTTAGTTCTGGAAGCCCTGGAAGTTTTATGCATAGTGTTAAATAATCTGGCCCATGCTTTTTCAGGTATGTTGATATCCAGTTCCTTTTCCCAAGCCTGACAAAAGGGTCTGGGTGGTAAGGGTATGGCATTAATCAGTAGTCTGTATAATTTAGATAGAGGTTTGTCCAGTATTTTTGGTTCGACTAGGATTCGTTCCCAGAGAGTTAGGGGTCTATTCCAGTGTTTAGAGTTGTTGGTTTTAATAAAGTTGTGGAGTTGGCTATAATTCCATATATCTCTTGGGTGCATACCCCACCTTTTTTGGAAGTCAGCCAGAGGAAGTAATCTATTTTCTTTAAGAAGATCGCTTATTCTGGTCTGCCTATTTTCCCATACTGCCCATCTGTCGAAGGATCCTTTTTCCAGGCTTGGGGTAAAATTTGGGTTTGATATAAGTGGTTGAAGAACATAAGGGGAACTGGTTAACATATATGTTACCTTGTTTCTTTTCCATACATTCAGTGTTGCTTGTATAAGTGGATGCTGTTTTGTTTCTTTTGTAATAGCTTCGTTATCTACCCATATGGTGTTTTCTATGGGGATTGTTAGGAATTGCTGTTCTAAAGTACACCAGTCTTTACTTTGTTTATCAGATACCCAATTGAGAATTCGAATTAGGTGTATGGATATATAATATAGGTAGGCGTCGGGTAGTCCTCGGCCTCCTTTTTCTTTAGGCAAAATCAGTTGTCCGTATTTAAGTCTGGGATTTTTCCCGTTCCAAATAAATCTGGAAAACAGAGATTTTATTGAAGTAAAAAAGGATTGGGGTAGGTGGATTGGGAGAACCTGGTATAAGTATAGAAGTCTAGGCATAAGCATCATTTTTACCGCTTGTATCCTTCCGAACATAAGTATGTGTTTTATGCTACTTTAGGCAAAAGTACGTAGGAGGGGTGTTTTTTACTTTTTAAATATGTAGAGATGAACAACTTTTTATGATAAAAGAAGGGCTGTTAACATATTTGTTTACCTTTGGAGAAAAGGTAATTTCAAGGTGAATGGTAATGTTTTACAATCATAGCACTTTCTTGACAGAAATGTACAGTGTAAAGGGCTTTCAATGTGTAGGGACCCATAGGGTTAAGCTCCATATGGCTTTACCCCTACCTCTTCACAATCTTCACTGTTTTTGGGCAAGGCCCTTATACTCAGGTTTCAGTTATGTAACTGTATTCCTTATAGGTTTATACAGGTTGACCACTCCCTTTGTAGACTGATATAGTGTCTTGCAAGGAGGAGTGGCTTCCTCTTTTGGCTGCATGCTGTGTCCCAAGCAGAGCTCCATCTGTAGGCCCCAGAAGCCATTTGTACCCTAGGGGACCATTTACCCTAGTGAAAGTCGGGGGCAGGGCCCCGTGAACAAGGATAAGCAAGCACAGCAGAACATTTAATAGCACTCTCTAGGAGAGGTGAGCATAGTCAGCTTTAGCTAGAAAGGGCAGCCATTAGCCCCACCAAAGGAGACACTAAGGGGCTGATTTACTAATCCACGAATCCGAATCCTGAATGGGAAAAAATTGGATTGGAAACGAACATTTTGCGACTTTTTCGCGATTTTTTTCGTCGTTCTGACTTGCGCGAATTGTCGCGACTTTTCCGTATTGAGCGACGGCTACGAAAAAGTCGCGACAATTCGCGCAAGTCGTAATGGCTACGAAAAAGTCGCGACAATTTACGAAAAAGTCGCGACGGCGCTGAAAAAAACACAAAACACCGATCATTACTAAAAAAACGCTTTCAATCCGTTCGTGGATTAGTAAATCGGCCCCTAGGGGTTTAGCCTACCCCAGGCTCTGTATGCATTGCTGTAGGGACCACAGTTAAGATAAAGGATTCAGGCTAGTATTTACCCCTGAACCACCGTTGGCTGGAGGGATCTGTTCCAGTAAAGGGCATCCATCTTGGGACTCCCGGCTACTACCACTGCATATCTCCCTTGTGGGCTACACTGTCTCTGTATGTCACAACTGCTACTAACCACTGTGACATTTTATTACAACTGCTTGTGAGTATATGATTACCCTGCTTAACACCTATGGTGTACAATAATAAATCTGTATTATAGTTCACCATAAGAATCCTCTGGTGTCCATTTATACTATCTGCACCACACAACCTCAGTTCAACTACACCCTCAGCTCCATAGTAAATATCCCACTTAGCTGAGGCCCATACCTAAGTATTAAGCGTTGCATGTAACACATGCTCTACACTACGTTACTATGTAATATAGAAACCTTCTGAAATTCTCCAGCTTAGGTTATATAGTAGCAAATCCCCTTCTCATTTGTGTTATGAAATACCATCATATACCCAAAGCACTGTCAACTAGTGCTACAGGGCTTTCCTCTAGAGCAGGGCTGTCAAACTCAATCACATAAGGGGGCCGATATCTAAAACACAGGCTAAGTCGCGGGCCAAATTTTTTATTAATATACTTAGTAAGATACTAAGGGGTATATTTATCACAATGTGTAAAAAGTGGACTAAGATGTTGCTCATAGCAGCCAATAGATGCTTTACTACTGTTAAAATCTGATTACTGATTGGATGCCTTGGGCAACATTACTGGTAATGCTTCACTCCATTTTTTACACAGCATGATAAATATACCCCTTAGTCTTAGTTACTATGTAAAGAAAATGGAAATTCATCAGGTTGGATGGTCAGACACACTCACCAATGGCCACATAAAACAGCCAAGTGGGCCGGATTTAGCCCCCGGGCCTTGTGTTTGACATATATGCTCTAGAGCATCAGTGGCAAATATGCCAGATGGGCCAAGATGCCCTGTCTAAGTACCTGATAAAATAGCTCACAAAAATCCATGCTGTGACTGAATAATGATGATATTCTTCTCTATTATATTCTTCTCTATGCTTAGGATATTCAGTTTTAACATTAAAGAAATAGAATCTCAAAGTGTGAATTTTCACAAGGTCATCTTGCTCCCTTTTTTTCTATTCAGCTTGAAAAGATTTGGACTTAATTAGTTTTAAAAACCTTGCAATGTTTGTCATACGAGTTTAAGTACAATGGGAAATCATATGAGTGCAGAAGAACTTGTGAGATTTTGGGAAAAAAATAATGATTTTTATTCAGTCAATTCTTGGTGACAAACTACATTGTAAAGGTATTTTTTTCTGGTTTACTGGTTTTGCCCAGTAATATAACATGATACACACATATTTTGTGCTGTCTATAATCATAAAAGTACTGTACATTTTTATATTATACATATTGCAGATATATGGATTCAGTTTAATTTAATCACTTTACTGCTAATGCCAATTATAGTAGTGTTTTGTAAAACAGGCAGTCTTATAGCTTTATGCTGATTTCTCAGGTCTTCTTGTCATATCAGAGGAACCAAATTTGAGAATCAGCATGTGGCAGCCCTGGTGGGCCCTGCACCCCCCAGTCCAACCCTGTCTGTCTATCATCTATCTATCTATCTATCTATCTATCTATCTATCTATCTATCTGTCTATCTAGCATTAGACCTATGTTACATAAAATGGTGAGTTAACTGCTGACATTGTACCAAGAAACGTTATAAGTTTTCAAAGTGGGGTGGTTTTTTGGTGGCACAGCCCCTGTCACTTAAACACACCCGGTTTTGCAATGTCTGGTATCAGCAGTAGTTGCCACACAGAGACATGGTGCAGGCTTTGCTTGTAACATTAATGAAAACAACACATTTGATAACATTTCAGTGATATGGTACCACATTGGTGCAGATGAAGTTAAAAGAGAAGCTGTGTGGAGATTAGGAAAAGTATTCAATCCACGCCAGGATGAGAGTTAGGCCTGAACGGGCAACCTCTAAGGTGGGTACCCGCGGTGATGGTGGAGATGTTCAGTTAATTTTCCCAGGGCTTGGTCCCTTGTGGATTGTTTCCGTTTAAGAGCTATGGTGTGAATATTACAATGCTAGGCATGCTCACTAAGCTAGGGGCAAGCAGCTAGTGAGCATTGCTGGCACTTGGAAGGGCAGACTGGCACAGGGCTTACCAAGGGCTACTAATTGTTAGCAATTGTTGTCAATTATTAACAACCGTTACAAAGTTTTGTACTATGTTATCAATGACACTAACAAACAATGTTTATGAATGGTTTTCTATGTAAACAAAAAAGGTTTTCTACATGACTGTTGTACAAATAAAGCTGTGGCCATAGCATCCAACCAAGGTGATGTCACGCGTGGTTATTTAGTACAGATGGAGGGAGCAGTGAACAATGGGCAATGCCCACAGTCATGAGTTCTGCTGCACAGTGTTGGTGCAGTTTGTATATATGCACTTGCCTCTATATTCTTCTTGTCTTTCTTCTGTTCCTGCAGCCTCTATCTCTTTTTGTCTTTCTTCTGTTCCTGCAGCCTCTCTCTCTTCTTGTCTTTCTTCTGTTCCTGCAGCTTCTCTCTCTTCTAGTCTTTCTTCTGTTCCTGCAGCCTCTCTCTCTGCTAGTCTTTCTTCTGTTCCTGCAGCCTCTCTCTCTTCTTGTCTTTCTTTTGCTCCTGCAGCCTCTCTCTCTGATTATCTTTCTTCTGCTCCTGAAGCCTCTCTCTCTCTTTGCATGTCTTTCTACTACTCCTGCAGACTGTCTCTCTGCTGGTCTTTCTGCAGCTGCAGCCTCTCTCTCTGCTTGTCTTTTTGCTGCTCCTGCAGCCTCGCTCTCTCTGCATGTCTTTCTTCTGCTGCTTGTCTTTCTTTCTGCTTGTCATTCTGCTGCTCCTGCAGCCGGTCTCTCTCCTTGTCTTTCTGCTGCTCCTGCAGCCTCTCTCTCTGCTTGTCTTTCTGCTGCTCCTGCAGCCTCTCTCTCTGCTCGTCTTACTGCTGCTGCAGCCTGTCTCTCTGCTGGTCTTTCTGCTTCTGCAGCCTCTCTCTCTGCTGGTCATTCAGCTGCTCCTGCTGCCTGTCTCTCTGCTTTTCTTTCTGCAGCCTAAGCCTCTCTCTCTGCTTGTCTTTGTGCTGCTGCTTGTCATTCTCTCTTCTTGTCTTTCTGCTGCTCCTACAGCCTTTCTCTCTGCTTGTCTTTCTGCTGCTCCTGCAGCCTCTCTCTCTGCTTGTCTTTCTGCTGCTCCTGCAGCCTGTCTCTTGCTTGTCTTTCTGCTGCTGTAGCCTGTCTCTCTGCATGTCTTTCTGCTGCTGCTGAAGCCTCTCTCTCTTCTTGTCTTTCTGCTGCTCCTTCAGCCTCTCTCTCTGCTATTCTTTCTGCTGCGACTGCAGCGTGTCTCTCTGCTTGTCTTTCTGCTGCTAAAGCCCCTCTCTCTGCGTGTCTTTCGGCTGATCCTGCAGCCTGTCTCTCTGCTTCTCCTGCAGCCTCTCTCTCTGTTTGTCTTTCTGCTGCTCCTGCAGCCTGTCTCTCTGCATGTCTTTCTGCTGCTCCTGCAGCCTCTCTCTCTGCTTGTCTTTCTGCTGCTCCTGCAGCCTGTCTCTCTGCTTGTCTTTCTGCTGCTCCTGCAGCCTGTCTCTCTGCTTGTCTTTCTGCTGCTGCTGCAGGCTCTCTCTCTGCTTGTCTTTCTGCTGCTCCAGCAGCCTGTCTCTCTGCTTGTCTTTCTGCTGCTCCTTCAGCCTGTTTCTCTGCTTGTATTTCTGCTGCAGCAACCTCTCTCTGTGCTTGACTTTCTGCTGCTGCAGCTGCAGCCTCTCTCTGTGCTTGTCTTTCTGCTGATCCTGCAGCTTGTATCTCTACTTGTCTTTCTGCTGCCTCAGCCTCTCTCTCTGCTTTTCTTTCTGCTGCGACTGCAGCGTGTCTCTCTGCTTGTCTTTCTGCTGCTAAAGCCCCTCTCTCTGCGTGTCTTTCGGCTGATCCTGCAGCCTGTCTCTCTGCTTCTCCTGCAGCCTCTCTCTCTGTTTGTCTTTCTGCTGCTCCTGCAGCCTGTCTCTCTGCATGTCTTTCTGCTGCTCCTGCAGCCTCTCTCTCTGCTTGTCTTTCTGCTGCTCCTGCAGCCTGTCTCTCTGCTTGTCTTTCTGCTGCTCCTGCAGCCTGTCTCTCTGCTTGTCTTTCTGCTGCTGCTGCAGGCTCTCTCTCTACTTGTCTTTCTGCTGCTCCAGCAGCCTGTCTCTCTGCTTGTCTTTCTGCTGCTCCTGCAGCCTGTTTCTCTGCTTGTATTTCTGCTGCAGCAACCTCTCTCTGTGCTTGACTTTCTGCTGCTGCTGCAGCCTCTCTCTGTGCTTGTCTTTCTGCTGCTCCTGCAGCTTGTATCTCTACTTGTCTATCTGCTGCCTCAGCCTCTCTCTCCGCTTGTCTTTCTGCTGCTCCTGCATCCTCTCTCTCTTCTTGTCTTCCTGCTGCTCCTGCATCCGTTCTCTCTGCTTGTCTTTCTGCTGCTCCTGCAGCCTCTCTCTCTGCTTGTCTTTCTGCTGCTCCTGCAGCTTGTCTCTCTTCTTGTCTTTCTGTTGCTCCTGCAGCCTTTCTCTCTGCTTGTCTTTCTTCTGCTCCTGCAGCCTCTCTCTCTCTGCTTGTCTTTCTGCTGCTCCCGCAGCCTGTCTCTCTGCTTCTCTTTCTGCTGCTCCTGCAGCCTCTCTCTCTGCTTGTCTTTCTGCTGCTCCTGCAGCCTCTCTCTCTGCTTGTCTTTCTGCTGCTCCTGCAGCCTGTCTCTCTGCTTGTCTTTCTGCTGCTGCTGCAGGCTCTCTCTCTGCTTGTCTTTCTGCTGCTCCTGCAGCCTGTCTCTCTGCTTGTCTTTTTGCTGCTCCTGCAGCCTTTCTCTCTGCTTGTCATTCTGCTGCTGCAGCCTTTCTCTTTGCTTGTCTCTCTGCTGCTCCTGCAGCCTGACTCTCTGCTTGTCTTTCTGCTGCTGCTGCAGCCTCTCTCTCTGCTTGTCTTTCTGCTGCTCTTTCAGCCTGTCCCTCTACTTGTCTTCTTGCTGCTGCAGCCTCTCTCTCTGCTTGTCTTTCTGCTGCTCCTGTAGCCTCTCTCTCTGCTTCTCTTTCTGCTGCTCCTGCAGCTTGTCTCTCTGCTTGTCTGGCTGCTGCCTCAGCCTCTCTCTGTGCTTGTCTTTCTGCTGCTCCTGCAGCCTTTCTCTCTGCTTGTCTTTCTGCTGCTGCTGCAGCCTCTCTCTCTGCTTGTCTCTCTGCTGCTCCTGCAGCCTTTCTCTCTGTTGTCTTTCTGCTACTCCTGCAGCCTCTCTCTCTGCTTGTCTTTCTGCTGCTCCTGCAGCCTGTCTCTCTGCTTGTCTTTTTGCTGCTCCTACAGCCTGTTTCTCTGCTTGTCTTTCTGCTTCTGCAGCCTCTCTCTGTGCTTGACTTTCTGCTGCTCCTGCAGCCTCTCTCTCTGCTTGTCTTTCTGCTGCTCCTGCAGCTTGTATCTCTGCTTGTCTTTCTGCTGCTCCTGCATCCTCTCTCTCTTCTTGTCTTTCTGCTGCTCCTGCATCCGGACTCTCTGCTTGTCTTTCTGCTTCTCCTGCAGCCTCTCTCTCTGCTTGTCTTTCTGCTGCTCCTGCAGCCTGTCTCTCTTCTTGTCTTTCTGTTGCTCCTGCAGCCTTTCTCTCTGCTTGTCTTTCTTCTGCTCCTGCAGCCTCTCTCTCTCTGCTTTTCTTTCTGCTGCTCCTGCAGCCTTTCTCTCTTCTTGTCTTTTTTGCTCTTTAAGCCTGTCTTTCTTCTTGTCTTTCTGCTGCTCCTGCTTCCTGTCTCTCTGCTTTTCTTTCTGCAACCTAAGCATCTCTCTCAGCTTGTCTCTCTTCTGCTGCTTGTTATTCTCTTTGCTTGTCTTTCTGTTGCTCCTGCAGCTTGTCTCTCTGCTTGTCTGGCTGCTGCCTCAGCCTCTCTCTGTGCTTGTCTTTCTGCTGCTTCTGCAGCCTTTCTCTCTGCTTGTCTTTCTGCTGCTGCTGCAGCCTGTCTCTCTGCTTGTCTCTCTGCTGCTCCTGCAGCCTTTCTCTCTGTTGTCTTTCTGCTACTCCTGCAGCCTCTCTCTCTGCTTGTCTTTCTGCTGCTCCTGCAGCCTGTCTCTCTGCTTGTCTTTTTGTTGCTCCTGCAGCCTGTTTCTCTGCTTGTCTTTCTGCTTCTGCAGCCTCTCTCTGTTCTTGACTTTCTGTTGCTCCTGCAGCCTCTCTCTCTGCTTGTCTTTCTGCTGCTCCTGCAGCTTGTATCTCTGCTTGTCTTTCTGCTGCTCCTGCATCCTCTCTCTCTTCTTGTCTTTCTGCTGCTCCTGCATCCGGTCTCTCTGCTTGTCTTTCTGCTTCTCCTGCAGCCTCTCTCTCTGCTTGTCTTTCTGCTGCTCCTGCAGCCTGTCTCTCTTCTTGTCTTTCTGTTGCTCCTGCAGCCTTTCTCTCTGCTTGTCTTTCTTCTGCTCCTGCAGCCTCTCTCTCTCTGCTTTTCTTTCTTCTGCTCCTGCAGCCTTTCTCTCTTCTTGTCTTTTTTGCTCTTTCAGCCTGTCTCTCTTCTTGTCTTTCTGCTGCTCCTGCTTCCTGTCTCTCTGCTTTTCTTTCTGCAACATAAGCATCTCTCTCAGCTTGTCTCTCTTCTGCTGCTTGTTATTCTCTTTGCTTGTCTTTCTGCTGCTCCTTCAGCCTGGCTCTCTGCTTGTCTTTCTCCTGTTCCTGCAGCCTGTCTCTCTGCTTGTCTTTCTGCTGCTTCTGCAGCCTCTCTCTGCTTGTCTTTCTGCTGCTCCTGCAGCATGTCTCTCTGCTTTTCTTTCTGCTGCTCCTGCAGCCTCTCTCTCTGCTTGTCTTTCTGCTGCTGCAGCCTTTCTCTTTGCTGCTGCAGTCTTTCTCTCTGCTTATCTTTCTGCTGCTGCAGCCTCTCTCTCTCTCTGCTGGTCTTTTTGCTGCTGGAGACTCTCTCTGTGCTTGACTTTCTGCTGCTCCTGCTTCCTGTCTCTCTGCTTTTCTTTCTGCAACCTAAGCCTCTCTCTCTACTTTTCTCTCTTCTGCTGCTTGTTATTCTCTCTGCTTGTCTTTCTGCTGCTCCTGCAGCCTCTCTCTCTCTCTGCTGGTCTTTCTGCTGCTCCTGCTTCCTGTCTTTCTGCTTTTCTTTCTGCAACATAAGCATCTCTCTCAGCTTGTCTCTCTTCTGCTGCTTGTTATTCTCTTTGATTGTCTTTCTGCTGCTCCTTCAGCCTGGCTCTCTGCTTGTCTTTCTCCTGTTCCTGCAGCCTGTCTCTCTGCTTGTCTTTCTGCTGCTTCTGCAGCCTCTCTCTGCTTGTCTTTCTGCTGCTCCTGCAGCATGTCTTTCTGCTTTTCTTTCTGCTGCTCCTGCAGCCTCTCTCTCTGCTTGTCTTTCTGCTGCTGCAGCCTTTCTCTTTGCTGCTGCAGTCTGTCTCACTGCTTATCTTTCTGCTGCTGCAGCCTCTCTCTCTCTCTGCTGGTCTTTTTGCTGCTGGAGACTCTCTCTGTGCTTGACTTTCTGCTGCTCCTGCTTCCTGTCTCTCTGCATTTCTTTCTGCAACCTAAGCCTCTCTCTCTACTTTTCTCTCTTCTGCTGCTTGTTATTCTCTCTGCTTTTCTTTCTGCAGCTTAAGCCTCTCTCTCTGCTTGTCTTTGTGCTGCTGCTTGTCATTCTCTCTTCTTTTATTTCTGCTGCTCCTACAGCCTTTCTCTCTGCTTGTCTTTCTGCTGCTCCTGCAGCCTCTCTCTGCTTGTCTTTCTGCTGCTGCTGCAGCCTCTCTCTCTTTTTGTCTTTCTGCTGCTTCTTCAGCCTCTCTCTCTGCTTTTCTTTCTGCTGCGACTGCAGCGTGTCTCTCTGCTTCTCTTTCTGCTGCTGCAGCCTCTCTCTCTGCTTGTCTTTCTGCTGCTCATGCATCCTGTCTCTCTGCTTCTCCTGCAGCCTATCTCTCTACTTGTCTTTCTGCTGCTCCTGCAGCCTGTCTCTCTGCTTGTCTTTCTGCTGCTCCTGCAGCCTGTCTCTCTGCTTCTCCTGCAGCCTCTCTCTCTGCTTGTCTTTGTGCTGCTCCTGCAGCCTCTCTCTCTCTGCTTGTCTTTCTGCTGCTCTTTATGCCTGTCTCTCTGCTTTTCTTCTTGCTGCTGCAGCCTCTCTCTGTGCTTGTCTTTCTGCTGCTCCTGCAGCCTCTCTCTCTGCTTGTCTTTCTGCTGCTCCTGCAGTTTGTCTCTCTTCTTGTCTGGCTGCTGCTGCCTCAGCCTCTCTCTGTGCTTGTCTTTCTGCTGCTCCTGCAGCCTTTCTCTCTGCTTTTCTTTCTACTGCTCCTGCAGCCTGTTTCTCTGCTTGTCTTTCTGCTTCTGCAGCCTCTCTCTGTGCTTGACTTTCTGCTGCTCCTGCAGCCTCTCTCTCTGCTTCTTCTGCTGCCTCTCCCTGCTTGTCTTTTTGCTGATGCTTCTGCAGCCTCTCTCTCTGCTTGTCTTTCTGCTGCTCCTGCAGCCTGTCACTCTGCTTGTCTTTCTGCTGCTCCTGCAGCTTCTTTCTCTGCTTGTCTTTCTGCTGCTCCTGCAGCCTATCTCTCTGCTGGTCTTTCTGCTGCTCCATCAGCCTCTCTCTCTCTGCTTGTCTTTCTGCTGCTCCTGCAGTCTGTCTCTCTGCTTGTTTTTCTGCTGCTCCTGCAGGTTGTCTCTCTGCTTTTCCTTCTGTTGCTCCTGCAGCCTCTCTCTCTGCTTGTCTTTCTTCTTCTCCCGCAGCCTCTCTCTCTGCTTGTCTTTCTTCTTCTCCCGCAGCCTGTCTCTCTGCTTGGCTTTCTGCTGCTGCAGCCTCTCTCTCTTCTAATCTTTCTGCTGCTGCTGCAGCATCTCTCTCTGCTTGTCTTTCTGCTGCTCCTGCAGCCTCTCGCTCTCTGCTTTTCTTTCTGCTGCTCCTGCAGCCTGTGTCTCTGCTTGACTTTCTGCTGTTCCTCCAGCCTGTCACTCTGCTTGTCTTTCTGCTGCTCCTGCAGCCTCTCTCTCTCTCTGCTTGTCTTTTTTCTGCTCCTGCCTCTCTCTCTGCTGGTCTTTCTGCTGCTCCTGCAGCCTCTCTCTCTGCTTGTCTTTCTGCTACTCCTGCAGCCTCTCTCTCTGCTGGTCTTTCTACTGCTCCTGCAGCCTCTCTCTCTGCTTGTCTTTCTGCTGCTCCTGCAGCCTGTCTCTATGCTTGTCTTTCTGCTGCTCCTGCAGTCTGTCTCTCTGCTTGTTTTTCTGCTGCTCCTGCAGGTTGTCTCTCTGCTTTTCCTTCTGTTGCTCCTGCAGCCTCTCTCTCTGCTTGTCTTTCTTCTCTCCTGCAGCCTGTCTCTCTGCTTGGCTTTCTGCTGCTGCAGCCTCTCTCTCTGCTAATCTTTCTGCTGCTGCTGCTGCTGCAGCATCTCTCTCTGCTTGTCTTTTCTGCTGCTCCTGAAGCCTTTCTCCCTGCTTGTCTTTTTGCTGATGCTTCTGCAGCCTCTCTCTCTGCTTGTCTTTCTGCTGCTCCTGCAGCCTGTCACTCTGCTTGTCTTTCTGCTGCTCCTGCAGCTTCTTTCTCTGCTTGTCTTTCTGCTGCTCCTGCAGCCTCTCTCTCTGCTGTCTTTCTGCTGCTCCATCAGCCTCTCTCTCTCTGCTTGTCTTTCTGCTGCTCCTGCAGCTGTTTCTCTGCTTGTCTTTCTGCTGCTCCTGCAGTCTTTCTCTCTGCTGGTCTTTCTGCTGCTCCTGTAGCCTCTCGCTCTCTGCTTTTCTTTCTGCTGCTCCTGCAGCCTGTCTCTCTGCTTTTCTTTCTTCTGCTCCTGCAGCCTGTCTCTCTGCTTGTCTTTCTGCTGCTCCTGCAGCCTTTCTCTCTGCTTGTCTTTATTCTGCTCCTGCAGCCTATCTCTCTTTTGGTCTTTCTACTGCTCCTTCAGCCTCACTCTCTTTTTGTCTTTCTGCTGCTCCTGCAGCCTGTCTCTATGCTTGTCTTTCTGCTGCTCCTGCAGTCTTTCTCTCTGCTTGTCTTTTTGCTGCTCCTGCAGGCTGTCTCTCTGCTTTTCCTTCTG
Source organism: Xenopus tropicalis (assembly GCF_000004195.4). Taxonomy (NCBI): domain Eukaryota; kingdom Metazoa; phylum Chordata; class Amphibia; order Anura; family Pipidae; genus Xenopus; species Xenopus tropicalis. The sequence goes on along the minus strand of NC_030678.2, from coordinate 61,547,656 downwards.
TGCTCCTGCAGTTTCTCTCTCTGCTTGGCTTTCTGCTCCTGCAGCCTCTCTCTCTGCTAATCTTTCTGCTGCTGCTGCTGCAGCATCTCTCTCTGCTTGTCTTTCTGCTGCTCATGAAGCCTTTCTCCTTGCTTGTCTTTCTGCTGATGCTTCTGCAGTCTCTCTCTCTGCTTGTTTTTCTTTTGCTCCGGCAGCCTCTCTCTCTCTGCTTGTCCTTCTGCTGCTCCTGCAGCTTGTCTCTCTGCTTGTCTTTCTGCTGCTGCAGCCATTCTTTGTGCTTGTCTTTCTTCTGCTCCTGCAGCTTGTCTCTCTGCTTGTCTTTCTGCTGCTGCTTGTCTTTCTCTCGGCTTGTCTTTCTGCTGCTCCGTCAGCCTTTCTCTCTCTGCTTGCCTTTCTGCTGCTCCTGCAGCCTCTCCCTCTCTGCTTGTCTTTCTGCTGCTCATGCAGCCTGTTCCTCTGCTTGTCTTTCTGCTGCTCCTGCAGCCACTCTCTCTGCTTGTCTTTCTGCTGCTACTTCAGCCTCTCTCTCTGCTTGTCTTTCTGCTGTTCCTGCAGTCTGTGTCTCTGCTTGTGTTTCTGCTGCTCCTGCAGCCTATTTCTCTGCTTGTCTTTCTGCTGCTCCTGCAGTCTGTCTTTCTGCTTGTCTTTCTGCTGCTCCTGCAGCCTCTCGCTCTCTGCTTTTCTTTCTGCTGCTCCTGCAGCCTGTGTCTCTGCTTGTCTTTCTGCTGCTCCTGCAGCCTGTCTCTCTGCTTGTCTTTCTTCTGCTCCTGCAGCCTATCTCTCTGCTTGTCTTTCTGCTGCTCCTGCAGCCTCTCTCTCTCTGCTTGTCTTTCTGCTGCTCCTGCAGCCTGTTTCTCTGCTTGTCTTTCTGCTGCTCCTGCAGTCTGTCTCTCTGCTTGTCTTTCTGCTGCTCCTGCAGCCTCTCGCTCTCTGCTTTTCTTTCTGCTGCTCCTGTAGCCTTTGTCTCTGCTTGTCTTTCTGCTGCTCCTGCAGCCTCTCTCTCTCTGCTTGTCTTTCTGCTGCTCCTGCAGCCTGTCACTCTGCTTGTCTTTCTGCTGCTCCTGCAGCCTCTCTCTCTCTGCTTGTCTTTCTTCTGCTCCTGCCTCTCTCTCTGCTGGTCTTTCTACTGCTCCTGCAGCCTCTCTCTCTGCTTGTCTTTCTGCTGCTCCTGCAGCCTCTCTCTCTGCTGGTCTTTCTACTGCTCCTGCAGCCTCTCTCTCTGCTTGTCTTTCTGCTGCTCCTGCAGCCTGTCTCTATGCTTGTCTTTCTGCTGCTCCTGCAGTCTGTCTCTCTGCTTGTTTTTCTGCTGCTCCTGCAGGTTGTCTCTCTGCCTTTCCTTCTGTTGCTCCTGCAGCCTCTCTCTCTGCTTGTCTTTCTTCTTCTCCTGCAACCTGTCTCTCTGCTTGGCTTTCTGCTGCTGCAGCCTCTCTCTTTGCTAATCTTTCTGCTGCTGCTGCTGCTGCAGCATCTCTCTCTGCTTGTCTTTCTGCTGCTCCTGAAGCCTTTCTCCCTGCTTGTCTTTTTGCTGATGCTTCTGCAGCCTCTCTCTCTGCTTGTCTTTCTGCTGCTCCTGCAGCCTGTCACTCTGCTTGTCTTTCTGCTGCTCCTGCAGCTTCTTTCTCTGCTTGTCTTTCTGCTGCTCCTGCAGCCTATCTCTCTGCTGGTCTTTCTGCTGCTCCATCAGCCTCTCTCTCTCTGCTTGTCTTTCTGCTGCTAATGCAGCCTGTTTCTATGCTTGTCTTTCTGCTGCTCCTGCAGTCTGTCTCTCTGCTTGTTTTTCTGCTGCTCCTGCAGGTTGTCTCTCTGCTTTTCCTTCTGTTGCTCCTGCAGCCTCTCTCTCTGCTTGTCTTTCTTCTTCTCCCGCAGCCTGTCTCTCTGCTTGGCTTTCTGCTGCTGCAGCCTCTCTCTCTTCTAATCTTTCTGCTGCTGCTGCAGCATCTCTCTCTGCTTGTCTTTCTGCTGCTCCTGCAGCCTCTCGCTCTCTGCTTTTCTTTCTGCTGCTCCTGCAGCCTGTGTCTCTGCTTGACTTTCTGCTGTTCCTCCAGCCTGTCACTCTGCTTGTCTTTCTGCTGCTCCTGCAGCCTCTCTCTCTCTCTGCTTGTCTTTTTTCTGCTCCTGCCTCTCTCTCTGCTGGTCTTTCTGCTGCTCCTGCAGCCTCTCTCTCTGCTTGTCTTTCTGCTACTCCTGCAGCCTCTCTCTCTGCTGGTCTTTCTACTGCTCCTGCAGCCTCTCTCTCTGCTTGTCTTTCTGCTGCTCCTGCAGCCTGTCTCTATGCTTGTCTTTCTGCTGCTCCTGCAGTCTGTCTCTCTGCTTGTTTTTCTGCTGCTCCTGCAGGTTGTCTCTCTGCTTTTCCTTCTGTTGCTCCTGCAGCCTCTCTCTCTGCTTGTCTTTCTTCTTCTCCTGCAGCCTGTCTCTCTGCTTGGCTTTCTGCTGCTGCAGCCTCTCTCTCTGCTAATCTTTCTGCTGCTGCTGCTGCTGCAGCATCTCTCTCTGCTTGTCTTTCTGCTGCTCCTGAAGCCTTTCTCCCTGCTTGTCTTTTTGCTGATGCTTCTGCAGCCTCTCTCTCTGCTTGTCTTTCTGCTGCTCCTGCAGCCTGTCACTCTGCTTGTCTTTCTGCTGCTCCTGCAGCTTCTTTCTCTGCTTGTCTTTCTGCTGCTCCTGCAGCCTCTCTCTCTGCTGGTCTTTCTGCTGCTCCATCAGCCTCTCTCTCTCTGCTTGTCTTTCTGCTGCTCCTGCAGCCTGTTTCTCTGCTTGTCTTTCTGCTGCTCCTGCAGTCTTTCTCTCTGCTGGTCTTTCTGCTGCTCCTGTAGCCTCTCGCTCTCTGCTTTTCTTTCTGCTGCTCCTGCAGCCTGTCTCTCTGCTTTTCTTTCTTCTGCTCCTGCAGCCTGTCTCTCTGCTTGTCTTTCTGCTGCTCCTGCAGCCTCTCTCTCTCTGCTTGTCTTTATTCTGCTCCTGCAGCCTATCTCTCTTTTGGTCTTTCTACTGCTCCTTCAGCCTCACTCTCTTTTTGTCTTTCTGCTGCTCCTGCAGCCTGTCTCTATGCTTGTCTTTCTGCTGCTCCTGCAGTCTTTCTCTCTGCTTGTCTTTCTGCTGCTCCTGCAGGCTGTCTCTCTGCTTTTCCTTCTGTTTCTCCTGCAGTTTCTCTCTCTGCTTGGCTTTCTGCTCCTGCAGCCTCTCTCTCTGCTAATCTTTCTGCTGCTGCTGCTGCAGCATCTCTCTCTGCTTGTCTTTCTGCTGCTCATGAAGCCTTTCTCCTTGCTTGTCTTTCTGCTGATGCTTCTGCAGTCTCTCTCTCTGCTTGTTTTTCTTTTGCTCCGGCAGCCTCTCTCTCTCTGCTTGTCCTTCTGCTGCTCCTGCAGCTTGTCTCTCTGCTTGTCTTTCTGCTGCTGCAGCCATTCTTTGTGCTTGTCTTTCTTCTGCTCCTGCAGCTTGTCTCTCTGCTTGTCTTTCTGCTGCTGCTTGTCTTTCTCTCGGCTTGTCTTTCTGCTGCTCCGTCAGCCTTTCTCTCTCTGCTTGCCTTTCTGCTGCTCCTGCAGCCTCTCCCTCTCTGCTTGTCTTTCTGCTGCTCATGCAGCCTGTTCCTCTGCTTGTCTTTCTGCTGCTCCTGCAGCCACTCTCTCTGCTTGTCTTTCTGCTGCTACTTCAGCCTCTCTCTCTGCTTGTCTTTCTGCTGTTCCTGCAGTCTGTGTCTCTGCTTGTGTTTCTGCTGCTCCTGCAGCCTATTTCTCTGCTTGTCTTTCTGCTGCTCCTGCAGTCTGTCTTTCTGCTTGTCTTTCTGCTGCTCCTGCAGCCTCTCGCTCTCTGCTTTTCTTTCTGCTGCTCCTGCAGCCTGTGTCTCTGCTTGTCTTTCTGCTGCTCCTGCAGCCTGTCTCTCTGCTTGTCTTTCTTCTGCTTCTGCAGCCTATCTCTCTGCTTGTCTTTCTGCTGCTCCTGCAGCCTCTCTCTCTCTGCTTGTCTTTCTGCTGCTCCTGCAGCCTGTTTCTCTGCTTGTCTTTCTGCTGCTCCTGCAGTCTGTCTCTCTGCTTGTCTTTCTGCTGCTCCTGCAGCCTCTCGCTCTCTGCTTGTCTTTCTGTTGCTCCTGCAGCCTCTCGCTCTCTGCTTGTCTTTCTGCTGCTCCTGCAGCCTCTCTCTCTCTGCTTGTCTTTCTTCTGCTCCTGCAGCCTGTCTCTCTGCTGGTCTCTCTGCTGCTCCTGCAGCCTCTCTCTCTCTGCTTGTCTTTCTGCTGCTCCTGCAGCCTGTTTCTCTGCTTGTCTTTCTGCTGCTCCTGCAGCTTCTCTCTCTGCTTGTCTTTCTGCTGCTCCTGCAGCCTATCTCTCTGCTGGTCTTTCTGCTGCTCCATCAGCCTCTCTCTCTCTGCTTGTCTTTCTGCTGCTCCTGCAGCCTGTTTCTCTGCTTGTCTCTCTGCTGCTCCTGCAGTCTGTCTCTCTGCTTGTCTTTCTTCTGCTCCTGCAGCCTCTCTCTCTTTTGGTCTTTCTACTGCACCTGCAGCCTCACTCTCTTTTTGTCTTTCTGCTGCTCCTGCAGCCTGTCTCTCTCTGCTTGTCTTTCTGCTGCTCCTGCAGCCTGTTTCTCTGCTTGTCTTTCTGCTGCTCCTGCAGTCTGTCTCTCTGCTTGTCTTTCTGCTGCTCCTGCAGCCTCTCGCTCTCTGCTTGTCTTTCTGTTGCTCCTGCAGCCTCTCGCTCTCTGCTTGTCTTTCTGCTGCTCCTGCAGCCTCTCTCTCTCTGCTTGTCTTTCTTCTGCTCCTGCAGCCTGTCTCTCTGCTGGTCTCTCTGCTGCTCCTGCAGCCTCTCGCTCTCTGCTTTTCTTTCTGCTGCTCCTACAGCCTGTGTCTCTGCTTGTCTTTCTGCTGCTCCTGCAGCCTCTCTCTCTCTGCTTGTCTTTCTTCTGCTCCTGCAGCCTGTCACTCTGCTTTTCTTTCTGCTGCTCCTGCAGCCTGTCTCTCTGCTTTTCTTTCTTTTGCTCCTGCAGCCTTTCTCTCTGCTTGTCTTTCTGCTGCTCCTGCAGCCTCTCTCTCTCTGCTTGTCTTTTTTCTGCTCCTGCAGCCTCTCTCTCTTTTGGTCTTTCTACTGCACCTGCAGCCTCACTCTCTTTTTGTCTTTCTGCTGCTCCTGCAGCCTGTCTCTATGCTTGTCTTTCTGCTGCTCCTGCAGTCTTTCTCTCTGCTTGTCTTTCTGCTGCTCCTGCAGTCTTTCTCTCTGCTTGTCTTTCTGCTGTTCCTGCAGTCTGTGTCTCTGATTGTGTTTCTGCTGCTCCTGCAGCCTGTTTCTCTGCTTGTCTTTCTGCTGCTCCTGCAGTCTGTCTTTCTGCTTGTCTTTCTGCTGCTCCTGCAGCCTGTCTCTCTGCTTTTCTTTCTGCTGCTCCTGCAGCCTCTGTCTCTGCTTGTCTTTCTACTGCTCCTGCAGCCTGTCTCTCTGCTTGTCTTTCTTCTGCTTCTGCAGCCTATCTCTCTACTTGTCTTTCTGCTGCTCCTGCAGCCTCTCTCTCTCTGCTTGTCTTTCTGCTGCTCCTGCAGCCTGTTTCTCTGCTTGTCCTTCTGCTGCTCCTGCAGTCTGTCTCTCTGCTTGTCTTTCTGTTGCTCCTGCAGCCTCTCGCTCTCTGCTTTTCTTTCTGCTGCTCCTGCAGCCTTTGTCTCTGCTTGTCTTTCTGCTGCTCCTGCAGCCTCTCTCTCTCTGCTTGTCTTTCTGCTGCTCCTGCAGCCTCTCTCTCTCTGCTTGTCTTTCTTCTGCTCCTGCAGCCTGTCTCTCTGCTGGTCTCTCTGCTGCTCCTGCAGCCTCTCTCTCTCTGCTTGTCTTTCTGCTGCTCCTGCAGCCTGTTTCTCTGCTTGTCTTTCTGCTGCTCCTGCAGCTTCTCTCTCTGCTTGTCTTTCTGCTGCTCCTGCAGCCTATCTCTCTGCTGGTCTTTCTGCTGCTCCATCAGCCTCTCTCTCTCTGCTTGTCTTTCTGCTGCTCCTGCAGCCTGTTTCTCTGCTTGTCTCTCTGCTGCTCCTGCAGTCTGTCTCTCTGCTTGTCTTTCTTCTGCTCCTGTAGCCTCTCGCTCTCTGCTTTTCTTTCTGCTGCTCCTACAGCCTGTGTCTCTGCTTGTCTTTCTGCTGCTCCTGCAGCCTCTCTCTCTCTGCTTGTCTTTCTTCTGCTCCTGCAGCCTGTCACTCTGCTTTTCTTTCTGCTGCTCCTGCAGCCTGTCTCTCTGCTTTTCTTTCTTTTGCTCCTGCAGCCTTTCTCTCTGCTTGTCTTTCTGCTGCTCCTGCAGCCTCTCTCTCTCTGCTTGTCTTTTTTCTGCTCCTGCAGCCTCTCTCTCTTTTGGTCTTTCTACTGCACCTGCAGCCTCACTCTCTTTTTGTCTTTCTGCTGCTCCTGCAGCCTGTCTCTATGCTTGTCTTTCTGCTGCTCCTGCAGTCTGTCTCTCTGCTTGTCTTTCTGCTGCTCCTGCAGGCTGTCTCTCTGCTTTTCCTTCTGTTGCTCCTGCAGCCTCTCTCTCTGCTTGTCTTTCTTCTTCTCCTGCAGCCTGTCACTCTGCTTGGCTTTCTGCTCCTGCAGCCTCTCTCTCTGCTAATCTTTCTGCTGCTGCTGCTGCAGCATCTCTCTCTGCTTGTCTTTCTGCTGCTCATGAAGCCTTTCTCCTTGCTTGTCTTTCTGCTGATGCTTCTGCAGCCTCTCTCTCTGCTTGTTTTTCTTTTGCTCCGGCAGCCTCTCTCTCTCTGCTTGTCCTTCTGCTGCTCCTGCAGCCTGTCTCTCTGCTTGTCTTTCTGCTGCTGCAGCCATTCTTTGTGCTTGTCTTTCTGCTGCTCCTGCAGCTTGTCTCTCTGCTTGTCTTTCTGCTGCTGCTTGTCTTTCTCTCGGCTTGTCTTTCTGCTGCTCCGTCAGCCTTTCTCTCTCTGCTTATTTTCTGCTGCTCCTGCAGCCTCTCCCTCTCTGCTTGTCTTTCTGCTGCTCATGCAGCCTGTTCCTCTGCTTGTCTTTCTCCTGCTCCTGCAGCCACTCTCTCTGCTTGTCTTTCTGCTGCTACTTCAGCCTCTCTCTCTGCTTGTCTTTCTGCTGTTCCTGCAGTCTGTGTCTCTGCTTGTGTTTCTGCTGCTCCTGCAGCCTGTTTCACTGCTTGTCTTTCTGCTGCTCCTGCAGTCTGTCTTTCTGCTTGTCTTTCTGCTGCTCCTGCAGCCTGTCTCTCTGCTTTTCTTTCTGCTGCTCCTGCAGCCTGTGTCTCTGCTTGTCTTTCTACTGCTCCTGCAGCCTGTCTCTCTGCTTGTCTTTCTTCTGCTTCTGCAGCCTATCTCTCTACTTGTCTTTCTGCTGCTCCTGCAGCCTCTCTCTCTCTGCTTGTCTTTCTGCTGCTCCTGCAGCCTGTTTCTCTGCTTGTCCTTCTGCTGCTCCTGCAGTCTGTCTCTCTGCTTGTCTTTCTGTTGCTCCTGCAGCCTCTCGCTCTCTGCTTTTCTTTCTGCTGCTCCTGCAGCCTTTGTCTCTGCTTGTCTTTCTGCTGCTCCTGCAGCCTCTCTCTCTCTGCTTGTCTTTCTGCTGCTCCTGCAGCCTGTCACTCTGCTTGTCTTTCTGCTGCTCCTGCAGCCTCTCTCTCTCTGCTTGTCTTTCTTCTGCTCCTGCAGCCTGTCTCTCTGCTGGTCTTTCTGCTGCTCCTGCAGCCTCTCTCTCTCTGCTTGTCTTTCTGCTGCTCCTGCAGCCTGTTTCTCTTCTTGTCTTTCTGCTGCTCCTGCAGCCTGTCTCTCTGCTTTTCTATGTGTTGCTCCTGCAGCCTCTCTCTCTCTGCTTGTCTTTCTGCTGCTCCTGCAGCCTCTCGCTCTCTGCTTTGCTTTCTACTGCTCTTGCAGCCTCTCTCTCTGCTTGTCTTTCTGCTGCTCCTGCAGCCTCTCACTCTCTGCTTTGCTTTCTACTGCTCCTGCAGCCTGTGTCTCTGCTAGTCTTTCTGCTGCTGCTTGTCTTTCACTCTGCTTGTCTTTCTGCTGCTCCTGCAGCCTGTCTCTCTGCTTTTCTTTCTTTTGCTCCTGCAGCCTCTCTCTCTGCTTGTCTTTCTGCTGCTCCTGCAGCCTATCTCTCTCTGCTTGTCTTTTTTCTGCTCATGCAGTCTATCTCTCTGCTGGTCTTTCTACTGCTCCTGCAGCCTGTCTCTCTGCTTGTCTTTCTGCTGCTCCTGTAGCCTATCTCTCTCTGCTTGTCTTTTTTCTGCTCCTGCAGCCTATCTCTCTGTTGGTCTTTCTACTGCTCCTGCAGCCTCTCTCTCTGCTTGTCTTTCTGCTGCTCCTGCAGCCTCTCGCTCTCTGCTTTGCTTTCTACTGCTCCTGCAGCCTGGGTCTCTGCTTGTCTTTCTGCTGTTTCTGCAGCCTCTCTCTCTGCTTGTCTTTCTCTTGCTCCTGCAGCCTCTCTCTCTGCTTGTCTTTCTGCTGCTCCTGCAGCTTGTCTCTCTGCTTGTCTTTCTGCTGCCTCAGCCTCTCTCTCTGCTTGTCTTTCTTCTGCTCCTGTAGCCTCTCTCTCTGCTTGTCTTTCTGCTGCTCCTGCAGCTTGTCTCTCTGCTTGTCTTTCTGCTGCTCCTGCAGCTTGTCTCTCTGCTTGTCTTTCTGCTGCCTCAGCCTCTCTCTCTGCTTGCCCTTCTTCTTTTTCTGCAGCTTCTCTCTCTGCTTGTCTTTCTGCTGCTCCTTCAGCCTGTCTCTCTGCTTGTCTTTCTGCTGCTGTTTCTCTTTCTCTCTGCTTGTCCTTCTGCTGCTCCTGCAGCCTGTCTCTCTGCTTGTCTTTCTGCTGCTTCTGCAACCTGTCTCTCTACTTGTCTCTGCTATATTCATGAAAAAGTGGTAATGCTGAAACAGAATACGTCACTGAATAAACATGAAATCATTGATCATATCTTTATAATACTGTTTTAGCCTTTTAGAACTTCATTAACCATGGCCTACTGCAAGAGCAGTGCACTGAATTTAAAATAAAATATTTTAAAATAAAAGAAAATGTTTTAGTGACCAGAATGATGTTTATTAAGATTGAGCATTTAAAAACAAACTTGTGCCTGATTGCACTAACTGCAATTACATTGGAATTCTGCAAAGGAATGTTGCATTATGGGAATACTACAATTGGTTTCAACTGATGTCTGGACCTATGTACTCCTGAAAAATGAAAAATTGATAAAAAGCCAAAATCTTCATGTGTGAAAATATTTTTGTTTTTTTAAGATTGTGATTATTATCTGACCAAATATTTTATGAAATTAAAAAAAGCACATACAAAAAAAAACTCTTAAACAAAATAAATTAATATTTTATTTGCATTCAAGTATTAATACTCATATATAATATATAAAGACTAGGAGAAAACAAATAGTTCATTTAGTGTCTCATTTGAGTCAGATGGAAGAAAACAACAATTAATGGTGAGCGAATCTGTCCCAATTGTTGAGCAACTTTGTTGTCACCTATTTTGCAGCAACTGCGCCCATTTTGACGCGACCGACTTTTTTTTTTGATGCGCGATTAATTTATTCCACTGAGAATTTGCGCATAAGTTTCTCAAAACAATTCACCAATGGCGAAATGCAGAAATTTGCTGTGAATCCATGCCTGCTGAAAATAATCGGTCATCGCTAACGACAATGTATTTGTGTGCAAATGTTTTCGCTATACGGGCTATTTTATGTGATGTATTTTATAGAGATGTTCAGTGTTCATCAGCATAGTTTTCCTTTAATGCCATTATAGTGTGCCAAAGGGCAGCACATTTCCATTAACTTCAGAATGGAAGCAGCTGCAGATAGATATGTTTTGATTTCTACAGTTCTCTTTGCTTGCTGTGATTTTCCTTGAGAGGACAGCAGCAATCAAAAATATCCTGCATTGTATACCTTTGAAAGAGGTCACCCTTTGCTAAGAAAATTAAAGGCATGAAACGATACCTTTTAAATACAGATCTTGAGCACTTACCCCAGAAATCTAGTACAGATACTAAAAGAAATGGCTCTATGGGCAGAAAAGTAATTTCAAAAAGGTGATTACAAAACAAGCAGTAGTGCAAAATTCTAATAAATAAGAACACTGGGTGTGATCTTTTATTCTTTACTTTTTTTCTAGTTATATAGCTACATAGCAGCTGAGGTTGGAAAAACCATCAATTTTCCAATATGGTGTGTAAATCCTACCTTATGTCCAGATGATCAAGAAGAAGGCAGAAAAACACAATACAATGCTGGAACTAGTTTGCCTTTAAAATTGGGGGGTGGGGGGGGGGGAAAGGTGATAACTGCTTTAATACCACATTTTGAGACTGTCTGAAAAAGTGGACTGTTTGAAACATCAGTAAAAAAACTCTAGATATAGCTGGTCATTGTTAATTTCTAGTAAAAAAAAACATTGATGTGCAATATGTAACAACAACAAAATAGAAAGGAAACACAACTTAATGCTAGTTAAAATCATCAATACTTGCATCCAGTTGCATGGGCCTTCCTGCATGTCAGCAATCATTACAGTTGGATTACTTCTGCTTCCCATCTCCAAAGTGGGGACCCATTTTGTTATGTATTGATGTTACTGGTAGATACCACAGTAAGGGCCATGCTAGGGGCACATTTACTAAGCAATTATGAGATAAAGTCGGATTTTTTCTTACTTCTAGATAATTTCGAGATTTTCACCAGAACTCGTTTTCTTCGTTATTTCCCAGAAAAATTCGAGTTTTTCGAAATAACTCCCTTAATTTGTGGTTTAGTAATGTTTACTGTACTCAGAATAGTAAAGAAATAGAATAGTTAGAGACAGCCTGTCATTCAAGGCCAAATTAACCCCCTCATTGTTTTCAATCTCATCCAGTTCAAGGGGAAGTTAATCCCCTCATTTTTTTTTTAGTTTCACCCAGTTTGAAATAAAACTTAAACACATTATTGTTTTCCAAGAGTGCTAATGCTTCTAAAATGGCTGCTGGAGCAATTCCTGTTCAGGAAAATAAAGAGGATTCATGGAAAGGAACGTCCCTTTAAAATCAAATTTTTCGAGTTTTAACAATGTTTTTGGTTTTTTTTAAATGTAAACTCAAAATTTTTGTTCGAACTATTTAATTATATATAATATAATAAACATTTTAGAAATACAGCAATGATCAAGTTTCATTCGAATTTATACCATAACAAGTTTATACGACTTGCAAGGCCAGAAAAAAAATGAATTTTAGTAAATGTGCCCACTAGTCACCCATGTGCCCCTACTCTAAATCATTACAGTGTAATTTAAAGTATAGACCACAGAACTCTAAATAGCTAAATTGTTTGCTGGGGTGCCCTCTGAATGCAAACATATCTCATCCCATTTATAAACTTTTTAATGTAAACCATTCATAACCTCTTTCATTTAAACTATCCTTATAGAAACATAAAAGCACAGCATCTTTATTTATGCATCCCAATGTTGGTTCTTTCATTTAAAAAAAAAGAATTAATCTTTCTGAGATAAAATGCATACAGGTAACATAGTAACATAGTAAGTTGGGTTGAAAAAAGACGTACGTCCATCACGTTCAACCATAATGCCTATATATAACCTGCCTAACTACTAGTTGATCCAGAGGAAGGCAAAAAACCTCATCTGAAGCCTCTCTAATTTGCCGCAGAGGGGAAAAAATTCCTTCCTGACTCCAAGATGGCAATCGGACCAGTCCCTGGATCAACTTGTACTAAGAGCTATCTCCCATAACCCTGTATTCCCTCACTTGCTAAGAATCCATCCAACCCCTTCTTAAAGCTATATAATGTATCAGCCAGCACGACTGATTCGGGGAGGGAATTCCATAACTTCACAGCTCTCACAGTAAAAATCCTTTCCGAATATTTAAACGGAACCTCCCTTCTTCTAAACGAGCATAATATCTTGAACAAGCATAATATCCAAGGCTCTTGTGATACTAAAACCTACAAGTAATATTGATGTTGATATATATAGTTTATGTACGTGAGCGTATAGGTATATGTGTGTGTGCGCTGGGGTTTACTTGGAAGGGTTGAACTTGATTAACTTCGGTCTTTTTTCAACCCAACTTAACTATGTAACTATACAGTAAAGTCTATTTTATATTATTTAAACGCAATAATTTTCCCAAAGCCACTTGGTTTATCTTATAAAGTTCCAATTCCTTCTTAGTGTAAAGTTTAGATAACTTGCCACTAATTTGCTGTTATTCTGTAATTCTTTATTAGGGTTACTCTGCATTAAGCCAGAAGTTTGTTTTATCCTGAGAACAGTATAATAGTGCATATGATAACTGGAAAGCTGTAGTCAGTTTTACAAGAATACATGCAGTAGTAGTATCTATAAAGGTATTATCTTTAACTCAGGACCAGGGAATAATATAAAGGGATAGAAATTACTTCACTCACATTTCTAATGTAAACTAATAATATCATGTATAAGAAAAAAGCATTTCTTAATAAAGTAAAGCTTTATAGCTATATAAACACAAATTAATCTGCATGTTATTGTATTTCTGGACCACGTGCTTTAAAATACATATGAAAAAAATGTAAGAAAGCATATGATATGATTTAAGTATAAAAATCATGGCTGCCAAATATATTGGTTGTTTTTTATAAAATCTGTAACTATTTAAAGATCGGGCTGGTTGAAATAGTCAAGGGCATTGCTGGACACCTTAAAGAGTAAGATAAAGAGCCTGTGTAGTAAGGCAAAGAAGCATCCTCATCAAAAGTGACAGAGCAGTGGTTAAATCATGTCAAACGTAAGTAGTTGAGACGTGTGTCGATACGCCCTAAAGGCAATCTCTTTCACTTTTTGCATATCATTGGATTTCTTGTCACCTGATAACCTGGAGTATTTTTCAAAACCAGAAAAAGATATTGATTTCCATAAGCTAATGAAATATTACTTTCTGTTTACTTGATCAGCCAAATAGTACCATGAAATAAATCTAGAAATTGGAGACATTTGAAAAAATAGCTAATTACTGAGTTCATTTATTATGCTTCATGAAAAGCAAAGTATTCCAGTGCTATTTCATTATGCTTTACTTATTTATTAGAAGTTCAAAATGAATAGTTAATGCATAGTTTTCCTTAGAATTTTAGAAAATAATATGAAAAGTCTTCTTAATAATGTTGCAAATCTTAAGATATATGAGAAACTATGCTTTTCAAATATTTTTTAAAATCTGTTATAAAATAATGGATTTTCAATTCATTATAATCATTATATAACCATTATATATATAATCTGTCTGAAGAACTGTGTGTTTTTACAACAAATTTGGCCAGCTCTGTAGCACATTCACTATATTTAGTTTAACCTTTTAAAGTGTTGCCACGGTTTCTTATAATTGAACATCACTGATCTGTCTATAATATACTGGAGATTATTGCTTTATTGTAAACAAATGTAAATGTATTAGATGTGCAGAGGTTTAATAAGACCATGGCCTTACTTCCTTTCCCAAACCACTTGGGAATTGAGTTAGAAAATAATAATGATAATTGACTCTTGTTTCTTTTATAGACCCCCTACACCAGTTTTAAATCAATAAATACATATTTTGGTGGTCCCCAAGGGTCCCTCCCTCATAACCAGGTAGCAGAGGCTATTGTATCTCTGTAGGGTCCAGGACCTTGACAGTTATGATGGGTCTTGAAATGCAAACGTCACCTTGTCAACAATATTTATGTGGGGTGTTTGTATTTGAGACACTTCCTATGCAGTAAATAATAGTGGGTGTTTTCAGTTCCCACATACTAAAGTATAAAGGCAAAATTACAATAATCAAGAAGAAGCTTGTATTCCCAGTGTTCTCCAAAACAACTGAATGTTGAGTAAAAAATTGAATTGTCTTTATTATAATTGATTTACATATCAGGATGTTTATAATTGGTTAGTGTTCATCTTAATGGAAACCTGTGAAACCAACTGCAATAAAACTGTTTAAAAGCCTTTGGTAGTTTCTAAAGAAATATATGCTGTGCTTGTAAAATATCTGCTGTGCTTAATTGGTGTAATGTAGTGATGAGCGAATCTGTCCCGTTTTGCTTCACCATAAAATTTGCAAAACAGCAAGAAAATTTGCGAATCAGCGAAAAATTTGCGAATCAGTGAAAAATTTGCGAAACGCATTTCTTGCAAGATTTTTTGTTGCCCACGTCTAATTTTTTTGTCGCCCCGCGGTTTTTTATGCGAACGTGGCCAATTTGACGTGACCACACCCAATTTTACGTGACTATGCCGAATTTGATGCGCAACAAAAAAATTTCCGTGTGACAAATTTTTCCTGCGAATCCATGCCTGCCGAAAAAAATTTGCTCATGGACACAAAACCTGTGTCATGAACACAAAACCTGCAGGTTTTAGTTTGCAAGCTTTATGGGGAATAATATGGGGATTTATGGGGAATAATAAATGGCATAACCCAGTTAAGCCCCCTTTTGGAGTAATATAATTCAAATTATAGCACAAAATTTGTATCAATGTCAATTAAATAGTACCTTGGTTAAGATGAAAATGACATTATGCAAGCAAACTGATGACATTAGGGCTCAATAACGGGCCGGACACAAAGTGTTGAAAAAATGGGCAGGAATTTCCATCTGTTTTTGCACTTGAGCCACAGCCCTGCTCTTTGCACCTGTGTGTCTCTATATTCGGCCATGCTCTATCTCTGTAGGGCGGGCAAGGAATGGCACAAAGGCCTCCTCTATCCTATGCTTACATGCCCTCAACCATGTGTGTCATTCATCTGCATTCTGGACTTTCCTTTTTCCAAACTATTATGGAAAATTGTGTCAGTGTGCATAACTACTATGTCCAATTTTGTATGCAACACATTGAATTTCAGGTATCTACTGTAATTAGATTTCTCAAAAGAATTAAGTCATATTTTTTTAAAATTGTTAAAAATGTGTTACATTAAGCAAACTATTTTTTTTTACATTTAAAATAGGTGACTAGAACCACATTGGGTGAGCAGGTGCTTTGGTTTAGGATATGCAGTATGCTTCCATAATTAGGCTGGCTGACATAACCAGGGTGTATTTGTAAGGACTCGTTTGTAAAGAATCAAAGCACCTACTGGTTTAAAGGACATTTTTGTTTTTTGATGTTAGTGGTCCTATTAACTGAAGACAATGTTGTATAGGTTTAGGGGCACATTCACCAAAGTACGAGTTTGAATCCTGAAATGGGAAAAATTTGGATTAGATACGATAATTTCTGATGATTGCAAATATCACGAAAATGCTTATGAAAAAATTGGAATAGTCGCGATAATATCATATTGGCGATCCGAAAGTCACTAAATTTTCGTATCGAATGGTCGTAAATGAGGGTAAAACCTTTCAGACTTGGATCCTTCAGTGCATGATTTTGGAAGCCTCCCATAGGACTCGATGGCACTCTGCAGCTCCAACCTGGCCCAAGGAAAGTCACAATACCAAAGCTTGAATGAATCTGAAACTTTCATACTCGGCACGGCAATACAATTTTGTCAAGTAATTTTTGACGCACAGTACAAAAAAGTCATGCAAATTAGCGAAAAAAACGGCGAAAATACACAGGGTACAAAAAAGTCGGATTCGGACTGATCGTACTTTAATAAATCTGCCCCTTAGTATTACAAACACTATACTAGCAACTCCAAGAAGATTCATAAGACATAATAGTGTTACATGTTATCATTTTAGTGATGTCAAATTAATTTTTAAAATGCATTTTTTTTAATGCAATTTATAATACATTTTCTATGTATTAAGATCTTTGGAGCTAAGCCTTTACTAGAAAAGTGAAATATGTATATCTTATCTCAAAATAATAATAGAAATAGGTAAATAAAATTGTCAAGCAAAAAAAAAAAAATTCCACACATATGACATCAGAATATAATCCATAAATTTGCCTACCTCATTCCCATGAATCCAGCTGCCACTGAACACAATGCTGACAAATATCAAAGTTCGCAGGTAGCTGTGCAGGAACAATACATATGTCATCTCAAAATCCGACTCAAGAGAGAACATCAGATTTAGCTTTCAGTTTTTTTATGTGGTCTCTGTCTACTTCTAGGTTGCAGTAGGCAAATTGATATGTTTCTTTGCATTTAGTTAGGTACAGAAGTAAAATTATACCTATACTTTCCATATAATTATTAATATCATTGAAAATGTATGTTAATGAGGGGTAATGGAGGGGGGAAACTGCAAACAAGAAAAAAAAGGTTTTTATGAGTGAAAAGGGTCATATATTATTACGTGACTAAAGTGTTTCTTCAATTTTAGTAAGAGTATATTTCTACTGTATATGAAGGAGGGAAGTGGAATAAAACTACTTTATACAGTAAATTTTGAAAACCAGAGGCAAACTGGGCACTGGCAATGATGATATGGTGAGATGAGTTAGGTCACAGGAGCATGGTGGATAACTCAGATATGGTTGCTTTAGATTAGATGGATATGGATTTGTGTGATAGAAAAACTGAATATAGAGGAGACCCAAGCAAAGAGAAGATTGTACATGAAATGATTTGTTGGTGCTGTGTGATTAAAGGTGATTGAGAAATAGACAACCTTAAGAGAAAGAAATTATTCATTAACTGGAAGGGGAGAAACATGATACATTTTTGAATGCAAAGAAAAGTGGATTTTCCATGTATGACAGAAAATAGGATAGGTTGGCAGCATATAGGTAGGGCACTAGGGGAAAACTAAATACGAATCTGAAACTACATGCAAAGGATGGGCTATAGAAGTTAAAATGTTTTTCAAAATGTAGAAAGGTGGGAAAAGGAGAGAGATTTTGCACCCTTATGAGCAGGACTCATAAGGACATTTTCAAGAAAAAGTATGGGTATCTTCTACCAATTTGTGTACCGGAATTCCTACGTGGTAGAGCATTACTACTCTGAAGCACTTTGCTCTTTCATATTAGCTTCTTATCCATTTTACTCCTAACCATTATGAAATTGTTTGAATTAATTCTCTTCAAGATTGCTGTAAGTTCCATATGGGGAAGAGCACCAATGTCATAATAAATCTACAATAAAAATGACGAAGAAGCTAAGCAGATGTTTTCTATCATCACTGCCAAGCATAAGGATTAACATTTTCATGGTAAAGATATGATCCTATCCTGTAATTTGATACTTATTACCAAAAAGCAATCAGAAAAAATAAGACTATGAACTTTTGTAGTCAATAACTATGAATTTGTAGTCAATAACAAGAGGTATGAAAATGTGGAATTTCAGCTTTATAATATATGCATTGACACACACAATATAATTTATAGTCACATTTACAATACTATATAGTACTGGTCAGGTCAGACTATAAGAAGTAGTGAAGAAAAAATAGATAAATGAAAAGGTTGAACTTTATGGACTTTGGTCTTTTTTCAACCCTATGTAACTATGTAACTATATATAACTGGTTAAAAAAAGATGTTCTCTAAATACTTTAAAATTGCTTATGGGCTGTACATGTATTGTGCTAATCTCAGAACTAGTGAAAAAAAGTTGCGGTGGCAAAAAAGTTGTGGTCATGTCAAAGAAGTTGCTTATGTCAAAAAAGTGTGGTACAGTATATGCATTTCGCTAATCTCCTTGTAGCTCCCCCTTATTTCAGACTTCTGCCAAATGATCCCTGTAACTCAGTAAATCTGAGTTATGTAAATGATTGTAAAAATTGTGTATTTATAAATTAATCTGTTTGTGATATTAAGCGATTTGTAATATTGTGATATTTTGTGATTTTGATAAAATTTTTTATGTTCAGAGCACCTTACAGATTTTTCCATATAAACATATTGTTTGCCAAGAGTCAGTAATCTACTATGTACCACTGATAAACAGCATGTTTGGGTTATTTGCTACAAAAAAAAGTCTAAAAAATCTTTAAGGCAAAATAAAACAACCTATTTGTGAAAAAGACTGGGGCGTATTTATTATGCTGTGTAAAACTAATTTGCCGAAATAACGGAGTAAAAAGCTCTGGAACAAAAGACTGAAAAATATGAGACAGGGAATATTCATGGTGGCACTGGGACAGTTTGCCATCTTAAAGTGTAAATCCAACCAAATTACAATAGAACAATGTAAATATTTTCTCTATTCTTTGCTTATCCTCTTAGGTCTGTTAATCATAGACAAGCAATGAAAACAATGAGTGTATTAATGTATGTATATTTGTATTTATGTAGCACTTCCTATGCATGCTGCAGTGGAGCAATATATTAATAGAACAAACAGAAGTCATTACAATTATAGAATACAAATACAAGACAGTTATGTTCAAGATTATGTGCAAAGTGTTAAAGGGACAGGAGCTCTGTAAAATCCCTGCGCTGTAAAGTTTACAATCAAAGTAGGCAATTTAAGGGACAGTTAGATACTGCTTTCAGTTCTTCTTTTCTATCCTGCACCTTCCCCCAGCTAACCCTCAGCCAAAATTCCGGGTTCCTAACACTCATAATCAATCATACTGTTGACACGTTTGCTCTATCTATTAACAACCATGCCCTTCTGCAACCACAGTGCAGTCACTCCCAGAGTTTCAAACCCCTGGCTTAATTCTCAGACATGATTCCTGCTCTCTTGCTCACACCTGCAAGAAATCCAATCAAACGAGTTTACTGTAGCGGCCCCATAAATAATAAATCAAATCAATGATACTTGTTTTCCATATTCAACACCCTACATACTCTCCAAGATTTTGTTGACTTTTTAAAAGCACAGTAGATGCACAGAATTTATCTCCCCTATAGTAACCAACAATCTCAACCTTCTTAAATCTTCTTCCTCTTTAACTCTTTTAATCTTGCTTCTGAGTTTGAAGTTTCTCAGTTTTGTGTCCTCTTCATTTGCAACTTGGTCACTTGCTCCTATGCTCCAATCATTACCTTAACAGTGTGCCCCTGTCCTTTCTCCAGCTTGTACCCATATATTCAATTTGTCTCTAGCCTCTAGCACTTTCTCTTCTATATTCAAACAGGCCTGAGTCAAGACCATTCTTAAAAAGCTTACACTAAACCCATCCTGCCTACCTAATTACAACCCTGTCTCCGTTGTTAGCCTCAAACCCCTGAAATATATTTTTCTCACATAATTAACTTTCTCTGTACAAATAATCTTCTGGACCATATTCAGTCTAATCGCTGGTCCCCACAAACCACTGAGATAGCCTTATGTAGAGCTGAAAATGATCTACATACTGTCAAGGCCAAGGGATACTACTCTGATCTAATTTTACTAGACTTATACTTTACTTTTTCTCTTTTACTTTTTCTCTCTTCTTCCTCTTCTCTAGTTCAGTTTAGTGTGGAGATTAACCAGGGCTTTGTACTCAATTCTTTGCTTTTCTCCTAGTGCATTCTCTCTTTAGAAGATCATATTTCTGCAACTGGCCTAAATATTACTTATGTACAGATGATGACCAGATCCAGTTAGTAACACCCCTTTACTAACCACTAATATTTAGACCCAGACCTCTATCTGCCCCCTAGCTATTAGCTCTTGAATAAAACCCAATGCACCCTTAGGTTAAGAACAACTTTGTGCAACTTCAGAAAACAAAGGGATGCTAAGGGTTACTCCTACTGTTACCGGTGGAAAGCCATTTCTGAGCAGTTTGTCGCCTGTGATAGCAGAGATCTATTGTGGGCAACTGAACTGCTCCTTGGTTCTTACCCTTAAACTGCTTAAACAGCATATGTGTAACAAAATGTGCCTCTTCCTGCGCCGGCTTCTTCATAGTGGGCGCGCACGCTGACGTCAGCATGTGCCTCTTCCTGCGCCGGCTTCTTCATAGTGGGCGCGCACGCTGACGTCAGCGTGTGCCTTCTTCCTGCGCCGGCTTCTTCATAGTGGGCGCGCACGCTGACGTCAGCATGTGCCTTCTTCCTGCGCCGGCTTCTTCATAGTGGGTGCGCACGCGGACGTCAGCGCGCAATGGCGCGAATTTCAAAATATTTAAAGGGACTTTGCTCACATTTTGTTGCCCGTGATAGGATTTGTTTCCTGGTGCCTTCCTGAGCCTTGTTCCTGTATTTCCTGCTTGTGTTTTCCTGTTTTTGACCCGGCCTGCTCCTGACTATTCTGATATCCGTAATCTGACCCCAGCTTGTACTTTGACTCTGATTTTGCCTCATCCTGCTGTTTGATTATTCGGTTTTGACCCTTGCCTGTCTGACTATCCTTGATTAGTGCCCGCCTCGGCCCAGCCTGCCTGACTACGAACTTGCATAATCCTTTTGTACCGTGATCTTCGGCCTAACTGACTTTTACTACAGTCGTGCCCCTTTGCTTGACAGAACTCCTCGCCTTGTTCCTCTCGTTAAGTCCAGGTGGCTAAGTAGCTGAGGGCTCCTCCCGAAGCCAAAGGCGGTCACACTACTGGTGAAGCCGAGCCGAGACCAAGGAACTTGGCATCAGTTCTGGTTTAGGGTGCCGACTGTGACATTATGGTCTTTCTACCCAAACCTGGCCCTTCTCCTATAGCTACAGATGGAAGGTCCAGTAACCCTGCTGATTTGGACCTCTGTCTAGGGGTTATCTTTACACAAAACTGATCCTTCCCTAATTATATTAATACCCCTGGCAAAATCTGCTGCTTTTTCCTCCATGATAATGCAAAGATACGCCCTTTCTTTCACAAGAAACTACTAAAAACACAAACCCATATCATTATCTTATCCTGCTTAGACTACTACAACCTGTTATGACCTCTTTTTAAAAGACAAGTAAAACTCCCCACAAAAAATTCTAATCATTGAAAAGCCTCTTTGAAATCTTTAAATCTGTTTAAAGGTTATTAGTAAGGCTGTAGCACCCCTTTAATCCCTGGGATTCCTCCTCCTCCTCTAACCCACTTGGTCCCCTCTCTTAGGAAGTGACTTTGGCTCTTGGCTAACTGAGCATGCACAGTTCTTCTTAACACCCCCTTCAGTCTAGCAGCCAATGAAGAGATGGCACTAATAATTTCCATAGCAACTCTGCTCTAGCTGTGCACTCTTCTGGACAAACATGTTTTTTTCTCCTAACCTCCTTTCCCGAGACCAGCTTAACCATTACAGTGCTCCATCCAAGCAGAGCTTTCTAATAAAGTACGCTCTGCCTGTGTAAGCCTGCATTCTTCAGTACATAAACTTTACAGTGTACATGTGCTGTTTGCAGATGTAAATGTCACTGAAGATGTGTGAGAGGGAAAATGGCTGCCAGGTAACATGGCAAATGGAGAGGATATATGCAATTTAAATGGTGTGGTATGGGTGGGGGAGCTGTGCCCAACCTATATACATGTATATATATACAACCTATATACATGTATAAACTGTAGGCTTTACATGTCCTTTAAACTCTGTTGCTAGAATTCTCCAGTTCGCTTGTAGGAGGGTACCGGCTTATTTCCTGGTAATCTCTATCATGATTGCCTATTAAACAAAGAATAGCATAGAAAACCTGTCTGCTAACATTAAAAGCCCAAAGGGGTATTTCTGTAATTTGGATACCTTAAATCTGCTAAGAATCATTTAAACATTAAATAGACCCAGTAGAAGTGTTTTGCCTCAATAAGGAGTAATTATTCAGCTTCAAGAAGGGGTTGGATGGCTTTTTAGCAAGTGAGAAAATACAGGGTTTTGGAAGAAAACGCATAGTACAAGTTGATCCAGGAACTGGTCCGATTCTGATTTTGGAGTCAGGAAGGAATTTCTCCCCCCTCTGTGCCAAATTAAAGAGGCTTCAGAAGGTGTTTTTTTTGCCTTCATCTAGATCAACTAACAATTAGGCAGAAACAGTTCCCTTCAGAAACAGTTCACCTCTTAAAGATGATTGTACCATAATGCCTTCTTAGTGCTAGCCTAACAATTTCTTGCCTGCTGTAAGGTAAAGTCTAATTCATGATCTTAAAAGTTTTAGCTTTAAAAAAATATGCATGTGTATCATTTAATAAATAAGTCATCAAAATGAAATATTACTTGGTAAGCTGTAAGGTTGCAAGGTAAAAATGAATGCAGACGTGTCAGTTTCAACACACATAAATTAATTAGAAGCAAGTTCAGACCCTAAAATTGCATTTTAATTGATAGGCCCTGACCTCTGTCATTCCATTTTAGTTCAGGTATATTGAATTTCTGCTGCTGAAATTCATTAACTTCAAGTACAAACTGCTAGTTGTTGACAGGTGTAAATGTTATGCAAATATAATAGAAATGTTAGGGTTAAATTGCTGGTTTGAATATGCAGATATTTTAAAACAGCAAGAAAAATTGCTTTGAGATGAAATACCATATTCAAATGATCTCATTTGCAGTGAAATTGTCAATCTGATTCAAAAAGGATTATATTTAATTTAGAACAACACTCTTTTGGGAGCTTAGAATCAGGATGAAATTCATTAAATAATTGATCAACCAGGGAATACGTGCTCTAACAGAGTAAGGGATACGTCTGGGGTAAGTAGCTGGAGAGAAAACACATCCATTTGAAATTCCTGTCGCAGCTGGTTGCACTATTTGGAAACCTTGCTTATAGCCTTAGGCAGGGGGCTTAATTAAATAATTAATTACTTGTAGCCATAAAAGCACAATTCCCAAAGTGGCCAGCTGAACTGCTTGTCCTAGAAATAACCTGACAAATTATACTGAACTCTTGAATAAAAGGGTAAACATTTATACAAATGCCAGTTCCTTTCCACTCTCTCACTGGGTACCAAGGAATAATGACCACTGTGTGTTTGGCTTTTTTTTTTTTAGATTTGGAGTGCCTGTTTGAAAATAAGAACTAATGTTTAAGCTATTTAATGGATGTATACTGTAAAAGGTTTATTTGTGTTATAAAATATATTGTTTATTTTTAAGACAGTTCTACAGGGGTGCCTCAGGTAATTTTACAGCCCAAATGTGCCATTATGCAACTGGTTCCCCTTTACCTGACCTCTTTCTTAAACCATTAATGAGGGGAAATTCAAAATACTTTAGAGCGCTCTATTTCGCTCTTCTGCATTAAAAGTGCCAAATGTCTTGTTAAAGCCAGAATGTTTGGTTCTTAAAGTTGGTTCATCAATCATCACGGTCTTATTAGAAAGCATGTACAAGGATGAAAGGGATCTGCAAACCTGTTCCAGATATTTTTCTCATTCATATTTTCCATTAATTTTACTAATTTTGTTTCCTCTGTATTAATATAACAGTACATTTTACTTTGTATTAGTTACTTAGTATTAACTAAGCATTATAAATCTTAATGATGTAAATGCTATTGATTTCTTTTAAATTTAGTAGATTAAGGGGTAGATTTATCAAAATGTGAGATTAGAGCTCACTTCTAAAAATCCCATAGGAATGAATAGAAAGTGGGTTTTTATGTGGTGATAAATCTGCCACTAAGTAACGGTGCTACACATTACAAAAATTCCTTAACTGATAAACCTCACATCCCAAACATTTTAGATAATAATAATAATGTTAGATAATAATGCAGATACAATAATATCTGTAAAGCTCATTCATCTAGCTTTACCCACAACTTCCTCTGGACAACAAAAAAAAATCATAACATTATTTTTGATCAATACTATGCATTTGGTGAAACATTTTGAACCAGTGAATTTAACAAAAATAAAGCAAAGAATGAAGGAAGAACAAAAAGATTGAATTTCCAATTATTTACTGTACTACTGCATGAGAAAACACATTTTCCAAAGTTTAGAAGCAGTCCTCTCACCGCTGCTCTGTGCACAAAACTGATACAATGAACTTTCTAGCAGACTACAGTGTAATACTTTTAATTTTCACAATCTCAGCTTTTAATAAATCCCCCTTTAGCTCCCATCAGGCTTTAGAAATTAAAACAATTTGGCTAGACAATCAATTTGGGATTCTTTGGTTAAACCTCTAGAGCCAACATCTTTCTTACTTCTTCAGTGCCCCTATACAGTTTTGGCCACTATAACTTTTGGTATTATGTTATTATAATGGCCCAAAGTATTAGTTCTAATGCTTGGGAATCCTGATACTTCTATGGCTTCAGTAAACACACGCATAATAAACCTAGCATGTTTCCTCTTATCAGGTTGCTGTTTTAGTTTGTTTTAGTTTTCTTCTCCAACCATTTCCATTGTTTTTTGTCACTTAGCACAATGAGTGGAGAAAAATGAAGGTTTAGTGAGGCTTAGCCTCACCAAAAAGAGCTTTCTGCCACATATATGTATATATTTATAAGCACTCCCATGAAAAGCCATCTATTGGCAGTGTCCCCAAACAAAAATGTCACCATTTTCACTGGATCATAACAAAAACTTTATAATGAATAAAGATACTCACTAGTGTGTACCTATACCCTCACTACAACCTCAGGGTATGACAAAGTTATTTTCAACTAATTTATATGGGGTAGCTCTCGGGTTTCCTGTCTCCTATAGAATTCAGATGGTGAGAACCCGCCACCAGGTCCATATCTTTTAAGATGTATTATGATATGGTTGAAAGGTCTACTACATGGTATATTTGCATACCAGTGGACTATAGTGACATACATATGTCAAATTCTGAGAGCAAACCCCTATTTATAATAATAGAAAATCAGCTTAACCTGATTATGTTTCTGAAAGAACAATACAAATGTATTTATTCTTCTGATTTAGCACATAGTCATTGCTCTAAATCAGTATTTTGTAATCCTTTTTTATAGGACTTAATTGCAGGATCAGCTTTAAAACTGCAAAATTGACTTAGAATCACTTAGAATGACTTGATTGATTACCAAAAAGTAATTTTATTTAGGAGATCTTAATAATGCACAGCAAATAGAGTTGGGACCTGTTTTTGGGTCCTGACCCAAAGGTTAAGAATTACTAAGTATTACAAATAATACCTATTTCTAACCATGGTTCTGAAACTTGAACAAGCCATATTTGCTGAACTGCTCATGTCAACAGTATTCCTTTATTGTCTATGGACCTAATAAAATCTTATTATATTCATTTAAATAGGGTTGGTACAATCCTTGGTAAGTACAGTAGAAACACTTCCTAGATTTACATAGTTACATAGTTACATAGGGTTGAAAAAAGACCAGTGTCCATCATGTTCAACCCATCCAAGTAAACCCAGCACACCTAACCCACACCTACCAATCTATACACTCACATACATAAACTATAAATACAACCACTAGTACTAACTGTAGATATTAGTATCACAATAGCCTTGGATATTCTGATTGTTCAAGAACTCATCTAGGCCCCTCTTAAAGGCATTAACAGAATCTGCCATTACCACATCTCTAGGAAGGGCATTCCACAACCTCACTGCCCTCACCGTGAAAAACCACCTACGCTGCTTCAAATGGAAGCTCCGTTCCTCTAATCTAAAGGGGTGACCTCTGGTGCGTTTGTTTTTATGGGAAAAAAGAACATTGCAAGAGATAAAATAAATGACTTAATACACTAAACATTCTCTATAGTTACCTACTGATATTATGATGAAAAATAGTAAGTTGTTACTTATTAGAACAGTAAATGCCTACTTAAAGAAATAATTTTACCTTGAAAGTTACCTTGAAACACAATTGAAGTCTTGATAAACAATGTTTATACCATAGACTTTGCCCTAGCCTTGTAATCAACTGGTATCAAAGCACTGCTTTCCTGAACAACCCTCAAATAAATTGCATTACACATTAGAGTATTAATATTTCGAGTATGGGATATGTTTATTAATGTATTATAATGACACTTTGGGAAATATATTTGAAGGTCTTTATTTGTATTCATTCTCAAGAATGTTGTTAGACTTGTAATGTACTGTAGTCCTTTTGATCTCACAGTACATATTCCCACTCCACTGTAACTGTTAAGGCACTTGCAATGGTCCCCATATGTGATGCAGGTTAACAAGGCTTCTCAAGTCCCTTTGATGTATACTGCTAGACTTCCTCGCTACACTGGACTGCGTATACAACATTGCTTTGTTTTTCCTTTGGTGTTGGATCCTTTGGGTGTACAAGTTTTTGTCTCAGTGTGTTGCTAGGTTTGAAAAACACAGGGATGTGGTGTTTGTTGAAAATTCTCCTGAGTTTCTCCGACAGAATTTTCAACAAACACCACATCCCTGTGTTTTTCAAACCTAGCAACACACTGAGACACCCAAAGGATCCAACACCAAAGGAAAAAACAAAGCAATGTTGTATACGCAGTCCAGTGTAGCGAGGAGTGCACAGACCTTTACATTGGTGAGACAAAGCAACTGCTCTCTAAGCGAATGGCTCAGCATAGGAGGGCGAACACTACAGGCCAGGACTCTGCTGTCTTTCTACACCTAAAAGACAAGGGACACTCCTTTGAAAATAGCAATGTCCAAATTTTGGACAAAGAAGACCGCTGGTTTGAAAGAGGTGTAAAAGAGGCCATTCATGTCAAAGTGGAGAAACCATCCCTTAACAGAGGCGGGGGACTTCGACACCATCTGTCTGCTACATACAATGCTGTTCTAACATCTGTACCCCGGCAGTTTCAGAACTCTTCACACATCCATTCATGCAACTCTAACAAGTAACACCTGTTTGAAGAGTTGCATGATACTTGGGTAATCCTTTCAAAGTAACTCCACAGCATTCACACCTCTGCGAGTTTCAGATGTCACCTTCCTGAAGAGTTACATAGTGCCATTGTGATTGGATTAGTGGAAGAGTATATATGCTGAGGACTTCCCATACCAGTCAGTTGAACTGAAGAAGCTGCTCGGATGAGTAGTGAAACGTCTTCAATGATTACTAAACAAGTCCAGTTGCTTTAAATTTATTTATACTAGATATACCATGACCTGGATGAATGAAAATCTTCATAGACAAATATATATAATATAATATATATATGATATAACAATAAGTCGTATGGTAAAAATTATTTTTATTAATATACATCAAATGAAACCAAACACATTATGCAAACTACTGCTGTTCTCAAGTACCCCTTGCATGCTATTATATCAGATCAGTTAACTATCAAAATGTTTAACATGACATAACATTTGGCAATGGCCTGTTTATGGTTGTGTATTAAATCAATAGTTCTAATCTGCCCCAAATCATTTCCTCCAGCATGGATTAGCAGAATTTTAGGGCCAACCCCCATCCCCTGAAGCTGACCAGTTCAAAGCCTGATACCCCTCCAACATATGTGAATTACCTCTGGGGACTAGGGATGTAGCGAACCTCAAAAAAAAAGTACGCGAACCTGTTCGCGAACTTCCGCCGAAAATTGCGAATATTCGCGAACTTTGCGAACCCCATAGACTTCAATGGGAAGGCGAACTTTAAAACCTAGAAAAGCCATTTCTGGCCAGAAAACTGATTTTAAAGTTGTTTAAAGGGTGCCACGACCTGGACAGTGGCATGCAGGAGGGGGATCAAGCAAAAATTTCTCTGAAAAATTGACACACGCTGTTTTTAGAAATGATCGGTAATTTTGCGACTTTTTCATAATTTCCGGCGCTTTCGTAAAGTTATCGTAAGTTTTGCGACTTTTTCGGAGCATTCGTAACGTTATCGTAAGTTTTGCGACTTTTTCGGAGCATTCGTAACGTTATCGTAAGTTTTGTGACTTTTTCGGAGCATTCGTAACGTTATCGTAAGTTTTGCGACTTTTTCGGAGCATTTGTAACGTTATCGTAAGTTTTGCAAATTTTTCGGAGCAGTCATACCGTTATCGTAAGTTTTGCGACTTTTTCGGAGCATTCGTAACGTTATCGTAAGTTTTGCGACTTTTTCGGAGCATTCGTAACGTTATCGTAAGTTTTGCGACTTTTTCGGAGCAGTCGTAACGTTATCGTAAGTTTTGCGACTTTTTTCGGAGCATTCGTAACGTTATCGTAAGTTTTGCGATTTTTTCGGTGCCGGCGAACCCAAATTGCGAACATCACGAAAAGTTCGCGAATTTGCGGACTTGCGA
Organism: Xenopus tropicalis; assembly: GCF_000004195.4. Taxonomy (NCBI): domain Eukaryota; kingdom Metazoa; phylum Chordata; class Amphibia; order Anura; family Pipidae; genus Xenopus; species Xenopus tropicalis. The sequence goes on along the minus strand of NC_030678.2, from coordinate 61,519,750 downwards.
ACACCCGATGTTCGCGCGAATTAGTTCGCCGGCGAACAGTTCGCTACATCTCTACTGGGGACAAACCCAGCAGCTGGCCTTCCATATGGGCGATGTATAGCTCTCTTTGCATCCCAATGCACAAATGAGTGACCCAAGATCCAAGCCATGACAGGATGTAAACTTAAAAAAGGCATAATGAATGTTATAATAAATGTGGGCAGACATTAGTTTGAAACAAGCAGAATCCCACATGTCAATGCTCTTGATCTTGATGATGGGGACAAAGACAATGGGGGTCATTTATAAAATTTGTGCAGAATTATTCGCACAGTGAACATATTTATCCTGCCCATGTTGGGCAGGACAAGACTGGTGCATTTAATGGGCAAACATTATTGTGAAATGTTTATTCAGTGTGAATGTCCTTAAAGCTTTTTAAATATAGCATATTTTCTCAATTTTTTTGCCTTTTTCAGTAGTTTCGCAAATTTTTGGGGACAGATTCGCTCATCCCTACCACCAGGTCAGATAGTGGCTGGGGATAATAACTTGCTTAAGCAGAAGGCCCCAAAAATAGCCATAGAAAAACAAGAACAAAATAGGACTGCTTCATAATTACTTGTACATACTGTTCTGGTAATGCCCAATAAACCATGGAGAAGGGAGAATGACACTGGTCTTCTACCATCAGCCAAATTCATTCCTATCTTACAGCCTTTAAGTACTTTCTAATAGTGAAATTCTCTGTGGCATCCAGGCAAGAAAGGAATTGGAAGAGAAAGGATGGGGCAGAAAGGCTTCTTTTAACTGTATTGCACCTACTTTGAGTTTTGGACAAGTGTGTCTGAGTGTGGACAAGCAAACCAAGGTGGTATAAACTCGGAATGCTCTTTTATGCCTCTTTCACTATCTGCAATTGTCAGTCATCCTTCCCAAACATTTAAATATGATCTTCTGGTAGTATTTGATAAGGATTGGGACACATGGTGAATGAGCTCCCAGAAACAATTTTCCACAGGAAGGTAGACACAATCCAACCCCCTCTCTCTGAATGGAGACCAGGTTCTGAAATTCACTGAACTGGAAACGAGAGTCAGCAATGTGATTGTCTACCCCAGAAACATGCCTAGCTTTGAACCATATATTAAGGCACAAACAGTTATGGACTAAATCCCTTTAAACCTTTAGAACTGGGATGGGAGAGTATATTTATGGTTTATGATGTGCACTACACTAATGTTGTCGCACCACAATATTATCCACTTATTCCACAATTGTTCTTCCCAAATTACAACTGCAACTAATATAAGGAAAAGCTCCAATAGTATAATGTTCCAGATTAAGTCAGATTCAAACCAATTATAACAAGCAACATTGGCCCTTAAAAAAGGTGCCCATGCCAGTACTGCCTGCTGTGTCAGTGAATGAATTAAGATCAACATTGGAAGCCTCAGGTTTCTACCAGCATGTCCTTCTATTAAACTCAGCTAAAAATTGTTGCCATATTGAAAGGTCATCCTTAATTCCTTTTGATAATCAGATGAAATGGTGTGGGGCGGTCATGTCCTTTATTGGTAATGAGAGTCTTCTGCAATAAGCCCTACACATTGGAATAACCCTGGTTGCAAATACCAAATGGCCTAAGAGAGATTGGACTTGGCACACCTTTAACAACTTTTACCCTTTTTAGAAACTTTAACCCTGTCAACTAATTGTGATAGGACAGACAACTTTTCTTGGGGAACACCATCTAGGATGTTCTTGTGGTATATTAGAGGTCATTAGTAATATCTTGACAGTCCCACTGCAGATATGCACGAGCAGCCAACCTATCATAGCTAAACAATAAAGCACCCCTTCCAATAATTTTTCACGTAACAGGCTAGCATAGGTTGTAAATCCATAAATCTAGTTATTTATAGTGTGTGGGATCTGTTTTGTCTTGTCATCCCCTTCTCCAGGGCAGTGAAATGGCTTATCTACAGGATCCTTCTCAGGATAGATTTAACTGTAGTGATGAGCGAATCTGCCCCATTTCACTTCACAGAAAATTTAGGAAACTGTGAAAAAACTGTATCGCAAAAAAATACACCAATGGCAAAATGCAGAAATTTGCCACAAATCCATGCCTGCGCAATAGAAGAATAGGAAAAGAAGAGCTCATGTGACTAGACTAGACTGCTCCTGTAAAGAAGGTCTATCCTGTCTAGCATCCTGATCTTATGTCCTTATCTAGGACATTCAGGTTGTAATACAGGTTTTTTTGTATTTAACATGGTCAGCACTTCATGCAAGATGTCAATTATTTCTCCTTGCCCATGCACCCTGTAGAAATCCCAAGCTCTATCCATGTCATACTCACCCATGCAAACTGAAGACCTCAGGTAGGACTTGTATTCCACCTGCAGCATTAGCCAAAATACATGTAGCAGAGGGAAAGGGAGAAACACTTCTCTTCTGGTTGGAAATTGACTGTGGAGATCAGCCTTCATCTCTGCTTGAGATATCTGCTTCATTGTACCACCCACTCCTGCCTTCCTCTACATGGCAGCATTTAGAAGCAACGACTTCAAGATGGCAGCGGTCAGTAGCCGCATCCACCTGTTGGCACCGGTTGCTGTGTGTGTGCAGCTGAGCACAGGGACAGGACTCTTCTTTTAGAATGTGAAGGTCTCTCTGGCAGTGGCTTTGGAGTTTGTGTCTGGCATCCCTTAGGTAGGGGGTCCTATGTTGGCTTGCAAAGATGTCTTGTAGAACTGGCACTACTTCTAGAAATCACTGCAGTTCTTCCCTTCTTGGCAACCTCTGCTGGACTGGGGCCTAGGCAGTCGTGTGATGCAGCCTTCAATTCCTCCTGCCATTCTCTGAAGGTCCGGCTAAGTCGGACTGCACTGCTTCCAGCAAGCACTGAAACCAGTCACAGCTTTTGGCTTCAACTTTCTACCTCTCCTTATGGAGAATTTCCTCCAAAGCAGTGTCTGTAGTCATATACTGGACATATGACCGCTGGATAAGGGAGCTAAATATGAAAAGTGGGATTCTGGAGCAAGTTGAAGGGTGACACCGGTACTTTCCACGCTTCCACACTAACCAATCAGAAGTGAATGAGGGGACAGTTGTTACAGTGATTGGTCTAGCAGCCATGGCCCATGCTTTCCCAAGTGAGGTGGTTACTGGACTGCCTTGGTGATTGCATCCATAATGTTCCATAATCGGGGGGCGTGGCCATGCTGCTGTTCAAACGCCTACTCCAGACCGAACTAAATACGGTAGCTGCAAAAATTACCGATCACGTCACTCAAGAGATACGAGACTTAGGCCAACGTACGGCAGCAATTGAAGACAAAGTCGATGACCTGATCAGTAAGACCGCTGAGCACGACATCCAGCTTGCCCAATTAAAACGACAACTTACCGACATGCAAGATAACTTGGAGGACCAAGAAAATCGGTCGCGCAGAAATAATATTAGGATTCGTGGTCTCCCCGACGTTATACAAAACCTACAGGAGGAAATACCACAGCTCCTAAAATCTATAGTCCCGGACATAACAGACTCTCAACTACTCATGGACAGAGTCCACAGGGCCCTCGGTCCCAGACGGGAGGGAGCCCCACCGAAAGATATAATTGCGCGGCTTCATTACTACTCAACGAAAGAAGCGATAATGTCTGCCTCCCGAGCCGCTTCCCACCTGGAATACAAAGGCCATCAATACTCCATTTATGCCGACCTAGCCGCACTGACAATTCAAAAGCGTAAGCTCATGAAACCAGTACTCACCATCCTGACCTCTCATCGGATCCGCTACAGATGGGGATACCCATTTAAGCTAACATTCATGTTCCAAAACCGCCCGTACTCAGCGACGACAGCGCAAGAAGGCCTAGAACTCCTAACTCGACTAAAGTTACAACAACCAACCCCGACCACTCCTAACACCACTCCCAGGAAAAGCTCAAGCGAAAGGTCCATCTCACCACTCTGGCGTAAAAGTCCTATGGCACAGCGATCCTTGAATCATTAATGCTGCCTCACTTCACTACCAACTACGAGGGAGCCCTCCGGGTGGAATTCCCCCCCAACCGAGGTCAACCGATTGACCTTCCCGAAATCCTTGCAGGATTCTGATAAGTTTATACCATTTGTTTGATCAATGTTTTACTGTTATAGAAGTTTCCCCCCTTGTTTCTTTTATGCTGTTACTCTTGTGGGTATAATTAATGGTCTCTTTACACGGTATCCTATGAGCCTACTCCTTAAGCTTTATTGTCTTACATACTATGTCTTTAAAATGTATATCTCATAATGCCAAAGGCCTGAACTCCCCCACAAAACGTTCGCTGGCATTCCGGCATTATAATAAATTGGGAGCTGACGTTCTTTTCCTCCAGGAAACTCATTTTTCTATCACTTCCATAATGTTCCATAATCATGTGTAAAGTCTGATGCTATTTGCCAGTGCGATTGCAGAGACACACATTAAACAAAACACCTTGAAACAAAAAATTAAATAAAAATAAAGCATATATGCAACAAGGCCTGTATGACCATTCTTATTTGAATGTGCTCACAAAGCAGAGATTGAGAAGCCACACACACTCATAAAAGGCAAAACATTCACTCTTTTTAGCCACAGAGTGACAGAAATAGCATTTTAGGGAACAGACCTGCCTTCATCCTTCCCTTAATTCTAGGAAGGAATGTGAGTAGTTGGGTGCTAGGCCACACCACATGGTAAAACAATCATTCTCTCATCTACATTCTATTTTGCCACCTCCACTGTGTTTTGACATTATTCACAAAGATACTTGTGGTGATCTCCAATACAGGTATGGGGCCTGTTATCCAGAATGCTTGGGACCTGGGGTTTTCCGGATAAGGGATCTTTCTGTAATTTGGATTTCCATATCATAAGTCTGCTAAAAATCATTTAAATATTGAATAAACCCAATAGGATTGTTTTGCCTCCAATAAGAATTAATTATATCTTATTTGGGATCAAGTACAAGGTACTGTTTTATTATTACAGAGAAAAAGGAAATAATTTTTAAAAATTAGAATTATTTGCTTATAATGGAGTCTATGGGAGATGACCTTTCTGTAATTCAGAACTTTCTGGATAAGGGATACCATACCTGTATTAGATTAGGCTATCCAATATGAGAACCCTTCTCCTTCTGCACAAGGTGCACAGTGCAGACATTACCTTGGGTAGAAATGAGGGAAACATAAATGACGCCTCTCTGTAAATTCGACAGTAATGCATCTGCAATGAAGGCTGGGTCTCAGACCTACTGTATATGGGGCTCACTCAGTAGGAAATCTTGTTACCATTTTTAAAATTTAAGGTAAACTAAATCAGTGTTTTTCAACCACTGTGTGCCGCGAGATGTTGCCTGGTATGCCGTAGGCAGGGCCACAATTTTTACTTTCAAAGGGGGCCCGGCGATGCTACAGTTTTTCTTAGTAGCTCGGGCCCCCTTTAATAAAATCCGGGCCCTGTCATTGGTTGCGCCCCGTGTGTACGGGTGACGTCAGTACGCACGGGGCGCAACGTTATAAAAGGGCCTGTGTGCGGTCGCGTGCAGGCAGAAGTGCAGAGGCGGCGCGCGTGAGGGGAAGATGCTGCTGAAGCCGCCGAAGAGCAGAAGTAAAATGCTGCTGGGCACCAATGTATTAGGGGGGGCCACGGGGCACACTGACTTATGGGGGCACTGCTGCTGGGCACCAATGTACTAGGGGGGCTGGCTCTTGGCACCAATGTACTGGGGGGCACTGCTGCTGGGCACCAATGTACTGGGGGGCACTGCTCTTGGCACCAATGTACTAGGGGGGCACTGCTGCTGGGCACCAATGTACTAGGGGGGCACTGCTCTTGGCACCAATGTACTAGGGGGGCACTGCTGCTGGGCACCAGTGTACTAGGGGGGCACTGCTGCTGGGCACAGAGTTAAATTTTTTAACATTTTCTAATGGTGGTGTGCCTCGTGATTTTTTTCATGAAACAAGTGTGCCTTTGCCCAAAAAGGGTTGAAAAACACTGAACTAAATCATTCACTTTAGAAAAATAATTTCCGTTAACCAGAATAGCAGTCAATAGATTATTATGCTTGTATGAATGCACAAAGATGATACTGAAAACAATCTCTACAAACTTAGATAAGGTTGAAAAAGTTTAGAAAATAAAGCTGTAATTGTAAATTTGGTATACTGTCCATTATTGGGAAAAGAGATAAAATCACTTTTTAGGAAGAAAAACAAGCATGGAAGAAGGATTTAGTGCTAATCACTGTAAAGGGAAAATTATCTTAGCTCAAACAATGACAAGTTAGAGCATTATGGGACTACTTCTCTGTGTAGTTTCCTGGTTGTCATGGAAAAACAGAAGTATGCCCTTGCTGTGCAAAGCATATAAATCCCAGAATGAAGAACTAGCATGTAATTCCTATTCTGTTTGATGTGGAGCAAACTTATAAAGGCTAATAATTTTTTCAAAAAATCCTGAAAATATTTTTCTCTTAGTGATTGTCCTATTAATGGAAGATTAATCCAAGCAAATAATTGCTTGTACATTTATGCTTTTGTTCACATCTCAATTAGAGAACGTAGAACATTTGCAAATGCCAAAAAGATGAACAACAAGTTACAATATTGCAAATAATTTTTTAGTGCTAAAAGGGCACAAATACACATAAGGCAGGCTGTAAGAGACCTGTGGCAATTCCTTAAAAACAGGTCACAGCATGCGAACTGCTGCCACCATTTGCACTTTGCATGCTGCATTCTGTTTTGTGCTAGACCCTGTTATTAGTGATGGGCGAAATGTTTCGCCAGGCATGGTTTCGCCATTGGCGGATTGTTTCGCAAAACGGAAGAAAAAATTTGCTGCGGAAAAATTCGCGGGCGTCAAAAGAATAGCCGGGCGACGAAATAATAGCTGCGGGCGACAAAAGAATAGCCGTGCGACAAAATAATAGCCACGGGCAACAAAATAATAGCTGCGGGCGACAAAAGAATAGCCGTGCGACAAAATAATAGCCGCGGCGACAAAATAATAGCCATGCGACAAAATAATAGCCACATGCGACAAAAGAATAGCCGCGGGCGACAATTTTTTTTTGGCGCACGGCATTTTCGCAGTTTCGCAAATTTTTCGCCGTTTCGAGGATCTTTTGAAAGATTCGCAAATTTTTCGGCGAAGTGAAACGGAACAGATTCGCTCATCACTACCTGTTATATTTCCAATTGATGTATAATTTCTATAGTTTGCTAAAAGGGATTTACATATATGGGTGACATACACACACCAAAAGGATTATTAGGAACACCATACTAATTAGGTGTTTGACCCCCTTTCGCCTTCAGAACTGCCTTAATTCTACGTGGCATTGATTCAACAAGGTGCTGAAAGCATTTTTTAGAAATGTTGGCCCATATTGATAGGATAGCATCTTGCAGTTGATGGAGATTTGTGGGATGCACATCCAGGGCACAAAGCTACCATTCCACCACATCCCAAAGATGCTCTATTGGGTTGAGATCTGGGGGCCATTTTAGTACAGTGAACTCATTGTCATGTTCAAGAAACCAATTTGAAATGATTCGAGCTTTGTGACATGGTGCATTATCCTGCTGGAAGTAGCCATCAGAGGATGGGTACATGGTGGTCATAAAGGGATGGACATGGTCAGAAACAATGCTCAGGTAGGCCGTGGCATTTAAACGATGCCCAATTGGCACTAAGGGGCCTTAAGTGTGCCAAGAAAACATCCCCCACACCATTACACCACCACCACCAGCCTGCACAGTGGTAACAAGGCATGATGGATCCATGTGTTCATTCTGTTTACGCCAAATTCTGACTCTACCATTTGAATGTTTCAACAGAAATCGAGACTCATCAGACCAGGCAACATTTTTCCAGTCTTCAACTATCCAATTTTGGTGAGCTTGTGCAAATTGTAGCCTCTTTTTCCTATTTGTAGTGGAGATGAGTGGTACCCGATGGGGTCTTCTGCTGTTGTAGCCCATCCGCCTCAAGGTTGTGCGTATTGTGGCTTCACAAATGCTTTGCTGCATACCTCGGTTGTAACGAGTGGTTATTTCAGTCAAAGTTGCTTTTCTATCAGCTTGACTCAGTCGGCCCATTCTCCTCTGACCTCTAGCATCAACAAGGCATTTTCGCCCACAGGACTGCCGCATACTGGATGTTTTCCCTTTTCACACCATTCTTTGTAAACCCTAGAAATGGTTGTGCGTGAAAATCCCAGTAACTGAGAAGATTCAATAAATATTAAAATGGATGACAGATGTATATCAAACACAATGGCGATTCTGTTTCTCAACTGCCTGTACCTGTAATACAATACAGAGAATATAGGGCTTATTTATGTCAGCAAACGCAGTAAGCAACTTGCATTTTCCCTGCAGAGAGTTGTGCCTAAAATAACTTCATTAAACGTATTTGCAATTAATTTGTCAATGAATGCTGTTTAAAGTAGCTTAGATGACTTCTCAAGCATAATATTTAGGCTACTGGAATCTTCTTAATAACAAAGTTTAGTATACTGTAGGTATCAGTATATATAGTTTATTTATGAAAATTTATAGATAAGTCTGTATATGTATGTGTATAAATATGCACTAGGGTTCCTTTTAAAGGGTTGTACATGATGGACATTTGTTTTCTTTAACCCAAATAAACCATGTAACTGTGTAACTTCATCTGGGGCAAGAAAAGGCTCCCTATTCAAATATTACAAAGCTTCAGGGAGAATTATGACCAAGACTTTTCTGTTATTAAACTGATTCAAACAATTCTTCAGGTCTGTGATATATTACACAATCACAGTCTGTAGTGAGAATTCTAGTTTGCTGTTTCCCATGCAGTGATTCAGATTAGAGGCATGTGGGATTTAATTGCTGGCAAACAATGAAAAGGTTTTCATTTCAGAATCAATGAATTGCTTCAATATGTTTGGTTGAACCTTTACACCTGGCTGTTAGATCAAAGATATTACAGATTTTAATTCTAGAACACAGTTTACTAAACTTTAGTTCGGTCCAAAGTCAGCAAATAAGAGTCACAGCAACCAGCAAAAGCTCAGTAAGTAGAAAATAATTGTTATTGTTTATCTTCTTTCGTAGATACTCAATGAATCCTTGTATTCTTTAAACTGTAGTTTATCTAGAGGAGAATAAAAAGAATGCCTAGAGGATTGGTTTTATGGTTGTCTGGAGCTTTTTCAGCAATGTTGTTAATAAATATTTGTTGGGATGTATTTGTTGTATGTGCATGTATACTTAGGGGCCCTAAGTATTTTTTCTAAGTTTTAGAACTGTGTATATTTTTGCGATTTTTTCGCAAATTTGCTCGACTTTTTCGTACTTTGCGACAATTTGCACGACAGTTTGTAAGACAAAATCACATTTGTCACAATGAGTATGAAAGTTTTGGATTCATACAAGCTTCGGTATTGTGATTTTCCTTGGCCCAGGTTGGAGCTGCAGAGTGCCATTGAGTCCTGTGGGAGGCTTCCATCATTCGGATACAAAAATTTTGTGACTTTCGCAAACGATCATTTCAATACGAAAATTTAGGAACGTAAGTACGAAATTTTTGTATTCAAACGTAAAGAATTTTCGTGACATTAGCAATCATCAGAAATGATTGGATTTCGTGATTCGCATTCGTACCATAAATCAGCCCCTTAGAGTGTGTATTTGTGCCTGTGTGTTTGTGTGTATACATGTGGTCATAAATATGCTATATAGCTATTTATAAATTATTACAGACACCTTGAAGAAGTAATAGTAGGACAAAGTAATAGTAGGACAGAGTGTTAGTCTTTTGTAAAACAAAAAATAAAAATAGACTGAAGAAAATTTAAACATGTGAGGTTGGCAGAATGTCAGGACATTTCTGATCCAAACATATTTGAGAATTTGTATTGCTGTCTTGCTTATTGTTGACTGACACTATAAGCTGAATAAATAAAATGGTTAGGTATACTAGGTACAAAAAGAGACAACGCTGCAAAGTAAACCATAGAAATTTTCAATATTTCGATTGGTTCTTGATTACAAAACCTCAATTGGTTGGGCTTTTGATTGAATTTATAGTATTTGTAGTTTAACTGTAGCAGTTATAAGTCTAGAAATGTAATAGGCTAACTATTTACTATTAATATTATTTTTATATAGGCTTCATAAGCCCAGTTATATTTTAGCTTTCCTATACATGCAAGCATGATATGACAGTTAATGCAAAAGATGGAAGAGGCTACGTACTGTATAAAGCACTGAATTACAAAATGCAGAGACTTTTAAAATATTGCTAATTTTTACTAAAGTACCTCTTTTCAAAGGATCTTTTTCTAAAGTCAATGTTAACACAGCTTCAACTGTAACCATTTTACCCTTTTCCCTTTTAGACTGTGACTACTTTTGCTGTAGAAATTTGTTCACCGCCTCAGACCTTGTGAAATCCCTTCTTTAGGAGGATAAGGATAGCCAGAGACTTTTCTCTGACACAAAATGCATACATTAAAATTCAGTCACATTTTTTTCTTATATTAGCTAGCATTTAAGAAGAAGAGAAGTCCAACAAGTTTTGTCAGGGTTATTTTTTTCTGCGTTCATGTTTTTTTCAAGAACTCAATTTTTGATTAACCTTCCTCTATATATTAAGGGCAGTGAATATGTCTTTCATCTGTGGGTGATAGCTTACATCACACATTACAGTTAAACCCTTCTTCCTTCTCTTTTCTTAATTTCAATATAAATGGATATCCATACTCACTGTCTCTGTTAGGGAGACTATGCTTCTATCTTGCATCTACTGGACTCATGCTGCCTTCCTCTGTGGCATATGCTGGCCAAGAAACAACAAAGGAGCAAGTTATAAACCTTTATAAATAAAGGATTTACCAGTACAATTACTTACAGTAATATACACTGTTTAAATTTTAGATCAATTTCATCAGTCATTGATTGCTTCTTAACCTGACCCTATTATTCTTAACAGATGTGTTTAACTGGCAAATTGGAATCTGATTTTGCTACAAATGCTTTTTTTTCCAACCTTCATGGCCATTCTAAGCTTTTCTGTTTCTATCTTTACCCACAGGTTTTTGTTTAATATCTGTTCCAACACTTTAGTCATCTTTTCCCTGAGCATAACATTCCTGTTATCATTGATGTGCAGCTGTTGCTGACATAAATACAGTATATCAGCATCCTTACCACTGTGCTACATTGATAGGTCTCTAGCAGTGATGTGACATTTGTTTATGATATGATACTGGAGAAATTAGATTCCCTGTTCTGAATAAGAAACAATACTGCAGGCATTCTATCGTATGGTTTAAATAATAAAGAAATGGAAATTATTTGTGTTTGCCAACACTGGCATATACCAAAAAGAATTACATGAATTTTAATATCCTATTAGTGTGGTGCTGTGTGAGGTTAAACACTTTTCTTTAAAGTGATAAATACTATCATGTTATCATCAAATATAAAACCTTTTGACATTTATGAATAGTCATACCTTTTATCATCATGTACACAATTTAAAGCAGTTGTATTCCTTATCCAGTACATTGTAATTGTAAAAAAAAAAACCACTGCACACAATGTGATGCACACATAAAGAAATCAAATATGCAAAGAAATATATTTATAATCCCTATAGAAAGAGAATGCACACAATAAGAAATATACAAGGAAACTGTTATTCGCTGGATTGTGCCAATCTCTCAGGAACCCTGCTACTAAATACATCTGCTAACCTTGGACCCTGGACCAGTACTCCTGGACAGGGTTATATGCCTAAAAACAAAAGAGCTTCCATCTTCTGTCTTTTCCCAGTGCTCTCTTCAGCTGTCGGGATCGTGCCAATGGGCAGTAGAGTAAAGCTGGCCATACACGCACCGATAATATCATACAAAACCTCGTTTTGTACGATATTCGGTGCGTGTATGGCAAGTCCGCAAGTCAACCGATATCGCAGGAGGCTGCTGATATCGGTCGACTCGCCAATCAGGCGGGTTAAAAGATTTTGATCGGGCGCCATAGAAGGAGCCTGAGCAAAATCTCCCTTCAGGGCTGAATCGGCAGAAGGAGGTAGAAATCCTATTGTTTCTACCTCCTTATCAGCCCTTAACATTAGTGGCGGATTGGAACGATCTTCGGCCATCGGTCACACGAAAATCGCCACGTGTGTGGCCAACTTTATAGCAGAAATTTGACTCAGCTTGTGCATGCACTGATGTATGAGAAATTTCATGTTTTATCTTTTAATTAATAGAATTTCTGCATTGCAAAACATTTTTACTGTAAAGCAAATAAACCCCATTTTTAGTTTAGTTATTCAGAGACAAATATGTAAAAATTATTTCCAGTTTCAGCTTTAACTAACAACATAAAGTTGACAGTGAGAAAAGCAAGGAGTCTATGTCAATGCTGCCACATTTAACATACTGGCCTTGAAACTGCCCTTGACCTTTGTAAAAGCAAGTGACGTTGGAAATGAAAAGGCATAACCATAAGAATCCATAAAAATGATGTTTATCTGGGTTAGGAACACTTCTTCTTTATCACAGCCTTTCAAGATTGCTTCAGTTACATGAGGCTAGAGTATACTGCTGATTGCTATCTAATTCTACTTATACTGAAGATGTAGTTCAATTATCTGTAAACTAGGGGTTTATTTATCATGCTGTGTAAAAATTTACACCAGAAAACGGTTTAGATAGTCTTATAAAATAAGTTTTGCTTAGGCAGCGCAATAAATAGAGGCCTGGTCAACAAATACCTGAAACAGTGCAGCCCACATATTGTGCTATTCTAGGGAAAACACCTGGATCAGGGCAAACTGTATTCTAGTCATTCTAGAGGGGTCTCTATTTTAATAAACACAACATGCATGTACTCCCTGCACACTGTAGTATCTTTCTGGGCGGTAGTTTATAATACTGCATCTCCCTGTAATGTACAAACATTTGACTATAGCCTATGTATACATCCCCAACCATTCTCATATGACATACTCTACATTATAATGAACAAAATAGCTAACCTGCTGTTTGCTCCCATCGTGATTATGGGGGGCTTAAGGTACTGGATAGTGCTCTCAATAAGCTGCCCATACCCAACAGGTTTAACCAATCCCTGGTGAAGTGGTTAAATACATTCCATGTAACTGATCTATGGAGGGGTCCACAATGAAGGGATTCAGCAATATACTTATTTCAATTCTGCACAGAATACTCTCTCACTTATCTACCTGGCCCGGGATGTCCAAAAGTGATCTTGGCCACTACCGGCATCCAGATATTAGTCAGGGAATTATCAGACTTCTCACTGATTTTTCTAAAGTTTCAAACCATCCCAGAACCTGTAGACAGAGTTTGGCAACTAAATTACCATTACATAAATCACCCAGACCTAAAAACATCAATGGACACCACTATTTCAGAATTTGTAACTCTAAATGAGGGCACAGAGGTGGCCCAGTCGTCTGGGATGCTCTCAAGGCTTATGTCACAGGTAAATACATCACTCAAATATGCCACCTAAAGAAACAGCATACACTACACATTGACAAACATCTATGTTAAATGTAGCTGCTTCTGAGGAAGTGGCGACAGGCCACGAAATGCGTTAAGCGTTAGACCCTGAGGGATGTGCATGTGCCTTTTATCTAAGATGGAATAAAGACTGGATTTTAACTTTATCCTCGTGGTGCTCCGCAACTTATTTTTTCTACATGTCTTGACTTCCGGACCCTGGGGAGTGGGTCCGCGTGATAGCACACTTGGACTGGTGGTAAGTGCTCCCGTGTAATATATATTTTTTAACCAGGATTTTCCAAAGCAAGAGATATCATTAACATTTTTATTTTAAAAGGAAAAGAAAATATCTACATTTTTTTTAAACCCAAACATGCTAACTTTAACATTAAGATGAAGGGTTCACGTGAGGCACTGTAATCAGCTTTTAAAACATCCTAAGTGATATTGATTTGAAAATATCTATGTGCAATGACAAGTGTGAATTACAGTTTTCCAGTAAGAGTTAGTCTTATGTGCAATACAGTTGAGGTAGGATATATAGAATAACACATTTTGATTGGAAATGTATTTTTGTCAACAGGATTCAGCACTTTGGTAATCTTTATTTTGTCCTTATCACTTCACCTTGCTTAGCTAATCACAGCTATGTCTCTGTGGTATTGTTTTGAAGATGAAACTAGAACAGAGCAGCAGAACTATGTATTGAAAAATTCACACACATAGGCATGCAGCCTCTAAGCAACGTCGGTGAAACTAATTCACCCTTGGTAGGGGTGTGTTTCTTCCTGTTCACAAAGTTTGAACAAAGAAAGAAAAATGTTTAGTACTTTTACTGAGGGGAATTTATGTTTTGCAACTGTGCTTTATTTGCTCATTTGCAGTTTTTCAACTTGATATATTAAATATAGAAAAAAAGAGTAAGGCAAATCTAAACATTTACTCTACAGATCTTATGGTAGTGGTTTATTTACTGTGGTGTACAGCTAACGGATAGTAATCCAACCACATCTTCCACCTAGACTAATCATTCCTCTCCAAGCTAATTGTGCACCCTGCCATTGCCATTGCTTTCAGTGAAGCTGCAAAATGTTGGGGGGGTGACTTTTACTAAAGCTCAATTTTTTTCACTTCAGTTTTTTTTGCCAAAACCCGATTTTGTTGTAGAAAAAACTGTGATTTTGTCCTGATTTATTATACGATATAACCAAATTGAAAAATATGCCATCTAAAACCAGTTAAGATCATGTAGAAGTCAAGGCACATGTGCCTTTTACAAATAGAAGATCTTTCTTTGCTTTGTGGTTTTAGACGTTTTTGATGTTTTTTCAGATGGCTTTTTCACAGCAATATGAAATAATTGTGGTTTTTGGGTGACAATTCAAAGAATTTTCTGCAATTTTTGTTTGTGCTTTTTCAATTTGGATCTTTGGATAAATGACTGACATTTGTGGAAGTGACTGTAGTTGTGGTTTCAAAAAAATATATATAAATCCATGATAATCTGAATTTTGTCATCTGTTCTTCTCACTGATGAAGTATTCTGTGACATAATGATCTCTGTCGTTGGATGCATGCAGCTGTAAGAAAGTAGAAACATTTGCAAAGTATATTAAATGGATTTTCTTCCCATTTTATGCAATCTTTTTTCATTAATATAAACAATTGTAGTAAAAACCCTGTGTGTTTACAGGTTTTGGTCATGATTAGCAGTGTTTTTTCCTCAACTGTGAATTTTATTTAGAGATAGCAAAACAAAACCAATATGGTTGGATAAAAGTGTTAGTGTCGAGGTTGGTAAGAAAAACATGCTTTTAAAGGATTCAAGTTAGTTGGGATAGCAGAAACTTTCATCAGGCACAAGGAAGCAAATAAAACATGCAAAAAAGCTATGAGGCAAGCTAAAATAGAGATGGAAAGGGGAATTGCAGCTATTAATTGAAAAAATCTGTGGATTCTTGTAGATAACAAGTTTTCTAATTCCAGACAGTATCATTCAGTGGCTTCTAAAGCAAATAAAGTTCTGTCTTGCATTAAAAAAAAAACGGCATAAAAACATTATTTTGTCTCTTTATAGGTCTCTGGTAAGGCCTCACCTTGAGTATGCAGTGCAGTTTTGGGTTCCAGTACTTAAGAAGGATATTAATTAGCTGGAGAGGGTGCAGAGACGTGCAACTAAACTGGTAAAGGGGATGACTGTCAAGGCTGGGATTGTTTCCTCTGGAAAAAAAGATGCCTGTGAGGGGACATGATTACTCTTTACAAGTACATTAGAGGGGATTAAAGGCAGATAGGGGGTGCTCTTTTTTCCCCATAAAAACCAAATCAGTGCACCAGAGGTCACTCCTTTAGATTAGAGGAATAGAACTTTCAATTGAAGCAGCGTAGGTGGTTTTTCACGGAGAGGGCAGAGGTTGTGCAATGCCCTTCATAGTGATGTGGTAATGGCAGATTCTGTTAATGCCTTTAAGAAGGGCTTGGATGAGTTCTTGAACAAGCATAGTATCCAAGGCTATTGTGATACTAAATAGCTAATACTAATAACTTCAGTTAGTATTGATGTTGGTATATATAGTTTATGTAGGTGAGTGTATAGATTGGTTAGTATAGGTTTGTGTGTGCTGGGTTTATTTGGAAGGGTTGAACATGATGGAGTCTTTTTTCAGCCCAACTTAACTATGTAAATATTGCACATATTGAAATGAATGATAATCATACAGTAGAACCCCTATTTTAATAATGCAATTTTGAATCAATTGTTAATAAATAAATAGCAAAATGTGTTGTCTAACTTTTCAAAGCCACCCATTTGCCAATAAAATGGCCTATCAAATATAAAAAGGCACTTAGAACAGCAATATGCCATATTACAAAGACAGTTAGACAAATTAAAATAAACATAGGATACCTGAAAAAAATATTCCAAGCCATCCATGTCTTGCACTATATACAGGTATGGAATATATTATCCGGGAAACTGTTATCCAGAAAGTTCTGAATTACAGAAAGGCCATCTCCCATAGACACCATTTTAATCAAATAATTTAAATTTTTATATAAATTTTTATTTTTAAATAAAAAGCAGTACCCTGTACTTGATCTCAACTACTAATTTATCCTTATTGGAGGCAAAACAATTCTATTGGGTTTATTTAATGTTTACATGATTTTTTTTTTGTAGGCTTAACCTTTTTAGTACCACAGGACGTAGAATCTACGTCCTGTGTATCAAAGGACCAAAGTGCCACAGAACGTAGATTCTACGTCCTGCTGCACTTACGGTTTTGGAAGCGGGGGAACGGCTTTTCAAGCCGTTTCTTCGCTCCCCACTTGTTCCCCAGCCTCCAGACAACAGTCAGAGGTGGGGAACGAGTGGCTCCTGGGTAGCGATCGCCCAGGGGCCACATACAACTTACCTGCCATCAACGTGGCTTTGCCGGCAGCTCCTCTCCCTTCTGCAGCTTCCCCCTCTGGCCCCCCTGCTTCCTGACACGCCTCCTGACACACCTCCTCACATGATCTACTGCTGCTGTGCCAGATCGAGTTTCTCCTGCAGATCCTGATCTTCTAGACCCCAAGTAAGTGGCAAATACACACACAAACACACAATCACACATTTATTACACTAATACACACTTATACTCACACTTACACACACACACACACATGCATTTTTGGGAGGTTTTCAAACATTCATCACTTACAGCACTTAGAGAAAACTCACACTTGCTTGCACACTCACACACATAGACACAAAACACATTTTACCTAATGTACACACACACTTATGTAATTTTGTAATTTTTTTTTTTTTCTAATCGCATCGTTTTTATTCTTGCCTGAAAAAAATGTTTTATTGCCATTGCGGATAGTGTATTCGCTAACCGCACTGTGCAATACCTTTTGTGTATTATTTTGGTGTTTCTACTACATTTTCTGTGATTTTGGTGGATTTTTGGGTATTTTACTGCATGTTTAGCCATTTTATAGCATTTTCAGTTATGCATAGTTGTTGTTCGCTTGACTTTGTCTGTAAAACCTAGCCAAAATACTCAAACTGTTATTCTGCCCGCAGATGTTATTAGGCAAAAAAAAAAAAAAATGATTTTAGTGATTTTTTTTATCTTTATCAATTTTATTGCTTTTTACATTGTTCTTTGTTACTTGTCTTTGCACATGGACATTTTGTCTGCTGTATTTCAATTTGGCATCCTCTGTACCCCACATAGTTTGGTAAATCTATTCATATTGGGCATCAAACTGTTCAGTAGACTAGTGGCGTTCATACTTAGAGTGTTTTATGTTGGTACGTTACTAAATGTGGGGTACATAATGGGGCAACATGCAAGCTTTGTGACAATTTTCAGAAATGTCATAAAAACCGTTCTGTTTAGCATAGATTTGTAGTTTGGTAGTTTGCAGTAGAAAGATGTATTTACCCATTTTTGTTTTGTCAGAATGTGTACTTTCAGAAAATATATGGTTTTCTACGGTCTCTGTACTGTTAGGGGATCTTATGCCGCATAATACACATACCGGGTGCAAAAACTGCATGAGCCGGAGCGTCTTATGTGAAAATTCATATGCACTATTTTTACTTGGGTGCCCCTGTACCCCACATAGTTTGGTAAATCTATGCATATAGGGCATCAAACTGTTCAGTAGACCCCTGGTGTTCATATTTAGAATGTTTTATGTTGATACGGTACAAAATGTGGGGGTACATAATGGGGTAAAATGCAAGCTTTCTGACGATTTTCAGAAATGTAAAAAAAAACGTTCTGTTTAGCATAGCTTTGTAGTTTGGTAGTTTGCAGTAGAAAGATGTATTCACCCATTTTTGTTTTGTCAGAATGTATACTTTCCGAAAATATATGGTTTTCTAGGGTCTCTGTACTGTTAGGGGGTCTTATGCTGCAAAATACACATACCGGGTGCAAGAACTGCATGAGCCGGAGCGTCTTATGTGAAAATTCATATGCACTATTTTTACTTGGGTGGCCCTGTACCCCACATAGTTTGGTAAATCTATGCATATAGGGCATCAAACTGTTCAGTAGACCCCTGGCATTCATATTTAGAATGTTTTATGTTGATACGGTACAAAATGTGGGGGCACATAATGGGGTAAAATGCAAGCTTTGTGACAATTTTCAGAAATGTCATAAAAACCGTTCTGTTTAGCATAGCTTTGTAGTTTGGTAGTTTGCAGTAGAAAGATGTATTTACCCATTTTTGTTTTGTCAGAATGTGTTTTTTCGGAAAATTTATGGTTTTCTAGGGTCTCTGTACTGTTAGGGGATCTTATGCCGCATAATACACATACCAGGTGCAAAAACTGCATGAGCTGGAGCGTCTTATGTGAAAATTCATATGCACTATTTTTACTTGGGTGCCCCTGTACCCCACATAATTTGGTAAATCTATGCATATAGGGCATCAAACTGTTCAGTAGACCCCTGGCGTTCATATTTAGAATATTTTATGTTGATACAGTACAAAATGTGGGGGTACATAATGGGGTAAAATGCAAGCTTTGTGATAATTTCGGAAAATATATGGTTTTCTAGGGTCTCCTTACTGTTAGGGGGTCGTATGGCACATAATAAACATACCGGGTGCAAAAACTGCATGAGCCAAAGCATCTTATGTGAAAATTCATATGCACTATTTTTACTTGGGTGCCCCTGTACCCCACATAGTTTGGTAAATCTATGCATATAGGGCATCAAACTGTTCAGTAGACCCCTGGCGTTCATATTTAGAATGTTTTATGTTGATACGGTACAAAATGTGGGGGTACATAATGGGGTAAAATGCAAGCTTTGTGACGATTTTCAGAAATGTCAAAAAAAACGTTCTGTTTAGAATAGCTTTGTAGTTTTGTAGTTTGCAGTCGAAAGATGTATTTACCCATTTTTGTTTTGTCAGATTGTGTACTTTTGGAAAATTTATAGTTTTCTAGGGTCTCTGTACTGTTAGGGGGTCTTATGCCGCATAATGTACATGCCGGTAGCTTATATTGCAGTGTATACACTTTGTATGCACTAACTTCCTTTTGGGGTCTCTAAATGCCAGATACAGTGCTGACCCTATGCACAATGGGCATCAAACTGTTCAGCCGACCCTTGGCTTTCATATTTAGGGTGTGTTTTCTTGGTACCTAATGTTATGTGGGAGATAAGGTGCTTGAAAGTAGAAGATTTGATGTGATTTTCAGGTATTTCACCAAAACTAGCAATTTTGGGAAAGCACTGCGACTCTGTAGTTTGGAGTAGAAAGACATGGGTACCAATTTTGAATTTGCCCGAATGTGTACTTTCCAAAAATATATGGTTTTGGGGGATCAATGTATTTTTTTGTGTTTTTACCCCACAGAAAATGCAGTAAACGTGTTGAATTTTCAGTGGCTAAAGAGACCTCTGGGGCAATCTCTATGCACTAATGTCCTTATGGGGTCTCTAAATGCCAGATACATTGGTGATCCTATGCACAATGGGCATCAAACTATTCAGCGGACCCTTGGCTTTCATATTTAGGGTGTGTTTTCTTGGTACCTAATGTTATGTGGGAGATATGGTGCTTGAAAGTGGAAGATTTGATGTGATTTTCAGGTATTTCACCAAAACTAGCAATTTTGGGAAAGCACTGTGACTCTGTAGTTTGAAGTAGAAAGACATGGGTACCAATTTTGAATTTGCCCGAATGTGTACTTTCCAAAAATATATGGTTTTGGGGGGTCAATGTATTTTTTTGTATTTTTACCCCACAGAAAATGCAGTAAATGTGTTGAATTTTCAGTAGCTAATATATTATTCAAATTGCAGGCGGGTAGTTGCTCGCCAAAGTCAATCACACATCCTTAAAAAAGGAGATGATTAATTGAATGTATTAAAACTGTCACTCAAATTAAAGTGCACTTAAATATGGAGTGTGAGGGTTGTGGGAACAGAAACCAAGTCTGGGGATACTGAGCAGAGTACTTCATTTATTGCCCACTGGTTGACAAACTCGGTTAGCCGACCAGCAGACACCGCCTGGGTGTACTCCACTCTGATGCGGGAACGCACCAGCACCTGAAACATTACCTCTGCCAACAGAGGGTTGCCACCTTCCAAATGCTGCTTCCTGGATTTATAGATGGCTAGTTTGGCCAAAGCCAGGAGCAAATTGGAGAGAAGGTCTTTTCCTCGATTGTCCCGGGACACTGGGTGTCCAAAAATAAAAACATAAGGGGAAAAGTGTAACCAGAACTGCAGGTGGAGTTTCCTCAAAAGAGCTAAAAGAGGTTGCAGTCTGGCACATGAAAAGTAAATATGAAACAGGGACTCCCCTTTGCCACAGAATGTACAAGCAGCCGGGGAGTCTGTAAAATGAGCCAAGTACTCTCCTGTGCTCAGTGCACCATGGAGCACTCTCCAACTCAGGTCTCCAGTGGGTCTGGGCACCAAGCTGGAATAAAGGCCTCGCCACTGGGGTCTCTCACCCTCTTTGAGCACCCGCCTCCAGATGGTATCATAGCGGGAGACGAGGACAAGGAAGTGTACAGTGTGAAGCATGAGAGAGTACAGTAGTTTTCTTGGCATGTCACAAAAGCGTGTCAAGGTAAAATTCTCCAACTGGCTCAGGTTGGGAGAAGGAGCAGCCTGAGGGGATTGACGGATCTTAGGTGCTATTTTTATGGCTGGAGGTGGGGCATTCCAAGGGGAATCTGGCTCTCCAGCATGTAAAACCTCATTAATAAAGGTGTGAGAGCCAGAGGAGATGGTGTCCTTGATCTCCTTGATTAAACGGTTTGGAACTCTGGTGGTGCGCAATTCCATGCGCTGCATAACTTCCTGAGTTTGCACCCAATCTATTCTCTCAAAATCCAGGAGATCCCCAACTCTAGTTAACTGAGCCCGGCAAAGGCGGCGGCGGATGCTGGTGGATTCTAACATCCTAGTCTTTAAAGACGGATTGTAAAGTAAGGGCTCAGTTAGAATGTCCTCCCCTTGAATAACTCCTTCCCTTAACACGGAGACCATGCTCCAGGTTTTAAGAGTCTCTTGGTAGTATGCCGGTAATGGTGAGAGGTTTTTTAAGAACCCTTCAGGTTCGATGACAAATAATTTTCGGTCATACCCCATGTTGCGTACCTTGTGATAAAAGCTGGATGCTAGAGTACACCACTGTGGAGCAGGGTCTGCATAAAGGTATCTCTGTATCTGTTGGAGACGGAAAGTGTGCACTTGGGAGCGTATGCACACAACTCCCTGCCCACCCTCTCTCAAGGGAAGGCTTGAAACACCTGCAGATACCCAGTGCTTTCCCAACCAGAGAAAGTCCAGTAACCTTCTTTGGATCTTAGCAATGAATTCTTGAGTTGGGCTAAGGCACACCAGCCGGTACCAGAGTTGAGAGGCCACAAGCTGGTTGATCACCAATGCCCTCCCCCTCAAAGAAAGCACTTTAGCAAGACCCTTCCACTTTCCAAGACGGATGATGACACGCTCCTCTAGTTCACTGAAATTCAGTGAGACAGGGCACTCCTCAGCTGACAGGTAGACTCCTAGATATTTGATGACCTTGGTCTCCCATGGGATGTCTTGAAAAATAGGAGGCAGATTGTCTACTTCTAAAGGACCTTCCAGAAGGCCTGAACTTTTGGACCAGTTGATCCGAGCAGATGAGGCAGCAGCGTAGATCTCTTGGCACTCTTGTGCCCGCTTAAGATCAGATAGGTCTTGGGCCACAAGGATTACATCATCTGCATAGGCTGAGAGAACCACTTTCATATCTGGTTCTTTGAGCACCAACCCCGTTAGTCTTTTCCTTAGGAGACACAGGAAGGGTTCAATGGCCAGTGCATACAGTTGTCCTGACAAGGGGCATCCTTGCCGAACTCCTCGCCCAAAGGTCAGAGGTGCAGTTAGAGACCAATTGATTTTTATCAGACACTCTGCAGAGGTGTACAGAGTTTTCAGGTAGCCTACAAAATGTGGACCAAAGCCATAGGTTTGCAGAGTACCTAAGAGGTATTGATGATCCACCCTGTCAAATGCCTTCTCTTGATCTAGGGAGAGAAAGGCAAGGGATAGACCAGCCCTCCGAGCAAAATGCAGCAAATCTCGGACCAGAAAAACATTATCAAAAATTGTCCGGCCGGGGACTGTGTAGGACTGGTCTGGATGAATCACCTCTGCCAGAACAGACTTGAGTCTGAGTGAGATCGCTTTGGCTACAATCTTATAGTCTGTGCTGAGCAAGGAGACTGGACGCCAGTTCTTAATAAAACGGAGATCCCCCTTCTTAGGTAGCAGTGACAACACTGCCCGACAGCATGAAAGGGGCATCTCACCTGTCTCAAGGGCTTCAGTTAGGACCCTGTGGAAATCAGGTCCCAGAGTATCCCAGAAAAACTGAAAGAATTCTACGGTTAGTCCATCTAGCCCCGGAGATTTATTGTGGGGCATTAAACTGAGTGCTTGAGAGAGCTCATCTAGAGTGATAGGTTTCTCCAATCTCTCTCTTCTCCTCTCGCTGACTACTGGAAGCCCTTCCCATAGTTCCTTGCAGGCATCTGGAGAGATAGGATCCGGAGAAAAAAGGTTTTGATAGAAGGACCGAGCTCTGTCCCGGATAGCCTCTGGGTCCTCAAGGGGGGTGCCATCTTCATCAAGGAGGCATGTGATTTGTTTTCGGTTCCCCTTGTTCTTCTCCAGAGCATAGAAGAAGCGCGAGCCACGATCTAAGTCACAGAGTAACTGCATGCGGCTTCGTACATAGGCACCACGAGCCTGACGCTGTTCTATGTTACGCAGAGTCTCCTTCTTTTCTAGGTATTCCCGCTGTAGGTTTTGGTCATCACATCCCAACAGCTTTTGCTCAAGCTCAAGCACCTCCTCATTCAATGCCTCAATCTCTGCATTGCGCTGCCTGCTCACACTCCTGGTATACTCTTGACACAAGAATTTTAGGTGAACCTTGCCTACATCCCACCACTGACTCAAAGTGGCAAATTCATCCTGAAAACCCCTCCAGTCCATCCACATTTCTCGGACCGACTTTGCAAACCCCTCATCCTCCAATAAACTGTTATTAAAGTGCCAATAAGCAGCTTTGGCCAGTGATGGTGCATCTGCCACTATCGCAGAGGCACAGTTGTGGTCTGTAAATGGAGCCAACCTAATGGTACTGCACCTGGCTCGTGACATGAGATGACCCGATATATATATCCTATCAATCCGGGACTGAGAAACATGACCATTTCTCACCCTGACATAGGTGAAGGTATTTGTGTCTGGGTGCTGCTCTCTCCAGATGTCAACCAAGGAGAAGCGGGCAATGAGTTCCCGCAGTGCCGACTCCGATGAGTCTCTTTTCTGGGGCACATTGCGGTCTTGAGCATCCAGGGTGTAATTGAAATCACCCCCCATAATAAAAGCTTCATCTGAGTCAATTGTCTCCACGTATGTTGACAAACTTTCAAAGAACCGTGTTCTCTCTGGTCCAGTAGTTGGGGCATATATGTTTATAAGGTTGTATGTGCTATTCGAGTCCTGGACCCGGAGATGTAACACACGGCCTGGGATGACAGATTTAGCACTTAGCACCTGAGGCTGGAATGATTCAGAGAATAGGGTCACCACCCCACATGAAGTCCATGTGAGGTGGTTAAAAAAGACCCTACCCTTCCACTCCAGATGCCAGGTTGCTTCAAGCTCCGGAGTGGTATGGGTCTCTTGGAGAAAACTTACAGAGTATCTTCCTTGGTTAAGAAAGGAAAGCACCTGAAACATGCGGAAAGGCTCTCGACAGCCATTTGTATTTAGTGTGCTTATACTCAAGGCCATTATTGTGTATTAGGAAGTGCTTTAGCTCTCACAGAGGCCAGGTGAGACAAACACTTTTTGTGAAACTTAATGATACGGAGATATTCTGCTGTGCCATAGTTCTTGGCCTCTCTTATGACCCCAATATAATGTCTCACAGAACGTATTATTAAAGGCAAATCATGCCAATTCTCCAGGGCCATACGCAGTTTATTATCCAATTTTACACCAAGGTTGCTCTCAAGAAACCTTTTGAGTTCCTCAGCAGGGATGAGAGGGGCAGAAGGATTTGCCACACCTGTTTCACCCTCTTCTACAATATTATCCTCATCCCTTGGCTCTTCCTGGCTGAGGGATTGATAATGTCTCTCCTCCACTTGAGCTTTGAGGATATCTGCACGTGATGTTGCAGGAATGGGATCAGAAGCACCCATCATTTGGAGAACCTGCAATGGTTCGATTTCTCCTGCAACACCTTCAGAGCTGTCTGGGGCAGCAGATGGAATCAGCTCCTCCACAACAGGGGGAGCTTTAGAGGTTCGATAGTCAACCTCTGCCCTTTCTACTGCCTCCTGATCACTCCGGATGGCAATAACATTGGGGTCAGTGGAAGGTAAGGGAGGAGAGACCTCCACATGGACAACAGACTTCACAGGGTTGTTTTCTGAGTCTGCCATGCTATCCTCCTTCATATCCACCACCCCAGCCCCACCATCCCCCCATACAGTCTTATCTGCAGATTCCAGTATGGGGGTTATCCCAATATTTTCCCCCTCTAGGAGTGGAATATCCTGAGGCACTGAAAACTGAGTATGTTTGCAGTTCCCAAAACTTAGCACCTCAGGGACATTGACTACCCACTCTGCAGGTGTTTCATTGGGTGTCTCTTTGCACTCCATGTGCAGAACCTCTAAATGTGTTGGGGGCAGGTGCTGCACCCCTGACTCTGTGGAGAAGTCCATGTTCCCCTGTTCTAGGTTCTCCAGACCATTAACCTCATTATTTCTTACTGAATCTGGAGTTGAGAGTGTATGGTCTGACACTGGTTGACTGAGTCTAAAAGATGGGTTAGACAATGTGAGGGCATGAGGGCCAGATGTTTCACTGCTCTTCTTGCCCTTAGATGGGGGTGCTCCATCATTGACTACTAATGCCCATTCCTCAGGTACCAGGTGGTTGGACTTAAATTTCCTCTTCTTTTCCTTGCCACCTAAAGAGGAAGGGTCACTCACTGCTCCTACCCCAGCAGATGTTACAATCTTGTGTGCCCCCACACCCACAGGGGAAGGTTGATTTGTGGTAGGAATAGCTGTGCCACTGGGGGATGTGGTGAATTTATTTCCCCTCTTCTCCTTTGCTGCAGTTGCAAGACAGGCTGGAGACTTAGGTAACTTCAGTGAAGAAGGGGGAGGTTTTGAAGTTGTGGAGGTGGGTTGTGTAACAACCTCCTTTGAGTTCTCCAGTGAAGGGGATGTCCCCTTTAAAGAGCCTGCTGAAATAGTCCTAGCAGGGCAAGCTGTTACACATGAAGTGCCAGGGTTGCAAGTGTTGGCCGTGGTCTTAATTTGCCTTTTGGGGCAACTCTGGCGAGTGTGCCCCATCTCCTTGCAAAGGAAACACCTCACTTCCTCTGTGTTGTAAAAAATTTTATACAACACCCCCTCAAACAGAACCCCGAAAGACCCCTCAATACTATCTTGACCCCGAGGAAGAAGCAGTTGAACCTGCCGTTTAAAAGAGAGGACATGTTTCAGTCTGCTCTCTTTGCATCCTAAGGGGATTTTAGAAATATTTGATTTTAATTCCCCAAGGGCTTGCAGGTGGGGACGCAATATTGGGTCTTGTAGAAAAGGGGGCACATTGGATAGGACCACCCTAGTGCCCAACCCTTCTAGGGGTTCAACAGGGACATAACTCCCCCCCACTGTGATACCTCTCTGCACCAAAGTGTGTACTGCAGCCAGTGTACGGGCAAAGATTATTGCTTTCCCATACATTTTGCTGGCTGCCACTATTGCAGAGGGGCCCACTAGTTCAGCTGCAGCTTTTATATAAGCCTCTATGCCATGAGCTCCTGACATTATACATCGGACCCCATGTTTCCGTGTAAGTTGCTCTGCCCCAGTGGTGACTTGGCTTGGGCTGCTGCCGGCAGCTACCGCCTGCGCAAATGTTTTAGCCGGGGTCACATTGGCTGAAGCAGCAGATGTAGAAGCGCTGGGGTTTTTTGACACAGGCTCTGACTGCTGCTTAGCTGCAGAGCTGTAACCGGGTCTGTCAGGTCTTTTGCCTTTAGTACCCTGAGGCATTTTTTTTTATCATTTTTGTTTTTATTCCCTCCCATTATTTACAAAATACCCCACAAAAAAGGAAGCTTAATTTTATTAATCAACAAAAAGTAGATATAAAGGAGAAAGGCTCTCACAGGGAGAGAGTTAATGTGAGCAGGTGCCTGGGAGTTGCACTGCTGCTGAGAAAAGATTTTAAATCCCAAAATCCTTCTCCCTTTAGCTTTCTCACATTACAAAACTAAAAATGCAACATGAAAATAAAATACCCACACAATGTGAGAAAAAAGTCATTGATTTAAGCTGAAACAGAATCAAAATGCAAATGAAACTGACACCCAGGTGTGGGGGAGGGGTAGGGGATCTATCAGTGAGTTTGTAGCCCAAAGCAGTGAAGGGAAATGGGCTAACAATCACTCACCTTCTGGGTGAAACTAAAATTCGATTTTAAATAAAGTAAATCAACTCAAAACTTCTCAAAATTCAACCAACAAATGGCCAACACCTTCACACATCAAATGAAAACAAAAAATCTTCCCTTAGACAGGGATTTCCCTGCTTAATTTCAGCTTAAACAGAGAGCTTGCTTTTTTGTGGCTTTACTCCTTCAGTAGCTAAAGAGATCTCCTGGGCAATTTGTATGCACTAACTTCCTTATGGGGTCTCTAAATGCAAGATACATTGGTGATCCTATGCACAATGGGCATCAAACTGTTCAGCGGACCCTTGGCTTTCATATTTAGGGTGTGTTCTTTTGGTACCTAATGTTATGTGGGAGATAAGGTGCTTGAAAATGGAAGATTTTATGTGATTTTTAGGTATTTCATCAAAACTGGCAATTTTGGGAAAGCATTGCGACTCATTAGTTTGGAGTAGAAAGACATGGGTATCAATTTTAAATTCGTCCGAATGTGTACTTTCCAAAAATATATGGTTTTGGGGGGTCAATGTATTTTTTTGTGTTTTTACCCCACAGAAAATGCAGTAAATGTGTTGAATTTTCAGTAGCAAAAGAGATCTCCTGGGCAATTTGTATGTACTAACTTCCTTTTGGGGTTTCTAAATTCCAGATACATCGGTGATCCTATGCACAATGGGCATCAAACCGTTCAGCGGACCCTTGGCTTTCATATTTAGGGTGTGTTTTCTTGGTACCTAATGTTATGTGGGAGATAAGGTGCTTGAAAGTGGAAGATTTGAGGTGAGTTTCAGGTATTTCACCAAAACTAGCAATTTTGGGAAAGCACTGCGACTCTGTAGTTTGGAGTAGAAAGACATGGGTACCAATTTTGAATTTGCCCGAATGTGTACTTTCCAAAAATATATGGTTTTGGGGGGTCAATGTATTTTTTTGTGTTTTTACCCCACAGAAAATGCAGTAAACGTGTTGAATTTTCAGTAGCTAAAGAGACCTCTGGGGCAATCTCTATGCACTGACGTCCTTATGGGGTCTCTAAATGCCAGATACAATGCTGATCCTATGCACAATGGGCATCAAACTGTTCAGCGGACCCTTGGCTTTCATATTTAGGGTGTGTTTTCTTGGTACCTAATGTTATGTGGGAGATAAGGTGCTTGAAAGTAGAAGATTTGATGTGATTTTCAGGTATTTCACCAAAACTAGCAATTTTGGGAAAGCACTGCAACTCTGTAGTTTGGAGTAGAAGGACATGGGTACCAATTTTGAAGTCGCCCGAATGTGTACTTTCCAAAAATATATGGTTTTGGGGGATCAATGTATTTTTTTGTGTTTTTACCCCACAGAAAATGCAGTAAACGTGTTGAATTTTCAGTGGCTAAAGAGACCTCTGGGGCAATCTCTATGCACTAATAGAGATGCAGCGAACTGTTCGCCGGTGAACTAATTCGCACGAAAATCGGGTGTTCGCAAGTTCGCAAACTTTTAGCGAAGTTCGCAATTTTGGGTTCGCCTTAGCTGGAGCCAAATTTTGACCTCTCACCCCAGAGCCAGCAGATACATGGCAGCCAATCAGGCAGCTCTCCCTCCTGGACCACCCCCGGACCACTCCCTTCCATATATAAACCGAAGCCCAGCAGCCATTTTACATTCTGCCTGTGTGTGCTTGATGAGTTAGCATAGGGAGAGAGCTGTGCAGGGGTTTGAGGGACAGTTTAGGTAGCTTTTCTGACTAGTAATCTACTTTCTACTGCTCTGTATGTAGCTGCTGGGGACAGCTCTCCTGCTGATCTCATCTGCTGTAACCCAATACGTTACACATAGTAGTGACATTGCATTGCAATAAAATCACCTGAGCGATGTTTTTCCTCCAGCAATAATATATTCCGTATCCAGTACTGCGGCGTTTTGTCTTTGCGTGTGAACCGGCTGTAACCTTTACACGACTTGATTGGCATGTAGACGCCGGACGTTTTAAAGCAGTTTATTACACAAGTTTAGAAATGTAGTGTGATTTCTGCCCTTTACAGCACAAAACGCAACGCTGTGTCAACAACGTATTTTTCAGATAAATTTTTGCCCTTGATCCCCTTCCTGCATGTCACTGTCCAGGTCGTGGCACCCTTTAAACAACTTTAAAATCAGTTTTCTGGCCAGAAATGGCTTTTCTAGGTTTTAAAGTTCGCCTTCCCATTGAAGTCTATGGGGTTCGCAAAGTTCGCAAAAGTTCGCACTTTTTGGCGGAAGTTCGCGAACGGTTTCGCGAACTTTTTTTGTGAGGTTCGCTACATCTCTATGCACTAACGTCCTTATGGGGTCTCTAAATGCCAGATACAGTGCTGATCCTATGCACAATGGGCATCAAACTGTTCAGCGGACCCTTGGCTTTCATATTTAGGGTGTGTTTTCTTGGTACCTAATGTTATATGGGAGATATGGTGCTTGAAAGTGGAAGATTTGATGTGATTTTCAGGTATTTCACCAAAACTAGCAATTTTGGGAAAGCACTGCGACTCTGTAGTTTGGAGTAGAAAGACATGGGTACCAATTTTGAATTCGCCTAAATGTGTACTTTCCAAAAATATATGGTTTTGGGGGGTCAATGTATTTTTTTGTGTTTTTACCCCACAGAAAATGCAGTAAATGTGTTAAATTTTCAGTAGCTAAAGAGATCTCCTGGGCAATTTGTATGCACTAACTTCCTTATGGGGTCTCTAAATGCCAGATACATTGGTGATCCTATGCACAATGGGCATCAAACTGTTCAGCGGACCCTTGGCTTTCATATTTAGGGTGTGTTCTTTTGGTACCTAATGTTATCTGGGAGATAAGGTGCTTGAAAGTAGAAGATTTGATGTGATTTTTAGGTATTTCATCAAAACTGGCAATTTTGGGAAAGCACTGCGACTCTGTAGTTTGGAGTAGAAAGACATGGGTACCAATTTTGAATTCGCCTAAATGTGTACTTTCCAAAAATATATGGTTTTGGGGGGTCAATGTATTTTTTTGTGTTTTTACCCCACAGAAAATGCAGTAAATGTGTTAAATTTTCAGTAGCTAAAGAGATCTCCTGGGCAATTTGTATGCACTAACTTCCTTTTGGGGTTTCTAAATTCCAGATACATCGGTGATCCTATGCACAATGGGCATCAAACCGTTCAGTGGACCCCTGGCTTTCATATTTAGGTGTGTTTTCTTGGTACCTAATGTTATGTGGGAGATAAGGTGCTTGAAAGTGGAAGATTTGAGGTGATTTTTTAGAATTTTCATAATTTTTTATAGAAAATGCTAAATTCAGTAAAGCATTGCCGTTTGGTACTTAGGAGTTGGAAGACATAGTTACCCATTTCGGATTTGTCAGAATGTGTAGTTTTCAAAAATGTATGGTTTCCTGGGGTAAACCTAATGTTCCAGGATTTTTGGCTTTGGAATGTAAAGTATGCCGTATTCTGCTGTAATGCTTTGAAAATTTAGTAATTTACTGCTGAGAGTTTTTGATCTATAGAAGTCAGAAATCTCCATAAAACTATACATATCAGGTATTGGCATGTTCGGGAGACATGAGGCTTTCCAAATCAGTTGAATTTTTGTCCATAAAATAAAATATGTTTCTGGTAGAAATCCTTATATCATGAAAAATAGCATTTTTTCTTTTTTTTATTTCAAGCTCTGAATCTTGTTCCAGAAGTGGAAATACACAAAAACTCAGGTAGATTTGGAAAGCTCAGGTTCTCCTGAAAAAAACAATATATAGTTTGCCTACCTAAACTTAACCCTGCCCCCAGTAAAAGCCCCTATATTGAGAGAGCACAGAATGTTTACAAAACGTCTGGCACTGGGGGGAACTGAAATGACGAATTTGGCTGGCACTTAAAGGGTTAAGGTATGGAGATTCTGGTCCCATTCCTGTACTAGGTTGCTTTAATGCAGTGTAAACAAACTTAACTGAGATTGTTGGCCATGTTACATTTATTGTTTATTTAAGACTATACATTCTAATTACCCTTACCTTTAATCCACAGAGCTGCACTTGCAGCAATAACATTTTTATTTTTAGTTCTACATTTTTTCTTATTGCACTAAAAAATGGACAAGCTCAAAATCTGTTCTTAGAGATCAGCACCAAATTATTGTTATATAGAGAGTATAATTGTAACTTTTGTGGGTCAGAAGTAATGTAGTTCTGAAGTACTATAAACAGTGAAACAACTACCAAAAAGACATGCTGTAGTTAAAAATTGATCGCATGTCCCATGTGTGACAGTGTAAAGCAAACTCATGGCGATTAAATAAATTACTTTATAGAAGCAAGCAAGTCCATTTCAGAAATGACACGGATATTAGCTGTATTAGATAAGCCTATTAAGCGTCCAGGAATTATATTTATAATAACTCTGCCTCATCTTTTTTTTTTTTATAAATAATGCATGCTTAGGGTGTATTTGAAAGTGATAATCATACCTCAGGGGTGTTTTAAGGTAGGAGTTATTTTTTTTTTATGTTTCCAAGCCCCAAGAGGACTAATTTAATTAACCTAGTGATAAATATACACCCAGAAGTATTTGGACTTTTAATAGAAAAAGTTTAAGACTTCAAGAGAGGAATTTGTTCAGGTCATTCTCTTATTTGCAAAAAAGATAAAGTTAATCTGCAATGTTGTTCTGTAGTACTCAATGCCTTACAGAGGTCATGTGCTCTGCATAAATCATCTGATTCAGTCAAACAAGACTAATGGTCTTATGTCACTGAAAAACATGGCTGCATAGTCAGTGATGGAAGATAGATGGATTCATTGGTTACTGAAGAGAACAGATGACTGCTGAAGCACACTATCAGACATAAAGTAGAGCATGGTCTGTACCTGAAAAATTTAGGGCAACATATTAGGACGAAGCATTTAACCAATTCAGTGTCTTTAACCTGCTTTACATGAAAATCACATCAGCTTGCAATTGGCAGTACCTCTGCCACAGAAGTAGCATGGTGAGTCAGTTGTTAATATTATTTATTTGTCTGGTAAACAATTTAAAGTGCATTAAACTAAAAAGTACAAAAAGCTAAAAGTCAGTTCCATTTGCCATGCTTTTTACTCATAATATGGCATTACTTATATTACTAATATGGCCAGAATTAGTTGTAGAAGTAGTTGCCTGCCACAATGTGATGCGAAATCAGATACCAGGGACACAAAGATTATTGTAATAGTTTCCCTATTATGCAAAACAAAAATTGCACTCACCTCTATAAACCACAAATGTTTGAAACCAATTTCATAGTTAAAAAGATTAAACCTGACAGTGCCACATCTGGGCACAGATGGAAGCCTTATTAAGTGCAACTCGTAGATGTGGCATGGAATACATATCCTTTCTCTTTAGTTGACCACCATTTTTTGGTCACAAGTTGGAGCGCATATGGGCGCAAGGCAAACTTGAAGTAGGCTTCAAGTACAGGACAACATTGTGCCCCAAAACACTGCATTTTGTAATTTGCTTCTTAAAGTAACAGGTACAAGGGCATAGAACACTCCTAGGAAGGTACACATGCTACGACAAAAGTTTTTTAACAGGAGCAATATTGAGGCCATTAACATTCCTTGCGACTGTGCTATCCTTAGTAAATAAGCCATTAGGCTTTAAGCAGGTGATACACTATTATATGATTTTGGTTACTCAGTTGGAGTAAAGGAACACATCTTTGTTGAATAGAGCAATCTCTCATCTGTGTGAATCGATGATACCATTGAACCAATGGACAGTTTTCTTTTGTCTTTCCAAATTCATTATGTAACCTTAATATCAATATCTTTCTGTTACTTGGAAGGTGGATAGAAAGTCACTCCAGTTACCTTTGCATGTATTTCTTTATGCTTTTTTGTTTTATGTATATTTTTTCTCTTGGATAAGGAGATAATTTATAACAGCTCAAATGGGCCATTACAAATAATTGGTTTTATTTTCCTTCTACACTGATCCAGTATAAATTTATACATACCTATTATTTTCCAAATTTAGCTTTGATTAAGATGCCAATGGAATGTAAGCTGGCCATACAGTATAAAAGTTGATATTTCCCCCAATATGCCCACCTAAGGTGAGTAATATGGGGCTAATCTGATTGTTTGGCCCTATATCAAAATTATTTGATTACAACCACAGAAAAACAAGTTATCCAAGCAAAGAACACATTATTGAGCCAATGGGGTTTAGCTGACTAAAAAGCATGCCATAATCAGCTCCTAAAGCTCTTGTTGACTTGAATGATAATCACCTCATATTTCTAGTACTGGCACCAGTGCTAACAGGAGGATTTTTCAACCAAATTGTGCCACTAGTGGTGCTGCCAGGCATTTAGCATTTAGGAGCCAATTTCAAATTGAAAACCACAGGCTAAATTTGGGTCCATCTGGCTTTAATTCAGTTAGTAATGACAAAAAAATTTTTGGCATGCATGGATTCGCAGTGAAAAAAGGCGCAGTCCTGTCAAAAAAGGTTGCTGTCATGGAAAAAAAAAAATACATGTCAACAGTCGTACATGACCCGCATTATGCAAATTTCTTGTCTTATCCCAAAGTTTTCCTCAGTTTTCAAATTTTCTGGCAAAGCAAAATGGGCCAGATTTGCTTATCACTAGTCACAGTAAAAGAATTTGAACATTACTTAAGAAAGGGTTATGCCCACAACATAAAATTATAATAAAAGGGATAATGATATTCTGATACTAATATGTTTTACTGTGGTACCATGTTAGCCAGTGCAAAAATAATAAATAAAAAAAAGTATTGTAGAAACAATACTTTTTTTATTTGCTATTTTTGCACTGGCTATAATGGTACCCCAGTTTTTGTTTTATGGACTAAAATAAAGTATGGAATATTCATTGTATAACTGCTATGACGTTGCCTTTGCTATACATGCTGCTGTCTGACCTCCACAGGGCGTTTGCCTTGCTTCGCACATGTGCTCAACTATGTGGTGCTTTGCTTCTTGAAGAGCTTGAACCCAAAGTTTGGTAACATCTGGAGAAGCCATTTTCACAGGTACCCACAACCTTGTGTTATTGGCACAACACAAGTTGCCAGGTGTATGCAGGTGACCCAACTAGTTCACTTATTAAGCCTACTTACTAGCAGTGGTAACAGATGAGTCAGCACTGCCAAGTACCAACTGTTCAGAAGACTTTTAAAAGAAGACTGTTCAGAAGACATTATATTAATCATGTTTTTTCCCATTGTTCTGAGTGGGTGATAAAATATTTACCTATTTTAAATTTTGGATGTGTTTCAAGGGGTCACCTTACTGATACCATTTTTTCCCCAAAAAAATGTTGATAAAATGAAAGCACAGGCAATGTAAAAAAAATTGTGTAGTGGGTGATACATGCTTTGTGAAAATGTATCTTATAAAGGTTAAAGGTTAAAATGAATATTGTTTATGCAATTTTTAGTTTTTTAGTTTTGAGTTAAAATACTAACAGATCCATGTTCAGTTCAGGTTTATGTGATGGTGTGGGGCATTATTTTTAGCTGCATAATGCATACCCTACCAGAACTCATATCCATTTTAATAAAATCAGTTTTAACTTACAGCAACACAGAACAATAATATATTTTGCATTATATTTGCATTTTGGAGCACTTTTGTGCTAATGCTTACGGGTTGCTCATCTTCCAATGAGTTCTGTATGATATGTTGACCAACAAATTTGGCAGCATTTGAGCTGACAGCAGGTGTAACCCCATTTATTTTTTTGTGTTAGGTCATTGGCTACACTGTGATTCACAGTAATAACCAACGGCCTTTGTGTGTGTGTTTGTTTTTGACTGATATTTGTTAAGATATTAAAAGAAAGCTGAGATGGGATCAGAAAATGTAATTGAAGGGTAACTCCAATAATGTTATTTTGAGCTTTCTGTTTTCAAAGCAGATTTATGGAGTGAAGTAATACGCTTCTACAACATAGCATGTGCTTATTTTTAACATTTCCAGCTTGTGCCTATGACAGATATCATTTTCTTCTTTAATTCTTTTCACTGCTTTTTTTTCAGTCTGGTTTAAAACAAGTCATGTATCAAAAAATGTAGGATTTATGTTCATACAAATGTCTTGAATAGTCATGCTAAAAGCAGTGTTCAAGTTGCGATATAGCCAAGGAAAGTGCATTTAGAGAATATTAGACAAATAGAGAATTTTTTTAGAATATTTTTTAAAGTGAGCAGTGCACTTATTAGGTCTAATTTGGGCAAAAAAAATATAATCACCCTTTTTTGCAAGTAAATGAAACATAGTAAGTTAGGTTAAAAAAATACACGTCCATCAAGTTCAGCCTTGCCTATATAACCTACATAACTGCTAGTTGATCCAGAGGAAGGCCAAAAAAACCCTCAAGCCTCTCCTATTTGGCACAAAAGGGGGAAAAATTCCTTCCTGACTCCAAAATGGCATTTGGACCAGTCCCTGGATCAACTTTTACTATCTTCCATAACTATCTTCCATAACCCTGTATTTCCTCACTTGGTAAAAAGCCATCCAAACCCCACTTGAAGCTACCTAATGTATCAGCCAGTACAACTGATTCAGGGTGAGAATTCCACAACTTTTACAGCTCTCACAGTAAAAAACCCTTTTTGAATATTTAGACAGAACCTCCTTACTTCAAATCAGAATGGGTGCTCTCATGTCTGCAGGGAGGACCTACTGGTAAAGAAAGCATTCGAAAGATTGTTATATGATCTCCTTATATATTTATACATAGTTATTATACAACCCCTTAAGCACCTCCTTTCTAATGTAAACAACCCCAATTTGGCTTGACTTTCACCTTAGAAACATTCCATACGTCTTATCAAATTGCCGTTCTCTGGACCCTCTCTAACTTAATAATATGAGTTCCATGTAGGATGCTGCCACTTAGCAGAGCGATTTGACAAAACTGGAAAACTGGGCAGCAAACTGTAAAATGAGGTTCAGTGTGGACAAGTGCAAAGTTATGCACTTTGGTAGAAATAATATAAACGCGAACTATCTACTAAATGGTAGTTTGTTGGGGGTATCCTTAATGGAGAAGGATCTGGGGTTTTTTGTAGATAATAAGTTGTCTAATTCCAGGCAATGTCATTCTTTGGCTACTAAAGCAAATAAAGTGCTGTCTTGTATAAAAAATGGCATTGACTCAAGGGATGAAAACATAATTTTGCCTCTTTATAGGTCCCCGGTAAGGCCGCACCTTGAGTATTGGGCTCCAGTCCTCAAAAAGGATATTAATGAGCTGAAGAGAGTCCAGAGATGTACAACTAAGCTGGTAAAGGGGATGAAAGATTTAAACTATGAGGTTAGACTGTGAAGGTTGGGGTTGTTTTCTCTGGAAAAAAGGCGCTTGCGAGGGGACATGATTACTCTGTACAAGTACATTAGAGGGGATTATAAGCAGAGGGGATGTTCTTTTTTCCCATAAAAACAATCCGTGCGAGTGTGCGTCAGCCTCGGCGCAGGGTATGCGGCAAGGCGGACATGCGGCCAGGAGGACGCCGCACATCAGAATAGGTAGGCGCACGGGCACGCGACTAAGCGTACGCCGCTCAGGGGTGCGCGCCGCAACTGATGCTGCGCTCATGCGCTGTGCAAATTTAAGGACGCTGAGGCCTGCACACATTGCAAAATTATCTTTTTGCCTGCAAACTAGCCACTGAGCATTCCTGTATCCTCTGATTTCTGATTGGGCTTGTTCCTGGTTACTCATTCGGTTATCCTTCGGCTTGACTTTCGGACCTTGATTCTTGAACAAATACGTGCAGGGAATGAGTATGCGAGATGCCAGGCTCCCCTCTACTGCCTCCTCTAGCAGGGTCACCTGGAGAAGTAATCACTCATTAATGCCTGCCTTGCTCCTCAACCTGTCTATCAAAAGGAGCACATCATAAACTGAGAGGATTCAGCTTGAGGTTTACTTCAAGGAGCTCCCTCTCCCTCCCTCCTCACCTCAATAGCATGCAGGCTTGATCTTCCGTTGCCTGCCTGCTTCAAACAGGGAATCAGGTAGCAGAGGGTGTTAGTTGGAGGGACTCGAGTATAAGCCGAGCGTTAATTTTTAAGCACATTTTGGGTGCTGAAAAACTCGGCTTATACTCGAGTATATACAGTATGTATGTGTGTGTTTTTGCATATATATGTACTGGAGTTCATTTGGAGTGGTTGAATTTGATGGACTTTGGTATTTTTTTAAACCAAAATTAAATAGGAAATATTGATGTCACCTGCTGTTTATTTGCCACATTTGTGTCAAGTTTTGAAAAGTTTTCAGAGGAATTTCATCAAAGGGAAGTTTGATGGAAATGGTGCTATTTAACAGTATGGTTATGTATACTAACCATATAC
Source organism: Xenopus tropicalis (assembly GCF_000004195.4). NCBI lineage: Eukaryota > Metazoa > Chordata > Amphibia > Anura > Pipidae > Xenopus > Xenopus tropicalis. The sequence goes on along the minus strand of NC_030678.2, from coordinate 61,482,297 downwards.
CTGTCAAGAGTGTTCCAGTTAGAAACGGTCCACTTCAGATCCAAGATGGCAGCGCCCATGGCCGCAATGTTACTTTGACATGTTGCTACATGAAATAGTGCCACGCAACATCATCACATCGTGTTTCAACACAAAACTACAAAATAAATAGATGCCAGAGACCCAGGTTCAATGCCCAAATATAGGTCTTATGATTTCCTGGGTGAGCCTAAATTACTATTTTGACTTGATCTTCTTGTTCCTTACTTTCTGCTTAGATTCTGACCACACTGATTGCTGCCTGCCCTGATCTTTTCCCTGATTACAAATTTGAGCTTTCTTAAGCCCTTGGATCTTGTGAATTGGACAGTGTCTACCTAGCTTCCTCTTTGGTCCAGACTACAGCCCCAGTAAGGGCCATTGGGCCTTGCCTACCACCCTTTTGAGAATACAAAAATGTTAAGTTATTGGATGGGGAATATCATTCAGATTCAATCAGTTTTAATGTGTAATTTGTATAAATACAGTGTTTTATTTAGTGAATAATAAGTAAACAGTTTTTCCATTTTACATTACTATTGAAACGTATATGATTAAAGCAGTTTTTTGACATAAAAAAATCTAACTAACTGTTTTTCTCCTTTAATTAAGGTCATGATATGTCATAGATTTAGAATTAACTCTTAGTAGTCTATATGCTGTGTAACCTTGAGGATACATAGTAGTTGTAAAAATGATTTAATGACAAAAATGAAGAATAACAGCAGTTCAGGAGTAATGTGGTAGTTAAGTCTTTGAAACAGACTATGATGATGAAGATGAAGATGTCAACAAATATCATAGGGTTGATTCACTAAAGGACGTTAAGCGTTATCGCATGCATTAAGTCGCATATCGCATGCGTTAATTTATGTGCAACCGCATGCGTTAATTTTACTGCATTGCATTCATTTGCGCGCAGAAATAATACTAACAAATGATTCACAAACACGCGGTAAATATAGCTATGCAAAATTAACACCTACTTGAGACAGGCGGTAATTATATAAAAGTACAGTTCATGAGCTTTTGGCAATAAAATATGGACTTTGCAGTGTCAGAACAGTACTTTTACGAAAGTAATGGCGTGTATGGCTAATATGGCGTGCGTTTTTTCGCACGCAGCGATTGTGCGTGATGCGTTCATTAGCGCGCGTTAACGCAAGAAGCATCGCGTCTAAATTAACGCAAGTATCCTTTTAGTGAATCGTGCATTAAGACACGAAAAATTAGACACAATAAAATTTTTAATGCATGCTATAAATAGTGCTCGAAATATCGACCTTTAGTGAATCAACCCTCATGTCTGTAAAGCTGGCAAAAGGTTTGTACATGAGGCAAGTAAAAGAAGACAGTAAAGCAGGTGCAGTGAAACCAAAATATTGGACCCAGGAGGAACTTAATGAACCAACACAGGAGAAAAGAAGGGGCAGGCTTAAATTGAGGAATTCCTATTTCTAATTGGGGAATCATCTACAGCTGATCCCAAACAGCCTGCAGGTGTCAGTAATGGGAAGCAGTGGTAGACGAATAGAAGGGAGAATCCTTAACATTGGTTACAAGGTCTAATCCTACATAGCCACCTGTGGATTAATCAGGACCTAGAAGTATAAGGACCTAGAAGTATAAGGACCTAAAAGTATAAGGTCACAGTTTCTGACATTGTCAGAAACCCTAGAGCCAGTGTATAAAACACTACTTATAATAGTCTTGCACTTTTACAATTGTCCTATAATTGTGCATTGAGAATACTGTCACTGTCAAGCTGTAATATGTGCATCAGTTATTTGCTTTTGTCCATGTTGTGCTTATAAATGATGAAAGATTTTGTCTCAGAGCAAAAACTTTAATAAGCTTTGTCTCTAGCTGCTTCCAGCAGCATGTTTTTCCCTTGGACTCCTAAATTCTGCAGAATGAGGGATGACACTGTCAGAAAACACCTTGAGAACAGCTCAGCGGGCTTCTTAACTAGAGTGTTGCTAGAAAATCCTGAAGCAAGTACTTTAAAAAAAGATAGATATGTAGTAGTCCAGACTAACTTGACCTGCCTAGTTTATATATTTTCTTCTACAATCTATAATGATCATTAACAATAATTGGGGTAATATAGTCCACTTCTGTAACAAGATAAATGACTGTAAATACATACACATACTAAAATAACATTTGTATAGAGTAGAAAATGTACCGTAAAAGTATTTTTTTTTATACATGAAAATGCAACTAACCTACAAACCACTACATCTCATGCGCGCTAACACTAAATAGGTGTTACTTTATGGACAGCAGTATAAAACTCTTTTTAAAACACAATGAGATAATAAAAAAAAAACTTAATGGAAAAAAGTTCATTGAAGAAAGTATTGTTTTTTTTAATTAAAATACTGTAAGACCTAATCTTGACTACGTAATACAGTTTTGGGTGACAGTCCATGGAAAGGAAATTCAGAATTGTAAAGAGATATACCTAAAGTGGTAAAAGTATTGAAATCATTAAAATACAAGAAAAGACGATTGTTGTGTTGAGTGTGGAGCTTGTGATGAGATATGAAAACTGTAGAAAAATGTTAGAGGTGACTTGACAGCAGTGGACATAATTCCCTTCGGACTGATTTAATTTTCACCTTGAGCAACAGAATGGTAACAGTTTAAAAATTTGCAAAATGGCCTCCAAAAGGATGAGTTCTTTCCTCTGCAATCACTTATGACTTTTATTTATATAACGTTTAATTTAATTGTATTATTTATTTCCTGTTATTTCTCAACTTTAAAAAAATAAAAATTGGTGATACTTTAAAGATGCTTTTTTCTTGTGGTGTCTAGAGAGAATTGTGGTGTTCTGTTTGCTACTTCACCAGTGGTAAAGCACAAATTAAATGGCTAGTTTGCAGTTAGCTTTTTTTACCATGTAGACAGTAATATCCCAAGATAATTTGAAATTGGTGTTCATTTCATGTTGTTTTTTTTTTAATTTTATTCCTTTTTTTCTTCAACTCTCCAGCTTCAGGAATTTAAGTAACGATCTGGTTGGTAGGGTTATGAGAGACTGGAATGCAAATAAGAGAATGCCTGAAAAGAAAGATAATAGTACTAAAAAAAAGTTCATTAATTAGAAAAGTCATTTTTAAGACTTAGACCTGGAAGTTAACAATATTTTTTATACATGGTAATTATAAGTAGGTTGATTATAAGTGTGGATGTATATCTTTATTTATAAAGCGCTACTTATGTACCAGAGCTGTACAGTAGAATACATTAATACAAATGGGGTTATTAAGATAATAGATAAATACAAAGTATGACAATAAATACAAATAAATAAAAGATATAGTTGCAATAAGATAAGAGTCAAAGACACAAGAGGATGGAGGTCCCTGCCCCGTAGAGTCTTTAAGTTTAGTTTTAAAAAGACTGAGGGAGGATTCTCTCCAGAGGAAATCATGGAGGGCATTCCAAATGTAAGGGGCAGCAAGGCAGAAAGATTTTAGGCAGGAAACAGCAGTAGTGGGGGGGCACAACCAAGCGGTTGCTCTGCGAGGAACGAAGGAGTCGGCCAGGAACGTACAGAGATACAAGGGAAGAGATGTAGTGAGGAGCAGAGGAATTGAGGGCTTTGAAGCTTAAGAGAAGGAGTTTGTAAGATATTCTTTGTTTAATAGGAAGCCATGATAAGGACTTTAGAAGGAGAAGGGCCTGAGCTCTCCTGGATGATAGGAGGAGAATTCTGGCAGCAGTATTTTATATAGACAGTAGGGGGGAAAGATGGGAGTTAGGGAGGGATTATAAGTAGGATGGGCTAGTGAGGTCGCCAATGGCATCCTGTCTTAGACACCCACCAGAGCCTAAAAGTGGCCCTGGTTACTATGATACAGTATATTCAACTTTTATGTGGATTTACCCACCTATCAGAATATAGGGTAGAAAAGTGGGTGGCCAACAGTAGCAATGAAATCACATAAATTAGTAAAGAACTATTTATATTTTCACTATTTATATACAATTAAATATTAGGGACTGATGAATGCACATACTCTGTTTTACTTGTAATTTTTGAAAGTATATGCACTTGCACAGATAATAAATTACTAGTAAAGCAGGGGACAAGCGAATGTGCATTTATCAATCCAATCTCTTTCATATGCTTATTTGATAACATGTGATTCCTATGATGATAACATATTTGTTCTTGTTTACTTCTCATAAATGTAAATAATAGTGTGTGTAGTAATATCACAAAACACAAGAACACACAATTTTAAATTCTACTAAGAGCAGTGGCACACAGAGAGATTAGTCGCCCGCAATAAATCTTCACTATTGCGGGCGACTAATCTCCCTGACATACAATCCCACCGGCAAGAATGTAAATCACCAGTGGGATGTCATATGTGTCACTTCGGTTTTCTAAAGTCGCCCAAAGTTTCCTTGCCAGGCAACCTTGAGTGACTGAAGCAACGTGTATACCATCCCACCGGTGATTTGCATTCTTGCCAGTGGGATGGCATGTCGGGGAGATTAGTCGCCCGCGATAGTGAAGATTTATCTGCCCTAAAACTCATATTGAATACATTGTTAATTTTCACATCCTTGATAAATGTTTTTCTTTAATTTATACTTTGGATGTGGTTTAGGGTAAAATATATAGATCTCATCTGTAAATAACACACATGTTATGTGTAGCACATATTTACTCATATTTTGGCAAATAATGGTTATCCCCACACCACTGGAATCTTGATGTTGTAATTATATGCAAATGAGTCAAAGATTAATTTGTGTTAAACACAATTCTACTTTGAAGAATGATATCTCAAGAGATAAATTAAACCTAATTAGTCTTGTACAAGTTTACCTACACAATTACTTGTATATTTAATAAGATGTATTGGTGCTCACAAACATGCATTTAAATAACTATAATAATAATTTGTTGCTGTGTAGTTATACTATTAGAGTAATGACACTTAGGTCTACTTGGGAACTCTAAGCACAGTATTGTTTTAGTATTCTGAAAATGTGGCAGCAAAGCTCCTAAAATAGCCTATGGGGGGAGGGGGGCATAGACTAGAAAGAAAATCGCCCAACAATTTCTCATGTCAGAATTTGAGCAAATTATATAGTTTGGCAAGAGAACCTTTTACTTATTCAGGAACCTGTCCATATTAGCTGTTAAGGTGACCATACCAACACAAAGAAAAAAATGTATGGTACATGCAGATTCCAACCCATATCTGTGTATGGGTCAGAGCATATATCACATGGTCCTATGTATGGGACAGATATGTGTTTTAGAACACGTGTATCATGGGCATATCCTGAAGCTGGTGTATCTAACAATGCTTGACAGAAACTGTTAAGCAGCACCGGGATGAATAATAACATTTTAAGGAGTTCCTGTAAATAAGAGTATACATATTTTCATCTAAATATAAAGAAAAACAAGAAATTGCGCTCATTCATGAAAGTGCTGCAAATAGCTACCAATGCTGTGTTTTTTCTTGCTTAGAATACACCTTGTGGCCAAAGGATGGGACAGTATTCCATTCCATGTTATTTGCTTATACTTATACTATCAATATTCATATTCATAACATGTCCTTTACTTAATGCATTTCTTAATGACAAGTGACAGATGTATGGCATGCTTAATTCCAGTATCTGTCATGAAAGATTTTACAGCAGCCCACCCTTTATATTAAAAGTTGTTTTGGGACTTATCTGTACCATTAACCTATCATGTCTTCCCAGCTTCATTAAGAGCAACCTGTTCAAATTTATTGACAGACACAAAACGTGTTTAAAGGAAATCATATTACAGCATATATGGGCAAATATACTTTTCTGAATGACTGATTAGGCACTGGAGCACATAATAGGAGCAACCTTGGGTTGGGTTTTCCACCTTAAGTAGAACTACTCTACACCATCAAATTTAGCTCTATGCTAATACTTGCCTAACGTTACACTAAATAACTATGCTTTGCTAATTTATTACTATCTAATACAGAAAACATTTTAACACTATTTTTGGATGCTTGGGGGTCAGAATAAGACACTGGGACAGGATTTAGTGCTCCACCTATCCATATGGTGGTTCTGTATAGTTTTGTTTGATACAGGACTGGTGGATGGTGTGAGTACCTAATAGCCTGGAGACACTGGCCAGTGCCATTATGGGGATTGCAAGACATTTGAAGGAAATAGAAAGGGAAAATTGCATCATCCTTACCATGATATTCCTTTCCTGGCTATCAGGCAGAAGATCCTCCCCTAGCAAAAACTTTAAAACCTTCCCACTCCCTTTCTTATCCAGAAAGCTCCGAACTACGGAAAGTCTGTCTCCCATAGACTCCATTTTAATCAATTAATTCAGAATTTTAAAACCGATTTCCTTTATCTCTGTAGTAATAAAACCTATAAAATCCCAACTAAGATTTAAATAATCCTTTTTGGATGCAAAACAAGCCTATTGGGTTTAATTAACGTTTTATTGATTTTTTTTTGTAGACTTAAGGTATGGAGATCCAAATTACGGAAAGACCCCTTATCTGGAATACCCTTGGTCCCGAGCATTCTGGATAACGGGTTCAACAGTCTGTAAAATACTTATGAAAACAGACAGTAGTCAAATGCCCTGCATTAAAAACCCAATGGAATAATGTACTGTTGAGCAGTTCAACTGCAGCCATCTATACAGAATGTGTAATAGGGAGTATATCCATTGTGCAGAACTGCTAAATGTAAAGAACCTGCAGTTCTATACAAAGTATACAATTACTAAGTGGCCCTAATTGCCAAGTGCCTGTAGTGCTATACACAGTATGCAATTAATGAGTGATCCTAAATGTTTGCAGGGATTCAGTGTTACACAGAATGACTCTAAAAAGATGGCTCTTAATAACCAATATGGTGCAACTAGTATGGCACGCCAATATAAAATACTAGACTGATAAGTAATATAATAAGTGTAACAATCCAGAAATCAGCACAGACTGTGAGTAACATCAGAAGCAATGTGTAGCAACTGAAATACCTGAATATATTTGATCTCCTCCTAGTCTCTGTACTGCAAATTAAAGGAGAACTAACCCCCGAGGTACATAGCCTATAGAAAACCCCAAACTAAAAAAGCAGAGAAGCACGGCAGTGTACCTGGTGCCATCTTCCGTTCATTAGAAAATGCTTCAGGTCTCACTGCCGATATGGACCCTGCTTGAGCATACACAGTTGGGGATAGCTTGGAATTAGCCACAACTGCGCATGCTCATGCAGGGTCCGTGTCAGCCGTGAGACCCAAAACATTTTCTAATGAACGGAAGATGGCACCTAGGTGCGCTGCTCTGCTTTTTTAGCTTGGGTTTTACTATAAGGCCACTTTTCAAAAAGCTATGGAGAAAGGAGAGGTGAGGGGGGGGGGTCAATGCAGGGCAGTTAAGGGGATTTTTGTACCTGGGGTGGGTTTAGTGCTCCTTTAAGGAAGATCTAATCCATATACTCTGCACTAGCAGGAAATATTCTGTTGCTGTTTGAAAAACAGACGTGGTGTAGGATTGTTAGCAGTGAGTTCAGTTCTTTGTTTCTGGGTGATAGTGAATACCGAATCAGAGCCAAAAGCCTGTAAGCAAAGCTCCCCAATAGCAGGGTGTGGCTAAGCTGCAGCTTAATAGGAGTCAGCAGGCAACTGAGAACACCAGAACTGGCTTGGATTCGCAACAAATTTCTGCATTTCGCCACTGGGAAATTGTTTCACAAAACTTCCGTGAAAATTTGCAGCAGAAAAATTTATTGCGCGTCAAAAAAGGTGCAGCTGCGGCAAAAAATGGCATGGTCGCATAAAAAAAGTAAGGGCCACAAAAAAAAAAGACGTGGGCGACCAAAAAAGACAGGCCGACAAAAAAAAAAAAAAAACGCGTGACAAATGCGTTTCGCAAATGGGACAGATTCGCTTATCACTACTTATGTCCCATATATTGCCCCTGCTCAAGTCACTGACTATCTAAGTGGTTAGAAAGGAGGAAGTAGTGTTCTAGCTATTATGTTGGACTGCTCACTCCAGCTTTAATAGAATACATTTTTGCATTACTAATTGTATTAGAAAAATGTTTTTAATTTTGCGCAGTCTATCCATTTTACACAGTTTCATTTTTACACTGAACTAATCATTTAAGTTCCAGGGCATACACATACTACATTTCCAATAATCAGGACCCATTATCTGGTGCAAAATCTTATCTGCACAAGTCAGTAGCACTCTGTCAGAAAAAACCTTAAAACCAGACTCCCTTTAAAGGCCACCTTCTCAACAAGGCCCTGAGATGAATCCTATTTAAAAGAATATTCTAAGGCAGAAGACAAAAGACACCGGTGTAAGGGAGTGGGGAGGCTTTAAAGTTTATGATAACAAAGGGTCTTCTGTCTGGGGTCAAGGGGGAGGCGCTAACCAATACGTAGCTGACACAGAAATGGCCAGGGAAAAGAAAGAATATGTTGAACTGTTTTATGCAGACTTACAAAATTTCTGCCTTTAAAGTATGACTTTAAAATTGAGTGGGTAATATTTATAAAACGTACAAACAGATTTCTCAGTATACACTATAAAACCACTCTATTGATTTCTATGGAGTGTGGATTTTATTCTCGAAGAACCATCGCTTTGCACCACAAAGACTACAACTCCACTTTTAAATATCGCTGCATGTATTTCTAGGTGACTTCAAACTCAATCAAAATTTGGATTAAACTGACACAAGGAGCAGGACGTGAAGTGCAGTCAGGTTTGTCAATTTAAGAATCAATTCAAGTGTAAGCACACTTAATCATTCACTTTGACTTCCACAAGACTAATATTGAGCTCGGAGCTCAGCATAACAATGCATTTCCTACACTTCTTTTTCCACATAAAACTATCTATTTCTAGTTATTCTTCCAGGCATCACCACAGCAAATTTAGAGAACAGCACCTTACTACATCACACATAACATACATAACTGTTTTGGCATAAATGTAATGCCAAGCCATGAGATTAATGTATAGATTGCATGGCATTTGTCATTTTAATACCCTTATTTCACAGGAGATTATGAAAGGATAGTCACACTGAAATCCATTTACTCAAGCTCTTTGGAGCCACAGACCAAAAATCTGATTGTTTGCCATTGCAAGGTGCTTACATGTGATATACGGCTATGTTTATACATGATGATTCTGAACCTGACTGCTTCAAGATTGTAATGAATGAAATCTTGACAACATTCCTTCCTGCATTAATCATTTGAAGCTGATCCTACAGGATACAAGGGCAAATTAAATTCTATTTGTAATTTCATGCATGACGCACAGAAGCTAGGGGTGTCTGAGCTAGTAGTTCTTCAGGAAGACAACCGTGGAAGTTTTGTCTTATTTTTTACCCTGTTTGCCAGCTCTTTTATTACTGACGGATTTGTAAATGAGAAAGTATGAATAGTATGAAATTCACCTTCAAGTTAAAATAAAGAATATTTTTTTTCTCTAAGAAAACTGTTGACTTTTAAATGTTACATATATGGGATTGAATTTTTTTTCTTTTCTTTATTCTGGTGTTTTCTGCCAATGACCTATTCCCAAATTCATCTCAGTAAGCTCAACATATGCCCTATGCCACTTTGAACTGTTAAGGCCACAATGATAGTTCAAATGTGTTCAAGATAAGGTTGACTGCATTCCAGTAATGTACATTTACCTTTTTTAACTTTGTTGTATGTAAAGTATAGTGCTATATGTAAAGTATAGCATATTTTAAAATTTAAAAAAAATATAGGCTGAATTTAGTTTTTGATATGTTGTCATTATTATTATTTTTAATGTTGTTAAGTATGTTGGTAGAGAGACCCACAAGCGCCCCACACTGACCTAGGGCTCACATGAGGATGAAATGGGGAGCTAGGGAGTGACAAGTAGCCGGTGAGGCCGGATAACGCAGTACACAAGGATGCAACGAAGGCTTGGTCAGGCAGATCTGGGTCAAGGCAGGCGGCAATGGTTCTTGAGTGGGAGGCAGGCTGAAGTCAGGAGAGGAGATGAGCGAGAAGTCAATCAGGCAAAGGTCAAACCGGGAAAACACAAGTACACAGAAACAGGCTAGGCTTCTAGGGGAGACCAAGATAACCCGGCAATGATAGTCATGACAACCAGCTTTAAATAGCCCAGAAGGAGCGTAAGGAGGCACGCAAACGTACGCTGAGTTTACGCGGCGAATGATGGGCGTACATCTAGGCAGTGAGATGCAACGTTCCGGTCGTGACATGCACTGTGCGTCAGATTCCACAAGGGTGGCGATGTGCGGAAGCAGCGCGATAAACACGGTGAGTATCCTTACAGATTCTACCTTATTTTCCTGGAATTTCAGGAACCCTCTTGAAATGTTGCATCCAAGAAATCTAGCTTCATCCACACCTCAGCTAGAATATACCAATACCCATATTTACTATGGGGTAAAAGAATAATATAAATAGTTCACGGAAATGGGACAGCCCCATGTACCCTTAAAGATAGTAATCTTTATTGCAATCATTCCTCAGAGGTGTAAAAAATGTAGAAAATGTTTTTTTATTTTTAGCACATATAGAAAGGGGAGCCTGCCAGCATCTAACGCTTCTGTCTTTACATTATTTGAACAATTGGTCACTTGCTAACTAGCAATAGTTTAATTTTGAACTCTCTGAGCTTCTTGGTGATTTGGCTGGTGAACTATCTGGGCTACCTGGTGACTGGCCTTGTCTAATGAATTGATTCCTGGGTATTTTGCTCTTGTATAGCTGACTTTTTTCTTTTCTGTTTAATTAGCCTTAAGAATCTGCTTTATCTATCTCTCCATAATTGATGGTTATAACCAGGTACCCGGTGTCTCATTAAGTAGCACTGTCTCTTAAAGAATGTTCCCACATTTAAAAATACCATATGTGGAAATTCCTTCTTAAAGTCAAAGACATTTATGGTGAGATCAAAAAAGGAGTTTATCAGTATTTTATTCACAGCAGGGTTTTTCCCCCACCAAACAAGGCATGTTACTATTTTACACATCATTTACAACAAACAAACAAAAGTTTTTTTCTGAAACAAGAACAACCCTCAGATCCTCTACAGTCTTACAGATTGTGACTCTTTCATTCCAACAACTTTACTGGCTTTTTCCGCCTGTGAATACAGCTTCTATAATTCTACATTTGCTGTATTCTGAGAGATAGACCCTCTTGGTATTTTTCCCATCACTGTGTTACAATATATATATATATATATATACACACAATAATTCCAGCTGAGGGACAAGCCTGTCGACTATACCCAATTGACTATCCTGTGCATGACAAGGGGACTCCTCAATTGACCCTTTGCCTTGAGCAAACCCACTAATCCCTTTGTTACAGACTTGCAGTGTTGATAAATAATATAATATACACATATATAAACAAATAGCTAAAAGCACAAACAGTTTGTGTTCAGCGGTTACTTTGCTCTGAAAAAAAACCTATTGGGGATTTTGTAATGATTGTATCACCTTGGTACATAATGCAGTTATCAACATTTATTTTTTAGCATCCACATTAATTTAGCTTTCTGGAAGCTTGCAGCAAATGTTATTTTATACAAATATTTTGTTTGCTTTTATCCAGCTCACAATATACCATAGGGTTTTTTGCTGGTTTACAATTTTATTATATTCAGAAAGATAGTCTAACACTGGCGTGCACTGCTTCTGTAGCTTCTGATGTATCACAACTATTTCATGCATTTTTTAAGCTGTAGAGAGCATCATTGCTGTAAAATTGCAACATCTATCAAGGAAATTATCTGTGCATTGGAGTCAAATACGGAGACTCTGCCGCCTTCAAATCCTAACTGTTTAGTGTTTATAATGATAATATGATGGTGATGAAGCAGCTGCTCTCTTGAAACAAACAGATAATGGTGTCACATCCGAGCTGAGATGTTATACAGCTTGAAGGACTCTACCAAATTTTACCAATTATTGCTAGTGTGGCATGCAAAGATTGATATAAGCAATAATCTCAATGGCACATTCACTGCCTCCAATAATACAATACTCATAAAGTCATAAATACACTGATATTGCATTGTGCTGGAAATTTAACTCTAATAGACTGATTTTAGACGAGAAGAAGAGAGCTGGGTTACATTCCACTTTGCTTAATGCCACAGCTTGCAATACAGTGTATTACATCTAAATATATCAAGATATTTAATGTCGATTGAGTTGGCATTTGCAATGTGAATAATTGGCTGAGAAAGTAGCTTACCAGTGTCAGACGAGGTTAAAGACTATAAAGTAACTGGATCTGTTTCCTTTTTGCTTTGTAGGGAGGGTTATGTATGACAAATAAAGGACTTGTGGTTACAAATATGAGCCTACTTAAAAAGAGTCACAGAATCTTTTGGAAATTCAAGGAACCAAACACATCTCAAAATACAACTTATTTCTGTTTTAGGGAATGTGATACACTAAAATGTGTTTAACTAGAGTATATCCTATTAAATTCCTGGTGTTCTCTTTTTTTTAAAAAATAACTTTTACGTCTAACAGCATTTGGCAGTGATCTAGACTGTGGCTTCTAGACATTTATGCAATGTGTGGAAAGAATCTAAGGTGGGCCACATTTTACTTCACCGGTGGACGTTTTAGTTCAAAATCAGGACACAGAAATGGTAAGTTTTCCAAGTAAACCCCTTTTATGCCAGAATACATACAATTGCTGCTGAACATTAATAAGCTATAGGAAAAATAGTGGATCTCAGCTAAAAGGGGAACTGGGTTATTGTGTCTTCATTTCATATATATACTATCTACAGTATCTAATGCTCTTTCTTGGAAGAGGTTCCAAAGTTACTGTATGTACAATGAAATACATTTTTTTAAGTCTACTTCTAGTAAAGTATAACTTCTAATAAAGTCTACTTATATGTGCAAACAGTTCATAAATTTAAAAAACACAAAAATAAAATTAAAGATTTGCCCACCGTGCTTAAATTGAATACACGGTGGGCACCCCCTTAATATATATATATATTTCTATTTTTGCATTAGAATGAGAGAAGCTTTATTCATTGCTTCATACCTGGTTTCAATCTCACAATATGTTGCATACAAAAAAAAGTGAAACAGAATATGACCCTTATTAATGAATAAGATCTAATTTCTGTAATAAGTACAAAATAAAAACATTTTTTCAAAACTACAATATGGGCATGAGGAATTCCATTTGGCAGAATACAGATAATGACTTTTTATCTGTACAATACTTTTACTTAATTGTCTTTTTTAAAAGTAGCCAAAAAAGAACAAATAAAATTCATAGTTTAATTGTATCTTTGCATTTATATAGACACCGCAGGACTGATGATTGTGCAGCAGTACGTGAACTCTAATCAAAGGCAATATGATATCCTGTGGAATGCTGGAGCATAGCTTTGTGCTGGGACTGGCAGTCATGCTGGCATTACAGTGAGACCAGACCTAAACTATTTATTTAGTTCATTAGTGAGTGATGCCTATTGTTATAGGAGGTGAAAGCATAACCGACAACCTCTCTACCCATAAACTTTTAATAGCTGATAATGCTATTTCAACTGACAGTGTCCTTCACATTACTTTTCTTCACTCCACGCTTGCTGTGGAAGTTGATAGAATCTTTATTAAATACAGCAGACACGTTTTCAGCTTTTTAATTTTTCTCTTGTTTGTTTGACAATGACAGACAAAAATACAGATGTAAATATTAAGATGATGGTAATATGGTAACTATACTCTCCATTTTTTATATAAGAGCATGAGAATAATAGTTCCAGGGATGCATACCTCTAGCCTCCAACTAAGAGAATGTTTTTATGGATATAGAAACATATTGCAGTGAGATGCAGGATAATAATATTCGTTCTTAGTGATGAGCGAATCTGTCCCATTTCACATCGCAGAACCTTTGCAAAAATTTGCAAAATGGTGAGAAATTAGTGAAATGCTTAAAAAATCAGGTGTGCAAAAATTTTTTTGCCACATGCTGAAATTTTCTGTGCCAAGTATTTGAGCCCATTTTGAAAACAATCAGGCAATGGCAAAACACGGAAATTCCCAGCGAGTCCATGCCGGGCGAAAAATTTTGCTCATCACTGTTTGTTATTATAATACCATGGGGTTGATTCACTAAAGGTCGTTAAAACGAGCGCTATTTATAGCATGCGTTAAAAATTTTATTGCTTCTTATTTTTTGCGACTTAACACACGATTCACTAAAAGGATACATGCGTTAATTTAGACGCAATGTTGTTTGCGTTATTTAAGTCGCGATGAGCATTTTTGTTCAGTAATTTTCCGCATGTGCATTAATTCTCATTGCGCGCAATATATTTCGCAAAGAACATTGCTTCTTAATTATGACGCATGTCCTTTTAATGAATCGAGCGTTAAGTTGCAAAAAATAAGAAGTGATAAAATTTTTCACGCATGCTATAAATAGCGCTCGTTTTATCGGCCTTTAGTGGATCAGCCCCTTTATCTCTACCACTATGGTTAAATCAGCAACAGTTATGATCCAATCACATACATTAGGTCCGATCACATATGTTATCCATAAATTATAGTGTTTCCCTACATTCTTCCAAAATGGCTAATGATGTATAAATGTTTCCTCTTAAGTTGAATGTTAATTTATGCATAGCCGAAAATCAGGTTGAAAAAAATAAATAAATAAATATATATATATATATATATATATATAGGTGAGTTTAGATATTTAAGAATATTATGTGATTCGTGATTCATAGCTTGCTTTTTTACTCAAGAAACTGTTATTCGCCAATTGCTTTAGCTAATCTCTTTTAATTGAGACAAACCGCTCCATCAGCAGCACATTTCCTATCTTTGTCTAGCTTGCTCATGCACCAAATTAATTTCTTCATTTCTTAACCAAGGTTTCCATTCCCCTTAAGTATTTTTTCTATTGAATACCTCTGTCCAGTTTATCATTCTTAAAAGGTTAGACATTTTTGAATTAGCATTTTAAAGTTTAATGTTCTTGTTGCCCCATCCCCCCTTTAGCATTTTCAACATAGTTTTACATTAACATTATGCCCTAGAATGTCCTTTTAGTAATAAGGGAAAAAACTCTTAACAGTGAACTTCACAATATTGATATTGTAGTGCATAGCTAAGCCACTAAGTATTAAAGTTTAAGAGATATACCTGCTTTGATCAATTGCAATTGTATTTTAATCCTCTTAAACCAGTTTCTAAAAGTGTGGCATTTAATGGCTTTTGCATAGACAGAAATAGATTATCATACAAGTCAATAATCACACTTTCCAATAAAAATATATTACTTTATTTTGCTGCCTTAAAAATAAAAACAAATACATTTTCCAGACAATGCATCAAGGATGTAATGAAGTTAAGATGAATTTCTATTGATCATGTTAGTATGTATATAAAGCAAGATGCTTATGGGCGATTTTCAACCTGAGTTTCTCCTGCTGCTACAGAACTACAGTTCTCACCATGCCATGGGTTATTGGATAAAATCAAAATCATAACAAATATTCAGCATGCCGAGATGGTAAGTAGAAAATATCCCACTGTTTTGTTTATAAGGAATAAAACGACACTGCACATGTGTATGTATAATGCATCTTGTGTCAGACTCATCTGAAAATAAAATCAGCACATAGAATGTCTGAGAAGAACAGAGAAAAAGCAGGGCTAACTTTAAATTTATTTAACAGTCATCAATAAATATCATTAAGTTAAATCCTGATTTTTAATGTAGCAAACGATTATCTGTTTTAAACAGGAGGCAACTTTTACCAAGGGAATACTGGTCATTCATTCTCAGAGAGATTGTTCACATATGAGCCTCAATTAATGTATTAAACTCGATTAAAAGAAAACTATACGCCCAAACAATGTAGGTTTTTATAAAAATATATTGCTTAAAACACATATATTAAACTTAAATAAACCATTTTAATAAAAATATACTATTTTACTGTGTGATTGGATAATCACATAATAGAAACTTGCCATGGGATCATATGATTCAGGATGCACACAAACAAACCATGAATTAAAATGCTAATTTATATACCCAAAATGTATGCATTGTATTTTGCTGTGTTACATTTCATTTTCACCACATATAAAATGACATTAGAAAATGAATTATATTGAAATAAAATCTCTTTTTACCTAAAAAAAAGACAACTATGAAGTTTTAGCGCTTCCTATGAGTATTGAATGTTGGACAACATTTACCAAGGGGTTTAATGAGAGTACGAAATTATTTTATTTTTTAAAATATGATGTTTAGAAATGGTTTTCATGTGTTTTGCGTCTATAGCCAATAAAGGGTTAAATCTTATTGTATTTAAGTTTTTATCTTTGCTGAGGATGCTCTAAAACAGTGATCCCCAACCAGTGGCTCTTGAGCAACATGTTGCTCAGCAACCCTTTTGTTGTTGCTCTCAGTGACCTCAAATTACGTTCCCATTTTTAATTTTCTGGCTTGGAACCAAGTTTTGGAAAGACAGAGACACAGTTTTACTCCAAGCAGAGCCTCTGGCAGGCCAGCAGTCCACATGGGACTAGCAAATACCTATCACAGTCCTTATTTGACATCCCCAAATAACTTTTTTCATGTTTATGTGGCTTACCAACACATTTTACATTTGAGTGTGACTCGCAGTTAAAATAGGTTGGGGATCCCTGCATTGCAGGGTGCAAAACTTGCCAGACAGCTGGAAATTGTAAGGACTGAGATAAGCGTATCATCTTATCTTTCATGTAAGTGCATAATAAGCTTAATAAAAATGAGTTATTTATCATTTACACTTAAAACACTTCTTTTGTGCTTTTAGATTTTGGGAAAGTGCTCCTGCGCCTTCCCAGCCTCCCAGTTCCAATGCCTATAGTTTTGGGAATTTGTCTTACTAAAGTAACGTGTTTTGAAAAAAGTCCCAATCCCAGATGTGGGGATATTGACAAAATTGCTGGTAAATAAGAAAGACATATGAATTGCAAAATGAAGTGATTGAAACAGGTCACTATGGGCCACATAAAGGTCAGTAACAATAACATATGTCTTAATTCACTTCCACTAAAGTTCAACGGCATGTTTGTCACATAAACCATGAGCTAAGCCTTTGTAATTGCAATGAATATGGACCATTATCCCTGTAATGGCTCTTCTGTGCTCCTATGTTATTTTTCATAATGTATGCACCACTGCTTACTGCAAATGAAAGATAACTAAATTGAGTGAGCCATTTAGATTTCTTTCCAGGCAGGGCCATGGATAAGCAAGTATATGCACATAGTAAACAGCTTAGAAGAGAGACTGCTATTATAAAAACATTGAAATTTATCAGGGAATTAATAAGGATTTAATAAGTTCAGGAAGCATTTTCTAAAAAGTAAAGATGGCTAGATATAGAGCACTAGAAATAGGCATTGGACAGGCAGACTTAATTAACTTGTCTTCTCTGCCTTTAGATTCTAAGGGCCTTATTATTATTAACGTAAGTGCTAAAGATGGTTACCACTTTGTGAATCACCAGCCAGGTGTTTAATACTTCTCAATTGTCTAGGCAGCCTCTACAAATGAGTAACTCTGTATAGAAGGTCAACCTTCTTTTCTCGTTGGTGAGCAGTGCAAGGTTTTCAACCCTTCCTCCTATTCTTTCGTAGCTGCGCGACAAAAGATTAGCCGCGGGCGATAAAAGAATAGCTGCGCGACGAAAGAATAGCCGCGGGCGACAATTTTTTTTGACGGGCGACATTTTCACCGTTTCGCAAATTTTCCGCTGTTTCGCAAATCTTTTGAAAGATTCACAAATTTTTCGGCGAAGCAAAACGGGACAGATTCGCTCATCACTACTCAACTCCACTGTCTCTTCCATCCTGGGATACCAGCTTCTGGCAACCTTTGCTTCTTACTAAGCCTTGACGTTTCAGCTACACAAAGCCCAGGCTCCCTCTGCTCCTTGCAGTGGCAGGCAACACCTCTGCCCCTCAGCCCCTCTGGGAGATCCTCACACAGTTCGGCAACCTCTCTGCCCTGTGCCCAGCTCTGAGAGACCTTTTCTCAGTGACTTCAACAATTCTCTGGGTGACTCCTGACTTGGTTACAGCTTCCTCTGCTCCTTGCAGTGGCACCCCCAAGGTCTTTCCTACTCTCCCAACATTCACTCCAGCGACTCATTTATCTGGCTTTTCCTAAGCCACTAACAAGAAAACAGCACTACTTGCTGCAAAACCAGGCATTTTCCCTGGAGCTACTTGTATACCACCTTTAATACTGGTGGAAAATACACCAAACATTAATCTTATTTACTGCATCTCTCACTATATATATATATATATATCTTGTTGACCAAGATTCAATTTTAATCAGATCTACATTAATGCCTTTTTGAAGTTAATGATATAATCAACCTTATTCTTGGAGGTAGAAATTGGCTTTTAGTAAGGCCCCAGAGTGTCTAGCCATTTGTCCTAAATGCCTGTACTTCACTGGTGATTTATAGTTACCACCTAACCTCTCAAAGCAATTACTGTTCACTCTTCCAAGATTTGCAACACTCAGGTACTTTGAGTATGAAACACCATTCTTTTTATCTAAAAATGAAAATCTATATTATTGTGGGTAATGTATTTCCTGAAATAATACATTCTGCAAATACATATGTTCAAAAAATAGCAAAATCAGCAAAAACTCACTTTGCAACTGAGCTCTAACACTTCATAGTACAGAACAGAATTTCACTGCTCAAAGCAGTTGGATACATTCTGAGGAACGAGCACATTTAAAAAAAGCCAAAGAAGGTTTGATGTATGTGTACCATTTCCTAGTAATCAAGAATTTCTTTATAAACCAAAAACATATTGAATGGCTGGGTCTATGGATAGCTTTTAGAAATGGATATTGATCGTCCAAGATGTAAAAATTACAAATATAACATCACTGTTGATCCTGACATCTCAGGAGCCTCCTCTGACTGACATATACTTACACAAGCTTCAAACAAACAACGAGGGCAAGAGGGGCAAAAGAGGAAAATCTCCAAAATGGGGCAGAAAGAGACTATAATAGATAATCTTTCCAAACAAATATTAACACCAGGAGAGTATTCATTGCTCAGCAAAAAGGTACCAATAATTTCAATATGTTTCAGATATTACAATTAATGGCATTCATGGTTTAAACGTAAATTGAAATTAATGGACTACTTTAAATATTTCCCCATGGAAGAGATACAGCCTTTAAAACTTAAAAATTAATTTGATCCCCCCTACACCCCACATTCCATACATTCATACTACCCTGATGATACAAATCTTGACTATAAATTGGAAGCATCATAAACATATACCAATATAACCGTTACCGAACAGGAGGAACTTAAATCTTTAATGCAAGGATGAACGGATTCCAGGATTCAGTTTGGGATTCAGCCTTTTCAGCAGGATATGGATTCGGGTAAATCCAAATGTCTGAACTAAATCTTAATCCTTTAATTCATGTGACTGTTGGTTACATGAACACAGAAGTAAAAACTATTTTAAGCACGTGCTTTGCGCGTCTATTTACCCCTTCCATAGACTAATTTTCATATGCAAATTAGGATTCGGGTTCTGTTCGGTATTTCAGCCGAATCTTTTATGAAGGATTCAGGGTCCGGTTGAACACAAAAATAATGGATTTGGTACGTAAAAGAAAATTCCTACATTATAATTAACAAGGCTGACAGTGGGGTGCCAAAGCCTTACTTGACAAAGTCAAATATAAAACAGTTATTAGGCTATTAGAACCCACTAAATCCGATAAGAAGGAACTGGATAGTTCTAGATAAGGGCTATAGTGCAGGATGGATTACCAAACCAAACCTGTGGGAAAGTTATTATAATGACACAAAATTAAGACAGATCCTGCTCTTTCTTTTATGGAACAAAATGTGGAAAAGTTTGGGAGTCCTCTAGGTCAAAAAAGACTTGCCTGCACCATCTACTAATACTACCTGGCTAGGAAGTGAAACCTGCTTGTACAACTGTACAGTACCTAATGTTTAATAGTGATGAGTTAATCTGTCCCATTTAATTTCGCTGAAAAATTTCTGAAACTGCAAAAAAATTCAGAATACGGTGAAAAATTTGCGAAACACGTCTACCGTGCAACTTTTTTTATGGGACTGCCACTTTTTGGATGCCTATGTCTTTTTTTTTTTTGATGCACCCTTGAGTTTTTTGACGCAGCCACAAATTTCCTCACTCCGCTGTGGAGTGGCAAAAAATTTCGCTCATCACTAATGGTTAATTACACCAATGTTATACATGCATATTCACATATTCAAAATTAAGCATGGAGTAACTTCTGAGTTTATGATATAATCTGGTGTCCTTGTGACATATACTATGTGGGGACAGCATCTACTACATATAGGGTACAGATGAATAGCCACAAATCAACTGTATGTTTTGATCAAGGCTTGCTTTTAGGTCCAAACATGCTTGCCTTCCGGCTCAGGGTTGGAAAATAATATGTTGTCCAGAAAAACAAACTGTTTGGCCAAAGATCTGATATATTTACAATCATAGCACTGCTGTTACCAGAAGCATTTTACAATGACATTTTTACCAAAGTGCAATTTTTCTAGACATGTTGGATATTTCTATGAAACTTATTTTGTTAAATATTTCTTTTCTTGCTATAGGCCTGATGAGGAAGGTATGAAAATGATTTAACCTATAGTCATATAGTGCTAAAACATTTATAATGATTGTTCATCATACACTTTAGTCCCTGCCCCAGTGGACCATATTACATTCACATAACATACTATGGTCAAATTTCATCATAATCCAATTAATTTTCCTGTATGTTTTTGAAACATGGACCCTTCCAATCCCAATAGGAATGCATCAACAAATGATGATAATTAGGTTAAATTAATGTTACTGTGATCAGATCATAATCTGTACATAAAACCTAAAACAATTATTTGTAACTATTTTTAATTAAAAAGCATAGCTAGAAAGTAAAATAAAAAATGCTCATTAAAAAGATGGTGATAATATATTGAAATATTAAATGCAGCATAACATATTAGCTGAAGAGAAAGTTTCAACACATTTTTCTGGGAAAGGTAATCATAGGTTCCCCGGTTTTTGCTGGACACAATTTCCAGCATTTTCCAAACATCTTAAGGGGATTCTGTCATTTTAACTGTGTAGTTTTTTTGTTTTTAATTATAAAATTGGTGAATATGCAGCCATCTCTGTTCACTATGCCTGAGCCAGCACTTCACATTACAACTGGTTTTAAATAAGCTTTTAATTATCCTACTCAGATGGGGTATGAAAGCATTTTTAGCAATGCTGGTGTCAGAGAGCTGTTATCTTGTTACCTTCCCATTGTTCTGTTGATGGACAACTAGGGGGAGGGGAAAGGGGGATATCATTCCATCTTGAATTGCATCATTAAAAAGTGACTAAAGTTTTTCAAAGCATAAGCCACGTGGCTGAGGGCACCTGGGAAATTAAGAATATGTCTAACTCCATGTCAAATTTCAAAATGTAATACAGGTATAGGACCCATTATCCAGAATGCTCGGGACCAAGGGTATTCTGGATAAGGGGTCTTTCCGTAATTTGGATCTCCATACCTTAAGTCTACTAAAAAATAAATAAAACATTAATTAAACCCAATAGGATTGTTTTGCATCCAATAAGGATTATTTATATCTTAGTTGGGATCAATTACAAGGTACTGTTTTATTTCTACATAAAAAAAGGAAATCAGTTTTAAAATTCTGAATTATTTGCTTATAATGGAGTCTATGGGAGATGGGCTTTCCGTAATTCGGAGCTTTCTGGATAACGGGTTTCCGGATAAGGGGTCCAATACCTGTACAAAAAATGGAAAAATTGATTTTAATAAAGTATTTTGCTTTAGGGGCACTTTTAAATGATGCATTTTATAAAAAACAAAACATGTTTTCCCATGACAGATTACATATAATTTATTTATGGATACTAAAAGCTCTGCATTACTTGTAATTCCAGAGCATTATTTATTATAAGTGCCATTTTTTTATTCAAATTAATACTGCCCTATAGAATACAGAGTGGACTTTACTACAAAAGACCCACAAAGCACACCATTCATTTCAAAGGAGAAAATTGTGTAATGTAGTTTACCAAAAGCATTCCAGTTCCAGATTATTTAATAAAGTTTGTTCTATTTGCAACATCTCTATGTCTACCCCATTAGAGTACTTGTTGTTTCTGCCTCATGCTCCAAATTACCAGAAGTTATCACCAACTGAGTCTATTTGAAGCAAATCATTCTATTTAAAAAAATATATTATTTATTTTCTTTGTTATAATAAAACAGTACTTTGTACTTGACAGTAAGCTGCATAAATATTTGGTGTCAAAACAAGCCTATTTAATGGAAAGACCCTTTATCCAGTAAACTCCAGGCTCCAAGCATTACAAATATTAGATCCTTAACCCGTATTATTGTTTATCTTTAGTGATGAGCGAATTTTTGATGAGCAAATTTTTTTCGCCAGGCATGGATTCACAGCGAAATTTCGCTGCAGAGAATTCTGTCACATCAAAAACAGTTTCGGTCGCGTCAAAAAAAGTTGCATTTTGCTAATTTTTTCTGTTTCACATATTTTTGGGTGAACCAAAACAGGACAGATTCGCTCATCACTATTCATCTTGTAAAAAATGTTAAAACCTCAGCTTCACATTATTTCATGTATTCCATTAAAAATTGCTCCTAAAATTAAGATCTTTATGGATAGCTATCCATAAAGATCTTAATTTTAGGAGCAATTTTTAATGGAATTCATGAAATAATGCGAAGCAGATGTTTGCACAATACTGTACATTTTTCACTGGAACCTATACAGCATTTACCTTTGAAGGGGTTTCTACCAATGCATCATGCTCCTATCTAGATAAATCTGTGCTTTAAAAATCTATAAGAGTGGCTTCTGAGCTAAATTTCTATCTTCTGACCTGTACTACACAAGTAGGAATTGATTCACTTGTAGCGATAGCAGGTTGGAAGTTACAGTAATTATGTGAATACTACTGTTACATCTTCATTACTAAAGATCATTCAGGCCTTATCTCACCTGGAAAGAATCCTTGAACACTAATTAACTGTTTTCCCAGAGTCAATCTGCATGAGACATTGTTAAATAAACTTAGATTTTACTCAAATCAATTGATAACAAGTGTTGGCTTATTCATTACCTTGCAGTTCTCTTATTTGCAACATAATTTTTTGCAACATTCAAATACGTTGTGAATTCCTTATTAAAAGACAGATGAAATGAGAAATGCAAAAGTAAAGTTAATTAGTGTAATACAATACAATTAGCAGCAGATGCATGTGCCCCCATACCTTGTAATAAGGCCCTCCAGTATGTGACATGCCTCACAGGTTACCCCACAATGTAATGCACGTGTATGCTGTGACATAAGCATACTGTAGCTAAGAGATATATTATCTGGAATGCTTGGTACCCGGGTTTTTTTTAATAAAGTATTGCTCTTTATTTGGATCACCTTACCTTCATCCAGTAGAATTACTTTGCCACCAATATGGATTTAAGCAGTTAAGTTATGCCTAGCTTAATACAATGTTCTAATTTATGGTTACAGAGAATAAGAAAACATTTTGGAAATTAGACTTATTTGCTTAAATTTGTCTCTATGGGAGATGGCCTTCCCGTAATTCATATCTTTCTGGATAACAGGTTTCTGAATAAGGGATCCTTAACCTGTGGTATATTCATTATATTTTGCAAGCTAAAGTAGTTGTGTTTATTAGTCACAACTGCACATAAATAAGTTTTATGGTCCCAAGTATGCAACATACTACTGCTGAAATCAAGAAAAACAATATATTTAACATGGCATGCTTTCTGCTTCTATGTAAAACATTAACATGAAATCTCTATAACATATTTGCAAATGGCGCCAGATAAAGCATTTACTGAAATATGACCTTTAGGGGCCTATTTGTTACGATTGAAGTTTGCGTTTTTTTCACGATTCGAGAAAAAAATATGACAACAAAACCACAACCACAAACATACTTGAGAATATTCTTAAGGACCACAAACTGAAAAACCACAAAGAAAAATATCATCGAAAAGTCACCAGAAACAACTGCCAAGGTTTAATAGAAGTCAGAATTGTCTCTAACAACTTTATTTATTTTCCCAGTTTATTAAAATATTCAAGTTTTTTAGCCTAATTGAAAATGAATGGAATAATGTAACTCTCACTTGCATGCCACTTTTTTTTCTGAGACCACCTCACGTGGGAATATTCTGTTGCATTTATTTATTTCTAACAAGTTTTGTTGCTGTATTTTTTTTTGCATCTGTTTTTTTCCCCACAAACTCAGATTTTAATAAATTTGCCCCTAAGGGGGTCTTAGCCTAGACTATGGGACTAGAGTTTATCAGAGATACATTTATCTATCTATTCTCTTTTTTGTTTCTATGGCATTTTTAAAAATATTTAGCATGAAAGCGAGAATTAACCGTTTAATAAATATGCCTCTGAAAACACCATAGAAATTAATAGAGACTGGCAGAAATCACTTGGGCAAACTCTAGTTTCATCCCAATAATTATTCCCGTTAGACACTGCAGAAAAAAGTAAAACAGCACTTTGCATGCTTCTTACATAATGAGATCTCTCAGTTAGACTGTTGATATGTTATGGAGCAATAGGTGTAGAAATACAAATATTTATGGGAACCAAATTGTTTGTATGTGTTAGCAATGGCTAATGTTCCTTTTCACATTTCAATAAAAACTCAATCAAGGCGAAAGCAGTTGTGTATCTAACACATAGCTATTTTATTTACAGTGAGCAATACCTTGTGTTTGTGCTGAATGATAACAGAAATGAAAAAGCCTGGGGAAAAAAGAAAATTGCTGCTGTCTGTGCTACATGTGTATCTAAGTGCAGGAACAAATCATAAAAATAGGAATCATATTTATTTTCTCCTATCACAGTACTGGAATCTGTCATTCATTTGTTATGTATCATCTTTCTCCTAGCTACTGGAAGGATGTACTACTATGAATGTAATAAATGTTCTGCTTGTCTACACCTCATACATTGTACAATACTACTTGCACAGAGCAATTCACAATGTATTTGACTACAGTTGTGATAAAAGTATTTGTGCAAAAGGCCAAAGAAGAAAATATTAGAGTAAGTTTTTAACTTTCTCTGAACTCTTTTTATCTACTTCAGCTTCTGTATACTAAGACCACTTTGCTAGCAATTATTTCAATTGTTGCTAAAGCACTGCTATGGGTACCAATAGTCTGCCTATGTTCAACAAAGAGCTCTATCTGCCACTGCAGACAACAGGCTTGAGCTATGTGGTCAAGGTCCTTTTCAAATTCTAAGTTGCCCCTTTTTCTTCAAGAAGTTGGCTGCTTTTTAGCATTAAAACCATTGCTATGCAGCCATAAAAGATTGGCAGTTTAAAATGTTCCTTCTCTGTAATGATATAATTTTCATTAATTTTCAAAGTCGCGCAAAATACGATAAAGTCGTGACGGCGACGAAAAAATTGCGCAAAATACGAAAAAAACGTGACGGCAACGAAAAAGTCGCAATTTTCGTTTCCAATTCGATTTTTTCCCATTTGGATTCGGATTCGTGGATTAGTAAATGTGCCCCTAAATGTTGTGTGAAATTGTGTTCCATTTTTCCTATCTGTCATTTTTTACAAAATGTTATTTTCATCAAGCAAGGTGATATTTTGTATCCTGTAACCCCTTCCCAAATTTGGTCAGGCTTAAAATATTAAAGGAAAACTATACCCCGGAACAATGTAGGTCTCTATAAAAAAATGAATTGCATAAAACTGGGTAATCCTAAATAGAAAATTGTGGTTTTGAAGTACTAAGGGCCGCCCCCTGGGAACATACAATTCATGGCAGTCTTCTCGCAATAAAACCATTTTCTTTTCATTAGTCCTGTGAGTGCGAATCCTTTCATTGTTGTACTCTCGGACCTGCACCAAGGCTTCAATATTTTTCTGTAGACGTGAGTGTCGGCATCTTCATGGACATATATGTATACTGTATGTATATATATATATATATATATATATATATATATATATATATATATATATATATATATATATACTGTATATTCTAGTTTGTTAAAATTCTGTAATAGGCCACATAATATGATAAATAAACTATCTGTTGTTAAAATATTCATTGTGAAGGTATAGTTTTCCTTTAAGGAGTACCACCTTATTATCTGAGGTGGTTATCTTCACATATGCACTTTAATGGTACTAAGGATTTTGAAATATACATTATCAATTGTGGAACCATAAACCTGATTTTTTTTTAAGTAACCCCTCTTTTCTATGGGTACATCTTTGCATAAATATATTAAAGCATCCATTCACCCATAATCGTTTTTTAAAAGTTGGTTAATTTATCAGCACCCCTGGTATCCAGATCAAATCTGTCAGTACCATTTAAAACATAGTTAAAATAACCAGCTAAAACCATTGGTTTAAACACAGACACAAATTCCTGGCAAAATTTCCTGTATATAACATATTTTAACTTGCCCTTTAGAATGAATGGCAACCCCTGCATTTCTGTATATGTTGGATCCAGGCCCACAGTTCTGGGCTATTTTTTTTGTCATATGAAAGGAGACACAGTTTCGACATCTGCATTTCTTGCAAGAATGTTCATACATACAATCATATTAAAACATGACTGTGCATGCTAGTTTTCAAACCAATGCTAAAATATCTTGGGACTATGCCTTTAAGAGGGGCTTTGATGATTTCTTGAACTAGCATAGTAAGCTGGGCTATTGTGATACTTAGGGGCACATTTACTAAAATCTGGTGGTTTTTCTGGGCTTAAATCGCGATATGGTAAAAATTTGTAGTAACCACATTCATTTCTAAAATGTCTTTTATCGGTTGTACGAAAATATCACAGTTGCATTCTGAAAGTCACCTTTCTGGCTTTGATGCATTCCATGTCTGGCTTTGGAAGCCTTCCAAAATTCCAAAATGTTCGTAGTCTTTGCGCCAAATCTGATTTTTTTCATGGTTTTTTTAACGAAAAACTTGTGGAATTTTAGCGAACTTTTCCCATACATTCCGAAATGTTAGAAAAAAATACGAAATTATCTCAAAATTGTTTAGTAAATGGGCCCCTTAGTGTTAATGTTGGTATATAGTTTATGTATGTGAGTGTATAGATGGGTAAGTATAGGTTTGTGTGTGCTGGGTTTACTTGGAAGGGTTGAACTTGATGGACTCTGGTCTTTTTCAACCCTATGTAACTATGCAAATTTTTGTTAGGACTATTATTATTAAAAGGGAAATACCATTTTAAAATGCCAAAACTGTATGATTACTAAATGATTACCTATCAATTATGTTGGTTATTTAACACCTCTCTTCATTACTTCATGTCTTTATGCTTTTTTGTTGCTAACCAATATCTGCCATCTGCAGGTATAGTAAGTAACTAATGTTTAAAATGTGGCAAGTTAGAAAAAGCTTGTCTTCATTTGAGAAAAGTTCTGTAGCCAAGATAACTGGGGAAGCACTGGGGAAGCATGACACCAAAAAATGTAATGTATAAGTACAGGAGTAACATGAATTATAGAGGAAAGGAGAATCACAGAATTCCCTCACTTTTCATGAATGCCTTTTGATAATTGTATTCTGATCAGACATGTCTGAAAAAGTTCAAAGCTGGTTTGAAATGTGTTTGAGGTGATATTCAGTGTTAATCAGGTTAAAATGTAATATGATTTTAAAGACTCTCCAGAGACACAGCTCTTTCTTAAAAGACTGCTGCGAGACTGACCCTTGACCAAAACTTCTTCTATAGATCATCTCTTTCATTGTTTAGTAATATAGCTAGTTAGTCTATTCTCCCTTTAAATTATGCTCTACAAAGTCTTATACATTTATTCTTTTAATGTAATTTATTGCAGTGCAATGATATGATAAATATCTGTCATTTACAACTAGAAAGCCAGCAGGATTTGTAATGGAATAAAGCACATTTTTTTTTTAACTTTCACTTTTTTATTGCATTTTAAATAACAGTATATACTGCAACCTATACGTGCCAACATAAAATTACAAAAAAATAATAATTAAACATGTACTATATACCTTACATCTCACTGCACATAGGCACAAATGAATCATCAGGAATATCATTTATTCACTTTAGGAATTAAAAGATGATTCCTGTACATTGGGGTAGATCTACTGTATATATCTATAGATATATATTTTTTTAAATCGTAAATTCCGAACACATGGTCAAAAATACTGTCACCACTGTCAAACTAGGGGGCACATTTACTAATCCACGAACGCTCCGAGCATTCGATCGGTGTATTTTCGGCCATTTTTTCATACCTGCGCGACTTTTTCGTACTTTGCGGCAAAATTTGTGCGACAAAATCGTATTGTCGCGCAGAGTACGAAATACTTCGTTCGGATACGAAAATTTTGGATCGCCAATACGATATTATCGTGACTAATAAGATTTTTTCGTAAGAATATTCGTGATATTTGTGATCTTCAGAAATTATCGTATCCAATCCAAATTTATCCCATTCGGGATTCAAATTCGTGTTTTCATGAATGTGCCCCTAGTTGTCATTCACAATTACAAAACCAGTAGGATTTGTAATGGATAAGAGCACAGGTAATTTTTGTAATGTACTGTATAGCTTATATCTCACTGCACATAGACACAAATTAATCATCAGTAGTGATGAACGAATCTGTGCCAAAAATTTGCGAATCTTTCAAAAGATCTGCGAAATGGCGAAAATGTCATGCAACAAAAAAAAAATTATCGCCCGCAGCTATTATTTTGTCGTGCGGCTATTGTTTCGTCGTGCGCAGCTATTGCTTCGTTGCCCGCGGCTATTATTTCGTCGCACGGCTATTCTTTTGTCGCCCGCGGCTATTATTTTGTCACACGGCTATTCTTTTGACGCCCGCGACTATTCTTTTTTGACGCCAGAGACAATTTTTGGACGTGCGGTGAATTTTGGGTGCTGAAAAACTAGGCTTATACTCGAGTATATACAGTAAGTAATTTTTTCGAATCAGACATAAGTACTTTCTATTGCGTCAAAAGAACCGCCTCTTTGCGACCACAATGACATCAGAATTCTGGTCAAAAAAACACTGCATTGTGGGAAAACACATGGTGAATGTACTCGAAAATGCACTTTGCTTACTTTGCTTGTGGACATAAACCTGTACACTGCTGGGACCAGTACATCTGCGCTGTAAATGTACTGAGCAGTTAAAAACAACAGATGCAGGTGGCCTTGTTTTATAAAGGCTAAGATTAAAGAACCTGAAATCCTTCTGAACAAGCAATTCACTATAATCATTTAATCCTTTCACTGCCAGCTAAATTGGTCAAAGTGGAACTTTTATTGCCAGACAGTTTTTGAACATTTTGCACTCTTTCCCTTTAGGGACCTTTGCTTAGGGGAACTTTTAATTTACAAAGAAAAACAATGTATCATTTTTTTCAGGACAACCTAAGCTTTTAAAATATGCTGGAATTTTTAATTTATTTATTTTTTATTTTTGAGATTGAAAATTAAAGTATTAAAAAAAAAAGAATTGCTAGAATTTTTGTGTAATTCCAATTCTGTAACAAGATATAGGCTTCTAGATTTCTACAAAAATGAAAAAAGAATCATATTTTCCATAATATAAACAGAAAAAAAAATTATTTTATGGATGAATATACAATTGATTTGGAAAATCCCATGTCTCCTGAATGCGCCAATACCAAATATATATAGTTATGGAGATTTCTCATTTGAGTCAAAAACTCCCAGCAGTACACTACCAAATTTCCAAAGCACTGCTTCAGAAAGCTGCATACTATAATTTTCAAGGTCAAAAATTCCACTAACAGAAGGTTTATCCCAAATAATTATACATTTTTGGAAAGAACAGATTCTGGGGAATCCAGAATAGGTAAAACTGTCTGTCTACTCCAGACTTCCAAGTTGCAATGCTTTCAAAAATGTATTGGTTTTTATAAAAAAAAAAAAATCATTTTGAAGCTTCTAGTCTAGAGCATCTTATCTCCTACAGGTCATAAGGTAACCAGATAAAACATCATAAATATGAACAACAAAAGTTCACTACAGAGAAACAGTTTGATACCCCTAAGTTTATCTAAGTATGTGGAATGTACTAAAATTAAAACACCCTTATATGCTCTATCATTTCAGCTTCTGCAAAATCAACACAATTGCATCATTTTATATGGGATAATGCTACAAAAAAGTACTCTCAGAAAGTCATATTTTTTTGGGAAAGTACACATTCCCCTGAATTCTAAATGGGTGAACATGTCTTTCTACTTCAAAGTACCAAGCTGCAAAGCTTTCCTAAAGTTAGTGATTTTAATGACGTTTCCAAAAATCACCTCAAAGATTCCACTATGCAGCATTTTATTTTCTACAGGTCATTTGGTAAAAATATAAAACACCCTAAATATGAACCCGAGAGGTCTACTGAACAGTTGGATGCCCACTGTACATAGGTTTATCAAAGCCCATGGCACTTACTGTCCCCAAAATATACCTTGTGCACACTAATTTCATTGCTTTCCTTTCATTCATAAACACATGGCAGTTTTTATGTGGGTAAAAGCTGCAGAAATGTAGGCTGGCCCCTGAAAACCAAATATTTTTGGAAAGTACACAATAAGGCAAATACAAAATGGCTTAATATTTCCTTCTACCCCAAACTACCAAATGGCAAAGCTTTCCAAAATTTAGCGGTTTTGACAGCATTTAAGATAATTGCCTAAATATGTTGCATTTTCATTTATCTTGCACAGTTTTTTACATACAAAGGCAAATCACCCCAAATATGAACACCAGAGGTCTACTGAACAGTTTGATGCCCAATATGCAGAGATATACTAAAGTAAAAAATACTTATTTTGACACTAGTGACTTGCTGACCAAATTTATACAAAAAAAACTTGACAATACCCTTAACATTTTAAATCCCACTTCACAGCCCCTATTGCATGAATCAGAAAAAATAACCTTTTTTTATTTGTAGAACAATTCAGAAGTTCTGAATTTAAAGTGTTAAACAGCCTGACAACTTTATCCAGAGTAGTGAATGCAGCTGTTATACATATGCACATATGTTGCTGTGAAACATTACACCAAAACTGTAGAATTCATGGAAACACAGGGGCAGGTTTATTAAATGTAATAACATTAAGATAATTGAATTTGTTATAAATGTTTACTAGAAAGTTGCATAAAATTAGTTTTAGTTTCATTATGCAAAACGTTGAAAGCTTTTAACTTATAAAGCTGCTTCTCTCGTGCAGCACCATTAGTTAGAACTATCATAATTATTATTCTCTAAATATAGAACACCGACACATGTGGCAAAGCTTTAAAGAGTTCGTTCATAATGTCCATCAGTTCCTATCTCAGTGGAAGTTTCCGTTTTATGTCTTCTTTACGTGTACATAACACACACTGGAACAGAAGACTAAACCCCTATTTATGTTTATTGACAAGTGAATCTGTCCTGGTTCACAAACTTCAGTGGCAAAGTGGCCAGTGGCAACATGTGGATTTTGCTGCAAATCCATGCCTGATGAAAAAATGTGCTCAATCACTATTTATGTTGAGCGAGGAATGTAGAAATGCCTTGCAGAAAGCACCTGCTCAGAATTGCACTCTGGACCCCAACTCTGCAAGGCAGCAATGTGAAACCTGTGCCACCATACCATACAATTTCCTCATAACAACTGCCATTTCCAAAGTCTTCAGGTCTCATTTTTATTTTTTAAGGAAATTTATAACCAGATTTAATAAATTGGTTCACACATGACCACATAGCACCACTCCATTTTATATAACAACAAACAGTTTTTCAGTGCATGCCTACCAGTGATATCTGAATAAATAGCATTTTATTACCTCACACATAGCTGAAACAGTCTTAATTAGTGTATTGATACACATGGGAGGCAAGTCAATGAAAAAAATTTGTGGCTGTGTAATGTGTGTAATATATAAATCACACAAACTTGGCATCTTTCACAGAGTGCCCATTCCCCAAACTTTCAGCAGCATCTCTATCCATTACTAAAAACACAGACAAAACAAAATCGGCTGCTTTGAATGTTCTGCTTTGATTTTTCATTAGCTAGAACGTCTGCCTCCTGCCAGGAGTGGTTTACATCTCTTCCATCAGAGAGTCTCTGAACTTGACCTAATAGGAACTTAAATCCCACTGATCCATTGCTTCCATCTGTTACAGAAATTGATTCCAATATAGCACAGACACAGCCTACTCTCTCAACTTTAAATACAGCGGCCCAAGAGTGATGCTAAAGTGATATTATCTAGCAAATTGCAGCTTAGCTTATTTAGTGCTCTTAAAAGTTATTACAGCTGCTGTGCATCATTCTAGTTTAAATGTGCTAACGCAACAATGCAAGAACGCAAGGTGGGTAGGTAAAGTTTTAGGGAAATTATAACTTGTTGGGTAAAGCTTGTAAAACTTGTTGGGGAGCTGGTTTTAATTTTAGTCACTAATGCTGAAGCGGTGTAGGTGTTTTTTTACAGTGAGGGCAGTGAGGTTGTGGAATGCCCTTCCTAGTCATGTTGTGATGGCAGATTCTGTTACTGTCTTTAAGAGGGGCCTGGATGAGTTCTTGAACAAGAATTGTATCCAAGGCTATTGTGGGTTTACTTGGAAGGGTTGAACTTGATGGTCTTTTTTCATCCCTATGTAACCTGAGCTATGCTAGAGAGCTGCCGATCTTAGAGAAACACTGCTCTCAGTGGAAAAGGCTCTGGAAATTCCACAGACCTAGAGTAAACATACATATATATGTACCCCCCTCCCAAATCCTGGACAGTTGGTATAAGGCATGGAAATTAATATACAGTTTATTATCTACAAGGACTCCAAGGTCCTTCTCTAATATGAAATTGGACTTAGTCCCATTAGGGGTATAAGTGGCTTGCAAATTTTTACATTCCAGTTGCATGACCTTACCATTATCCACATTAAATCCCATCTGCCACTTAGCCGCCCAGATTGCCAGTTTGTCAAGATCCTTCTGCAAGGATGCCCCATCCTGGATGGAATTGATTGAGAGAGTTTTGTGTCTGCTGCAAACACTGATGCATTACTTTTAATACCCTCCCCAAGTCATTAATGAACAAGTTAAACAAAAGTGGACCCAGTACAGAACCCTGAGGGACCCCACTCAGAACCTTATTCCAAGTAGAGAATGTGCCATTAACAACAACCCTCTGTACCCGATCCTGTAGCCAGTTTCCTATCCATGTGAAAATGACCTCACTAAGACCAACAGACCTTAGTTTAGAAAGCATTTGTGGGGCACGGTATCAAATGCTTTCGAAAAATCCAAATAGGTCACATCTACTGCAACCCCACTGTCTAGTTTAATACTAACCTCATCATAGAAAGCAATTAAATTGGTCTGACATGACCTGTCCTTCATAAAGCCATGCTGATTACTGCTCATAATGCCATTCTCCAGTGCATAATTTTGTATGTGATCCCTTAACAAGCCTTCAAATAACTTGCCCACCACGGATGTCAAACTTACAGACCTATAATTGATATCAGCTTTCCTCCAATCCATAGGTATCATACCAGATGAAAGCAAATCTGAGAGTATCAGAAAGAGAGGCCATTGTAAAACTGAACATACATCACTTAGTACCCATCATAATATTGCTTTGTTGCTCTGTGGTCAGAGGAACAAAATGCTTTAACTTGACCCTTTGTGAACTTTGAAGTTAAAGTACCTTAAAGCATTTGGTACCATTTTGCACAAAATACACAGTACCTGGCATTTAATCACCTGCATGATCTGTACCATATTCTTTTATGTAATTTAATTTCAAAGTCACCCACAGACCTGCAAATGTCAGGCCAAGAAATCCTATAAAGGTTTTTACAGGATTGTAGTCTGAGCACCAAAATAAGTGCCAGAATTGAAGGTAGACCCCTCTTAATGCATGGAGGCTGGCGAAGGAGAGGGAGCCCATTCATGGTGAAGGCTGATCCAGCAATAATATTTGCTGGAGATTGTAGGGAGGTCAAGGTTACACACTCAAATAATCATTTTGTGTTTTTGTGTGTGTGACAAAAATATTTCTTAATCATTGTGTATACAAGAAGATTGTTTATCCAGAGCTTGTAGTTCGTTGTGTTGGGTAATTTGATTTCCAGGTCTAATGAAAATGAACACTAATTAGTAGATAACATTTAAATTAAACTGACACAGGGAACATTGATGCAGGCTAATTTTTACACAAGAGACAATCAACTGAAAATTGTCTTGCAGTGGAAAGTAAACCTTTTGGATAGAATAAAACCATACACTGTGGCAAATGCCTATAAAACAGCAAAAGTTGCCATCATATTTCTTCTTTCTATATAATATAGGCAATAATGGCTTATCCAGTGTTATGGTGTAAAGATATTTGAACAAAAAGTTCCAAAACAGACTTCACTTGAAGTGTAATGTCTATCCAAAATCTTGGTATTTATTGTTTTAGAAAACAATATGAAACGTTACAATTGAAAGCATTTTATATATCCTTTGCTACTTTCTTCTCAGTTTTCCTCCATTGACTTGTGGAGTTCAGGTATGGGACCTGTTATCCAGAATACTCGGGACAAGTGATGGGTGAAATTATTCGGCAAGCATGGATTTGTGGCAAATTTCCACGTGTCGCCATTGGCGGATTGTTTCGCAAAGTGGGCAACAAAATTCAGCTCGTACAACAAAAGATTGTTGCCCGTGTCCTGCGCCTATTTTTGGCTAAGTAAAATGGGACAGATTAATTCATCACTACTAGGAACCCGGGGTGGATATGGGATGTTGTTCTGGATTGTTGTTTCCTTGTTTTCCCCAATAAGCAATAATTATATCTTAGTTAGAATCAAGTACAAGGTACTGTTTTATTAATACAGAGAAAAGGAAAATAAAAAAAAAAAATTAGAATAATTTGCTTATAATGGAGTCTATGGGAGATGGCCTTTCTGCGTAAAGGGTGGATCCCATACCTGGAAATGCAGTAAATTGTGGGAATTAGTGCCTTTCTTGGTAGAGAGCCCATCCTGTTGTGAAGGTATGAGTAACCTGGAGAAGACAAGGAAATGGAAGAAACATAAATATTATTAATTAATGCATACTAGAAAGTTGCTTAAATTCTTATATTTACACTATATTTAAATATTTTAATTTTCCTAATGTAAAATAATGTCAGAACATTTATAAAAACTGTGATTATAGAGCAAAGAATATTGCACCCTGACAATACATATAATATACTGTATCTTGGTTACTAATGATATCTTGCTAATGGGTCAGTTTATTTAACCCAGTTTTTTCCCCGTTTCTTTAGATATACAGTAAAGCTAGTGAATCTGCAAGTGAATAACATTTTCAATTCTTTTTTGTGGAGACTCCACAATAAAAAAGAACCAGAATTTGCTTTGTTTGGACAGTAAATTATTGAAATACTTTGAAAAAGACCAGCCTAGCAACGCCTACAACTCTTGTGAAAAATCAAAAAGTGAAGGCTGTTCATGTTATTTCTATACATTTTCGTGTAAATTTCTCAGCGTTGCTGGTTTGTTTTCAAATGCGTGTATATCCTTATGCAGGTCTTGATTGTTTGTTGCTTTTGTCAAAGTCTGTCATTACTTGCATACTTTCTAAAATGAAATAGCAAACCAAAATAAATAAATATTTATTTATTTTAGAATTATATTTTATTTTCATTTTAAAATATGGGATGGACATCCCTTTAAAATGGTGAAATTGTGGGATATGGAAAATTCCATTAGATTTTTAAAAAGCTGTCTTTACTTCAGTACTGAAGACTGTTCAATAAAAAAGACAAGGGGCCCGATTCACTAAAGTCCGAAATAAGGAGTGCTATTTATAGCATGCGTTAAAAATCTTATCACTTCTTATTTTTCGCTCGATTCACTAAAAGGACACTTGTCATAATTAAGAAGCGATGTTCTTGGCGTTATTTATCTTGCGACGACATATTTTCAAGCAACGTGCTGCGTAATATGTTGTGCGCTGCGTAATATATTGCTTGAAAATATGTCGTCGCAAGATAAATAACGCCAAGAACATCGCTTCTTAATTATGACAAGTGTCCTTTTAGTGAATCGAGCGAAAAATAAGAAGTGATAAGATTTTTAACGCATGCTATAAATAGCACTCCTTATTTCGGACTTTAGTGAATCGGGCCCAAAATGTCTTAAAGTTCCAAATTACTTTACATAATAGTGCAACATTTTTTCAAACAAAGAGTGCAGGCAACGTGGTATCAGCATCTTAACAGCGATTGCAAATCAATACATAAAAAAAATCCCAAAACTTAGCAGAGAGTGTAAAAGGAAACATACAAATGTATGGATAGTTTGGCATGCAGTGGCAAATAAGGGACTCTTTTCTGTGTGCACCTTTTTGTATGTTTTCATCTACAATATGCATTTTCTGATGAGCTTTTGAAACAAGAAAGGCTCC
Source organism: Xenopus tropicalis (assembly GCF_000004195.4). NCBI lineage: Eukaryota > Metazoa > Chordata > Amphibia > Anura > Pipidae > Xenopus > Xenopus tropicalis. The sequence goes on along the minus strand of NC_030678.2, from coordinate 61,445,561 downwards.
AGACTGTGTGTGTCAAGCAGCTGCAGGTAATATTTCTCTAACATATAGCTGTACAACTCCAGATTTGCAGAAGCTGGAGTTGGCTGATCTATCATGTTATCAGAGCCAATAACACAAGTCCCCAATGTAGTTAGGATTTTAAAGTGATTTCAAATGGAGAGAAAAGGGAAATAAGTGAAAGGCTTCAAGATCTCTTGTTCTACCTGCTAGATCATTATGCACTCTATGCCAAGTTGCTTCTAAAAAGCACTGTTCTCTGTGTAGTTAAAAGGATATGGAGCAATACATTTTTTCACTGCCTCTTTTATACTGACGCAGGTAAAATATTGCACCCCAAGGGGCAGATTTACTAAATATCTACCTGGGGAATGTAAAGTACTGTAATTCCCAGCTGTTTAATATTTTTCCCAAGTTATTAATATTTTCCTGACAGACAAGGATTGGTTTGAATAAATGACACATTTATGAACAAATTTACTGCTTTTGTAAATGTGTCAGTTTTTTTAGAATGTGTTGGAATTGAGCAGCCTAATTCCATTCTTTGTTAAGGGGTGTGGGTTCTGGGGTTAACATTGAGCTCTATGGGCTCAGTGGCAACAGTTAGCTCTATCACATTTAATCGTTTAGCCCCAAATATTGCCAGCAATTAATTGTGTTGGAATAAATGAAGTGCACGTTAAAGGGTTATTGGTAGTTTACATTTTTTTCCATGGTTGTGTGGGCCACTTTTTCTCATCACTAGCTACAATTTTTTTGCTGTTATTGCTATGATGACAAAATTGAAGTGACAAAAAATATTCCTCAAAAGCCATGTTTCATGCCATAACCATAAAAGATCCCTAAAATCTGGAAAACTGCATTTTACATTTCCAGATTAGAGGTAATAAACCAATAAGCAGCAGCTCTGGTTTAAAAGTAAGAGTATATATACTGTATATATATTTACTGGTATAAATATTCCAGTTTGGCGAGAGTTTTTAATAGGTCACTTAACATAATATAAACTATATATATATATATATATATTATGCTAAGTGACCTACTAAAGAATCTCACCAAACTGGAATATATATATATATATACCAGTAAATATTGCCCTTTTACATCCCTTTGATTCATTATTTAGTGATGGGCTGTGTGCTCAGAGATAACATCTGTAACAGGAAGAAATGTGGAAGCAAAAGACAGAACTCTGTACATTAATTGGCTGATGTGGCCTAGCATGTATGTGTGCCTTGGTTTGTTTGTGTGCACTGGGAATCGATCCCATGAGGCGGCCCTTAAGTCTTAAAAGGACAATTTTCTATTTAGGAGTACCCAATAGCACATACTACTAAAAAAAATATATTTTTATTAAAATGGTTTATTTAGATGAAGCAGGGTTTTACATACAGCTTGTTTATGCAATATATTTTTATAGAGACCTATATTGTTTGGGGGTATAGTTTTCCTTTAAAGTAAAGCTGCGTATCTAAGATATCTACGATACCTTTCTGATTCCGCTGCCTCTTCCTATAAAGATTTGAGAAAATATCTGTCTGAACAGAAAGAAGTTACATATACATTATTCATTTCATCAAACAACTGCAATATTTGTTTGTATCTTTGCAACCATGTTACATAGTTACATAGGGTTGAAAAAAGAGTCCATCAAGTTCAACCCTTCCCAGAAAACCCAGCAAACACAAACCTATACTTATCTATCTATACACTCACATACATAAGCTATATATACAAAGATTAATACTAACTGTAGATATTAGTATAACAATAGCCTTGGATACTGTGCTTGTTCAAGAACTCAAGGCTTTAACAGAATCTGCCATCACAATCTCTCTAGGAAGGGCATTCCACAACCTCACTGCCCTCACCGAGAAAAACCACCTACGCTGCTTCAAATGGAAGCTCCGTTCCTCTAATCTAAAGGGGTGACCTCTGGTGCGCTGATTGTTTTTATGGGAAAAAAAAAACACACCCTATCTGCCTATAATACCCTCTAATGTACTTGTACAGAGTAATGGTCAGACAATGGTATCAAAGATATGTAATTGAAGCAGGAGAGGGAAGCCATGGGCTGAACCAGTTAGGTATGAACTTCGTTTTTTTCTTTGGCTGCCTGCCAAGTCCTGGTGTGGGAAATCCCCTACAAAGAGAGCTGAGAGCAGTGGAAAGAAAGCTTTAAACCTTTAAGTGCCCAAGTGCCACAGAATGTAGATTCTACGTCCATAGGCGGAGGGTGACTTTTTTGTTTGGGGAGGCTAAATATGGCCCATACACAGACTGACCTACAGCTAATGTGAGACTTAGTGGATTCGCTGCTGGTGTAAAAAAAAAAATTAACCTCCCAACTACCTCTTGCCGTTCCCACTGACTCCCAGAGATACTGCGCAAAAGTGCGGGTGGGGTGCTTTTTTTAACCCTAAAATGCTTAGGGTGTAAAAGCACTTCTGTTAGGGGTTCTCTATACATTTGTGTTTGTGATCAGTTAGCTTCAAGGGGTAGTTCACCTTTAAATTAACTTTTAATATGATGTAGATATTGATATTCTGAGACAAGTTGCAATAGGTCCTCTTCTATTTTTAATGGTTTTTCAGTTATTGTTCAGCAGCTCTCCATTTGGTATTTCAGCAGCTATCTGGTTGCTAGGGTCTTATTTACCAGGTAGTGGTTTAAAAAAGAGATGGGAATATGAATAGTTTAAGGGGCCTGCATGGAAAAATAAAACTGTAGCTTCACAGAGCAATACTTTTTGGTCAGTGACCCTCATTTGAAAGCTGGAAAGAGGCAGAAGCAAAAGGCAAATTATTCAAAAACTATAAAAAATTAACTAGGAAGACCAATTGCAAAGTTGCTAGGAATAGGCCATTCTATAACATACTACAAGTTAACTTAAAAGTGAACCTCACCTTTAGATGTGTTTAAGTTAGCTTTATAGAGAGAGAGGCAGCAGGTACTGACATCCCACGCATGTTATATACAGCGAGACGCAGTCTTTAGATCCAAAACCAGCACATTATATACAGCGAGACGCAGTCTTTATATACAAAACCAGCACATTATATGCAGTAAGACGCAGTCTTTATATACAAAACCAGCACATTATATGCAGTGAGACGCAGTCTTTATATACAAAACCAGCACATTATATGCAGTGAGACGCAAGCTTTATATACAAAACCAGCACATTATATACAGTGAGGAGCAGTGGGTACAGATGGCAGATATTCAGGCCCTGGCACTATAACATTGGCACTGATACACAGCATTGGCTCCACTGTAACTAACTAGAAATGAAAAAAACAATGACAAAAGTAAAAGAAAAATAGAAAGTGCAAAAAACCATAAATAAAAGCACAATGAGCTTTGTCAGGGGGAAAAGTTAACTTACCCTCCATCTGTTAGGGTAGGGGTTAGAGATATTATAGATATCAGGTGACAAAAAAACTATTTTATTTCAGCTAGTGGGTCAGTCTTTAGAACATATAAAGTATAGTACTTGTGTATAGTACAGAACTCTACTTCCTCCTTTCAGCTCTTTAACCTCTTAGTTAATCAGTGACTGTTCAGTTAGTTTGCTATTGATCCTGACCTGTGTGCTCACAAACTAACTGACAGTTATATCCCATATGCCCCCCCAAGTCACTGATTGGTTACTGACTGGTAACATGTTAGACAGCTGCAAAGGAGGTAGTTGCATCCTGGACAGTATGTCGGGCATCAGTTTGCTCCAACCTATGTATATACACCACTTTTATTTTTACACTGAACTGTTTCTTTAAAAGATTTAGAACCAGTTACTCATTCTGTACATGTGTTCATGCTGCAGCACACTGCCTGATGCTACCTCCTTTCAAAAAGGGGCTAGACCAGGGGTGCCCAGACTTTGTCACCCTGGTATCTACTCTTGCCACCTGGCCTCCGTCATGAGATCTACCACAGTTAAAATAGTGGGACAAATATTTGGTGCAATAAGCAAGAAAAAGTATCAATCAATGTTCAACAAATACACACAGTAATATATAAATGTAGTGCCAAATTCACATTTAATGCCCACATAACATTATTCAAGTACCAACTTTAAGTTTAATGTGAAAGGATTGCAGTAGCTTTTACTCCCCTTCTTCATGGCCCACTTTGTAGTCTGCACACAGAAACATATATAAAGTAGAAACAAATATATACAGCGGCCCGCTGGGGACAATCTTCTTAACTGGGATGAAACTACAGAGACGGATGGCTTGAGCAGCCGCACTCAAAAGTATGCTGGGGGGGAAAAAGAAGTAGCGGGATGTCATTCCACCACGATCTACCTCGGGCACCCCTGGGCTAGACACTGACTGACTTTTGCTGTATACCATTTACACTAGGCACTCTAACATAAACTGCCTCCTATTTCATCCCAATCATTGCAGGGACCCCCCAATGCAAGCACCTTTGGCAGCTTAAATAAGAGCTTCAGACATATTGCCTGCTGCTACCCCTTTATACTGGTTTAGCCTAAATGCTACTGAATGTAACAGGAACTCCCAGCAGGTACACTGTCTACTGCTGCACTATTTTATATAGGGGCCCCTGGTATTTGTTTTGTAAGCACATTATATCATGTAACCCAAAGGTCTCAAAGCTGTGCAGCACAAATGTATGTATTTAATATGATATTTAAATATTAAATATAATAGCTACATACCAGACAACAAGCAGCTTAAGAATCAGCACCTGCTGTGTCTGTGAGCCCAGATCACCAGCACCAGCAGTACAACATTTTCTTTGTACGAGTTGCACTTGTACTTGTGCTGTGTAGTAGTGCCTGACTAGTAGATCGCCTCTGTTTATGCATTCCTATTCTGAAATCTCGCGAGATTTGCAGTCCGAAATCCCGTGATGATGTCATCAAACACCGGAGTCACTAGCAAACTAACAGGTAACTTTAGAGACACTAAACTGCTGTGTCCCCCCCCCCCCCCACCCCTCCAAGCACAACATAAAGTAGGCACAACATCGCTCAGAGGATTTTTTTTTTAATTTTTTAATTTTGTGAAGGGGCTTTTATTTTGGGGACACAGGTTTGGGGAGGCTTAGCCTCCCCAAGCCTTAATGAAAATCCGCCTATGTCTACGTCCTGCAGTCTGTAAAACTAATTTGCCCAAGCCAAAATATGTAAACTGTGATTCTGACTGTTGATATCACTTGGCAAAAAAAACACATAGATTTTTTGGGGGTTTTTACGATGTTGTCTGCTGTGTATCAATTTGGCTTCCTCTGTACACCATATAGTTTGGTAAATCTATGCATATTGGGCATCGAACTGTTCAGTAGTCCCCTGGTGTTCATATTTCATGTGTTTTATGTTGATAAGTTACGAAATGTGGGGTTCATAATCGGGTAAAATACAAGCTTCGTGACGATTTTCAGAAATGTTATAAAAACTGTTATGTTTAGCATAGCTTTGTAATTTGCAGTAGAAATATGTATTTACCCATTTTTGATTTGTGAGAATTTGTACTTTTGAAAAATGTATGGTTTTTTAGGGTCTCCATACTGTAAGGGGGTCTTAAGGCACATAATACACATACCGGGTGCAAAAATTGCAGGAGCCGAAGCGTCATATGTGAAAATTCATATGCGCTAATTTTATTTGGGTCCCCCTGTATGCCACATAGTTTGGTAAATCTATGCATATAGGGCATCAAACTGTTCATTAGACCCCTGGCATCCATATTTAGAATATTTTATGTTGATACATTACCAAATGTGGGGCACATAATGGGGTAAAATGCAAGCTTTGTCACAATTTTCAAAAATGTCATAAAAACCGTTCTGCTATGTCTGCATAGCTTTGTAATTTGGTAGTTTGCAGTAGAAAGATGTATTTACCCATTTTTGTTTTGTCAGAATGTGTACTTTCTTGGAGCTTAACAACTTTTTAAGAAGGTTTATTACAGACACTGTGCACAATAATAAAATTTGCAAACTTTCTTCCACTGGACGCTAAACACTTTCTGCATATGCAAAGCCAATATTAAATTCACGCAAAGGCAAATTTGTCACACAGAGGCATACATTTTTGCACTGGGAATCATTTTTCCTTTTCCCACAGAGGGAAATGTTATAAATGGTCCTTACAGTTTTCTAGATGTCTATTGACACATAGCAACCAATAAGCAGGTAGCATTTACTAGTAAGCTGTTGCAAAATAAACACCTGGTTGCAATAGGTTAGTAGATGCCAGTAAAAGGCACCTTTTTTTTTTTTACATTACCCTGATAGTAACAACTGTTGGAAAACAGTATCCATGCAATGTAACTATTTAATGGATATGTAGGAATTACAGTATCTCTCCAGGGGAAATCTCTTTACAGTCATGTTTACATTTTGGTGATGTTCTACACTCTGTACTTGTCATAGGTCATTTTCCAAGTGACTGGGGGGGCTTCAACAACAGTCTTGTTATGTCACTTTCTGTGCCCATGGAAAACCGAATGCAGAAGGAGTTTCAATCTAAGGACTCTGGTTGTGAAGTTAGTGTTTTGTTCAGCAATAAATGTAGTTGAGAGTAACATTTTATGTAGACTACAAATAAAGAAGGTAATAAATATGAAGTGAAAGTGATCCACCCTTGAACACTGCAGATATAAAAGGGAAAAAGTGTTCATGTAACCTGCTGTGAGCTACAAGCTCAAAACTCCAATATTTCTGACAAAATGGAAATATGTCACTGAAATTTGTTTTTGCATTGCTTCTCTGCACTATTAGGAAATGTCATTGGTACCCTAAAACACATTACTTTATCGTATTAGAAAAAATATTTTGCTGGAAAATCTAGTACTTTTGCAGTGGTTTTACTGAAAAGGTTTTTATTGGGAGAATATATCATAGAGCTCTACCTGGATTTGTATTTCCTATTATCATCAAAGAGGCTAAGGAAAATATGTCATGCCTAGCTATTCGCTTCTGTGAATCTTAACAGTATTTTTTTCTAGAGAATTCCTTTTATTTAGTACAGTTGTTAACTTCACAGAAGGTTTTTTTTATATTAAAATATAGTGCCACATTTTTCAATTCAAATACAATCATGCACTGCATAAACAAGAATATTTATATTTACAGTGCACCTAGACATATTCTGGCATGGCAGACTTACTGATTTAAGGAAATGCTCTTACACCTTCCTGTGTACTCTAAACCCTTTATTTATGTATAACCCAAAGTTCTCAACACTTTTACACTAAGGGACAGACTTACTAACATTTACATAACATTTAGAAATTTGATAAAGCACAGTTAAAAGTTTTGTTCTGAAACCCTGTGTGAGTTCCTTAATTCATGCAGGAATTCCCTTTATAATAGCTCGAGCTGAAAGGTTTAACAATCATAAATATGAACCATAATATGTAGAAGCTAAAATGGTTGCCAAAAAAATCTGTGTACCTTATTTTCATTTTGGGTCCCTACAGGCAACATACATTGTTAAATCTATGCACATTGCCCATTAAACAGATAAGACCCCAAACCCCTATAATCCCTCATTCATATTTAGGGTGTTTTATTTTTGTATGTGAGAAATAGTGTGAAATAAATGAGGCAAATTGCAAATATTTTAAGGTGATTTTAAGAAAAATCATAGCAATTTCCAAGTTTACTAAAGCTTTGCGGTTTGTTCATTTGGAGTAGAAAGAAATATTTTCCACTTTAACAGTATGAGGCAGGTTGATTTATGATTGCTTGAGCCAAAGAAGAAACCCTGCAGGAGTTAAGGAACTCACAGGGTTTCATGATAGAAACTGGGTTTTCATAAATAAGATAAAGTTCAGCAGCTTTTAGGTGCTCCCCTGCCCCCACCCTAACAGTTAGGGGGGTCTGATGACACAATATGTGGGAAGTGTGCTTTATTTGCAGAAACTGAATCGCCAGCTGAGAGAATTCATAGGTCCCTGCTACTATTATTATTATCCAGAGTCCATATTAAGGTGGACTCTGGATAATAATAATAATAACTTCTTCTTAGTAAGTAATTTTTCTTTTTATAACTTTGGATAATGTTATATTTACTTTATATATATATATATTTATATATATATATATACAGGTCCTTTTCAAAAAATTAGCATATTGTGATAAAGTTCATTATTTTCTGTAATGTACTGATAAACATTAGACTTTCATATATTTTAGATTCATTACACACAACTGAAGTAGTCCAAGCCTTTTCTTGTTTTAATATTGATGATTGTGGCATACAGCTCATGAAAACCCAAAATTCCTATCTCAAAAAATTAGCATATTTCATCCGACCAATAAAAGAAAAGTGTTTTTAATACAAAAAAAGTCAACCTTCAAATAATTATGTTCAGTTATGCACTCAATACTTGGTCGGGAATCCTTTTGCAGAAATGACTGCTTCAATGTGGCGTGGCATGGAGGCAATCAGCCTGTGGCACTGCTCAGGTGTTATGGAGGCCCAGGATGCTTCAATAGCGGCCTTAAGCTCATCCAGAGTGTTGGGTCTTGTGTCTCTCAACTTTCTCTTCACAATATCCCACAGATTCTCTATGGGGTTCAGGTCAGGAGAGTTGGCAGGCCAATTGAGCACAGTAATACCATGGTCAGTAAACCATTTACCAGTGGTTTTGGCACTGTGAGCAGGTGCCAGGTCGTGCTGAAAAATGAAATCTTCATCTCCATAAAGCTTTTCAGCAGATGGAAGCATGAAGTGCTCCAAAATCTCCTGATAGCTAGCTGCATTGACCCTGCCCTTGATAAAACACAGTGGACCAACACCAGCAGCTGACATGGCACCCCAGACCATCACTGACTGTGGGTACTTGACACTGGACTTCAGGCATTTTGGTATTTCCCTCTCCCCAGTCTTCCTCCAGACTCTGGCACCTTGATTTCCGAATGACATACTTTGGACCACTGAGCAACAGTCCAGTGCTGCTTCTCTGTAGCCCAGGTCAGGCGCTTCTGCCGCTGTTTCTGGTTCAAAAGTGGCTTGACCTGGGGAATGCAGCACCTGTAGCCCATTTCCTGCACGCGCCTGTACACGGTGGCTCTGGATGTTTCTACTCCAGACTCAATCCACTGCTTCCGCAGGTCCCCCAAGGTCAGGAATCGGTCCTTCTCCACAATCTTCCTCAGGACCCAGTCACCTCTTCTCGTTGTGCAGCGTTTTCTGCCACACTTTTTCCTTCCCACAGACTTCCCACTGAGGTGCCTTGATACAGCACTCTGGGAACAGCCTATTTGTTCAGAAATTTCTTTCTGTGTCTTACCCTCTTGCTTGAGGGTGTCAATGATGGCCTTCTGGACAGCAGTCAGGTTGGCAGTCTTACCCATGATTGCGGTTTTGAGTAATGAACCAGGCTGGGAGTTTCTAAAAGCCTCAGGAATCTTTTTAAGGTTTTTAGAGTTAATTAGTTGATTCAGATGATTAGGTTAATAGCTTGTTTAGAGAACCTTTTCATGATATGCTAATTTTTTGAGATAGGAATTTTGGGTTTTCATGAGCTGTATGCCACAATCATCAATATTAAAACAAGAAAAGGCTTGGACTACTTCAGTTGTGTGTAATGAATCTAAAATATATGAAAGTCTAATGTTTATCAGTACATTACAGAAAATAATGAACTTTATCACAATATGCTAATTTTTTGAAAAGGACCTGTATATATTTAGCTTTATTACTGAAATAAATTATCCTTAAGCAAATTATGCAAACAGGGAGAAGGTAGACTCCAATATAAAAAGAATAACATTTCATATGTATTTCATATGTCCTTTGTCCCAAGAAGCTTAAAAAGTAAAATATTAGACTTTTTCATGTATTTGCATTTTTAAAATATTTTTGTACTGGAACATAGTGCTCATCTCTTATAGTATTACCTGCTCAAATAACATTGGCGGTTTAGCCCATTGACCTTTACAATGTTTTTTGGTTACTGCATTTAGTCCAAAATACAAAGAATGGATTGCAGAAACCCACACGAGAATTTAAATATCACTCCGTCCCTTGGTGCAAAGGGATTGTTTTACACCTGTCAATAACCACCAACTTGACATGCATTATAGCTGAAAGCAAGAAAGGGACAAATTATTAGTAGCAACCGCAAGTATATCCTCATGTGGTTGGTTGGAAACCTTCCAGAATATGTTGTAATTATTATTATTATTATTATTATTATTTGATAAACATTGTCTGTAGAAGATAGATACACCCATGCTTTCAGATGATATATATTGTTTTTAAGTAGAGAACAGTGCTGTGCTTTGTCAGTCCTAGAACTAGGTTACTCAAGGAACTTACACAAACTCAAGCAGAAATAAACATCTTCACACAGAAAACAATTAGAGAGAGAGACATGACTACAACTTTTTTGACCCAACCTTTTTGACAAAATCACAACTTTTTCCTCATTCAGTTATTTTTTGTTGTGCCAATTTTTTGCTTTAGTTTTGAGGAAAAAAAATTGCCAATGGTGAAAAGCTGAATTTCTCAGCAAATCCATGCACAACTGCTTTAAATTTGGCTAAAGAAAGCAATTATTTTGCATAATGAAAAATAACACTATATAATTGTCAGCAACTTTCCAAGATATCTTCAGGATTTTCAATGGTTTTGTAGTTGTGTGTCAATGTAATTGCTAGTTTGTAATTAAAACAGTGTACCAGGAATCATTTCTTTAAATCATGTCTTTTAATCAACTTTAATTAGCTGGCTTGCAACACTGTATAAGGAGGCAAAGAAAAATCATCCTAGACTACCCATCTGTCTCGATGCTCATGATGGTGGGGCCCCTGCTTAGGGACTGATTTCTGAGCAGCCTTTCTCTCCAGATATCCCAGATATCCACACTTGCTTGAGTAATGTTCCATTGTTTCACAGACTTTTAACCCCAACTCTTATTCCAGGTACTGCCATACTTTCAAAATAATATATGCCCAATACTACTAACTTATTTTGTGTTTTTGTGCTCTACATAAAACTTACCCACCCTCATGTTACTTCCTTTAATGCTTTCCGTATACCTGCTCAAGAAGCACCCACAGTAATTTTATTTAAGCACTATTTTTAGCTTGAGTTGTTTCCTTTACATCACAATGCTCTGTTCTCCTGAACTCTTTTTCCCCCTATTGGATCTCCTTCATCTGATGATATTGGAACTTGGCAGGTCTTCTTAGGTGAATGACTCCAAGGTCTCTATATAACTAACTAGATTTTCATATGAAATGATTTGTCTGCACTTTTTTAAAAACTTCCCCTCTTGTTGAATTATATGGCAATGGAATTTCTTGGCAGGCACATCTCTTTCAGTGAAAAACAGAAAAAAATCAAAATACCAGTGAGGGAACAAAAATTCCATCAAGTTAAGAATAATTCCATTGAATGCATTGGACTATGCCTGTAGCAAGGCTGAGTTGTCCACATAGGTTTCAAATATGATGGACAGGAACCCACGTCTGTCATTGTTTTATATATTATTTTAAGATTTTGTCTATATTTAATGTGACTCCAAGGGAACACACTTTAAAAAGGCAACTGGTACAATTTGTAACATGGAAAATACAGTAAAGAAAGGACCTCTGTGCCTAGAAAGTTTGTAACATTTGTTATTTTCTTTAAAATAATTTAGGTAAAAAATAATATATCTGGGTTATAAATATGATAACTACTGTATATAAAGAGTTTTGGCTTTGCTTTAAGTTACTAGATATTCATAAAATCATTTTATTTGGAAGCAAAGCCTGAAGGCTGATAGTTTCTGGTTTCTTTATTCTTTGAATTTTGTATTATAAATTTTGTATTATCAATTTTTGCCCAGGTCATTTTACCATGGTTGGGTTGAGCTTATGTTATACAGATTATATGCTAAATAGATATTTGCATCAGATTGCTCACTATGTCACGTAACTAAAAAAAAATCATCAGCACAGATTGCCTATCAAAATGTATTTTGATATGGGGGACTGTAGTATGTGATGTGTGTGATGTAGGTTATCTATAAAATTTCCTGAATACAACTAGCAGTATCTCTAGTAAGTCTAGGCTTAGGAGATCTTGTTAGGGCAGCAGCATAGTTCTTTTCCTCACAAGCGCAAATAAACCTGGAAATGATACAGGGCAAAATGTTGCGCATAAAGGAAAGTCTAAACTCTAGATCATAACAGTAGAGTAACAGTAGAGTTTGCTAAGGGACACAAATCACAGGAGATGGATGCAACAAGCAAGGCAAATTTATTACCATATGAGTTTAGAGGTAGGAAGCTAGGTTAACAACAAGAAAACCAGCAAATAGCAAAAGCATGGAGCGATGTGTATATCTAACAATGGATATGCGTTCCTGCATTCTTTTATCTATATAATGCATACTGTAGGTTCGATACCAAAAGCACCCTCTAACAAGGTCCAGTTGTGTGTACACAAGGATGCTGACTAAAAAACCCACATATAACTATTAGTGATGAGCGAATTTTTTCACCAGGCATGGATTCACAGCGAATTTCCACATTGCGCCATTGGCAAATTGTTTTGCGAAACTTCTGTGAAAATTCAGCGTGGAAAAATTTGCTGCACATAAAAAAATTCTGTTGTGCACCAAGTTGGGCGCGGTCGTGTAAAAAAGGGTGCGTCACGTCAAAAAGGGCGCAGCCACATAAAAATTGGGCGCAGGCAGCAAAAAAAAGGGGGGGGGGGGACCAAAAAACACGTGGGCCACAAAAAAAAAACATTTGCAAATCTTTTTGCTGTTTCGTGAATTTTTTGGCAAAGCAAAATGGGACAAATTCGCTCATCACTAATACCTATGTCAACAGAAGTAGAAATAACAAGATAATTTTATATCTGGATGTTTAAACTATATTTGCGAGGAAGCCCATCCATATTATTGGCTTTCTCAACAGAAATCATATATTATTGTGACTATTATTGTGACTATTTTTATCTTCATGACTGGCTTAAGATTTAATAACTTTTTGGTTTCCTTGGTTTTTAGGGTATTTACAATAAAAAAACTTTAATTTTAAAGGGTATCTGGAACTAAAAACATTTACCCAAACTGTTTTTTTAAAGAATAGGTTTCATTTTTTCCAGTAGTTCTTGAGATATCAGTTGTTTATTAGTGTGTCTCCTTAGTGTAACCTTTCCCCCCCAAAAAACCTCCCCTCTGTCAGCAGCAATTGCAAACTACTTTTTATGATTAGTTAGTCAGAGCAGGTTAAAGGAGAAGGAAAGGTAAAAACTAAGTAAGCTTTATCAGAAAGGTCTATGTAAATACAACCATAAGCACTTACAGTAATGCTGCGCTGAGTCCTCTATCAAAAGAAACACAGGATTTCTTGTCTCTTTTTTTGTAAACATGATGTTCCAGTGTCTGACTTCCTCTCTGAGAAACAGCCTTGATTCCCGGAGCCAAAGTCTGTGCAGTTCTCTCCTCTCTCCCCTCTTCTGCTCCCCCCTCCCACCAGAATGCTAAGAACTCCCTCCCCTTTCCCTTAGGAATGTGTGATCTCAGCTATAATGGCTAAAGACTGAAGGAAGGAAGCTACCTAAAATGGCAGCTGCTATCTTAAGCAAAAGGAGAAAGTTGTTTACTCAGGTATGTTATTTGTTTCTGCAGAATAAATATATTGTTCTAGGAAGCAATAATGTGGCACATCTATTGGTAGTAAAATGCCAAAATGATTTTCCTTCTCCTTTAAATCAATCAGTGACTCACAGCATGACCATGTTTGTTGCAGCTGGAAAAAAATTATGTTGAGGAACAAATAAATTGTTATATATATAAAAGAAATATACAAGCGGTTTCCATGGTTAAGGACACTAGATTTTGGCACCTTTTTGTAGTGGGCTATTTAAGGGAGGTGTTTGTACAAAATCTTTTGGTTTGTCCATGAAGAAGAACACATTTAGGGGCACATTTACTGATCCATGAACGTCCGAAAAGCGTCCTAATGCGTTTTTTTCGTAATGATCGGTATTTTGCGACTTTTCCGCGAATTGTTGCGATTTTTTCGAGCTCAATACGAAAAAGTCATAATGGCTATGAAAAAGTTGCGACAATTCACGAAAGTCATAATGGCTATGAAAAAGTTGCGACAATTCACAAAATTTGTAATGGCTATGAAAAAGTCGCGACAATTCGCGCAAGTCGTAACGGCTACGAAAAAGTTGCGACAGTGACGAAAAAAAATCACAAAAAATATGAAAAAGTCGCAAAATGTTAGTTTCCAATCCGATTTTTTCCCATTCGGATTCGTGGATTAGTAAATCAGCCCCTTAGTGTTCAAAACATTGGATTAATAAAGATTTTTTTGTTCTTTTTTAAGTCCCTGTGTGTGCGGCACTCTGTTCTTCATTTACATAAACTTCTGCCCAGCACCTGGGGCAGTTGATTGTTTGTAGGGAGTGCTCCTTTTGTTTCTTTTATATATATTAAATGATATTGTTTTTCTGTGTGCCGCACACACAGGGGCTTGATACAAAAGAAAAAATGTTTTTATTGTAGAAAGGCTTTCCATAATTCACATGCTTTAATATGCATGTTGAAAATGATGTAAATATTTCCTTTATATTGACTTAAACTATGTTTAATTATACGACTGTCAAAATATAATGCACCTTTCTCAAGATCTTCTACTAGAATTAAAAATATCTGGAAATGCTCTTTGGATAGATAATTTCTTTTTTTTGTGTAAAGAAGAGAATATGAAAGCTAGTAAAGAAAAAAAAGTCACTTAAAATTCCAAGGAAGTATTTCCAGCCTTAATTAATACAGTATAAATGAGATGCAAGTCTATGAAGCTGAAATGTGAGCGTGCAGAGATGTGCAAGGTTTATGAATTTTAAATGTATGCATTTTGCACTCTGGGAGCATTATACTTTTAAACACAGCTAAGTTATTTGCCCAAGCAGATTCTAAATGCATTTAATAATGTTTATTCTATGGGGAACTTTGTACCAAAATGATACCCAGTTACAGGTTATTATACCATGTTTTCATGCTTTCTATACATATGAAGTCAGCATCATTTTTAGCATTGCTATATTTTTTATTTATTTTACTATATATATTGAAGGTATTTACATACTATAACATATTCTTACCCAATACTTTTAATAATAGATTTGTATGGTCTAGGCCCTGATTTTAATACATATATAAGCACTAAGTTGGTGCTGATGGTAGAAATAACACTTATTTTTACTGATTAAAAGAACAGTGCTTGCTATTCTTTTTAGTTAAAGAGATACTGACACCAGAAAGTAAATTTTTTTTTTACATCTATCATAACATTGTCTTTGCAAGAACTTTATAATTTTGCCATAAAAATATATGCCTGATGCGTTTACATTACCTGTCTTATCCCCTGTGTTCCTCTATGAGGGGGCTGCCATATTTGTCTGTTAGCATTAGAAGCTATAACTGACAGGTTGGGAAGGGACAGTCAGGTTGGCAAAACAGTCAGGTTTAGGAACTTCAAGTAACAATTACTTACAAAACCAAACCTGTCAGCGAAAAACCGCCAACACGACCTATAGGTAACTTTTTATGTATATTCATATTTTGAAAAGTAGTTTTTTCGTGTCAGTATCACTTTAACTAATTATGATTTTATCTTCAGCAATCAACCATTTAATTATTATGGGATTGCAGCTAATTTGTATATATCTTCCAGATAAAAGATTAGCCATCATTAGTGATGAGCAAATCTGTCCAGTTTCGCTTCTCCAAAAAATTCGCAAATCTTTAAAATTTTTGAGATGATGAAAATGTTGCGTGGGAAAAAAATGAATGATGCACGCAGCAATTTTTTCTGACGCAGCGACAATTTTCGGCTGTGTGTAGAATTTTGACATTTGTCGACCGTTTAGCAGAAAACTCGGCCAATGCCAAAACACGGTAATTGGCCACAAATCCATGCCTGCCGATAAATTTTGACCATCACTAACTATCATGGATGGATAGCAAAACTGTGAAAAATGTGCGTTAAAAAAACGTAAAATTTACAAAAGTGTGGTACCGTGCACTTTTTTTTTTGCAAAGAACTTTTTGTACGTGACCATGCCTTTATTTTATACGACTGCTTTTTGATGCAACAGCACCATTACTTTTTTTGACGCTACCGTAATTTTTTTGCAGTAAAATTTTGCATAACAATTTGCAATTGGAAAATGTGGCATTTCACTGTGAATCCATGCCTGGTGAAAAAAATTGCTATTCCTGGTTACTTACAGACCTCATGTTTTAAAATCAAGCTCATCTAAAAACTCTTCTTTAAAATGTGCAACCTTGACTCTAGACTTTGTGACTTACATTGACCCTTAAGCTTATAACTTAAAATGAATTTCTTAATAATACAGTGCACATTGCAAAAAGGTCATCTAGATATTCTAGAAAAGATAAATACAGTTAAAATATAAGATTCATATTGGTATAGACTCAGTTCAGAAGTGCATTTATTATAATAAATGTTTTTTTTCAGCCATCTGCGGGTAGTACAATGAAAGTTAAAAAAGTGATTGGATTCTGACTAAGGAGCAAATTTGCCCAGTGTTGGTGAATGATCCTTAGAAAGTATGTTTATAAAACAACAATGAGCGAACAGTATGCCTGATCAGAGTTGTAGAGAACAGAAAATGGCTTTGATTGATTTCTTTGTTACCAATCACCTGCTGCAGATTCTGAAGATGCTCAGGACACTATTCAGGTAAATTACTGGACGCAAGATCAATTTCAGTTTTGTCTCAGAACATGTGTATAATATGCCCTACATGTAAGAAAAAAGAGAACAGAGAGCTTTACTATTCTTCTACACACCATTCTGCATTTCACAACATGCTGCTGAACAGTAAGATTCCATTCATAATTCATAGTATTGGTGCTGGGTTTTCTTTCTTTGTGACAGATAAAAAGGGAATGTTTGACAAATTTAGCAAATAAATTAGGTTTATAATAAAAATAACATTGTTCTACTTTTTCTTAGGTTTATTCCTATTTATTTTGCCAGCTGATTTAAACTTTTATTCTTAACTCCAAGATTACAGATAAAAGGGTTCATTAGTGATTGTGAGAGCGTAAAGGTTGAGATTACATACACGTTGAGATTCGCTCACTTGGCGAGATCGCCAAGCGAGCAGATCTTCACCCAATATCCCCACCTACGGGTGGGCGATATTGGGGAGTGTGTAGGTAAAAAAAAAATTTGATAGTTTGGCCCTGGGGCCAAATGATCGAATTATATTGGCGGCAATGGGGCAGTCGGTTCGGGGACCGTATCAACGAGCCGATGCGGTCCTCGATCCGATTGAATTTTCTAACTTGGCCGATTGATATCTGGCCAATTTTAGGCCAGATATCGGTCGGGCAGGCCCCTCGTTTCTGCCCCTACATGGGCCGATAAGCTGCCGAATCAGTCCAAGGGACCTATATCGGCAGCCACTGTAGGCCCGTGTATGGGGACCTTTAAGCGTGTAAAGCACTAAATCACAAACAAAAATGCAAATGCTTAATCCCCATTCATAAAAGTATTTTGCAGAAGCCCTTCTGGTATTTGCTAATATTTACAGATTGCCAGTCCAGGCCTGCTTGCAGCTAGCAATAATTTGCTGGTTCAACCTTCATTAAGCAAACTGTGCTTAATTGCAGTTAAAATCTTCCTTCAGAAAATATTATTTCCTGGGCTTCCTTCCTTCCTACATGTTATGCATACACAATCAAGTGACTTGTCCTTGCTTGTAAGATTGTAAAAGGCAGACATCCATTGAGTTCAACTTTTTATGATTAGATTAAACTTTAGAGTACTTGCACATGGTAAAATTAGTCACCCACTAGTGATGAGTGAATCTGTCCGTTTCGCTTTGTCGAAAAATTCTCAAACCGACAGAAAAATTTACAAAATGCGTTTGTTGAGCAACTTTTTTGGCACACGCAACTTTTTTTATGTGACCGTGCCCATAGTGACGCACTCAATTTGATACCACCACAAATGTTTTAATGCAACCGAACCTATTTTGACGAGCCCGCAATTTTTTTGATGCGCTGCAAAGTTTTGCAAAACAATTCGCCAATGTTTGCCCCTTTTTGATCGGAATGAAACTTCTTAAGGACTAGTAGTGATGAGCCCGTTTCCCATTTCGCTTCGCCATAAAATTTGCGAAACGGCAAGAAAATTTGTGAAACTGTGAAAAATTCACAAAACGCATTTGTCACATGATTTTTGTTGTCACCCGCGTCTTTTTTGTCACCTGCGTCTATTTTTTTTACGCGACCGCGCCTTTTTAATGAGACCACACCTCTTTTTTACGTGACCGCGCCTTTTTTGGACGCAGCCGTGTCTGGTTTGAAGCGCAACAAAAAAAAAATCTGTGCGCCAAATTTTCACTGAAGTTTCGCGAAACAATTCGACAATGGCGAAATGCTGAAATTCGCTGCGAATCCATGCCTGGTGAAAAAAATTTGGGACTAGGGCAAATAAGAAATGAGGATGTCAACACTTTTACTTCAAAAGACATTAGGGTCCTGTTTGCAATGGTCCTGCATAACTTTGGGTGACATCTGATTTGTTATTTCAGGTTACCACAAATCACTCCATTGAACACATAATGCAATAATTACGACTTTTAGCAAAAAATTGGTTCAATCAGATTTCAACATTTTATGGGGTAGGAGCATCAAAATATACATACTAAGGGGAATTGTTGCAATAGAGAAATCATATATTTTGTGTTTTTTAAGAGTGTTAAGCAAAAATTGGATAAGTTTACCAGCCAATGCTTGGTACAATGAAATAACATCATTTCAAAGCATTGGAGACCTTCTTAGCAGCAGAATTGTTTACATTGAATATCTGTACACCAAGGGGCTGATTTACTAATCCACGAATCTTAATCCGAATGGGAAAAATTCGGATTGGAAAACGATCACTTCGCGACTTTTTTGAATTTTTTGCGATTTTTTTCGTCGCCGTTACGACTTTTTCGTAAATTGTTGCGACTTTTTCGTAACCATTACGACTTGCGCAAATTGTCGCGACTTTTTCATAGCCGTTACGATTTGCTCGTATATTGTCGAGACTTTTTCGTATTGAGCGCTCATAAACGGCAGGCAAAACATTCAGACTTTGCATGATTTTGGAAGCCTCCCATAGGACCCAATGGCACTCTGCAGCTCCAACCTGGCCCAAGGAAAGTCACGATACTGAAGCTTGAATGAATCCGAAACTTTCGTACTCGGCGCAACGGCTATGAAAAAGTCGCGACAATTCGCGCAAATCGTAATGGCTACGAAAAACTCGCGACAATTTACGAAAAAGTCGTAACGGCTACGAAAAAGTTGTGACAATTTACGAAAAAATCGCAAAATACCGATTATTACGAAAAAAACGCATTCGGACGCCTTCGGAGCTTTCGTGGATTAGTAAATGTGCCCCCAAATCTTGCCACAGAGATAGAATGATCTTCCTCCTTGGTTTTGTAGCCCCGAGACATGGTTGTTTCCTAAGACCACAAACCTTACAGGTGAGTGGGGTATATGCTAAGAAGCTAAAGAATCTAATAGTGCTAACTCTAGACTTAGCCCCCTCTTAAAAATAATGCAGTGGAGTGTTTACATAGCAAATTATTTACTGTACCATTTAAAATTATATTCTTTGCCAACAAAAGTATTTTGTTTAGTTGTAATATTGGTGTGTAGGCAGCCATCTCAGTGCATTGTGCCTGAGTCTAAGCTTTCAGAAAGAGCCACACATTAGAACTGCTTTTAGATAACATATAGTTTCTCCTACTCCCATGTAACTGGAGGAGTCGCAAGTTGGACTTGGATTTCTTACTATTGAGTGCAATTCTGGTTGGGGGGGGGGAGTTGCAGCTTTAGATTAAACGCTGCACTAAAAAAACTTGTTAATAAAACAGTAGTAACATGTGCACAGAAAGCATCTTTAATACCTTGTCCCCACTCAGGAGTGCATATTTACAGTAAAAACTATTGCTATTTACTGTTAAGTTTTAATCTAGATTTCAATGCAGGTACGGTAATTTCTTTGTAAGAATGCATTAAACGCTGGGGAATCGTTGCATGGCACAAAGAGCAAGCATCCTAATAAATTGAAGAAAACGAACAGAATGTGTTCTGTTCCAGGTTGGATAATATATATTAAGCAGTCCTGCAATGCTCAGAAAAAAATGCCGCCTAATTACCAAGAACACAAAATATGTTTATTGTGCCCTCATTTCTACTGCACATTCAGAAGCTGTTAATTTATTTTCACTATTGGGCATTCTTTAGATAACATTGTCTCTGGTGGCAGTAAAAGTGCTTAGACAATTACATTGTAAGAGGGGAAAAGAGCCTTTGCATTATTCTAGAAAAGCTCTGATAAGACCTACAGGCTTGGATGGGATAAGCCTTTCATGCAATCTTTAGCCTGACAGTTTCTCAAACACCAGGATTCAGAGAAACAATCATAAATTGATTCACTTCTCATACAGAAGCACAACAAATACATTTGCGTTATTGACAACCATAGGTGCTCCTTTAACCAGCTCTTAAAAAATCATCCTGTTTCACCTGTTTCAAGCCTTAATTCTATGTAAACAATGATACCTCTATGCCTTCATGTGATATGTTTTTTCTAAATGCTGGCATTTGTGTTTATTACTGAGGAACAAATGATTTACACTTTGAATGACAATAAAATAACAATATACTATTTATCCTATGTATCCTATTTAAACAAATAAGGGTTCATTTACATCTGCATGCAGGGGAACCTGGAGCTACCACCACCTCCTGACCATAGGTGCAGCACACTTGTGCCTAAAGGATTGGTTAGAGTCACATGCTGAACACCAGGGGCCCGATTCACTAAACTGCGAAATAACATGCACTATTTTTAGCGCGCGCAAAAAATTTTACCGCTTCTTAATTTTGGCGACTTTTAACACGATTCACTAATAGTACACTCGCGCTATTTTACGCGCGGTATTTCATGCGATATCCTTGTCGCGATAAATAGCGTGCGTGGTATTTTCCGCATGCATGCTATTTATCGCATGTGCTAATTGTCGCGACATTACGCACGCGACAATCGTCAGCATAAAAATGGTGACATTTTGCCCTGGGAGAGCACAGAGTGCTAGAGAGTTGTTGTATAAATGTTTATTTGCAAAAAAAACCCCCAAAAAACTATAAAAATATAAGTAAGAAAAAAAAAGAAGTGCTAGAGATAATAAAATGGGGGGGGGGGGCATTTAAGAATATTTAGCCAAATACTTAGGGGTCCGTTAGCTAAAGTGGCTTAAATTAAGTTAGAGATTTTAGACACAGAATAAATGGCAAATATGATATGGGCACTTTATTAAACGGGGACAAATATAATATTGCAATTATTCTGGCAACAAAACATTGGATTGGCAGTTATCACACTCGCCAGAAAATACGCTACGTACTAATTAACGCAAGTTTTACTATTCAGCAAAATGGGCTAAAGACAAAATTGTTGCCAGAATATTTGCAAACATTTAAACCATATAGCATATTGATGCTGTTACTGATAAATGTAAGAGTGTAGGGGAAACTACATGAAAGTATAGAATACCATATCAAGGAAGGATAAATAATGACACATTACTCAGTTCAAAAGTAGAAAAATAAAAACTTTTACTTAAAATAAAAAAGGGGGGGGGGAAACTTAGGGCTTGCTGCCCTTGAGTTCCTCAAAGTCACTCCTGAGTTCAGCAACTTCCCCCCGGAGCTGGGCCAGCTCAACCTTCAGGTTGTCCAGGTCCTCCTGCATGGACCGATGTTGTGGGCCTTCCTCGGCAGGAGAACCTGGTGGCTGGCATCCAGGGGGCTGGGGGGGGGAACCCAAGGGCCGGGGAAAGTGGACTCAAACTGGGGGAGGAGTAAAGGGGGGGGTGTCCGGGGCCTCCATGGCCTCCTCGGCCTCAGGGGCCTCCTCTGCCTCCTCAGCCTCTGGGGCCTCGGAGGCCTTGCTGGGTCCTGGGGCCTGGCTCAGTCCTGGGGCCTTGCTGGGTCCTGGGACCTGGCTTGGTCCTGGGGCCTCGGGGGCCTGGGCAGGTCCTGGGGCCTCGGGGGCCTGGGCAGGTCCTGGGGCCTGTTGAGCCTGGTCTGCCTGGGGTTGTGCTGCCTCCGGAGGGAGGAGAGGCGCAATGTCGATGTTGAGTTCTGTGAGACAGTATTGCAAAATGTTAGTTAAATCTATTATACATATATATATATTCATACACAGAGGGCCACCATCCTAAATAACGGGGCCCCTCACAACAACATTTTCTGGGCCCCCCTCCTCCCACGCCCCCACTGGACCCTGAGCGCAGGAGGAACGCTATAATATAGCGCCTCTCCTCATTTAGCAGCTCTGACACCCCAGGCATGATGCTCTCAGTGTGGTGACAGCAGGCTCAATGACACAAAATGGCCACAAGTCGCACATGTCACAAGATTCCAAAATGGCCACAAAATGGCCGCAAATCGCGCGGGATTACGAAGTCGCAACAAATCGCCAACATATTCCTAGTAATGTATTTTGTGCGACTAAATATTTACCGCTATATAGTACTGTATAATATCGTGACTAAATTTTTACCGCTATAGTACTGTATATTAGTAGCGAAATTCCATACATGCCAAGACTTTAGTAAAATTGAGTAAAGAGACACATACTTGAATAAATAACACTGTAAGTCCATATTTTATTGCAAAAAACTCATTTACTGTACTTTTCTATAATTTTTCGCCTGCCTGTAGTAGGTGTTATTTTTCGCATAGCCGAATGCGATATTTAGCGCGCCGAAGTTATAGTGAATCATGCGATCGTATTCTTTTCAGCGCGGAAATTAGCGCATGCGGTAAAACTAGCGCGAGAAATACTGCATGCGAAAATGGCGACTTATCGCATGCGGCAATGCTGTAGTGAATCGCGCGCTAATTATTGTGTCTTTTTTACCGCAAAAAAGCGTGCAATAATTTTTAGCGCACTTTAGTGAATCAGGCCCCAGAAATGATGTCCAGGAGACATGCGCTATTGCACCTCATTTGTGACACAAACAGTTGTGTCCATTATGGAGAACTGGGTGCATCTGCTGTAAGTGTAGTGCAACTGTGTCAAGAGAATCACCTGTGTGCAATGATGCTGGAATTCTGGGGAAAATGATGCATTGTGGAAAAACAAGTGTCAGTTGCACTTGAAATTGCACTTTGCACACTAATAGGCATATTTATTATAGTGTGTAAGCCAACAATATACATTGATATGGGCAACATCACCAGTGATGTTGGCTTACACACTGTAATAAATGTAATAAATATGTCCCTTATTTCTACTGAGGCAGAAGTTTGCTTTCAGCTATCATGACTTTGGCCTGCACTCCAAATATTTTCAAAATACAGTTATTTCTTATGTGTAAATTCTTATGAGCTACTGACCCTTTAAATCAGAAGGGTTGAATGTTCGGGTCTATAAATATGCCTAATTATAGACCTAGTTAAACCAAATTTTGGGATTAGCACTAGAGGTAATAAGCACTAGATTGATTTCTAAATGCTGCAAATTAATACTAAATTGATCATCTGTGGCTCTTTTGCAAAGACTGACAGATCAATAATCATTTTACAATTACATTTAAAATCCTGTATGCCTGAAGACCCAGGTAATCACTTTCAGCACTTCAACACTACTAGCGATTATGCCTTTCTTCTAACCTAATTTATAGCAAAAAGGGCAAATTATTAACTGAACTATAGCACATTGCAGGTGAATGTGAAAATGCTATACTAAACTGATAAAACAACAAATCATTGAAAATTATGAAAACCATAATTTATCATGTTAACGGCATTGCAGTCACCATTGTGACCTTTTTTACAAGGTGCCTTGTTGCCTGAAGATAATATTAATTTGTAATGTTAACTCACTTGTATTGTGCTGTCAGGGTACAAAGAAATGTTCATCATAGAAGAAAGAGGCAATTTTTATTTGATGCATACGGAAATGAAATGACATTGCTAAGGTCAAAAAGCTGCCAGTGAGGTTTCCGTGGGTGTCATTGTCTTTCAGCAACAACCTTGCCCAATTTACATATTTTTATGATATTTGAGATATATTAATTTTAGCTTGGGACTTCTTTTAGTGTTAGAGATATTTACCAGTTTGCTTGCTGCATTAAAAAATAAGAACGGATGCAATAGCTGTGTGTCAGGTGACTACTTCTCCTGTTTCAGGTGTCAGGTGACTACTTCTCTCTACTACTTCTTACCTGTTTGCCCATGCATATTGATTAGAACATCTTTTTCACAAAACAACTGATAAGAAACAATTGTATTTTTATGTGTTAAAATAGTGTGTATTATCTAATCCTTTTATTGGATGGGCTAAGCTTACTGGATCATCTGAAAATTAAAGTGAGCTTCTAATGGCTCTGGCACACGGGGGAGATTAGTCGCCCGCGAACAGGGAGTTAATCGCGGGCGACTAATCTCCCCCGTGTGCCAGAGCCCTAATAAATGCAAGTAGCTGCACAGTACTGGCTGCAAACACATTTTGTATGTTAAATGCAATCGATTTAGTGTCCCGTATTTTTCTATTTGGCAGGGGTAAAAAAAATACAGGAGGGGCATTTATTTATATAATTTTATAGTAATATTGAATTCTAAAATTAGCTTCTCCTTTAATTTAATCTCATTTAATTTACATTTACACCAGCATTCTTCTGGTTACCATGAGATTAAAATTAATTAAAACTGACTTCATTTAGGGCAAATATCCTGTATTCTGTGAATTAGCTTTTTTAGACAAAGCACTGAATGCTATGCAAGCTTTTTACCACTATGCATTGTTCACTTTGTAACTATGACCTCCCATTAGAGAATTTGCTATTGCACTTTAAAGGAATATACCACTTTCATTGAGATTTCTTTAATGAGAATTCTGCCTACACTGAACAGCATTCTTTTATATAACAATTACTGTGCAGTTTTAGCTTGCCTTTAATATGCTGTAACCAAAGGTAATGGATGCTAGAAAAAAAAAAAGTTTTAAAGATAATGTCATGAACAACAGAGAAGTAGCAGGGTAAACATAAGGAATACATCTCATAGGAGGCCCTTAATATGGGTGCTATCTGTGGTGAACAGGGGAAAAGATTGTTAATCTGTGTTGCTTAAAGATCCCTTGCTGATCCCTTAAGAAGGATATTACTTAGCTGGAAAGAGTACAAAGACATGCAACTAAACTGGTAAGTTGAATGGAACACTTAAGATGGCCATGCACTTAGCAATAATGATATTTCCTGCAACCATTGGTTGAGATCGTTCGTTTCCCCCATTGACTCGCAAAACTTCCTGAAAATTCGCAGCGTAAAAATCCGGTGTGCAGAAAATTTTTTTGTTGCACGTTGAAAGCTTGAAAATTTGAGCGTGGTTGCGTGCTTCAAAAGTGCGGGCATGCGAGACAAATGCGTTTCATTAATTTTTCGCTGTTTTGCAAATTTTCTAGCGAAGCGAAACGGGACAGATTTTCCTGGATCTGTGCTATAATATGGATATGCATTGTGTTTTCCTTAAGAAAAGCGCCCATTGACTAAAAAGCATTTGTAGCGAGAGAAAAATTGCAGCAAAAATGCTGTATACTGTACTGCACTGGGGTCATTTGGAGGGGTTAAATTTTATGAACTTTTGTCTTTTTTCACCCAAAATTAACTATATAACTATATTGGAGGATTACAGTTTCCAGAATACTTTGAGAGGCTGATTTATTACTGTTTTTATATTTAGTGCTAAAAATTGAGTAATTAGATAATTACTCATAATTTAACAAGTGTCAGAGTTGTGAAAAGCTCAAATACAAAACTTTGTCATCTAAAAGCTAGCAAGGTCATGTAGAAGTCATTGGAAACTATCCTTATCAAACTGTAAAATCTTTATTATAGTCAAGTTTTTAGAGGTTTTCAGGATTATATTCTCTGGTAATTGCACAAAAAAAATCTTATGAAGGATATTGAGTTTTTCTATTCTTATTGGTATTTTCTGAGTTTTTATTAGTTTGCACTTTTTATATTTAAATGTTTTAATAAACGAGTAGTCATTTGTGCTTTTTTAAAAAGTGAGTTTAGTTGTGGTATTAAAAACACAAAAACTACACAAATACGAATTTTTATATATCTGCCATTTAGGGGCTTGAGCCTCTGGTACCTAAAACCATTCAGTATCTAAAACCACATGTGAGAAACTCACACAAGGTTTCTGCAAGTGGACATGTCAGCTGGAAGAAGTAGAAACCATGCGTGAGTTTAGGTACCAAATGCTTAAGCCTGGAAATCAAAAATCAGTAATTATAACACTTCAGTTAAAAAATTCTTATGTTTTAATGCCACCAATGCTGTCTGAAAAAGACATTCATACTGTCTGAAATATACTGTCTTAATATATAAATAGAGTCTGGGTGCTCACTGCAAGGGGGCTTTCCATAAGTCCCCATAATGTTGTAAATAAAACATGCATTTTGTATTTGTTGTTCATGTACTCCTGACGAAAACCCCCTAGGTAGGGTTAAAATGATTTGGGTATCTTTTTTTTTAATTTTGCAGTATGTGAAATAAAGCAACCGATATGTTTTCATATATTGGTGTGCCCTGTTCCTCTTATTTCTGTTTATGAAAAAGACTGAAACACATAAATAAATAACTTGGTAAAATATCTTTAAAGACCTACTTAAAACCATGCCCTATAATACATACAGGGAGCTGGCTTATTGCAGATAGGCTACACAAATTAACAGTACATCAGATGGTTCCACTAACTAGTGTGAAAGATCCAAATTATGTCCAAATCAATTACCCATGCAAATTATCAAACTCTCAATAATTTTATTACTATAAATGGGTTAGATTTTTGAAAAGTGCTTGAAACAGTTTTTTAAGGGTTAGAAAATAAAACATTAGTCCATAATATGCTGATTGCTCAGTTGAGTGCATCTGTTTAGAATTTCATGGTGGAAGGCGTCTATCTCACATGAAGAAAGTTACCAAAAATATCAATCATTTTCACAAAATGTAAGCATTACAATGTGCTAGTAATTGGAAAAAAATAATTTTTGCTGAAGTTGGAATGCAGAGTATGCAGAAATTGTATATTCTCATTATGAAACAAATCTCTCAAAGGAATGATGAAGGATAGTTAATGTTTTCTTTAAACACATTGGGAAAGTCACAAAAATAGCAGTAGAAAAAATAGAGGTATGAATGTAACGTAAAAATTATTAAAAAGCTAATAGTTTACCAGTTGTTTTTACCTGTTTACCAGTTTTGTAATAAGATTACAGTGAAACCTCAATTTTACAAGCCCTGATTAGTGATGGGTGATTTTTTTCACCAGGCATGGATTCGCTGTGGATTCCCCATTGCGGCATTGGTGAAATTTTTGCTGCACAACAAATTATTCACAGAATGAGAAAAGAGTTGCAGAAAAAAATTGTGTGTGTCAAGTCATGCAGTAGCCACATTTTGCAATTTTGTTGCCGATTTCTTTGCGAAGTGAAATGGGACAGATTCCCTCATCACTAGCCGTAACAAATAAATGTGTGCTTTTTCCTGATTTCACATGTTTCCCAGATGTTTTCCACTAGAGTAATTGGTACTATTGCCAGCCACCAACCCTTTGTTTCAATTATCCACTTTGTTCAATCCCTACATACCAATGGTCTGATTTCTAATAATTCTAGTTTCTGATCTTTAAACAGAACTTTGTCTTTGGCACTGTTTGTTTTTTTAATTTGAAGCTCTAGATTTCTAGGCAAGCTACATTTTCTTTCATGAGCCTAAAAACAGAAAATATTTTACTTAGGAAGTTTTTTGTAAAAAAAAAAACATCTGCAATTCTGCATCCATACGGTTGTCCCATTAACATTACTACTGTTACCCTTTTCGTGCATGCACCCACCATCTTTCAGCTCTCTTCTGCCTGAAGGAATACCTCCTGGGCATCCATGCTTGTGGCTGACCTTGTTATATGTAGAAAATACAAAAAAAGAATTTTGTTTAACCATTGCTCTTATTACCACACTGAACTAGAATACCTTCTAATCATTAATATTACATTTTCATGATTTGATATTTTGAAACTGTACAGAGCCTTGGTTTTTTTATATACAGTGCATTGGTCACATGCCCTGATCTGCTTGTCCTTAAAAACTTATGATTTTAGGTGCCAAACTCTTTCTTATTTAGGAAAGCTCATTTGGGGATAAAAGTGTTTTCCCCCAGAAACCCTGCAAGTTTCTTTACTCATGCTTGGTTTCCTTTATGATTATTCTAGCAAAAAGGCTTAAGCAATCATAAATCTACTCCTAAGTGTTAATGATCCAAAGCCATAGAATGTAGAATTTGCACTTGTGAAAAAATTTGATTTTGTTTCCCCATCATAAATTTGCATGTGCACTGGCAGCAGAGGAGAAAATACTGTTCATTGTTATATGACCAGAATATCCATTGTCACAAACAATACCAGTGTCATGCTAGTTTGAAGATAGATTGCTTAAAAAATATTACGTGCAAAACAAAACGAAATAGAGGTAACATTTTTTGGTTTGTTTCTCATCAGTAGGTTAAAGGCATTGGTAGGAGTTAAAGAAAGTTTATTGTGGCAGTAGAAATCTAAGGATAGATTAAGCTATAATACAATATTCAGGTATTTGAATGTACCATTGATATTGTACATTTCTTTAATGTGTGACCTTGTGAATTGCATTTAATCAATTTATAACTAATTTTAAGGCTCTTCAGAGACCATTTAAATGTTATACTGACCCATTTATTTGTAAAACGTTTATCTTTTCCTATTGTCAGACTTTCTTTAAATGAAGATCTCATAGAGGGTTTTGTTATGATCAGTAATATTAGATATAAGATAAGGTGAAGCATTTAAGGAATATGATGGTATTAGCAATAACAGCTGGCTGCCTGCTACTGCTACCACTACTTTGCTTGCATGAATAAAGATCTAACAGTGTATTATGGGATTATTAGTCTTTTCAAACAAGACAACATGATAACATTAGCTTGGGAGAGTAACAGTGGCATAGTGGTATTTCTAATTGCTCCAACTGCTACCCTCTTATGATTAATGGCTCTGCATTTTATTACTGCAATTGTAATCTTTTGGCTGAGTGAAGCCCTCACAGTCTACCATGAGAAGATAGACGTGTTTTCTACAATTTTTATAGGACAAAAGCTGTTAGGGTTATCCTCATGGTATAACCTAAGTGTGTTTCTGATGACTCTATTAAACCTAACTAGTGGTATGATTTTTTTTTTTTTTTTTTTAAATGAAAAAAAAAATATATAATTAGAATCGCTAGAGTAATTGTAATTTAGAATTAAATGCAGTGACATTTCTTTTTTGTAGCTTTTGTTAAGCTTAACATTTTCATAAAGACAAATGAATGTTTGAGATCTAATCATTAAAAAAATTAAATATTGACAAAGCCCATTTGCAAACAATGATATAGATTTTAACAGCCCCAGGTCAATGAGTTGAAAATTCATTCCATTATTTTGCTTAATAATTTCATTAAAAATTGCATAATCTTGGAAGGTCAACCCTTTTAGAGCATCTAATGATCAACTTACACAGCAAGCAGAATACAGATGTATAAAAATGATGTGTGATTGGCATTATCTTCTTTTGCTTCTTCTTAAACTCATATATAGCTACAACTCACAAGTCCAGTATAATTTAAAAAAATCATATTCACAAAAGTAATGGCACATTTGACATTTGGTAACTGTGTCCTTTGAAAGGTTCATTTTAAACATCTTCCCATTATACACAATTAAAGTCATGGTGCTGAGCTCTGTATATTTGAGTAACAGTTTTTCACTTGGGGCTTCAACCCAGATTTTCAGTTATAATGGAAAGAAATCTGGGAACGTGGCTGGCAGTTTGTCAACTATTTTTTTTTCTCTAACAAAAATGTGTGACATTGACCTAACACATATTAGCAAACTTGGCTGTAAGGCAAGATTCCTTGTTTAAGATTGCATGATGTTTCTCTAGAGAAATCATTATTTATAGGAGGCCAGAAAATGTTGAAGCCTACTGTACAAATATGGGACATATTATATATATTTTTTTTCCCAGATCCCTTCTAAAACTTTCTTTTAATTGGATACTTTGCATTTTCAAATGTAGTTAGTTTGGAGAAAAACTCAATAGGATAGAATAATAATCCTCAGAGCTGAAGTGGTATATAAAGTTTAGACTCTTACTAAAAGCAAGATGGTCCACAAAATCCACAAACCTCTCATAATACAACCTAAAGTATGCCCTTGTCCTTAATTCTGTAAATAGGACAAGGGCATTAAAACATGTTATGCTGCTCTCACAGCTTAGTAAATTAAATATGCTTCATAAATATATAATTTATAATATAAATTCATGCACTCTACAAAGTCACAGTGTGCTAAAAACACCTGTCATTAGTTTTATATTATATTGGACATTGTGATAGGGGATTATACATTGCATATAGCTATAAATGTCAGTGGTCAATAAGGTGTTTCCATAACCATGAACATAAGTCATTCCAGGTACATCTAAATATTTTCTTGCTCAATGAAGTAGTGGATGAGGAAATGGACAAAGGTGACCCCCCAGCCTCTAGTACCATATGAAGAAAGTAAAGCATGGTGAAAATGCACTGAACCACCTAGCTATTGAGATGTAGGATGATTAAAAATGAAACCCATCAACATCCCCATCTCCCTATATAACCTTCTACTTTAAGGCTACAATGAAAGGCTCATAATAAGTAAACCATTGATCCAAGCTATATGTAAAAGTACCAAGACATTATTCTTTTACCTTTCTTTTACATTATTCTTATTTCTTTGTATTCTGTTAGCTGGCATCTGTGGAAGTATTTTTTAAGTATCAGAATAGCTATGGAATTATATCAACTAGGTGCAAACCTGTACTGCTGAGATAACCAGGGCTAGTTAAAATCCAGAAAAGGGGGTGGCAAAATTTGCAGAACCATTAAATTATATATATACTCTATCTATATCTATATCTCCAAGGGATTTCAGCACTCCCACGAATAGTCAGCCAATAGACCCGGGTGCATATTCATACACAGTCCAAGATAGACAGGTGCACACCGGGATCATTTACAAAAAATACCTTTATTGTTCCATAAAAACTAGGTCGATGTTTCGATCTCCTTCTAAGACCTTTTTCAGGGCCATAATGACAGTGACATAAGCACATCTATAAATAAATCACAAACCCAGATCAGACCCAATGAGGTGTGACAATGAAGTCACATGAGGAACCAAGTGATCAAACCCAACCCTGCACCAAGGAGAGGATATAATCTCCCAAAAAAATAATGTAGCATTTATGTTTAAACCATGTTTACCAATATAACCAAACTAGTGAAGGTGACTTTGCCAATTAATGAATGTACCAAAATACAAAAAACAATTTTTTTTTTTTTCAAATATAAACCATATCAAATATACCAATAAAACAGTAAAATACATCAAAGTCAGTGGACTGATGTAGCAACGAAAATCTAACGCTGGTTAAGGAAGCATATGGGGCCAATGTATTCAAGGTTTTGATCCAAAATGCTTCCCTCTGTAGAAGACATGTCCCCCCCTCCTCAAAGGGGGGACATGATCAATCGCTATACAGCAAAAAGTGGGTAGCCTATGTCCAAATTCTAAAAAATGCTTGGCTACTGGTTTATTTGTCACACCATCTGGAATCGCTGTACTAATCGCTGAGTGATGACCTTCTATACGTAACCTTAAGGGTTGATCAGTCTTGCCTATATAGGAAAGGCCACATGGGCACGTAATCAGGTAAATAACATATGGCGTAGTATAGGTAATGTGTTGTCTAACTGACTGGCGTTTACCTGTCCAGGGATGTAAAAAAGGTCCTAAAGTGGACCTGTCACCCAGACATAAAAAGCGGTATAATTAAAGTCCTTTTCAAATTAAACATGTAACCCAAAGTCATTTTTATATTAACACATCCATACCCATTATAAAGGCATTTAAAAATCCCAGCTGTCAATGATATATTGCTTGCCCCACCTCTATGCCTTAGGCATAGAGGCGGGGCAGACAATAACTTTAGCTTTCCATTCAGCACTACCTAGATGTCACTGCACATCTCACTTTTCCCCTCCCTCCTCATCATCTAACTGTGTAGCTAGTGCAAAGGCATGGGCATCTGGTCCCCCCATACTGGCACATACACAAGATTTTGGCATGATACAAAGTTTGCCTTCATAACAGTGTCCACAAAATGGTGCCTGCCTGCTTGCTTTGATTGAGTAATTCCAAGACGGAAGGAAACAAGATTTATATTATTTATATAGAGTAAGTAAAGTTTATTTTGCTTAACTAACAATACAGAAAATATTTTGGAGTTATGGGGTGACAGGTCCCCTTTAAAAACGTCGACCTAGTTTTTATGTATATATATATATATAAACATATAAACTGTAGATATAGATATATAAATAGCAAACATAGCGTAAAAAGCATGGTGAGCAAATTATAACCATGATCTTAGTGTCACACCTGGCATTATACACATGATGATGTCTGGAATTATGGGAAAAACAGCTTGTCTAGGAGAAGGCTAAAGGTAATGAGGGTCATAATCTTTTTTTGTTTATGAGGTGAGAGGATGGATAAAGAGATGGAGGTCTAAATATAAGTACATATATGGAACCTTTATCCATAATTCTCTGGCCTGGAGTTTTCCAGATAAGGGATCTTTTCATACTTTAGATCATCATTCCTTAAGTCTGCAAAAAATAATTTAAACATTAATTAAACCCAGTAGGATTGTCTTGCCTTCGATAAGGATTAATGATATATTAGTTAGGATCAGGAATAACGTACTATTACAGAGAAAGAGGAAATCATTTTTAAAAATCATATTCATATGATTAATGATTAAGACGGACTTTATGGGAGATAGCCTCGCTGTAACTGGGAGCTTTCTGGTCCAGATAATGGATCCCATACCTGTAATAAGGAGTGAAAATAATACATTTAAGAACACCTAGTTTTGTGGATATATTTTTATTATTAATATAAATTATATTTTTATATATATTATTAAAATTATATAGAATATGTAATGTAAATAATAGACACAACAAAAACACTAGTCATAAACTAAAATATATATTATTTATACAGACAGACACACACATATATTGTATCTTCCAAGCATATATTCATTTAATTGGTGTATTTGTTTTAATTAAGTCATATGTTTTATATTAAAAATACACTTTTTTTATAAAATTATTTTTCTAGTACACAGCTCTATTTGTTTTTCATAAATAATCATACTCTATTCAGTGACAAAGGGCAAATAAAGGACATATACTTGACCACTAAATGTAAAATGAATTACATTTCAAAATGACGTCAAGCTGTTATTTGGAATTTTTTTTGCTTGCAAATGACTGACTGAATGCTAAGGTGGGGGAAATATAAACTAACCACAGGTATAGTATAATCTTTAAGCAGCAATCTCTACATTCTGCTTGGGTCATAACACCACATCCTCTCATCACTTTTCACCTTGTATTTTATCATCTGGTTTCAAAATGGCAATTAAGAAATTAATACTTCCTGAAGAGTTCCATCACAGTATAAGACTCTCAGCTCACATAGCATTTGGTTCATGGAAAGCTGAAGTTATCAGGTAACATAGCAAACCACAGAGTTCTGTCATCTTGTCGTTCTAATTACCAGCCTGTGACTTTGGCTGCAGACATAGTAGGATAAAGGTACTACATTACCTCTGATTTGTCACTGATAAAAATGAATGCCACACTTTTTCTCATAAAGGGCAGTAACTATACATGTACACTGAGGGTTTTCTCTAAATCCCTGGGGATCCTCTTATCCTATTTGTCATACAGTTAAAAGAAACCTGAATTGTTTCCAAAACAAGTCAAAGAGTAGAAAAGAATACATTGCATTTATAGCAAATGTGAGAATTTCTGTTGAGTATTTCAGTCATTTCTCTTTGTATTCATTGCTCCAGAAAAATACAATGTATAGTAAAGCATCATTTAATCTTAATATATATTAATCTTAATATATATATATATATATATATATATATATATATATATATATATATATATATATATATATATAATATATAAATAGATATATTTACTGGTTGATAACCTTTATAACTATAATGAATATTTCTGTAAGTGATCAAATAAAAAAATAAATGCATGTATATTATTGATACATTTTATGGTTCTGCAAATAAATCTACAATAAATAATTTGGACAACAAACCCTGACCATGAGCATATGTATGCATGTATATCATTATTTATAAAGCTCCTCTTATGTATGCAGCGCTGTACAGTAGAATACATTAACACAAACAGGAGGTTAATAAGATAATAATAGATAAGTACAAAGTATAACAATAATTACAGATAAATACAAGATAAATACAGTTGCAACAAATTAAAAGTCAAAGACACAAGAGGATGGAGGTCCCTGCCCCGTAGAGCTTACAATCTATATGGGAGGGTAACTTACAGACACAAATAGGCAAATATAAGTGCTGTAGGTCACAGAGGGTGACAGTACAATATAGGTGCCAGTTCCCAGATCAGGTGCTGGGCTCCAAAAGGTAGTCTTTAAGTTTAGTTTTAAAAAGACTGAGGGAGGATCCTCTCCGGAGGAAATCAGGGAGGGCATTCCAAATGTAAGGGACAGCAAGGCAGAAATGTTTAAGGCGGGAAACAGCAGTAGTAGTGGGGGGCAACCAAATGATTGCTCTGCAAAGAATGAAGGAGTCGACCAGGAAAGTACGGAGACACAAGAGAAGAGATGTAGTGAGGAGCAAAGGAATGGAGAGCTTTGAAGGTTAAGAGAAGGAGTTTGTAAGATTTTCTTTGTTTAATAGGAAGCCACAATAAGGACTTTAGCAGGGGAAGGGCTTGAACTCTCCTGGATGAGAATTCTGGCAGCAGTATACACACTGTAGGGGGAAAAGATGGGAGTTAGGGGGGCTGGTTAGTGGCAGGTTACAGTAGACAAGTCAGGATAGGATGAGAGCATGCATGAGCAGCCTAGCTGTTGCAGTAGAAAGAAAGGGATGGATTTTGGCAATACTGTGTAAGAAAAAGTGACAGGTTTTGACAGTGGTGTTAATATGGTCAGAGAAGGAGAGACAGAGTCAAAGATCACCCCCAAACAACGTGCCAAATCGACAGGGTTGATGAGTGTGCCATCAATAGAGATAGTATTGGAGGGGCGTAGGACCAGGCTTAGGCGGAAAGATCATTAGTTCCATTTTTGTTAGGTTCAGTTTTAGGTGGCGTTGGTTCATCCAATTGGAGATGGCCAGGAGGCAGTTTCAGTTTCAGGAGTCTCAGTTTCACCTGTTAATGAAGGGGCCGAAAAATAAATTTGGATATCATCAGCATACAGATGATATTTAAAGCCGAATGAATGGATAAGATCTCCCAAAGACAGCATGTAGAGGGAGAACAACAATGGCCCCCCCACATGTGTGTACCCCCACATTAAGAGGAACTGGAGATGAGGTTTTGTTAGCATAGGAGACAGTGAATGAACGGTTAGGGAGGTAAGAAGAGATGCAGCCTGACTACGGATATCAATCGAATGCAGAATTTGCATCAGGAGGGAGTGGTCGACCATATCAAAAGCAGCCGATAGATCGAGGCGGATTAGTATAGAAAAGTGACCTTTGGCTTTGGCAACCTGAAGATCATTTGTAACTCTGCACAACGCCGTCTCAGTAGAGTGGGCAGGCTGAAAACCAGATTGCAGCGGGTCTATTATTATTATTATTATTATTATGGGCATTAAGAAAGTTAGTAATACGGGAGAAAACAATATGCTCTAAGATTTTGGAGGCAAGTGGTAGAAGCGAGACAGGACGGAAGTTAGAGAGACAGGACGGGTTCAGCGTAGCCTTTTTAAGGATAGGCTTGACACAGGCCTGTTTGAACAAAGAGGGGAAACGTCCAGAAGTCAGAGAAGAGTTGAAGATGTCAGTAAGAGCCGGAGTAAGTTCAGCAGCACAGTGTTTAAGCAGAGAAGAAGGCATAGGGTCAAGAGAGCAAGTGGTGAGGGGAGCTGACAAAAGAAGCCGGGAGACTTCAGAGACCAAAACAGCTAAGACATGCAGAAGGGGGCTGAGGAAGGAGGAGCTGGTTAGTATTAGTAGAGGGGGGAATCTGATTGCGGATGGACTCCACTTTGTTCATGAAGAAATCAGCAAAGTCCTTTGGATAGTTGCATAAAGTTCTACATCACGTCTATTTCGAATTAATACAGTGGGGGAAGCAGCAGGTTGGGAAGGAGAGTCAGAGACAGAAAATGTAACCAGGTGATGGTCAGAGAAGGGGAAGGGGACACTGTTAAAATCAGAAAGGGACAGATTTTTGGTAAAGACTAAATCCAGAAAGTGGCCATGCTTATGAGTCAGAGTGTTTGTCCACTGCTGGAGTTTAAAGGAACAGTAACACTAAAAAATAAAAATGTTTTAAAATAATTAAACTATAATGTACTGTTGCCCTGCACTGGTAAAAGTTGTGTGTTTGCTTTAGAAAGACTACTATAGTTAATAGAAATAGCTGCTGTGTAGCCATGGGGGCAGCCATTTAAATTGAAAAAAGGAGAAAAGGCACAGGTTACATAAGAAGATACCAGATAAACTGTGTAGAATACAATGGGAATCTGCTACTTATCTGTTATCTGCTTAGTAACCTGTGCCTTTTCTCCTTTTTTCAATTTAAATGGCTGCCCCCATGGCTACACAGCAGGGTATTTATATAAACTGCAGTAGTGTTTATGAAGAAAACACACAACTTTTACTAGTGCAGAGCAATAGTATATAATATAATAATTATTTTTATACACTTTCATTTTTTGGTGTTACTGTTCCTTTAAAGGAGGAGGTTAGGTGGAGAAAACGTGAGGGCCAGGGTTGCAAGGGATCATCAATGTGGGAGTTGAAGTCCCCAAGGATGATTGCAGGGCCGTTGGTACAGAGGAAAGAAAGAGAGACAGGTTTCAAAATCAGAAAGGAAAGTAGCAGAGGAGGAGGCTGACGGGGGCCTGTAAATGACAGCCACCCATACAGAGTGGAAGATTTAAAGGGCATGCACCTCAAATGAGTTAAACGAAAAAGCTAGAGGAATAGGAATAGATGTGAACTGACAACGGGAGGAAAGGAGAATTCCAACTTCCCCACCGTGTCCAGTGGTCCGGGGGGTGTGGGAGAAAGACAGACCACCATGAGAGAGCGCAGCTTCAGTGGCGGTGTCGTTCTGCAAAAGCCAGGTTTCTGTTAGTGCGAGGAGATGAAATGATTTAGAGCAGAACAGATCATAGATTAGCGTAGCTTTGTTAGTTAAGGAATGGACATTAAAGAGGGCACAAGAAAACGAAAGGCAGGAAGAGGGAAGAGTGGGAACCTGAATAAGGTTAGAAACACCAGAGGAATGAAAGGCTTTAAGCATTGGGACAGAAGGACAAGGACAAATATAAGCAGGTATGGAGCAGGGCCCAGGGTTTGGAGAGACATCCCCTGCAGCCAGCAACAGTAGGAAAAAGAGTGAGAAGATGTGAGCATACGATTTAAAATGAGTGCACCTCCGCGTACGGACAGTAACTGGGGGACATAGGTGTTGCAAGTAGTTATAAAGGGTGAAGGAGCTGGAGTATGTAGAAGGGAGCAGGGAGGAGGATATGTGGATGGAATATGGACAGACAACAGGGGGGTTAAAGGAAGAGACTACCTTAGGGAGCACCATGCATATAATCAGTAGAAATGAGGTGAGTTTTGCCATTAGCAGGTGGGTTGTAGTCTTGTAGCTTTAGAAAATGGCAGTAGCAGGTGGGATGGTTCCTCAGTGCAGCAGTGAATTGTTCTGCATTATAGACAATTCATAAATTTCAATAAGCATTATACTGTATATTTATCAATGTATAAAAGAAATGAATGTCACTATGTAACGCTGGAGTCCTCACGCCCCCTTTTTCAATGTAGCGTTCCCCACCACGAACACTGACTGAACTAGATTATGAACCTGAAGTGCGCTTCTATTACCATTATTGATTAGAGAATTCTGCACTTCACTATTGGCGAATTGTTTCGACAAACTTCAGCAAAAATGTCAATAAAATAAAAAAAAACTATTTTGGTTGCATCAAAAAAACAATGGTCGAGTAAAAAAAGTTCATTTTTTTGTGTGCTTCGTGGTTTTAGAGGTTTTTGGGGTTTTTGACACTTTAATTTGTGCAACAATATAAAACAGTCATGGTTTTTGCTTTTTCAATTTGGATCTTTTAAAAAATGACTAGACATTTTTGGTTGAAAATGACTATAGTGGTTTACAAAAAACACAAAAATCTGAATGAATGTTAATAAATCTGCCCCTTAAAGTCATTATTAAGCCTGGAATATGTGAATAGATATCTGAAGCTCACAAGTATGACACTGAGTTGAAAAGATTGGGAGGAACAGTGAGGTACCTACCAATTGCTACCTTCTGGAAAGGTCTCCAACAAACATGGAACATTTAATTTTCCCCTGCCTACTAGGGTATTTCAAGTATAAGGAACATAAAACTAAAAAGCAGCAGGTATGATGTTTTCAGCCTGTGCTAAGCTCATACTTTCATTGTCCTCGAGAACCAACTACCTTCTCTCAAGCTTCCTATTCTTCAAAGAATTATGTTTGTGGCTACTACCAATCTGCCCTCAAATTCTATTCCTTCTGCTTATATAGGCTTCCACTAACATATTACAGGCACACCATCATTCGTGCAGTGCATATTTTTTTGCAAATGGTTGTTTGTGCTTGTTTTCCCCTAAACACTTACATTTTGCACTGCTTTGCCTGTCTTTCCTTTTCTAGCAAATCGCAGCCAATGGGAAAACACATGCTTAATAGAGTCTGATACCCCCAGTGTGGGTTAACCCTTTCACTGCCAGCCGTTTTGAACCAAAGTGGAAGTTCTACTGCCAGACAGTTTTTGAACAGTTTGCACTGTTTCACTTTAGGGGCCTTTCCACGGGGGGACTTTTAGTTTACCCAGGAAAATAATATATTGTTTTTTTCAGGACAAACTAAGCTTTTAGAATATGGTAGAATTTTGGTGTAATTCCAATTCTGTAACAAGATATACTGTAGGCCTCTAAATGTCTAAAAAAAATTGTAAAAAATCATATTTTTCATAATATAAACACACATACCAGAAACAAAAAATATTTTAATCACAAAAATACACCTGATTTGGAAAGTCCCATGAGTCCTGAACGTGCCAATACCAAATATATATAGTTTTATGGAGATTTCTCACTTGTATAGGTCAAAAACTCCCAGCAGTACACTACCAAATTTCCAAAGCACTGCTTCACAAAGCTGCATACTTTAGATTTCAAGGCCAAAACTTCCACTAACAGAAGGTTTATCCCAGAAAATTACACATTTCTCAAAAGAACAGATTCTGGGGAATCCAGAGTAGGCACAATTGTCTGTCTACTTCCAAACTATCAATTCACAATGCTTTCCTAAATTTATAGGTTTTTATCAAAATTTGTGAAGTTTTTAAAAAATCGCTTCAAAGCTTCAAGTCTATAGTATCTTATCTCCTACAGGTCATAAAGTAACCAAATAAAACACCCTAAATATGAATGCCAGTGGTCCCCATATGACCTATCATTTCTGTCATTTCAGGTCCTGCAAGATCAACACATTTACATCATTATATCTGGAATAAAACTAGTAAAAATATGTTCACCCCAGAAAGTCATATATTTTTGGAAAGTACACATCCCACCGAATCTAAAATGGGTATCCATGTCTTTCTACTCCAAAGTACCAAGCCGCAAAGCATTTATAAAGTTAGCAATTTTGATGACATTTCCAAAAATCCGCTCAAAGCTTCCACTTTGCAGCATCTTATCTCCCACATAGCATTAGGTACCAAGATAAAACACCCTAAATATGAATGCCAGGGGTCCACTGAACAGTTTGATGCCCAATATGTATAGGTTTACCTAAATATGTGGCATGTAGGGGCCCCAATGGGAACATACCCCCATATGATGTGTCATTTCAAAAAATCAACACATTTACATCCTTTATGTGGGATAATGCTACAAAAAAGTATGCTCACCCCAGAAAGCCATATATTTTTGGAAAGTACACTTTCCCCTGAATCTAAAATGGGTACCCATGTCTTTCTACTCCAAAGTACCAAGCCGCAAAGCTTTCCTAAGTTTGCCGATTTTTATGATATTTCAGAAAATCGCCTAAAAATGTTGAAGTTTGCTGCATTTATCTCACACAATTTCTTGTGTACAATGGCAAATCACCAGAGGTCTACTGAACAGTTTCATGCCCAATATGCATAGATATACCAAAGTCTGTGGTATGTACTGACCCCAAAATGAAAATAGCCCATATGGATTTCTCGCCTGCAAACTCAGCTTTTGCATACAGAGCCCCCTGTCAGCGTATTATGTGCTGTAACACCCCCAAACTATACAGAAAAATCCAGAAAACCATATATTTTTGGAAAGTACACACTCTGACAAATCCAACATGGGTAAAGAGTTCTTTCTACACCAAAGTACCAATCTGCAAAGCTTTCCTAAAGTTAGTGGTTTTTATGATATTTCAGAAAATCGCCTAAAAATGTTGAAGCTTGCAGCATTTATCTCACACAATTTCTTGCGTACAATGGCAAATCACCCCACATAGGAACACCAGAGGTCTACTGAACAGTTTCATGCCCAATATGCATAAATATACCAAAGTCTGTGGTATGTACTGACCCCAAAATGAAAATAGCGCATATGGTTTTCTCGCCTGCCAACTCAGTTTTTGCACACAGAGACCCCTGCCAGCATATTAGGTGCTGTAACACCCCCACACTATACAGAGACCCCCAGAAAACCATATATTTTTGTAAAGTACACATTCTGATGAATTCAAAATAGGCAAAGTTATTTTTGTACACCAAAGTTACACCTGGCAAAGCTATGCTAAAAACAGATCAGGAACAATGCAATAAAACCACAAAAATTGTGCAAATCAGCGAAACAACAAAATAAGTGTTAATTAGTGTAATTAGTGGTTAGAATATCTGATCCAATAGTCACGCTGTCAAAATAAACAGTTTTTAAGGAAAATAAACTAAAAACAAGCAGTAAAATGGAAAAAAAAAAAGTTTGTGTATACACGTGTGTATATATGTAAAAGTAGTGTGACAGTATGTAAGTGTGTACTGTATATGAGTGTATATAAGTGTATATTAGTGTGCAAAATGAAAAAAAAAACAAAAAAACAAAAAAAAAGTGCTAAATTGTGTGCTATACAGTATGTAGGTATAAATGTATGTAAGTGAGTGTAAGTGTGTAAATACAACAAATAAAAACACACTAACCTGTCCAGAAGATCCAGATCGCATGGCTGGCCGTCCTGCTGCAGTCCTGGTGAGTGGGCGGCTCTTGGGGGGGGGGAACAGGAACCAGGAAGCTGGGAGCAAGCAGCAGACGCGATGTGATCGCATCTGCTGCTTGGGGGGGGGCCCTGTGACGATCGTGTTGCAGGGCCGACATGACAGCTCCCCTGGCTGGTTGCCCAGGGGGCTGTCATCACTAAAAACTCTCTGCAGAAGCAGCACATGCCGCTTCTGCAGAGAGAATCTTTATCTGCCAAACGATATACGGCGTACGTCATTGGCAGATAAAGCCTTTTCCTGTAACGCCATACACCGTACGTCATTGGCAGGGAAAGGGTTAATACTAGGTCAAAGCTTGAAGCCCCTAATGGCCCTGGGCCACACTACTAAGGTTGAGTTAACAAATTGAGGTGCCCAGCAGTGGTCTGATGCGCAGGAGCAGGCACAGGTAAGCAGGTGGTTATTGATGTGGACAATGGAGCTAAGGCCTTGAAGGAACAGTTCAGTGTAAAAATGACACTGGGTAAATAGATAGACTGTGCAAAATGGCCCTGGGGCACACTACTATGAAAATGAAACTGGGTAAAATAGACTGTGCAAAATATCAAATGTTTTTAATATAGTTAGGCAAAATGCAAACCAGGGAAAATGCCTGGTGCATTCTCTCACAAGGATTTATTGCATTCTTGTTTGTCAAAAGAGCACTGCTATTGACTTGTATGGATACATTAGAAATCTTAAATGCAGTATCCACTCTCCATCCATCTGGAATACGTGAATCCCCTCTGCTTGCCCTTGTAGCCCTGCCTTCCCTGTTCTTGGACTACTCCCCAGGACTCAAACTCACATGTCTGTACCATTATTATGAGGATGGGGTCAGCCTGGTGGGTAAGCAGGACCAGCAGGTCTATTTTGAATTGGAAGGGGAGACTGCATGGTTAACACCTCAGATTCAGGCTGTAAACCCCCTGTATTGTTTAAAAATGTAATCCCCTGTGTTATTCACACCTTTTAATCCCTGCATTGTTCACCCCCTGCAGTGTTCACACCTCAGGCTCAGGCTGTAATCACCCACATTGTTCCCCTGTTCTCACCTCAGACAGACTGTAGGAGCAGTAGAAACCCACAAATAAACCCTGCACACTATAAAAAGAACATATACTGTGGTGGTACTGCAAATAAAACGTTTTTTAATATATAGTTATTGTGAAGACTGTAGGAGCAGTGCTAGCATTGTGTCACTGTAGGCTGCCTGTGTGTGCAATACTCTGCCTGTCCTATGCTGCCTGTATGTGCCAATCACACAGGCAGCATAGGACAGGCAGAGTATGGCACACACAGGCAGGGTAGGGAAGGCAGAGTATGGTACACACAGGCAGGGTAGGGAAGGCAGAGTATATTACACACAGGCAGTGTAGGGAAGGCAGAGTATGGCACACGCAGGGTAAGGCACACACAGGCAGGGTAGGGAAGGCAGACTATGGCACACGCAGGGTATGGCACACACAGGCAGGGTAGGGAAGACAGAGTATGACACACACAGGCAGGGTAGGGAAGGCAGACTATTGCACACACAGGCAGTGTAGGGAAGGCAGAGTATGGCACACGCAGGGTATGGCACACACAGGCAGGGTATGGCACACACAGGCAGGGTAGGGCAGGCAGAGTATGGCACACACAGGCAGGGTAGGGCAGGCAGAGTATGGCACACACAGGCAGGGTAGGGCAGGCAGAGCATGGCACACACAGGCAGGGTAGGGAAGTCAGAGTATGGCAGGTTTTTGCTGTACTACCACCATTAATATGGCTATGGACATGCGGTGTGGTGTGGTTTCAAGTGGGTGGGGTTTTAAAAAGGGGAGTGGTCAAAACTAGCTTCCATTATCGGCCCTCCACCATGGAGGCCGGAAAAATTCCGTCCCTCGGTACCACAGAAGTTGGACAGCACTGCTTTAGTATATTTTCTGTGAGGGAAATCACATTACATGCAAGCTGCCTCTGTAGTTTATAATTAAGATTAGGGAAACCCGGCGCACTAAGCATTATACCATAAACCCTTGCTACAAAATCAAGTTGCCATTTTAGGACTTTGGTACACTGCCACAATTTGTTTAAATCTTTTAAATAGACTGGCATAATAATTAATGACATAAAATGTAATCAGATAGTCCTCCTTTATTTAAATTGATTTAACTTTCGTGTACCTTTTCATCTGCTCTGAAAAGCAGATGAAAGAAGCTTTTAAAAATTTTCTTCATATTGATGGATAATTGTTTCCTGGAATCTTTTGAAATGCAGAAAATTCACTGAAATGTCCTGAACTAAGGAACTTGAAACGTTGATGCTCTTTGATTTGAAAGTCTATATTTTTGTTTAGTTTTAACTATGTCCCTGTCAGTTTATTTGCTATAGTAGTGTGTTTGGCAAAATAATTGTATGCTGCTAAACTTAGATTATCATATTAGATGGTACCAAACTTCTAATTTAAAAGAGTTTAACAATAATAATTTCTTTCTTAATGCCAATTGCACAGTTACGCAGACTTTAGCAGTACTCTGTATGCTTCTGCTAACTGTGTGCTTCTTCTAAATTCATACCTTCATACCTTCCTTTATGTATGGTAGGGCTCATTACCATCCACAAGTGCAGTGAGCAAAGTGCAAAGCTGAATGCAGTCACCATGTTTTTTTTTTTTTGTTTGTTTTTAACAATACAGTGTTATTTTCTCAAAATGCCAGCATCATTGCAGTTGCAATTGCACTACAGCTGATGTAATTTCACCAAAATTAACACAACTGCTCATGTAGTCTAAAT
The DNA here is from genome assembly GCF_000004195.4 of Xenopus tropicalis. NCBI lineage: Eukaryota > Metazoa > Chordata > Amphibia > Anura > Pipidae > Xenopus > Xenopus tropicalis. The sequence continues at coordinate 61,401,221 of NC_030678.2, read as the reverse complement.
TGACAAAATTGCCTGGTAGTCCTAATTTCCCGTATTCAGCGTCAAGTCTTTAGGCACAAGTGTGTTGTGCCTATTGATGCTGGGTACTAAGGCAACCCTGGAACTTTCGCCTGGTCATGAGGAGGGCGGTGGCTATACGGTTCCCTATAGTGTGTGATTCAGCACCAGAAGGCAGGAAGGGTTAAGCAGTTTTGAGCACAACTATGTAGAAGTGTAAAGAGAACATTTTGACACAAGTACCTTTAATTAATGTGGTTTAAAGAGCAACTCACTGTGGGGGGAAACTGCAGGAGTGCAACAGTTTTAGGTGACCTTGGTATCTTTACTGCAATGCCAGAACAATGCCTTAACATCTCCCTGCTAATGATGCTAGACCTTCCTTCTTTCAGAAAAGCCTTAAGCTGCCAGCAATGTGGCAGGTGGCCACAGAGACAATCAGCTGACCATGTTCCAGTTGCACCCAGATCTCAAACGTTAATGTAATAATATTTTTTCATAATATTGGTCTCATAGGTGCATTGATCCTCATAGATGTGGCTCCGCTCAAATCACCCCTTAAATAAATGTGCATGTAAGAGTGTACATCACCGCATTTCTGTGGAAATATAGTAATTATGATTCAGCAAATTTTGAGTAAATTCCCTAATAAACTATTTTATTCTGATTTATATATTTCACTCACACTTAATTAAAAGCCTAAAGCCTGTAACCCATCTCATGGGTGTAATATCCATTATCACCCATCAAAAAAAAATTTCTTACTTCATTCCTTTAAATGTATTAATTTCATCTTAAGTTTGAAAGCAAACTAACAACCATTGGCTGTATTAATTTATCAACATATTCACTCAGTCTTTCATTTAGAGAGCCACTTTTCAGAGTAAAGGGCTAGTATATGGAACCACTTATGTATCATTCAGTCATTTGGCACCCCAATTTATATAAGCTGATTGATTCCCTTTTTTACAGCTGGAAAGACATCAGTCAATTGTGGTTCTTTCCAACCGTCTATGTAGTCCATGGTATAATCCTGTTTTATTTCTGCAATTTATATTTAGGATTATTTTGTAGCACACAATGCCATAAATAAATAAATGAAAGTGGAAATGCATTAGGAGAACTTCCTGGTTGCCCCATTCAGTAATTGCTATCCCTTGCTGGCCAGAGTGTAGTCAGACTTCAGTTTCTACAACTAAAAAATCTACACATTTACAAAGCTTATTTTCAAGTTTCTTTGCATAGTATTCATTAGGTTGGTAAAATGGGGTGTCCCTTAAGCCATATTTGATGTACCCTAGACTAAATGCAGTTTCAATGTGCATTAAGTTCAAATGCACCTTGAACATGTCCCTTGAAGGGGTCTTTTCCTCCCTGTTGGGGACAAACATTGAGTACAATTTAAGTGCAGTAAAAACATTACACTTATCAGTTGGATGAATCCAAATGGGCTTGATGCAAGTTTTGTATTTTTACTGAGCTCAGAGTTCTTCCAATATTGGTTGTGCATAATAAATTTTGCCTCTTAAAAACTGGTGCATAAGTAGTCCAACTTAGGAGTAAAAACATGAATCTTTTGTGACTGCAATGTGACATCACTGGGAAGGAATGCTCAAGAGGTGACACAAATTGTTTTTATTTTGTTGCTTGTCAATATTGGTAAACAACTGGTCTTATTACCCATGCAACATGTTTATGGTACCTTGGCTGTTGCAGTAATGTTGAAAACTCTTCACACTGCAGAAACTAGAACTTGAGAAATGTAATAAACAAAATAGAGCTCATTTACAAGCCCGAGGGGCGGGGGTCACTTGTGCAAGACCAATTAAAGAGACATAACAATGTTGCACTGACACAGTTGCATGCAATTTTTGTGCTACATGGCAAATCAGACACACTTGCACCGAAAATTTTTAAAGTCTTTCTGGTGTAATTTTTGCTGTTTGGCAATGCAAGTGTGTGCCCTATTCTTTTGGCTCAAGTGTGCTGTGCTTATTGACTCAGAGCACATATGGAACCCTGCTGCTACCATATTGTCAGATGTTGGTGGTAGCTCCAGGGTTTCCATGTGTCAATAGGTGCAGCAGCCCCTGTTTTTGAACAGAAGGCAGGAAGGACCAAGTGGCACTGGGAGCAACTATACAGAAGTGTAAAGAGTGCATTTTGACAAAAGTACCTTTAATGAAAGTAGTATTATGCACAACTGACTTCAGAGAAAAGCTCCTTATATGGAGCTATGTAGGCAATAAATATTTTAAGTTTTAAACCAATTAGCATTCCTGATACTTAAAATGTATTATGATATGAAATAAATATAAAAAATTACTTTTTTAGTCTTCCAAGACATGGTATTATATCAATAACTGTAGAAACCTATATGTTTTTTGTTTTTTTTTTTGCTGCATGTGTAAGAAAAAAAATATTTGTAAGACCTTTGAAACTGAGTCTGTATTAATTAATTAAGTCATGGAGTTCCATGGTCTTGACATTTACAGAAGTCATAAAGCAGATAGGCATCATAATTTAGTTGTCTAAGACAAACAAATCCATGTGTTAAGGTCACACAACATCAATAAAATGTCAAGAAATGCAATTATCAGACATTATGTGAAAAATGCAAGATCTCTTCCACAGTCCTAAAGAACCTAATGGTAAGAAAATGCTCATTGTATTTTTGTTACATTATAAAAGACTTAAAACACAAATTTCCCCTATGCTGCCACCTGCCTAATCTGGCAGAGGGTTACTGACCCGGACCAGATTTTTTTAAACTAAAGCTTTGCCATATTACCATGATTACATGCTAATAGAATAGTATTACACACAATTTGTGGGTGAAACCATAATAATGATATCAAATAAGTAGATACCACCCTTTTAATATAGCAATCTGAGCCATCTGTTCTTGGACTGATATAAAATGTTACTGTGTTTATAAAAAAAAAAAAAAAAACTATTATCTGCTAACTGGGAATAAATCATTCTTTTAACTACACCAATCTTTCCTGTAAGAAATGCAGGTTAATACAAATTTTTTTATTACAAATTGGTGGTAAAATACATTTTTTCGGCACAAGTATGCAAGATATTGCCTAGAGGCATTTAAACATTTCCAAAGCCACGCAAATTATATATGTCACATCAAACAGATATCAGTACACATTCAGCAACATGAATGACTAAGGATTTGATTAGGGTTAGTTACAAAGCCCCTGGGCACAAGTGAAATGGGGACAACCTCTGGGCAGCAAAATTGTACATCTGGCAGTTTCTGCTACTGGAGTGAGTGAGGGGAAGCTGCAGGTATGTGGCAATTTACAAAATACAGAAAACAGTCTGCAAAGTGTGACAAAATGGTAGATACCCTGCCACCACACTTCATACACTGCATTGTAGATGAACCCTTAGGTGTTCATTGAAGGCTGGAACCTTATGTTTTCTGATTTTGACCAAAGTGTCATAAACATATTCAGTACTTTTCCCAAATGTGGGCCCTTAAGGTTGAGGTTTCACACATTTGTAATTTTTTGCTGGTAAAATGTACACTTATGTGTGAAGTATAAGGATTTTTGACACAGGTCCAGCAATGAATAGCTAAGTTCTTCTACCAATCGAGTAGGTATACACATAAATAGTGATGTGACATAATAGACACCATCATCTCAGCAGACAATGATATTGGTACTGGCCAAATCCAGTTTCTTTGGACTCATCATTACTACATACTACAAAATGGAAAACTGTCTTAGACGTAAACGGGACATTACTTTATTTTTTTTCATGAACATTTATTTTTTGTTAGTTTTAGATTTATTTTTTACAAACATCTGTAAAATGAGATGGTTAACCATGGCTGTAATTTTATTGTAAAGTTAAAAGAAAGGGTGATAGGGAAACAGGTTAGACTGTAGGGTAGAGGGGAGAAGGAGTTCACTCTATAGAGCAGGAGCTGTTTGTTCATTTAAATAAAAATCTAATTTACTTTCACATGCTCATATACAGTATAACTAATTATGTTTGCATCTATATATTAGGTTGCATTTTTATACCTGTTACACAAGTATGCATATTCATGCTTTAACCAGTGTGTGTATCTGCACCCAGGCTGCAGCACTGCCTGTCAAGTGGATGCAAGCAGAGGAGCTGTTACTCAGCCTGTTCTTGCAGGCCAAAAACAGTCCAAAATAATCTGGGATCTGGTACCTTTTCTTGTGTATTGAAAACCTTTAAAAGAAAAATATGATGTTAGTGAAATTTAAATGAATGTATGACATAGAGGGTGCTTACTTACCTATAATAGAACAGAAGGGATAAATACCTTGAATAAAAGAAATAGGTGTGTATTCTTTATTTAGGCCTCTTGGCCAAAGTATATCTAACTTGTTAATGAAAAACATCTCCCTTTTAGGAGCTTTCAAACGATCTCCTCCGCACCTCAATTTAGGGACCCCGTCAACTACCTGAAACCTTAACTGACTGGGTGTGTGTCAAGCTGCATGGAAGTGAGCTGGAATAGGGAGTGCTAGTTAATCACATCTGGACTTGTGTTTTGAAATTCTGTCGTTCATTTGAATTGTTTCACCCTCATATGCTAATCATCAAGGGCATTTAATCAGTTACTGTATACTACATGTGAGGATTCACATGGGAAAAATTCTTTAATAGTGAATCTTTTACCAGTATGAGGTTCTGTAAAGGTGTGGCACTTCATAACACTGTTGCACTGAGCACAGTTTAAGCATGGGTAAGTCCCTGGTTTAATCTGTGATAACAACTCTTGACCATGTTTTTTCTGGGGACCTATGTCTGCTTTGAATAGAGAGTCTTTTATGTTTCTACCCCTTCCATACACCATTAGAAGGGGTGTTTCGAATTCTTTTATCTCAGAGGAACAATGTTGTAATATGTGCCAGTGTTTATGCAAAATTTTTGCAATATGTCTACAGACAAATGTATATTGACTTACAAAGGACAGTCTATTGGACTCCATATTTGTGTCTTTCTTGTAATAAAGACTCTTTTGGTGTATCCTGAATATATCCCAGATGGGTAATCTCTGTCTTTAAAAACCAATAACTTTTTACTAGCCCTTGCAGGATATACCTGAGGATCTGATATAATCCTTTTCATCCTTGCTAGCTGAGTCTTTGGTAATGATGAGTGAAAACTATTAAAATGTAGAAGTGTATTGTGGTCGATACGTTTTCTTATACCAGTTGGTCTTTAATCTATATAAATGGTGAGGTCAAGGAAAGATACTCGAAAGATACTAGTAAATTACTACAATATAGTAAATTGAATAGTAGGTACTGCTACATTTAACTGTTCTTGAAACTGTAATAACATATCACTAGTGCTATTCCTAATTAAAAACACATCATCGATATGGCAATGATATAAAATATAATGTGAAGTAAATAGTTGGACTGTATATACAAATTGTTCCTCAAAACTTACCATATAGAAATTGGCACATGTAGGTGCCACATTGCTTCCAATTGCTGTCCCACAGCTTTGGACTTAATATGTATGACCAAACAAAAAGTACCTGTCATATAGTACAATTTTCAATAAATCAAGCAAAAAAGTTTGTTCAGCATTTCTGTACTCAGTATTCTTAAGAGAATCCATGAGAGCTTGTAACCCCATCGCAAATGATATAGAGGTGTAGAGGCTTCCCAGATTATATGTTGCTAGATAAATCTAACCCTTTTTAGGTAAAGAAATATTGTCTAGTAATTGTATGCTATCTCTGAGGTAGTCCCTTGTATTTACCACAAGTGGTTTCTTTCTACCCCTGCAAAAGCTGTAATGAAAAAGGCTGTATAGTTGTCCTTGAATAGAATTCTAGACTCCCTAGGGGCCTAGGAGTGAATCTGCATCCCACTATATACCTAAACGTGGGCTTTACATTGTGTAAAACAGCTGGGTCAGGGGCATGACTTAGGAAAGGGTTTTACCTTGGGTCAGGGGATGGCTTGGGCAGAGCCATCTTCACCAGATCATAGTTTTCCATTTAGGAAGGAACGGTTTGGTGGCTCACCTCATGCGCAAATTAATTAAGGATATGAAGTGGGACATTCTGGAGCTGCTGTGTTTGATCCATGAGGTGGCCATGGTCTGGTCAGAATTTGTACCAATATTGTTTTGGATGGTTTGGTTCCAGGAAGCATTAGCTAAGGTTAGGGTAAAGATGAACAAGGAAATATCCAAGTTTGTTTGCTTGAATGGTGGAGTTGTGGTTAGGCATAAGTACTAGAGACTGGATGGTGTGCACCTAATTTCAGCTATGACATTTGAAACAATGTTATTGGAGGAGAAATGGAATAGGCCCATGGTGTGTGGGCAAGGATGCATTCCTAAGTGAGTCAGTCATTGTTTTAAAAAACTCACTGAATTGGGAAATAGCTAATTTTCATAAATCTTTTTGATCTACCCAATTGGAAATAGATTTTGGATTAATTAAATTAGTTTTGACCAGCCTTCCCCCCTTTGCCCCAAAGATAAAGTGGAAGTATGGGGGGGTGGCCTTTAGAGCAATGTTTGCTCTTAGCTACCTGTAACTATAATCTTTATTTTATCCTATGGGGCACATTTACTTATGCACGAACGGTCTGACCATTCGCTTGATCAGTCCAATCACATTTTCCACGTACCTTGCGCAACTTTTTCGACGCTCGCATGACTTTTTCAGGGCTTGCGCGACTTTTTCGTATTTTTAGCGTGAAAAAATTGTATCGGTTTTGCTGCTGTTTACAATCGTTCGGTATGAAAATTTCGTGACTTTCAGATCGCCAATAGGGTATTATTGTGACTAATACGATTTCTTCAGAAGCATTTTCGTGATATTTGCGATCTTCAGAAATTTTTGTTTCCAATCCGAATTTTTCGGGATTCGTGTTTTGATAAATCTGCCCCTTTGTGTTGCTTTTTACCCTTTTTGGAATTTTTTGTTGAGTTCTCTGGCAAAGGGGGAATAGTTCAGCTTCTCTAAAAGTTGTTTTCACTTTTATGTAATGAATCCAACAAGAAGAGAGAGAATTGTAACTCCCATTAGATAATTTTGTAATTTGTGTTATTTTGAAGTTGTAGCTTACAAATCTTCTACTAATAATTATACCAACTTTAACATGTAATTGATAGCAACTTTATATAGTATATTAACCCTTTGTGCCAGCAGAATTTTACATGACACAAAATGCGAAACCTTTTTTTGTGCTCTCTAACTTTAGGGGCATTTCCAGGAGGGGGCATTTTTAGTTTACCTATTAAAACTATACAGCTTGGGGGCGCATGCGGGTCATGGACTAGACAAGACGCACCTTACCTGAGCTCCGGTACGCAACTACCTATAACCTGCCCATACGCATCCATTTCGCAACCCTCAGGAAGCAGGTTACAGAGGGAGATAGCCCGCAAACATGGGAAAGAGAAAACCCAAAGAAACAGCGGGAACGATGTCTCCGTACATCAATAAATACTCGTCAATTGATAAACACGCAGTCTCCCAAGATGGCGGCGAACAGGAAGACGAGCTAACGCAAGTCCCAAATTCACCAGCCACCGCCTCAGAAGGGAACAGCAATAGCCCACCCAGCTCCATACAGCAGGTAAAAGACTCCCGGCCACAATATACAGCAGACGATACTGACCCAGTTACGGAGAAAGTCCTGACCCAACACTTAAACACACTACACAACGCACTAACCGCTACCATCACCGATACAGTGGCACAGGCATTAGCCGGAGTCAAGGCTGAGATAGCAGAATTGGGAGACAGGACGGACAAAGTAGAGACTGTCGTAGATGACCTAGTAACCGGCCATAATAACTTGATGGAGGAAAATAAAGCCCTCCATACAGAACTGAACCAAATAAAGCTACTATGCGAGGACCTGGAGAACAGAAATCGTCGGAGTAACATTCGGATAAGAGGCATACCAGAGGCCGTTAAACAAGCGGACCTAAAGGCCTACCTCCGAAATTTATTCTCTACGTTAGTCCCAGAACTACCACCAGAAGCATGGCGCCTAGACAGAGCGCACAGAGCCCTGGGCACCCCACAAACAAACTCAAAACTACCAAAAGACGTCATCACAAAACTTCATTATTTTGAAAGCAAAGATAGAGTGATGACAGCTACCAGAATGCGACAAACGATTGAACACCAAGGAGCGACGCTACAATTATATAATGACATTTCCTCCATCACACTGGCTAAAAGAAGGGCACTACGCCCGCTTACCCAACAGCTCAGAGATAACAAGATCCTCTATCGTTGGGGATACCCCTTCAAACTCATCATCAACAAGGACAGCAGGCAATATACACTCTCTGATATCTCACAAAGTGGCCGGTTGCTGACAGCATTGGGCATAACGGAAACACTGCCCGCTACATCTCCCCCGTCCTCCCCTAGACGGGACGTGATACAAACAATCTGGGAAAAATCTACCACAAAAAAGACGACAAACACAAATAAACCCACATCTCCAATAGGAAATGGAAACCCATACGACTTACTGGCAACCTAAAGAGCTATCTCCACGGAACATATAAACAAACCGGATAAAACTCAGGACATTCTATGCACTACCTAACAACCAAGACACAACGGTGACCCCCAACTACTAGTGACTGTGGAAATTAATCCCTGCGTATACCCCTGGGAAGGAGCCCGAGAGGGGAAGAACAACTAAAGTTTCACGCATCAAAGCTAATTCAAAACGAACCAAACATGAGAACTCCCTCCCCACCACACAAGTGGCGATGGAACGGGATGAGTATATTGATGCCTAAGCGTTTACTAAATTTCTGTTTTATGGTTTTACTGTTAATGTTTTTAAGTTCACTATTATACTGTGACCTAATTACCAAAATTACTGGTACAAACTTGAACTATTTATCTTTAAGTACAAAAATGAATGTAACTGCATATGATATATTTTGCATTGCCAAACAGGGTATCCGCATAAAGGTAAGGCCAATCGATTCCACCTCTTTTGCCAAACACACAAACAAACATCATAGCTACTTATTTTCTCAATAACAATGGTCAAACTACTATCCCTTAATGTAAAAGGATCGAACTCCCCAACCAAAAGAAAATTAATAATGACCGAACTTAAGAAACAACATGTAGATATCGCATTTCTCCAAGAAACACACCATGCAAGTGATGAGGCATGGCGGCTCCAAGATAAAAACTATCCCCATCATTTCTATGCCTCAAGTAAAACTAAAAAAGCAGGAGTAGCGATATTATTTAACAAAACCTTAACCTTTCAACACAGGCAAAAAGAGGTGGACCCGAACGGTCGATATATTATACTAGAAGGTATATTAGAAGGGGTACAGATAGTAATAGCTAACATATACGCACCAAATGTCAGGCAGATTCATTTCCTACAAAGAGTCCTCAATAAAATAGCTACATATCAAAACCACAAAGTTATATTGGGGGGAGACTTTAACATGGTCTTTTCCCAACTGAGAGATATCTTGAGACCCCATACAGCCCCACCCAACAAAGAAACAGCTCTTTGTTCCCAAAACTTTAGGAAATTGATGAGAAAGGCTATGCTCCTAGACATATGGAGGATCAAACACCCAACTCAAAAGAACTATACCTTTTACTCCCACCCACACAAGACATACAGTCGTATTGACTATTTCTTTATATCACCCAGATTAAGCTCCCAAGATCTAAAGACACATATTGACCAGATTACATGGTCGGATCACGCCCCAATTCTATTAAACATACCACTACAAATAGACCGTAGTCCAGTAAACAGTTGGAGGCTCAATGAATCACTAGTAACCCACAGGGATACCCAACAAACACTCTCAGAAAAAATTAAGGATTATTTCCTACTGAACAAAGGCACCACATTAGACCCAGCTATACTATGGGAGGCCCATAAAGCCTACATTAGAGGAGAATTTATCTCGCTAGCTAGTGCAGCCAAGAAAAGGAGAAACAACACCCTACAGGAATACAAAAAACCCCTCCACTACCTAGAACATAATTACTCCCAAAGACCTACTAAACGTCTCCTGCTTGACATTATCCAAACCCGCAACAACATAAAGGACATGATGCTCCATACAGTAGAAAAAGCGCTTAGATGGACACAACAAAAATATTACCAATATGCTAACAAATCACATACCTTATTGGCGAACAAACTAAGGGGAGAAAGAGCTAAAAACACTCCAACAGTAATACAACACAAAGGAAAACTAGAATCTAATCCAGGAAAGATAGCAGAATGCTTTAAAGAATTTTACAAACAGCTATATAACCTTCCCCCACATAAAACACCCAGGGAGACCCTAATCCAGTTTCTCCAAGACTCTAAATTACCAACATTAACCACGGCAGAACTAAAGGCTCTAAATGCAACAATAACAGCTGAGGAAATAGCAGAAGTGATTAAACACCTCCCCTCAAATTAGACCCCCGGCCCAGACGGTCTGACCTATAAATATTACAAACTATTCTCAAAGGAATTACTGCCCACTATGTTGGATCTCTTCAATGGTTACCTACAAGGTACTCCAATTCACAAGGAAACACTGAAATCCCACATTACGGTAATTCCGAAGGAAGGAAAAGATCCCACATCTTGCGCAAATTATAGGCCCATCTCCCTTCTGAATTCAGACCTAAAAATATTTACTAAAATTCTGGCAAATAGGCTGAACATAATCCTACCGCGGCTAATTCACTTAGACCAAGTGGGATTTGTGATATATAGACAACCTGGAGATAACACCCGACGGGCTATTGATCTCATCGATAGTCTAAATAGAAGAAGGGAAGAGGCTCTAATACTAAGCCTAGATGCTGAAAAGGCATTCGACCGTCTGGACTGGGGGTTCATGTTTACCACTCTAGAGACCATGAAATTCCAAGGCCCATTTCTTCAAGCACTCAGAGCATTGTATTCCCACCCCACGGCAATAGTTAAGACAGAAGGTTTTCTCTCACAGCCACTATCCATAACAAATGGAACACGACAGGGCTGCCCATTATCCCCTCTTCTGTTTGTACTATGTATAGAACCCTTAGCTGCTCAGATACGACACAACCCAGATATCAAGGGAGTGACAATAAAACAAAAAGAATATAAGATATGTCTGTACGCAGACAATGTACTTTTGACACTAACAAGGCCACTACTATCCCTCCCCAATCTACATCAAATAATAACTACATATGGGAAACTGTCAGGATACAAAATTAATAATGCTAAAACAGAAGCTCTCCCAATGCACATCCCAGCCTCAAAATTGAAACTGCTTCAACTTAACTTTAATTATAACTGGCGAAAAGACACGCTCAAATATTTAGGCATCCACCTTACGACCAGCTATGATACCCTCTATAAACACAACTTTACTCCAATGTGGAAACTTTTGATAACCGAACTTGACATTTGGCACAACTATAATCTCTCATGGTTTGGTAAAGTAGCTGCACTAAAAATGAATCTATTACCTCGCCTATTATGCCTCTTCGAAACCTTACCGATACCAGTACCCAAAAGTGCATTTAAACATTTTCAAAGCAAATGTCTCAGATTTATGTGGGGTAGGAAAAGGCACAGAATACGGATACAAGTGCTGCAAGCTAAACGTACACAAGGGGGCATAGGATTCCCTAACTTTTATAAATACTACTTAGCCACACATTTTAGACAACTAACTTACTGGAACCAAAAAACAGCACACACCAAATGGGCAGAAATTGAAATGCTGCAAATGAACCCAATACACCCTGCAGCCTTACTATGTTCCGAAGGACTGAAAGGGGACATAGGATCTTTACACAAACCAGCTCAGTTCAATCTTAAGCTATGGTTCGCAAAAGATAATTTATTAAAACCCCAATCGGCAACATCCCCGCTGACACCTTTTCTAAATAACCCAGGATTTAATTTAGGAATGGAAAAACATTTTATTAAAATCTGGGAACATACCAAAGCATTTCAAATCCAGCAACTATTTGATTGGAAAACACATAAGTTCATAGATAAGGCAGAATTGATACAACTCTATCAACTTCAGGGTCTGACAGATTATATGTACTACCAACTACGACACTATGTTGGCTCCCTATGCCCAAGGCTGCTAAAACGAGATCTGACAATGTTTGAACATATATGCTCACGGTCAACATCACAAAAAGGCATGATCTCTACACTATATAACATCCTCACGGATCAGGACATAGAAAACTCACCACATCCCTATATGCAACATTGGGATACAGAACTTGGCATCCATATAACACTAGAACAGTGGGAGAAGATCTGGAGAATGGCATCTAAAACCTCTATATGCACCACCCTAAAGGAGAACCTATACAAAGTGTTGCTTGAATGGTACCATACACCGTTTCTGCTCCAAAAACTTTTCCCAGGGACAACGTCCACATGTTGGCGCTGCAACCATAACCCAGCTACGATATACCACATATTTTGGACTTGCCCAGTGATATCAGCCCTATGGGACAAAACCTCAGAAATCCTCTCCAAAATCACTTGCCTTTCCCTACAGAAGGATCCATTAATCTATCTTTTAGGACTACCATTACAAGGCATCGGCAAACGGATACAAAAAGTAGTACAAAGTGTACTACTAGGAACGCGCTGCCTCATAGCAGCACACTGGAAATCTCCAACAATGCCACCCATACCCGAACTGATCAAAAAGATACAATTCATACGGAGTATGGACTATCTCACGGCTATATTACAGGATAAGGCACTACCCTTCGCAGAAGACTGGTTCCTATGGGACTCATATTATGGACAATTACACAACCATGTAGATACAATTTGACCTACAGCTTGGGCATAGAGTAGCATCAACAAGACCACAGACCCTGAGATCGACCACTGCCACCTGTTGAATATGTGCTAAGTAAAAATGCGGAACCCTTGGCAACATTACCCATAAATAACAAAAGAAAACGTGTACATATTCTGCTTTTCTTTTCTTTTTCTCCCCACTGCCTGATGCACACAGCTAACATAATTTCAGAGAACAAATGTACTTAATTAAACTTAAGAACGAATAATGTACCACTACAATGACTGTATAATGTCTTAACCTGTTTATTTTGAAAATAAAAATATATAGTTCCAAAAAAACTATACAGCTTTCTAAATCTGTGTATTTCACTTCGGGAAGATTTGGAGCTCTTAATACAAAAAAATGGAAAAAATTGTGATTTTTTTTTCATGATATATCTATATGAATTTTTTTTTTTATCTTATGCACTAAACATTCAAATGATTTAAAAAAGCCTCATGTCTGTTGAATGTGCCAATATCAGATATGTATAGTTTTATGGATATTTCTGACTCAAAGCAGTAAATTGCCAAATTTATAAAGCACTCCAGCAGAATTTGGCATACTTTAGATTCCAAAGCCAAAAAACCTGAAACATTGCGTTTACCCCAGGAAATCATACATTTTTGAAAACTGCACATTCTGCCAAATCCAAAATGGGTAACCATTTCTTTCTATTCTCAAGTACCAAACATCAAGGCTGTTCTGAACTTAGCATTTTCTTTAAAAATATGAAAATTCTGAAAAATTACTTTTACCTAAATTTTATTAGGTGTTGGTGGAATTTGTGCAACAAAATGCTTACCCGTCATTCGGGCAACATTGTCATTTACCAGCATGTCCGTTACCTCACCTACATTACCAAAATAACAAGGCAGGAAGCAGCTGCAGCAGATAATTGTAAAAACACAACCTTGATCCTGGTACTGTCACCTTGTAAACGACATAAGAATTATAAAGGACCATTTGGATTATATAAATTGCTGCTTTTTTGTACCAGGCCCTGGTTATTGCAGTAAAAGTGTTGGTCAGAATCCTAGATTCACCAGTGTCACTGCAAAAGGGACCTTTTATTGGGCACTAAACAAGCAATAAAGAACAATGAAAATGTAATAAAATCAAATTAGGAATATGCAATAAAATCCCCAAAAGCAATTAAAGAACGGTTATTGCAGTGAAATCGGTGGTCAGAGGCCTAGATCCACCAGTGTCACTGCAAAAAGAACCTTTTTTTGGGGCACTAAAAAAAGCAATAAGGAACAATGCAAATGTAATTAAATCAAATCACAAATATGCAATAAAATCACCAAAAGCAATAGAAATTGGTTGTCAGAATCCTGATCTACCAGTGTCACTTCCAAAGGAGCCTTATTTGGGGTGCTAAACAAGCAATAAAGATGAATGCAAAGAAATAACACAATAAAATCCAATAAAATAATCTAAATACTAATACAAAAATACAAAAATTTGTTTAAAAAAAAACAAAAAAACAAATTTAGACAGTTTAGACAGAGATATGCAAAATAAAGGGTGTTGTAGTGCTGTAGTTCAGCTCACTCAATGCAGGGAGGCAATCAAGGTGACCAATCCAGTAGGAGAACCATATCCCATGTATATATTGCTTGGCTTAGTCTGCCTTATGTGCTTCTTGGATTCTTTGCAACATGTTGGGGGAGAAGTCAATATGTTCTGAAGATATTTCCAGTTATAACTGAAATCTTCCATTGTTATCAGTTAGTTACTAGTAATGGGCGGAAAAATTTGCCAGGCATGGATTTGCGGTGAATTTCCACGTTCCATCATTTCGGATTTTTTTTTGTGAAAACCCCGACAAAATTAGCCACAAAAAAGTTTGCTGCACGTCTAAAAACTGTTGCGAGCATCAAAAGAATTGTTGCGAGCGTCAAAAGAATTGTCATGCTCCTGAAAAGAATTGTTATGCTCATGAAACGTCTTGTCACGTCAAACGTCTTGTCGCATGTCAAAAGTATCAAAAGTATTGTTGTGCGTCAAATGTATTGTTGCGCACTAAGGGGTATATTTATCATGCTGTGTAAAAAGTGGAGTAAAACATCACCGGTGATGTTGCTCCTAGCAGCCAATCAGATGCGTTGATTTGATTTTCTAACTGTTGCTGATTGGTTGCCCTGGGCAACATCACCGGTAATGCTTCACTCCACTTTTTACACAGCATGATAACTATAGCCCTAAACGTATTGTCAAATGTCAAAAGAATTGTCTCTCATTAAAAGAATTGTAGCGCTGCAATTTTTTTGACGTACAACATTTTCCCTGTTTCATGAACAGATTCCATCATCACTATTAGTTACTCAAGCTTGGACATTCTCTCACCTATCACCTCTTGGCTTGGACATTTGGAGAGCAGGTCCCACATCACTATTGTCACTTGGTCTAGGAAAGAATTCCCACACATGTGGCTTATTTTGTAATTGTTTTTTAGCTTAATAAGCTAAATGATTTGTGTTTGTAAAGCTTGTCCATTTTACCTTATTAATTATAATGTAGTGGGGGGTTTTCAGTAGTTTATTTGTTACAATTAACATAGACATACAAACCTAAAAAAGCATGGTATTGGAAATAGAAGGTATTGGAAATACATTATAACATGTTATTCAGTGATTTAGATTGGAAGTGTTTTATTGTGTGGTGGGTCATTTAGTAGGTCCAGTGTTGGGTTAGCATCTAGGCCCATGTGGTTTCAGTTATAATTTTAATTATAATTTTCTGTAGGTTATGCCTAAGAGTTGTGTAGGGAGTCTTTCAGTGCACCATCCACCCCCCCCCCCCCCCCCGAATTTCCCCAAAATGTATATATACTTTTTAAAAGACCATAGCTTAATTCTGCTAAAAATCATGTTAAAATTAAATAAACCCTAAAGGTTTGTTTTGCCACCAATATGGATCCATGCAAATTAGTTACCATCAAGTACAAGGTAATGTTTTAAAAATTAGAATTATTTGCTTAAAATGGATTCTGTGGGAGATGGTCTTCCCATATTCAGGTTTTGGAATAAGGAATTCCATGACTGAATTTTTAAAAAAAAATGCTTTTTATTTTCATATATCAAATGATTGCTGACTTTCATAAGTTTTTAATTGCTGTTTCTTGTAATAACACCCCCACGCTTACCTTTACAGTGCCGAAAGGGGTCCAGGGGGGGGGGGGGGTGTCACTAGTGCAGAGAGGGCAATTGCCCTCCCTGCACTAGAAGAGTCAAATTTCTGCTTTAAAAAAATTGCTCTTAAAGTTACCGGGAGCCAGGAACAGCTTCTTGCTTCCCCTGGTAACTTGTGGTGCGCTGCCCCCTGCAATGAGATTCTCAACTTGCATCATGGCAGCAGCTCCCCTGGATATATATGCACTTCTCCTTAAAACATGTTTTTGTACAGCAATGTATTGATGTGTAATCAATCACAACTGTTAAATTTTGGCCAGCCTTATAAAATATATATCCAGAAAATAATGGATCAATGAGAATATCAATTCTAACTATTGCAGTCCCTCTTATTCACCAGTGGAGCAGTTTGTACGCTGGCACTTTTATTTGGGCATCTCATTATATATAAGGGTGATTTATGAATGAAGTGCAAAGTGCAATTTTCAGATGCAAATGCTTCATTTTTTTAACCACAATGAAGTGTTTTTTTCCCACAGTTCCAAGCAGGAATTACTGCCATGTTTAGATCACAATGCATCATAGCAAACTGCACAAACAATGGTGCTTAGTTTAACTATACAGAAGAGCAAAGAGCATGTTTGCATGCCAGTACCTTTATAATAAATTGTGTCCAATGTTTAATGCAAATATTTCCATTTGCATTTTTGAATGACACTTTATGTGCCACATAAGCTTGAGCTCTTTGTGCTTTTGCACAAAGAAATCTTTGAAATCCCTTTCTTAAAACATCAAATTTCGCCCCAAGGTATCACAGTTTTTTGTTTTTGTAACCATATAAAAAGCTTAAAAAACCAAACAAGTTAATTGTGTGTCATTTTTCATGCTCATTTAATCATCCTATTCCCTGTAGCTTCCTTAAGTTAAGATGTATTTTAATTCAGAACTGTTGCAAATTATTAAAAAAACAAAAAACCTCTGCATTGTGAAGTTCATTAAAGCCAGGGGAGGGAACTCTCTGGCATCTGTCATTGACAAACTTATTTATTTTGTTAATAATTTATTTTACTGCTTGTCTTGTGTTTACTGACTGTTATATGTTCTGCATTTGATGAGGCTGTTATCTATGTTATTAAGATGTTCATTGAGCTGTACAACACATGGGACAGTCTATAAATATATAAGTGATGGGGCCATTTCACTGATTTGTCACTCTGCTCAGTAATCCAAAGGAAAAAATAAATCCAGTATGAATCAAGATCATTGTTTCAGAATTGGTAGAAAAATATAATATCATTTGAGCTAACATTTGTATCTTGTGTTAAGCAAACTTCAATTACTTTTGCATAACAATTAGCCATTAGAATTGATTATTGGAGACCCAGGGAATCAAGTAAGTGATTGCAGTCATTGGTGGGGGTGGCAGATAAATTGGCGCCATCTTCATTGTTATTTAAATTTTGCTAAATATCTGTTATGACTCACTTCAGTGAAGGATTTACTGTATTCATTTCCTGTTCTAGTACTGTCTAAGCTGCCATTTTTGTAGACTGACTTGTCGTTGCTTTTCTTATCCTCTCCCTTAACCCTTCTGTTAAGTATGACATCCTACCAATTGGTGGACTTGCCAAGCTTAAGTAGGGAATGAAAAATTGGAAGGGTGTAAATAGAAGCAGTAGCTAAATGGAAAGAGTGACAAAAGTGAATAGTACAAGAAAGAATGGAACTGTAGAATGAAAAGAAATGGGTTTTAAAGGATGGACAGTGGAGGTAAGGGTATTGTTAGAGAAGGACAGATCATGAAACAAACCAGAAGGGGAGACAGTAGTGAAAAGTAAAACAGTAGAAAATCTCTCTCAGTTCTGCCTATTAAATGAACAGTTTAACATTGCTAGTAGTGTCCTACAGACTGATTTACAGTGTGGCTACATTTTAATTGTAGATTTCTAGAAATTACAAAAATATAGTAAGCCTGAAGAATTTTGCGTCTTGCATGGGAATCTTACATAAAATGTGCAAGAAAATGATCCCATGGCTTGAAAGCATTATCATTATATTGTTTCTTTAATGTAATGGAGACGAGTTTCCTTATTATTTCTTCCAGGCCAAATATAGTCATTCATTATATGCTAGCTGAGCAGTTAAGCAAAATCACCAGACAATCCTATTACACCCTGTAAATTACACTATTATCTGTTGCATTAGAGTATTGTATTATAAAAATGGGATGAGACACTAATGACTATAAGGAGAGAGGAAAATTAAAAACTGACCTTTTTTGCCTGAGGGGCCAGAATTGATTTCTATACTGTGGGCCAGTGAACAGGTTAAACAAGCCCTGCTAACAGTCGGCAGCTTCTCAAAATCCCTTTGTCTGTCTGCATGTCTGTCTATTTATGTGTGTATATCTTTATTTATAAAGCACAACTTATGTACGCAGCGGTGTACAGTAGAATACATTAAAACAAACAGGGGGTTATTAAGATAATAATAGATTAATAATACAAAGTATAACAATAAATACAAAGAAATACAAGATACAGTTGCAATAAGTTAAGAGTCAAAGACACAAGAGGATGAAGGTCCCTGCCCAGTAGAGCTTACAAACTATATAGGAGGGTAACTTACAGACACAAATAGGCAAATATAAGTGCTGTAGGTCACAGTGGGTGACAATATAATATACAGTAAGTGCTCGTTCCCAGTATCTATCATGTCTATGGTTATTACCTGCTGTTTTTACAGTACATATAGCATTTAAATAAACCAAATAAAAATGGAGTCAATAATCAAGTGGGTCATAATAATAAGTCATAATAATTATGTACAATTTACAAATTCTTTAAATTGTCACCAAACGTACAGTTTCTTGCACAATGACTATGCTGTGAGGCCAGAGGCACAAAAGCTATGGCCACAAACACCTCTATTTGTCTTGATTAATGATATGTTTATTAAACAGGTAATGTACAGTAGAGTAATGTATAATAAGGGTCATGGACAGGAAAATGAGTATTGACACTCAGGCCACTTACACAGCATCATCACAGCTGCATCACAGCAAGTATGAGGCAGAAGCAGGATGGTAAATAAGCTTTCGTAGACCACCAGGGGACAGATGTGTCAAAAGCTAAGGCTTTTAGTCTATATTTGCAGCATTTAAGCATATGCCATTTCTAATCCAGAATACCATTTTCAAGTCCTACCAAATAACCTATAGCTTAACTCCATTCCTGGACTATTGGAGGAGTGTGGTCTTTCCAATAAAAAGTGATCAACTTTCTGGCCTGGAATAGGGCTCTAATCTAGGTGCTAAATATTCTCAAAAATGTGTTCAGTGATTAATTCAAATCAATTAAGTGGCAAATCTTATGTAATCTTTCCCTAGGTAGCCTCAATTAAAGGAGATCCGAATCCCCCAGACAAGAGCTCATTCCAGTCATCTAATGAGCCCCTTCCCTGCTGCCTCCCCGCAGAGTCTATTTCAGTAAACAGTGTTTCTGATAGTAAAGCTGACCTATACAAGCAGAACAGTGCAGTGGAGCTATCAGGTGCCATTTTCTGAATTTTCATGTTCTCTTTGTATCAGTTTGGCAAAACGTTGATTGCTGAGACATGAACAGGATTACCTGCACAACTGTGCATGCGCCAGCAAGCTCCATGTCACCAAATTGATCCAAAGAGATCAGTAAAAGAGCTGCAATTCAGCTGCTTATAATACAGAAACAAAATAAATCTTCATGCAGGGAGAAAGGTATGTTATTGTGGGGACTGTATAGAGCAATGTTAAGGAATTTAAAATGAAAGGCATACTTATCCTTTAAAGCTCAAAACTGAAAGGGGACAGATTTATTAGAATAGAAATACCTAATGAATAGGAATAGTAAGAAGCATGATAGACCCAACCAAACCAAAACCCGAATGTGCTAAAATGTCCTGATGCCCTGCCCTGCATTGGTTTCTGATGACCTTCCTTAGCTCCTGATAACCTGCACTGACTTCATAAACCTTACATTGGTCCCAGATATCCTGCCTTGACACTTGAGTTCATGTTTGGTTCTTCAGTACCTGTCTGGTTCCTTGTCTCTGCTGCAGATTTCCAATTTCTTGTGTCTGGCTTATTATTAAAAGATTACCTCTGCTTGCCACCTTCCCCAAGTTCTGGCCTGTATACTAGACTCCTCCATTGTCTGCACCTTACCATTACTTCATTATGAAGATAGATTTTTATTAAAAAAAAAAGCAAGCAGCTACGGAAATATACAAATATAATACAATTACAAAGAAAAACAGATATTCTGTCCTAAATACAAACAAAAATTAATAAATATAAAACAAAATGTTAATCACTATAAAATATATAAAAATGTATAAAATAATATATATGATAGGCATTGTACCTATTTTCAGGCAAAGTCCAAGTCACAGTTTTGAAGTCCATAGCTCATAAAGATAAATATCATGGTAAGATTATTCTGCACAATATTTATATACACATATTTACAACTCCATACTAACCCTATAATGGACTAGCCTACCCCCAACCCTAAGGACAGAAAGACAGAGATGCAGGTAACTCACCTAAATAGCATAAGCCCAATCATAAAAATCAACTGTAAGTTAAAAAAATCGAAAGGAAGTGAGAAAGATCAGCCACATCAGAAAGGCCTATGAGAGATATTAGGCAAGTAAAGGGGCCAACCTTGACACATCTGTCCTCTGCCTGTCATCATTGGAACCCTCCCATTTAGCAGAGAACCCAAATGCAATCTTCTCCACTTCTTCAGCATTATTATAATCAAAGTCATAAGATGAGGAACTAATGGATGTTTTAACTAGAAAGGCCACTATGGATGTTTCAACTAAAAAGGCCACTGGGTTGATTTGTTTGATAATTTCAAAGGGACCAAAAAATAATGGGCCAAGTGTTTTGGTTGGGCCTGATAGCTTTAATGGAGAAGGAAAGTTTAAATCACTTGGGTTTTTATCTACATCAGTGATCCCCAACCAGTGGCTCGTGAGCAACATGTTGCTCACCAACCCTTTGGATGTTGCCCCCAGTGGCCTCAAAGGAGGTGCCCATTTTTAAATTTCTGGTTAGGAGGCAAATTTTGGTTGCATAAAACCCATTGTAATTGGCAAACAGAGCCTTCTGTAGGCTGCCAATCCACATAGGGGCTATCAAATAGCCAATTATAGCTCTCATTGGCACCTCCAGGAACCATTTTCATGCTTGTATTGCTCTCCAAAACTGTTTCCATTTGAATGTAGCTCACGGGTATAAAAGGTTGGGAATCCCTGATCTACATGGATGAAAGCAGAAATAGGGATCCTGAATTTAAAGTGGGCAAAAAAATTTGCTTTCTTGAAAGATTTTAAAGGAGAAGAAAAGTCTAAATTAGTGGCGGTGCCAAATGTAAGGCACCCCCAATAGTGATGAGAAAATTTCTTCGCCAGGCATGGATTTGCAGCGAATTTCTGCATTTCACCATTGGTGAATTGTTTTGCGAAACTTCTGTAAAAATTTGCTGCATTGTCGCTCATCACTAACCCCCAGTGGTTGTAATAGCTTACCTGATAACCTGGGCTGGTGCTCCTGTTCGCTAAAAATGGCATGGGAACAGGCTATATCTGCAGAAGATCCTCGTTGTCATCTTGTTTAGAGTCTTCCGTCTACTTTTATGTCTACTTCTGTCTACTTTTTGTTTCAGTTTGGGCAGCCACATGTGCAGTAGAGTACAGCCCCAGTGAAAGGAAGAGAGAAGAGGAAGAAAAATTGTTCCAAAGAGCATCTGCAGAAATACTCTGGGCTGGTGCAGTTTTCTGCTAACAGGAGCACCAGTCCAGGTTATCATGTAAGCTTTGACAATCACTGTGGGTACCCAACATTTGGCACCCCCCAGTGATTTATACTTTTCTTCTCCTTTAAAATCTTAGAAGAAGGCATAACTTTGTTGCCCACTTTTTAAAAACACACAACTTTTTTTTTTTTTTTTTTAATTCAATGGATGTTTTTTCTCTGTGAATTTTTTGTCCAGTAAATGGCAGGGGTTGGACCAGAAGGTTGAATGGCTAGTAACTGATTCTGAACCTGGTTGTACCATCCCTGTAGCTTATTTGCCACCTTTACTTGGTTGAGGGTGGTAATTAGCTGGGTCAAAGTAGTGACAAGCCAGTTCTTATAAGAATCAAGACCCACAAGTAGTGATGAGCTAATATGTTCCGTTTCGCGTTAAAATTCTTGAAATTACTGAAAAACGCGCGACTTTTTTTTGATGGTGCAAAAAAAAACAAAAATTGACTGTGCCTATTTTGAGATGACCGTGCCTATTTTGACGTGACTGCACCCATTATGATGCAACAGCGCCCATTCTGACATGACGGAGACCATTCTGACGTGACCATGCCCAACTTGATGCGACTGTGCCCAGTTTGGCTTCACTACACCTATTTAGGCGAGACCACGCCTATTTTGACATGACCGCAACTTTTTTTGACAGGTGCCAAATTATTTTGCCCCAAATTTTTGCGGGAGCTTTGCAATAATACAAATTCAGAAATTTGCTTCGAATCCATACCTTGCAAAAAAATTTGCTCATTTTAAATAGAATAAGGGTTTGCACACAAAAAAAACAAGCACAGTGGTAGTATTGAAAAAGTAGTTATCCTTTACTGTATATACTGTAATATACACAGGGTTTAACAACAATCAATTTCAATCAACAATCAACGTCAATGAGAGAGGGTATTTATATCCTCCACATGAACTTATGCATCAGGATTTCCCTTGAGAAAGGCTCTTTGCCAAAATGTTGGGGAAATTCTCATCTTTGGCAAGTATATCCGCTAACCCGTGAGTCTCTTTTTGGCTAGGCACATTTCTGTGGTATGTATTATCTTCTTTCTGTAATTTTGTAATTAAAATTGATTGTTGTTAAACCCTCTGTATATTATATAAAGGTTAACTACTTTTTTAATACTACCACTGTGCTTGTGTTTTTTATGTGCAAACCCTTATTCTATTTAAAATTATTGTCTTGGGTACCCTATATGGGGTTACGATTTTTGTGTTTTTTACACAAAACACTTATATTGTATTGTTGACTGTGAAGTGAGTGCCCTCCATGTATCTATAAAAAAAATTCACTCATCACTACCCACGAGAACCTCGCACTAGCTGGAGACTTTCTTTAGGGTAGAAAAGCACAGCAGTGGAAAGAGGCAGGAAGGCTGAGTAATGTGGTACAAGAACAGTCATCAGATCCAGGTATGGGCAGGCAGTGCACAATGTACCCCAACGTTTTGGCAAAGAGCCTTTCTCAAGGGAAATCCTGATGCATAAGTTCATGTGGAGGATATAAATACCCTCTCTCATTGACGTTGATTGTTGATTGAAATTGATTGTTGTTAAACCCTGTGTATATTACAGTTATACAGTTATACAGTTGATAGTTCAGACACAGGTCACAAAAGATAAGTCAGGAGTATGTAAGGAAGCTGCATCATCACTTACGTCTGTGCATAAATCTTGAGCAAGAAAGGTAAAGTTGTGCTCACCACTAAAATTTTAGACCATTGCAATGAGGCTGTGACCACAAAATACATATAGACAGAGACAAGAGGTCCTGTGCACTAACCCATTATTAATATATATATGGAATTTAGACATTCTATACTTTGAGCTACTAAGAAATGCCCTCCCCTTTAAAAAAAAAAAAACAGGGATTGTTTGCCCATATCTAGCAATATATTCAAGCTGGCCAACTATGTCAAAGTCATCCCCGTTCTGGCCAGTGGCCAATTAAAATTGCAACCATTTGAGAGTTATAACCTTGAAGGCAAGTAAAGCAGGTGAGTTGGTACACAGCTGGAAGAGGGATTTAATCAAACAGTATTATGCACAAATAATTAGCCATTATTAACAATCATTAACCTAGTGCAGTATAGAGGTCTAATTGTAGGGGGCTTAATTAATTTTTACTTAAAATGCTGTTCTTAGAGAAAAATGGGAAAAAGACCTCAACATCAACATAAACGAAACTCTAAAAATTATACAACTAGTGCACCCAAATACAAGAACTTAACTATAAAATACTCACCAAATAGTACAGATATCCTACAAAACTAAAGAAAATATATAAGTGCTGTATGGCACCCTTACACACACATTCTGGAGCTGCCCAGTCCTAACTCCTTATTGGTCCATAATACGAGACACTATCAAAGCAGTTACAGACATAGAGATTACAGACACTTCGTTAACAATCCTTCTACATGACACCCCACCTCAATCAAAGCATATAGAAACTTCTTAGTTCTGATATTGTTAGATACCGCCAAAGCTCCCATACCGATTAAGTGTAGATCCACTGAAAGCCCTTCAGTAGGGGATTGGTTGCACAAGGTGGCAGAGATCCATAAATCCAGTTGAAATCCAATTCTGCAGCGGACTCTCAGAAATTTATCACCATATGATTTTAGTGAAGGGAATTTACAACTTCAGATTCCTATAGGCAGTTATGTCTTGTGTAGGGCTCCTACCAGGTAAGCTTCCACACTCAAAGCTTGGGAATACACTATCTTGGATGAGCTAGGCTGGGGTAGGCGTGGGCCCCGGCTGGATCTCTGACCCCAGTGTATGTTCCATAGCCATCTTACCTTATTGAACCTACTAAGCTTGCCAAAGACTACTCCAACACCCATTTTTATGGTTTTGAAAATCTCCTAAGTGCTAATTTTATAACCCTTTCAGACAGGACCTCCTTTACCCCCACCCCTATACCCCATGTATCTTCCCACCCAGTTTTGTATATATAACCCACTCCCTCCCCTACCCCCCTCTCTATCTGGTTTCTTCTTTTCCTACCCGTTATCTTTATTAAAACTGTTCACCATATGGCACCTGTTCGATATATGCTCTGAAATACAAGAGCTAAATATGACAAACTGCTACAAACTATGCTACCTGGAAATACATCTTTGAGACCTTGCATATCCATTTGAGCAACTTCTATATGCCGTATTGCTATTTGATAAGATTTGTTATTGATATAACATATTCCTGCTTATGCCATAGGTTCAGTTGGACTTTTTGTAACCGCATTAAAGCTCAATCAAAAGATAATTACAAAAAAATAATAGTGCTATTCTTACTGCTTCTTTAAAAGAAAGAGGGGTTAAGGAGGTATCATCTTCTAAAAACAAAAAGCAGGATCTAAACATGATAATGCAAAATGTTTATTTAGCTTAAATTTCAATATGTAAATTACCATCTTGATATTCACTCAAATCCTTTCATTGCATTGAGAAGCTCAGATGTAATGTCAGGGATTGCTATTTTGTTGACAGCATAGTAGATACTTAAAATTCATACCGACCATGAGAAATGAAGACCAAAGCTGTAAAAGAAATTATAGCTGTTTAGAATATTCAGATAGATATGATAAGAAAAACAATAATGACGTTTCACACTGATAACTGAAGATCTTTTTACTGTCGGCCTGTTTTTCTGCTTCCACGTTTCTATGATTCTATGCATTTTTTCTAGTTAACTATTAATACAACCACTGTAAAGTTATTGGTATTTTCATCTTATCCATATAATAACAATAAAAAATGGTACAAAAACACAATTGTGCTCTATATGGCTTTCTCATGCAGTTCCAAACTTACGAGTTTTCAAGGTGCATTTGTACTTAAAATGTATACTTTACCATTTTTTTTCCTATAAAATGAATTAAACATTTCAGTATATGTGTCATCTGCTCCAGCTAAAAAAATCACTTCTTGAATGCATGTATCTATATAGACACTCCACTAATGAACCTGATGCGTCTAAAGAGATGGGCAATTTTCCACTTCGTGTAGAAGGCCTTGGGCCTGTTCAAGAATATTAGGAAAATAAATACCCTTTCAGCTGCTGAAAAAGTCAGACCTGATTATTTCTTGGGTCACCAACTCTACTTTCTATACTCCTGCTAGCTTTCAGATACAAGTTAATTGCAAGGGAAAATCAGTGATTTATTATAGATATAAAAGGGACTGAATCTGGACAAATGTCAAGACTACATAATCTGACAAACCTAGATTGATACAACTATTTGGAGCTGGGTAATGTAAGGCAGCTGGTAAGCACATTTTTCCCCAGACTGTCATCATGATGGAGCACTTATGCAAGAATCACGTCTCCATTTTGCTTGGAGGAAGAAAGGAAAGCACTTAAATCTGGATATCAGGGCTTAATCCTAGATGGCATTTCTATAAGAAGTTAGACTTGAGCTTCACTCAGGTCCATTTTGTTTTAAGTGTGTATAGATGTACTGCAAAAACAAAAGAACGCTGAGGGCTAGGATCTAGCTAATATAAATTAAATAAAACTTCTACACATGATGGATAAAAAAAAGTAAATAATTATTCATAAGTGTGCAAAAATCATATCACATTATCAAATAACAGATAGTTATAGGGGGTTATGTAATACAAGTTACTAAGTTTGCCCAGGCGCAGTAACCCATAGCAACCAATCAGCAGGAAGCATTTACTGGTCACTTGTTTAAAAGCAAATGTCTTACTGGTTGCAATTGTATGGGGCAAATGTAGTGCCTTTAATAACATATGGGGGATAGTGTTGTAAAGGGTGATGACTATGCAGGATGAACAGTAGATAGGTGCTACTATATACCCTGGTTTTGAAAACCACACACAAAACAAACAATATAAACAATGCAGAAGAATGGTACTCACTGGATTTGCTGAACATGTTGACTAAAATAAACCTTTGGCATTTAAAAAGCTGATTCAGCAAATCCTGTGATTGCCATTCTTCTGCTATACAGTAATATATATATATATATATAGCTATGTTCTTTGCCCACAAAAACCCTGTATCTTGTGTACATTAAGGGCAAAATATATAAGTGAGCCTTAAGATTTTTTATATCCTTAACTTTTTTGTGCAGTTCACAAAGACATAGCATAAATCTAATATCGATCACTATTTATTTTTATCTTCTTGTTTTCAATAAATCCTATGAATAAAGTTCCAGTTTAGCAGTGGACATTAAAAATGTTCCTTTTTTTTTTATTACTCACCTTATTTATTGTGTTACCCCTCAAAAGAATAAATACTAATTGCCACTTACCGTTTTTTTGACGAGACTGCAACTTTTCCCTTACTTGGTGAATTTTTGTTTCACAAAAAAATCTACCAATGCTGAAATGCAGAATTATGCAGCGAATCCTTGCCCGGCAAAAAATTTCGCTCATCACTAGTGGAGAGCTGCTAAGCACTTAATGCTTTCAAAGGAGAAAACAAATAATGTTTCTTTACAAAGCCACACACATTATTATTTTGTTTTTCAAATGCATATCTGTACAGTATAAATCAGGTTGTAAACCACATATTGAAAATGAAATTTCTAGAGAAGC
The DNA here is from genome assembly GCF_000004195.4 of Xenopus tropicalis. Taxonomy (NCBI): domain Eukaryota; kingdom Metazoa; phylum Chordata; class Amphibia; order Anura; family Pipidae; genus Xenopus; species Xenopus tropicalis. The sequence goes on along the minus strand of NC_030678.2, from coordinate 61,373,796 downwards.
CTAATAAAAAAGATAAGGGTATGGAAAAGAGATAAGTGTCTTAGGGCCATGGACACATCTTCGACTGCAGGCAAACAAAAGAAACGTGTGCTTATTGGGAATTGGATTTAGGGCAAACATTGGCTACACAAAAATGGCATTTGCTGAAATATACACATTTGGCTCTCCTGAATTGTATTACTAGGAACAATTACGGCAAAAAAGTTCAATGAGTGACAATCTATAACTTTACCTCCCTCTCACTATTTCTTTTTAGCTTGTGGATTATACAGAATACATGCGTCAGAGACAATTTAGAAAAGAAATGCAAATAAAGAGAATGATTATTATATAATTTTTTTTACCAGGGTTTATAAATAAGATAATGGGCTCTGCAATCATTAAAAATATGTAATCAGCTTTTGACAATATTTAAACAATTCTGCAAGTTAATTCCAAGTTTATTATTAATAATCAAATGTGGCCAGTGCATAAACGTGAGAATAATTAAATGACTGTATTACTAAATGCTAAATTTAATATTTCTATCTAAGAATGCTCTGCAAAAACATCCCTTTACATGTGTTCATGTAACAAGTTGTAATGTTTGTATTCTAGGCACTAGTTCATTGCCTAGCTACTTCCCCCAATGAGTTGTAGAAAAAAAAAGAAGAAGAAGAAGAAGAAGCACGACTTCAAAGGAATCTTCCTATTTAGAATCTCGCTTACCATCAGAATTTTAACCTTGAAGACATAACCTAACAGAACATGTTTTAGAATGTCAATGAAGTCTTAGAAATACAAGCTGAGCTACAGAGGAAATAGGAAAAATGTTTCCTGTAAAAAAAAAAAAAAAAAAGACAAAAAAGAAAAGTAAATCTGAAGGTGAAAAGTACAAATGCATAGTTCAGGGAGAAATGTTGAACAGAACATGGTTTGTGAATCGGTGACCTCTGTGCTTTCAACATGAGAATTTAATTTGATGAGTGAAATACATCAAAGCAAAATAATATTATACAACAAACTTTTCAGAGCCAAATTAACATTTAAATGCTTTATATATTTCTCATCTTATGTTATTACTCTTTTTGTTTGTGTGTCCCTCAATGGTAAGAGTAATAAGTCAATGACAGTAATCTATGTAAACAAATATATAGCTTGAAATATTACATTTAAAAATGTATTTACTGAAAGTTTACTTTTTTTCAAATGCAGGTACATGTCTGCTGAATCAAGAGTCCCACTCAAGTCAACACAAGTAAATAGCTTAGCTATGAAAATATGGTTCCACTTAGGTCAATAATCTAGGTTTACAAATATGCATACCCCAGGCTTACTTATATTCAAATGTGAATGTGACTGTACAAACCAGAATTAACATGAATAATTAGAGCAATATCCCAGTTTCCTCATCCTTAACCACCTGGTCTGGCCAGAAGTGACATATTATAGGGTACATTGTAATATACATATGTTTTTACCACATCTGACATTTTTGTTTTTGAAATTGACTGTAGTGCAAACACTTCAACATATGGCATACTATAGTAGTCATTTTAGATGCAAAGCACCATGTTTTTTACCCATAATGCTACATTTACCCCCATAATACAGCTTAATTGCAGCCCATTAGAAGTTGCACCTGTCATGATTGTGCCTGATATGTCAAAAAATTGCAATTGCACAAAGCATATTGGATGCATGTTGCAGCTAACATTTTTATAGCTGGGACTTTTGAAGTTTTTTTGCATCTATGTTCTGGTCCTTGGCAAATTAGGCTATTTTCTGCAGGTACATGACACCTAAAAGTGTTGCAGACTGCAGTATGAGGAAGCCCATAGACTGTTAGTACCAACCATTTATGTGCAATAGAAGAGCCCTGGCAACCATGGTTTTCACCAGTGCCCTTTACACTGCCAAGGTTGATACAGAAACACGGTTTCAAAAGGGGTCAGGAAAGGCAACATGAGTTTGAAGTGAATAAGACACTGGTTCGGGAATCCCTGACATACCTCAGGATCGTCTGCATCACGGATAGGTGCAGGGATACTTGACTCCAAAGACTGTGCCACAACAAGAAGAAACACAGCAGGAGATGGTGCAGCACCAACATTAGTGCCTTGGCGTGCATCCAGACAAGAGGGAAACAGCTTAAGAGTCAGGGACCGATGGGCTTGCTGAGCTTCCTTGATCTCAAGTCTCTTGAGGAGTACTTCTAAAACAATTTTTCAAAAAACCCGCAGCAGAGGCAGCATTAGAGGACTCCATGTTGACCCAAGATAATCTGTTACAGACTGTAGTATGAGGAAGACCATAGACTGTTAGTACCTACTATTTCGATTTACCAACGCCCTTTTGGTGCCCAAGGGTTTCTGCTGCTGGGAAGATTCTATTCACTGCCAAGGTTGATACAGAAATGGGGTACAAAAGGGGTCAGGCAAAGGCAATGTCAGAGTCAGGCAAAAGGTTGAGTTCAGGCAGTGAAGGTTCAGCATCAAGAGCAGAGAGTCAAAATGAGTAGAACGATTATATACAAGGCGTAGCTAAGATCTGAATACTCGGCCAGCTTGGATAATCAAAACAAACACTATAGCACTAGTTAAATTTGAATTTGGCACCAAAGTAACATCTGCATGTTTGCTGATGCCATGACATGGCTCCAAATGCTATTGTGAAGAATACAAGTCTGGGGCCAGTGCGCCCAAAGGTAAAAGCGTGCGCTGGTCTACCGGCACTTGTAACAAAGGGTGTTTTGCTCTGCCAGTAGTGCTCCATTCTAGGACTGTATTACTGTGAACCTCAAAAGATTCTAAGTTATAATTAGCAGGAGTGTTTTACATTCTGTAAACGCACTATTAAGTGTTATAATAAACTGCATACTAATAAACAAAGTAAATGAATTACAATGAAAGCATTACAGTCTGTACATAAGTGAGTTGTCACTGCTTGTGTTTCAAGCACAGTCACATCAGAGAACAAAGAATAATAACATTCATTGAAACATCAAAGCAAGGTAAGGCACATACTGAAAAGTTCCATATTTGTTTCCAAAGAAAAAGATTGAGAATTACAAAGCAAAACATGACAAGGGGACTCCTCAATTGACCCTTCGCCTTGAGGCACCCCACTGAACCCCATTGTTACATACCTTAATGAAACACCAGGAGACAGAGGGGGAGAAAATGGCCACAGTATTTATTCACATTTTATCAAATAAATATGACCTTGCCAGCCTAACCCAAGGCAATAATCTAAAGCCCTAATTCCATAAGAGGTCGCTACTATGCTCTGCCGTTCCTCGCTGAAGACTTGAATGAGTAATAGACTGCCTCTACCTACAGAGAGGATGGCCCCAAACTCTGCTACCAGCAGGAGTTGCCTTACCAACCATGAGAGAAGTTCAGCAGCCCTGCTGCCAGTCCTGGATCTGCAGTGTCTTGATGATAGGAAATCCAAGCAGGCTGTCACCTAGCACAAGCAGTAGTAGCGTCTGTATCTATCAATCCACCGTACAATCACAGGTGAGAACCTCCTTTCTACCTCTGCTAAAATTATCTGTGCAGTACTCTGGCAAGGTCCTACCGCTGCTGTGACAAATAAAACTTAAAATATATTATCATATATCCACTGTTTTGATCCAGAGGAAGGCAAAAAACCCAACCTGAAGCTAGTGCCAATTATGCTTCAAGAGGGAAAAAATTCCTTCCTCACCCCTTGGCGATCAGAAACATTCCCTGGATCAAGCAATCGTATTTAACATGAATTAAATACAATGCTGACTCTCAAGTTTATAAAGTATAAAGATACAGAAAACACAATATAACAATGCATTCAGGAAAACATCCAGATTCAGTTATTAATAAAAAATATGAAAACAAAAAGAAGAGAAACTCATGACATTTTGCAAAATATGCAAAAAGGGGGAGGGTGGGATGTTTCTACCTGCTCAGAAGATAGGGAAGTGAGTGCCTTCTTTTTCTGACATCACATCCCTCTCATAAACTGCCTACTGTTGTGATATCATGATACTGACTAATCAGCACCTGTATCACTTGCATCATAAAAGTACACGTATTCTGTGTAATTTTGAAATAACAATGCCTCTCAAATGTAAGGTCTACTCACCCAGGCCTGTATGTAATTTCATTTTGCAAAGTGCACAATGGTAATGTAGTTCACTGCATGCCAGGATCCAAAAGGATATACCATAATCTAGCCCAGAGGTCGGGAACCTTTTTGGCTGAGAGAGCCATAAACACCACATATTTTAAAATGTAATTCCGTGAGAGCCATACAATATGTTTGCCCGCGGATGCTGCGGGGCAAGGTAGGGTGGGTCCCAAGGATGCGGATGCGATGCAGAGGAGGGCGTGGCCTGCGCTCGGCGGATAGAAGACATGTTCTAAGCCTTGGAACACGTCTTCTATCCGCCGAGCGCAGGCCACAGCCCGCTATGTTATAGTTATTTTTTTTATTAAAGATTTGGCAGCGAGCCAGATGCAGCCATCAAAAGAGCCGCATCTGGCTCCCGAGCCATAGGTTTCCTACCCCTGATCTAGCCCTTATTTCTATTTGCCCATTCATTGTTCTGGTAAAAGGTTACTCATCATTACATTTCATATGTTAGACCAAACAGGTGTAAACAGATAACTCATGCAGAGTACATGTTTAGGGGGTGGTTCAACTTTGACTTAACTTTTAGTATGACATAAACATAATTTGTGACAATTTCAAATTGGTCTTTATTTTTTTATTATCTTTTGTGTTTTTCTTTTTAATTAATTTAGCTTTTTTTGTTCAGCAGCTCACCAGTTTGGCATTTCAGCAGCTATACAGTTTTTGGATCTACCTGAATTTGAATAGTAAGGGGCCTGAATAGGAAGATAAGTAATGAAGAGTTGAAATAACAATAAAATTGTAGCCTCACAGGGCAATAGTGACAACCATCTAAAAGCTATTGCTATGTAGTGTAATTTTGCAACTTTTCTCAAATTAATATTTAAAAATATTAAAGATAATTAAAATTACAAACTAGAGATACATTTAATTCAGTCTGACATTGAAATGAATTAATATTTTATCCCTTGCAATATTTTATATATTTCTAAGGCACCGTAAAACAAATCAGCTTCCAAAGATTTTCAGGTATTAAATCTACTGTAAGCAGGGCTACATTTAGCATAAACCCAGCTTGTATTCAGCTAATCAGCCATACAGTGACATTTATTATAATAATGAAAAAAAGGTTTTAAAGAATTAAGAGTCATTACTTACTACAAATGATCAACATGTTACGTTTAAATTTGATGATTAACATTCTGTTGACGGAATAAAATGAACACTTTGTAGAACATTTGATTCACAAATGCAGTTGACAACAAAAAGTTATAAATCAGTAAATTGGTGCTTTAACAGGGCGTATAAATGGTTTTTATAGTGGTGTAACAGTGCAGGATAACAGAGGGTGACACAGAGAAGTGGAGCACAGTTCAAAGAGATACAAATCATCAATATAAACAAGAAAAATTACAAAGTGGGTAAAATGTAGAGTACAGGAAGGGGAATAGAAAGATGTGGACAGGGTAGATCAAATGTAAATTATAGTAATAATACATGTAATACACTTAAAAACAAAAGTCCAGTGACCAATAGTGATGAGCAAAACTACCGAAAAATTCAGGAAACACAGTTGCCTATTTTAATGCAACAAAAAAATTTTTTTGACGCACAACAAATTTTTCAGGGCTAATTTTCATTGATGTTTCACAAAACAATTGACCAATGGTTGAATGCTGAAATTCGCAGCAAATCCATACTTGGCGAAATTTGCTTATCACTAGTGACCAAAGCAATACTGTTCCCTTTTAAGTCACTGCAACCTATTAATATAAATTAATGTTAGCAGACATATGGTGTTAATGTTGAAGTACAAAATCCTCTTCATAACAATTCCAGCTCATGGAAATATGTCTACTTCTCCAAGACCAAAGATAAAAAATAAATAGGGACAGAGAACATAAAAAGATTTTGTGTGTGTTACCTTGACTTTGTGTGTATATTCAAAGCACCATCAACACACTTCAACCCCATTACTTACTGTATGTTGAACTCCAGTGATAAAAGCAGACAAACGGAAATAAAGACTAAAAGGACCACACAATTTAGAACTGCTTCTTTCTTAACATAACCTCCCTTCTTATACAAAAATCTAGATCTAGAATGGTTTGGAATGGTGTAATTCTGAATTAAGTAAAAGGGCAAAGTAACAATATAGTCGAGAAACAGAATAAAAGAATATCTAGTATATCTAGTATACTTGTAGAAATTATGACTGTTTTAGCAGACCAGTCTATTTTTTTTTAAATTCCTTTTTGAAGACTGGGCGTGTTATTTTACATATGACCATCAAGCTTGATCTTTATCTGTGGTAATCAACAGTCCAACTTATCCATCTAGAACTTAAGATGAGCAAATCTAAAAATTTGCCAAAATGCATTGAAATCAAGGGGTTTCTTTTTTGCAAATCAAAAGTTTTTCCTTGCAAGATACAGTACATTGGAGTCAATGGGTTTTTTTTCGCTTTGACTTTTTCCACACAAAATACATTGTAGTCAATAGGAGGGTTTTTTGTGGTGATTTTTTTCACTCAAAATATAGTGGGGTGGGGTCAATGGTTATTTTGTTGTTGCAAAAATTTTAATGACAAAATTTTGCTACAAAAATACAATAGCAAATATGCGCATTTCACAGCGAATCCATGCCTGGCAAAACATATAGCTTATCACTATCCAAGAATAACAATAGAGGGTATAAATGTATTTTAAAAAAACTTTCTTGTCCAGGAAACAACAGGATTATGCACAGATATTAATTTTAAAGATGTGGTAGAATATTTTTAAACTAAAAATCGATTAATGGAAGATAACAAGCTCTTTAACAGTTTTAAGACAAGTCTATAGGGGTGGATGGCAGCCACTTCAGGCAATTAAAAAGGCATAATTTAAGGTGCCCAAAATAGTCCCATATACCATTGCCTTCTGGCAAAGTTATATGTTTCAGTAGTAATTCATTTTGAGTTTTTTTTCCTTTTAATGGAACAAGAATAAAAGATACTTTATCAGTGTCTGTTTTCTATGCAGTTCATACCTGAAGATTGATTCTTCGGAAAAACTGCCCTGGGGTTCAGGTTAACTCAATGAAGAACCTTAAATCTTCTTTGGAAGAACCTTAATACATATTATTTTTTGTACTATGTTCTGTCACAAATGTATGTAAAACATTACAAAAACTTAGCAAAGGTGTCATTTACATATGCTTAAAATTAGGTCATATGTAATTTCATTTTATTTGCAATTAATAATTTTTTAAATTTTTGGAAAAAGAACAGAAAATTAAATATACCCAGTAGCACTTTGCCTGAAATGTATTCATAGGACAGGTTAACTAATTAAAAATACATGCTTAGGCATAAAACAAAAAGGTTATATATAGCTATCAATATATTTGTGTAATACACAACTTTTTTTTATAAAGAATCTAACTAATAGAAGGTATCACTAACTAAAAAATTACATATTATATCGTCACATATCAGATTTATACAATTATGCTGCAAGATATTTATAAAATACCTCAGCACAATATCTTCCAATATATACAAATAAAATATTATATTAGATCTCTATGAAAGAATGAGAGTTTTCTATGTCAGTAATATTTGAACAATTATACCTCTAAATCCTCCACCTCCACCAGAATTCCTGGAACTGGGATTGTGGTCTTTAATTCTGTTTTCACAAAAAACTCAATAAAATGTTTCATTAATATGTCCCCCCAATAGTTCTCCATTAATGTTATCTAGTTCCAGTTCCATATTGTGGGATTATTCAAAATAACCAGATTTTGGTTTAAGAACTACTCCCTTTAAGCAATGTCAAAGGCTTAGCATTAAGAAAATGCCCAGTAGATGTCGTTCTAAATAAAAGGATCTCAGGTGGTCACATTGTTTTCTGCAAATAGGTTAACTAGTGCAAAAGTTTGGAAAATAACTTCTCTTGACATACAAGTAGTAAAAGAAAGATAGGACAATTATTTAATCATGGAAAGAATCTCACATTTAACAAATAGAAAACATAACAAATATAATAAAAAAAAAACAATAAAATCACTGTACAGGTATATGTCTCTAGGGGACCCAATGTGGGGCCTAGAACTCTTTAACATTATGCTGACTGTCTCCTTCCCACCTGGAGCTGACATAGGGGGAGATAAACTAATCCACGAACTGTCCGAAGGCGTCCGAATGTGTTTTTTTCGTAATGCTCTGTATTTCTGCAACTTTTTCGTGGCTGTTGCAAGTTTTTCGTATGTTCTGCAACTTTTTCGTTGCCGCCGTGACTTTTTCGTATATTTCCCGCGACTTTTTCGTCGCCACCGTGAAAAAAACGGATTGGTTTTTCTGCCGTTTACAATCGCTCAATACGAAAAAATCGTGACAGCGACGAAATAGTCACGCAAAATATGATAAAGTCGCAGCGGCGACGAAAAAGTCGCGATAGCGACGAAAAGACGACAACATTTTCGTTTCCAATCCGAATTTTTCCCTTTTGGGATTCGGATTCGTGGATTAGTAAATCTCTCCCATAGACTAAGTTAAAAAAAAAAAAAATGGGAATCATTGTTTACTTGGTTTACTTATACTTAAAAGCTTATAATATTGTAAGCTATGCAATTGCATACATTAGATATTGTAACTCTGAAAAATGCATAAACAAAGAAAATGATATAAAAATATTAATATAAAACATATAGTAATAATTAGTTACAAAAGTCATATTTGTAATAAAAGCGTCTGTGTATACACTGTACCTGCGTGTGTCTATTGGAACTGCGGAAACAGCTGGAAAAAAGGAGAAAAGCCACAGATAACAGACACTTTTAACTGCACATGCAGTATAGTTTAATCTGGTACACTTGCCGACAACAAATCAGGAACCCTGCTAGCCCATAACCAGTCCTCACAGTTTATGGTTGGACTACAGCTAAAAACACAATAAGAACTTATTATTAATAACATTTTAATTAGAGCTTGGCCTGCCAGACAGGATGAAAGGGTAATGCAAAACAAGGGAATTGCACAAAGCAGTAAAACCCAAAAGCTCTAACTCAGCAGTTTTCAGTTAACAAAAAAATAGCAGATTTCCAAATTATAGTTAAATTACAGATGAATGTGAAGTTGTTAGATATTGCAACTGCTCGTTTTCCCATGGCAACATGAAGATGGCTAATATGCATTCTGTAATTATGAAAAATAGCAGTATTATTAAGTAAGGTCTAAAATCTTGCTCGTCCAATGCAGTCTATTGTATGATTTTATCAAGGGAACAGCATACAGTATTAAATGTTAAAACTGTACCTTTAAGGAACAGTAGCTTGAAGTCACATGCTTAGATTTAGCAATTAAATATGAATGTAACCATATTTTGTATTTTTCTGTTATTTTATTATTGTATTTACCCCTGTTTGTTCTATTAATGCAGGGATCCTCAAACTACGGCCCACGGGCCAGATCCGTCCCCCAAGGTCATTTACCCAGCCCTCGCTGCGTTCTCACCCCTGGCTACTACCTGTCTGCAGATGCAGCGGGGAGCAAGGGAGCTGGAGGATTCAGGAAGCCTAGCAGGGGCATAGCAGGGAGTGAGGGAGCAGGGAGTGGGTGGACGCAGCGGGAAGTGGGGGAACAGGGAGCAGGAAGATGCAGCAGGGAGAGGGCTGTAGTTTGAGGATGCGGGGGGCGTAGTTTGAGGACTACAGTCCGGCCCCCCAACAGTCTGAGGGTCCATGAACTGGCCCCATGTTTAAAAAGTTTAAGGACCCCTCTAGCCTAGCAGGGGCATAGCAGGAAGTGAGGTAGCAGGGAGTGGGTGGACACAGCGGGAAGTGGGGGAACAGGGAGCAGGAGGATGCAGCAGGGAGAGGGCTGTAGTTTAAGGATGCGGGGGGCGTAGTTTGAGGACTACAGTCCGGCCCCCCAACAGTCTGAGGGTCCATGAACTGGCCCCATGTTTAAAAAGTTTAAGGACCCCTATATTAACGTATTGGTCTACTGTACAGTGCTTCATACACAAGTAACATTTTCTAAATAAAGATACACATACATGTATTAAGCAAAAGTGGTTAGATCACAGCATGATGTGAAATTTTTAAAGCTGTGAGCAAACTAGTGTCCACCATACCTGGTGTGTTTGGCTCTTTCCATTGCAACATGATGGATACAAAATGAGTGTCTTTATATATGTATGTATATTTTTATTTCATTAGTGCGACTTATGTATGCAGCACTGTACAGCAGAACATTGATAACAAACAGAGGGTAATTACAATAATAGATAAATAAATGCAAAATACAATAATGAATATAAATAAATAAAATGTTTAATTGAGTACAGAACTTTCACACTAAGAAATTATTGGGATTATTTATCAATTTTCGAGTCTGGGAATTTGAGAGTTCTTTCTAATTCAAATCTCCTTTTTTAAAATAACTACAATGCTTGCTTATTTATTAACATGGTAAAAAAAAACTGGAATACCTCGAATTTTCAAGTTTACAAACTTGAATAAAACTTGAAAAACTTAAATATCTTGAAATGAAAATATGGCTTGACTTTGTCTAGGACAACTCCCATTGACTTCTACATGAACTCACAAGATTTTAGCTCCTATTTTTTTTTTTTTAAATGTAACAGATATTTGTCTATGAAGATTCTCATTCATCCAGGTCATGATATACAGTATCTAGTAGAATTAAGTCTAAAACAACTGGACTTTTCTGAGTTTTTTCTTGAAAATGTTTCATCACTCATCTGAGTGGCTTCTTCAGTTCAAATGACTAGTAGGGAATTCCCCGGTATTTAAACTCTTGATGGTAGTAGAGTCACATTGAACTTGTTCAGTTAGGTGTTAGCTGAAACTGACAGGTGTAAGAAGGTATGATCCAACAAACATCGCATTCCTGTGTTTTTCAAACCCAGTAACACCCTGAGACAAAAGCTGGTGCACCCTAAAGACCCTACACCCAAGCACATGAAAAGTAATGTGGTCTATGCTGTCCAGTGTAGTGAAGAGTGCTCAGACTTATACATTGGGGAGACAAAACAACCTCTCTGTAAGAGAATGGCCCAACATAGGCGGGCGAACTCCTCAGGACAAGACTCAGCAGTCTATCTACACCTCAAAGAAAAAGGTCACTCTTTTGAGGACAGTAACGTGCATATTTTGGACCGAGAGGACAGATGGTTCGAAAGAGGTGTGAAAGAGGCCATTTATGCCAGCCTGGAAAAACCATCCCTGAACAGAGGAGGGGGCCTGAGACACCGCTTGTCACCAACATACAATGGCACGTTGACATCCTTACCCCGGCAGTTTCACAACAGTTCTCACTTCCAGTCATGTACTTTGAAGGATTAACACCTTCATCAATGAGAATCTTGGTACCATTGTGATTGGATCATACCTTCTTACACCTGTCAGTTTCAGCTAACACCTAACTGAACAAGTTCAATGGAACCATTGTGATTGGATGTCTGTGACTCTACTACCATCAAGAGTTTAAATACCGGGGAATTCTCTACCAGTCATTTGAACTGAAGAAGCCACTCGGATGAGTGGTGAAACGTTTTCAAGAAAAAACTCAGAAAAGTCCAGTTGTTTTAGACGTAACAGATATTTGAGTTTTTGAACCATAACTTTAATTTTGGAGCAAAAAACTCAAATTGTGAAAAAAATTCAAATAATTTGAATGTTGATAAATCACCCCCTACATCTTGGAGATAAAGAGCAACAGATGGATATAGTCACCTCTTTTAAACCAGAGAAACTGAATTGATACTGAATACTAAGGGGCACATTTACTAAAATTTGTTTTTTTTTCTGGCCTGGAAAGTCGTATAAACTTGACGTGGTATAAATTTCGAATTAAACTCCATCATTGCAGTATTTATAAAATGTCACGATAATGCTTGAATTGCTCAGACGAAAAATTCCAGTTTACATTCGAAAATCCTGATTTTTTCAGGGTTGAAAGCATTGTAAAAACTCGAAAAAGAGATTGCGATTAAATGGACATTCATTTTCATGAATCCTCTTTATTTTTCCCAAACAGGAATTGCTCCAGCAATTTAGAAGCGTTGGCACTCTTGGAAAACAATTATGTGTTTAAGTTTGACTTTAAACTTGGTGGAACTGAAAACAATGAGGGGATTAACTTGTCCTTGAAGGACAGGCTGTCACTGACTATTCTATTCCTCTACTATTCTAAGCCTCCATAGGAATCAATGGTACTCAACAGATCAAACATGTAAAATTTTTATTTTACAAAAAACATGTACTTAAACATTTATAAATCACGAATTATGGGAGTTATTTTTGAAAACCTCTAATTTTTCTGGGAATAATAATGAAAAAATCGAGTTCTGGTGAAAACCCACTTGTAAATCTCGAAATTATCTAGAAGTAAGAAAAAATCTGACTTTATTTGCAATATTATATCTTCTTTTTTGTGTATGCTGGGAGATGACAACAGCTAGGACTGGAAACAATTGCTTATTTGCTAATTACTAAAAAGAAAAAAATTAAAGATGACAAAACTGGCATTTAAAGTCAGTGTTGATCTTCAGTGTATATTCTCTTTCTCTATGGATTAAGGGTAGGCCAGAAGCAAGCAACCCCCCTCCCTTCCTTTATAGATATTTATTGAACTTTTTGGTGGTTTATGTAGGCTTCTTAGCAAGAAGAAACTGTTACAACCATACTAAATTTGGAAAACAAAGGATTACGTAATTTAAAGTAAATGGCAATAGAATATAGTATATTTTATTTCTTGCAAAAAAAACCTGTTCTTCCTCCTTTGGTTTTTTGCCTCAGATTTGATAACAGAAACAGGAAATTAATGAGGCAGCAGAAAATGAAACCTTAATAGGTTAATTTAGAAACTGGTATATGCTTCTTGGTCTTTTAGGGCTGAAGAAATGGTTATGACAAGTAAAACAGTAAATGTCAAAGTTATGATTCCTGTGTGAAAATCAAAAGTGATTTCTACCAATTAAACTAAAGTTATCTACAGATCCTTTGCTTTTCATACTGACTGGATAAATGAAAACTAGGACATTTAGCTAACTTATATAATTCCTAATGTAAATCCTGATATGTAAAACTGAGCTGATCTAGAGATGTTTCCCCATGATTATATAATGGTATATTTTTTCCCTTTGATTTTAAATACTACTGCTAAAGCCAACAGAGTGCAATTTGTCATACATATAAGTAGACAAGTAGAAAATGACAAATACTGAAGAGACAACAGAACAAGGTTAATTGGTCTTCCCCCCATATACCATCCCAACCAATAAGATATTTGTTTTTAAACAGGTGACCAGTAAATGCAACTTTCTTATTGATTGCTATGGGTTACTGCTCCTGGCAAACTTAGTGCCTTTTATTATATAACCCCATTAAAGGAAAAGTAACACCTAGAAATGAAATGTAAGTAATTTAAATATAATATACTTTTCCCTGCAATGGTAAAAGTTCTGTATGTTTCAGAAACCCTACTATAATTTATATAAACACCCTGCCGTGTAGCCACGAGGGCAGCATTTCAAGCTGGATAAAGGAAAAAAAGGCACAGGTTAATTAGCAGATAACAGATAAAACACCATTTTATTACTACAGGACTTATCTGTTATCCGCTATGTAACCTGTTCCTTTTCTCCTTTTCTCCAGCTTGAATGGCTACACAGCAGCTTATTTTTATAAACTATAGTAGAGTTTCTGAAGCAAACACACCCGTATTACCAGTGCAAGGCAACAGTATATTATATTTTAATTACTTTGAAACACTTTAATTTTTTGGTGCTACTTTTCCTTTATTGTTGTAAGGCAACCTTGATTTTCTAAATATTTCTTGTCAAGTCAACAACAGGTGGTAATAATTTGAATCCTGATATCTGAACCGCAAAAAAATGTATATATTTAACAGAGAAAGAAATGTTGTATGCATTCTTGCTGAACTGAGGCAGCAATTCTACAACACATAAATAAACAGGCAATAAGCAACAGATAAATAAATAGGCATGTCACTAATATGACAAGATATACATTGCATACAAAATACGTTAACAATAGCAGCTCCACCCTCATCTAGTTAACTCTCTTTAGAAGTATTAACCTAGGCAGATTGTGAAGCAGGACATCATGGAATTCTATACATGAGACACGAGAAGAAGCACACACCTAAGGGATGTTTTTACCTCCTTACCTCTACTGTTAATGGCCACCTTATAAAACACTAAAGATTATATTGCAAACAAGAATGAAATTAGAAATAGTATACAATATTTTTCCTCAGGGTCAGTATTTATATGATAAGTTGTGTATCCCATCTTTTATGTTGGAAATAAAGAAAACCTGAAGTTGATTATAGTGTTATCTGATAAGGAGGTAATAGCACACACTCATTCTAAAGTATAATGGACATAATAACTAGCAGGTATAATCTTTTCATTGGCAATAATAATGTGCTAAAGGATGGATGACTGCAGTGCTATTTGACTCCATATGCTGCAGAATAATCTCTTTCGATGTTAATAGCTTCTTTGATTAAATTGCTTTGGCACAGAAATACAAAAGTAATTGTGTTTAGAGAAAGTGATGCTTTTTAAGTTCTTTTAAGTCTTCGGCATGCATCCATCAACTATACAAGGTAGAACATTAGGACTCTTGACCAGGATTTATCTCTTTTGTAGTAAAACTGTCCATAGTAAGGACAATATATTTAATACTTGCAATGTATTTCTATTAAAGATAAATATCTTTCTTTTTAATGCTCAGCTTGGATGAAGTAGTTAACCATCAAAAAACAAGAAAAAATATTTTTTCCTGCTAAATCATCCATAATTTATTCTTTTTTTGTAGTAATTATACTTAGACTGCAGCTGCTCCATTCCACCACTGTCATATGTATATAATAGGTTTTTAGTTTTGTTTTGTTAAGTTTTTGAGTCTTTATTCAGGTTCAAGGGAAGGGATTGACAAGGAGGGAAACAAGCAAAAAAACAAACAAACATGGTTTACAAGTAACATACATTAGTGGGCATGACACTTTGTCAATGACAAATACAGCATAAGAAATGGCAAATAGAAGGATGACACCATATAACATTCACACAGAGAAAACACATTCTTGATGGGGCCTGGAGAAATAAGGCTAAAAAAAGAAAATGGGTTATATGGACAGGGATTAACATAAAGCGATGGTGGGGGTCCATATTTTTTCAAATTTTGCTGGACACTGAGGAGCCACATACTGTAAGTACGCTAAATGGAGGAAAGAATTGTATTAATTAAGTTGACCTACTGTGTTATTATGGTGGAATTATTTTCCATCCTGCACATTAACTCCAGTTTCTTAGCATAGTACAGGACTGTCTTCATTAGAGACTTAGGGGCAGATTTATCAAAACACGAGTTCGAATCCCGAATGGGAAAAATTCGGAGTGGAAACGAAAATTTCTGAAGATCGCAAATATCACGAAAATGCTTCTGAAAAAATCATATTAGTCACGACAATATCGTATTGGCAATCCAAAAGTCACGAAATTCTCGTACCAAGCGATTGTAAACAGCGGCAAAACCGATTCGATTTTTTGTGCGCTAAAAATATGAAAAAAAAAGTCGCACAAGTCGCACAAGTGTTCAAAAAGTCGTGCAAGTGTCGAAAAAAGTTGCGGAAGATACGCTCATTACGAAAAAAACGTGTTCAGATGCATTTGGAGCGTCCGTGGATTAGTAAATGTGCCCCTTAGTTTGGTTCAGGGGTAATAAATTGTCTACTAGCCCTAATAAGCAAATCTCAGGGGATCATACTTTTTGGAGTGCCAGATTCTCAACTAAAGGGACAATGCCATGCCAGTGTAGGGAGGATGCCCCTAGTGCCCTAATTAGATTAGGTCCCCATATAAAGAATCAGTAGTCACAACATTTTGTTTCTTGTTCAAGAATGGAAGCAACTACTGCCAGAAGCACTGGGCTATGGCAAAAGAAGGGATGGGGCTGTGTCTATGAGTACCTGATACAGCCTTGAGGTGAACTTCTTATGCTGAGGGTCATACAGGATCAGTTCTACCTGGGGAGTAACATACTCAATACTCATGAAGGAAAAGTGTGCCCTAAATGCATGGCAGAATTTGAGGAACCTATATAATTGAAAATCTGGCTTATTGAGCTTTATTTTTAGTTGTTGGGATGTAGGGAATGCGTTGTTTATTAGAGGGTCCCCAAAGATCTTATGGCCCAAAAGTGGCTAGTACGAGAAGTCCTGCAGGGCTCTGAGTAGGTTAGAATTCTTCCACAGTGGTAGAAAAAGGGAGAGTACTGATGGTGTATATTGAGTTACTGTACATGCTATTCTCCAGGCTTTCAAAGGGGTAGAGGCCATCGATGAATAGTCATCATCCAGCTGTCTTCATGGCAATTTTTGATTGCTTCCAAGGAGTTTGATCTGAGGGCCAGGAGCAAGAGACTATGGTCCACTACATCTATGTGTGACCAGTTATGCATATGATAAATCTGACTGGCCAGAAAATAGAAGTGTAGATGAGGGGGAGTGAGGCCACCAATCAGTCAATCGGACTCTTAAGAGAGGTCTAGGCCATACGTGGAGATTTATTAGCCCATAGAAAAGGAAGTAGTATAGAGTTTACGTTTTGGCATAGATTCTCAAGGATCCATCGGGGAGAATTATGCAGTTTAAATTAGAATTTGGTAAAATCATCTTAAATGAGTTGATCCTACTCCTTAAGGTAATAGGCAGCTTAGAACAGGTAGCTGTTGCGTACCTGAATTGGTCAATGATGGGGTCATTAAGAGATGAGTATACCAATATATTTGAATTTTGTGACCCATTTGAGGCCCTAGGTAGTGGGGTGATTGTCAGGAAAATTAAGGGTTAATACTTAAAGTATAATGTGCTAAAAGCTTGTGTTATGATATGAAGAATTGTGCTGAAGCATAACTTCTCGTTTTCCCATGCTACTTATAACTTCATTTCAGCCACTTACTGATCGCACTTGAGATAACATATAATTTGAGACACAGCGACTTGCAACATAGTGACTTGTGGTTACAGACCAAGTACATTGGAAAATGCCAACTCACTTGCCCATATTAGAATGTGACATCCGGCAAAGACCCCAATAAAGTGAGAAGTACAGGGTCTTTCTGGGTGGAGTTGTGGGAGTGTTGTGGGAGTGTTATGGGAGTGTATGATAACTAAAAGACTATAAAAAGTCTAGCAAGATATGTATAGATCAGACAACCATTGATGCATGCTTGTCTCTCTGCTGCAGACTAAAATAAATATTACTTTGCCTGATTCTGAGAGCCCTGATGTCCCTTGCTGCTGAATTTCTTTAACAGTGATAGTCTAGTGGGAAGATGACAGACTTGAATTTATTTATGGTGAGCTCAGAATAAGTGCCAAATCTCCCAATGCCTTTTGTCGTGAGGCGTGGGAGTCAGCAAGAAAAAGTAGTAAACCATCAGCATAAGGTGATAATTTGTTCCCCAGTGTGCCATATTTAAAGGGGAACTATCATAAATGGGAATCTGCTTAACCTGGCTCAGTTCTGACAGACAGCTTGTGTTCTGAGCAGTGAGAAGTGGGAGTGGACCAACCATTCTTGACTGTTCAACCCCAACCTGCCCATCTTTCCCATCTGATAGAAAACCTGAAAAAGTCTAAAATTTTAACCCAATTCACCCTTACATTGTCTGATACTTTCCATCTCACCTGAGTTAATAACAAACACCTAGAATTTTTAACCTATTTAAAAAGCTAAATGTCACTTGCTTGTTTGAACAGCAGCAATCAAGTTATTTAGCTCAAAGCCCCAGCAATATGAAACATACACGCTAAGTGAGCTAGCAGGTGTAGTTAAACAATAAGTTAAGCAATAACATTGCAGTCACTCTTTATATGTATGCAGGCTAATTGATAGCAGAATATATGGACATTTCTCAAGAGTAGATGGACTGGCTATAGTAGAGTAAATGATACAGACTGACCAGGTGGGCCTTATTAGACTGAGCTGGTTAATCAAGAAACCTGAAAGCCTGGATAGTCAGTCTACAGGAGAGCTCTGACTGAGAGACATAGAGAGGGATCTATACATGTGTCTGTACACACACAGTTGCCTGGCCAGAAGTCTGTAAATATTGCTGCAATGTGTCACTGTCACTAGGATGGGGGAGTCTCTTTTATACACTCTTTTATTACACCTGTATCTGGCTATTGAAGTGAGATTTGCAAGAGGATGACTGGCAGCTGCCTTAAGTCTGTTGGTGAGCAGCACAAAATCAAAGAACAAACCAAAAACAAAAGAGCCTGAAGTTCTGTATATATGAGGATATAAAGGATATAAACAATAAGCTGCTTTACTTTTATATGTACAAATGCAGCTTCATCAGCACCCAGCCCGGCTCCATTACTTTACTTTCCCTTTACACAAGTTTGCTGTTGAGGGATATGACTTCATGACATGCCACAGCAAATCAGCTTTCACTCTGCTCTGTCACTCACACATTTCTGAGTCACTGATGCAGACCAGGGAGCCAGAGATTCTGGAGGTTGGGGGGGTAGGAGTCTGCTTCAGTATTTAGCCATAACGGTGCAGTATTTTTCATGATTGTTCCCCTTTAAATTCAGTGAACTGATATCTTGTATAACTCAAAATAAGATAGGCTCACCTAATCACCATAAATCCAAAGGACAACAAAAAAACTGACATAAAAAACATAGGCTCATCCTACACGTTGCATATGGCATATATTTTCGGCAAGCTTAAAAAAAAACCTCTGCACCCGAGAATACGCGCCATAGGCTCCTACCTGTGCCTGCACCCGAATGAATAAAATATGTTTGGGTGCAGGCACATGTAGCCGAAATCCACATAAAAATGCGAGACTTCCTCGCATTTTCCCGCGTTTTTATGCGGATAATGGCTACATGTGCTTGCTCCTGAGCATATTGCATTCATTTGGGTGCAGCCACAGGTAGGAGTGTATGGCGCCTATTGTCTGCAAGCGTGAGCCTTAGGCAGCATCAAACTGAAATAAGTGTTTCTAAAGCAATATTTAATCCACAAGAAAGGTATTAGAAGTGCTTTTCACCAAGTGAAACAATCCATGGCCCCAGGAGAACATGTTTACTGTTGAACTTTGTGTCTACAGGCTTAATTAAGCAAATGTTAATGTTATTCACACAGTGCACAGTATGTATTTTCTGTGGTCCTTAAAGGAACAGTTCGGTGTAAAAATGAAACTGGGTAAAATAGATAGACTGTGGTTTTAATATAGTTAGTTAGGTAAAAATGTGATCTATAAAGGCTAGTGAGCAGATGTCTAACATAATGGCCGGAACACTTCTTCCTCCTTTACAGCTCTATAAGCTGTTAGCAGTCAGTAACCAATCAGTGACTTGAGGGGCGGCATATGGGACATAAGGCTGACGAGGCACAGGGCGGATATTTTCGGCAAGCGGAAAAACGCTTGCCGAAAATTCCGCCCTACGCCTCCTACTTGTGCCTGCACCCGAATGAATAGAATACGCTCAGGTGCAGGCATATGTAGCGGAAATACGCATAAAAACGCTTGAGTTTGAAAGTCTCACATTTTATGCGTATTTCGGCTACATGTGCCTGCACCCAAGCATATTTTTTCAGGTCCAGGCACATGTAGGAGGCGTAGGGCAGTATTTTCGGCAAGCGCTTTTCCTCTTGCCGAAAATATCCGTCCTACGCCTCGTCTAGCATTAGCCTAACTGTTCAGGTGTTTGTATTTAAATCTGACCTGCGTGCTCACATAACTAAACAGTTATGTCCCATGTACCCCCTAAAGTCACTGGCTAACTAAGAATTTAGAGAGCTGAATGCAGGGAGTAGGGTTCTGGCCATTGTATTAGACATCTGCTCACTCCGACTTTTATAGCGTAATAGCATTTTAGCGTAATTAATTATATTAGAAATAATTTGTTTATTTTGCGCATTCTGTCTATTTTACCCATTTTTTACTCTGAACTGTTCCTTTAGTAGGCCAAGCCTACTGGGCACCCTAGGCAACCCGGTCGGCCAACTCCGCCCACCTCCCCGCCCCCCCGAACGGCGCATGCGCACCAAAGCACAGGCGGCGGTGCAGGGGTGGGCGGTGCAATTAGATCGGTCATTGCGTCCACCGCTAATGACAAGCGGCGGAGGCAATGACAAAGTAGCACTAGGGGTAGGCAGGAGAGGCTCCTGCCTGGCGCCCCCCAATCGTTGCGCCCTAAGCAGCTGCCTCTTCTGCCTACCCCTAGTTCTGGCCCTGAGAAATATATACTACAAAAGTATAGCATTGATCTGAAATGGGGTTTTCTGGATAAGGCATCTTTTTGTATTTTGAAACAACAAGCTCTCTAGTTTATTTTCCTTAACACCTCTGCTTCCAGTATATGCAAAACAAAAAAAACCTCAAAACGAGAACATACCTAGCAGCCCCAAGGGGTGATTAACACTGAAGTCAGTCTATAAAATGACAAACCAGTGCAGCATAATGAACCAGGAAAACTGATCTACTCAGTACTACTTGCGCTACAGAAAAACAGAATGTGATCTCTATACATTGACTTCAACACAGACCACAGAGGCACAAAGGCAGATTATATATATTTATTATATATATATATATATATATATATATATATATATATATATATATATATATATATATATATATATATATATATATATAGCTGTGGTGCTCTGATAATAGTAGGTATTAATAATAGTAGTATTGGTGGTATGTATAAACAAAGTCATGAGAGCTATGGGTTTACAATGGTTATTGACCATTCAATAGTCAATAGATTTACACCACCAATAAGATAATGGTACAGACACAAGAAGTGGTTGCTGCAAAAGATTCAGGGATAATCCATAAAAGTGATCATGACAGTGTCAAAGATGGGACTTTACTATTTATGTACAATTTAGGCATATAAACAGAACTGCTAAGTCCCCAACCACCATAGAGTGAGTTGCATATTTCTCATAACTGGTCTTCACCAGGCGATAGTGGTAGGTAACAATAAGCTTTTATCACGCAGATGGGCCTATATGAGTTTAACAGTATGCATTGTAAGCTAGGTTGATGAAAGTGGGTGTGGACTCAGCATTGGCTCTGAGACCCTGGAGGAACATTTAAGTCATCATATATAATTATTTATTGTCATTCTTCATGTATACTGACAGCAACCTTATGATTTCAATGCAGAAAGGCCAGGAGAGGGTAAAGACTTTTGCAAAGCAAAGGTTGAGGTCTTCTGAACTCTTGGGTTAATCAGGAACAGTTAACAGGAATTTTCTTGTATCTGGTGGTCTCGCCTGGCAACATTTTCAATGCCCATTTAAGCTCAACCAAGTGCACAAAAACAAAAGTGCATTTAGCCTGGTTTGACAATATTCACTACAAGCCTGTGAGTCTCCATCCAGTTTCACTGGATGAGTGCAAAGAGTTACAGCAGAATAATTGTGCTCTAAGGCAGAAGATGAACTGGATGGGAAAAGTTTGGAAGCCCCTATATACTGCATCCAGGTGCGTCCAGGTGTCCCAAATTTCACAGGTAGGCAAGGGTTTATGCATGCATGAACAAATATTGTGTCCGTTTGTTGTACATGAGTATGTTGGTTTCCATTCTTGTGCAATTGGTGCCTGAGGCCTGTAAATAGATGCCAACCAGTCTAGATTAGTTGCTAAGTTGTTCTGGTCTCTCCAGGGACTCCCAGCATTTCTTAGGCTATTCTCTTCTGTTGTTTGGCTGCCCAAAAGATGTCTGCTTTCAAACATGTGAGAGGTAAATCAAACTTGCTAAGCTAACTGGTTGCTAAAGGTGACTATACATGTTGCAAACTTTGCACTTCTTATTACATGTTTCCCATAGTGCTTTGCATCACTTTGCACACTGAACACATTCACTGTAAAATATGGAAACAAGCCAAAGGAACCTCTTCTATATGTAGTATGCTGTATTTGAAATATTGACAAGGTTTTTATCAATCCTTATTGGTTGTACTTGTCCTCTTTGTAAAGCATGTAAGCATGTAGGACCAACCCACTTATGCAAATAACCAAAATATGTATCAAGAATTAATTAAGTATAATTGTTTATTTTTATTTTGCACACCATTCAATATTCTGTCTTTAGTGATAAATCTCTTAGAACAAGCAATTTACCCCACAGGTTTAGCATGCTATACTTAATTGTCTATATGGAGCTATGTGAAAAGCAGTTACCAGACCTATAGATTCCATGAGTGTAAGTCCTGCCTGCTCTGGCTTTATTTCAAGCTACTGGTAATTAGAAGGTTCTTGCAGTTATTACATTGTGCACCACCAGCACTGGTGACCTAAATAAATTGCATGCAGCCTTGTAAAGGCATTTTGTATCGTACCCCTTTTTAAAAATAATGATGAATTTCTCCCAAAGTATGCATGTTCTTGTAGTTACTATTTATCTGTTGTCTAATGTACTGTATTTGTATGTATTTATTGTATTTGTAGCTGTTAAACATGTTATTTGCCATATATAAACAAATCATATATAAATAATTCACATACCCAGTAGATGTATGCAGCAAGAACATAAATTGTTTCATACATGCATTCAAAGTTGGCTTTATATTAACTTGAACCCACTGGAAACAAATCTACAATGCAATGTAAAATATTTATGATCCAGGCACACAGACTATTAAACATGCATTGCAGGTGACTACACAGGTCAGATGCCCCAAAGGCTTACAATAGATGAACTCCCTAGGTTATGCCACTATAAAGGGACAATAAAACACTTAACTAAATTCTTCTATTACATGAAAGAGAGTTTTGTTTTTGTAACTTTCACCCCTGAGTGTTTATAAAAAGAGTGTTTATAAAAATATGATTGAATATTCTAAAATGAGCTATTTTCATTCATTTCTTGGCATGTGAGAAAATAATATATTTTTCTTACCTAAACTATACATCTGTAACTATAACAATCAGGCTTTAACCATGTAGCATTCCTGGGGATACCAGGGAACAAAGTGATGATACACAGGGTTTTTTGTAAGTCAAGGAAACAGATTATTAACCTGTGTAAGTAAGGCTTAAGAATAGAGAAGGTTAGTAGCCTGATCGCATATAACCTATGGTGCTAATTTATCAACACTGGACAAATTTTCCCATGAGCAGTAAACCATAGCAACCAATCAGTGATTTACTTTTTTCAGCCAGCTGCAGGTAGAACGATGACTACAGAAATCTGATTGGTTGCCATAGGTTACTGCCCATTGGCAAATTTGCTCAGTGATGTCAAAGGACCCCCTTAGGGAATCTATGCAAAAAAAAAAAAAAAAGCAAAAACTGTTGTCCTTGAACTGTTGCATGTTTTGTTAGTGTCTGTCTATGCAGAGCAGTTTTTGATGCCATAATTAATTAAGCATTAATAAGTTTTAATTTCACAACTATTATGTCAGTATCCCTTTAATGGCTTTGTCCCTCATTTAGAATACTGCACATAAAATGAAACTTTTCTTAATTTTTATGATTCTAATTTTATGTTTAAAAAAGAAACTTGTAACTAACCAGTTTATTTTTCTACACTCAATTTTCCTTTTCATCATAACTGGTACAGTTCTGTAGATAATTGCATTCTCTAGAAGCAGGGAAAGTATTTACTTGATGGTATGTAAAGAGACTGATGTTTCCTGTTCCAAATGCTGTAAAGCTGTCTTCTCCAGTGATTGAAGAGATTTTAGTCCCAATTATTTCAAAATATAAGCACTATGAGAACACTTCAAAGCTTATTGACAAACAGCCTTAATGTATAATTTATATACACAGTGCAGTCAGGCAAAACATATACTAGGTCCACTTTTAAAATAAAAATGAAAGATTCCATTCTTGCACTGAGCTGACCTGAATTTAAGACCTCACTTGCAGTTTGGATTTCAAAAATACAGATGTTAAACAGTTGTTTGAGGACTTGGGGAGTTAGTAATTCTATTTAGACCTTTTCTACAATGAGCAGGGCAAAGTGCAAAGTGCAAAAAAAAAGGTGCACACTGACCCACACTTTGCACCCTTAGTGCTAAGTGCCCATTTCCCTTAGTGCTCCAAAATAGATCAGAAAGACCTGCACCCATTTGACAGATAGAAGGGCT
Source organism: Xenopus tropicalis (assembly GCF_000004195.4). Lineage (NCBI taxonomy): Eukaryota > Metazoa > Chordata > Amphibia > Anura > Pipidae > Xenopus > Xenopus tropicalis. The sequence continues at coordinate 61,349,524 of NC_030678.2, read as the reverse complement.
GTCTGCACCAGGCAGGACTGTATTTATCAGGATTTTTAGCAGTCACATATAGGCATTCCCTATCCTGTCCCCTACACAACCCATGCTTTGCACATCATTCAGCAGTAAAGGTTAGGGTGGGCACTTGCAGCATCATGAATGAGTTTCTGCTGGTCCCATCAAGGACCACTAGAAACTTTCCACGCCTTATGCAATTTGCTTTGGTTTAATCCCCCTTTCACTCTGCACATTGGCAGATTTCCGCTCAAAAATGCACATTTAAGCATTTTCAGGCTGAAATCCAACCTAATTTGTAACCAACCTAAACTGTAATAAAATACTACCTATGTCACGTAAGTCACAACTAGTTTTAGCAATGCAAAAAGCAGTGTAGGTTGAAAGCTTCCTTTGTCTTTTTACTGTCATACAGTACTGTAAACTCTGCCAGTTGCAGGAAGAATATAAATGATTCATCAATCTATTGCTGTCTTCAACTGATGAGATATGGCAGTTTTATGCTTGCCATAAATACTAGTATTGCCAGGATACAGGTTTTAGATTTTGATGAGTCTGGGATATGGATACATAAATTTTGTTTGTTTAAGGAAATGTAAATCCAAAAATAGGTAGTATTTTCTACCCCTTTCTGCACTGGTGGGTGTGTCTCTGGAAGCAACTTCACACAACTGGCTTCTGCTACATTGTTTCAAAAGTCAAAACCACCAGTGCAGATAATTGAAAGGGACATACAGATACTGCTTTGAATCACAGTTATATTTACAAATACCTTTAAAGGGGAAGGAAAGGCTAAGTCACTTGGGGGTGCTAAAATGTTAAGCACCCCTAAGTGACTTGAATCGCTTAGCTCGTACCCCGGGCTGGTGCCCCTATTAGGAGACAACCGCACCAGCCCGGGGCACCTGGGGTGATTCGCTTCCTCCTTCTGCCTTCCTTTCCCCTAGACTCCGAGTCCGGCGCATGCCCAGTAGAGTGAAAAAGCCGACTTCTCTGTTAAAGTTCGGCTTTTCACTCTACTGCGCATGTGCGCGCAGTGAGAGAGGAAGAAGGAAGCGCTCGCTGTTACCCCGGGCTGGTGCTGTTTTCTCCTAACAGGGGCACCAGCCCGGGGTAAAAGGTAAGCGATCTAAGTCACTTGGGGGTGCCTAACATTTTGGCACCCCAAGTGACTTAGCCTTTCCTTCTTCTTTAAAACCACTGGAAATGTATAATTACAGTATATTAGAAACTACAACTTATTTTACTAGGCAAAGTTATTGTTGGCTTTTCTCCCTGTGCTTCCCTGTGGTGGCGGTCTCCTGCATTTCATCACAGGAAGAAATGCATCTCATTCTACTTAATGGGACTGTACTAACATAGGTGCAACATACTGCGTTCCACCTGTGTTCATCACTTTTATGCACCAGTGTTAATACAGCCCCATTATGAAGAATGGGATTCATTTTAACCTGCACTCCCCTGTAGTGGAACACAGGAAAACACCACCACAGGGAAGCGCAAGAAGAAACACTTGTGATTATGTGCCCTTACATTGATCGCTTCTCCTTGCTAAAGCAACTTTTGTATTATGTCATATTTTTAGCACTCCTTTCCTTAATTCAATCATATTGGGACACTTGTTTTTTGACACCAACATGTAATATCTGAAATTGTTGGATTTTTAAGGCTGTCTTAAAAGCTCATAAATTAAGTTGTTTTTGAGGTATTTTGTAGAACAAACGGATTGTTAATTAGTATTGAAATAAACATGAAGGCCACATACAGCATGCCTCAGTATTAGTTAGTTACTTTTAAATGTAAGTACTTTTCTGTTACATGCTTGCTTTTGTTATGGTGTATGCAAATACTTGGGGCTCACATTATATTTTAATTAACGTTTTTAAACAGTAAGCAGAAATGTCGGGATGTAAATAAGCAAGACGTTTAGGTAAAACCCAATACATTATTTTGTCTATTGTGTGTTTATTGGCACCTGTGCTGAAACCTATTACACATAATAAAGTTGGATAAACAGGTGTGAATTGTTGACAATTAAACAGACTTTGCAATAAATTGTTCTGCTCTCAAACTAATGACAACTAGTTCATATTCATGAATTGCTGCCTTCATTACATAATAATCATTGCATAGCTTTTGTGCAGAATATTGAGTACTTTAAAACAAATGTAAAAGTTTTAAATCTTGATGATACAGGTATTGTATCCATTAATAAGAAACCAGCTATCCAGAAAGCTCAGAATGATGTAAAAGCCATATCCCACAGACTCCATTTTAATCAAATAATTAAATTTTTTATAAACAATTTCCTTTTTCTTTGTCATAATAAAACAATGCCTTGTACTTGATTCCAAGATATCCTATTGGGCTTTATTAATATTTTTTATTTTTTAGTAGGCTTAAAGGTATAGAGAACCAAATTTAGGAAAAACCCTTTATTTGGAAAACCCTAGGTCCCAAGCATTCTGGATAATAGGTCACATACCTGTACCCAAATGTGTCTCTAGTGTTACTGATAAACATAACAACGTGGGTTTACATATAGTTCTTACTGCCCACTTTATTATAGATCAGTAATAATGACCGTTTGCTAATACACAATTTTCCGGATAAGAAAACTGGATTTTTCAAGGCAGTGTAACGTTTTGGGGTACAGTGTGCCGTAATTTTTCCAGCATAATTTTACCTACTTTTAGAAGCCATTGTCTCATTTATATACCAAGCAGAGGAAGCTGTGTCCACTTATTTTATAAAATAACCCAACCTAACTCTTCCTATCTCAGTACAGGTATCGGACCCCCAATCCGGAGACCCATTATCCAGAAAGTTCCTAATTACGGAAAGGTTATCTCCCATAGACTCCATTTTAATAAAATAATTCACATTTTTAAAAATTATTTATTTTTTGTCTGTAATAACAAAACAGTACCTTGTACTTGATCCCAACTAAGATAGAATTAATTCTTATTGGAGCCAAAACAATTCTATTGGGTTTAATTACTGTTTAATAACAGTTATCCCCAATGTGAAAAAAAAACATTTTTTAGGTTGGTTTAGTTGCAACTTTTGCAACAATGTTATTTGCTAAGCAAGTTTATATAAAAAATCACATAGCGAAACACAGAGAAGGATATATGTTTATGCAGTTATTTAAGGACCTACAATAATACACATCCAAATTATGACCCCCAAGTTGTGTGAATAAGTAGTATTGAAACCACTTCAACCAATATTGCAACGTTGGAATATATTTGACTGAGCTACTGTATTTATTTTACTTGCTATCTTCTTGAACAAGATTACTATAGAAACCATTTGTTTGGAATCTAGCTAGTAACTATACACTACACATACATACACTTGTACATACAGTTAACTTCACCTTGCTGTCTCTTCTTGCCTTCTTTAACGTCTGGGTCTTTTAGTGTTCTGCTTTGCTTCACATTCTTTGTCCTCTCCTTATCAGGTTTCCAATTCCATGTTTATCATTCTTTATTTCCTCTTTCATTGTCTTTTTTCTCACTGCACTACATTTTTCCTCTTTTGAACCCCCCTTCATCATCTGAGATAGTCCTGTCCCTTCATTATTTTTTATTTCTCTTATTGTTCCAAATTTCCCTTTTCCACTCTTTCTTCCTCTGCTGTTTCATTTTGTTTCCTTTTGTGATGGTCTATTCTTTTATAATCTTTTATAACTTACTCTTGCATGTTTGTTCTCAACCTTGCTCACTGTTTTTTGGTTTTTTTTTACTCTCTCCTTTTCTTGTTCTCCATATAAATTCTACTTTACTCCTTCATTCTCCTTCTGTACTGTCTTAATTGCTCTCCCTTTCAGACTGATGGCACATTAAACATATTTCAGCAGTTAAAGTGCTCAAAATGGAGTGTTATTTTTGAATCTAACCCAAAAATGCTTTAGTTTTCAGGCTATAAATAAGTTGTCACCTGTTTACAATTCAATTGATAAATGTGAAGGATACATTTAAGATAATGAAAAAATGGCTGATAATAATATATGATAAAGATATGGTAAATGGGAATAACAAAGGCTTTATTTGAACCACAAGTATAGTAGAGGCTGCTTTAAATAAGTTTTTTTTTATTTCTTTTCTTAGTTTTCTGCAAGGGTGGTCTGACTCATGTTAGATCATGGTTTACGCATTTCAGAGAATTTGTTAGACCTTACATGACGGAGTGATTTACAAACACACACACACACATAAAGGTGCTGTAAAATGCATTCAATAGAGATCACATATTGATATAATTTATTAAGGTACTTACATCGAAACATGCTCCCTGCGTGGTTGTCATTGCATCCATCCTGCTTCTCCTGATGAATGGTGTGCCCCTGCACATATTGCTAGGTAACCATGAAACTACCTGGCAGTAATTGCAGTGTTTCCATTGGGGGTTGTGCCGAGTGAATCTGATACAAATGGCATTTGGAACTCACACTTGACAGGAAATGAAACTCTGAAAATGCTAGATATAACTGGCACCTAACTGGGATGCAAGTGAAATTGATGCAAATCAGAGCATGGCCGAATTACACTGGAGTTATGAGGAAAACACTGCATTATTGTTGTTTGTTCCTAAAATGTCCCTTTGCACACTTGAAGTGACCCTTTCTGTGTCAAATATCTGACAGTGGGGGGTTTGACAGGTCTGTTAAATATATTGGTAACATAACATAGTTAGGTTGAAGAAGACATATGTCCATCAAGTACAACTTTTATGCCTATATATAACCTGCCAACTGCTAGTTTATCCTGAGGAAGGCAAAAAAAACCCATCCTGAAGCCTCTCCTATTTGCCGCAGCAGGTGAAACATTCCTTCCTGACTCCAAGATTTAAATTAAGTGGACTCCACATTAAACCAGTATTTTATATTTTAGCAAACAGCTAAAATCAGCTGAGGTCAAGCAAGTACAATAACTATTTAAAACATGTGCAATTCAAAAACATAAAGAAATTAAGTTTAAGATACATTTCCCAATTTTTCTATGATTTCTATGTTCTTAAAACTAGTGCAAGATTTTATAACAGCAAATAATAATAGCAAACCTGACATGATTTATATTCTGTTCATTTACAAAACATCAATCTTGATTTCTGATAAAACAATAAAACTGCAATTTAGGCTGTTTGATGGATAGCCTGCAAATTAGCTAGATCTGAAAAGAATCGATCATAACATGTTTCCATCAAACAGCCCGGTCTGGCAATGCAGTTCTGCTAGGTTATGGACTTCAATATATATTGAATGAGATCCAATCAGAAATTGTCAGACAATAGAAAGCTGCTAACTTTCGATACAAATATCTTCTGAAAAAATTAGATTAAAAGGTACAGAGAAAAGTTACCATGAAATAAAAGTCAATACCGACTCACCTGTTTTAGAATATGAAGATAAATGCTAATACAGTATAATGGCAATTTTGGGATTTGGGAAGTTGGTTGGAAGGTTTGGAATACATAGTAAAGGATACCTCAGTTGAGCTGAAGAGAAGCTACTTTCTTTTATCCACCATTAAATCTGTATTAGGCTGTGGTTATAAATATGGAAGTTATTTACTTACGATTCATTGTTTTAACCATATTTGTGACAATTTTAATATAACATTAAGGTCATATACATGCATCTAACTGGTAATGTTATAATAAACCTGTTTCACACATAGATTTTATTATATTTTTCTACATCTAAATTAACAATAATCAAGTAATATTAATAAAAACTATGATTACTTGAAGGAATCTTCCAGTATTCCCCACATCTGCAAGGCAACATTGGCAAACTACCTCTGATTTTTTCTTTAACATTTTGTAAAATGCTTTAAAGAGACTAATAAAAACAGAGCGAAAATATACATGGACCTAAAATAGCAATAAAGTGTACATTTCATAAAACTTTTATGTTTCACAAGGCTTGGAGGAAACTATGTTCTCTTAGACATAAACGCAAAATTAGATTCAATCTCAAGAATTACAAAAGAACAGCATGCAATATTTATACACAAAAGAATGTTTTTATAAGAAAAAATGTTGCTTCTTTTTTAAGGTTTCTGTAAGGACAGAAACATTGACAATAACCAGCAATTTCTTTCGCTTAACCTGAGTGCTCAGTTATTCATACTTTTTTTAAACCCTGGTAAAAAGGCAGACATTTCTTTAAGGTGTTACTACATTATGTACATTTTTACAAATTGTATATGAAAAATATTAAATTCAGAAAGATAAAAATTATATTCTAAAATAATCCATTTTAATGGCTTTTAGAAAAAAAAAAAAAAATAAGACGGATGGATACTAAAACTACCTCAACTACCTGTGTGCCTCCATCACTTCTACTAATGAACACAAGGCAAATCTGAAAATCAATTATATCTGGGTTGGGGGATTCAGCAAATAGAGCTTATGGATGGTAGGACATTATAGGGTCTTCCTAAACTATTGTGCTCCTGGTACCTTTAGAAAAATAGTCATTAAAAATGCCCAACAAAGGCATTTTGTCTGAATTATGAAATCACTAGGCATATGTAAGTTAATATAAGTTAATATGTTAGACATATCAATCTAAACAGTCTCCAAGTAAGTGAGGGAGTCTGTTCCCTTAAAGGAAAACTAACACATGTTAAAGAAGATGGGCAGAAATGCTGAACATTATGCTTTGGGGTTCTGCATCAGTCCAAGGCAACCTCAACCCCTTTAGCAATTAGGATCTGCCTCCGACTATGCCCCAGTAGCCTCCAGTTTTTTTTATGCTGATCTGCACCATATTCTCTGTGATAATGCCTGAGCTTAGGGACTGACTTACAATATACTACATATATATAATTTATATGTCACACAAACAAATCTGATTGCATGGCAGCTTTCATAACAAGTAAGCCTAAGCTTAGCTTCTCAACAGCTGCACTGTACACACTGAGCATGTGCAGCTTCAATTACATTTTAACAAAATCCAATATAGAGCATTCCTACATGCAACTTTGAAAGTGTGGGTTATTACTGTTATAGAGATGCTGAAGTTTTACGCTGGTACCGTAAGTTATAATATAAAATCCAGCATTTCTACCAAAATTCAATTTTAGGGCTTAGTTTTCCTTTAAATGGGCATAGAGCAAGGAGCACAAGCTTGCAGAGAGATAAGCAGGGATAGGGGCATTCACCCCACCATCCCAGTAATAATCATTTCCCCTCTGTTTACAGACAAAGCATTTGGGATCAGGCATTACTGATAATCACCTTTGTTTAGTTTTCCCATATACTTTGCTGTGTGTTAAAGGCACTTTGCTGTGTGTTAAAGGCACAATCTCCACAGCCACAGAAGATGGCCTAGGAGACCCATGCTAGGTGAATAGGGGAAGAAGGTGTCAAGGAACAATACCCTGGTTACATTTAGGCATGACTACACTGTGCTGTTTGTTCCCCAAAGGGTTAAGGGTCCCTATGGGTGTAATTTACATATCTATGTTTTTGGGTCAAAGGCTAGTGACCACTTCATGTGGGTCAATTTTTCTTTTTGGCTCTTTGTTCTGCCTCCAACTGTATGTGTCTGGGGAGTCTGGTGTCAACAAGGTCCAGTAATGAGTTCTGCCCTAGAGGGACAACCTTTCTAGGGAAAGTTGGGGAGCAGAATTTTACTCCATCTGTAGCGTAAAACATTTGGTGTAAGGTTTTTGGTTCTTCTAACAGTAATTTAAATATCTTGTATATCTTTTTCAAATTTAGTATAATTTTATAAGTTATCTTTTAACAAATTAGGGATGAGCAAATCTGTCCCATTTTGCCCATTCTGCTGAAAAATTTGCAAAACGCTTTGAAATCAATGCATGTTTTTTTTCTCACTCCAAATGCATTAAAGTCAACAAAATGTGGAATTTTGCCAAAAATCCATGCCTGGCAAAAAAATCTGCACATCACTACTAACAATCTTTTTATCCCATTTATCAAGTAAATTGCTTAGAAACTAAGGGCTCTGGCACACGGGGGAGATTAGTCGCCCGCGAACAGGGAGTTTTATCGCGGGCGACTAATCTCCCCCGTGTGCCAGAGCCCTAAAGGTTTCATTCAAAGTGGACATAAGTTGCCTTCATTACAGAAGCAATGGCATCTCTTCTGTATTAGTCCTTTTGAAGTTGCTGATTTTTGTCTTAACCCGTTCTTACATTTACATGCCTAGCCATAGCAGCTGGCTCATTTAAAATAAATATAACCTGATCTAGCAGGATTTCAAGAATTAACATTCTAGCCCTTCAACCATTTCCTAGAATATTAAGTTCCTTCTGGTTGAATGTTGCTGTCTGCAGTGTCACGTGGCAGTCTAGTACTTGGCTTAAAGTTCACTCCATTAGATAGTCTATATGATAACTAAAATGATAGTGATGTGTGAAAAAACACATTGACATTGGCGAATTGTTTAGTGGAACTGCCACAAAAATTTGCAGCAACAAAAATTTGTTTGACAGATGCGTCAAAAAATGCAGTGGCGTAAGAAAGTCATGTTATATCAAATAAATTGGGATTGCATAAAAAAAGTCACGGTCACGTAAAAAATTCTTGTGTCAAAAAAGTTGTGTGGTAGCTCCATATTGTGAATTTTTTGCCCTTTCGCAAATTTTTCCAGTTTCACAAGATTCGCTCATAAATACTATAATGTTTTCTACGGATAAGCTCATCACTATTATAATGTTTTCCTCATTTATAATGCACAACTTAAGGTATATATGCATCACAAAAACCGTCAGCCCTGACATGCTTTAAAATTTTAATTCAAACTACAACCAACAGAGAAGCTGTCAAATCCTCTATTTTGGAGATCAGGGATTTTATAATTTATATTTCTGCAGAAGGGATTGGGATGAAGAGGGAAGATTGGTAGGGATGGGAAAAGCTAAAATAAAAAAAAACTTGTGTGCTAAAACTTACACAGCAAAGTTAAAGGATTTATATAAAATAATTAGCGTGTAGCCGTATTGGCAAGCGATTGAAATGCAAAATACCTTTTACAAGTGTTCATGATGAAAAGAAAATTAACGCGGGCGCAGATTTCTTCTTCTTTGTTTGTTGAGGAATTGGCTCTTAATTTAAATAAATGAACAGATGAATATCAATATCATAGGGATGGAAAGCTAATTTTGCACTTTTCTAAAGAGAGCACGTAAGTCTGCTTATGGACTAGATTTCTCCTATGAGAAAATAGAATCCTCTGTCAGATATGTCTAATCCAAGATCCATCTGCATAAGAAAACAATGGAACTTTTATCCCTGTCCTGTATACCTCTAATGTTGGTAGGGATTTCAGTATAACAGTTAACAAGAGAAATTGTCATGTTATTAATTACAAAACTAATAAATAGAGACTTGCAATATATATTTACAAGTTGTACAAAGGCAAAATAATTGTTTCGAAAGAAAATACTGTATATACAGTATATATACAGTGGCTTGCAAAAGTATTCGGCCCCCTTGAACTTTTCCACATTTTGTCACATTACAGCCACAAACATGAATCAATTTGATTGGAATTCCACCTGAAAGACCAATACAAAGTGGGGTACACGTGAGAAGTGGAACGAAAATCATACATGATTCCAAACAATTTTTACAAATAAATAACTGCAAAGTAGCGTGTGCGTAATTATTCAGCCCCCTCAGTCACTACTTTGTAGAACCACCTTTTGCTGCAATTCCAGCTGCCAGGCTTTAGGGTATGTCTCTACCAGCTTTGCACATCTAGAGACTGAAATCCTTGCTCATTCTTCTTTGCAAAACAACTCCAGCTCAGTCAGATTAGATGGACAGTGTTTGGGAACAGCAGTTTTCAGATCTTGCCACAGATTCTCCATTGGATTTAGATCTGGACTTTGACTGGGCCATTCTAACACATGGATATGTTTTGTTTTAAACCATTCCATTGTTGCCCTGGCTTTATGTTTAGGGTCGTTGTCCTTCTGGGAGGTGAACCTCCGCCCCAGTCTCAAGTCTTTTGCAGACTCCAAGAGGTTTTCTTCCAAGATTGCCCTGTATTTGGCTCCATCCATCTTCCCATCAACTCTGACCAGCTTCCCTGTCCCTGCTGAAGAGAAGCACCCCCAGAGCATGATGCTGCCACCACCATATTTGACAGTGGGGATGGTGTGTTCAGAGTTATGTGCTGTGTTAGTTTTCCGCCACACATAGCGTTTTGCATTTTGGCCAAAAAGTTCCATTTTGGTCTCATCTGACCAGAGCACCTTCTTCCACATGTTTGCTGTGTCCCCCACATGGCTTGTGGCAAACTGCAAACGGGACCTCTTATGGTTTTCTGTTAACAATGGCTTTCTTCTTGCCACTCTTCCATAAAGGTCAACTTTGTGCAGTGCATGACTAATAGATGTCCTATGGACAGATTCCCCCACCTGAGCTGTAGATCTCTGCAGCTCGTCCAGAGTCACCATGGGCCGCATTTCTGATCAGCGCTCTCCTTGTTCGGCCTGTGAGTTTAGGTGGACGGCCTTGTCTTGGTAGGTTTACAGTTGTGCCATACTCCTTCCATTTCTGAATGATCGCTTGAACAGTGCTCCGTGGGATGTTCAAGGCTTTGGAAATCTTTTTGTAGCCTAAGCCTGCTTTAAATTTCTCAATAACTTTATCCCTGACCTGTCTGGTGTGTTCTTTGGACTTCATGGTGTTGTTGCTCCCAATATTCTCTTAGACAAACTCTGAGGCCGTCACAGAGCAGCTGTATTTGTACTGACATTAGATTACACTCAGGTGCACTCTATTTACTCATTAGCACTCATCAGGCAATGTCTATGGGCAACTGACTGCACTCAGACCAAAGGGGGCTGAATAATTACGCACACACCACTTTGCAGTTATTTATTTGTAAAAAATGTTTGGAATCACGTATGATTTTCATTCCACTTCTCACGTGTACACCACTTTGTATTGTTCTTTCACGTGTAATTCCAATAAAATTGATTCATGTTTGTGGCTGTAATGTGACAAAATGTGAAAAAGTTCAAGGGGGCCGAATACTTTTGCAAGCCACTATATATATATATATATATATATATATATATATATATATAATTTTCCTGTAAAAGATCAATTACACATCTAAAAATAAGCAATATACAGATCTACAAAGAAAAAAATGTATTTTATTAAATGCTTACACTTCATTAATACAGTATATTGGAGCCTCTTGCAGAATGTATCTCTTGCAGAAGAAAAATGTGGTGGACAATAGTTTGCCAAAGAAAAAACAGTGTATTATGCAGTAGCATTTACTGGTCCCTTGCCCAGCCATATGGGGGGGTTCTCTAAGGGAGGCATGAGGAAAACCGTACCTTAAAGCTACTAATCTATTTAAATATAAAAAAGAAGGTTTGTTTAGCATTAACATGGTTTTAGGGTAGCCTCTAAATATTCAAATCCCCCCCTCCACCACCACCTGCCATTAACCATTTGTTCATCCTTGCTGTTCATGTTGATGGGTAATCCCCCAGCTGTTACATGTCTCATTATGTTGATTGCTGCTGGTTGTGCTGCCTGAACTTATTTATGTATTATGCTGCTTTCCCCTTGCCTGTGGTAGGAGCCTCAACCAATAATACAATCAGTGCTACCTTATACCTTACCTGTACGTTTTGGATTATATCATGCTTTATCCTGCCATTGCCTTGTTTGATTATTATACCTTGCCTATGTACCTTATTATCTGCCTGTACTGTAATAAAGCTTATTTCTGTTTGCAAGCATAAGCCCTTCCTATGTCTCGGCAATATTTCCTCCTTGGTTCCTATTAAGACCAGTGGTCCCTGAGTCATCGTTCTGGTCTGTGTTGGTTGTAAGCTAAGCAGGATCAAATCACTCATTAATGGACCTACCGCAGGTAAAGAGGGAAACTGATGAGGTAATACTTAGTCAATATGTACCTTGCAAAATATAGTGACATTGAGGTGGCTAATAGTACCAGAAATATATTAGGTCTATAAGAAGGTTATGCTGGCTGCAGCCCATGTTGTTAAAACCAGTTTCCATGCCCTATATATCCATGTCCATTCTTTCAAATGATATACAGGGCCTGATTCACTAAAGTCCGAAATAAGGAGTGCTATTTATAGCATGCGTTAAAAATCTTATCACTTCTTATTTTTCGCTCGATTCACTAAAAGGACACTTGTCATAATTAAGAAGCGATGTTCTTGGCGTTATTTATCTTGCGATGACATATTTTCAAGCAATATATTACGCAGCGCACAACATATTACGCAGCATGTTGCTTGAAAATATGTCGTCGCAAGATAAATAACGCCAAGAACATCGCTTTTTAATTATGACAAGTGTCCTTTTAGTGAATTGAGCGAAAAATAAGAAGTGATAAGATTTTTAACGCATGCTATAAATAGCACTCCTTATTTCGGACTTTAGTGAATCAGGCCCACAGTATGGTATATCTAGGCTTTTGAAGTTGGTCCTATCCTATGAAAAAAATGAATCCGAACATGCATTAGATATTGCATTCCTTTAGTATAGTTGGGATTTGCATGTGTAGCCCCCCTGCTGAAAAAACACTGATCTCCTGGCAAATCTTGAAATACAGCAGTTCTATGATATCCTTGAATTTAAGAATTAATATTATCATGCTTTCTCCAGAACTTTATGTTTGAAAGAAAAAATAGCCTAGACAGCATAAATTAATCCAAGGGCCAAAGACACAACTGGGGCAATGTAATAAAAGTCAGTTATGGTAAAACAAAAATATTCACAATGTGAAAATGTATGCTTTTGCTTGAGTACATTTTCCTACATATTCTGTTCTCTGCCTACTGTAACATACAGTGTAGCAGGTATATTTGTCCAAAATCTCTCTCTATTTCATTCAAAACTAGTCTCCTATGACTTTCAGAAACCACGATACATTTGCCTTAGTTTGGAAAAACATTAAAATTGTAGATAAATCCATTCTATTCTGAGGGTCCATTGTGTGTGCTGGAGAGTAACAGAGCAAAGGATAAGTGGCATCTTTGAGCTGTAGAGGGTGCAAGCTGCAGCAATGTGAATTTCACCTCTTCTTCATCAGGCTTGCTCCTTCCATAATCAGACTTCCTTTAAGTTTCTGTGAAATTAAATGGTAGCATATAATATGAAGACTTATGATTAGTGATGAGCAAATCTGTCCCGCTTCGCTTCGCCATTAAATTTTGCGAATCTTTAAAACGGCAAAAATGTCTCAAAATGGTGAAAATGCTGCACGTCAAAAAAATTGGCACCTGCAACAATTCTTTTGACACGGGCGACAATCCTTTTAATGCGTGACAATTCTTTTGATGCATGGCAATTGAAAGTGCCTGGACAAGTAAATTTAAAGTGGCCATTTTGATCCAAGGCCCACGGGTTCTACCTTAATACTGGTATACTTTACCACCTACACAAAGCTTAGTACAAGTGTTTTAACAGTTTTTTTCGCTATTGTACATTTAGCATTGTGTTGTAGGTAGCCATATTGTTTAGTACAGTAGTACGTGTCATAAGCCATAGTGTGTGGGTGCTTATATCCTTGATATAATACTGCAATTTCTGAACCTAAAAACACCCTTTAGAACTACAAGTAGATACTAAATTTTTATTATTACCTGTTATTTATATAGCAGCAACATTTTTTTCTGCTACCTGACATAGATACCCCTACATGAGACTGCCCAAGACTTGACTGCTCATACCAAGCCTTTTTGCCCTTTTAACAGATACAGGCCTGGCTTTGAATTTACTATACACATATACCTTCATTTTTATATTTCAGAACTGTGTATGTATTAGGATTGGCACAGGAATTGATGATTCCAATGGCTGGAGGCTATGCACTAGTAATGATGAATAACCACAAGTTATCATATAGTTTACTTTTACAGTGCACACTTAATTGACTAAGCAGCAGGGGGGTGGGGGGGGGTCAGGATGGAGGGAATATTGAGCTCACTTAATCAGGATGAAGAGTAGGTTTGGGGCAGCACTCAGAGTTGCCATGCTCCAGAGACTAGCACTAACCACCAGACTAAGTGGAGGAGAGATAGCGTGTCCTGAATATAAGTCTCTACCCACTCGTATGAAAGAGAAGTTTGTAAGGAGACAGTACAAGCAGTATTTCGGCAGTGGGGGTGTAGTGGTTACGGGAAGTCAACAAGCCAGGTCAGTACCAGGAAGTTTACAAACAAGACTACAGGAATTTTTAAGTATCAATTACTGATGAACAGGCCAGGTCATATACTACAAGGTAAGTGACTAATAAGGACATAAGATTCTCTGCAACTAACCGAATGAAGAACCAAATTGATTTGGAAATAACAGCTTAAAAAGCCACCACTGAATGTTAATAGGTTTGCTGGAGTTTAGAAGTTCTAGTAAACCAGAGTGCAATGTCCCCTAACTTAACCAGGCTATTAACTTTTCTGTGCTGCTCTTATTAGTCTTGCAGACAACATGGTGCATATAAGGAAGTGAAGCAGAGCTGAGGAGTCACAGATCTTTTTCTCTTTCTTTAGTTTCTACCAAATGGAACAATCTATGTGTATTTTATATATGCAAGGTATAACATTAAACAATGTGAGAAGGATAAAGTACTTCAGTTTGACTTCCTCAGAGCTACAGTTTTTTCCTGTAACTAGCTGTATTTAACCTTATTTTTTATTCCACACAATATTGTTCAATACTTTGTTCCTGCATTGATTTTAGCTGCCCAACTAAAACATATTTCTTTAGCTAAATGGCACCTCTCCGAATCTCCTTGCTTAGTAATATATCACTGTGAAGAAATGTTGTTGTTACTATTTTAATGATTGATTCTTTAAAGCATTAAGACAAAATAACAAGACAAAGTACAAAAGATGAAACAGTAGCTGAATGTCTAAGAATCAATTAGAACACAGTATATATATCACTTACTTTTGTTTCACTTAACAAGGATTAATGTATACATATTAATTCATTTGTCTCTGTGGTTCCTCTTAAAATATTTTGGCAGCACCACTCAAAGAAATGGGATTTTATTCACCAATATTTTATATAGTTTACTTAAGTTACTTAATCTGACCCGACCCTTGCCGGCGCTCCCCCTGCCCGACCGATCCTCCCGACACGTTAAACTACGTGCTCTCGGGGGAGGACGTAGGGTGGGGAGACCTGCAAGGGGGGTTAGGGGGGCCCCTGTGGGGGGGGGGGAATTAGGTGACGCGGCCAGCGAGGGCACCTGCACCCTGGGGCGTATGCCCTCCTAAACACACACAAGGGATTGTATGACTGGCCAGTCACGCAGCTAACATATGTATCCTCTCATACATGAAAACAGAAATCCACAGTCCTTTTCTTTAAGCCCAATCTGTGGCCCATTAGATTAGTGCAAAGTAAATGTCCATGTGTGTATCTAAATTGCACTTATTGCCAGTTGCGCTAGAAATTTGATGTATATATAAATTTGTGACAAAAATTCAGAGAAAACCTTTTTTTTTTTTAAAAAAAATTGCACATATTAAGTCACACACAAGTTGTGCAGTAGCCACTTTTTGCAATTTTTTTTGCAATTTGGCATAATTTTTCAGCAAAGTGAAACGTTACAGATTTGCTTATCACTAGTGGCGAGATTTCACACTAGCGGAATGTAGCAAGCTTTAACTCAACTCTTTGATAAATATACCCCATTGTTTTCTTTGGCTAACCAAATCAGATCCTGTGGAGCAAAAGCAAAACCAATGCTTGTATGGTTAAACATAATTTTAACAAGATTTGTTCTGGATTCTATAATTGAATAGTAATTACTCCCCATAGTTGTGCACCGTGCACTATGTAATGATAAACCTGTCCATCCAGATCTTTTGAAAAAATTATAATATGGTGTTTTATTTAAAATACTTCTTTGCAAGCCCCTCATTTAATGTTCTGTTCAGGCACATTCATCTGTTCTCCACAGTTAAAGCTTTATTCTTTAATCATAGACTGTGTAACTGTGTTAAGAAAACTTCCTTCTAGAACTACCTTTTTGACCTCATTTTATCCTTTGGGTATGTAAAGATTGTTTTCAAACTCAGAAAGCATATGAGAAGAATATAAATGATTTCCAAAGCAACATATATGCAGGAAGCCTGAAATATATAGTGTAAGCAAGGAATTTCTTTAAGGAAAATAATTTTTAGTTGTTTTCCTTTGGCATTGCAATGCATAAAGTATTTATTTGATATGCACAGTAACCATGCCATCAAATTGAAGCAAATATAAAAATGCCCAACTGTAAGATAGTTTGGGGCCGATTCACTAAAGGCTGAAAAAGGAGTGTTATTTATAGCATGCATTAAAAATATTATCACTTCTTATATTTTGGAGAATTAACAATAGATTCACAAAAAGGAAAATTTAAAAGCATGCAATATATTTATGCATTATTTTGTAGCACGCAATATAAGCGTACGCTATTATGCACGTAAACGTTACGCGTCGCGTACCACATGACTTCATCCATTTTGCCCATTTCCGCTGTGAGTGGCAAGATGGAGGACATGGAAAGTGCAGCTTCGCAATCACTGCCTGAGGCACTACAAATAAAACCCTAGGCAAGGCAAATGATGGAGAGGAGGAACAACAGCGATATTGAAGACAGCTGTGGCAGTAATAAAAAGCTGAAAAAAATGAAGGATCACCAAGGTAGGCTGGGGCATGATAGAGGTCAGAGTAGATGGAAGCATGAGTGCTCACAGATGCCAAAAACAAAAGAACAGAGTAAAAACACCAGCAGAGGCCACAATCCACAAAACTCACAACTGCAAGCAGAAAGGAACAAAGTAACTTCTGTATCAGAGATTTTGGCCAAACCACCAAAGATGCAAGTGTTAACAAATGTGAATAGAAAATTGAAATACCCATTCCCCTTAATGACAGCAGTGAGAGTTCTGGTCTTAGCAAATATGACAGAACAGAAACTGAAAACAAGAAAAAAGCAAATATTCAAAGTTCTGCACCTTCACATTTGGCCAACACTGACAGAGCCACTGACACTGGCTATATTAACAGCCCAGAATTCTCTGACATTGAAGTTACAGATACAAGCTGAGCTTGTAGGTACATGAAAAGTAATTGTTTACCATTTCTCCCTGTACTCAATTGCCTCTTTCATCTGCACTTTGTACACGATGTATGGGATGAATTGGGTCATCTAGGTCATCAGCCACAAACCCAGGCAATCCATGCCAGTTGGCAATATTGTGCAATACAGCGCAGGCTACTGCAATTTGGGCCACTTTACTGGGGCTGTACATCAGACTTCCTCCCGACTTGTCCTGGCGTCTGAAGTGGCTTTTCATAACCCCAAAAGTCTGCTCAATTACAGACCGCACTCTCATATGTGCTTTATTAAAAGCAGATTCTGCCCTTGTACGCGGCCTGGGTATCAGAGTCATTAACCACCAATAACAAGGGTAGTCAGCATTTCCTGAAATAAAATAATATGAAATAAGTTGCTGAAATCAAATAAGCTGCTTCCAGTCTCCCACTGTAAAAAGAGGGCCCACTTGAGATATGACAGTGTGAGACTGATGGCGGATACTACAAGTAGCTGATTTCAGTCTCCCTCTGTCAAAAGAGGGCCTGCTTGCAATTGCAAACCATGCTTATGGCAGGCAGGCCAAAAAGTAATTTACCTACAAGTTATTTATGAGGCATTTGCCCACTTTGAAAATCAGCATATAGTCTGGACTGCTTGAGAATATAAGCATCATGTGAGGAGCCGGGAAATCCTGACACAATACTCCTGAATGTATTGTATCCAGGACCTGGCCAAGGCACCGTGAAAATGTGGGCTGTGACACTTCACCATACTGTAGATCCCTCCAACTTTCTGAAAACTTCCTATGGCAAAAAAATGAAGGAAGCACAGAAGTTTGACAATGCCAGGAACAGCATGGTTTCTGTTAGTTAGTGGCTGCAGATAAGGCTCCAGTAACTCATACATGCCATACATTGCTGCTCTATTTATTCTATAGCGCCTCACTATTTTCTACTCTGATAATTCCTCTAGAGTTGATCTTTCCCTGAAAACTCGAGGATGCATGACTCTAGGACAATCACATACTTGATTCTCTTCTTCCCAATCCAACAAAAATCTGACTGCAAACTCCATGTTTATACATGTAGTAATGCATGCGAAATTACTTTGATGAATTGTTACTTAATTAACGAACACTTTTTGTTTGAAAAGTTATGAACTGATTTGAATGTGATGGTCATTAGTTTGAAATTTATTGTGAATGGTAGTGGAAGCCAGTGCAGGGTTTGGCGGAGTGGCATGGCAGAGGTGTATGGGCCTAGCACCAGTATTCCTTATGGACTGGAAAGATGACAATCTCTGTAAGGTAAGATGATTAATATCTATTAAACACTGACTACAAGTTTGTGGGTTTTGAAGATTTTAAGTAGTAATGAGGATTTTTTTTCTTCAGGCATAAATTTGCTGCGAAATTCCACATTTCATCTCTGGCAAGAGAAAAGTCGCATACAAAAATTCACAAGTCAAGGCCACCACAAAAAAAGTCACTGTTGCATAAAAAAAGTTGTGCTGTCGCACAAGAAAAAAAACTCTGTTGCATCTATAAAAGTTGTGTACATCAAAAAAGTTGTGTAGTAGCTGCATTTCGCAATTTTTTTGCCATTTCTCACATTTTTCGGCAGTTTTGCAAATTTTTCTGCAAAGCGAAGCGCTCATAACTAAATTAAGTTATATTGAGAGGCAGATTTATGAAAAATATTTACATTCAAGTGTTTTATTCTGAATTTAAAAAAAAAAACTCAAACTCAATCGATTTTAGATTTATAAAACAAAAACTTGAATCTGTAAAACATAATCAAATTAAAATCACATTCTATTAGTCATGAGCAAATCTGTCCCGTTTCGCTTCGCCATAAAATTCGCGAGATGGCAAGAAAATTCACAAAACACATTTGTCGCGCAAATTTTTTGTCTCCTGCGTCTTATTTTGTCGCCAGCTTCATATATTTGTTGACTGCAACTTTTTTTGACGCTCGACAAAATTTTCCCGCTGCAAATTTTTACGGAAGTTTCATGAAACAATTCACCAATGGCAAAATGCAGAAATTTGCTGCAAATCCATGCCTGGCGAAAAAATCTGTTCATCACTACATTCTACTCTTTATGCCGAACATATGCAAACATATTCTAAAAACTCCCATTTTGAAATTAAATAGCTTGAATTTTGAATATACACCTCCCACTTACTTCAACAGAAACTTGCATAATTTTCAAGTTTTCTTTTCATTTAATAATATGTATATTAAAAAATAGTTGCAATTGATTAAATTGTGTTGTATGTTGATAAATCTGTCACTTAGTTTGAGAATGATTGGGAAATCACATGTAAATAGAATGCATCTTGCTGAGTAGCAAAGATCCAGTTGTCCCCTTAAGGTAGAGAGAAGAAGCTTTGCATTAAATTTCTTTAAAGCCACTTTTCAGCTGTGGCTGTTAAACCTAGGCATCTGAAGCATCACTTCCAAATACAATGATAGTGCAAAGTGCAGGTTTTGGATGCAAATTTGCGTTTTTACCTACAATAAGTTTTTTTCCCAAAACTGCAATGTAAGAGTGTTCACAAAGTTGCATTAATGACTAGTGATGAGTGATTTTTTTCGGCATGGATTTGCAGCGAATTTCCGCATTTTGCCATTGGCAAATTGTTTCGGAAACAGTGGTGTTTCTGTGAAAATTTGCAGCGGAGGCTCACTTAGTGTCCCTCCTTCCTCTGTCATCTGCTTCTTAGGTGTGCCATAAAACTTTGCTGACAGGTGCCAGCTGCACCTGGTGTGACTCTCCTGTCTCCTCCTGACCCTTGACTGGTGCTGAGACTGCTCTATCCTATTCTGTTCTGGTCCCCCACTCCAGGATCTCCAACAGGACTGCACTACCGCTCCTTCCTGCCCTCTAGCTGCACCACCACTGCACCTCCGCTGAGATACGCCAGACACATTGGCCACCTGTTCCCCTTTTGTCTCCTTGTCACCAGTGGGACCCCCATCCTCATCAAGGTCCTCACTTTCTCACCACCTCTCAGAAACTCTGGAAATGCTGGTTCCACTGCTGATCCACCCGCCTGCTGGACCAGAATGTCACGTCTCCTAAGGAGAAGCTGTGGAGTACCAGGAAGTTGGGAGCCTGAAAACTGGGTAACCTGTGGAATTGATATCAGAGGCCATGATAATCAATGAATCACTGATAATCAATCAGTGAACTTTAATGAACAAAGTGATAGGTAACAGTGCACATAATTGATTATACAGACTTGAATAGTAGAAATCGGCAGGCAGGGACACAATCCAGAATCAGGCCAAGGTTGGGTCAGGCAGCAATCAGACAAAGTTATAAACAGACAAAGGATTAGTACCGGGGAATCCAAAGAACAGGACAAGGAGGGACCAGAAGCAAGATCACAGAAACAGCTTAAGAAACTCAATGACCAAGAAAGGTGCAATGGTCAGGAAAAGGCTTATAAAGGGTCATAGTTACATAGTTACATAGGGTTGAAAAAAGACCATTGTCCATCAAGTTCAACCCATCCGAGTAAACCCAGCACACAACCTAAACTAACCAATCTATACACTCACATACATAAACTCTATATATATACAACCAGTAATACTAACTGTAGATATTAGTATCACAATAGCCTTGGATATTCTGCTTGTTCAAAAACTCATCCAGGCCCCTCTTAAAGGCATTAACAGAGTCTGCCATTACCACATCACTAGGAAGGGCATTCCACAGCCTCACTGCCCTCACCGTGAAAAACCACCTACGCTGCTTCAAATGGAAGCTCTGTTCCTCTAATCTATAGGGGTGACCTCTGGTGCGTTGATTGTTTTTATGGGAAAAAAGAACATCCCCCAACTGCCTATAATCCCCTCTAATGTACTTGTACAGAGTAATCATGTCCCCTCGCAAGCGCCTCTTTTCCAGAGAAAACAACCCCAACCTCGACAGTCTAACCTCATAGCTTAAATCTTCCATCCCCTTTACCAGTTTAGTTGCACGTCTCTCCAGCTCATTAATATCCTTCTTAAGGACTGGAGCCCAAAACTGCACTGCATACTCAAGGTGAGGCCTTACCAGGGACCTATAAAGAGGCAAAAATATGTTCTCATCCCTTGAGTCAATGCCCTTTTTTATACAAGACAGCACTTTATTTGCTGTAGTAGCCACAGAATGACACTGCCTGGAATTGGACAACTTGTGATCTACAAAAACCCCTAGATCCTTCTCCATTAAGGAAACCCCCAACACACTACCATTCAGTAGATAGTTTGCGTTTATATTATTTCTACCAAGGTGCATAACTTTGCACTTGTCAACATTGAACCTCAGTGCAAGATTGCAAGATGGGAAACACATGAGGATAATGAGGTGGGCAGAGGAAAGGGAGCAGACATATAATTCCAGTGACAAGAGAATTGGTCAGAACCAGCCCAAAATGTCTCCAATGGCAATGCATTTTGCCAGAAACACATCAGCCAGTGTTCAAATTCTGACTGATCCTGACATAGAACTGGTAAGCTATCCCTGGAGCCTCCTCCTTTGTCCAAGGCTGGGGAAAATTGTTAATCAATAGCTGTCTGCAGAACAGGGGAAAGAAGGGGGGGGGGGGGGGGACTTCCTAGCCTTGTTAAGCCCTGCTTTCTTACTTCCATTGGGTCATTGGGTCCCAAGACTGCTTTTTAGTATATGCAGTTCATCAGCCTTTGGAGTCAGTCCTTTTTGGCCCTCTAATGTGGATGAGCCAATATGGTATGAAAATATAGATTGTGTGTGGCTACTTATGAAGATATTTTATTATGGTTTTCATGAGACAGAGAGGTACAAGATTACCAGGTATATCATGTGGAAATATATTTTCTAGGTCTGCATGTGTATGTACTTTTAGCTGTGGATCAATGTTAAATTCTAAATATAAACATGCATTCTTTATTACTGTCAGACCAAAAAATACAATAATTCCTTATACAGCTTAAAAGTAAGAATACAGATAAAAATGATGATAATTCCAAATAGTCAGATCTGCCAAGAGATATTTTAAAAAAATGTTATTCCCAGGAGAATAGCCAAATGCATAATCATGGGAAGCGGAAAACAACTAATTAATGGAAAGGTCAAATAATTATAAACAGTTCAGACAGATTTTGCATGCTGTAGTTGGTGACTGATAAGTAAAGTAATCATGGTGGCATTTTTTTTAATAGTGAAAAAGATGTATTGTGGGGGTTTACTTTATACTGAAAATGATTTGCTTTCAGTGTAATTAAAGTATACCAAAGAAACTTGCATTTTTTAAAGCCATTTGTTTTAGTCAATATCGTTACGTTAAAATAACATAAGAAATAAACATTACCTTTTGAACTGTATTATTTATATTATTTTGCTATACCTTAAAAATCAAACTATGAAAATATACATTTTTGTCATACAGATCCAATTTATTTCAGTTTATAATGTAATGTTATATTTTAACAGGAGGAAAAACATACCATCCCATACAAAAAACATCAATAATAAACACAATTAAATCTAATTTACAAAAACTTGTCTAAAGATCATACTCAAAAACTTCAATAAAGAAAAGAAATGTAATTCTAAGCAACTTTCTAATATAAATTAACAGGCTGGTTGAAACAACTTGCTTTTTCAATTCAACCAAAAAAGGGATAAGTACATTTTATTAACTTTATTCAAAATTATTGTGTTGTTTAACTGTTCGGTTTCATTTTTTCAAAAGTATTTGCTGTTTTTGGTTACAAAGTTTGGTGATCTATAACGCTTACGACATTTTTGCCAGAAGTTACATTCCTTTGTAGTTACCCTCAGTTTGAGGTGGGTGGGGTTTGATTAGTTGCACCTGAACAGACAGTATAAATAGTGGGGGCTCTGTAAGTGGAGTTATAAACCACAGGAGTTAGTGGGGCTCTGTAAGTGGAGTTATAAACCACAGGAATTACAAACAAAAAGGAGTTTCAGGCAAGGTACACAATTTGTATTTATTCCTTTTTCCCTAGTTTGGTTTAATTGTTTCTGTAACTGGGAGAATGAGTGGCAGCAACTTTGAAGGTCTGACACAGTGCACAGCCTGCCACATGTATGCAGTTGTGGAATAACAGTTCCAAAGCGCATACCTCTGTTTTGGATGTGAGCGAATTGCCACTTTAGAAGCTTGTGTTAGAGTCCTAAAGGAACAAGTTGCAACACTGCGTTTGATTGACAATCTTGAGAGGAGTCTCTTGCTCACTAGCTAGCGGGGTCAGATAGTTTCGGGGTAGGGGGGCAGCGAAAGGATTAAAAGGCAGTAAGCTGGGTGACAGTTAAACAATGAGTGTGGGGGAATGGAAGAGGGAGGATGCGCCAGGGTTTGTGCATCCCAACAGATTTGGCAGATTGAGTAAAGAAGATGGGAGTGTCAACACTGGACTGGCGGTTCTAGATGAGCCGGGAGACCAGTTTCTCTAGTAGTGGTGGAGAGGAGAGAAGAGCAAGGCCTAAACAGATGGTGGTTATAGGGGATCATAAGGAAAGTGGACAGAATGATCTGTAGAGCGGATCACTATAACCGAACAGTTTGCTGTCTTCCTGGTGCCAGGGTTCGGCATGTGGTTGATCGGGTTTACAAATTATTTGGTGGGGCTGGGCATGACCCAGCTGTCTTGGTACATATTGGTACCAATGACAAAGTGAATGGTAGATGGAGGACCTTAAAGAGTGAGTTCAGGGATCTAGGCTCTAAAATTAAGGAAAGGTCCTCCAATGTCATTTTTTCGGAAGTTTTGCCGGTGCCACATGCAAGTTTAGGGAGACAGTGGGAGCTTAGGGAGCTAAAGGCATGGCTAAAGTCTTGGTGTAGGAAGGAAGGGTTTGGGTTCCTAGAGCACTGGGCTGATCTATACAGCAGTGACGGATTGCACCTCAATGTAAGGGGGTCTGCTGTGCTACGGGAAAGAATGGTTAGGAGGCTGGAGGAGTGTTTAAACTAGACATGGGGGGGTGAGTGAGCTAGCGTTTTATGAGAAAGCTAGTGTCACGATCTCCCTGTGGAGTCGCTGTGGAGTACCAGGAAGGTGGGAGCCTGAAGACGGGGTAACCTGGAGTGTAGCCATAGGTCACAGAACTGGTGTCAGAGGCCATGTTGATAGTGAAGAACTTTTAATAAACTTAGTGACTTAACAGTGCACACAAAGGATATACAGACTGAATCTTGAACGGCAGGCAGAGGCAGAATCCAAAACAGGCAAAAGGTCAGGGCAAGCGGCAGTCAAGCGAAGTAAAGGACAGGCCAAGGTCAAAACCAGGAAATCAAGGCAGAACTAGAAAGGACTCAGGAACAAGGCAGAAGGCAGGATCAGGACACGGAACTGGAGCTTGGAACCAGCGAGAACAAGGACACAGACACAGGAACAGGAACAGGACGGCAGGGTCACGAAAGACAATTAATGACCAAGCAAGGGGCAATAGTCAGGGAAAGGCTTATAAAGGGTGAAGATTAGGAGATGGGAAACACATGAGGTTAATGAAGTGGGCGGAGGAAAGAGCAGACAGAAAGTAGGAGACAAGGGAAGAAACAGACAGAGCCCAAATGCCTCCAGTGGCTACAGAGGCAAATGCATGCCGCCAGGAACATCCCAAGTGGTGTTCGAATCCCGCTGATCCTGACATTACCCCCCCCCCTTGAGGATCGACCACTGGGCGATCCCAGGATCGGGTGGACATATTTTAAACATTTTCCTACCAAAAATGTCCTTAAGGCTTGCAGTCCAAAAAATGTCCAAAAGTTTCAAGTCCAGAGAGACCAAAAACAAAAGAACTGCAAAAAATTGAAAATAACCAGGATCAGAAGCCAAAGCCAGAGGGTCGTCAGGAACAGAAGCCAGAATCAGAGGGTCATCAGAAGTCGAAGCCAAAGGGTCGCCAGGAACAGAAGCTGAAGCCAGAGGGTCGCCAGGAACAGAAGCCGAAGCCAGAGGGTCGTCAGGAACAGAAGCCAGAATCAGAGGGTCATCAGAAGTCGAAGCCAAAGGGTCGCCAGGAACAGAAGCCGAAGCCAAAGGGTCGCCAAAGCCAGGAGCCAGAGGATCATTAACACAAGGTAGGCCACCAAGGTCAGGATTTAGAACAGAGAAGTTGCCAGAATCGAGAGCCACAGAGGATGAGACGCCAGGGTCAGGAGCCACAGCGGATGAGACGCCAGGGTCAGGAGCCACAGCGGATGAGACGCCACACAAAACACCCATTACAGGTGAAGCACCATCAAACACACCCATTACAGGTGGAGGACCATCATAGACACCCATTACAGGTGAAGCACCATCAAACACACCCATTACAGGTGGAAGAAAGATGCCCAGGGAAGCAACAAGACCACCACTCACTGCAACAGGACTGGCAGAGTCTGTGACAACAGAACCACCAGATCCACTAGCAGGGAAGGTAGACCCAGAAGCAATTTTGTCCTCAGAGGCAGGTGGCAGAAGCATTGGCACTGAAGAGAGAACAGGCACAACCGCTGACATGGGAGCTGGCACAGGAGCCGTCACGGGCAGGACCGCTGGCACAGGAGCTGGAACTGATGACTGGATAACTGGCACAGACATGACTGCTGGTACGGGAGGAGGCACGGGCTGGATGGCAGACACCGGAGCAGGCACGGGCTGGATGGCAGACACCGGAGCAGGCACGGGCTGGATGGCAGACACCGGAGCAGGCACGGGCTGGATGGCAGACACCGGAGCAGGCACGGGCTGGAAGGCAGGAACCGGAGACTGGACTGCGGATGCAGGAACCGGAGACTGGACTGCGGATGCAGGAACCGGCAGGTTAACAGCAGGTGCTAGAGCAGACAGCAGCAGCTTTCGGGGAGCCGGCACAGGAGCAGACAGCTTTCGGGGAGCCGGCACAGGAGCGGAGATTGGCACAGGAGCGGAGACTGGCACAGGAGTGGGCAGGGAGTCAGCTGACACTGGAGCAGTCAGCTTTCGGGGAGCCGGCACAGGAGCGGAGACTGGCACAGGAGCGGAGACTGGCACAGGAGCGGGCAGGGAGTCAGCTGACACTGGAGCAGTCAGCTTTCGGGGAGCCGGCACAGGAGCAGACAGCTTTCGGGAGCCGGCACAGGAGCTGAGGGTTGCAGTTCAGGCACAGAAGCTGAGGGTTGCAGTTCAGGCACAGAAGCTGAGGGTTGCAGTTCAGGCACAGAAGCCGAGGCAGGACAAGGCCGCTGTTGCTGGGGCACTGGCACAGAGGCTGGAGCGGGAGACTGAAGCACTGGCACAGGAGCCGATGAATGTTCAGAGCTGGACTGCCCGAGGGATGGTAGAGGCCCAATCCGTGGGAAAGCTGGCAAGGGACCAAGCCGCCTGAGAGCAGGTACCAGAAAAATAGACAAATACGCAGGTACTGAAGGCTGGGCAGCCGGCCCTGGAGCAGATAGCATGGAGATAGCCAGCATTGGAGCAGACACTGGAAGCTGGGCAGCCGGCACCGGAGCAGACAGGGGGATAGCTGGCACTGGAGCAGACAGGGAGATAGCCGGCACTGGAGCAGACAGGGAGATAGCCGGCACCGGAGCAGACAGGGAGATAGCCGGCACCGGAGCAGACACCGGAAGCTTGGCTGCAGGAACTTGAGCAAGAGACTGGTTTTTAATAGACAGACTCACGAACTGGGGTTCAGGTCTGAGAGACTTGAAAATGGTCACAGGTTTGATGTCAGACTGCGGAACAGCCAAAGCCGACAGGGGAGCAGTTACAGACTGAACTGAAGGTAAATGAACAGACATGGGTTTAATGGCAGTTTGAATCTCATCCTCATCAGTATCCACATCTTCCCAATCTTCATAATCAGAAAAATCAGTATAGTCATCTTCACAGTCTAGTTCCTCATCATAAAAATCATAATAGGAAGGAACAGTAGGCTGGTGGATATTCAATATATTTAACTCAACAAGCTGTGAATATCTTGGGACTGAAGGGGTAAACGGGAAAGGTTTTACAGAACCGGCAGTCCCAGTGGCACTTGAAGAGAATGAGTCAGAGGTAACTGGGAATAAATCCCCAGTAAAAGTAGCTTTCAGATAGGACAAAAAAGCACAGGAATCCTCCAAAAAACTGGCCTTTTCAGCAATGCACCATTCGGCTCATACACGAGCATCTCCCTCTAGGAGATAACGAGCTATAAGTCTACTCCTTAAAGGATTAGTGGCTTGTACAAAAAATGTAGCAGAACTTAAGGCTTTACATGATAGCAGAAAGGCAGAAAAAGAATCTTCCTCACCTTTGTATTTCTTGAGGGTAGAGAGCCAAGGAGCAGTAGAGAGTTGTAGTTCAACATCACAGGACATGGAGGAGTTACCAGCAGGCTCCATTTTGTATGGCTTGGTCATTCTGTCACGATCTCCCTGTGGAGTCGCTGTGGAGTACCAGGAAGGTGGGAGCCTGAAGACGGGGTAACCTGGAGTGTAGCCATAGGTCACAGAACTGGTGTCAGAGGCCATGTTGATGGTGAAGAACTTTTAATAAACTTAGTGACTTAACAGTGCAC
This sequence comes from Xenopus tropicalis, assembly GCF_000004195.4. Classification (NCBI taxonomy): domain Eukaryota; kingdom Metazoa; phylum Chordata; class Amphibia; order Anura; family Pipidae; genus Xenopus; species Xenopus tropicalis. The sequence goes on along the minus strand of NC_030678.2, from coordinate 61,321,911 downwards.
ACAAAGGATATACAGACTGAATCTTGAACGGCAGGCAGAGGCAGAATCCAAAACAGGCAAAAGGTCAGGGCAAGCGGCAGTCAAGCGAAGTAAAGGACAGGCCAAGGTCAAAACCGGGAAATCAAGGCAGAACTAGAAAGGACTCAGGAACAAGGCAGAAGGCAGGATCAGGACACGGAACTGGAGCTTGGAACCAGCGAGAACAAGGACACAGACACAGGAACAGACGGCAGGGTCACGAAAGACAATTAATGACCAAGCAAGGGGCAATAGTCAGGGAAAGGCTTATAAAGGGTGAAGATTAGGAGATGGGAAACACATGAGGTTAATGAAGTGGGCGGAGGAAAGAGCAGACAGAAAGTAGGAGACAAGGGAAGAAACAGACAGAGCCCAAATGCCTCCAGTGGCTACAGAGGCAAATGCATGCCACCAGGAACATCCCAAGTGGTGTTCGAATCCCGCTGATCCTGACAGCTAGTGTAGGGCAGTGGGATTAGCAAAGGTCATGGGGGAGGAGTGAGGGGGCATATAGTTTATCAGATAAGGAGCGTCCATTGTTACAAAAGAAACAGACTAATGTTCACCTTAGAGCTAACTTAGCTAATGTAATTATTAGAGGGAGAAGTAGTAATCTCCGCTGCATGCTGGCTAATGCATGGAGCTTGGTCGGGTAAATTAGGGGAGCTGCAAGCTATCGCATGTATTGAAAATTATGGTTTAATTGGTATAACTGGAATCTGGTGGGATAAAAAATGCCACTGGGCTGTGAATTTAAAGGTTACACACTTTTTAGGAGGGACAGAGAGATTAAAAAGGGTGGAGGGGATTGTCTTTATGTAAAGTCAGAGTTAAAGCCATGTGGTAAAGATATTGCCAAGGCAAATGTTGAATCTCTTTGGGTATAAATTTCAGCAAGGCTAAAGGTTACAAAGAAAATGATCATTGTTGTATGCTATAAACCACCCCGTATAAGTGAGGGGAATGAGGCCCAGCTACTATTGCAAATGGAGGAGGCTTCACAACTGGGTCAAGTTAGTATTATGGGGGACTTTAATTATCCGGACATTGACTGGAGTAATGGGGTGGCTAAGTCAGAAAAAGCTAGTAGGTTTGTAAATATGCTAAATGACAACTTTTTATTTCAGGAGGTTCAAGAGCCTACTAGGAATGACTCTATTTTGGACCTGGTAATATCTAATAATACTGAACTCATTCTAACATTCGTGTGGGTGAGCATTTGGGGAGCAGTGATCAGTAATCACAACAGGGTCTCCTTTGAAATAATGCTGCAGAGACAGCTCTATAAGGGATTAACTAAAACGCTCAATTTTATATGTGCAGACTTTGCTAGTATAAGGGCATCTCTGCAATGTGTCAACTGGGAAAGGCTTTTTATGGGGTTAGACAGAAGGAAAATAGAAGATCTTAAAAACATTGATTTGCAAGTATACACAACAGTATATTCCCCTTGTAAGCAAGGAGAGGCATCGAAAAGCAAAACCTTTATGGCTGAATAAAACTGTTAGTGTTGAGGTATGTAAGAAAAAACGTGCTTTTAAAGCAAGCATTCAAGTTAGCTGGGACAGCAGAAACTTTCATCAGGAACAAGGAAGCAAATAAAGCACGCAAAAAAGCTATCAGGCAAGCTAAAATAGAGATGGAAAGGGATATTGCAGCTAGGAGTAAAAATAATCCAAAATTATTTTTTAATTATGTGAATAGTAAAAAAACGAAACAAGAAGGGGTGGGAACCTTATTATCACGGGGGGGGGGGGGGGTAAGTTGGTTGATTTTTATATCTTATTTTTTATCTGTCTATACATCTGAGGAGCCAGCTAATGAAGACTTCCCTTTTAATATGCCCAGTTCTAGTAATTTAGCTACTGACACGTGGGTCACTCGGGAGGGAAAAGGTAAACAAAGGTCCAGGACCTGATGGGATTCATCCCAGGGTATTAAATGAGCTGAGCGCTGTGATTGCCAAGTCTCTTCACTTAATTTTTCAGGATTCCTTGAGAATTGGCATGGTGCCGAGAGATTGGCGAATTGCTAATGTGGTGCCGTTATTTAAAAAGGGATCCCGTTCTCAGCCTGAAACTATAGGCCTGTTAGTCTCTCTCTTTGACTCTCAAAGTATTGTCTCATTTGCCAGTAGAAGGCCACTCCAAGGTTGCTTGTAGATAATTATTTAGTGTTCATGACTTTAGCACACGCAGAACATTGTTCAGTTACTGTATACTTAAAGGAAAAGTAACACTAAATTTTTTTAAGTGAAAAAGCTATTCTACCCTGCACCAAAACCTGCCCTATCTTGCAAACGACTTATTATTTTGAATGCTTTAAAAGAAAATACCTGTTAAAACTTGGCTTCCTGTGGCTTCCTGTCAATTGAACTAAGGAGATATGCCAAGTTTTAACAGGTATTTTCTTTTAAAGCATTCAAAATACTAAGGGGTTTGCAGGATAGGGCAGTTATTGGTGCAGGGTAGAATAGCTTTTTCACTTAAAAAATGTTAGTGCTACTTTCCCTTTAATGTGCAGATCAGATAATCCACTAAACGAAGTTGTTTTCACTGACATTATTTTGTTTCTAAGTTACAAAACACAAGACTGCAAGCGTGCAGTTGTTTTTAATAGTGAGCACTGCTTTAAAACAGGAAGCACACTTGGCTGTTTGTAGATTCGTAGCTTGCAACTCGACTACCTGTATTTCTACTTACTTTTGATGGATATAACTGCACAAATACAGGTTAAATAGCTATTCATAATGATAATCTCTTAAATTGTCTGCATCATCTTTCACAAGTCCCTTTAGTGATAGTTATTTAATGAATTCTATGACAGCTTGAACTGTGTACTTTACACATGTGCTTTCCATACTCTATGGATTGTCTAGTGCTTCTAGTTCACATTAATTTTTCAAAGGCATATTATTATTACTTGCCCTTATCTTCCCAGGGAGTTCAAACAAGGCTAGGAGCATCACCTAAGGAAAATGTAATTCTGACCCAATTTATGAAATACCTCTGCCCAGTCAACCATTAAAATCTTTTAAGCCTAACAGTATTTCATGGGATTCCTAATGACATGTTGGTAACAAGATGCTGCATACATTTTTTTCACATCAAAATGATTACAAATGTGTAACTATTTTATTGTATGGCCAAATTCTGTTACATATCAGCTGAACAAAACACAGATGATAAGGGTAATGGATGCACTATTCACTGAATGAAAGCATTGCAATATTTGCTGTTGAGTGCTCATCTGCTGTTTCCAAATGTACAGAGATGAAAAATAACTTTTCTGTTAATTATATTTAAACTTGTAATGAAATGTATGGTGGCTCCCAATGAGCATCATTAAATAAAGTAGAGCAAGCAGCTTAAGTAAACTTTTCCATAATATATAAGTTTGTTAGTCAGATAACTCCTTGGTATGTCTGGGTTTGTGCAAAATGTATGTACAGAAATAAATAATACAGGAATAATACAGAAATATGTACAGAAATAAACCTCGTTCTCTATGGACCCCATTTACTAATGTTTGTTTCATGAATCATGGTTTTTAGCTCTACAAATTGTGGATTATACTTATTACACAAAAATGTGAAAATGTATGATTTATTAAGAAAAAATTTAAAAATACACCATCTAAAAGCTATCATTGTCATATAGAAGTTAGTGGGAACTGTCCTAGATTCAATTCAGTCTTTTTTTCTGTTTTAAGTGCACAAAAATTCTTATTATGATGGGGGTGTGGCTGCATGGCAAAGAAGTAGGACATGTTTGAGTCGAGCTCCATACCAAGTTGCTATAGAGGGTTCTTTGGCCAACACCACAAGGGAAACAGCCATATTATGCCTACCTGCTCCTCCAAGCACAAAGATTCAGTCTCTTCCAGCGGCATTAAACAGTTTTTCCAGAGATCTCAAGAGACTTCTGACCCGCAAGGTGGAGACAAAATGGCAGATGTCCACATGTGACTTCTAATACTGCTTTGGAGGAAAGCAGCAATATATAGGGGATTTATAATATTCTATCTCAAATGCCAAGCAAATCAGATCTGAAACAAACCATATATACAGAAACAGCCGCTCTAAAACAAGAAATCACAAATATGTGTGATATGCTGGAGGAGTTTGAGGAGCGCATGACACAAATAGGTGCCAACAACTCTGCACAAACTAAAACTTTTCTTAGATTTAAGAAGGCACACAGAGGATCTAGAGAATCGGAACTGGCTTTGTAATATATGGATAAGGGGTATCCCTGAAGCGGGTTCCGAATGGGGTTTCCCTTTGCTTTGCTTGCGCACAAAAACCTATGCTTTATGTTAACCTATAGAGACATCCCAATTTTGTCAGCATCTGGATATACAGTACCAATACTGGATATCTCAGACTGGTGCCGTATACTAGGCACGCATAAAGATGCAACCCCAGTCCAAGCTCTGGAGATCCCAGCTACGCCTAACTCCAGGAAAGACTTTACTCCATCTATACCAGTGCTGTCCAACTGGCAGCCGTGGCATGTGTGGCCCCCCACCTGTCTGGCTGCTTTGATAGTTTACCTATGTGTTAACTGTAAATGGTATCAGTACTGATATTAACTGGCCCCCTGCATTGTTCACACCTCAGCAGGCAGAGTATGGCACACAGGCAGCATAGGGCAGGTAGAGTATGGCACACACAGGCAGGGTAGGTAAGGCAGAGTATGGCAGGTTTTTGCTGTAATACCTCTATTAATATGGGTATGGTCATGCAATAACATTGGTGTGATTTCAAGTGGGTGAGGATTAAAAAAGGAGAGTGGTCAAAACTGGCTTCCATTATCGGCCCTCTACCATGTAGGTCTGAAAAATTCCAACCCTCAGTACCACAGAAGTTGGACAGCACTGCTCTACAGCACTTTTGCATCAATCTAGTGTATCTACCCAACAATGCACAGAATAAAACTATGGAAAAGATTCAGGAAACCCTTCTACTGTTTCCTGTAGGGACTTTGATTGTTGGGTGTGACCTGAACACCCCTCTACAACCCAAGTTAGATTGCTGCTCTGGGACTTCATCTTTACCGTACAAGCAAATTAAAAGACTTAACCAACAGTACCTTAGGTACTTGATACTTAGAGAACTCTACAAAAGGACTACATGCATTACTCACATAGTCATAACATTTACAGCAGAATTGATTACATCATTCTATAACATAATTCTCTGGATAATCTACACAGGGCAACCATACCACTTGGACAGATCATGCACCAGTCTATCTAGACCTCTCACTTTCTATACCTAAAAAAAAAGCACTGTTCCTGGAAATTGAGTGGACAATAGTGATGAACAAATCTGTCCCGTGTCGCTTCACCATAAAAATACGTGCAACGGCACGTAAATTCGCAAAATGGCGAAAAATTCCCTAAATGCATTTGCCGCGCAATTTTTCGCCCATGCTTCTTTGACGCTACTGCGCCTTTTTTCACCACCATGCCTTTTTTGATGTGACCACACCCGATTTGATGAGCGGCAAAAAAAAAATTATGTGTGACAAATTTTTACGCAACAAATTTTCACTGAAGTTTTGCGAAACAATTCGCCAATGGCGAAATGTGGAAATTTGCTGCGAATCCATGCCTGGCGAAAAAATGTGCTCATCACTAGTGGACAAAGGACTAATTGACTTATCTAGGTATTTCCCTGATGGCTTATTATAAGCATTAATTATTTTTCTATTATTCAGGAGATTAGACAGGATATTAATATGTGGTCAAATAAAACAATATCATGGTTTGGCAGAATAAATACTCTCAAAATGAATGTTCTCCCTAGGCTGCTGTATATATTTCAGTCTTTCCCAATTACCCTCCTTCTTTTCTACATTAAACAAATTAGTTACTAAATTTGTATGGAATAATAAACAACCTCAAATTCTGCAATCTAACTTTCAATGCTCTAAAACAAATGGCTTGTGTTCTACAATGCATCTTTGACTGGATATACTACGATCGTTTTAAAGCCTGGATAGCTATTGAGCAATCATATGTTCCCCATGGCTACACCCGGGAATCGACTTGGTTTCTCAGATAAGCACCTGTTAATAAATTATGCACTAAACATGTAGAACTTTCTGAAATATTGAGTAGGTATGATTTCAGCTAAATCACTACTTACCCCCTTGATATGCAACTCAGATTTTTCTCCTTCAAAAAGAATACTTTTCAACCTGCCAACAAGGTACAGTCTCTCAATATTTCATCTAAGTCCCAAAGGATTCTTTCTTGCTGGGAACAAATGAAAAGAACTTTCTTACTAGCCTGTTCTGACTACTTTAAGTAGATTGTTGTTTCATGAAACAGGCGCAAAAATTCAACACAGAAAAATTTGGCATGCGGTAGATTGCGTAAAAAAAAAAATTAATTGCAGCAAAAAATTTGCCACGTGCTTCCTCTTCATTTTTTTTGATGCGCGCAACAATTTTTTTCCCTACACGTGACAATTTTTTTTTGATGCGCGTCATTTTCTGCGTTTCACAATATTTTCCCCATTTCGCAAATCTTTTTAAATTTTTGTGAATTTTTGCCGAAGTGAAACGTGACAGAATTCGCTCATCACTACTCGGAAGTGGAAATCCACAATAATACCCACCCTGACTGAAGAGATTATGGAAATGGAGGACATTTGTAAATCTGAGGAACAACATGCCGACTCACATGAAACAAGGAGGAAACACTGGGTCATCTGGAGTCCCTGGTCCTTATTCATTGAAATTTTAATATTAGCTAGATAGGTCACTTACACTAGCCTACGCTGAGACAAATCTGCCACACCATGTCTCTAGCTATATTTCCTTTTGGATATTTCAGATATGTGTTTGGTCTGTTCTTGTAACAATTATATAATATTCATAGCTTAATATGTGTGACCTTGCCTGATGATAGCCTTCTTCTTGTAGCACTATCTGCCTGGAACCCCCTATAAAATTACTCCAACTCCTCTCAATGCTCTCAAAACAGACTACAGACAGAAGACAATGAATAGATATTTATACTTTTTCCTTTTAAGTTTCACAACAATCTATGCCTTATGCTGTGACATTTGCCTATTATTTACCTAATAAGTCAAAATATGTGTAAACAATGTAACTTTCAGAGTTAGACCTATGTTAAAACTAAATAAAAACTGTTTTTTAGGAATCCTGTGTATTTACACAAGGATAGTAAAGTTATATACAATATATACATTGTTTTAATGTTGTGTATAGTCAGCAGGCATTGTTTTGCGGTGAATTTCTGCAAGGGTACTGTATATTTGGCTTTTTGAGGTGTCATTTGTGTATCTCTATAGTGTTTAATTCAGCTTTCCATAGCCGAGAAAGGGCATTGGTTATGAATAAACCACTTAATCATTAAAACCAGGCAACTATTTAATATGGTCATTTAAATTAGTGCAGCTGCACAGCTCTGGATGGCTACATATTCTTTAAACAGCCACAAAGACTCTTGATTGATACAAAAAAAAGTCTAAAGTATCAGTGTATTTTATACTAACAACAATTCTAACAAATAAAGCTTCAGGGAGTTCTAAAGTGACAAAAATATGCTTAGTAATAATGTACTATTATTAGTTTTTTAAGTTACTACTATATGACATTTGCCTACCTATCTAATAGTCCTTAAAATCATTTTGCTTGTTTAAGCAATGTAAAAAATGGGAGATTATTTCAAGAGTCCTTGATGGATATAAAAAGCATTTTATGCTAACAACATTTCTAACCAAAAACGTTTTGAAGGCAGTCCAGGCCTGTGGAGAACCGTAGAGCTACTGCCATCCCCAATGCGAGTTGTGTATATAGGCACTACTAGTGCAATTCTTACTATGAAAATGCTAGCCCCAATTGTGCACGATTCACACAATATATTGCATTGTGGCCAAAAAACATGATTTTCTCAGTATAGAATATGGCAAATTTAACATTTTAATTTTAACATTTTAAGAACTCTGTATCCTTTATATGATATTGCAAATGGAGAACTTATTACCAAAATTTTACCACTAATGGTGACATATAATGAAATGTATACACTATTATCCTAAAATCATAGGGGCATATTTATCAAAATGTGAGATAAGAACTCACCACAGAAAAAATCACCTACGTTCTATTTATTCCTATGGGATTTCTAGAAGTGTATTTATCAAATGGTGAACTCTAACTTGCACCTATTGATAAATATGATAAATAAATGATAAATATTGATAAATATGAACACTGCCTGTGTTAGCATCCTCCCCTCATGTCCTCTACCTTGCCTTGCACATCATTCTGAGGCACAATGAGGAGGGATAGGACATGCAGCCCACATTGGGGCCCTGTTCTCACCTCCTGGCCCAAGTTAGCTCAGTGCAGAGCACAGTGTCCAAGGGGGCACAAGGAAATAAGTGCTAAGTGTGTGTCCTTAGTGCTCTTGCACTTGTGCCCCTGGGGTCATAAATGACTTCTTTAGTATGGAAACAGGTTGGCATATTTTGGTGACTGGCAAACACAGGGAGAAAAAAAGTTGACATATTGTGACTCAAATAAGGAACTGGCATACAAGTGTTAGGCAAAAGGATCAAAGGGAAGAAATGGGCCCATAAGAAAAAGGGGAGAGATTAGGAAATAGATTGATAAAAGTAGTAAAGATCGGCCAATGTGAAGCAGAAAAAGTGGTACAGAGTGACATATGGTAAAAGATAGAAAGATAGAGATTGACATGTGGGGAGATGATAAATGAGGCACTAGTGATGAGCTAATCTGCTCCGTTTCACTTTGCTGAAAAATTTACGAAACTGCTGAAAAATTTTCTAAATGCTACTGCACAACTTTTTTTATGCACACAATTTTTTTCTCACTCCAAACAGTCAGCGGGCATTATTCTTTACGTTTTTTTTTTTCACTCCAAATGTATTAACCTTTTTAGTGCCATAGGACGTAGAGTCTACGTCCTGGGTACTAAAGGACCAAAGTGCCACAGAATGTAGAATCTACGTCCTATGGCACTATCGGGTTTACAAGCGCTGCGCTCGCTTTTAAAGCAGCGCAGCACTTGTAAACCCTGCACAACCCCCTAGGCAACGAGCAAAAAGGATCATACTTACGGATCTGGTCCCCCAGCCGCACCAATCCGGTCCCTCAGCCAATGACAGCAGTGGGCACGCGTTGATGACGTGTCCACTGCTGTCCCTTTAAATATCGCCGCCCCCTCCGTCGCCTCCTCACTCCTGCTGCCACATGTGACTGCTGGAGCCCCCCTGCTGCCTTCCTGCTGCCTTCCTGCTGCATTGGTCGCCCCTGATCGCCTGCCTGCCTTGTGTAAGCTGAACTACAACTCTCTACCACTGTTTATTTTGCTTATTTCTAGCTCAACTGTCTAAAAAAAATTTTTTTTCCATTTCTTCTTCTATCTTTGTAATTATTACACTTTTGCACACATACACACTTATTTACAACTTTCCCAAGCACACACATACACTTACACACACACTTACACTTACACTTTTTTTTTCTTTCTTTTTTCTTTCTTTCTTTGCTTTCCTTGGCAGTCTTTTTTTTTTACTAAAACTTTATTTCTGATCTTGCTCTATAATTATCTGATTTATTTGGTTGCATTTTAGTGTTTTTTTGGCATTTTCATAATTGATTTCTGTTTTTTAATTATTTTATTGAATTGTAACTTTTTCATTGCTATTGGGTGCTGAATTTGCAGTGACGTTGGTGGATCCAGGGCTCTGGCCACTGATTTCATTGCAATAATTGTTCTTCTGTTGGTTTAGGTCATTTTATTGGATTTTACTGATTTTATTGTGTTTTATCTTTGCATTGTTCTTTATTGTGTATTTAGTGCCCCAAAAAGGTTGCTTTTGTAGTGACATTGGTGGATCCAGGGCTCTGACCACCGATTTCATTGCAATTATTGTTCTTCTGTTGGTTTGGGTGATTTTATTGGATTTTACTGATTTTATTGTGTTTTATCTTTGCATTGTTCTTTATTGTGTGTTTAGTGCCCCAAAAAAGTTGCTTTTGCAGTGACATTAGTGGATCCAGGGCTCTGACCACTGAATTCATTGCAATTATTGTTCTTTGATTGCTTTTAGTGGTTTTATTGCATCTTTGTGATTTGATTTTATTACATTTGCATTGTTCTTTATTGCGTGTTTAGTGCCCCAAAAAAGTTGCTTTTGCAGTGACATTGGTGGATCCAGGGCTCTGCCCACTGACTTCATTGCAATAATTGTTCTTTGATTGCTTTTAGTGGTTTTATTCCATTTTAACTTCATTTGATTTCAGTTGTTCTAGAAAGGTCCAGAGGTGCTAAGTTCAGATTGTTCTGGTAGTTTCTATTGCCAAGGGTTAACTCCTTGGTCATCTCTTGCTGGCTTGAGTTTATCAAAAGGTTACAGTGAGTTTTTTTTTTCTAGCTTCTCCTATTACAAGTGTTCCAAGTATTGTCTTCCTTGCTTTTTTTTTTTTCTTGCTTGTTTTGACTTTGCCTGCTGATTGCTAGATTTGCAGTTGTCCGTATATTTCTGGCACAATGGCCAAACGGTTTTACAGCACAGAGGAAGCTGCTAGGTATTGCATGGACTCCAGCTCAGAGGAATTTAGCAATTCTGAGTCTGAGTATGTGCCATCTGACTCCTCTACTGAGGAATCAGAGATTGAGGATAGTGTCACGGTTAGCGCAGAGGTTAGTAGTGGTGGCACGCTTACTGCTGAAGAGGCAGAGGCTGGTGGTAGTGCACCAGATGTACCCATGGATGTAGAAGAGGGTAGCACTGATGCAGCAGTTGGAGAGCCTGCGTGGGGGCCTCCCTGTAATTATGTCCCTGAAATTCCCCCTTTCACTGCAGTCCCTGGCCTCAGTGTGGACACCACTAATTTTGAAATTATAGATTTTTTTAATCTTTATATTACAGAGGCCATCCTACAGGACATGGTCCGTTACACAAATTTGTATGCTGAGCAGTATCTTGCCAGCAACCCTTTACCGGGTTTTTCAAGAGCACAGGCATGGTATCCCACAAATATAAACAAAATAAAAAGATTCCTGGCTCTTACATTGGCAATGGGACTCGTAGAACGTAACTCTTTAGCTTCCTACTGGGATACCAATACAGTCCTTTCCATCCCTCTTTTTTCAGCCGTTATGCCAAGAAACCGTTATCAAATTTTATTGCGGTTTCTTCACTTTAACGACAACACAACGGATGTTGCCCCTAATGAGCCCGGTTATGACAGGCTTTATAAATTGAGGCCCCTTATAAATAACCTGTCTCAGCGCTTCGCAGAGGTTTACACCCCCTCCCAAAATATCTGTGTGGATGAGTCCCTTTTGCTCTTCAAAGGGCGCCTAAAATTTCGCCAATATATCCCTAGTAAGTGTTCTCGCTATGGGATAAAATTTTGTAAACTCTGTGAAAGCAGCATGGGCTACACTAGTTATTTCATGCTGTATGAGGGAAAGGACACTAATTTGCCCCCCCCCCGGTTGTCCCACTGAATTGACTGCCAGTGGTAAAATTGTTTGGGAGCTCATAACTCGCACTGCTGGGCCGAGGTTACCACTTATATGTGGATAACTTTTACACAAGCATCCCTTTATTTAGAGCCCTACATTCTTTGGACACCCCAGCCTGCGGCACAGTCAACCGCAAACCGCAAAGGACTGCCCAGGCAATTGCTGGATAAGAAACTGAAGCATGGAGAAGTAAAATGCTCTAAGAAGCAATGAGCTCTTGGCCATAAAATATTCAGACACAAAAGTTGTTCTTATGCTTACTACTATCCACGATGAGACCATAATTGTCCAACACAGAAGTGGCGGTAGGCCCTCAAAAACAAAGCCCCTGTGTAGTAAAGAATATAGTAAGCATATGGGTGGTGTTGATAAATCCGACCAAATACAAAATTATTATAATGCCACCAGAAAAACCAGGGCCTGGTACAAAAAAGCAGCAATTTATATGATCCAAATGGCCCTTTATAATTCTTATGTCGTTTACAAGGCGGCAGTACCAGGCCCCAGATTGTCTTATTACAATTATTTGCTGCAGTTGCTCCCTGCTTTGTTGTTTGGTGATGTAGAGGAGGTTCCTGACATGCCAGGTAACGACAATGTTGCCCGAATGGTGGGTAAGCATTTTATAGCACAAATTCCACCAACACCTAATAAAAGATATGCCCAGAGAAAATGTAAGGTTTGCCGAGGGTGTTAGGCGAGATGTCCGGTATTATTGTCCAAAGTGTCCAAGCAAGCCTGCTTTGTGTTTCCGCCCATGTTTTGAAGTGTACCATACTGTGGTACACTATGAGAGGACTTGAATTTTGTGTTTTTATAGGTAGGTTATGGTTCTCTGGGTTTGTTGGTGGAATAAGGATTTAGCATATCAGAATAGTGGACTTGGCATGTTCTAGGTTTTTATGCACAAGGCTGCAGGACTCCAAACTTAGCTGTGCTGGCAAAGTGACACTGTTTTTTATTTATTGAGTTTATCTATTCTGGCAGGTCCGTACTTTACTTATAACTAGGTTATAGATATCTGTGATGAAAAGTTTGGTAAGGTGTGTCATATTATTTTTTTTAGTAAAGTAGGGATTTATGGTGTGTGATTTTGTTTTTTGCACAGGTTGTCAGAAAAACAAAGTGTGCTTGTAGCTTGTGGTTGTTTAGACTTGTTCTTGGGCATTCAGATTTTTGTGTTTGAGCTATGGTTATTCAGGCTAGTTGCAGTGTTTCTTTGGTTATGGGGTAGGACTTATATTGTGCTGTTGGTATAGCGAACTGAGGTGCTGGATGACTGACAGGGCGCATGATAAAACTTGTGGTGTGTGATGAATCAATGAGATGTTTTTATCTCTAAAGCTGATGCCACAAGTCCTTTTACTGGCACCTCAAAAGCTTGCCTGTCAGCGCAGTTATCTGTGCATAGTTTTGTATATTACTTTGTATTTCTGGGCAGCATTTAACTACTGTAAGTGTAGGCCTTGAGTTTTTTGCAGGCCAAAGGTTCTTGAGCACAGGATGACAGATACATTATGGTTTTTTGTGCTTGTAGTACAAATTGAATATCTACTGTATGTTCTGGTTAGGTTACACAAGTTGCAGTGGCTCTCTAAATATGAATACTTTGTGTAATGCTGGTGTGCCACTGGTGACTGCTGTACGGCACGTAATGGTGCACGTTTTATCTCTGATGCTAATGCCCCAAGCTTTATTGTTGGCACATAAATTCCTAACCTTTAGTGCACCTTCTAAGGACACTTGCATCATTTATGGGCCAAATTACTATGGATTTTTTGGCAAATATCCTTCTAAATGTGGTGCAGATTTTGTCATTTCTAAAGTAGTGTAGGAAGAAGCAAAAAACTGGTATCATAACACCACAGGAAAGATGGAACTCAAATCAAAGATGCTCCGCTAAACAGAAATAGGTGAGTAAAGTACAATTTAGGGGTTTATTTGGGGGTGGGGTAACTTTACAGATGGGGGGGTTAAAGTAAAAAATTGCAAGGGGTGCATAGAGTGCAGCCCCAATTTTATGCATTTTCAGGTTTGGCGGCCATGTACTTATGTGCAACCAGACATATGGGGTGTAATTTTATTCAGGGTAACTTGCTAATTGATATTGAGCAAGTTTTTGATAGTTGCCATTGAGATTTTGGGGAGAAATCTAACTTTATATTTTTTTTTCAGACTAAAGTCCAGCTTGTATAGGGAACTGCATCCACAATTTTGCCTGTAGAATGGTGTCTCTAAATAGCTGAAGTTGTCTATTTTTAATCAATGTATAGTTTATATGGGTTTTTTCACAGGTAAGGGGCAATTTTGTCTCAAAAACTTTGAGATGTGCACATAAATTGCAGCCCCATTATTATGCATTGCCCCTGTTTTGGGGCATGTGGTGGCCACGTCTTTATGTGCACCCATACATATGGGGTATCGTTTTATTCAGGGGAACTTGCAGATTGAGGTTTAGTAAGTTTTTGGTAGTTGCCATGGAGATTTTGGGGAGAAATCTAGGTTTGTATCTGGTTTTTCCTTGATTTCTGACCAAAGCGCTGACTTCTGTAAGGGACTGCGGCCACAATTTTCCATGTAGAAAGAGAAGAGGGGTGTCTTTGAATAGCTGAAGGTGTGCACTTTTCAGAAATATATAGTTTGTGGGGGTTATTTCACAGGTAGGTGGGGTTAACACTGAAAAACTGCAAGTAGTGCACATAGAGCACAGCACCCACATTTTTAGCTGTAATTGCCCTTATGCATTGCCCCTGCTTTGGAGTGTTTGGTGCCCATGTTTTTATGTGCACCCATACATATGGGGCATCATTTTATTCAGGAGAAGTTTGTTTTTCAAATTTGCCTTTGTGAGATTTTTTTAGATTTTTTTTGTCAAATCCACATTTGATCATGTGTCCAAGTTTACGTTTTAGAAAAAAAAATGTCAAAAAAAGCTCCAAATTTCACAATGCACTGACAAAAAGTATTTGGCTTTTGAGTGAAAACTGCATTGCACCGAGAAACCTGAAGGTCTGTAGTTTCTAAAGATACCAAACATGAGGGGATATTCTAGATTTACATATAAGTTATGCTGCATCAACTGTTACAAGCGCTTTTCCGCTTTGTTCTGGTGTGATATTGTACAAAGTATTGCTTTAGTTTGGGGGTTACTTCTGGACAGGAACTGTGGGGTACCACCACATATTTGGTATTGTTGGACTTGGGAGTATCAGGGCTTTTACAAACAACAAAAAAAAGTGTGTAAAATTAACTTTTCTATGGAAAAAAATATACAGAAATTTTTCATAATTTTTTTTTTTTTTACATATTTCACCCAAAATACACATCATATCTCCAGAAAAGTTATAAAATTTGGTATGTATGTCGAAGCCCAATTAGTGACGAAAAAAACAATATATAATTTCCCTAGTTTCATGGAGGTTTTCCTACCAAAAAACATTGTTAAAGTGAATGAGTACAAAATGCTTAAAAAACGTCTGGCACTGGGGGGAACTGAAATGACGAATTCGGCTGGCACTTAAAGGGTTAAAGTTAATGTGTGTGTTTTTTCACTCCTGTCACGTAACTTTTTTGAATGCGTAAGACTTTTTGTTTATGCGCGCAACTGTTTTTTTTTTTTTTTTACATGCGCAACTTTTTTTTTAATGCAGGCAACTGGTTTTTTTTTTTGGATGCGCACAAGTTTTTTCAGCAAATCCATGCCTAGTGAAAACATTTGCTCATCACTTGGAGGCACATTAGGACATCGGTGAAAGGGAAAAAAAACAAATGAACAGTACAAAAATTACAAAAACAGGGAAAAGGACAAAACAGGAAATAACACGTGAGAAAATGTGTGAGGGGAGTGATAGGCACATAAGGAAGACTAGAAATGAGACAAAACAGGTAAAATAAACTGGAAATAAACTGTAAACAACTGGAAATTTTATGTGACATACCGACTTTTTCATTCAAATGGACACACGTAAATAAAAAAGTGATAGGGGTGATGCAGAACTCTAAGCTCAAAGGCTGTGACTCATTCCACAAACCATGAAATATTTTCCTTTAGCACAACATAATATTATTTATTTAGCAGGACTGTTTTGTATTGATTTTCTTTTGCATTTACATTTAACCATTTGTTTATGTACTCTCCCAAAATGTAAAAATGGATGTCTTACCATGAAACATAAAAGTTCAAGGTTTGAAAGCTTCTCTTGTTTAAGTCAAAATCCAATACTTTTTACTAGCCCTGCATAAATTTGCAAGCAAAAGGGAATTTCACAGCATGTCAAGGTGAACATGAAACGATATGGAAAAGAATAGGCCTGTTTAGAAATTTCTTACTAGCTAAACCTGCTGAGTACCTCCTCTTGCACAGCACTACATTTTTCTAGTGAAGGCAAAAACCAGATCAATTCCAAGAGCCATTAAACCATTTTTTACATACAATTTTATTTTAATTAAGGATTAATTAGAACTATGTAATTAATAATGTATTTTGTTCTTATAATTTTTTTAAATAGTTTTGTAGTACTGTGACAGTTCCTTAGCCACAAAAAATCAAAGTATTCTTAATTTTTATGCCCTGCTTGAAATCAATAGCGCACCAAATTCAAAAGAAAATCTATCTATCTATCTATCATCAATCTATCTATCTATCTATCTATCTATCTATCTATCTATCTATCTATCTATCTATCTATCTATCACAGAGACTAACCCAAACATTGTATTGTTGGGAATTGTGAACTTTAATTTACACATGTCAAAGATCCTGTAAGTGCCCAAAAGCCAGTTCCATATTACTTATATACTTATATAACTTATTTCTAGTGATGTAGCGAACATCGCCGAAAATGTTCGCGAACCCGTTTGCGGACTTTCGCCAAAACTCGCGAATATTCGCGAACTTTGCGAACCCCATAGACTTCAATGGGAAGGCGAACTTTAAAACCTAGAAAAGCCATTTCTGGCCAGAAAACTGATTTTAAAGTTGTTTAAAGGACAGTGGCATGCAGGAGGGGGATCAAGGGCAAAAACTTCTCTGAAAAATACTTTGTAAAAAAACGCCAAAAAAAAACGCCAAAAAAAACCGCAGAACGCGAACACCTGATGTTCGCGCGAATTAGTTCGCCGGCGAACAGTTCGCTACATCTCTACTTATTTCTCATAGTTACAATAGGGTAATGTACTAGCTGGTATTAGTATGTGTTAAAGCCTTATTAAGGGTTCATGTCAAAGAAAGGACATGACTAATGCAGGGTTGAGCCTGTTGTGCCCCTTACCCTCCCCCTGTCCCCACAATAATAACAACAGACAAACTTAATTGGGGAGAGAATGCTGCAACTGTTTATTGCAAATTATTTAGCATAAATCAGCAAATATATATATATATAAACAACCATAACGTGTTGTATTAAACCGGTCCAAACATTAAACAGCAGTCAAATGACCTATATTCTCTAAAGAGGTCCGACCCTGAGCCCAGGCCTGGAGCCTGTGTCCTGTGTACATTCTAGGATTATCCATCTCCTTGAGGATGCCAGGCCTACCCAGTTACCCACTCACCTTATCAACTGCACCTTTTTTAATTACCTCTGGGGCTCAAAGTGGACCCCTTACCCCTGCACTGCGACTATCGAATCCCACCTGTTAGGGAGGAAGGGATGCTGTTGGTTCCTGATCCTCCTGCCCGACGAAAAGATCTGATGAGCTTGCATCCCGGGAGGTTCCTGCTTTTATTCCCTGCCCTGAGCGAGCCTCTAACCAACTGGGATCTGCCTGGAGGGACGGAAGGGGAGTTGTCCTTAGTTATTGATGCCCTTCTTCCCTTTCGTTTTACTTGGGTCATTGGGATCCCAGATGATGGTTCTTATTTTATGTATATATGGATCTCTCCCTCTCAGTATGAGTCTTAAGAACATAATAAGCAACAACTGAGTCCACTTGGTTTACCTGGTGTGAGTCAGTAAAATATTAATGTTTCTTACTGTAAAATGCTGAAGCCCATACATTTGGTATTCAATTTGGACATTGTGTACACTTTTGAAAATAAAGCTTTGTAATACAATTCTTCAAAACAAACGGTTACCCTTTTTTCATACAGAATTTACAGGAGAATAGGGATGTAGCGAACTGTTCGCTGGAGAACTAATTCGCACGAAAATCGGGTGTTCGCAAGTTCGCAAGTTCGCAAACTTTTAGCGAAGTTCGCAATTTTGGGTTCGCCTTAGCTGGAGCCAAATTTTGACCTCTCACCCCAGAGCCAGCAGATACATAGCAGCCAATCAGGCAGCTCTTCCTCCTGGACCACCCCCGGACCACTCCCTTCCATATTTAAACCGAAGCCCAGCAGCCATTTTACATTCTGCCTGTGTGTGCTTGATGAGTTAGCATTAGGGATGTAGCGAACATCGCCAAAAATGTTCGCGGACCCGTTCGCGGACTTTCGGCAAAACTCGCGAATATTCGCGAACTTTGCGAACCCCATAGACTTCAATGGGAAGGCGAACTTTAAAACCTAGAAAAGCCATTTCTGGCCAGAAAACTGATTTTAAAGTTGTTTAAAGGGTGCCACGACCTGGACAGGGGCATGCAGGAGGGGAATCAAGCAAAAATTTCTCTGAAAAATACTTTGTAAAAAAACCGCCAAAAAAAAACCGCCAAAAAATAACGCCAAAAAAAACCGCCAAAAAATAACGAAAGAAAAAAAAAATAACGCCAAAAAAAAATGCCAAAAAAAACCGCGGCGAACCCAAAATGGTGAACATCGCCAAAAGTTCGCGAATTTCCGCGTTCGCGAACACCCGATGTTCGCGCGAATTAGTTCGCCGCGGACAGTTCGCTACATCTCTAGTTAGCATAGGGAGAGAGCTGTGCAGGGGTTTGAGGGACAGTTTAGGTAGCTTTGCTGACTAGTAATCTACTTTCTACTGCTCTGTATGTAGCTGCTGTGGGCAACTGTCCTGCTGATCTCATCTGCTGTAACCCAATAGTCCTTGTAAGGACTGCTTTTATTTTCTGATTACTGTTACTCTTCTTTTCATTGTGTGCTGCAGCTCTGTCTGTGTGTGTTGGAGACAGGTGTGCTGGTCATAGTAGTGCACTAAGCATCAACCACACATTCACATCATTTTTTTTTATTTGTGTTTTTTTACTTTGCTACTGTAATTTATAGAGCCCAGTGCTATTAGTCTAGCTGTGGGGGACTGGTGTGCTGCTCCTAGTAGTTCACCACCAGCACCAACCAGAGATCACTTTTTTTTATTATTAATTTTTTTTTTATTTAACTTACTGTTCTTTAACATGTCCAGTGCTGTTTGCTGTTGTTCATAGTAGTGCACCAAACACGTTACACATAGTAGTGACATTGCATTGCAATAAAATCACCTGAGCAATGTTTTTCCACCAGCAATAATATATTCCGTATCCACTACTGCGGCGTTTTGTCTTTGCGTGTGAACCGGCTGTAACCGTTACACAACTTGATTGGCATGTAGACGCCGGACGTTTTAAAGCAGTTTATTACACAAGTTTAGAAATGTAGTGTGATTTCTGCCCTTTACAGCACAAAACGCAACGCTGTGTCAACAAAGTATTTTTCAGAGAAATTTTTGCCCTTGATCCCCCTCCTGCATGCCACTGTCCAGGTCGTGGCACCCTTTAAACAACTTTAAAATCAGTTTTCTGGCAAGAAATGGCTTTTCTAGTTTTTAAAGTTCGCCTTCCCATTGAAGTCTATGGGGTTCGCAAAGTTCGCAAAAGTTCGCACTTTTTGGCGGAAGTTCGCGAACGGGTTCGCAAACTTTTTTTGTGAGGTTCGCTACATCTCTACAGGAGAATGTATAGAATATCTGTCTTTAGAAAGCATACCAAATATACGACTGAGACTTGCTGATTAACCAGGATGTATGCTTACAGTATTAGAGATGTAGCGAACTGTTCGCCGGCAAACTAATTCGCACGAAAATCGGGTGTTCGCAAGTTCGCAAGTTCGCGAACTTTTAGCGATGTTCGCAATTTTGGGTTCGCCTTAGCTGGAGCCAAATTTTGACCTCTCACCCCAGAGCCAGCAGATACATGGCAGCCAATCAGGCAGCTCTCCCTCCTGGACCACCCCCGGACCACTCCCTTCCATATATAAACCAAAGCCCAGCTGCCATTTTACATTCTGCCTGTGTGTGCTTGATGAGTTAGCATAGGGAGAGAGCTGTGCAGGGATTTGAGGGACAGTTTAGGTAGCTTTGCTGACTAGTAATCTACTTTCTACTGCTCTTTATGTAGCTGCTGGGGACAGCTGTCCTGCTGATCATCTGCTGTAACCCAATAGTCCTTGTAAAAGCAGTTTATTACACAAGTTTAGAAATGTAGTGTGATTTCTACCCTTTACAGCACAAAACGCAATTCTGTGTCAACAACGTATTTTTCAGAGAAATTTTTGCCCTTGATCCCCCTCCTGCATGCCACTGTCCAGGTCGTGGCACCCTTTAAACAACTTTAAAATCAGTTTTCTGGCCAGAAATGGCTTTCCTAGTTTTTAAAGTTCGCCTTCTCATTGAAGTCTATGGGGTTCGCAAAGTTCGCAAAAGTTCGCACTTTTTGGCAGAAGTTCGCGAACGGGTTCGCGAACTTTTTTTGTGAGGTTCGCTACATCTCTATACAGTATTTCTGCTAATTAATTTGTTAGGTCTTACACCACGATTCCCCATCCTCCTGTGTGCATTCCTCTTTCCAAAATATTTGCACTTGTAAATGCATTTGGTCATACTGACTGAAAGTGTATTCCAATATATTATCTCCTAATACTAATTTCAAAGCATTCATACCACAGATGTCAAACTACTGTAATAGGCTTTTATTTATCTGGCTGAGATGGGATCCCTTTTTGAACATTTCACCATGCATATACCAACTCACCAATCTCTTGGTACCATGCCAGACATCAAGAAATCATGGTCAATTAAGCAAACTGGTCTGTGAACTATAGAGCTATTTAGTGCCTGTGGGAGAATACTGTCAGGTCCTAGACCTTTTTCTGTTATTATTCTTTCAGTAATCTATGTCAAATGTAATTACAAGTTTGGTGAGTTTTAAAGGAACAGTAACACCAAAAAATGAAAGTGTATAAAAGTAATTACAATATAATGTACTGTTACCCTGCATTGCTACAACTGGTGTGTTTGCCTCAGAAAGACTACTATAGTTTATATAAGTAAGCTGCTGTGTAGCCATGGGGGCAGCCATTCAAAGGAGACAAGGCACAGGTTAATTAGCAGATAACAGACAAACCCCCATTATATGGGGCTTATCTACTAGTTATCCGCTATGTAACCTGTGCCTTTTCTTCTTTTTTCCAGCTTGAATGGCTGCTCCCATGGCTACACAGCAGCTTATTTATATAGTAGCTTTTCTGAAGCAAAAACACCAGTTTTTTTGCAGAGCAACAGCACATTATATTTTAATTACTTTAAAACACTTTAATTTTTTGATGTTACTGTTCCTTTAATCCTGGAATAAAGATACAACAGAGTGATGAATTCCAAAGTACAATGTCTTAGCAGCTGAGAAGCTCCAGTAAATAATTTAATGTAACCAATGTATAGACTGTATAGAGTGCTTTTGTTATCAATGAATTTTTCAAAATAATACTAGTCTCTTAGATTAATGTAAAGTATCTTTCTGAGATATCTGGTAAAACAACACATATATACAGTACTTTACATAAATGATTGGTTTAAAGGATCTTGTAGTATTGATGCATTTTGAAAGCATTCTGCTGTATACACAATTATTTTCTGGTGTGTAAAAGTTCAAGGTAAATGAAACTGGAGAAATGGTTTTAATACTATCCCACCTCAGTGAACTTGCATCAAATCACCACAGAGGAAAAGAACAGGATTTCCATAGCATAATTGTTTTATCAAGTGATTTATGTGTACTACAAACCATTAACATCTGAAAAATGGCCTGACTTACTGCAAATCATGCAAGAAAGTGCTCACTGCTAATTGAAAGATATAACGAAGAATCAATGCTGTTAAATTACAGCTAGAGATTTTTTTTTGTAAAAAATGAGTTTTTTGCTGATTGTTAAACTTTTTACCAAAAGTATATCTAATGCAATATATTTTTATATATAATATTATATTTATAACTTTGTTTATAGGGCCTAATGGCCAACTTTGAAGGGGAATGGAGAAAAAGTCGGGAATTTTTTATTGTTATTGCGTTTATGGTGTTTAAAACACACTCCCTCTGACAGAAAAAAGTGTAGGACTTTACTAATTCCTATGTGCAATGCTTTCTGATTTCATGGGCTCCTGTCTACTGGACTTTCTAATTTTTTTAGATCAAACGGTTAAGCGCAACTCCGATGGGACAAGTGGTGAACCTACTTAGTACTATGCTACAATCAACCATGACAAAGGACATATTCACCTTGCTATTGTGCAAGCCCTTTGCTCAAACACTCAGGAAATTACGGAAACCATAATCAGCAAAGTGGAAAACACCGCACCCATCTCTGCTAAGGTAGGAACCTTAGCTGAGATCAGCACCAAAATAGAAAGCAATAAAGAATTTGAATCCAGAATCTCTCATATTCAAAACCAAACTTGGTCCTTAGAAATATGGACCCCTTAGAAGCCACTAAACATTAGCTCAAACTTTCCTTTGCCCCCTATCCATTTCTGGCAAACCCCACAGTGACACCCATGAGAGTACAGGAACTCTGGGCAAGTAGAATGAAACTACATACACAATTTGCCATACTTAAGCATCCTTGATTACCGTACCCACCTGTTTGCTTTATAATTTTTCTTTTCTCGCGATTAGGTTAGGTGACATGCACATAATACCAACCTTTTTGTAATTGTAAGAATTTGTAGATAAGTGCAAAAGTTAAGTGCAAAGAGCTAAAATTGATGCACTCATTAACATTATTCATAAAAGATACATAGCACTCACACACACTCCCTTCACCTACCCAGTCAATAGTGCACATGTAAGCCCACTGACACAAGGCAACCTTAAACTACCCACAGCCTGGGCAAAGTGGTAGTTAGAAGGTTCCACTAGTGGGTTGCATCAATAAATGCTACTGCCTTGTGCCAAGATAGAATAACATGCTAATGCCTTTAATGCTATCCCCACTCTGAAAATATTTGTCACAACTTTACCACAAGCGCTAATTAGCATGTATAGAAACACCTTGCCAGAATTGTAATTGCCTTTCACTAATTGCTCATGTTAGTTTCAGTAAATATTCTGACCGGGTTAAAAAAAATATCTTCCAGCAAATCTTTCTTTTAACACTATTCAGTCTTTTTTTACTACTTAACACTTTTTGTCTTTTACCAAACCTGACTACTTATTAGCATATAATGGATCATATTAGGTGAAAAAGGGATCTGCATTCCAAGGAAATTGCAGTAGAGATCTAGTCCTATTTGTTTAATGTGTCACAGGAGACCAAACAAAGTTTAGGGGTGTGCCCCTTTCTCACCTACCTTCACCTTCCTGACTTCAAGATGGCAGTCGGACCAGTTTCTGGATCAACGTTGTACTTAAAGCTATTTTAAAGCTATTTGAATATCCCTATTTTTTCTCACTAAAAAGCCATCCATCTTGAAGAGGTTGTGCAACTGTTTCAGGGAGAGAAATCCACAACTTCACAGGTATCACTGTAAAAAAAAAAAAACCCTTCCTATTATTAAGATAGAACCGGTATGGGTAACCGTCAGGGCTAGGGGTTTAACCAATCAGAAGGCTTTTCAGAGTAGCGGTAACTTCCTGTAGGGTTATTTCTTGGTTTAAATTTACAAGATCCTCCTCCTGAAACTTTGGTAAAGAAGCTTTTTGCAGGAAATGATCTAGCTGGGAGAAAGTTATGTTAGGATCTTTAAATTATTAGGTAAATTATAAATGGTAAAAAATTATAGAATTGTTAATCAAACAAGTCTGGGTTGTAGACCATCTGACACTAGTTTGTTCTAATAGATTTCATCATCGATTGAGATTTTTGCTCTTTCAGTTTCCAAGCTAGTAATGTATGTTACATGTACATGTATGTATGTAAGGGGATAACCCTTTTTCATAAAAATTTTACCTATACCATACTATCACTTCTCAGTCTAAGTCTACACTTCTTGTAGTCTAAGGGCTCTAAGTTCCTTCAGAGGGCCGTTATTTTACACAACTCACAACTGTTTTGATTGTATTGTGACTCAGATTGTCTCAGATGATTAATAAGTGTCTGTAATTGTTGTCTCTGATCCCTTTTTTTGCAGAGGCTATAGCAATGAGTGAACCCCTTATCGTAACTTTATGAGTTAACTAAATACAGGTAAAGATTAGTGATGAGCGAATCTGTCCCATTTTGCTTTGCCGAAAAATCAGCAAAACTTCTGAAAAATTGGAGAAATGGCGGAAAATTGTCGAAGCACTACTTTTTTGGTGCACTGCATTTTTTGATGCAACCGCCACATTTTTTACATGACCACAACATTTTTGATGTGACTGAGATAAGTCACACAACAATTTTTGACATGGCCATGCCCTTTTTTGATGCAACAGCAAATTTTCCTCGCCCATTTTGCGCCCATTTCACACAAAAAATTGAGACTTCAGACTTTTTTACAGCATCAAGGCCAAACTCACATTCTTCATAATGTAGAATGCCAACAATGTCTGCAAGCACTTGGTCTTAAAACCACAAAATCAAATAACCTGACTAGGCCCTCCCCAATCAGTAGTTTGTGGGCATTGTATCAAAAGCTTTGGCAAGCTCCAAATAGAACACATCAACTGTATCCCTACTGTCCAATATCTTACTAACCTCATCATAAAAAGCAATTAAATTTGTCTGACATGACCCCTCCTTCATAAAGTTATGCTAATTAGAGCTCCCAATGCCATTCTCCAGAACATAATTTTGAGGTGATCTCTTAAGAAACCTTCAAATAACTTACCCAGAAATGTCAAGCGTACTGGCCTATAATTGCCAGCCTGAGATCGTAATTCCTTTTTAAATTGCAATTACTTCAGCTTTCATCTAGTCCATAGGAACCATTCCAGATGAAAGCAAGTTTGAGAAAATAAGAAATTATGGACTGACTAAAACTGAAATAAGGTCTCTAAGAACCCAAAGGTGTATTCCACCTGGCTCTGGTGCCTTCACATTCATTTTTAATAAACTTTTATGTACTATATCCTGTGCTGACCACTGATTGATAGATTAAGCACATTATTCCTATTATTAAATGAAGCCACACTCTCAACCTGCATCTTTTTACTATAACAGGTGTGGGATTCATTATATTAATGATTACCTTTTTCTCTGTAATAATAAAACAGTACCTTGTACTTTAACTAAAATATAATCATTCCTTATTGGAGGCAAACAGTCCTACTTGGTCTATTTAACGCTTAAATGATTTTTAGCAGGCTTAAGGTATGGAAATGCAAATTACAAAAAGATCCCTTATCTGGAAAAGCCCAGGTCCCGAGCATTCTGGATAACAGGTCCCATACCTGTAATACTCTTTAAAAAATATTGGAGTTAGTCTTAGGCAATCCTTCTTCATTAATGAATGTAATTTCACTAAATAACTGAATGTAACTACTCAAGGTCAGTAAATTTTGGTTGATTTTTCAGCTGAGGATCCAATGCCAGAAAGAATTGGCCATCAAGAAGACTTCGCCATATTATTTTATATGCTTGGCATATAACTATTACAACTATAAAAACAAATTGTTTGGGGCATTCTCTGGTATAAGTTGATAAGCTTCTATTTGAAAATAAAATACAATATGCATACTTGGTGCTGATATTAGTGAGTAAACATTGTAGACCTTTAAACACTTTACTGGAGAGCTGTGACTGTGTATAGTCTTTATAGTATTTTGTTTTCTCGTGTCAGACAGAGAAAAGTTGTGCACAGCACTAGCGAGGATCCTTTTGAATACTATATTATGTGGCATAGACACTTTGTTGCCATGGAAGATATACCTATTTAACTTGTCCATAAGCTGAAAAATAGCAATGGCAAAAAATTATTTTCTGTTTGTTTAACATAGCAGCTGCCATTTTAGCTTGGTCTCAGCAAGCTGCAGCTCTAGCTTCCAGTAGTTTAGATTACAGTACAGTTAGGAGGGGGAGTGTCCTGTTCCCATCACTGTGAGAAGTGAATCAACAGGCAGTTTACTCAGTTAATCACCGCACTGTATGTACAAACAGTACAATGGTATCAGAATACATCTGGGAATGTTAAATACATATGAAATACAATAGGAGCATATATAAACATCTGATATGCATTATACAGTCCTAGTGGGGCCTAACAGGTGGCTGCTAAGGGAGAAATAGTGAATCACAACTACAACCAGAATGCACAAAACAGCAATATACACAGCGTATAATAAGCAGGCATTAAACAAAATGCAAACATACCAACGATGCTTGGATAGGCTTGCTTAGAGATGAGTGTGGGTGCTGATCATTTTGTGAACACTCTTATTAAGACATTAACATTACATCATCCCAAAATCATCCCTGATGGCCATTCCCATGCACAGGACACACAATTATAGACAGTCTGGAGGAAGGGGGAATGTGAAAAGTGCAGTGACATCTAGGAAGTGCTTAATGGAAAGTGAAAGTAATTGCTATTTTTAGATGTTTCTAAGATATTTGCATTTTTAGACTGCCAATAAAAAATCTTTGGGCTCAGCTGAGAATCAGCAACCTTAGCGTTAACTGATTATAGGAAATGTATAGACAGCTGCTAGCCTACCATTAGCAGCCTAAAACTGTTAATATCTCAAAAACCACTAAAATAGAACTATAATATAAATTGCAAAAGTACTTAGACAAGCACTCCGAATAAATCAGTTTTTTTTGGCTCTATTTTTAGTTTTTGTTATCCTTACTAATGATAAGTGAATTTTTTCGCCAGGCATGGATTTGCAGCGAATTTCCGCATTTCGCCATTATTGGCAGGCTAAAAATGGGACAGATTCGCTAATCGCTAATCACTAATCCTTACCTATTTTAGGAGTTTTTACAAGAGTATACAAAACTAAGTCAACAGTATACATACAATTTACTAAACTTTATAGTCCACCACCCAAGACAATCACAGTTATCCTGATTAGA
Source organism: Xenopus tropicalis (assembly GCF_000004195.4). Taxonomy (NCBI): domain Eukaryota; kingdom Metazoa; phylum Chordata; class Amphibia; order Anura; family Pipidae; genus Xenopus; species Xenopus tropicalis. The sequence continues at coordinate 61,295,213 of NC_030678.2, read as the reverse complement.
GATGTAGCGAACTGTTCGCCGGCGAACTAATTCACGCAAGCATCGGGTGTTCGCAAGTTCGCAAACTTTTCGCGCATGTTCGCAATTTGGGTTCGCGTGGCGTTTTTCCGCTGCGTTTTTTCTCGGCCTAAAAACGCCGCACAAGCCACACATGGCGTTTTTCAGCAAATCCCGTTTCCATGGTGCTAATAGTGCGAAATAGCAAAAAACACCGCATATTTCCGCTAGGTCTGCCAGCTGCCTTTGCGTATACATAGGAATAGCTTGCGTTTTTACGCAACGCTGTGTCAACAATGTATTTTTCAGAGAAATTTTTGCCCTTGATCCCCCTCCTGCATGCCACTGTCCAGGTCGTGGCACCCTTTAAACAACTTTAAAATCTGTTTTCTGGCCAGAAATGGCTTTTCTAGGTTTTAAAGTTCGCCTTCCCATTGAAGTCTATGGGGTTCGCAAAGTTCGCGAACTTTCGCACTTTTTGCGTTCGCGGACTTTTTTTTTGAGGTCGCTACATCCCTAATCCTGATCCACCTATGATTTGCTGTGAGTAACTCAGTGTTAGAATATCTTGTGGACCCCTAATGCAAACATATTCAGAATATCAGAAAGTTAATCTCCTTTGTGCTATCAATGATTGATGTTCAAGACACCTGTTTAATATGTTAGTATGGCACTTGTCTAGTGGGGTTGTGCATAATCTATCTTATTGCAAGGCTAATCCATCAAAAGCAGCAGTGTGTAGTGTGCTCTGCCTTTTCTAATTATGACACTAATAAGTCACTAATAAAGTATAAACGTCCTTTATAGGACCTTCAGTTATATATCGAAAAGCCAATTGTCAATTTCAGAAATGCATATTTGTTTCTATGGACTGTATACACCTGTATCTGTAGGCTTACTAAAATTTCAAAAAAAAATTTTTCTAGTGATATAAAATTAAAAGGTGATTTTCTATTTCTGTTTACGTGTTTGTGCCTGTGTACATATTAATGTACTGTACAATGTCTTAAAAATACCTGGGATGAGTTTTGGGTATTACAACTGTGCAATTAAAGGCATGCTCCAGGCAGCCAATTTTTATTTTTTAATCACACTTTAAACACAAAACTTAGGGGCGATTTACTGGTACGAATCCGAATCATGAAATCCGATCATTTCTGATGATCGCTAATGTCACAAAAATTATTTTCGTTTAAATACAAAAATTTTGTACTTACGATCCGGAAGCTCCGAAATTTTCATATTCAAGCGATCATAAACAGCAGGAAAACCTTTCTGTGCATGATTTTGGAAGCCTCCCATAGGACTCAATGGCACTCTGCAGCTCCAACCTGGCCCAAGGAAAGGCACAATACCGAAGCCTGAATGAATTAGAAACCTTCATACTCATTGCGACAAATGCAATTTTGTTGCACAAATTGTCGCGCAAATTGTCGCAAAGTACTAAAAAGTTGCGCAAACTAATGAAAAAATCGCAAAAAATACACATAGTTCTAAAACTTAGAAAAAAAAACAATTTTTTTTGTATTCAGGCTCAGTCGTACATTGATGAATGTGCCCCTTAATGTGAGTTGAAAACTATTAAATATCAGTCTGTGTGTGCACCAAAAGCAAAACTTATACATTATTAAGGGCACACTTATAGGCAGATTCTAATGACTTTTATTTATATATATTTATTGCTGAGAACATTTTGCATTAATGCAAGAGGGCTGAGTCAGAAGTAGGCAGAATACTGTATATGTCTTTTCTGTTATGTAAATGAGACTTTGTTGGAGAAATCTTTGGTAGGGATGTAGCGAACCTCAAAAAAAAGTTTGCGAACGCGTTCGCCAACTTACGCCAAAAAGTGTGAATATTCGCGAACTTTGCGAACCCCATAGAATTCAATGGGAAGGCGAACTTTAAAACCTAGAAAAGCCATTTCTGGCCAGAAAACTGATTTTAAAGTTGTTTAAAGGGTGCCACGACCTGGACAGTGGCATGCAGGAGGGGGATCAAGGGCAAAAATTTCTCTGAAAAATACATTGTTGACACAGGGTTGCGTAAAATCGCAAAGGCAGCTGGCAGACCTAGCGGAAATACGCTGCGTTTTTTGCTATTTCGCGCTATTAGCACCATGGAAACGGGATTTGCTGAAAAACGCCATGTGTGGCTTGTGCTGCGTTTTTAGGCCAAGAAAAAACGCAGCGGAAAAACGCCACGCGAACCCAAATTGTGAACATGCGCATAAAGTTCGCGAACTTGCGAGTTCACGAACACCCGATGTTCGTGCGAATTAGTTCGCCGGCGAACAGTTCGCTACATCTCTAATCTTTGGTGGATACATGATGAGCATTTTTGTCAGAAAAAGCTGCATATGCAAACATGAGGTGGGATCACAATCAATCGCAATCAATTTTTGGTTACACCATGTACAACAAAAAAAAGGAGGGCCCTTTTCTGGGTAAGACCAGTGGATTAGGACTCATCAATCCACTGGCTGGAGCAAAACACATTAATGCACCAAGTTACATTACTCGCTTCAGAAAAAATTAAAGAGGAAAGTAAATCAAGTAATTTGGGAGAAATCAGAGGATCATGTAGTAGCTTAATAGGTACCATAAAAGGACTGGCATAGCTCTTTGGTTTTTGTATTCCATTCAAGTCAGATGTTGAGCCACATGTAGAAAGAACCTGAGGTCATTTGAGAAGCTGTGAGGTGTCAGGGGTAGTGAGAGGAAGTAGATTTGGGCAAGAGGTGGGCATAGTAAGGGGAAAAGCTGGACAAGGAATGCACTTAGGTAGGATGGTGGGGCCATTCTCATTTCCCTCACTACCATGTCTAAGGTTTGGGCAAGAGTGGGCATATGACTGAGACAATCCAAGATGGACTAGTTGGCCCAAAAATGTAGCTCTAAGTAGTTTGGGTGGCTGGGTTGCCCAGTCTAGAGAATCAAAGAATACCTACATGTCAGGGGGGGGCAGGTCTCTTTTCCATACAAAAATGGTAATCAGTTCTTGCATGTCCTGTACAAGGGATTAGTAGCACTTGAGGGTGGATAGCAAGGATTCAGAACTCCTCTTCAGGATTCAGAATGGCCTCTTTATTGCATACAGTGGAGCAGCATCTCACTCACCCTCCGCAATTTCCCCTAAGTGTTTAGGGGAATACCTGTTACTCCTTGTTACTCGAATGGATCCAATGTAGGGTGGAGTTAGATTCCTGTTATCATGAGCCCATCTGAGACTGTTGCTGATACTGGCACTACAAGTAGCCCACTACAAGTGTGTTGTTATAATAGTAAGCATTCCTAGGGTGTGGTAAAATTAACATTGTTTTCTAAACTTTTATTTTTCAGAAAACAGTCATTTATAATTATATGTAAAAAAATGTTGTTATTTTACAGTAAGGTGTGGCCTTTCCATAGTTTTTCTATATTTGTTTAGTACAAGGATTAGGTGAACACAGTTTTACCACTTAGTCACATATAATGCACATTGTTACTAAGGGTTTAATAAATGTTTTTAAATGCACTTCAATATATAGTACACTGTGGGCAGTGTAGGGCTCACATTAAATGAGGGGCCTTGATGTGGCAAGTGAGCTTACATATTTTGCCCAAAATGTGGTACCTCAATTTTTGTAAAATGTATTTAAAGGGATTCACATGGGCTGAATTTGAGTGCAGACATTTTGTTTCTCTTTTGTGTATGCAAATAATGCATGTTTATTGTTTGTATCATCTGGTCATCTCCAGAATCTATGATTGTCCGTGGCTTGCTGTAAAAAATATAGGTTGGTCAATGCTACAGCATGGATTAGACAGCTCACAATATTTTTTTGTTTCCATCCCAAAAAGCTGTATTTATCAAGGTCAAATGTCAGCTTGAAATTTCATAAAGCAGGTTCTGGTTTCTGCCTATCCAGGTTTCAGCATTAACTTGGACAAAAATTATGCTCCTTTCTCAGGGTTTTGCTACCAGGAAAGGTGTCAACCCCTATCCCTTATTATGAGTAAAACTGGGCTGGTTTGTTTTGCCAAAAATCACAAAACTGCCGAAAAATGTTTAAAATTGATACATTTAAACAAAATGTAAATTTGTTACATGTAACAAAAGTAATTTTGGTTATATGAGTTGTAATGTCAAAAATTAAAAACTGGTGCCCCTGTTAGGAGAAAACTGCACTGGCCTGGGGTACATGCAGGCGAGCAATCCTCTTCCTTCTTTCTCCTTATGTAACAATCCCAGGGGCCTTGCAGTGCAGTTGAGTTTTGTTAAAGTTCGGTTTATCGCTCTACTGCACATGCCCAAAAACCGAATGTGGAAGAGGAACACTCACTTGCGTATATTCCGGTGTGGTTTTCATCTAAGAGGCTCACCAGCCAGGGGTTTCAAGTAAGTGATTACTATCACTGGGGGGTGTCTAAAACTTTGGAACCCCCCCAGTGATTGTAACTTTCCTTCTCCTTTATTAATTATGCTTCTAAAAATCCCATAGAAATGAATAGAAGCAGATTTTTTTTTTCTGTGGTGAGCTCTAATCTCATATTTTCATAAATCTTTGTCCTTGCTGGAAACATATAATAAATGTAATATATTCTGAAGGAAAAATAAAAGTATTTATTTTACCTAACCTCGCCACCATGGGTTTTTTTTTACAGTAAATGTATTCACATTATTTCAAAATGTTCACTTACAGGTCAATGAAATAATATTCCTTATATAATTAATAAGCAGCCTTGGCAGAGGTTATCCATCTATTCAGTTTTTGTAACTAAGATACTATAAAGCATAATAGAGATTCTATACTGAAGTGTGTAATCTTTATAAACTCTGCCACTGGTCTCTGAAGGCTTTGATGTTACCCAGAATCGAAAGACTAAAGCATTCTCTGTGCTTTGAACAAACTGATTCTGGTAAACTGGCTGATTTATGCTTAAGAGGAAACTGACGACCCTCATTATAGCTTCAGCTGCATCACAGCTAAAATGGTACTTTAAAAAAATCTAAATTCATAGTCTAGTTTCATTTTGACATCATATTATTTTGACAAAATCTACTTCAAATACAAAGCATAAGAAATCTATATACAATATTTTATTATATAATTAATTATAATGTTTTTAGAACTTGAAAGTTTTGGAACTCTAAGCAGAAGCATTAAAATAGAGACTACAAACTGGTAGCTTCCAAGGGGCCCAGGAAATTAGAGGGCCGAGTTGGGGTCTTAAATGAGCTACAATGTAAATATAACCTTATGTAACACTATTTTGGCTATAAAGGGGTAAATCCAGGCTAGTAGATGATGTAGAGCATGTGTTACATGCGACCCCCTTTCCCAGGAGGGGCCTCCGCTAGGTGGGAGAAAGTAAGATAGGAGCTGAGGGTGTAGTTGAACTACAACTTGCTGATGCCGTGTAGTGCAGATGGTATAAATGGACACCAGAGGGGTTCTTATGGTGAACTATAATACAGATTTATTGGTCCAAGACACAGATGTTACGCAGGGTTATCATACTCACAGACAGGCAGATTCAGATGGTACAATATGGAAATGCTCTTTTGCAGAAGAGAGGGTATGCACCGTTTTATCCCACCTCTTGATAGAGCCTGGGCAGGGAAACACACCTTTCAACCAGTACCCTTTGGGAGGTAGTCCAATTAGTAGGAACTCCTTCAGGTTGATAACCTCTAGTGGATGAGTCCTCCGGGTGAGTAGGGATCAAGGGTTATCCTTGCGGCAACATTGCCGAATAGGAGAACTACTCCTGGATCTAATCACTCCTTTGATGGGGCTAATGGCTGCCCTTTTTAGCTAGAGCTAACTACCTTCACTTTCCTAGAAAGTGCTATTAAAAAATCTGACTGTGCTTGCTAATTCCTCGTTCACGGGGCCCTGTCCTCGACTTTCACTTGAGGTATAGTGTCCTCTAGGGTACAATTGCTTCTGGGGCCTACTGTCTGCTCCCAGGCTCAGATGGAGCTCTGCTTGGAAGACAGCATGCAGCCAAAAGAGGAAGTCACACCCTCCTGCCAGACACTATATCAGTCTGCAGGGGGCGTATACAACTTGGCTAAACCTATAGGGAAAAGTTTTAGAACTGTAACTTAAATACAGGGAATCTTACCCAATAACAATAAAGGTGAGAAGATGTAGGGTTTAAAGCCATAGGGAGCTTAACCCTATGGGTCCCTACACTTATAATCAGGTTGGACCTAGTTAAATGGCCACAAGATATCAGTCTGGCTCACTGGTGAGGCTGGTAAGAATTTACCAATGCCTTATTGAGTCCTAGGTGCCATCTACTGAGACCCAATCCCTCTTTGGACTCAACACAAAAACAGATACGGCTGAAGTTCAGGCCAGAGGTTAGGACAGGCAGAATCAGGATGGAGAACCTATCCCATTTCACCTCGCTGAAAAAATTTGCAAAACTGTGAAAACTTCACTAAATGCGGGTATCGTGTGATGTTTTTGACGCCTGTGACTTTTTTGACTTGACTGCACCTTTTTTTTACGTGACCATGCCCTTTTTCCCATGACCACACCATTTTTTGACATGACCGCATTTTTCACTGAAAAATTTTGCTGGAATGACAGCTTTTGACCAGACAAGAATCATGCAAGTGTTTGGGATCAGCCTCAGACCTCTTTCCCCCTACAATGAACAAGATACTGAATCTTGCCCCTGAATCTATGGAAAATAATAATGTTGTGAACCTCTGCTTTATGCTTACAGATGGCAATGCAAGTGAGTGGGTACCGCATCAGGGGTGGTTCACTCCGGGGCTAAGGAAGTGAGCTGCTAACAATCCGCCACTTCACCCCCCCCCGTGGGGCCTGGAAAACTTTTCTGCCGAGAGGAAATGTCCTCCAGACATTACACCATTTGCCAGTGTTCAAAATGCAGTCAAAACTCTCCAGCCCAGTGCACAAGTTTATCCCAACTGTCCTGATTCTAATGAATCAACAGACTACTCTAGTCCTCGATTGATGCTTTCGGTCAATTTATTGCACTGCAGATGCTGCATAGAAATATGTCCTTTTCAGAGACTACAAAAATGCATTTTCTGCATTTCAGCATTTGCTGCACCACCGTAGCTGGTCTTCTTGGTGTTAGATAACTAAAACATGCAATATAAAATAAATGTAATTTGTATGATCCCTGCAGTCTAACACATGTGTTAAAAGAATTAATTCAGATAAAATGTGTGATTTGAGTTATAAAAAAGGAATTGATAGCATTAAATAAAATCAATTCTAATGAAACCTTTATTCCAAATATTTTGAAACAAATAATACAAAAAGGAAGATGTTGTTTGTATTTCTGCAAGTTAGTGGAAGTTAGATTTTAGTCGCTGATTTAGACAGAGCCACATGAGATTTATACGCAATTATTTATGTTAGAAATAAAATACTGAATGCTCTGAACCAATTTAACCCTAATTGATACAGAATTAAAAAAAAAATTGAGTAAGAATACAATAAAAATATCTTGAAGATAGGGATAAATTCCATAATGATACAGGGCGCTTTTATTTGTCACAAGCAACTGCAGCAGCTGTTTTAAAATGCATATATACATGAATAATATGGAAAATATTTGATTGGGTGACAAGGTATAAGAATGCTTCATTCCTCAGAATATTAATGCCTAATCTTAGCAGTACATTGATGACTGGCAAATAATACGTCAGTCAATAGTGAACTCAATATCTTGCGCTTCTCATCTCTAGTTCTTCTAACCAGTAATTAGAATTAATGAAATGATGAACTGGAGCAGGTTGGCATTTTGTAGTATGCTGAGCGATACTAACCAGCTAAAAAAAACTTAAATAGCAGCTTTAATTAGATAAAATGTAAAAACAATCTATATAACGTGTTTTCAGTTTTTTCTTCTATATTTGATTACATGGTAATGTAAAAAAACAATGTATTTGTTTTAATTTAAATATATATAGAGAGAAATATTCTGTCCATTCAGATTTCCAAATAACATTGAGTTACCTTTAATAGACATTAATACATTTACAACAAGAATTGCTCAGATATGTTATTTAAACTGCCTTTTACTTGTATTTTGTCTTTAAAACCCATTTCATCTCTTTACACATCATGTTCAAAAGCACTCTGTATTTTTATCTATTCTTACATATTTTCACACTTTTGGGTTTTTCATTTTACATGTGTAAGTCATTACAGACTTGTTATTTCCTAAACTGTTACGTTTTGGATATCTTCTGGCAAAAGCATAGATTACAAAAATGGAATGAGGGAGTTGATTTGACATAGATTAGGCGATTGGTATGGGCTTTGACTTTCCTTTTTTCATTCAATACAGAGTAGGGTAGGATTTGTCCTAGATGGCACACCTGGACATTTTTGTTATGTTTGGACACCCACGTGAATATAACAAATGATCACAAATGAACCTTGCTGCATTTTGCAAATACTCAGAACAGCAGAATAAGTGTCATTACAACAGCAGAATAAGTGTCATTAATCAATTTGTATTGATAAAAAAGAACATTTTCAGGTTGCTGTATTCTATTCTAGTGTGGTACTAACACCTCATTTTTTGTAAAAATTATTTTTAAAGGCAAACTAAGCGCTGGCAAACTTTCTTCTTCTTTGCTGTATTCTATTGTCTAAGAAAAAGCCATATTTTCATATCCAACTCTAAAATGCAAAAAATGGTTTATGGTTTCTATCATATACCCATGTGAACACAAAGACACAGGCACACATAGTTGAGGGGGAAACTTTTTTTCCTACAAAAATACACATGCATCTATATACTGTATGAGAAGAGAAAAGTATACTGCCTAGCTTGTTGCTTTGTCTTTCTGAAGTACTGTACAACTTATATCAGCATGAAAGGAGCCATCTCAGTAATATGCATGCTGGAGCGGCACAAATATAATTTTGTTTATATGTAGGGATTTATGAGTATACTGACCAATACTAACCAGATGTAACAATAAGTCTGTCTGAAAGCGGCACCTTAAAGGGATACTATTATGATTTTTATGGTATACTTTTTTTTATTTCTAAATTACACTGTTTGCATAGCAAATATTTCATTCTACCATTTAAAATTTTATTCTTGAAACAACAAATGTATTTTTTTTTTATTTACACCTTAAAATAGCGATCTTCCCTGCAACCAAAGATCGTTTGTTGCCTCCACTAACGTGCAGAGCCGGATCGTCAGATATGGAGGTAAAAAAACAATAGGGATTCTACCTCCACCTGACGTTTCAGCCCTAAAAGCAGATTTTGATCCTGAGCAAAATCTTTGTCCCGTCCCATCGACGAGACAACTGGTATCTGAAACTAGGTTTCATACATATATTGTTGCCTGTATGGCCATCTTTACATTGTTCCTGAGACTGAGCTTTCAGAGGGAGCCAGCGTTACACATTAGAACTGCTTTCCGGTATCCTATTGTAACTGGAGTCGCAAGCTGGACTTGGATTTCTTACTATTGAGTGCTATTCTGATATCTACTGGGAGCTGCTATCTTGCTACCTTCCCATTGTTCTGCTGATCGGCTGCTGGTGGGGGGAGGTGATATCACTCCAACTTGCAGCTCAGCAGAAAAATGTGACTGAAGTTTACACAGGTCACATGGCTGTGGCACCCTGAGAAATGAAGAATATGGCTAACACCATGTAACATTTTAAAATAAAATACCTTTGTATAAAAAAAACAGTATTTTTGAAAACTTCTACTGGAGAAGCTCTATAAACTGATGAGTTTTGAAAAAATCATGTTTTCCCATGACAGTATTCCTTTAAAGTAAACACTAAATATATCATAGAATGTCCTGTCCTTAAACCTTTTCCCTTGTTCTTTATTTATTTTCATTATTTTTCATTTTTCAATTGTCTTTCACTTCTGTCTTCTATTTCCAGCTTTCACATAGGATTCACTGATTCTAGCAGCCAAAATACTATTATAAGCTCTGTAACAGTGGCCATACCCAGGCAGATTTAAACTCCCAGTTTATGCCCTTCAAACTGCGTTTGTACCTTATCTGCACGTGTATGGGGTCCAATTAGGCCCAGAATGGTTGGTCAAATCATGCCCAGATCCTCTCATTTGGTGAGGTGGCCCATGTATTTAGTCAGGTAGTACAATTTTATTGTTATTCATGGTTATTATGATTTACTACTATAAAAAAACTTATAAACAATAAGCTAAATGATTAAAAAAATAATCATTTTCATTCTAAAATCTACAGTTAAAGGTAAACTATTCTTTTAATTGTCAGCTTTAATTAGATAGCAATCCAAAAAAACACATTTAGCATTATTGCAGTAATTTTCTACTCTTTTGCTTTATTATTTGATAATATTTAGAAAAGTATGTGTATGTATCAACATAAATACAGAAATAGTGAATTTTGAATACTCAGTCCCTTAAATTCTTTTAGCTAATCTAGGTTGCTTTCTATAAAAACAATCTTTACTGTTTATCAAAGTAGGGATTCCTCTGCAATAACAATAACATAGAAGAGGAGACAGGAACCAAGACTAGAAGCCTCTTTAAATATTTATTTGTTTGTTGATGAATTATTTATAGCTGATGTAGTCAATCACTTTATCACTGAGTGAAACATTCTTTGTTTGCATTTGGCACATTGGATATGAAAATTAAAACATTATTTAGTGGTAGAGCATTTGCCTTCTAGTGGTAGTCTGGTATAATAATAAGAAGTGGATAAGCGAATGACTGATTTTAGCATAAACCTTTCTCTTTGATAATTATTTTGCCATAATGAAATGCAGTACTTAAATTATAATCGTTTGTATTAAACTCACTTGGGATAGCTGATTTTCTTGGTCTATTATCTTATGATTGCGTTACATTAGATATCTATATTTTCCCCCTCTTCTGCAGCAGATTTGTAATACTCTCATGTATTAAGATATAGGGTATCCCTTATTAATATCATACTGATAATAACTGAAGTAAAGGGAAAGAACATGCCTGACAGTTGCTTTGATATTTTCCTCATTTATTTTTATTAAAATATTTAAACATTTAATCATTTTCATGTGACACTTGTGAGAGATGCAAGCAGTAAGAACACTGTTTGGTATATTTTCCACCATTGTTAAAGGTGGGATAAAGTAAGCGCCAGGTAAAATGCCTGGTTGTGCAGCAGCTAATGCTGTTAACCATGGAAGTGCCTCAGGAAAAACTGGATAGGGTTGATAGGATAGGTCTTCCATTCCGTACTGTAGTTTAGTATTTTGATTTGGCCAGCTGTAAGTAGCTGCCTGATTAGGCTGCAGGTGAGCAGCAAATAAAAGGGCTGTGGGATTACACTGTAGTTGATATTGAGTATGGGGTTGGGGTAGACTCAGCGAGAGGGGTTCACTCTCAGTGCAGGGCACAAGGCAGGAAGGCCGTCTACCTGTGTTAGGAACTCCCAGAGGAGCTGGGGGTGCCACCTGCCACTGCAAGGAGCAGGGGAAGCTGTAACCAAGTGAGGAGTCACCCAGAGACGTGCCAGGAGTCACAGAGAAAGGTCTCTCAGAGGAGGGCACAGGACAGGAAGAGGAACTCCCAGAGGGGCTGGGGGTGCTGCCTGCCACTGCAAGTTGTAGAGGGAGCCGGAACCCTGTGTATGAGTGCCGAAACGTCAAGGCTTGGTGAGAAGCCAAAGTGTGCCAAAAGCTGGTGAGCTGGTGTTTTAAAATCCTACAATTTGGAAATCCTCACAAGAGCCAGCCACACTCTTAAAATATTATTGACACAGTACTACAAACTATATAGCATATGATGTGCAACAGAACTTCCTATTGGAGATCTCATTATGTTCCAAATATAACAAATTTTCGAACCTAAAAAATTATGTTTCACCACAAAGTTTACTATGATGAGTGAATTTTTTCACCAGCCATGGATTGTTTTAAAGGTAAACCTAGAACTCCTAAGAATGCAACAGAATCTTTTTATTATGTATGAAAATGCAAGTTTCCCACACCTAGGATTGCTATGTTTTTGTTATTTTGGCATTTTTCAGTTATGGCTTGTGTTGAGAAGCTTTTGTATGTAAAAAGTATGCATCAGTTACAAAGGTTTTAGGCCTCGATATTTGTATGCTGAATTTGAAATATGTTGCAGTGAGTAAGATTCATGAAGCAACTTCAATTTGTTTCATTCATTTCTGTTTGTTCATTTATACATTGATATTTATTAGAAAAGAATCTGTGGAGATCTCCAACACATTTCTAAGAAACTGTTGAAAAATTATCATTGAAAATTAATTTCTCAGATGGAAATAAAAAAACCATAATTTAAAGTTTGAACATATGGCACTTCTATATACGAAGTGCAGAAATATTTCTCATCCCAAAACTCAGATATATAGGATTGGGCATACAGAGGTGTGACTTCTATCAGATGCTAATCTTCCACATTTGAAAGAGGAACATTTCACATTTAATAAAACAGACACATTTAGTTACATGTTTTGTAACAAGTATACATAAGCTGACATTGTTCATCAAGGCAGCATCTTTGCGCCAGTCCTAACAAAGTAAACAAATGACATTATCCTTTGGGGGGTGGGGGAAAGACCATACCTGCTTCATTTGGCATGACCAAGGAAACTATGAGCATTTAACTACTTTCTAAACTGCAGACCTGTCCTTAAAGGACCGGGTGTTGGGAGAGCTAGGATTAATTGGAAAGAAGTCACCCACCCTACCTTATATACATAGCAAATCATATAGCTCATGCCACAATTGAGATAAATAGTATTGGAAGCACACAAGCATGATTATATTATATATCAAACAGAAACACACTTCATAAGACTCAAAAGAAAAGGTAAATGCTAAACTTCCACAAGTTAAACAGGAGTACTATTATTTTACTCAGTACAAGGACACTGCCTCAATAGAGTGTATTAACTTATGCATACTTTGTAGAGACTAAGTAACAAAATGTGTCTCTCTTATCAATTGTGGAAGCCACATGCTTAGGGTGCAATCATAGGGACCGCCAGGCACATACCTCTTCTCTCTGCCGACCTCTAGTTTGGGCCCACCCAACTAGGTAAAGGAACAGTAGCATTTTCATGCAGAAGGTGCCGAGAATTGGGGAGTGTTAAGCTAGATACAAGGGAGTGCTGCCGAGCACCAATGTTGCAGGGGTTGGGGTAGAAGTTTGAGTTCCCAACAAGGAATTGATGCTGGGGGGGGGCGGTGTCGATCGAGGGTGGGGCAAGGGTAAGGGCCTGTCTTGGCAGGTTTGTCACCTGCTCCAGCACTACATGTAGTTTCCCATTTGAGTCATAATGAGTACCTGGATTTATTACCTTAGATTTATTTAAGTTAGATTTCAAGTATATTTGTTTATATACCACCTACAAATAATCTATTTCTTGGCAACAAATGTCTTATTTTATATGAGATACTTTATATGTATATAGTTTTGTAGAGCCATGGTCATTAACCCTGTTTATATTGCATTACATTAGCAGGAAACAGCGGGGGGTTTTAACCCATTTACCTAGCCACAGAAAGTGAAAAACATTAATGTTTTTGGGGACACTACTTCCTTTGTCAGAATGTTTTTAATTATACAGCAATATATTGTATTCCACACAGCTTCTCTGTTAACTGATATATGCAATATATACATTATGCTGTACTGTTCAGTTTCAACTTGGCTGCCTCTGTGGATACAGTTTATTTTATATATATAAACTGCAGTTACACTTCTGAAGTAAATGAACCTTTTTACTGGTGGAGGGTAGCAGTGTATTTATATAAATGCAGAAAAAGCCCTTAAGAGTCCTTTACATTACATTTTTATTTATGTATCACAAATTGTTACCAACTTCAGGAGCATATGGCACAATGTCAGATTCTTGTGTGGCAACTGTCATTCAAATCAAAGATCAGAACTTTTATATGGTATCTTGACATTCATTAATGTCATGCAATGGAATTGTTGACCTTTCTGTCAGACACCAAAATATAATGTTTCATTATCTGATAATATCTGTACCACTGGGAGTCTGATCCTAAAATCCCATGATGTACTGAGCTCCTTATGTTAGAAAACTCTGCACTGGTCACTGGGCAACAGAGATTTCATATAAATTATTCAGATACTGTAAATAGGCTTTAAATGAGCAATCTGTTAGACACAGTGCAACAAGTTTCAAAGGAAAATTATTTATCCTAATTCTGAATAATGAGCTATGTTATTACGCCTTTAGCAAGTAGCAGGTTCTCCTACTTGTTCCAGCCACAACATATACAATTGAGACTGTATGCCTATTCCACTGCTAAAGCTTTACGGGGTTATGTAATAAAAGGTACTAAGTTTGCCCAGGAGCACTAACCAATAAGCAGGTCGAATTTACTGGTCTCCTGCTTAAAAGCATACATCCATTCATCTAGTGGTTGCAATGGGTTATTGCTACTGGGCAAACTCACTGCCTTTTATTATATTTGGGAGTAAGAGTGCTGTTCTATTCCACTTCTGCCACTCATCAACGTAATCAGTCCAGTCCTCATCTTCAGGTGCTTCTTTATTATGGGAAGTGCATGATAAACTACTGTTCCTGTCTACTTGTATCTAATATTTCCACTGAAAAATCTTGAAATTTCCTTTATCATTCATCCACTGTGCAGGCTATAGAAGATGTAACCACTTCATGGGAAAGGTATACTGTGTCTTGTAAGTAAAATAGATAACTTTAAAGGAACAGTAACACCAAAAAATGAAAGTGTATAAAAGTAACTGAACTATAATGTGCTGCTGCCCTGCACTGGTAAAAGTTGTGTGTTGACTTCAGAAAGTCTACTATAATTTATATAAATAAGCTGCTATGTAGCCATGGGGGCAGCCATTCAAAGGAGAAAAGGCACAGGCACATAGCAGATAACAGATAAGTTCTGTAGAATACAATAGTGTTTTATCTGTTATCTGCTATGTAACCTGTGCCTTTTCTCCTTTTTTCCATCTTGAATGGCTGCCCCCGTGGCTACACAGCAGCTTATTATATAAATTATAGTAGTGTTACTGTAGCAAACACACCAGTTTTACCAGCACATTATATTTTTATTACTTTAAAGCTCTTTCATTTTTTGGTGTTACTGTTCCTTTAACACACAAATTATAGTGGAAAATGGCCACACATATTTATTAAATATCTTGCATAAACAATTATCACTATAACTGCCTAGCCTAATTTTAGCCAGCCTAATTAACCTGCCTTATTAGGTATATATGTGAAATGTTTGGCAGGTATGGATAAACAGCAAAGTTCCCCATCAGCAAATGTTTGCACAATAACTTTATGAATGCCTCCTGACATGGCTTATTTTGACTATAAATGCCTGGCCCTTAATGACTGTGGCTAAAAGGCACAGAATACTATTTAACTCATGCCCACTAATTTTTCATTTAGTTTTACAATTAAAATAAATGTTTATTTTTTTTTGGTCAAGTTGTTTCTTTTACTTTGCAAAAGTTAGGCAACATAATCTCCTCCAGATATAATTTAATCAATACAGTGTTGTATGCTTGGGGAAACATTGTACCAAATAACCAGAACATTAATTAAGGGTGCTCCCATGTATTTCACCCTTTTTGCAGCAAAATTGCAGAGGTTATGTAGCCAAATAATTGCTGTTAAGGTTAGATTAAATAAAAAATTTCAAGTTTTTCATTGAGAAATTGAATATATCTGCAGTACTTCCTAAAAGAAGGTTTGAATGTGCCGTGGAAGCAAACTCAATGTTAAATGTTAAACAATTGCTGATATCTGAGATACTGATACTGTAGATACTTTTTTTTATATTTGACACAGAGAATTTAAACTTCTTGGTGATTTTTTTATAGAAGTATTGAACAGCTTATTGTCTTACCCTCCTCAAATCATTCAAAATCCCTACATTTTCCTGAGACATGCCTGTAATTGATCATTCTGTTTATTGCATTATATTTTCCCCTTTTTCCTCTTATAATGTAACCCAGGGCAAATTGCAAATGCAATATACTGCACACCTCTGTGTTTCTTCACTGGCAAAATATATTTCATAGAAGTAAATAAAATATGAGCTGAGAGAGTTATTTCTGCAGTGTGCTCTGAGCAATGATTTATTTTTTTATTATTTTACTTTTATTTTACATACCATGCTTTTTCTCTGCTTGCTCTGCAGTCTATTTAACCCTTTTGTTGCTGAAAACTACTATATTATGGCTATGAATACTCCTAAACAATTATATATCCCACATATATTTCACTGAAACAAAATCTCTAACATGTGTGACACATTTTCTGCTCTAAGAACCCAATATTTTATAACTTGTTTCATGATTTTTGCCAGAAGGTTTAACATAACATTTGCTCAATAAAAAATAAAGACTATAAAATGAGCATTCACTCTGGGATTAGCATTTTTTTCAGTTTTTGACACAATGTACAGTCATGGGATCCATTATCAGGATACCCTTATCCAGAAAGCTCAGAATTACAGGAAGGCGATCTCCAATAGACTCTATTTTAATCAAATAATTCAGGTTTTTAAAAATGATTTCCTTTTACTCTGTAATAATAAAACTGTACCTTGTACTTGATATCACCTAAAATATAATTAATTCTTACTGGAGACAAACAATCCTATTGAATTTACTTAATTTTTAAGTAAATGGTGATTGAAATTATAAAGAGACAAGTTCACACTAGGCAGAATGTCCAGCTGTGGATAAGTACCTGTCAGCCTGTGGATAAGCGTATGTTGGCGGATAACAGCTACATGTACCCAGGCAGATTCAGTGTTTCCAGTTGCAGGCACAACTAGAAGTATTTTTACGTGTATGAGTAGATTGTCAGCCTGCGCTTATCCACAGGCTGACAATCCGCCTCCTGTGCAATTATAATTTGCAACCATTTTCAATTCATTTCAATTTTAAAAAAAATATATGTTTCCGGGGTGAGTTTAATGTTGCATATTCTAACCTTGCTGTCTCATGTATGTCTTAAACTATTAGCAGAGAAATAATGGTAAAATGAAGAGCTAAGCAAAATTCCTAATTAACAGCATTCGTTAAAATGCAAAGTATTTTATTCCAAGCCCTGCCATACTCACTGCATATTCTTACTTAGATGAGATAAGCAAGGCCAAATCTATCAGCAGTGGTCATGTCTATTGAGTGTGCATTTCTGTTGGTCACAAGGATGAAAGGGTGCTACAGGTACTTGTTTGTCCACTGGCATACATAAAAACAATACATTAATAGAATAAAATTGCAACAATACAATAATTACATTTAAAAGAACATTAAGGAATACTATCATGTGAAAACATGTTTTTTTTCAAAACGCATCAGTTAATAGAGCTTCTCTAGCAGAATCCTGAATTAAAATCCATTTTTCGAAAACAGATTTTTTTTTTATATTTAATTTTGAAATTTCACATGGGGCTAGCCATATTCTTCATTTCCCAGTATACTACAAACATGTGTATGCCCCACTAGAGCTTACAATTCAAGTGTTAGATCATGTCCCCTAAACTGCTGAAATTCTTATCTTGGTGTCCCATAAAGCAAAGAATAACTTATAAACTCCTTCTCGTAACTTTCATTCCTCTGCACCACACTACGGGTCCGATTCACTAAAGTGCGAAATAACGTGCGCTATTTTTAGCGTGCGCTAAAAATTTTACCGCTTCTTAATTTTGGCAACTTTTCGCACGATTCACTAATAGTACACTTGCGATATTTTCCGCGCGGTATTTCATGCGATATCCTTGTCGCGATAAATAGCATGCGCGTCCGCATGCACGCTATTTATCGCATGCGCTAATTGTCGCGACATTACGCACACGACAATCGGCAGCATAAAAATGGCGACATTTTGCCCTGGGAGAGCACAGAGTGCTAGAGAGTGCTGTATAAAAGTTTATTTGCAAAAAAACCCCCAAAAAAGTAAGAAAAAAAAAAGAAGTGTTAGAGATAATAAAATGGGGGGGCATTTAAGAATATTTAGCCAAATACTTAGGGGTCCGTTTGCTAAAGTAGCTTAAATTAAGTGGAAGATTTTAGACACAGAATAAATGGCTAATATGTTATGGGCACTTTATTAAACGAGGACAAATATAATATTGCAATTATTCTGGCAACAAAACATTGGATTGGCAGTTATCACACTCGCCAGAAAATACGCTACGTACTAATTAACGCAAGTTTTACTATTTAGCAAAATGGGCTAAAGACAAAATTGTTGGCAGAATATTTGCAAACATTTAACCCATATAGCATATTGATGCTGTTACTGATAAATGTAAGAGTGTAGGGGAAACTACATGAAAGTATAGAATACCATATCAAGGAAGGATAAATAATGAGACATTACTCAGTTCAAAAGTTTAAAAATCTGAAATTTTACTATAACAATAAAATATGAAAATAAAAATAAAAAAGGGGGAAGGAAAAAAAAACTTAGGGCTTGCTGCCCTTGAGTTCCTCAAAGTCCCTCCTCAGTTCAGCAACTTCCCCCCGGAGCTGGGCCAGCTCAGCCCTCATATTGTCCAGGTCCTCCTGAATGGACCGATGTGCTGGGCCAGGAGAACCTGGTGGCTGGCATTCGGGGGGCTGGGGGGGGAACTCAAGGGCCGGGGAAAATGGGGGAAAACTGGGGGAGGAGTAAAGGGGGGAGGTGTCCAGGGCCTCCATGGCCTCCTCGGCCTCCATGGCGGCCTCCTCCGCCTCCTCATCCTCTGGGGCCTCGGGGGCCTGGATCAGTCCTGGGGCTTCAGGGGCCTTGCTGGGTCCTGGGGCCTGGCTGGGTCCTGGGGCCTTGCTGGGTCCTGGGGCCTGGCTGGGTCCTGGGGCCTCTGGGGCCAATTGTCCGGCCTCCGGGGCCAATTGTTGGGCTTCGGGGCCGGTGGATGGGCCTCGGGGGCCGCAGGTCGGGCCGGTGGGGCCGGAGGAGGTCGGGCCTTGGGGGCCGGTAGAGCCTGCTGTGCCACAGGAGCCTGGAGGGCCTGGGGTTGGGCCTGGACCACGCCCCCAATGGCCCCTCCCCCTGTGAACCCTCACATCAATACAACGGACACACAGACATTGTTAGCCAGGGCCCCCTAAAAATTTGTGGCCCTTCCCCAAATGACTCACACTATGGGCCGCTCCCTGCTGCTTCCCCCCTGCTTTAAACTTATTTATGCATATGTATTTTAAAATAGATGTGTATATATATATAAGAGTCAAGTCAATTATGTTTTGCAGTAAACAGAATCATAACATTTTCAAACTGGATTAGGAACAGTATTTCCTGAGGACATTAATAATCCTCTTAAAGAAATAAGAACAAATGGAGCAACTGTGCTTTATGTAGAAGCTTATAACTTCATGTCTATGCGAACCACTCCAAACCTTTTCAACAAGCTGCAAAATTACTTAATCAAAGAGCAATGGAGTCACCATACTTAAAATTCATTATCTAAAGTGGTAGAAGGGTAATAGAGAATATTGTACTAAGTGGTCTGTCTAATTATTGCATTATTTAGTATTTTTAAAGACCATAAGTAATATTCTTGACATTGCCACATCTTCAGACAAACTGAAATAATAAGCCCTATACAAGAACTACACATATTATATACAGTCTGTGTTATGTCAGAATTTCTTCTTTAAGCATGCGGTAAAATAAATTATTAAGGATAAGCTAAATTCAAAACAATGATGTTTGACATACAATAAAATGTAAAGGAAACATCACACCAAAATATTAGCCCCATTTATTTATTTATTTGCAAAGAAGAGCCATACCTCTTTTCATAAAAAAGGTGATGCGTGACCTTTAGTTGTAATTTCTCCTACTAGCTATTTTTAAGCATTTTTTTCATCATAATTGCCCATTAAATAATTGTTAGAATAGCTTAAAAATAGAGATACAAGGGGGAATGTAATAAATGTTGGTAACAGAGGAATATTTGCAATTCGAAAATGAATGCTTCTGCATTAACAAGTTTTCCTTTGTTCATATTTAATTTAGCTTTTGTGAGCCCACAAACTGTTTAGCAACCACTTCCGACAGTGGAAGTAAGATTGTGAATTTTATTATTTGAACCAGTGCACAGCGTATGTAACAAAACTTCAAAAGATACACCACTATCCAGCATTCCTTTAAAATGTGCAATGTACAACTACAATTTGTAATGCAATAACAGTCTAATGAAGAAAATTACATTGCGAGATGGGAACTTCTATTTTCTTTGTGCAATTTGTTTTTCTTTTTGTAACTTTTAATACATTTCACCCACAGTTTTTAATTCTGTTAAACATTTGTTCACACCTTTAAGAACCTGTAACAATAGTTATTAATTGGTAATAAAATAGTAAAACTTTTCCACACTGAAACAATAATGTCAGACAGGAAAGTTTTGATAATTGGAGAAATTATAGAATCGGTAGGAATCATTAAGATTTCTCTAGTTTAATATTTAAAAAAAAAAAAAATCAACCTCTAAAAATCTCTCCCAACAACTGATTATATTTTTAATTCTAACATAGTGTTATATTTACTAGAATATATTGTATGTTCAGAGGCAGATTTTAAAGAACATAAAGCTTTAAAACAATACAGATAGTCCATGTTCATATGGAAACCTTGATATTACCAAGCAATAATTATCTATGGCTCCATCTTCTGCCTTATTCTTCTTAATTCATATTTCATCTTTTTGTTTTACCTCCCAAACCTTATTCTGCTCCTTTCCTCTCTTTCAAGCTCTTACTATTTTCTCCTTCTTTTCTTACATTTATTTTCTGTTCACTCGTCTTGGGGTTCTCAATCACATTTAGGTGTTATTTTTGCAAATATTAAAGTCTGTTAAATTGATTTAAAGGTTTTTGCTGAAATAGTTTTATGGATCAATTGACACATGCTTCAAATCAATTGAAAATTCATATTGTTTTTAAATCATTGCACTTATTTAACCATTAGCTTGTCAGGAAAGTTAATTTTAAAATTAATATTTTACTATATATTATTCAGTTAATATTTTTGCTTTATTCATTTGGTATTGGTTCTAAAAATGTTCTATCAAAACACATGATTTGATATGTAGTACATACATAACTACTGTATTTTATTAGCTCTTCATCTTCTTTTTATATTCCCCACTATTTAATAATATTCTGATATGCAGCATTACTTTTACATAAAGGATTTCAAATTAAAATAAAATATATACCCCACAATTACTGGCCATATATTACATGCTAAAAACAGAAAAAAGTGACTGGTCAAAATACCAGTCCAACAAGAAATTAAGTTACAGACAGATTTATTATAGATCAGACCAAAAAGATTTCCAGTAGTTTAACATTTTTATTTATTAAAGGTTACATGTAGCAGGACTTTCCTTAGCCTCTAGTGTATGACCTGGCCTAATAACCTTTGCTAAACCTCCTGCTTCTTTTGGCATTCTGACACTGCTGAAATAAAGTTGCATTCATGACAAGGGGACTCCTCAATTGACCCTTCGCCTTGAGGCACTCCCTTGTTACATACCTTAATGAAACACCAGGAGACAGAGGTGGAGAAAATGGCCACAGCATTTATTCACATTTTATCAAATAAATAGGACCTTGCCAGCCTAACCCAAGGCAATATTCTGAAGCCATAATTCCATAAGAGGTCGCTACTATGCTCTGCTGTTCCTCGCTGAAGACTTGAATGAGTATTAGACTGCCTCTACCCACAGAGAGGATGCCCCAAACTCTGCTACCAGCAGGAGCTGCATCACCAACCTTGAGAGAAGTTCAGCAGCCCTACTGCCAGTCCTTGATCTGCAGTGTCTCGATGAAAGGAAATCCAAGAAGGCTGTCACCTTGCACAAGCAGTAGTAGCGTCTATATCTATCAATCCACCATGCAGTCACAGGAGAGAACCTCCTTTCTCCCTCTGCTAAAATTACCTGTGCGGTACTCTGGCAAGGCCCTACCGCCACAGCGAGCCCAACTGAAAACCTTCAGTTGTATGCAAAAAACATTCCTTTATTGAAATACATTTAAAATAATTGGTGATATCATAGACATGCTACATGCAGCCCATCCAGGAATTGTACACATGAAAGCTTTTGAAAAGTGTCATGTCTGGTGTTCCAGAAGTGATGGAGATATAGAACTCCCAGTTTCCTTGGAAGCTTACAAAAAGCCGTAATCCAGACTTCATATTTAGTTGTCTGGACTATTTCAATTTTCTTGTAGTTGTAAAGTCTTATTTAAAATTGTTAGAGGTAATCCCAGTGCTGCCTCAGACATCAGCCATCAGCCATGACAGTTTCATCTCTTGTTGATACCCTTGCTGCTGTTTGCGGCACATTTCAAACTTGATGTTACTGTATCAGAAAACATTGCTGCTTTTACTTCTGGGAGTCTGAGACTTTAAAAAAATAGGTGGTAATCATTCCTTCACGTCACCCTCAGGGTAATTTGCAAGTTAATATAGTCGGTCGGACTGCAAATGATGTACTTCAAACATATATTGGTCATCTTAATTCAGAGCTAACTGATAATTTAGTGAGAAAACAACAACAAAGCCTGGATCCAGCCCTATCCACCTCTGCTTTATGTTAATTTGTTCTTTATGATCCTGTGGCATTAAATGCTTTAAGGCTGTAAACATTTCTTTATGGTACTTAGTGCTAATAAGTAACAAGCAACTAGATCTATGGTTGCCTTGGAGCTCCATTAGACAGTAGGCATGCTATAATAGAACCAATAGGATTTCTCTTAAATTATATCAAAAGGGAAGTTCTGGTGGTTTCCAATACTAAAATTCAAGATTTTTTTTTGTTTCCTTTAACATCTTTTTAAGTCACTATATGCTTGGCCACTTTTTGTTCTGCTTTTGAATTCATGCAAAATATGTTAATAGAAAAGCCTTTAGAAAGCTCACTTAATGGCTAAATACTTAGCAAAAGGTTGTTCCATATGTGAGATAATTGGCAGAACCCATGATTTTTAACTCGGCAGCATTTTTCTGTATTAAAGGGTCATATCTAATGATGAACAAATCTGTCCCATTTTGCATAGCCGAAAAAAATTGTGAAACCCTAGGAAAATTTGCAAAACAGCAAAAAATTTGTGGAACAAACGCAAATTTTTTTTGTCCGCATTTTTTTTGTAGCGCGCCAATGGTGAAATGGGGAAATTCCCTACGAATCCATGCCTGCTGAAAAAAATTGCTGATCACTAGTCATATCATGCTTATATGTTAGGCATGTTACATTGAGCAGTTATTAGTATTAAACTCCAAAAATAGTTTTACACAAAGGTTTTACATTTGTATTAGCTAACCACAGAGCACTAGGTATTATAAGGTATTGTAAAATGTTTGCCTGTTGTCATGAATACAACTGAATTACTAGTAGTTTGTTGCTTTATTCATAATCTTGGAGAGATCCAGAATCAATTTGATGTTGTTTTTCATCCCATTTCTATTAAGATTTCACAAACTGGAGATTGCTATTAACCCCTTTTCTGCCTGACCTCACAGACACATTAGTAACATATTGCAGTGTGCTAAGCCAAATTCCTGTTAGACTCCACAAATTAGTAAAGATGGTTTGGCTTATAGAATATGACATGTTAATTGCATTTCATTTAAAGGAAACAACAAATCAAATATTAATTGAAAGCTGTGAATTGAACTCTGCACTTGCTCAAAAATAAAATTCTGTATAAAAATTTGGTATGGAATTATTTCCTTGCAACCAGAAATACTTTATTTGAAATATTTTTTATCTAATGGAAATGGGAGCACAGGCAAATGTGAAGTCACTTGTTTTTAAATAATTTTCTTAAATTTGTTATTTCTTAATTATAAGATAGCCAAATAAGTATTGACAGGGGGGTGCTCCCCACTGAGTGTCAGTGGGAATGGAGCAATTTAGAGGGTACTACTGCACTTTACTAGATTAAAAGAAAATGTTAAAATTCTGCTCTTAATGCCTAAAAAAAGATAATGTAAAGTACTGTATATACTCGAGTATAAGCCTAGTTTTTCAGCACCTAAAATGTGCTCAAAAAGTCACCCTCGGCTTATACTCGAGTCGGGTGCCATGGGTCCCTCCAAAGTAGCACCCTCTGTCCTTTGTGTGCAAATTAGGCCACCCGCAACCAGACCCTTCAGTGCCTTGGCCTGCTCCCAAATTCATCTTCATCTACCATCCTCACCTGTCCCATTCTGCACTAGACTTTTCACTTTATATACTATATAAACTATATCTAGTTTGAAGGATTTTAACTATTTGTGTTTTAGCTTGGTTGCTGAGTACTCTTAAGGTATCATTGTTGATAAAAACAATTGTTTTTGTTGACCCTCCACTTACAGAGCTAGTTTACAGTTTTTATTTGAAATAAATATTTAAAAACATATACCTCACTGATGCCTCATTTAATATAATTTTATTGGTATTTATTTTGATGAAACTTAGCAGTAGCTGCTGCATTTCCCACCCTAGGCTTATACTAGAGTCAATAAGTTTTTCCAGTTTTCTTAGGTAAAATTAGGTACCTCGGCTTATATTCGGATCGGCTTATACTCGAGTATATACGGTATATGTTAAAAATAAATGGACAAACTGCTGTGGAAATTGTCACACAAATTTAGTTCCTAGCCAGTTTATCTCATCTAAATGTCATCTAGTTTACAACAGGGTTTTCATAAACTGCATTATATAACAATATAGCTTGCAAACTGCTTTCCTAGTGTCTATATACAATTACCACACAAAATAGAATTGTATGTCTCCAAAGAAGAAATAAGTTATAATAGGGGTACATGATATATTTAGTTTGTTTAGAAATGTATTATTGGTCCAACCCAAATCTATATTTTATCTTATAGAGTATATGAGTGTTCTGCCTCATTTTTTTTTTGCAAAATTATAGAAAGGGATGTCTATAAACTAAAGAGGAGTTTAAGTTAATATTAGTATAAAATGACTGAGGTGGAAGGTAGAGCTTTGGCAAAATTAAGGAATTATGGGGATATTATTTTGAATCAATAGACAATGAGTGGATAGTAATGCAAAACAGGAACTAGAAAAGGGAAGTTTGAGAACAAACTTCATGTTGGGTTGAAAAACGTACGGTCACTGAATGAAATCTGATCTGTTGTTGGCTCTGCCATTTTTTCTAACCTTGGACCGCAGTTATATAGTAAAAACCACTATGCAAAGTTTGGGGACCCTGGTTTTAACCCTTTAAGTGCCAAGGGACGTAGATTCTACGTCCCAGGTACCAAGGGACCAAAGTGCCATGGGACGTAGAATCTACGTCCAATGGCACTGTCGGCTTTACAAGCGCTGCGCTCGCTTTTAAAGCAGCGCAGCGCTTGTAAAGCCTGCACAACCCCCTAGGCAACGAGCGAATGAACACATACTCACGGATCCGGTCGCCCAGCCGCACCGATCCGGTCCCTCAGCCAATGACAGCAGTGGACACGCATTGATGACGTGTCCACTGCTGTCCCTTTAAATGTCGCCGCCCCCGCGTCGCCTCTTCACTCCTGCTGAGCACATGTGACTGCTGGAGCCCCCCTGCTGCCTTCCTGCTGCCTTCCTGCTGGATTGGTCGCCCTGATTGCCTGCCTGCATTGTGTGAGCTGAACTACAACTCTCTAACCACTGTTTATTTTGCTTATTTCTATCTCAACTGTCTAAAAATTTTTTTTATTTTTTTTTTTCCATTTCTTCTTCTATCTTTGTCATTATTACACTTTTACACACATACACACTTATTTACAACTTTCCCAAGCACACACAGACACTTACACACACACTTACACTTAGAAAAAAAAAAAAAAAAAAAAAATCTTTCTTTCTTTTCTTTTCTTTCTTTCTTTGCTTTCTTTGGCAGTCTTTTTTTTTACTAAAACTTTATTTCTGATCTTGCTCTATAATTATCTGATTTATTTGGTTGCATTTTAGTGTTTTTTTGGCATTTTCATAATTGATTTCTGTTTTTGAATTATTCTATTGCACTGTAACTTTTTTATTGCTATTGGGTGCTGAATTTGCAGTGACGTTGGTGGATCCAGGGCTCTGGCCACTGATTTCATTGCAATAATTGTTCTTCTGTTGGTTTGAGTGGTTTTATTTGAATTTACTGATTTTATGGTGTTTTATCTTTGCATTGTTCTTTATTGTGTATTTAGTGCCCCTAAAAGGTTGCTTTTGCAGTGACGTTGGTGGATCCAGGGCTCTGGCCACTGATTTCATTGCAATAATTGTTCTTCTGTTGGTTTGAGTGGTTTTATTTGAATTTACTGATTTTATGGTGTTTTATCTTTGCATTGTTCTTTATTGTGTATTTAGTGCCCCTAAAAGGTTGCTTTTGCAGTGACGTTGGTGGATCCAGGGCTCTGACCACCGATTTCATTGCAATTATTGTTCTTTTGTAGGTTTGGGTGGTTTTATTTGAATTTACTGATTTTATGGTGTTTTATCTTTGCATTGTTCTTTATTGTGTATTTAGTGCCCCTAAAAGGTTGCTTTTGCAGTGACATTGGTGGATCCAGGGCTCTGACCACAGATTTCATTGCAATTATTGTTCTTTTGTAGGTTTGGGTGGTTTTATTTGAATTTACTGATTTTATGGTGTTTTATCTTTGCATTGTTCTTTATTGTGTATTTAGTGCCCCTAAAAGGTTGCTTTTGCAGTGACATTGGTGGATCCAGGGCTCTGACCACCGATTTCATTGTAATTATTGTTCTTTGATTGCTTTTAGTGGTTTTATTCCATTTGGTTTCAGTTGTTCTAGAAAGATCCAGAGGTGCTAAGTTCAGATTGTTCTAGTAGTTTCTATTGCCAAAGGTTAACTCCTGGTCATCCCTTGCTGGCTTGAGTTTATCAAAAGGTTACAGTGAGGTTTTTTTTTTCTAGCTTCTCCTATTACAAGTGCTGTCTTGCTTGCTGCTTTTTTTTTTTTTTTTGCTTGCTTGTTTTCACTTTGCCTGCTGATTGCTAGATTTGCAGTTGTCGGTATATTTCTGGCACAATGGCCAAACGGTTTTACAGCACCGAGGAAGCTGCTAGGTATTGCATGGACTCCAGCTCAGAAGAATTTAGCGATTCTGGGTCTGAGTATGTTCCATCTGACCACTCTACTGAGGAATCAGAGATAGACGATAGTGACACGGTTAGCGCAGAGGTTAGTAGTGGTGGCACGCTTACTGCTGAAGAGGCAGAGGCTGGTGGTAGTGCCCAAGATGTACCCATGGAAGTAGAAGAGGGTGAGGGTAGCACTGATGCAGCAGTTGGAGAGCCTGCGTGGGGGCCTCCCTGTAATTATGTCCCTGAAATTCCCCCTTTCACTGCAGTCCCTGGCCTCAGTGTGGACACCACTAATTTTGAAATTATAGATTTTTTTAATCTCTATATTACAGAGGCCATCCTACAGGACATGGTCCGTTACACAAATTTGTATGCTGAGCAGTATCTTGCCAGCAACCCTTTACCGGGTTTTTCAAGAGCCCAGGCATGGTATCCCACAAATATAAACGAAATAAAAAGATTCCTGGCTCTTACATTGGCAATGGGACTCGTAGAACGTAATTCTTTAGCTTCCTACTGGGATACCAATACAGTCCTTTCCATCCCTCTTTTTTCAGCCGTTATGCCAAGAAACCGTTATCAAATTTTATTGCGGTTTCTTCACTTTAACGACAACACAACGGCTGTTGCCCCTAATGAGCCCGGTTATGACAGGCTTTATAAATTGAGGCCCCTTATAGATAGCCTGTCTCAGCGCTTCGCAGAGGTTTACACCCCCTCCCAAAATGTCTGTGTTGATGAGTCCCTTTTGCTCTTCAAAGGGCGCCTAAAATTTCGCCAATATATCCCAAGTAAGCGTTCTCGCTATGGGATGAAATTTTACAAACTCTGTGAAAGCAGCACGGGCTACACTAGTTATTTCATGCTGTATGAGGGAAAGGACACTAATTTGGACCCCCCCCGGTTGTCCCACTGACTTGACTACCAGTGGTAAAATTGTTTGGGAGCTCATAACTCCACTGCTGGGCCGAGGTTACCACTTATACGTGGATAACTTTTACACAAGCATCCCTTTATTTAGAGCCCTAAATTCTTTGGACACCCCAGCCTGCGGCACAGTCAACCGTAACCGCAAAGGACTGCCCAGGGAATTGCTGGATAAGAAACTGAAGCGTGGAGAAGTACATGCTCTAAGAAGCAATGAGCTCTTGGCCATAAAATATTCAGACACCAAAGTTGTTTTTATGCTTACTACTATCCACGATGAGACCATGATTGTCCAACACAGAAGTGGCGGTAGGCCCTCAAAAACAAAGCCACTGTGTAGTAAAGAATATAGTAAGCATATGGGTGGTGTTGATAAATCCGACCAAATACAACATTATTATAATGCCACCCGAAAAACCAGGGCCTGGTACAAAAAAGCAGCAATTTATATGATCCAAATGGCCCTTTATAATTCTTATGTCGTTTACAAGGCGGCAGTACCAGGCCCCAGATTGTCTTATTACAATTATTTGCTGCAGTTGCTCCCTTCCTTGTTGTTTGGTGATATAGAGGAGGTTCCTGACATGCCAGGTAATGACAATGTTGCCCGAATGGTGGGTAAGCATTTTATAGCACAAATTCCACCAACACCTAAAAAAACATATGCCCAGAGAAAATGTAAGGTTTGCCGTTCCAAGGGTGTTAGGCGAGATGTCCGGTATTATTGTCCCAAGTGTCCTAGCAAGCCTGCTTTGTGTTTCCACCCATGTTTTGAAGTGTACCATACTGTGGTACACTATGAGAGGACTTGAATTTTGTGTTTTTATAGGTAGGTTATGGTTCTCTGGGTTTGTTGGTGGAATAAGGATTTAGCATATCAGAATAGTGAACTTGGCATGTTCTAGGTTTTTATGCACAAGGTTTCAGGACTCCAAACTTAGCTGTGCTGGCAAAGTGACGCTGTTTTTTATTTATTGAGTTTATCTATTCTGGCAGGTCCGTACTTTACTTATAACTAGGTTATAGATATATGTGATGAAAAGTTTGGTAAGGTGTGTCATATTGGCAAAAGTGTTGTTTTTTTTTTAGTAAAGTAGGGATTTATGGTGTGTGATTTTGTTTTTTGCACAGGTTGTCAGAAAAACAAAGTGTGCTTGTAGCTTGTGGTTGTTTAGACTTGTTCTTGGGCATTCAGATTTTTGTGTTTGAGCTATGGTTATTCAGGCTAGTTGCAGTGTTTCTTTGGTTATGGGGTAGGACTTATATTGTGCTGTTGGTATAGCGAACTGAGGTGCTGGGTGACTGACAGGGCGCATGATAAAACTTGTGGTGTGTGATGAATCAATGAGATGTTTTTATCTCTAAAGCTGATGCCACAAGTCCTTTTACTGGCACCTCAAAAGCTTGCCTGTCAGCGCAGTTATCTGTGCATAGTTTTGTATATTACTTTGCATTTCTGGGCAGCATTTAACTACTGTAAGTGTAGGCCTTGAGTTTTTTGCAAAGGTTCTTGAGCACAGGATGACAGATACATTATGGTTTTTTGTGCTTGTAGTACAAATTGAATATCTACTGTATGTTCTGGTTAGGTTACACAAGTTGCAGTGGCTCTCTAAATATAAAAACTTTGCGTAATACTGGTGTGCCACTGGTGACTGCTGCACGGCACGTAATGGTGCACATAATTTTATCTCTGATGCTAATGCCCCAAGCTTTATTGTTGGCACCTAAATTCCTAACCTTTAGTGCAACTTCTAAGGACATTTGCATCATTTATGGGCCAAATTACTATGGATTTTTTGGCAAATATCCTTCTAAATGTGGTGCAGATTTTGTCATTTCTAAATTAGTGTACGAAGAAGCAAAAAACTGTTATCATAATACCACAGGAAAGATGGAACTCAAATCAAAGATGCTCCACAAAACAGAAATAGGTGAGTAAAGTACAATTTAGGGGTTTATTTGGGGGGGGGGGTAAAGTAAAAAACTGCAAGGGGTGCATAGAGTGCATTTTCAGGTTTGGCGGCCATGTACTTATGTGCAACCAGACATATGGGGTGTAATTTTATTCAGGGTAACTTGCTAATTGATACTGAGCAAGTTTTTTGATAGTTGCCGTTGAGATTTTGGGGAGAAATCTAACTTTATATTTTTTTTCAGACCAAGAATGGTGTCTCTAAATAGCTGAAGTTGTCTATTTTTAATCAATGTATAGTTTATATGGGTTTTTTTACAGTTAAGGGGCAATTTTGTCTGAAAAACTTTGAGATGTGCACATAAATTGCAGCCCCATTATTATGCATTGCCCCTGTTTTGGGGCATTTGGTGGCCACGTCTTTATGTGCACCCATACATATGGGGTATCGTTTTATTCAGGGGAACTTGCAGATTGATGTTTAGTAAGTTTTTGGTAGTTGCTATAGAGATTTTGGGGAGAAATCTAGGTTTGTATCTGTTTTTTCCTTGATTTCTGACCAAAGCACCGACTTCTGCAAGGGACTGCGGCCGCAATTTTCCATGTAGAAAGAGGAGAGTGGCGTCTCTGAATAGCTGATGGTGTGCACTTTTCAGAAATATATAGTTTGTGGGGGTTATTTTACAGGTATGGGGGGTTAACACTGAAAAACTGCAGGAAGTGCACATAGAGCTCAGTGAAATTGCCCTTTTGCATTGCCCCTGTTTTGGGGCATTTGGTGGCCACGTCTTTATGTGCACCCATACATATGGGGTATCGTTTTATTCAGGGGAACTTGCAAATTGATGTTTAGTAAGTTTTTGGTAGTTGCCATAGAGATTTTGGGGAGAAATCTAGGTTTGTATCTGTTTTTTCCTTGATTTCTGACCAAAGCGCTGACTTCTGCAAGGGACTGCGGCCGCAATTTTCCATGTAGAAAGAGGAGAGTGGCGTCTCTGAATAGCTAATGGTGTGCACTTTTCAGAAATATATAGTTTGTGGGGGTTTTTTTACAGGTATGGGGGGGTTAACACTGAAAAACTGCAGGAAGTGCACATAGAGCGCAGCCCCCAAAATTTCAACTGAAATTGCCCTTTTGCATTGCCCCTGTTTTGGGGCATTTGGTGGCCACGTCTTTATGTGCACCCATACATAGGGGGTATCGTTTTATTCAGGGGAACTTGCAGATTGATGTTTAGTAAGTTTTTGGTAGTTGCCATAGAGATTTTGGGGAGAAATCTAGGTTTGTATCTGTTTTTTCCTTGATTTCTGACCAAAGCGCTGACTTCTGCAAGGGACTGCGGCCGCAATTTTCCATGTAGAAAGAGGAGAGTGGCGTCTCTGAATAGCTAATGGTGTGCACTTTTCAGAAATATATAGTTTGTGGGGGTTTTTTTACAGGTATGGGGGGTTAACACTGAAAAACTGCAGGAAGTGCACATAGAGCGCAGCCCCCAAAATTTCAACTGAAATTGCCCTTTTGCATTGCCCCTGTTTTGGGGCATTTGGTGGCCACGTCTTTATGTGCACCCATACATAGGGGGTATCGTTTTATTCAGGGGAACTTGCAGATTGATGTTTAGTAAGTTTTTGGTAGTTGCCATGGAGATTTTGGGGAGAAATCTAGGTTTGTATCTGTTTTTTCCTTGATTTCTGACCAAAGCGCTGACTTCTGCAAGGAACTACGGCCACAATTTTCCATGTAGAAAGAGGAGAGTGGTGTCTCTGAATAGCTGAAGGTGTGCACTTTTCAGAAATATATAGTTTGTGAGGGTTATTTCACAATTAGGGGGGATTAACACTGAAAAACTGCAGGTAGTGCACATAGAGCGCAGCCCCCAAAATTTCAACTGAAATTGCCCTTATGCATTGCCCCTGTTTTGGGGCATTTGGTGGCCACGTCTTTATGTGCACCCATACATATGGGGTATCGTTTTATTCAAGGGAACTTGCAGATTGATGTTTAGTAAGTTTTTGGTAGTTGCCATGGAGATTTTGGGGAGAAATCTAGGTTTTTTATCTGGTTTTTCCTTGATTTCTGACCAAAGCGCTGACTTCTGCAAGGGACTGCGGCCACAATTTTCCATGTAGAAAGAGAAGAGTGGTGTCTCTGAATAGCTGAAGGTGTGCACTTTTCAGAAATATATAGTTTGTGAGGGTTATTTCACAATTAGGGGGGGTTAACACTGAAAAACTGCAGGTAGTGCACATAGAGCGCAGCCCCCAAAATTTCTACTGAAATTGCCCTTTTGCATTGCCTCTGTTTTGGGGCATTTGGTGGCCACGTCTTTATGTGCACCCATACATATGGGGTATCGTTTTATTCAGGGGAACTTGCAGATTGATGTTTAGTAAGTTTTTGGTAGTTGCCATAGAGATTTTGGGGAGAAATCTAGGTTTGTATCTGTTTTTTCCTTGATTTCTGACCAAAGCGCTGACTTCTGCAAGGAACTACGGCCACAATTTTCCATGTAGAAAGAGGAGAGTGGCGTCTCTGAATAGCTGAAGGTGTGCACTTTTCAGAAATATATAGTTTGTGAGGGTTATTTCACAATTAGGGGGGGTTAACACTGAAAAACTGCAGGTAGTGCACATAGAGCGCAGCCCCCAAAATTTCAACTGAAATTGCCCTTATGCATTGCCCCTGTTTTGGGGCATTTGGTGGCCACGTCTTTATGTGCACCCATACATATGGGGTATCGTTTTATTCAGGGGAACTTGCAGATTGATGTTTAGTAAGTTTTTGGTAGTTGCCATGGAGATTTTGGGGAGAAATCTAGGTTTTTTATCTGGTTTTTCCTTGATTTCTGACCAAAGCGCTGACTTCTGCAAGGGACTGCGGCCACAATTTTCCATGTAGAAAGAGAAGAGTGGTGTCTCTGAATAGCTGAAGGTGTGCACTTTTCAGAAATATATAGTTTGTGAGGGTTATTTCACAATTAGGGGGGGTTAACACTGAAAAACTGCAGGTAGTGCACATAGAGCGCAGCCCCCAAAATTTCTACTGAAATTGCCCTTTTGCATTGCCTCTGTTTTGGGGCATTTGGTGGCCACGTCTTTATGTGCACCCATACATATGGGGTATCGTTTTATTCAGGGGAACTTGCAGATTGATGTTTAGTAAGTTTTTGGTAGTTGCCATAGAGATTTTGGGGAGAAATCTAGGTTTGTATCTGTTTTTTCCTTGATTTCTGACCAAAGCGCTGAATTCTGCAAGGAACTACGGCCACAATTTTCCATGTAGAAAGAGGAGAGTGGCGTCTCTGAATAGCTGAAGGTGTGCACTTTTCAGAAATATATAGTTTGTGAGGGTTATTTCACAATTAGGGGGGGTTAACACTGAAAAACTGCAGGTAGTGCACATAGAGCGCAGCCCCCAAAATTTCAACTGAAATTGCCCTTATGCATTGCCCCTGTTTTGGGGCATTTGGTGGCCACGTCTTTATGTGCACCCATACATATGGGGTATCGTTTTATTCAGGGGAACTTGCAGATTGATGTTTAGTAAGTTTTTGGTAGTTGCCATGGAGATTTTGGGGAGAAATCTAGGTTTTTTATCTGGTTTTTCCTTGATTTCTGACCAAAGCGCTGACTTCTGCAAGGGACTGCGGCCACAATTTTCCATGTAGAAAGAGAAGAGTGGTGTCTCTGAATAGCTGAAGGTGTGCACTTTTCAGAAATATATAGTTTGTGGGGGTTATTTCACAGGTAGGGGGGTTAACACTGAAAAACTGCAGGAAGTGCATATAGAGCGCAGCCCCCACATTTTTAGCTGTAATTGCCCTTGTGCATTGCCCCTGCTTTGGAGTGTTTGGTGCCCATGTCTTTATGTGCACCCATACATATGGGGCATCATTTTATTCAGGAGAAGTTTGTCTTTCAAATATGCCTTTGTTAGAAAATTTTTATGAGATTTTTTTTTGTCAAATCCACATTTGATCATGCGTCCAAGTTTACGTTTTAGAAAAAAAAAAAAATGTCATAAAAAGTTCCAAATTTCACAATGCACTGACAAAAGGTATTTGGCTTTTGAGTGAAAACTACATTGCACCTAGAAACCTGAAGGTCTGTAGTTTCTAAAGATACCAAACATGAGGGGATATTTTAGATTTACATATAAGTTATGCTGCATTAACTGTTACAAGCGCTTTTCTGCTTTGTTCTGGTGTGATATTGTACAAAGTATTGCTTTAGTTTGGGGGTTACTTCTGGACAGGAACTGTGGGGTACCACCACATATTTGGTATCGTTGGACTTGGGAGTATCAGGGCTTTTACAAACAACAAAAAAAAGTGTGTAAAATTAACTTTTCTATGGAAAAAAAACTCAAAATATACAGAAATTTTTCATAATTTTATTTTTTTTTTTACATATTTCACCCAAAATACACATCATATCTCCAGAAAAGTTATAAAATTTGGTATGTATGTCGAAGCCCAATTAGTGACGAAAAAAACGATATATAATTTCCCTAGTTTCATGGAGGTTTTTCTACCAAAAAACATTGTTAAAGTGAATGAGTACAAAATGCTTAAAAAACGTCTGGCACTGGGGGGAACCGAAATGACGAATTCGGCTGGCACTTAAAGGGTTAAGAGTGTCTAAATAGCAGCAATTTAAATTTCCCCACTGAAAGTCAACGCGTGACATCTGATTGGTAGTTGTTGGCTCTGCCCACTTTTTATAACCTTGGACCACAGTTATATAGTAAAAACCACTGTGCAAAGTTTGGGGAACCTGGTTTTAATAGTGTCTCAATGGCAGCAATTTAAATTGGCGGTTTCTAACCTGGAACTACAGTATCTAAGAGTGACTAACTCTGCAAATTTAGGGACCCTAGGATTAATAGTTAAATAATGAGCAGTAGTTTAAATTTAAACCAATAAAAGTCAATAAATAAAATGTGATTGGTGGTTGGTGGGTGTGCCCCCAGTCACCCAGTGACAAACAGTGGGTACCCTGGCATAAATAGTGTGAGAATGACAGCATTTTAAATTTAAACCAATAAAATTCAATGGATGAAATTTGATTGGCTGTTGGTGGCTTCACCCACTTTTAAAACCTAAAAATGCAGTCCCCTAGTGACCCTGGTGTTAATACTGTGAGAATGGCAGCAGGCTGAATTTCCCCATTCAAAATCAATAGTTTTGCATTGTTCTATACATTGTTGGGGCTCTGCCATACGTCTAGGAGACTTTGCATCACAGAAAATTGCCTAAAGTGAGTGCAGCTGTGAATCTTTTTGTTTGCTACTGTTGTTGGCCCCGCCACTTTTCTAAACATGTAACATAGTCACCCAGTAACAAACTGTGCAAAGTTTGGGGACCCTGACATTAAACATGTAAGAATGGCAGAAATTTAAATTTCCCCACTGATAACAATGAAAGAAATGTGATTGGCCTTTGGTGGCCCCCGCCCACTTTTTCTAACCTTGAGTACATCAAACCAATAAAATTCAATAGGTGAAATCTGATTGGCTGCTGGTGACTCTGCCCACTTTTTTAAAACCTAAAAATGCAGTGCCCTGGTATTAATACTGTGAGAATGGCAGCAGGCTGAATTTCCTAATTGAAAATCAATAGTTAAAATCTGATTGGCTGTTGGTGGCACCACCCACTTTTTCTAACTCTAAACCGCAGTTACCTGGTGACTAGCTCTTTGGGGACCTTAGTATTAATATTTAAAGAATGGCAGCAGTTTAAATTTAAACATATGAAGTCTATAGGTGAAATCTGATTGGCTGTTGGTGGCTTCACCCACTTTTTAAAAAAAACTAAAACTGCAGTCCCCTAGTAACCAACTGTGAAAAGTTTGGGGACCCTGGTGTTAGTACTGTGAGAATGGCAGCATGTTGTATTTCCCCATTGAAAGTCAATAGGTAAAATCTGATCTTTCATCATATTTTCATTCAGGCTGACCCCATGACTATGTGATTCAAGTTTTGGGAGTGTAGCCTCAAAGCTGTAAGATTGGCAGAAGTTTCAATTTCCCCATAAAAGTCAATGGGCGAAATTTGATTGCCTGTTGTTGGCCCCTCCCACTTTGGGGTCATCCAACAAATGTAGCTGTTTCATTCGGGGTGACCCCATTATTATGTTATTCAAGTTTGGGGGGTGTAGCTTCAAAGCTTTAAGCGTGGCAGCAGTTTGAAAATCTTCCCTGTAAAAGTCAATGGGAAAATTGGGGTGTTCGGAGCGGCGCCACAAAAAGACGGGGGGACGGGATTGCTTAGAAAAGCACAAGCAACCTGCTCCGCTATAGGGCAAAGAAGTGTGGAGAGTTTGGGTGTTGCACCCCTAAAACTGTAGGAGGATTAGCATTTAGACAGAGGAGTCTAACTGCAGTATAAGTTTTCCTTCCTGTTAACTCCAATGCATTTTGGCAAAATGGATAAGTAGACTCATGTGCTGCATTTAGTGACAAACTTTTTCAGGTACTTCTATATTTCAAATGGTATAACAGTTAATAATACAAAGATATCCACAAAATTAGCCCATACTAATCTCTGTCATTTTGGCTTTCTTTTTGTTGGCATTTAGTTTTTGTAGTACACTAAATTGGTACAACTTCCGTCTGGCCTGAAAAGAGAAATATATCAAAAAGACAGAATATAGCTAGGCTTGAGAGAAGGGTACAGGTCAGGTAAATAAATATGCTGTATGGATTGGTCAAGTGTATTTACAATAACATGCTGAGCTTGTGTAATTTGTATATTTATATTTGCCTTGAAAGGTCGAAATTCAAAGAGAAAAGGCAGTACAACATTAATGGACTGAGCAGAGACTGAACTGAAATATGATTTCTATTTGCTATAAATACCAAGTTGCCATACTTGAGTTCTGTTGAACATTTAGATATAATGCACATCAAGGGAATCGCCTGTTTGCATTTGCAATGATGCTGTAATTCTCAGAAAATGGTGCAAAAACATGCCAATTGTGATCAAAATTGCACTTTACATTGCATTCTTTGAAATTTCTCACAGACGAGGAAAAAGTTATCTATACACCTTATTTACTGGACAAGACACAGAAGTGTCCTTCTAATCTTCTCATCCGTTGATCCCAACTTTTTTTTTTTTTTTTGCTATCGTGTTTTTTCCCCATTATCAAGTGTTTTTGTTGATCACCATGACTGTGCCTTTTATGTTTGGCATTAAATGTATATATATATATATATATATATATATATATATATATATATATATATATATATATATATATATATATATATACATATATATATAGAAATTGTAAGGAAAGGCCAGCACTCACAGGGCTTA
Organism: Xenopus tropicalis; assembly: GCF_000004195.4. Taxonomy (NCBI): domain Eukaryota; kingdom Metazoa; phylum Chordata; class Amphibia; order Anura; family Pipidae; genus Xenopus; species Xenopus tropicalis. Next base: position 61,257,962 of record NC_030678.2, on the reverse strand, counting down.
TAGTAAATCAAACAAGAAAAATAAAGGTATTTAAGGCAAAAAATAAAGCATGGTTTTTTATTTATCCGACGTTTCAGTTCCAAACAGGAACTTTCATCAGGGAGAACAGCACTGGGCATGTACACACAAATTTAAAGGTACAAGATGGCGCCAAAACCACGTTGCTAGGCAACCACCTACTCACACAAATTGTCAAAAACATAAAAACAAAAAAACAAAACAAAGGAAAAGGGAAAAAGGGGATTAAGCGCAAAGGCATAAAGATATTGTTGCATAACTCACTGAATGGAAACTGCTATAAGGACATAAAGCTACCCAGTTCCCCAATGCACCGACCGATCGAAACAGCACTCACCAGGTCACAACCAGGCAACATAAAGGCAAGCGGGAGGCAGCAAGCGGGTCCCGGTTCCCCAATCTCCAAAAATCCCTTGTGCCATACAGACGGGCCGTGCGAGCAGGTCCATGTCAGTTAGCAGGCGCGCCGTGGCTGGCGCGTTGCCTAGCAACCAGAGCTAGCGGCGGCTCCCCCAGACGCTCAGAGTTTAGTAGGAAGTAGTAGTTAGACCAACGGGAGCCACCCTGTACTAAACCTTTCGGCAATACATGGTGCTCCTGCAGTAGTCTCAGGCAGCCAAAGGGGGGAGCCAGCCACTGCCATAATAACGATTAGAGGCACAAATGCAGGGGGACCCCCCTGTACAGGGGGATGGAGAGTGCAATGGGGGCCAAATAAGGGAGCAGTAATGCCATACCTTATAATGCTGCAGGGTACACCTGCTTACCCTACAGTGTACTGCCAGTGACAAGGGTTAATGAGAGTGGTGACCGGGCTGGGTATAATACGTCCAGCAGCACCACACAGGGACAGTGTGTATGCATACCTAGATAGGGAAGGCGGCTCAAAAAAATGGTAGTGAAGAAAAAACAAAAGTAAAAAACACACATAAATATATATCTTAAATACTTTCTGAGTCTACTAGGCAGCCGGAATAGCCCAAAGGTTATAAGCAAAAAATATACTGGTAGGGTGTTAGACAAAACACCCGAGTGGTAATGTCTCATTGAGGCCCCTGGGGAACACACAATCCAATGTGTGAATCCATCTGGATTCGCGGCGTAAAAGAGACAAGTCTCTGTTTCCTCCTCTCTGAAGGGGAAGCTGATGATCTATCGCCATGCATTTAAATGTAGGGAGCGGATGCCGTTGCTGGGCAAAATGCCTAGCAACAGGTTGGATAGAAGTTCCTTCTTTGAGGGCTTTGCTGATAGCGGAACGGTGATTGCCAATTCTTTCTTTCAGCATGTTCACTGTTTTACCCACGTAATACAGACCACATGGACAAGTAATGATGTACACCACATAACTGGATGTGCAGGATAAGCGGTGTTTGATCTTAATCCTTTTACCGGTATGGGGGTGGGGGAAGTCAGGGCCAGAGAGAAGGCACCGGCACGTCACACAGTCTGGGCACCTGTAGCAGCCCAACTTTTTTTGTGCGGATAGCCAATCAGACGATTCCTTCTTATGATTCTTAAAGTCAGTTTGTACCAATAAATCTCTGAGGCTACTGTTCCTCCTATAACCCATCAACGGTTTGCTGGCAAGATGCAATGAAAGGGATTCGTCTTGGTTGATCATAGGCCAATGTTTGTGTATACTTTTAGAAAGACGTGTAGATGCAGCCGTGAATGTGGTGGTAAAAATCAAGGGTGCATCCTTCGTAGTTCCTTTGCGTTTTAACAAAAGCTCATCTTGTGTATGTTGGAGTGCCCTTTGTAACTGTTGTTCCAGTATGTTATCAGGGTATCCGCGCTCAAGAAACCTAGCAAACATATCTTTCAACTGGTCCACAGCGAACTCTGGTCTGCTATTATTTCTAATAGTACGTAGAAATTGGGAATAAGGGATGCCCCTAATGGTGGCAGGAGGGTGGTTACTTGAGGCGTGCAAGATGGAGTTGCGGTCTGTGGTTTTGCGAAAAAGTCTGGTTCCTAGGTGAAGGTGGTCTCTAAAAATGTTAAGATCTAGAAAATCTATATTGTCAGCATTATAGTTAAGAGTCAGTTTCACTGGGCTGTCCAACGTATTCAGATGTTGGTGAAAGGCAAGTAAGTCGTCAACCCCTTTCTTCCAGATTAGGAACAAATCGTCGATATAACGAAAGTATATCAGTATAGAATCCCCTATCAAGGGTACAATGTGTTCAGATTCAAACTGCAGCATAACATAACATAACGGTCCGCACTCCAAACTCTCCATTCGGTCTCTTAGTGCCCGGGTGCCGCCAGGGAAATATTACATAGTATAGAACATATAGCAGGCGCACTCCAAGGACTTTCATAAAAAATCAAAAATCTTTATTTTCACATTGCCATCGGATCGACGTTTCGGCTCTGGCCTAGTGCCTTTATCAAGATACAAATGGCCACAAACATATATCTGTATAAATACTCCCATGCTACTGGGCGTGTCCAACCAACACTCCCTCCTCCTCCCCTTTAATTAAAGGGGAAGTCATGTTCAACAGCAGAATAATGACAGGGTAGTTTAGTAAATGCTAATATACATTGCTATTAACGTGTACTTAAAAAACAATTGAACTGACACTGCTCATTAAGCCCCCTTGGGGCCAAAGTCCCCAACTTCTTAATCCAGTATGTTTCTCGCTGCAATAAAATTCGAGCTCTATCCCCCCCACGTCTAGGGGCTGGGACATGGTCAATACCTATAAATCTAAAGGTTGGCAATCTATGCCCCTTTTCCAAGAAGTGTTTTGCCACCGGTTTAACTGTTTGCTGATCTCTAAAGGCTGTACTAATGGCCGACCTGTGGCCATCCATCCGAATACGGAGGGTCAGATCAGTTTTCCCAACGTATGATAGCCCACATGGGCAAGTAATCAGATAGACCACATACGTGGTAGTGCACATAATATGATGTTTAATATTGATTCGTTGTCCCGTCTGTGGATGGTAGAAAAATTGAGCCGGTGTCATGTACCTACACGATGTACAACTTGGACATCTAAAGCACCCTGACTTCAATGGTTTCAGCCACGTAGACCCCAGTTTCTGGTAGCTCTTAACCGGATCCGTGGCAACCAATAAATCACGTAAATTTTGGCCCCTTGTATAGGCCATGACCGGGGGTTCTGGACATAATTTTGCTAAGTCCCGGTCAGCTTTAATAATAGACCAATTATCTTTTACCAATCTACTTATTTGGTTAGAGGCCACATTAAAACGTGATTTTTTATGAAAGTCCTTGGAGTGCGCCTGCTATATGTTCTATACTATATATATATATATATATATATATATATATAAATACAGGTATGGGACCTGTTATCCAGAATACTAGGGATCTAGGATTTTCCATAATTTGGATCTCCATAACTTGTCTGCTAAAATTCCTTTAAATATTGAATAAAACCAATAGGATTGTTTTGCCTCCAATAAGGATTAATTATATCTTAGTTGGGATCAAGTACAAGGTACTGTTTTATTATTACAGAGAATTAGAATTATTTGCTTATAATGGAGTCTTTGGGAGATGGCCTTTCTGTAATTTAGAACTTTCTGGATAATGGGTTTCCAGATAAGGGATGCCATACCTGTACAGGTATGGAATTTGTTACATGGAAACCTGTTATCCAGAAAGTTTTGAATTATGGGAAGGTCATCTCCCAAAGACTCCATTTTAATCAAATAATTCAAAATTTTAAAACATATTTCCTTTTTCTTTGTAATTAGAAAAAAGAACCTTATACTTGATCCCAACTAAGATATAATGAATCTTTATTGGAGGCAAAATAATCCTATTGGGTTTGTTTAATGTTTTAATTATTTTTTTAGTGGACAAAGTATGGAGATGAAAATTACGGAAAGACCCCTTATCTGGAAAACCGCAGGTTTTGAGAATTCTGTATAACAGGTTCCATGCCTGTAAATATGGCCAAGAAACATTTTTTTAGAGGAGGGGGGGGTTATTGGTTTAGGCTATGATTAGATATTAAGGGCAATCCAAGGCTTACTATTGCTTGTGCAGTGGTTTGAAGGTGTTATATGGCTTATATGGCATTTTATTTGGTGTACAGTAATATGTTGCCTCTATGATATCATATATTTATTACTAAAACTCAGTATGATTTTCAACAGTCAGTAAAACCATTTATCTCCTGCTTTATTGCTGTAATTCTCAGATTTTATTTACCTAGCATAGGAGCTGTTTCAACTGATACAATGAAAATGCTTATTCAAGGAAAAAAATCTTCTGTGTTTTCTGCTGATATTAGCTTACGCTCGATATTAGCTTTTGGTTGTAAAAATACACCTCGCTTGTATACATTTCTAGTATATGTTATACTACCTTAATGTCATTAAACATCGAGCCCAGGATAAGCTGCTCAATACAAAGATGCATTAAAACAGAAACACATCTTCTGTCTTTTCACTTTGTGCGTGCTCTTGACCAAAATTAGATGCCCAATAAGTATCATTTAAAACAGCAATTTATTCTCGCTTAGGTGTGATTGCAGAGATGCTCTTTCAAGCTAAAGATTATTGTAATCTTATCACATTCTGTGCTGATCAATATTGCAGGCAGAAAGAAAATGAGTTTGGTATGTTAAGCAAACTCAGGGAGCTGACTGAAAACAAATCAATTTTTTTTTTTCTCTCCAAAATTTGTTGAAGTTAGACACAATATAGAACTGGAGAGATCATATCACATTTCATCTCGAATCTTTTATTATTATGGTTTTAGCAGATCAAATTGGAACATTTGATAGTTTAAGATGATACTAAACCGTTATATTATTACTGGAACTCTTATATTTATTTATTTATTTCAAAATGATAAACAATCTTTGCATATCTAACTGGCTGATATGTATTTATTAGTAATATTTGCCGTTCTCTATGCTTATTTATGGTCAACAGGAAATATTTTACATTAACTTTAAATGAGCAATAATCTTGCTCAGATATTAAAAAGATTTACAATTTTTTTCTTGCAATAATTTCCTTACATCTTTTTGTGGTCACAATTAGTGTTCTGTGTCAGCAGGAGTTTTGCTTCCACTTGCAACCTACAGAAACTGCTACAAGCAGCCTTTGTGGCTGAATTAATTTTTAACATAGGGTTCAGAACTAGGGATGTAGCGAACCTAAAAAAAAATGTTCGCGAACCCGTTCGCGAACTTTCGCCGAAAAGTGCGAACGTTCGCGAACTTTGCGAACCCCATAGACTTCAATGGGAAGTCGAACTTTAAAACCTAGAAAAGCAATCTCTGGCCAGAAAACTGATTTTAAAGTTGTTTAAAGGGTGCCACGACCTGGACAGTGGCATGCAGGAGGGGCATCAAGGGCAAAAATTTCTCTGAAAAATACGTTGTTGACACAGCGTTGCGTTTTGTGCTGTTAAGGGGAGAAAACACACTACATTCCTAAACTTATGTAATAAACTGCTTTAAAAAGTCCGGCATCTACATTCCAATCAAGTCGTGTAAAGGTTACGGCCGGTTCACATGCAAAGACAAAACGCCGCATTTACTGCAACGAAAAAAAACGCAAAAAGCTTTAATGATACTGTCAAGTGTGCGAATATTAGTTTTTACTAGTTGCTTGTCACCTCCAGGACGTTTGTCCCGTCGGTGGGAATATTTCTGTAGTGGTGTGTTTAGCAGTCACCGTGCTTGTGCGCACGTGCATGGTCAGGCAGAGGTAATTCAATGTACAGTAACGTGAACCAAAAAACACTGATTCTGCAGTGTGGGCCCAGGTTTGTCCTACCTTTTCGATCACCTGTGGTGACCATAAAAGATACGATTTTGCCGCCGTTGCAGAACCCTGAAAAATCAGGAATGTGTACATTCCTAAAAAAATTATGGTTTTTTTGTTGCAGCCACTGAAGCACAGAGGACAGAAAAAATATGTTAGATAGATGGTATCATAACCAATCCTGAGGCAGAACCTTTAAAAAATCGAAGATAGCGTACCAAGCACAGAAGACAGAAAAAATATCTTAGATAGATGGTATCATAACCATGCCCCAGGCAAACTCTTTCAAAGAACTAAGATAGGGTGACAACAAGCACAGAAGACATTAAAAACATCAAAGCTAGATGGTATAATAACCATGCCCCAGCCAAACCCTTTCAAAGAACTCAGATAGGGTGACAAGCACAGAAGACATTAAAAACATCAAAGCTAGATGGTATCATAACCATGCCCCAGCCAAACTCTTTCAAAGAACTAAGATAGGGTGACAACAAGCACAGAAGACATTAAAAACATCAAAGCTAGATGGTATAATAACCATGCCCCAGCCAAACCCTTTCAAAGAACTCAGATAGGGTGACAACAAGCACAGAAGACATTAAAAACATCAAAGCTAGATGGTATCATAACCATGCCCCAGCCAAACCCTTTCAAAGAACTCAGATAGGGTGACAAGCACAGAAGACATTAAAAACATCAAAGCTAGATGGTATCATAACCATGCCCCAGCCAAACCCTTTCAAAGAACTCAGATAGGGTGACAAGCACAGAAGACATTAAAAACATCAAAGCTAGATGGCATCATAACCATGTCCCAGCCAAACCCTTTCAAAGAACTCAGATATGGTGACAAGCACAGAAGACATTAAAAACATCAAAGCTAGATGGTATCATAACCATGCCCCAGCCAAACCCTTTCAAAGAACTCAGATAGGGTGACAACAAGCACAGAAGACATTAAAAACATCAAAGCTAGATGGTATAATAACCATGCCCCAGCCAAACCCTTTCAAAGAACTCAGATAGGGTGACAAGCACAGAAGACATTAAAAACATCAAAGCTAGATGGTATCATAACCATGCCCCAACCAAACCCTTTCAAAGAACTCAGATAGGGTGACAACAAGCACAGAAGACATTAAAAACATCAAAGCTAGATGGTATCATAACCATGCCCCAGCCAAACCCTTTCAAAGAACTCAGATAGGGTGACAAGCACAGAAGACATTAAAAACATCAAAGCTAGATGGTATCATAACCATGCCCCAGCCAAACCCTTTCAAAGAACTCAGATAGGGTGACAACAAGCACAGAAGACATTAAAAACATCAAAGCTAGATGGTATAATAACCATGCCCCAGCCAAACCCTTTCAAAGAACTCAGATAGGGTGACAAGCACAGAAGACATTAAAAACATCAAAGCTAGATGGTATAATAACCATGCCCCAGCCAAACCCTTTCAAAGAACTCAGATAGGGTGACAAGCACAGAAGACATTAAAAACATCAAAGCTAGATGGTATCATAACCATGCCCCAGCCAAACCCTTTCAAAGAACTCAGATAGGGTGACAAGCACCGAAGAGTAGAAAAATTCAGGATTTACCTGTCCAAAAAGTTTGGCTTACAATTAAGCCAGTAGGATTTGCACCCTAGTTTGTCCGGTGATGGAGGAGGACGCTAAAGGACAGCTGTGTGTGGTGTCAAGCGGCGTGCAGAGAAGGACAGCTGCATGGGCATTTTAATAAAGGTCAGGTAATCAACACTTTTGTGACCTAGGCGAGTTCTCTTCTCAGTTACAATCCCTCCTGCTGCACTAAAGGTCCTTTCTGAGAGGACACTTGAGGCAGGGCAAGACAACAGATTTATGGCAAATTGTGACAGCTCTGGCCACAGATCAAGCCTGCGCACCCAGTAGTCCAGGGGTTCATCGCTCCTCAGAGTGTCAATATCTGCAGTTAATGCCAGGTAGTCCGCTACCTGCCGGTCGAGGCGTTCTCTGAGGGTGGATCCAGAAGGGTCCTGGCGCTGCCTTGGACTGAAAAAACTTTGCATGTCTGACGTTACAGAGTGGCCAAAGTGCATTGTCCTTGCAGGTGTGCTCGTGGGAGGATTACCGGCACCTCTGCCCCTGGAATGTGGAGTGACATCACCCTTAAAAGAATTGTACAACATGTTTTGCAGGCTGGTTTGGAAATGCAGCATCCTTTCGGACTTGTGGTACGTTGGTAACATTTCTGCCACTTTATGCTTGTAACGAGGGTCTAGTAGCGTTGCCACCCAGTACAGGTCCTTCTCCTTAAGCCTCTTGATACGGGGGTCCTTCAACAGGCATGACAGCATGAAAGACCCCATTCTCACAAGGTTGGATGCAGAGGTATCCATCTCCCCTTCCTCGTTATCAAGGACTACGTCCTCATCCACCACCGTCTCCTCCCCCCAGCCACGTACAAGACCAGGGCTCCACAAAAGGTGACCACAAGCCCCCTGGGAAGCCTGCTCCTGTTGGTCTTCTGCCTCCACAAAGCCACCTTCCTCCTCTGACTCCGCTTCTGACACCTCTCCCTGCGTTGCAGCAGGTGCCTGGGAATGTTCTGGTGATACAGCGTCATCTGTCACTCGTCGCACGGCACGCTCAAGAAAAAAAGCAAAGGGTATTAGGTCGCTGATGGTGCCTTCAGTGCGACTAACCATATTTGTGACCTCGTCAAAAGGGCGCATCAGCCTGCAGGCGTCGCGCATAAGCACCCAGTAACGGGGGAAAAAAATCCCCAGCTCTGCAGATCCAGTCCTACCACCCAGTTCAAATAGGTATTCATTGATGGCTCTTTGTTGTTGCAGCAGACGTTCAAACATCATTAGCGTGGAATTCCAGCGAGTCTGGCTGTCGCAAATTAAACGCCTGACTGGCAAGTTGTGCCGCCGCTGAATGTCAGCAAGGCGTGCCATGGCTGTGTAGGAACGTCTGAAATGGCCAGACACCTTCCTGGACTGCCTGAGAATGTCCTGCAATCCTGGGTACTTCGAGACAAACCGTTGGACTATCAAATTTAAAACATATGCCATGCAGGGCACATGTGTTAAATTGCCCAGTCTCAGTGCTGCCAACAGATTGCTTCCGTTGTCACACACCACTTTTCCAATTTTCAGTTGGTGTGGGGTCAGCCACCGATTGGCCTGTGACTGCAGAGATGACAGGAGTACAGATCCGGTATGGTTTCTACTTTCCAGGCACGTCATGCCCAAGACAGCATGACAACGGCGTACCTGGCACGTCGAATAGCCTATGTGGAGCTGGGGGTGCACAGGTGTGGAGGAGGACACAGCAGCAGAAGAAGAAGCCAAGTTAGAAGACGACTTAGAAGACGACTTAGAAGACGAGTTAGAGAGCAAAGGAGGAGTAGAGGTGGTGGCAGACCCGCATGCAACCCGTGGAGGTGACACCAACTCCACTGTTGTTGAACCACGCATTCCCTGCTTCCCAGCCATCACCAGGTTCACCCAGTGGGCAGTGTAGGTGACATACCTGCCCTGACCATGCTTGGAGGACCATGTGTCAGTAGTCATATGGACCTTTGCCCCAACACTAAATGACAGAGATGCGGTGATTTGGCTCTGCACATGCTGGTACAGGTGTGGTATTCCCTTCTGTGAAAAAAAATTGCGGCTGGGTACCTTCCACTGCGGTGTCCCAATTGCTACAAATTGGTGGAAAGCCTCAGAGTCCACCAGCTGGTATGGTAAAAGCTGGCGGGCTAAGAGTGCAGACAATCCAGCTGTCAGACGCCGGGCAAGGGGATGACTCGGAGGCATTGGTTTCTTACGCTCAAACATGGCCCTCACAGAAACTTGGCTGGGGGCAGATGAGCAGGAACTGGAAGGCGGAGTGGAGGGTGGTTGAGACGGGTCAAGGACAGCAGAGGTAGAGCAGTAAGATGCTGGAGCAGAAGGAGGGTGGCTTAGCGTTTGGCTGCTGCCTTTGAGGTGTTGCTCCCATAGTGCTTTGTGTTTGGCGTTCATGTGCCTTCGCATAGCAGTTGTACCTAAGTGGGTGTTGGGCTTCCCAAGACTCAGTTTCTGACTGCACTCATTGCAAATTACAGCGCTTTTGTCAGAGGCACACACATTAAAAAAATGCCACACTGCTGAGCCTTTTTAAGTGGGCTTTCTAGCAGTAACAGTAGAAGTTGGCGGGTGCGTTGGCTGGCTGACCACAGGTGCCGATTCATGTTGTTGCCCTACTGTTCCCTGGGAGCTGTCCCTGCTTCTTCTAAGTCTTATTCTCCTCCTGCCTCTCTGACTCTCCGTCTCTCCATCTGAACTATCCTCCTCTTGCTCTCTTCTTGTGGGCACCCACAAAATATCACTCTCCTCATCATCATTCTCCTCAGATGCATCAATTTCTTCTGACAGCTCACAGAAGACAGCAGCAGCGGGGACCTCATCACACCTTATGTCCATCTCTGTTGTGTTGCCTGCCTGAATTATGATATCTGGTGTAACGTCCGCATCTCCTTCATCTTCTTCTGGCAATAATGGTTGCGCATCACTCAGTTCAACAAACTCATGAGTAAATAACTCCTCTGACTCCAGTGAAGAAGGGGCGGCGGTGGCGGAGGAAGTGGTATGTGGGGTGCCCATAGCAGAGGAGGATGAGGATGTTGTGGCAAAGTTAGAAACAGTAGAGGATGGGGTGTGCTGTGTAAGCCAGTCAACTACCACTTCAGCATTTTGGGAGTTCAGGGTAAGTGCCTTCGGAAAACTGGGCAATTTCCTAGGGCCACAGGATATCATAGCAGCACGGCCCCTAGTGCCTCTGCGTGGCGGCCTGCCTTTGCCTGGCATTTTTTTTATTTTTACAAAACAACAACAACTTGGGTGATGTTTCTGGACACGGAATTATTATTGTTATTTAGACAGATTGTGAAAAAGCTCACACAGCTAGGTGGCACTTGGTTGCAGACACCGGGCAACAAGGCCTGCAAGGGCAACGTATACAGTAGTGGATACGGAATATATTATTGCTGGTGGAAAACCGTCACTCAGGTTGTGTTTCTGGACACGGAATTATTATTGTAATTTAGACAGATTGTGAAAAAGCTCACACAGCTAGGTGGCACTTGGTTGCAGACACCGGGCAACAAGGCCTGCAAGGGCAACGTATACAGTAGTGGATACGGAATATATTATTGCTGGTGGAAAACCGTCACTCAGGTTGTGTTTCTGGACACGGAATTATTATTGTTATTTAGACAAATTGTTATTTAGACAAAATATACAGAGCAGTAGAAAGTAGATTACTAGCCAGAAAAACTACTTAAACTCTGCCTCAAAATAAATACACAGCTCCTCAGTCCTCTCCCCACACAAATACAGAGCAGTAGAAAGTAGATTACTAGCCAGAAAAACTACTTAAACTCTGCCTCAAAATAAATACACAGCTCCTCAGTCCTCTCCCCACACAAATACAGAGCAGTAGAAAGTAGATTACTAGCCAGAAAAACTACTTAAACTCTGCCTCAAAATAAATACACAGCTCCTCAGTCCTCTCCCCACACAAATACAGAGCAGTAGAAAGTAGATTACTAGCCAGAAAAACTACTTAAACTCTGCCTCAAAATAAATACACAGCTCCTCAGTCCTCTCCCCACACAAATACAGAGCAGTAGAAAGTAGATTACTAGCCAGAAAAACTACTTAAACTCTGCCTCAAAATAAATACACAGCTCCTCAGTCCTCTCCCCACACAAATACAGAGCAGTAGAAAGTAGATTACTAGCCAGAAAAACTACTTAAACTCTCCTTCAAATGAATACACAGCTCTCTCCCTATGCTAACTCATCAAGCACACACAGGCAGAATGTAAAATGGCTGCTGGGCTTCGGTTTATATATGGAAGGGAGTGGTCCAAGGGGGGGGGTGGCCCAGGAGGGAGAGCTGCCTGATTGGCTGCCATGTATCTGCTGGTTTGGGGTGAGAGGTCAAAATTTCGCGCCAGCTAAGGCGAACCCAAATGGCGAACATACGCCGAAAGTTCGCGAACTTCCGCGTTCGCGAACACCCGATGTTCGCGCGAATTAGTTCGCCGGCGAACAGTTCGCTACATCCCTATTCAGAACCTCTTGGGAATCCTCTCCTTTTTTTTTAACTAGGATTTGCAAGCTTATGTTATAGGAGTATGTTAACACTCATTTAGTCTCAGTCACGGTAGCTGAGCAGCCCAAAGTTCCAACAGGTTAGTGGGTTAGGTCTTTCTCATCTTTAGGTCTGTATATACCTTATAAGTTAGCATTGAAGCCTCACTGACAAGGAGGGTGTTTTCTATTGATACATGCAGTGGTATCAGCTCACCTGGTAGTGTGAGACTATAGAGCATTGCTTAGATTCTTTTGTTTAAAGGTTTTACTGAATTATCGCTTACTGCTTTATGATCATTTAGTCTAATTACTCATTTTATAGTTTTAATACTGTATCACTCAAACAGCATATATTGAACTTGATGAGCTATTGTCGCTTTAACTCAAATGAAATTTAATTGATTGTGCACACAGCATAATATTAATTTAAGTTATTTAGTTTTGTAAAAATCCCTAACCTTGTAAAAGATTTTGCAGCAGACCAATATTTTAAATACTAATGTACTACATTTTTATATTTAGGGATCCATAGATCTACAAATCTGTACAGATCTTACTGCAATGTAAAATTTTGCTTTTCAATTATATATGATGTTGCAGGGTTATTTTAGGGGGAGATTTATCAACGTTCGAGTATAGGGGTTTTATTATGATTTGAGTTTTTAAGAGCTAAAACTCACAAATTTTGAGTTATGGTTCAAATAATCAAATGTCTTATATTTATTAATTCAAGATATTTGAGTTTTCGAGTTTTATTCGAATTTGTAAACTAGAAAATTCAAGGTATTCAAGTTTTTTTATTCACAGGAGCTTACCATAAGCGAACATTCGATGTGCATATTCTGTAAGGATAAGGAAACTTTTTTGGTTGATACAGGTTGCAGCGAAATTCTCAGTTTCATCAGTGGGAACATTTTTAAAATTTTACAATGCATTTTTATTTATTTTTTTTTGTCATAAAAAAATGCAGAAAACTGCAGACATCATGATTATCCATCAACTGCCTTCCACAACAACTAATGGGATCAGAGACTTCTTCAGCTCTCCCCTATGTATCTGGGGAACACTCTAGCCACCATGTTTGGAAGACATTGGCAACATGGGATCTTTTTTATGAAAAACATAGTGGAAAGGTGCTTCTTTGACAAGAAAAGCGATGTATATGATATTGCAGAGCTATAAACACCTTAACCACATTACACCTTCCTTTTGACATCAATGCATTTTGGCAAAATGTTCACATTTCTCAAATTTTCTGCTATTCTATGAATTTGTCTGTGAAGCAAAATGTACTACTTTTGCTCATCACTACAAATTACCCATTGGCTCATTGTGTCTGCCCCACTCGCCAAGTTTCCCAGTAATGTCACACCATTTACTTTCTCTTCTGGAGGGAATTACCTAATACACTCCTGTGCTGACTGCCACTGAGTGTCCATTTTTTGGCATAAATCTGCCGGATATAATTTAAGTCTATAGCAATCTTTACATATAGTGGTGAGTTTCCGCTGGTGTGGTGTGAACATAACCTTAGTCTGTGTAATCAATAAGCAAACTTTACTAAGAACAAAACCCCTCTTACATCAAAGAGTGATAACTACAGGGTTGTATTTTCGGTACGTTTAGGGGTATATTTATCATGCTGTGTAAAGCATGTGGAGTGAAGCATTACCAGTGATGTTGCCCAGGGCAACCAATCAGCAATTAGATTTCAACAGTTAGAAAATCAAAGCAAAGCATCTGATTGGCTGCTATGAGCAACATCACTAGTGATGTTTTACTCCACTTTATACATATACTTCTAACACTTATGTGTACAAATATAAATCTGCTTCAGCTATTACACAATTGAAATATTGCCGGAGTATCTGAATGATAATAATAATTTCTAGGTAAATCTGAGCAATTACAGAATTAAAAACATGAGGAAATAGAAAATTATCTTAATAATATATTAGCAGTTATTGCCCTTAAGCTTGAACCTTTCATATGCAGCCAGTTGACCTTCCTTGACTACAACAAATAAAACCCACTGATGTTAATTAATGGGTATTATGTTAATTATGCATATTAAATTAAGCTAAGTACACTAAGACCTAACTATCTTTTTTTCTGTAATTGCCACACTACAAAGTTACTATATTTCTCCTGAAAGAAAAGCACTCAAGGGTCTGTGCCTAGGGCAGAAGCTGTAAGGGGCAGCTGCTTCAGCTAGGATAGCAGTGTACTTTTTTTCCTTTCAGCCGGTATGCTTGTAACAGGGTTATCCATGACTGGAGGACTCTCACAGTAAAGGGGTTCGGGGTAAAAAGTAGACATCTTCCCAGGCATGCAATAAACCAAAGCACAGACTTTATTGAGCAGTTACTCACCGGGATGGCAAGATACAGACTGGGGCATCTCCCATGCGAGCTTATTTAGGAGGACAAGTGCAGTGTGCACAGAGCAATTTCAAGTGCATGTCACCATCTTTTTTAATTGCACTTTAATGCACTTTTTACCATAATGTGGCCGTGAGTGAAAAAATGCACCTGATACAGTTTTATGTGTGCATCAACATGAATCTTCACTTGATTATTAAGTTCAGTCACATTTGATGTTCAGCATGAAAATAACATCTTTGCCAAATTCTTTGGATGTATTTTTCATTACACGTTTTGATGCAGCACTGTGAACCTTGGAGTTACCACCCCCTTTGTGGTGGCAGTGGCTCTAGGATTCCCTAGCTTCAAGTTGCGCAGTGTGATTGAATCATCCATATAGATTGTCATGGCGCATTGCCTCTTGGTGCCAAAATGTGCAAAGTGCCTTAAATGAATGGCATCACTTTGTGCAATAACTGCGACAAATTTTGCACAAGTGCGTCTTCAGTATAATATACGAAGATGTGGCAGGTATAAGTGCTAAGGCTGGAGCCATATGGATTTAATCTTTTACAGATTATAAGGTAACAGACAAGTTAGTCTGAGTATGTTACAAACCACTGTAAAAGAGACTTAACTGTTCCAAGTCTTGTGTTATTATTAATCATGGGGAAGTGTAATTTCCCAGATATTGACTGAAGTAATAGCACTCAAAAGTAATTTATAATAGGCAGGTTTTTAAATTTGCTGAATGATAATTTGATGTCACAGTTTGACATTGAATCAGAAATCATGCTATATTGGGTCTCAGGATTTTTAGCAACCGACACTGCATTACAGATAAACAAGTAATAGAACTCCACACTAATAACATGATCTCATTTAAAATCTCAAATAAAACATGGTACAAGAGAAAAAAAAAATACACTTGACCAACAAAAACACTAAACTTACGAAAAGTGAAAATCACATTTTCCCAGTTGTTAAAAATGTTTGAATTTTTCCAATTTTTTTCTTTTTTTACGTGAAAAACTTTGGAGCTCAAACCTATTGAGATCCATAAGCATGTGTTTGAATGAAAAGTCTATAGGGATAGTATCACAGCAAGAACTAATGCCACTCCTCAAATATCAGAAATAAGGCTGATAATGCATGTGAAAAAATGGATGTTGAATCATAATGAATCATTCACTCAGTAACATTTTTTATAAATCGTTTTGGAGTCCAATTCTTTTCATCTTATATAAACTGGACTAGGAATGTTACACATAGGGGCTGATTTACTAAGACACGAATTCGAATCCGAATTGGAAAAATTCCGATTGGAAAATGAACATTTTGCAACTTTTTCGTATTTTTTGCGATTTTTTCGGTGACTTTCCGACTTTTCGGAAATTTTCGCGACTTTTTCATTACCAATACGATTTGCGCGAAAAAATGCGAGTTTTTCGTAGCCATTCCGAAAGTTGCGCAAAATCTTGCGATTTTTTCGTAGCGGTAAAACTTGCGCGAAAAGTCATGCCTTTTCCGTAGCGTTAAAACTTAAAAGGCGCGATGTTTCGCACAAGTTTTAACACTAAGAAAAAAACGCGACTTTTCGCGCAAAAAAAAACGCAAGATTTTGCGCAACTTTCGGAATGGCTACGAAAAACTCGCGTTTTTTCGCACAAATCGTATTGGTAACGAAAAAGCCGCGAAAATTTTCCGAAAAAATCGCAAAATACCGATCATTACGAAAAAAACGCAATCGGACGCATTCGGCCCGTTCGTGGGTTAGTAAATGTGCCCCATAGACTTATAGATTCCATGTACCGTATATACTCGAGTATAAGCCGATCCGAATATAAGCCGAGGTACCCAATTTTACCTAAGAAAACTGGAAAAACTTATTGACTCGAGTATAAGCCTAGGGTGGGAAATGCAGCAGCTACTGCTAAGTTTCAATAAGCAAAATAAATACCAATACAATTACATTAATTGAGGCATCAGTGGGGTATATGTTTTTAAATATTTATTTCAAAGAAAAACAGTAAACTAGCTCTGTAAGTGGAGACAAGGGTCAACAAAAACAATATGGTATCAACAATGATAACTTAAGAGTACTACCCCCTTAGCTCAATGAGCAACCAAGCTAAAACACAAAGTTAAAATCATTCAAAACTATATATATATAGATTATATAAAATATTACGTGCAATATCTAGTGCAGAATGGGCCAGGTGAGAACGGTAGATGAAGATGAATTTGGGAGCGGGCCAGGGCACTGGAGGGTCTGGTTGCAGGTGGCCTAATTTGCACACAAAGGACAGAAGGTGCTAGTCTGGAGGGACCCATGGCACCCGACTCGAGTATAAGCCGAGGGTAACTTTTTCAGCACATTTTGGGTGCTGAAAAACTAGGCTTATACTCGAGTATATACAGTATACCCCTGAAGTTTATTGACAATATATTTTTTGTCAATAGCTAGTCAGCAGCTGGCATTGCATTACATTATGTTAAATTACAATGGATTGTATACTATGTTATTTGGGTTGTCAACACCATTTCTTTTGACATCCCATACTATTTCATCTGTACCCACCACTCTTAGGGGGACATTTATTAATGTATTTTCTGCAACAATTTCATACCTTGCACAACAATTTCGTACCTTGCACAACTTTTTCGTACTTTGCTACAAAAGTTGTGCAACAATACGAGTACGAAAGTTTCTGATTCATTCAAGCTTCATTATCGTGACTTTCCTTGGGCCAGGTTGGAGCTGCAGAGTGCCATTGAGTCCTATGGGAGGCTTCCAAAATCATGCACAGAAGGATCAAAGTCAGAAAGGTTTTCCCGCTGTTTACGATCGTTCGTTATGAAAATTTCATGACTTTTGGAGCGCCAATACGATATTATCGTGACTATTCCAATTTTTCCGTAAGCATTTTCGGGATATTTGCGATCATCAGAAATTATCATATTCCAATCCGAATTTTACCCATTTTTGGTTATTCAAACTCGTGATTTGATGAATGTGCCCCATAGTCTTTTTAATTCTTGATTTTATTTTTTCCTTTTTTCATAATGACAATAGTACTGTACATCCTATGCCTATTTGCTGCTCTATATTTTTAAGTATTGCTGTCACTCGGAAGCAAAAAGTCAGATCCAGGGTAAATGTGAATGTGAATGCATATGAAAATATATTAACGGACGATCTTGCTAATTGTTTTCTTCTTTCCATATGTTGCAAAATGATAAATAAAGAATATTAATATAACCAAAACGTATAGAAAACTTTCAAAATGCAACCAAAATATAATGCTTCAAATGATAAATATCCAAAATTGTTTAAAAACATTTTTTTAACCCATGTGAGATAAAACAAGAACATTTCTCAGAATTTGATGCAGATGTTGAAAAGCAACAGAAGAAACGGAGGAATTGATTGGGTTACTTGAAAATGTCAGTTTACCAAAAATGCATTATTTAATGACTTTAAAAAGTTGCAGGTGGGTCCATTAAAAATGAAGATATTTTAGTTACAAGCATTTGAATAAAGAAATGTGTAAACTATTTTGCTTGCTATTTATGATGTTGCAACCAGGAAGTCAGACAGTGGTATTGCAGTAGATGTGATCTCCTAAAACCTCCTTTTTACTTTCGCATTCGCGCTAATCATTTCTACCTGATTTAAGTCCAATCCCTCCTGCTTCATTTTAATTATCGCTATATTTTAAAAAAAAAAATAATGATTTGTTTTACTGAACAATGTCTTTTTCATTTTCAATGAATTTTATTTGATAATCAATTTTTTCAAGCTCCTTAAGTCTCCTAGCACCTAGAAGATAATATCACTCGATCTAGCTAAATTTAATGCCACAAATGAACATTTTTTTTCAAATATTAAGCTTTCTATTAAACTATAAGCCACACTTGCTTGTCTTTTCTTATTTTTAAGATAAATGTAGCAAATTCAGCATTTTAAAGATATGTGAGTTTTTTAGATTAATAACCCATTAGAGTCTTAAAGGACCAAAAATATCAAAGTGTTTTAACGTAAAGAAAATATTATGTATAGTGATGAGCGAATCTGTCCTGTTTTGCTTCGCCATAAAATTCGCGAAATGGCAAGAAAATATTTTTGTCGCCCGCGTCTATTTTTTGTTGCCTGTGTATTTCCGTGCAAAAAATTTTCACGGACGTTTCACAAAACAATTCGCCAATGGCGAAATGTGGAAATTCGCTGCAAATCCATGCCTGGTGAAAAAATTCGCTCATTACTAATTATGTACTTTAGCCCTGCTCTGGTAAAACCAGTGTGTTTGATTCAGTAATAATACTATAGTTTAAATCTGCTAATCTGTTATTTGCCTGTGCCTTTTATCCTTTTTTTAGACTGAATGGCTGCCCCCATGGCTACACATCAGCTTGTTTACTTAAACTATAATAGCATTTCTGTAGCAAACACACCAGTTTTACCAAGTGCAGGGTGAAACTACTTTATATTTTTATTACTTTAAAATACTTTTTTTTGTGTTACTGTTCCTTTAAGTCACTCATTTAAACAGTTGGCTCTGAAATATATATCCATAGATAACATGTGATGATCACTATTGTGACTAGAGTGATCACTACTTGTGTCACTCTAGTGTTGGAATCCAGTATTGTTATTGATTTCAAGATCAAGTTTTACATCTCAGTGGCTGCTCACAATTCTTGCATATTTTATTTTGACAAATTCTTCACCTATAAGTCTTAATCAGACTACAGTAACAGTACCTTTGCTGAGTCAGTTTAAAGGATATGATTATTATGTCTTTATTTTGAAGAATTTGGCCTTCACCACACTGCTCATAAATGCTCTAAAGGAAATCTTTGCCCTATTTTGACGGTTATTATCAGTGATCAACTTCCAAATGGATTTTTCTCATGGCATTTCTTGGCCTTATGATACCTTACCTATTTGAATATGTATGTGTACATGATGGTTCCATTTCATCCAGCGCCTACCCCTTCTAGTTATAAGAGCATTTACAGCTTTAGAATCAGACACATGTGTAGGGGAGAGTCTTCTGCCTGGGGTCAAATGAAATAGGAGCTTTAGCCTGTTTTCTAGCTGCAAAAGATAATGGTCAGGAAAGGAAAATTAATGTAAGCATATAGTATTTGCTATACAGGTATAGGACCCATTATCCAGAATGCTCGGGGCCAAGGGTATTCCAGATAAGAGATCTTTCTGTAATTTGGATCTCCATACCTTAAGTCAGCTAAAAAATCAATAAAACATTAATTAACCCCAATAGGATTGTTTTGCATCCAATAAGGATTATTTATATCTTAGTTAGGATCAATTACAAGGTACTGTTTTATTATTACAGAGAAAAAGGAAATCAGTTTTAAAATTCTGAATTATTTGATTAAAATGGAGTCTATGGGAGACAGGCTTTCCGTAATTCAGAGCTTTCTGGAAAATGGGTTTCCGGATAAGGGGTCCAATACCTGTATTTAAGTATGCAAGAAGCCAAATGTGATTTAATGGAAGGTGCTGGATTGATGTACTATTCAAAAACTATAAGAAAGGAAGACTTAGACCTGGAAATAAATTACTCAAGGTGCACTCCAGTACTTTTACATTACAAAGTAAGTTAAGTTTTTTAAGTTAAAAAACTTAGGTGATTTATCCAATAAATGTCTATCCAGATTTTTAAAACTAGTAAACTAAATGCATAGTAAAACTAATAACAACAAATTGTACTGCTTGGCTATGGCTCCTATGTTCAGCTCTTGGCTCTAAGTTACATTCCTGCTTGTGACATAATAGTTCACTTATATGAAGTCAACAATCAAGATTAAAAGAGAAGTAACCACAGCACAAACACACCCCTTTCTGACAAAGACAAACTAATGACCCAATGGTCTTTTTACATTAATAAAACAGTCCTTGTTGCACATTTACTAATGTTTTGATGATAAGGAACTTTATAGCTTGGCACCTTCTAAATACATTTCTGTGGCCTCTGTGGGTCTGCAGAGCTCTTAACCTCAATATGTTTATTATAATCTTGCAGGCCCTTGCTTGCCTCTTATTGGATACTGGTGGATTTCCAGCAAGTAGCCAAATATTATGGCACAGCCAAGTAGTTTTTTTACCATAGGGAGTATAAGTGCTGGATGAAGCCCATCACCCCTACATTTGTATAGACTTAATATAAATATATACTAATTTATGCAAAATTAAAACTAGCTTTGTGGCTTACTTGTGCGTAGATGGGAGTTTCTTTTCAGTATTATAGTGCTGATTTTATATTTGTAGGGAGGTAGTGCTGGGTCCTCGCACTTACCCCCCTCCTGCAGCTGTTCCCTGTAGGGAAGCAAGAACCCGTCTGTGAGCAGCTGCCTAGCAACCAGCTGAACAGCAAGCTCAGGGCTGCAGGAAGTTGCAAAGCAGCCTGGGAGCCACCAAAAGCAACAGGAAGCTGGAAAGCCTGGCGGAGGAAGTCACTTTGTTAGGAGTGTTAAATATATTAGTTTCCTCTTTTATTTTAGATAAAAGTTATTTCATTTATCAAGTACTGTGTGTGCATTATTATTGTTCCTAGTGGCTCCATCCGTAGGTGCACTCCTGGATCACACTAGGTGGAGGCACTGTGCTAATAGGTTTGTCCCATGCCATCAGGTAAGCGCCACACGTGGAGTGTAACACTGTCAGAAGTGCCAGAAGCGGCGTGGATAGGGTTAAATTGGTGTTGGGTGTGGAGTTGTAGACAAAATCCAGGCCTTGAAGACCACTTAACAGCAAGACTCACCATCAAATTTGAGTAATATGTTCCAAGCTGCGGGAGTTACATATACTGTGCAGCTGAAGAGATAGCTGAAGAGTTATTCACCTCAAAATCATCCCTCTGCTGATCCTTCATTTCTGCACACCAGACCCTGTGCTTGGGGGGGGGGAGGTCCCCTATAAACACTACAGTTGCATTTTTACTTCCTCATATGATTTTTATATGCTGAGTCTGTTTGCCTATGCCTTTGCAAGGGAGAAATTAACCAATGCCCTTTCAATTTATGCAACTGGTTAGAGTGCACAGGCAACCAATGAATTGGTCCAGTAGGTGAAAAGTAATGGCAAAGCCTGGACATGATGATGTAAGTATATAGGACTTCTCAGTGTGCCAGGTTTAAAATAGGTCACTCCCTTCCCTTTAGAAAACTGATTAGAGAGACAGCAGAAGGACTGATTCATTAGGTATA
Organism: Xenopus tropicalis; assembly: GCF_000004195.4. NCBI lineage: Eukaryota > Metazoa > Chordata > Amphibia > Anura > Pipidae > Xenopus > Xenopus tropicalis. The sequence continues at coordinate 61,236,443 of NC_030678.2, read as the reverse complement.
AAAAGTAGCTTTTACTATGGATTTTGTAATTTTTTTTATGGAAAATTGATTTTCTGACATGCTGAGAGCATTGCTAGTGGTTTAATAATATTTGAGCATTGAAGGTGAACAACCCCTTTAGGGTAAAAAAATTCATAGCAAGTTACTCGCCCGTGGTAGATCTCTGCTATCTTGTGCAAATAACTGCTCCGAAAAGTTTTGCCATCGGCAACAATAGAAGTTGCCGGTGGAAAGCCCATTGCATTGCTTCATTTTCCAAAAGTTACATGAAGTGCCTGCAGGATGATTACCGAATCGATGCAAAGGGCTTTCCACCGGCGACTTCTATTGCTGCTGGTGGAAAGCCTTTTCGAAGTGGTAACTCGCACACAATAACAGCAATCTATCATGGGCAAGTAACTCGCTCCATGAGTTCTTACCGTTAAAGGAGAAGGAAAGGCAAAGTCACTTGGGGGTGCCAAAATTTTAGGCACCCCCAAGTGACTTTAATCGCTTACCTTCTACCCCGGGCTGGTGCCCCTGTACAGAGAGAACAGCACCAACCCGGGGTAGCAGCGATCGCTTCCTGTTCGCTCGTGCATGCATGCGCAGTAGAGTGAAAAGCCGAACTTAGAACAGAGAAGTCGGCTTTTAACTCTACTGCGCATGCGTTTGTCTGGGACAATTGGCTGCAGCGTGAATAGGAAGGAGGAAGCGCTCGCGACAGGTACCCCAGGGTGCTGTTTTCTCCTAACAGGGGCACCAGCCTGGGGTACAAGGTAAGCGATTTAAGTCACTTGGGGGTGCCTAACATTTTGGCACCCCCAAGTGACTTAGCCTTTCCTTGTCCTTTAAAATCTGTCCTCTAGCCTAAAGCACTTTCATAAGCCCTCTTGTTATTTAAATGCTGTAGTACAACATGTTATCACTTCATTTTCATGTAAAGAACTCAAGCAGAAGCAGACTTATTATCGTGAGAGGTTAAAAGCATAAATATAATTAATTTGCTAACCAAAAAAGCTTTGCAGATTTCACTGAAACTGTAGGTAAATGCAATATATATTTTCCACAGCAGTCTTACATTCCAAGGATCACTATGTTTTATAATAATCTGTGTATACAGAATAATTGCTAATTGCTAAAATTATTCAAGAACAAACAAAGCCAGCAAGAAACCATTTAGCAGAACAGATGTTCTGCAGGTAAGCACTGCAGCGCCAAACACATTCTCTTTCTCTATGATCATCCTCATCAAAAAGAGAAGGGTGCCAACAAATAAAATATGCATGTACCTAAACACAAAGCCATTGCTCCTTTTTTTATTTCTGCTAAGATGTACTGTGTGATAAAATGGAAAGTAGTTGAGATTGCAAAATTATAAAAAAAAAAAAATGTTTGCTCTGTATCTTTCATTTTAGTGCAGAGAGAAATAATGAATTCCATTTAGCATTCCATTCATATGAGTCTACTGATGGTAGATTGAAATTAAACCCATGGGAACCATACTGCTGCATTCAGTGGTAGATTTAAAGAGATAGAAACACATACAAATAATAATAAAATGCTTGTTTGTGCTTTTAGTGCTTGAAGAGACTACAACATACATTTGGATTTAGAAGGAGCACCAGGGAAAATGATAAAGACATGCAGTGTACAGCATGCACTTTTTTAATTCCAACTGTGTTTATTTGTGGGTACAGTCATATAGTCAACATTGGCTCAAAAGTAGAGAACAGAGGCCTGTCGTCATCCTGTGAATGTAGCGCTGTCTGAGTTTTGTAGCGCTGTATTCATGAGAGGTGGACAGGGAAGGAATATAGGCGCCCCCATCTGTATGCATAATCCTGAAGTTGGCCAGTAAGGACGTGGCTACCTTGCACCCACCTAGCACTGGAATTTTTATTTGGTGCAAGGTGCAGGGCACAGTCAAAGCCCAGACAAGAGTGCTCTCTGTGAATAGTGTGCCTTTGGACCCTTTGTACATTATTTGCACTTTTCTCAAGGGTTTATGTAAATGACCCTTAAAGTGTGGTATTCTCTAGGGCCAGTTACAATGCAGGATCCACTTCGCTAGGCAGCAGAAACCTTCTTTGAAATCATCCTTGGCAAAAGGGGAGCCAACAGGTGCTAGTCACTGCGAATTGGGGATTTTACCTGGCCAGTGTGATACTTGATAGCATTAATATTAATAGGCATGAAAGAGATGAGCTGATATTTTTCTGCAAAAAGTTTGTAACCTTAAACTTAAGTTCATAGGTTGCTATTGATAATTAAACTGCTGAAAATATGTACCTAAGTTATTAAATTACCAATTGTCTTTAAAAAGGGCCCTTAATAATTAAAGAACTCTATAACTAATAATTTAAATGAGACCACCGAATATAAAAGAAAATGCATTTCTTTTTCTATATCCTGTAATTTACATTTTATACTTTTAAGCGTGCTACTTCATGGCTGAATCCAAACTGTCTGTATTTCTGATATTTGCTTAAAAAGGTGAACATGAGAAGCACAGGCAGTGGCTTCTTCTCACATCTGAAGATGTTTGAACTTCTGACTCTGTACCCTGTCCCTGGGTTTCTCCACTAAAAAATAGCAGAGCTTTAAACTCTGCTTCCCATCGCTGCTAGATGTAAAGCAAGTGACTTTTGTAAAGTGACTCTCTGGTTGCTCCTTAGAATGGGAATGAATAGTCTCTTGATTCCAGTGTAATGGCTAAATGCAAAGTAAATCCATGATGCTGTGCTTGTAGCTAATGCAAGTGTAGCCCACCTGTGCAAATACTGTGGTACTACTGCTTTACTTGGCGCTACAGGAGTCCTGAGCCCCGCATACTATGGGGACAGGAGTTTCCCAGCAATGGCGTGCCTCCACCCAGGGATAGTGGTATGGACTTATTTCCTACCCCCCTGGGAACTTCATAGGTTGGTGTACCTTTCCGGACTTATAGATCTCACCACACGGTTATATGAATAAAGTAATTGAGAAGGTTTATTGGACGAACACCTCTCCAGGAGCAGCTTAACCATAGTATACAGTGCAGGGTATATCTCCATACATCTCATTGAGTACCATCTCCTGTTGGCCTACCCAACGGTACTCCCGACATGTGTTCCCATCTAGGGGCTCTCCCCGGTACTCACGGCAAGACACTCTACCATAGAGTTCCCCCGGTACTCACGCTAGGACGTTACCCCACAGGGACCCACACCGGTACTCTCATAGGGCATCCTCAGATCCGGCCTCCTGGACTGGTGGTGCCTTGGTACACCTTCCCTAGCCTCTTAATTCCCTGCACTCCGGCTGATGTATTGCCGGGAGGTCTTAACCTCGCTTACTACTCCTGGAGGGGCCATGTCCGCCCATTCTAAACTCGCTACTCTACATATCACTCCTAGAGCGATCTATTACAAAACTCCTATATCAGAACTGTGCCCAGGGCACCCACTCCATTACTGGAGCAGTCCCTAGACCCACCCTCACAGCACATGGCTGCGTTATTTATATGGGCCTGTGTACCACCCTGTGGTCATAACCCGAACTACAGGGGTCCTCCCCATTAACTATATAGCACCCAGTCATCCCAATGTCCCTGTGTCCCAGCACCACCCTGTGGTCTGTCCTAGGGGTTCCTGTCCTAAGGGCCCGTTTTTGGTAAACCCCTACATTCTCCCCCTACAAGAAAATTGTCACCTCCTGGCTGACACACATTCTACTAAATACAATACATCTACCATGTTGTTTTCACATCACGCTTCACAGCTCCTCCAGGAGACTGCCAGGGTACAATGGATGACTGAAAAGGAAGAATGAGACATAAAAACATTCCCACCCTCCATAGTCTTGGTGAAAGTCCCCATAAGAGTCTCTGTCCCTTAGACATTTCACACTGAAACAAGAGAGAAAGGACAACTTATTGCCCAAAAAAAAATCAAAACAATTTCTTTATTTTGCAGCAAAGAAAATAATAGAAAGACTTTCTTTTCCTGACCCTCCCCTCCTCCTTGAGGGAGTCCAGCTCCCAAGGTGATCCCACCTTGGGTCCGTTCATCCACCAACGGGTGGGCATTAGGCAAACTTGCGCCCTCTTGGGCTAACTCAGAATCTCCCCTACGGGAATCGTGACAGGAGCAGCACTTTCCTCCCAACCAGCCGGTTGGCTGCGACTTGGATGATCCTTACCCATCGCCGACGGCTCCTCCAGGGAGAAGGACAAGTCCCTCCTGAGGGGCACACCCAAACGACAGGTGTCACTCACCCCTGAACTGAAAAGTTCCCTCCTGGGATTAAACAAGTCCCACTGAAGACTCTTTCACACCATATACGCAAACCGCATCTGTATGTCAATATATGAGGCGTAGTAGCAAGGGTGTGGTTTTTCCACTGGTACCCCACTGGGCAATTCAACTTCCGTACTAAAATAGCGCGGTTCTGGGCTCTTTCTCCCGCAGCTATATACGGTGTGGCGTAGCACAGTGCGGCCCCACCACCACTCTTTTTCCAGCGCCCTGACAAACTTCCAGGCCGCCATTTTCTTCAGGGGATCAGCGTGGTACAGGCACTTCCCAGCCTTCTTTTCCTTGGCTGCTATCTCCGCCACCACCCAATCGTCCATTAGGGACTCCATTTTATCATACACCCAGAGGGGTGCGTACGGCATATAGTATCCCCAAAGCCTAAATATCTTGTAATTCATGACCCGCTGTATTCTGGACACTCGGCAGAATATATCGGGGTCACCCTTACCAGGCAGGACCCAGAAGTCCTTCTCCTCCTCTTTAGTAATTTTTCTAGGAGCTAAGATACTGTTAGGCAGTTTAAACAGCTGAGGACTATAGAAGTCTTCCTCTTCAGTCTCTTCCAGATTATCCCATCCGGGATCAGGAGTACTAACTGCCTCATTGGCTCCTTCAGAGGCTTCGTTCCTCTTTTTGAGAACCTCTATATAGGGTGGTAGAAACTTGACTTCGGGTGGTCCCCCTTTATCACTAGTGGGCTCGGGACTCTGCGCGGCCTCCTCCGGGCCTTGCTGCACCCTTTGGGGTTCTGGCTCAACAGACGCCTGGGCTTGACTGATACTAGGGGCTTCGGGTAAAATGGCTGCAGGCTCACTCTCTACCCGTCCGCCCTGGGATTCCCAACCCTGGGACTCCTCATTCACCCCCTGGGGTTTCTCACTACTTACATCCCCGGAGGCTACGGACCCCGAGATCTCCACCTTCCAGGGATACAACTGTAGCGGTCCGGACACCAGGGTAAGGTCGCCGTCCCCTAGGTATCGTCCGTATACGGCTGGACTTGACTGGTTGGTATTTAGAGTCGTCAACATTGCCAGCGTGGTTCTGTATCCATCATTGAGCTTGTCCTCTCTCAAAGGTCCCATCCAACCTCTGTGTCCACAGCTTGGGCATCGGCCCAGGGCCTGTTTTAGAGCTGAATGGACCTCGGCCCCACAGTCACCACATATGGGCACCATGAGGAATCCTCCCAACGGCGAGGGCTTCTCTACAAAAGATCCTAGCCACACGTAACGAATATTGGCATCGTACAGGCTACCAACTTCCGTACTAGAAAGCATGGGCGTCTCACTCCCTCTTTCACTTCCGGACTTAATCGACATGCTTGCTGTGGAGTTGTAGAGGAGCTTACTCTCACGACTCACTGCCAACTGAGAAAGTCCCAAAATGGCCGCTGTGACATCAGCTAGCAACGTCACTTCCTCAGCCCTGTGCGCACTTTCTAACGTGTCCTATTGGCCGCTGACCCTCACGGGGCGGTCGGTATGCAAATCAGGTACTTTCCCTTCTGGCCCGCCTAAATCTCACGGGTATTCCCCGGCTCTCCCTTGGCGCCAATCTTCCTGCAATCCTATTGGCTAGGAGCGCCCTTGCTCCTCTTTTCGCGCCAAATCCCACCTGGGGATGCGGATCAGGATGGCCCAAATCTAGTCCGGTCGGGAAAAGGGTTTCACAGACACACTAGGCCTCAGTTCCTTTAGAGCCCGGTCTGGCAAAAAGTTCCTGCTCTCATCTCAGCAGTGCCTCCAAATGTAGCCCACCTGTGCAAATACTGTGGTACTACTGCTTTACTTGGCGCTACAGGAGTCCTGAGCCCCGCATACTATGGGGACAGGAGTTTCCCAGCAATGGCGTGCCTCCACCCAGGGATAGTGGTATGGACTTATTTCCTACCCCCCTGGGAACTTCATAGGTTGGTGTACCTTTCCGGACTTATAGATCTCACCACACGGTTATATGAATAAAGTAATTGAGAAGGTTTATTGGACGAACACCTCTCCAGGAGCAGCTTAACCATAGTATACAGTGCAGGGTATATCTCCATACATCTCATTGAGTACCATCTCCTGTTGGCCTACCCAACGGTACTCCCGACATGTGTTCCCATCTAGGGGCTCTCCCCGGTACTCACGGCAAGACACTCTACCATAGAGTTCCCCCGGTACTCACGCTAGGACGTTACCCCACAGGGACCCACACCGGTACTCTCATAGGGCATCCTCAGATCCGGCCTCCTGGACTGGTGGTGCCTTGGTACACCTTCCCTAGCCTCTTAATTCCCTGCACTCCGGCTGATGTATTGCCGGGAGGTCTTAACCTCGCTTACTACTCCTGGAGGGGCCATGTCCGCCCATTCTAAACTCGCTACTCTACATATCACTCCTAGAGCGATCTATTACAAAACTCCTATATCAGAACTGTGCCCAGGGCACCCACTCCATTACTGGAGCAGTCCCTAGACCCACCCTCACAGCACATGGCTGCGTTATTTATATGGGCCTGTGTACCACCCTGTGGTCATAACCCGAACTACAGGGGTCCTCCCCATTAACTATATAGCACCCAGTCATCCCAATGTCCCTGTGTCCCAGCACCACCCTGTGGTCTGTCCTAGGGGTTCCTGTCCTAAGGGCCCGTTTTTGGTAAACCCCTACACAAGCATAAGAATACCTGTCTGAAACAGGTTACCTTACATGACAAGGGGACTCCTCAATTGACCCTTCGCCTTGAGGCACCCCACTGAACCCCATTGTTACATATCTCAATGAAACACCAGGAGACAGAGGTGGAAAAAATGGCCACAGCATTTATTCACATTTTATCAAATAAATAGGACCTTGCCAGCCTAACCCAAGGCAATATTCTAAAGCATAATTCCATAAGAGGTCGCTACTATGCTCTGCCGTTCCTCGCTGAAGACTTGAATGAGTATTAGACTGCCTCTACCTACAGAGAGGATGGCCCCAAACTCTGCTACCAGCAGGAGCTGCATTACCAACCATGAGAGAAGTTCAGCAGTCCTGCTGCCGGTCCTGGATCTGCAGTGTCTCGATGATAGGAAATCCAAGCAGGCTGTCACTAGAGATGTAGCGAACTGTTCGCCGGCGAACTAATTCGCACGAAAATCGGGTGTTCGCAAGTTCGCGAACTTTTAGCGATGTTCGCAATTTTGGGTTCGCCTTAGCTGGAGCCAAATTTTGACCTCTCACCCCAGAGCCAGCAGATACATGGCAGCCAATCAGGCAGCTCTCCCTCCTTGACCACCCCCGGACCACTCCCTTCCATATATAGACTGAAGCCCAGCAGCCATTTTACATTCTGCCTGTGTGTGCTTGATAGAGATGTAGCGAACTGTTCGCCGGCGAACTAATTCGCGCGAACATCGGGTGTTCGCAAGTCCGCAAATTCGCAAACTTTTCGTGATGTTCGCAATTTGGGTTCGCCGGCACCGAAAAAATCGCAAAACTTACGATAACGTTACGAATGCTCCGAAAAAGTTGCAAAACTTACGATAACGTTACGACTGCTCCGAAAAAGTCGCAAAACTTTATTGCGTTATTGCGCAGCTGCATTATCCGTGTTCTCCATCTTCCGACTCACATCGGAAATGGGGAAAATGGCGGAAGTCATGTGGTATGTGATGCATAACTTTTACATGCGTAATAGCATGCGCTAATGTCGCATGCTATGAAATAAGTCATAAATATATTGCATGCTTTAAAATATAGCTTAAAAATATGTGATTGCAACATAAATAACAACAATAAAATTGCTTCTTAATCCAGACAAGTGACCTTTTTGTGCATCGATCTTAATTCTCAAAATATAAGAAGTGATAATATTTTTAGCGCATGTTTTTTCGGCCTTTAGTGAATCCGCTCCTATGTAATATATCCATGGCAGGGGTCGGCCACTATTATTAGGTCATGGAAAAATTACCAGTCTGAAAATTTGTAAAAACAGAGGTGACTTTTCTCCTCTCATTCCTCTCTCTTAATTTGATTTGACATATCCAAGCTCATAAACCAAAAACTAACACATCTGTATTTTATCTCCCTTTACATATAAAAGTACTCCACTTCTGAAGATACACCAATCTGCATATCCTGTAAGAAACATTAACATGTTTGATGACTATGACAATGCTGCAGGCTAAATATGGTACAAGGCAATAAAGCAAAAGCCCTCTTTCTAATGGGGATACTCAGATGCAAGAAAACTTTGCCTAAGGTTACTTTGTAATAAATAGAAAAACTGAAAAGTTGTACAGAATTGTAGAATTTATAGTATATATTATATAAAGATTTCTTAATGGTTCCTTAAGCTCAAACCATTATTTATTTTCCTATTCTCATAGTTTATATATACGGTGGATACATTGACAATGAGCTTACAGGCAACTGGGTTAGCCACATGAAAGCAACAACATAAAAGGAAGGTATCTCTCTGCACTGTTGGGTCCTTAAGGTTGAAAGGCTAAAATGAGTCGAAGGAAATGTATCCCTATCTTGGCTAAAGTAGGCTTTATTCGGCTTGATAATAGAACAAGGATTACATTGGACTCTCTCAACACAGGATGGATCTTTGCTAAGTGGAAGAATGAAGTAAGGGTGTTGAGCAACTAAACCTCGTTTGCTGTTGTGCCAGAGGTTCTTGCAAAGCAAAAAGAACAAAAGACTTTTGAAAGGGCCACAGGGTTAATACTCACAGCACTCAAGGTAGTATGAGTAGTAGATGATAAATGTCAGTTAAAGTCAAAGGCAGACCAAGGTCCTGTGATACCACTGTGGAGAGAGCTTGGTAGGTTTAAGGTTTACCTTCTAGGGTTTCTAGCGAATGTGGTCTGGATTCCCTACAGCAGAAATGGGATCAGGGAGAAGAATATTGCCTGTATCCCTCTTCAATACTATGGTCCCTTCACTTAGGCAGAGTCTAGAGGAGATCGAACTCGAGTTATCAATCCTTTGTTGGAGGGTAAATGAAAAGAACGGCACACTCCCTGGTGTAATACTTTTACATAAATTTATTAAGTTATAAAATTTCACTTACCAGATTGTAGTGACACATTTGCTCATCAAATATCAATGCAGCAATACCCAATGTGTTTCATTGTAGACTTCATCAGGAGTATAAAGTGTACGCCAAAGGCTTGCATCAATACTTGTTGAAGCACAGGCTGCTCTTTCTAGCTATTTCTGACCATCTCATATTCCTTGAACATTCTGTAACAGTAGCTAGTCATGTACCTGACTAAACCTCATTTAGGGGTCACTCTTCTGAACTTACACTAGAAGGGTTGTCCCTCTAATGCTTTGGACCAGAGGATTTCTGGATAAGGGGTCTTTCCATAATTTGCCTCTCCATTCTTTAAGTCCCCAAAAAATAATGTAATCATTAAATAAACCCAATAGGATTGTTTGCCCCCAATAAGGATTAATTCCCACTCCCCCGCTGATCTCCCTTCCCTGATCTTCCCAAAGATAAGTATATGGTGGGGGCTGTAGTGGGGGCCCTGTACAACCCAGTCCGAGCCTGAGGCTATTAACTCTGGGTCCCTACAGAATGGTGTCCCTGTTAGGTGTTAATAGTATGCTGTGGTATCTAAAGCTGTGCTTAGATAAAATGCAGAGTTAGCCAAATTACCTTCTTCCACCTACTTCTCCTACAGTTTTAGGGGTACAACACCCAAACTCTCCACGCTTCTTTGCCCTATAGCAGGTTGCTTGTGATTTTCTAAGCAATCCCGCCCCCTGTCTTTTTGTGGTTCTGAACACCTCAATTTTCCCATTGACTTTGACAGAAGAACTGCTGCCACTCTTACAGCTTTGAAGCTATACCCCCCCAAACTTGAATAACATAATCATGGGGTCACCTCGAATGAAACAGCAACATTTGTTGGATGACCCAAAGTGGGAGGGGCCAACAACAGTGAATTAAATTTCACCAATTGTCTTCAATGGGGAAACTGAAACTGCTGCCAATCTTAGGCTTTGAGGCTACACTCCCCAAACTCAATTTATTATGAAGTTTCATAATTGTTGTATCTAACTTCTTTCATCAATCCGGGCCACAGCACCAAAATGTTGTATACTATATATATATATATATATATATATATATATATATATATATATATATATATAGTATATTATTGCAAATAAACTGAAGATTCCACTATTTACCACAGCCAGGTAAATGGAGACAACCACAGTTCTTTTCCAGCTTCACAAGCATATTGCCTCCTTGTGACTTGTAGAAAAAAACAGTAGTGATGAGCGAATCGGTCCCATTTTGCTTCGCTGAAACTACAGAAAAATTAGTGAAACGCCGAAAAATTCGCAAAACGCAGATGCCACACAAGCTTTTTCTTATGCAACTGCACTTTTTGATTGCATCAAATTTTGCTGAAGTTTCGTGAAACAATTTGACAATGGCGAAGTGCGGAATTATGCTGCAAATCCATGCCTGGCGAAAAAATGTGCTCATCACTAGAAAACTGCAATTGCACTCAAAATTGCAGTTTGTTCACTGCACTTGAGGACATACAGTACATGTACATTCTTGCATCATTCATATTTTATAAAAAAAAAAAGGATTAGTATAGTTGGTATATTAGTGTTGTAAATATACATGCTATATCCTTTTGCTGTCTCACTGGAGGCACAGAAAACATGGATTATGCATATGCTGAGCAGAACCCAAATAGCCTTAATAATGCTAATTATAATGCTATTGAGAAAAAAAATGAATTTTTCTACAGTTACCATTATTAAAAAAAAAAAATAATGCTTCACAAGCAGAGCCAGAAATGAATGATGCATATAAAATCTCACAAACAGGTCTCCCAGGCTTAATGCAGTTGTATAGATTTTGGAGTTTAAACAAAATTTCCCTTGGGACATTTTGCATTCTTAATAAATAAATGATTATATTGTGGTGATAGCATAATGCTATCCTTAACTCACACAACTTGGAAAATAAGTAAGGAAGGTGTCAAATATTGATTCAAATAGTAGATTGTGTATGATCATGTATTACCAACATTTCTTGATGAAATGTTGCTAGTCCTGTAGGAGACTTGTTTGCATCACAGTGTCTAATTAAAGTGAGTCTAAACACTGCATATAATTGTGTGGGCCACGGCAGATGCATTCTATACAGACTCTGCTATAATATGAAATGCAATGTTATTGATATTCATATTGTGCACACTGTTAGAGATAAAGAACAGCTACCTGAAATTACATGATCAGAATATAATATCACATAATATCAATATAAAAAAATACTTCACATCTGGTGGTTTTAATAAAACGCCAGATTATGAACGACTTCTAGTCAACATTTACAGTTAACGCCATTCCCCACAGCTGTTTAGAAAGCATTTGATGCATCCACAGCCTTCTGTGCATCATCCCTAGAGCCCAGCTAAGCTGAATGCATCCAATGAGAAGAATTCAAATTGTTCCCTTTTTATTTCATAACATAGTCTTTATGAAGCTGAAACCAGAAATCTGGAGGGAGGCCGAAAATGACAAAGAAACCATGGAGATGTTTATTTCTGTTTTGAATTTGTATGAGAGCCTGACAACGCATAGGAAAGTCTGTATTATATTTTGCTTTGTATGTTATTGTCTATCGTTCATAGCAATATATTAGGGGTTATTTACAATTGGTAGGCATGTTGATGGGTACAAGCCACAGCAATCAGTCACTCAGGGATTACGGAGTCCTGTATTTAACACCTGCTTCAAGCAAGCAGGAATTAGAGGGCTTCTTCTGCACCTAGCACCCACAGGCTATGCATCTTGCATCAAATATATAGAGCCGTGGTATGCATGGCGACCAGATAAATGTTGTTCACTAAGAAGTGGGAATATTTGCACCTCTGAAATGGGGTCCTATCATTTAAAATTAGCCTTTATATCTGCTGTTAAGGGGTTAACGAATCTGTCTCGTTTCGCTTCGTAGAAAAATTGGCGAAACTTCGGAAAAATGCGCCATGCAACTGCATCTTTTTTTAATGCGACCACAACTTTTTTTGACACAACCGCAAATTTTCCATGGTGAAATTTTGTGGCCATTTCATGAAAAAATTAGCCAAATTTCACTGTGAATCCATGTCTGGCAAAAAAAATTTACTAGTTAACATTTGTGAAACTAATTAAAAATGTGGCGAAATGTGGCTACTGCACTAGTTTTTTTATGTTTATAACTTTTTTTGATGTGCCCACAACTTTTTTTTACATGACGCGCATAACTTTTTTCTTACTCCAAATACAATAAGGCAATGGGCATTTTTTCTCAGCTAATTTTTTTGTTGTGGCAAATTTTTGCATCAGTTTTGCGACAAATGTGCCAATGAAACAGCAAATCCATGCCTGCTGAAATAATCTCTATATTCTACTACTGTTCTAATATCAGATCTAAAAAGCTCAGGGTAAAATGCATAGCAGCAAGTCAACCAGAGTACCAGCTAATATATGCGGCAACAAGAAACACCAGAGCCAGGCAGTCAAAAGAAGTCAATTTACTTATTAAAGAGGAATAATATATTTTAATACAAATTAATGTAAACACCATCAAGTTCCACAGTTCCACATCTGCCTTTCCTTCTTCTAAGAGAAAATTCTTATTTTCAGTAATCTCTTTCCACTCTTTTGGCTGTTCTTTGCACAAGGAAGACAATAAGCCTGAGATACAGTTCCCTGAGACTAAATTAGGACTGATTTCAATGCATAACCACCAGAAACTTCGCCAGCAATCAATTCACATATTTACATCTAAGCTATTAGTTGATATGTACCACTGTGAATTAGATCAAGTCCATTTGGAGTGGTTTCTCAAGCAGAATTATTTCAACATGAAATTAATTCTTAGCTTAATGCTAGTTTTAAAAGAGGAGGAAACTTAAAATCACTGAGGGGTGTCAAATGTTAAGTAGAGACAAAAACACTGGCACTCAGGAGCTGCAAACGGGACTAGCCCTTTAGAAATCTTTATTGCAGAAATGCATGCTTGACAAAGGGGTTACTTTGCCACGAAATGTTGCATGCATTTCTGCAATAAAGATTTCTAAAGGGCTAGTCCCGTTTGCAGCTCCTGAGTGCCAGTGTTTTTGTCTCTACTTGGAATTTTGGGAGGGTGCCGATCCCTCCAACATTGTGCACTGAGCGCTAAAGTATCTTGGAGAGTAAAGGGTGTGCGAGAGGTCTTCTGTTCGTTTACGGGTGTCAAATGTTAGACATACCCTAGTGATTAAGATCGCTTACCTGGCTGGTGCTCCTATTAGCAGAAAATTGCACCAGGCCGGAGTAAATGCTAGTTTTAAAGGAGAAGGAAAGTTAAAATCACTGTGGGGTGCCAAATGTTATACACCCCATCCTCCCCAGTGATTAAAATCGTTTACCTTATACCCCGGGCTGGTGCTTCTATTAGCAGAAAGTTGCACCAGGCCAGGGAACATGCAGGTGAGTGATTCTTTTTCTTCCTTTTCCTTTTGCTGCAATCTCAGGGCCCACGCATGCACAGTAGAGCCAAAAAATTCTGACTTTTTTTGTTAAAGTGAGGCTTTTCACTCTACTGTACTCACGCAGCTGGTGCGAATTAAGAAGATTGTCAACTGCATGTACTCCAGGCTGGTGCATTTTTTTGCCAACAGGAGCACCAGCCTGGGGTATCAGGCAATTGAATACAATCAATGGGGGTGCCTAACATTTTGGCACCTGCCATTGATTTGACCTTTCCTTCTCCTTTAAAGACCTTAAAGAATGGTTGTAGAGTTGAACAAACACTCACACTTTAGATTCACATTTAATAATAAGCAATAAACATGAAAATGAGACCAAAATATTAGTTTCAGCCATAAATGCTATTTAGAAGTCAGACACCATTGTTTTATCTGGGTAAATTGCTACCTTGGGTATGTTTGCTGCTCTATTCTGTCTCAATAGGAGAAAGTATTTCCAATTTCTCAGTAAATAGTACTTGTATAGTAAGACAGATACAGATTACCATGCACTTAAAAAAGTAAGTAACTGCAAATACCTTAGCAAAGATTAACACATGAAATATAGCCTAGCACTTTCTAAAGTCATAGTTAGTACAGGTTTGTGACCTGATATTCAAAATGCTCGGGACCAGGGTTTTTCCACACTTTAATGTAATTTGGCTCTCCATACTTTCAGTTTACAAAAAAATAATTTAAACATTAAATAGACCTAATATCTTAAATGGAATCAAGTACAAGGTACTGTTTTATTATTGTAGAAAAATGGAAATCATTTATAAAGTACATTTTAGATAACATGGCTAGAAGGTCAGATTGTCTTGCTGTAAAGTTAGTTGTTTTTCATCATCAAAATGAATGGACTATATGGGTTGATATATTTCCTCCTGAGAAGTTTTTCACCTCAATCTCTATACACCTATGCCAAATTCTCCATAATCATGGATATGTTTTGCCCATATATAAATGCAGTTGATGAAAAAGCTAATAGGCAGAAGATCAAAAGGTATATAAATAAATATAAAAAGAAAAATGGTATTGTTATGTTTAACTCATTCTCCCATGCATGGCAGAATGGTTTGGGAGATATCAGAGCTTTTATCAAAAGTTTATATAGTTTCGATAGAGGCTTATAAATCACCGAACTTGTATCTAGTATTATCTCCCAGTCTGAAAGTGGCCTGTTCCACTGTTTGGTAGAGTGGATAAAGTAGTGCAATTGATTATATGCCCTGTGACATGCTGACTGCCTGTACATTACTGCCTGTAATTTTTGAGGGAATTAGCTATGGTAGGCAGGTAAGCAGAAGATCTGGAGCATAAGAGACAGGGACACCACTTCCTCAGGCAAAAACACAGGTTTATTTAGGGCCAATTCTTCCCAACATAACATAAATCAGTTCATAAACAGTTCATGGTTAGAGATGTAGCGAACTGTTCGCCGGCGAACTAATTCGCGCGAACATCGGGTGTTCGCAAGTCCGCAAATTCGCGAACTTTTCGTGATGTTCGCAATTTGGGTTCGCCGGCACAGAAAAAATCGCAAAACTTACGATAACGGTACGAATTCTCCGAAAAAATCGCAAAACTTACGATAACGGTACGAAAAAGTCGCAAAACTTACGATAACGTTACGAATGATCCGAAAAAGTCGCAAAACTTACGATAACGGTACGAATGATCCGAAAAAGTCGCAAAACTTACGATAACGTTACGAATGATCCGAAAAAGTCGCAAAACTTACGATAACGGTACGAATGATCCGAAAAAGTCGCAAAACTTACGATAACGTTACGAAAGCTCCGAAAAAGTCGCAAAACTTACGATAACGTTACGAAAGCTCCGAAAAAGTCGCAAAACTTACGATAACGTTACGAAAGCTCCGAAAAAGTCGCAAAACTTACGATAACTTTACGAAAGCGCCGGAATATACGAAAAAGTCGCAAAATTACCGATCATTTCGAAAAACGGCGTGTGTCAATTTTTCAGAGGTTTTTGCCCTTGATCCCCCTCCTGCATGCCACTGTCCAGGTCGTGGCACCCTTTAAACAACTTTAAAATCAGTTTTCTGGGCAGAAATGGCTTTTCTATTTTTTAAAGTTCGCCTTCCCATTGAAGTCTATGGGGTTCGCAAAGTTCGCGAATATTCGCAATTTTCGGCGGAAGTTCGCGAACAGGTTCGCGAACTTTTTTTTGAGGTTCGCTACATCCCTATTCATGGTTATTGTTTGTCCCTTCTGCAGGTCTCTCACCTTCCAGGGTTACTTCCACACTCTGGAACCTTTACGGGGTTTCACACCATCCCCAGTGAGTTTCTCACATTCACGATGACTCCTCTGGGAGTCCCTAACACAGGCAGGCAGCCTTCCTGCCCCGTGTCCTGCTCTGAGAGTGACCTACTCTCAGTCAAGAACCAACCTCCAACTCAACCCCCTACTGTGTAATCCCAAAACCCTTTTATTTGTTGCTCACCTGCAGGCTAATCAGGCAGCTACCTACAGCTGGCCAACTGAAAACAATAAACGGATCGTGCCACAATATTTTCGTATGACCACGATACAAATTTTCTCTCAATTAACACACATCCAAAAATATCGTATTTACTCTGAATTTTTGCCATTCGTACTTAGTTGAAACTATTTGACTTTGATAAATCTCACCAAGGTGTGGCATTAGCCTTATGCTCAATTAAAATGTTAATCTACAGTGAGAACTATGAAGTAGATGAATTCTAATGCTGAATTGTTTGTACTAATGTATATTTATTATTATGACTATTGTTATTAAAACTTTTAGTACTATATTAATAAATGTTGGTCTTTTTATATTCCTAAATGATGTCTTACACAATAACTATCAGTATCCATTACAAAGCACATCTGTACTTCCTAGAATCCATGTCAAGCATATTTGTGCTACATTTTTGTAGCTGGCAGAGACTGCATATTAGCTGTGAACAAAACATGTATTAGTGTCAAATGCTCCATTCTGCCAACTGTTTTCAGAGTATTTCAGGACTTTACTGGAGAACAGGGTTAATTTAGTTTGTTCCTAGCAGATAAAATTGCATTTTCTACAACAAAAGTAGGAGAATAAGTGAATGGTTCATTGAATAGCATGGTAATGAGCTGCTGGGTTCTTTTAATTTATTTCCAACAGCTGTGAGAAGCCGTTAATGTACAGGTGGTAAACAGTTGGCATTTCTAATTCAGGTGCTTTAGTCTTATCAAAACAAGGAATAAAACTAAATGAAGACAAATGATTAGTAAGGAGAGGGCTAGCCACAAAAAGCATTGCCCTTACTCCATTGTATAAGATATATAAACAGTCACTAATTACTTGGAATTTGTAAGAACCAGTAACAAACATTATGATAAAAGTTAAGGTAAGGTAAGAAATATATTCAATTTCAATTAAACACTGAAATATTGAATTTGACAGCAAATTAAGTAATTAGGTTTTTTTGGGTTTTTTTTTTAAGTCTTAAGAATAACTTTGTATTTAATAAACACATGCTTGAATCTCTTACCAAGTAGTCCCTAGCTCACTGGCATGAAGGCTTTTCAGTTTAGTTTTCCTACCTCTTTCATAATGTTGTATACCCCTATTTCCTGCCTTGTTTTGCAGACAATAATGATCTGAACTTTTTAAAATGTCAAATATACTGATGTATTTTACAAAGAGCAGTGAAATACATTTAGAGTTAGCCTTACACCTTGAGATTCAGGAGGGAAGTAATAAAGACACTCAAAACACTCTTTAAACTCTTTAAATTTTTCCACAGGAAATTTTCACAGAAGTTTTGTGAAACAATTCGCCAGTGGCAAAATGCGGAAATTCGCTGCGAATCCATGCCTGCCGAAAAAATTCGCTCATCACTAGTCATTAAGATGGCTGCCATAAAAGATATGCACATGCCCAAAAATTTTTTTTACATTCTCACCATTAGAGATTTAGCGAACTGTTCGCCGGCGAACTAATTCGCGCGAACATCGGGTGTTCGCGAGTTCAGAAGTTCGCAAACTTTACGCGTATGTTCGCAATTTGGGTTCGTGTGGCATTTTTCCGCTGCGTTTTTTCTCGGCCTAAAAACGCAGCACAAGTCACACATGCCGTTTTTCAGGTCTGCCAGCTGCCTTTGCGATTTTACGCAACGCTGTGTCAACAAAGTATTTTTCAGAGAAATTTTTGCCCTTGATCCCCCTCCTACATGCCACTGTCCAGGTCGTGGCACCCTTTAAACAACTTTAAAATCAGTTTTCTGGCCAGAAATGGCTTTTCTAGGTTTTAAAGTTCACCTTCCCATTGAAGTCTATGGGGTTCGCAAAGTTTGCGAATATTTGAACTTTTTGGCGTAAGTAACTTTTTTTTTAAGGTTCGCTACATCCCTACTCACCATAGAATTGACAAAGTTATTTTTATGTGCATGCACTGCTAACTAATGACTATCCTATGTGCCTGCTCCAGGTATTGGTCTAAGTGAAGGAGTGCTGCATCATGAGATTTTTTTTATCTTAAAGTCATTTATAATGTGGCATTAACAAAGAGAGAAAAATAGGGGAGATTGAATAGCAGTGTTATACACACTGGTGGTCTGCCTTTCAAAGGATTTAAACTCTTTATTAGACTTTCTTTATCCTTTAACCTTTTTTATACTTTGTTTTTACTTTCTGCATATTATATGTTAAGGCATAGGTCATGTATGTGCTTGTGTTTTCAAATAGCAAATTTAGCAAGGTATCAGTAACTGAATTTTACTGTACCTATCTTTGGTTACTGACTTTTATGTAAAGCTGCACAAATTGAAAGTGTATTATAATAGACTGTTTCATTAACATGGGTTTTTAACAATACAGGTATGGGACCTATGATCTAGAATGATTGGGACCTGGGGCTTTCGGATCTCTATAATTTGAAACTAAAATAAATGAAAAAATAATTTGGCGAACATTAAATGAACACAATAGGATTATTTTGCCATTGGTATAGATTAATTATGTCTTAATTTAAGAGAAAAATCATTCTTGAAAATTCTAATTATTTGTTTAAAATTGATTCTATGGAAGATGGCCTTCCTGCTATTTAGATCTTTCTGGGTAATGGGTTTCCAGATAAGGGATTCTGTACCTGTAATAAATTTTTGTTTCCTAATGCCTCTGGCATTATATGGCTGCGTGTATATACTTGTTTGGAAGGTAATAAAACGCGAATCAACAACTAACACCAGTCCTAAAAAACAAGGAAATGGTTGGCTAAAATTAATTTATTGATGGTCTTTTATAAATAATTTGCCCTCCTCCCAAATTTACATGCCAGTCCATTGTCCGTTTTCATGAATTCTAAAGAGATAAAAAAAACCTCTGTTTCCAAAATATGTGTTTGTTCCTGATACATACTGTTAATACTACAATGTCTGAAGTATAATGGAATTGCTATTAGTGAATTACGTTTACAAAAGAATTTCACTTTCATTATGTTTGACTTTGACGACATATGGCTGGTGTGATAACAGTGTATAAACATGTCAGCTGTCAGTGATTTTATGCCTGACATTCAACAACAGATACTCATTCATTATCTAGCATGTTTTGGGTCTTAAATAAAAAACAAATAATTTCTAATTTATTCTGGTTGTTACAAAAACAGGTTCAGTGAAAAGTAAAATTCTGTAATTTTAAATTAATCACATGAAAAATAAAATAGTTGGTCAGCTTAAATATATTGCAATATATGGACAAACAAACCCTATTTTGTACCTAAATCTAAACCCCTGAATTCATAGAATGATCTGCATTACCCTCTTACCTATGTATAAAGTATTAAAACTTCTGTGTAGTGTAATTATATATGGCCCATTGCCCTAGTGCTGCAATAATACCATTTCCTCTGAGGAATGTCTCAGTTCAGACTTAGCCACCATTATTGTATAAGCTGTTCCACATTGCCATCATCTCCACCTTGTTAATTACATTTAGAATAAAGAATTAGCCACCATTACTTCATTGCCTCTACCTCCTCTTGAAGATGCCTTTGTCTGTTTTATTTTTACACTGCAGTCTGCTAATCCCATCAAACCCTGTGAACCACAATTCTATGGGAAGTCTTTGTTCAGACATAGATCTCTAGGATGCACACCAGTAAAACTGTGACTTCCATTGGTGAAATGTCTAATGAAAATTATAAATATGCTTTCTTATATTTCTAACACATGACTTTTAAGCATATCAGACATGACAACACCCTGGTTTGCTCGAGAAAACCTAAATACTAATTTATTTTTTTTTCACAATAAACAATCAGGATAAGCATTTTATGTTCTTCATATTTTGTTATTCCTGAAGGGCATGCATCTCTGATCACTTCCTATCCATTTTTACATAAAATAAGAAAATCCTATGGAATAGCTTTAATCCCAAAGGGAAAAATGCCTTAACATTTATTCTGAATATTTCAGTGTATCTCTGCATAAATCCATGAGCGAATTTACTTTTATTACATCTGCAGTATATATTACTACACAAAAGAAGATTTTTTAATGTTTTCCCTTGTGTCGTGAATAAACTAGCAGTACAATATATGACATCTTGAAGGACACAGCTTAAAGCAGTCAAAAGGGAAAGTAATAGGCTGACTATGGCCTCATTACAAATTAATTTACAATTCATGATTGTCAGATAAAACATGCAAAGTCACTACAGAACTGCAAGATGCAAAATCAATGAGAAGAGTGGTGTTACTAGCTTAGAAAATATAGCAAACAAACACAGGCCAAAACACAATACGGACAAACACAATTTCTATGCATATTACAAAATGCATGTTGTATTCTTCTAAGATTATCTCATGCCTATATATAAATTTGTTTTTTTTACCCATTCATCAACTTTTCTCACTGGCAAGAATTTTCTGATTCTGGGATGTGGTGTTAAGACAAAAACAAAGACCTGGGACAATATATTGATAATCACTGTAGACTGATAAACACTGTGAATTTTATTGTAATGTTTTATTAAAACATAACAAATAGAAAACATAATTTGAAGCAAACTATTGTGATAGACAGTCAGTAAACATTGACAACATTTTGAATACAAATGTTTGCATACAGTAGTAAAAAGTACATATCTCTGTAGGGACCCATAGGGTTAATATGCCCCTATGGCTTTAAACCCTACCATTTCCTTCTTTATCCTGTTAGTGGGCAAAGACCCATGTATCTAGTTTACTATTTGTATTCTGTGCCTTATTGGTTCATAGGTTGAACCTCCCTTTGCACTCTAATAGAGTGTTTAGCAAAGGGGTGGATCTTCCTCTTTGGCTGCATCTGTTGACTTAGGTGGAAGTTCCACTGAGAATGGGGTCAACAGGGCCCCAGTGAGCCATTTTACCATAGAGAAACATCTGACTCTAGTGAAAGTCTGGGAACAGGGACCCCTGAACGAGGGATAGTTAGAATAGTAGAACATCCTAAGAGCACTTTCTAGGAGTGAGACAGAAATGTCAGATAGAAAGAGCAATTTCTGGCTCCAACCAGGAGATGTTAGCTGGCAAGTACCCTTCCTTACAGGCATTGTTGCCTTAGCATAAGGCCACCGTTAAGACGCAGGATATCAGGTTAGTTCCTATCCCTGATCCATAGTCGGCTGTTTGGGATCCTTAACACCTAAGGTATTCATCTTAAGGATCTGAGGTACTTGTCCAGACTATCCTCCATAGTGGTGCCATGCTGTTGGGTGTCTTTACCCTGCCCAGACTCATTAGAGGTAGGATAAACCGGTGGACATCCTCTCTTGCTATTCTCAGAGTGTTAAACTGCTATCTCCTCTGTGTGAGTATATGCAATAACCTTGTACACTAATTGTCTTGGACAATAAACACATTGGTTTATGTTTTCACCACAAAGAACCTTCTGGCATCCATGTTTATATTACTTTGCACACAGCCTAAGTGAGTTGTAGTTCCACTACACCCCAAGGATATTTCCACATAGTGAAAGCCCATCTGATGTTTAGAGTCCTATGTACCAAATGCTCTAAAGCCAATCTAGCTGGTGTTGCCACCAAAAAAAAATGCAGCGCCTAATACAAGTGTGTAAAGTAAATACTTTAAAGGCTTCACTTAAATTTGAAGGATACACAACATCCTCTTTTCTGAAAAAGGGTTTGTACAAGTTCAGTTATTTTAATCCCATAATTCCTCTGCTGGTGCACACCCTCTCTTTAAGAAAACATGTTATGCGGAATAGTTTTAAATAGTCATATAATTCTGTCATAATTCCGTATTACAGTTGCAATACAAATTGCTCTTATATATTTTACCCGTAAAAGTTTGAACTCCAAACTAACTGTAGTAATCTGATATGTCTTCCATAAATTAACTCAGTATTAACAGGCACCCTTAAAGGAACAGTAACACAAAAAAATGAAAGTGTATAAAAGTAACTAAAATATAATGTGCTGCTGCCCTGCACTGGTAAAAGTTGTGTGTTTACTTTAGAAAGTCTACTATAATTTATATAAATAAGCTGCTATGAAGCCATGGAGGCAGCCATTCAAAGGAGAAAAGGCACAGGCACATAGCAGATAACAGATAAAACACTATTGTATTCTACAGAACGTATCTGTTATCTGCTATGTAACCTGTGCCAGCAGCTTATTATATAAATTATAGTAGTGTTACTGTAGCAAACACACCAGTTTTACCAGTGCAGGGCAACAGTGCATTATATTTTTATTACTTAAAAGCTCTTTCATTTTTTGTTGTTACATAGTTACATAGTTACATAGTTACATAGGGTTGAAAAAAGACCATTGTCCATCAAGTTCAACCCATCCGAGTAAACCCAGCACACAATCTATACTAACCAATCTATACACTCACATACATAAACTATATATACAACAGTAATACTAACTGTAGATATTAGTATCACAATAGCCTTGGATATTACTGTTCCTTTAACAATTTCTCGAATGTGGTTGTACATTCGCATTTTCCAGAAGAGCAGTGTTTCCTAAATTGTATTGATGCACCAAACCTACTATTTTGGCATTGAGCTGAATCCCAAATCCACTGTGAAAGATTTGGGTGAATCCCAAACCGAATCTTTAATCTGCAAATGCAAATTAGGCTATGGAAGGGCTTAAGAGACCCACGTGCTGTGTGCAAGGTGTAAAAATGTCAACTTCCTTGTTCCTTGTTCATGATGAAAGGACACATGATTCTAACGATTCGGATTTAGTTCAGCCAGGCATTTGGATTCGGCCAAATACGAATCCTGACGAATACCAAATTGAATCCTGGATTTGGTGCATCCCTACTAAATTGTAAACATTGATCACTGAAGATTTAATATTCACTGTGTGTTTAGGATGGTAGTCTGTTTAGTTATCAAACTGCTGGCAAGTATATAGTATTACCCATCAGATTTATTTTCAAAAAGCCTATTACACCTTATTAAAGACTCATGATGTAAATGTAAGCTTCAGATCATTGGTATTCAAATAGCTCACAAAGTGCTTTAAGGCTTTTAAAGAGCCACATCAGATGAAATTATCAATATAGCAATTATACCAAATGTTCTTTTACAGTAATGCCTGTAAATTAATAAAACAGGCTGACTCCTTAAATGAGGTAAAGTCTTTTTCATAAATGCTCAGTAACCTAAGTTCACATAAATCCAAGTTATCACAATTGTAATTCACTGTGTTATTATAATTTTCTGAGACATTGTCTAAAGTCGCCAAAAAATGTCAAGGGTACATAAAGTCAATTTTCTGACCAATTTGTTAACACCAGTATCATACAAGAGATATTAGAGTGATGAGAACGATAGGCCTATACTAAGAATCTTCACCTAAGTAGGAATAAGTGAGATAAAAGACAAATCGATCACATTCAATACAAAATTTTATTTTGTTCACGCTTCATTTGTATCTTACATTTCCAATGTCTCTTTAGTCATCTTGTTTTATTGTTTTTTGATAATTGTTCTTCTTCACTTCACCTTTTTCTCTTAATGTAAAGGTATTTCCTTCTACATTTTTGTTTTGTTATTACTTTCTACATATGCGGAAAGTGCAGAGCAGGATGCAAAACAAACTTGGCGGTTTGTGCCAAGTACATGTGCACCCTGCCCTGTATTTTGTAAATGAGCTCTTATGTCTCCTTAGCTTATTCCCTTACCTCCACCATGCTTTTATATTAGCAATAGGATTTTGCTACACTTATTTGTAGAATCTATATTGTTCCTCTCAAATTTTGTTTTATCCATAAGTCTCTTGGAATTCAGCGCACAGACAAATACATTGATCATTGAACCTCTTCTTTAATGTAAATAATCCTAATTTGTTTGTCTTCATAACTGGGATATTTTATAACCTCTATCTGATGAGTCACTTTTCTCTGCCGTTATTGTCCTTGTACAATATGTTGGACACAATGTTGTTAACATTACTGCACAGGCTGTTGCAGTAGCTTTTAATTCTGAATTGTATAAAAAAAAAAACATTGATGTGTTTCCACATATTAACATTTTCTTTTTAGAACATAAAAGCAAGCACTTCACTGTACTTTGCATTTGCTGGAAAATACAGCAAAATCAATCACACTTTGGCTATTTATTTAATTGTGAATGATGCATTAGTCTTTTAATAATAAAAAGGTTTACTAGTTTGGATTTTAAACCATGAATTTCAAGTGCTAGCATGAAAATGCAGAGAATAAGTTGTACCACTGTTGCAAAAAGGGGACATTGCACAAAATAGAGAGATGATCCAAGGCAAATAACCATACATTTTTAGAAATAAGAAAACAAGTGTTAACCATTTCTTTTACCTATACTAAAGTGGGAATAGCTGGGAGGTTAAATACTATTGTTCACCCCATGTATGCTTATGAAGTCAAGTGTGTGCAAAAATATACATTTCAGAAAATGGGTCATGGTGAGTAGTGGGGTTGTAGAATACCTTGTCAGGTGATGGTAGATTCTAGTAATGCCTTTAAGAGTGGGTTGGATGACTTCTTAGAGGATGATAATATATAAGGCTATTGTGATCTTAAGACCTACAGTTGGTTTAGCATAAGCATGTGTAAGTATATTTTTATATATGCTAGTGTATAGATAATGGTTATAGGTCTGTATAGGTAGGTGTATATATACAGTATATGCACTGGGGTTCATTTGATTCAATACATGCATTATAGTTATCAAAATGGGTATCAACTTTACCAACAGAACATTGTTGAAATTAATTAAAGAATTTGGGAGCCATTTTTGACTCCAGGTCCCTTCTCTAGAGCATTTACGCTCACCCTCACCCCACACTAATAGAAATGGGAAAAAGATATTTTACATTAACTTTAGAGGTTGTAAGAGGTGTTAAGTAAGATGTTTTAAGTGAAACCAATAATGCAAATGAATTATTCATAAAATAATATTTTGTTAGGTTATTATTATTCTTTATAATGCAGCTTGATAAAATTGGCAGGATAAAATAATATTCCCTGTTACTATGATGTAACAAGAAAAATCACATTTGATATATTTCAATGTTTTAGTCACTTTTTCATTATAATGATCTTATTAGTTATTACAGTACTGAACTAATAACACTGTTAAAAAAACAATAGTAAAAATACACGTTTTCAGATTTTTGTCTACCTTATAGATTTATACCATTCTACATATCGGGATTAAATGTATGAGACTAGAAGGAGGTATTGTGAAAAACGATTATGCATCTTTGAAGCACCTCTTTACTTTTGATTCCTAATCATATTGACTGGATCATGGTGACAAGTGGAAGTCCTTTAAGGGGCCTGATTGCAGATCAAGGATGTTGTCATGTGTGGCATATTTTACCATTTTTTTAAATTAGGGCCCCATTTTACACTTGAAAGGGTGTCCCTGTTGCTTGGTGGCTAGAGTTGCTATCTGGCCGGTAAAAATGATGCTTGATGCCAGTAGGAAAGAAAGGTAAAAATATGCAAAAGTCTGTATTTTTTTTTAGAAAAGGTGGCAACCCTATTGGTGGCATAATAGGGAAGGGTGCAGCTTTACCAAGATTAGTATGAAAAAAAGAAGCTAGAATAAATTAGAAACTAGTTGGAAAATGTACTAGATCATTGGTTTTACTGAAACAAACTACTGAAAAAGGTTTATTATAAAGATAACTGCACACATTTAACAAAAAAATAACATTTCATTTCCTTTTTTAATATTCCTATCTAACTATGTTCCTAGATCATAACCAAGACTGCCATTAATATTCATATTGCTGAGGAACATTAAAAAATTCCCAGTTTGTTGCCAGCTGATTGCTCGTTTTATCTAAAATTTGAAAAAAATACATTTAATAAGAGTAAACACAGACAAAGAAAGTTTCCCATCTTGACAAAAGCTCCCTTAATCCAATGTCATCTCTGAATTAATTTTCTATTCCTACTGTAAATTGAACAAATCCCCTTTCTTGTTTGTTTGATTTTCAGCTGACGTGTGGAACAGCTGCAGTCTGTCTAACTGCATCCCTGTACAGCCCAGACTGTGTAAGAGAGGTGACTCATCTGTAGTAGGGCGGAATACAAATACAAATATAGATGACACCAAGCTTAAAAAGTGTTATCTCTGATCTTCTATGATGACCCAGATAACCTTTTCACCTAAAGAGCTTTTGGCAGTCTACTTATTTGTAAGCATTGCATCAAAACTTTGATACATGGTCAAACACTGTGAATAAATATTTGTCCCTGCAGTGTTGAAAAGACAGGCAATGAATTCTGTACAACAGAAGATTTATAGGGTAGGGAGTAGCAGGAACTGAACTCTTATTTTTTATGGTTTTGCTTAGAATTTGGTAGATGCTGTTTGTCTAGATCAAATGGTAATTGCTTAGTTCAGCCCAAATTGCTATACAACAACATACTGTATATAAGAAATGAATATACTGAATAGCTTTCTTGACACAGGGAAGTGCTAGTTAGATAAATGAATTGAAACAGGGCAGTTTACCTCAAGGAACACTTTTTATGATGATTTGCACTTTATGTCTGATTGGATGGGGATGAAATAAGAAAAAATAAGTGGGAACTGAGAGTGAATAAAGAAAATCTTAGTGAGAATCACATGATCCTCAAAACAAACTGAGGATAGTTTAAACTATTTTTCCTTTCCTAATGTTCCTTTAGTCTAACCAACATCATGTTGTTATGATCAGTGAGCCCCTATTACTTACTGTAGATACATATTTATATATCACACATTTCCTTGATATAGTACATATCCCTAACTGTAACACTATATACTATACTATATTTACAGTGTTCTGTCACATGCTAGTAGCAAATTCCAATCATTACAATCAAAAAGCTTTATAGAAAAATGCTGCAATCTACAGATACCTTTAAATTAAGCCATCTAATGTATTGGGGATGTCAGTACCCACTAAAACTCACTGTATACATTTTTTGTAGAAATCACTGTACTGTTATGGCTTTAACTGTCTAGTCTGAAACCATGGCATATGAGACATTGTTGTGTATTTTGTGTATTCTATTCAGTGTATTTTGGCTAGCAGTGTATTTTAGCTAGCCTGAAACAACTGATTTCCTATCGCCGAGTTACTGAAACTGTCTGACACATCAAGTAAAGGTAGTTTTTGGCCCAATAGCACACATTAGAACATTTCAATTACCACTTCTACTAACAGCTTTCATACAGACTAGGGTACACAGGGCACTTCATCCTCCAGTAGTCAGCAGCAGACATAATGTACGTGTAACCACAAAACATTACATTAAACCACATTAAAAGTGATGCACATGGAGCAGTGACATTTAGTGGCAAAAAATCTTGTGTCATCTTGCCATGTCTGTCAGCCAAGGCACTTTTCACTTAGTATCAGAATGGTATCAGAATTGATGACAGGCCAAGGGCATTTTGACCATTCTTCCTCAGACAGCAGCAGTCAAACACCCCTTTTGCTGTAGTCATTAAAAGGGCAATAATTGTATTTAACATACTTTTTGTGCCTTATAATAATTACAAAATAATCTATGGTTTTTGTTATTTCTTGAGCTAAACAGGCCAAACAGGAAGATTAAAGATGCTCCATGATTGGTCCTTTTAAGGTAGATAATTTACCAGTGCACAGATAACAACCCTGCATAATCATTTTCTGATAACAGAACAGTCAAATAAAGGGTGAAGGAAGGAAGTTATAGCCAATTAATATAAATATCTGCCTTGCAAGGACCAATCATGGAGTAATTTTTCTCTATGTCCTAGCAAGTTCAAGAAATAACAAGACCATAGATTCTTTTTTTCATGATTAAAATAATAGGGAAACAATATGTTCAGCACAAGCCCTATACACTATACATAGCAAGGGGGTACACACACCTTTACAATTAATGTGAGACAGAGGCTGTTTTTGGATGCTGTTACAACTAGAGCAGGTGTAGAGCAGAGCAGTTCTTTCAGGCAACTGAATACTTCAGGTAAGTTACCAAGAGAGGTTTTCTCACCTGCCCATTGTTCTAAGGTCAGGGAGGATTTGTTTATATCATTTGGTGAGGGGAATGGGGGTCAAATATCAATTTGAAGGCAGCATTAAAGAAAGTAAGCAGCTTATCAAAGCACAGTTCAGGAGACTGAGGAAATCATTGAAAAGAAATGGTATAGCTTTCTTTGGATCACTATAATTGATGTGTCATGAAAACAGCATGTTTACCCATGACAGTATGTCTTTACGTATTGGCAAAAAAACTTCTTATCTAGCACATTTTTTGTTGACTCTAATGAAATTGAACAGATATATTACCCTAATGCCTATGTCCAGTAATAGGCTGGAGGTCAAATGTAAACAGTGTCCCAGTCTATGAGAACACTGTTTCGCCCACAAATGTGCCATCACTCAAGATGCTGTTTAACGTTGAGTCATGCTGGTGACCGCCACAGGTTAGGGTGAGGTAGGCAGGGGGGTACATCAGTCAGAAAAGAATATTGGCACTAGGGTTTATGTAGGCATAGTGACACATTCCTGGTAAAATTGGAGCATGTCACTTTCCCTCGTGAGCCACAGTCAAATGCAAAAAGGCTTGGAGAGCAACACAAGCATCTTAAAAGTTCATGAAGGTGCCAAATAAGGGCTAAGATTGTCTATTAGGTAGCCTCTATGTTCCCTATCAGATTACAGGAGGCTTTATTTGGTAGTAAATCTTGTTTTTATTCAACCAAAACTTGCCACCAAGTAAGGAACTCAAAAATAACTACCTGCTTTGGGGGCACTGAGAGCAACATCCAAGGGCTTGGTTAGCAACATGTTGCTCATGAGCCATTGGTTGGGGATCACTGTTTTAAGTCGCATCACTGTGAGTAATGTGCGGTGATTCAAATGTTAGAAAAGGGGATGGTACTTACCATTAAGTACAACGTACTATCATATTATTATCAGTCAACTATTATCAGTCAATAATGATTGGTTAAATAGAACATCATAGGAATTGACATATTTTGAGGTTTTCTGGATAGTGAGTTTGTGGATAATAGATTGCATACTTGTACATGCATTTTATTAATTAATTATTATTAATTTATATTAATTAAATTATTTAATTAAAAAGAAACATTTGTTACCAATTTAAATTGACCACATTGTGGTCTCATGTACTTGTATGCTATTCCTATTTATCTTGAAATGTTATATTGTGAACTTCAATCACTGCATTTTCTGTCTATGCCTTATTCATTGCTTCATACCTTCAGTCCAGAATGGAGATTAGAACAAAGGTATGAAACAGCATCCTATTTGTGAGGGGAGGAGTATGGCACAACAACAATGAATAAGGTAGGGAGCATGTTCTAAGAGAACAGCTGTGAAAATGGGTCCTGAAGCACATCATGGGAATTCCAAACCCCCTGAAGAAAAATAAACCATCTTTCCATCCTGAATGGAGGCCCAGAGAACAACAATCCTTCCATTAATGCCCTATGTACTCTCATGAAACCTTTTGCTTTACTGGATTTGTGTTACTTGGAGAAACAATTAGATCCAGGACTACAAAGATACCAGCCTATACCATCTGTGGTTTGTCTACACGTGGACTAACTGTTAGACACTCTAAGTAGAGTGTAAAGCCTGCCAGTTAGTGGAGGTACTTGTAATGAACCTATGGTTAAAATGGCAATATATTTTACTGATTGCTGAATAAAATTACTTAAAAATGTTATCCATGACCTCCAAGTTCTATAGCCTGATAAACATACTGTGTTTTGGCTTCTGGGTCAAGTCAAATTGTTACACAGGGATTGATGTTAATGATGTATAATGTTGATAAAACACTGACAAATATCTAAAGCTCTATAAAAATGAATAATAATAATAATGTATCCTGTGCTTGAATTCACAGTTACAAACATTTTAGGTTCCAATCTTTTTTTTTGCGGAGATGCTTAATGTTTCTGCCAACACAACCTCCCCTGGTAACATAGTATGAAAAAAGTCTTTCCACTGCTGAAATAGAAATTACCTTTCTTTTGCTCATAAGGGATGACCTGCTGTTCTGTGCTCTTTCAACGTATAAGGGAACAGATCCTCAGAGTATCTTGTGTTAACCTTTGTATTTATCTAACCAAGAAGGGTCACATTGTTGCTTAACACTGACACAAACAGTATGTTTTGTATTAGAAAGAAGAATTGTACAATCTTGTAAAAATAACTTGCATTTGTGCTTCAAATTCCCCCGTAATTTAGAAATACTAGTTATGCATCTATGCATTAAATCTATCAGCATACAGAACCTTAAAGTATGAAGTATATCATTTTCATTCTGGTCAAACCTTTCCTTAAGATATTTTGCAAATATTTGATGTTGCAAAATGCCATCATTTATGGTAAGCGATAGCATCACTGTATTATTGCCTGACTATGAAAAATACCTTAGACCTGGAAGGTAAGGAATCAAGTTCAAAAAGCAGTAGTACGTAAATCAGCACAGAATCACCACACTGATCACAACGGAAACTGTCCCCAACACCACGTTCTCGGTGGAGTTACAAGATTAACGCCAAGCAAATAAAACACACATACAATTACACAGCAGTGTAGTAAATTCAATTACAGGTATAGGACCCATTATCCAGAATGCTCGGGACCAAGGGTATTCCGGATAAGGGGTCTTTCCGTAATTTGGATCTCAATACCTTAAGTCTACTAAAAAATCAATAAAACATTAATTAAACCCAATAGGATTGTTTTGCATCCAATAAAGATTAATTATATCTTACTTGGAATCAATAACAAGGTTCTGTTTTATTTCTACATAGAAAAAGGAAATCAGTTTTAAAATTCTGAATTATTTGATTAAAATGGAGTCTATGGGAGACGGGCATTCCGTAATTCGGAGCTTTCTGGATAACGGGTTTCCGGATAAGGGGTCCGATACCTGTATTTATAATAAGGGATGTGATGCAAAAAATACATAATGATGTCACTGCAGACTATAACACTTCCAGCCTAAATAGTCTGGGTATGGCCAATCTTCTTGTACTTTCACACAGCATTAAACACCCTTGTTGCAAATCAGATGTTTTTGACAATCACACTGATGGAATCCCTACTTTAAAAAGGCTAGCCACGACTTGCGCCCGATATATATATATATATGTGTGTGAGTGTGTGTGTGTGTGTGTGTGTGTGTTTCAAAAACAGATAGCACACACATAAAATGCAAAAACCATATATATATATATATATATATATGCATTATATCATAATCTTACTGTACACATAAAAATGAAAAAGGGAAATACAGGAGCAACAAATGCAGAAAGCAACACTGCAGTTTTCCTAATGTAACAAAAACTATTTACTTTAAAATATAAACTGTTAGGGCTTAATGAGATAAACAGTAAGTAATCCACATGCCATATAAATTAATTACACTTTAATTGTATAAATCAGTACTCTGTACTCTCCAGATTTTCAGTAACAAGCGCTGTGCTTGTCTTAAAGGAAAAGTAACACTTACATTTTTAATTTTAATTTAAAAATGTATTCTATGCCCCAGTAACAATACCTCTAAAGAGCAGAATTTTATTTTTATATGTGTTTTATTCAAAAATACCATAATAAATGTCCTCTTCCTGTAGTCACAAAGGTGTGATAGGGTGATATGAACTGTGCGCACTCCCCACCAGCTGCTCAAACCGGAAATCATTTACTGCAGCTCTACTGAAGATTTTACAGCCATATTTAAGCTTTCCACTTCTTCATTTACATTCTTGCTCTTTAGGTTCCAGGATAGAGTGTGCATAGGTAGTGTTACTTCCTTAGCTGTGATTCATCACTGTAAGTGTTGAAAGCAGGGAAGGAATGTGCGCGACTTTATGGATTTATGGATTTATGGCTGTCCTGGGTGCTGCCTTTGCTGTTTATAGCACTTGCAGAAATAAATCACAGCTGAGAAAGCAATGCTGTCAATTCAAAATCCTCCACAGAGTTGCAGGATTTTGACTTCCTGTTTGAGGAGGTGATTCAGGAGCTGATGGGGATCATGCACATGCACTTTTGGTGATAACAAGAAGAGGATTTTTATTATATTATTTTTGCATCAAACACTTAAGATAATACATATTGTGCTGGGTAGAGGTATTGTTTAAGGGGCATAGAATGGATTTTTAACTTTTTAGGTTACTTTTCCTTTAAAGAGACCAAATATGTTCAGATTCGGTTAAGTGGTTTGGCCTATTACAACCAAGTTTCCCAAACATCTGTTCATTTAAGACACCCTTAAATGGTGTGGGGACAGTTTCTTCACACAGAATGGGGAACTACCAGATGTGGTGAAAAGAGCCTCAGCTCCCCCTCACTTCTATTATGAAGCAATACTATAAGGGGTAGTTTAATTACCACACCAAAAGTGGGCTATGTACAGTTTTGTGCACAATTGCCACATTTTTTCCACAATGCAGTGTTTTTCCCATGATTCCAGCATAATTATAGTGGCCAGTGGGAGATGGCCTGCTGCAGTTATAACCAATGTGTTAAAATTGTCATACAATTAAAAATAAATTCAGCTATAATACAATAGCAAATTGTATGTATAAATGAGAGATTTTGAGAGTTGGGGGGTCAAGACACATTTCTGAGTCTGTCTGCAGGTAGCTGGGCAGATTTTCTTGAGCAAAGAAACTGTGACTTGCCTTCTATGCCAGAATTTGAATATATTAATTCCAGAGCATGCTCCTGACATTCACACCAGATTAAATAGCATTCATCTAATTTTAGATAACTAATGTTTGATATGTGTATATACCTGCAAACCAACGCATATACCATTTTGAATCTAGTTCTGTTTTCTCAGTTGGATATGTCACTATTTGCTTTAGTTCTTATTATAAAACCAGCATGGTCTTCTTATTACTGTATTATTCGTCATGCTGAGGAGGGGTCAGTTTTATTTAACTAAAAGAATAGAAGGAAACAGCAGCCTTACAAATCTAGAATCACATGCACTCTCTTCAGGGACGAGAGGAAAGTATTAATGTAAAAAGGTTAATCACATTAAAGATGGCCTGAGAGGAAATAATGCTCAAATTATTGTATTAAATGAATGCACTTCACTGAATTTCAATAAAGGCGAGCTATATTTGGGAACAATAGGACTGTACAGATTGCTTCTCTTTTACTTGAAGACTTAAAAGGAAGCACAGCTGACAGGGAATTGGAGAAAGAGCTACCCTGATTAGGAATTTTCTTTGCCCTTTCAGCAACATGAATAAAGAGGAAATTAAAGCTGACACAGTCTTGTTTTTGGAATTACAAAAAAAAAAAAATACAGTAACCACAGAATTATTTCACAGTTAACACTAATAAAAAAGGAAACCTTCCCTAATTTTACAGCTTTACCATTCCTGCAACAAATAAAGCTACAATGGAATATTGGCTTACATATTTAAAATCAGTTAATCTTGGCAAATAAAGCACAGCAGCACACTTGATTTTTTAATATTTGCACATGGCAATTTATCAGCAGCAATTCAATCTTGCCATACCACACACTCAGTTACTCAGTTTGGTGTCAAACTGCGAGTGAGGGGTTGCCTTAGCAGATATATACAAAAATAAAAGAACTTTGTAAGCTGTAATTGTGCTCTGCTGTCTCTTCTTGTATATACAGTATGTCTGTCACAAGACAAATGGAAACACTGTCTTTTTAGTTGCTGCTATATCTGGTCAGCCTGAAAGGAATGTCAATATCATGTCAAAAATATGAAAAGACTATTATATGTAAAAATAACAAAATGTACATTTTTTAATTTATATCGGTTCTAAGGGATGAGTTCAGTATGTAAACCATATGGTATCTTATGTGCTTAGTCTAGGTTGTTAAGGGAATAAAAGCTGGTAGAAGCTGGGTAAAGGTGTAGAAGTAGCCAAGGCAGGTAGATAACAGAAGATAAAATGTGGAAGAGAATGCCAGAGAGAGAGAGGTTAAATTATGGCTAAGAGGGTAAATAGATCAACATATCTATGGGGCTGATTTATCAATATTCAAATTCAATAATTTTTCGTTCCATTTGAGTTTTTTACTTTTTCAGATTTTTTAGACATTTAGTTTGTAGACCCATTGAAAATAATAAGTAGAATATAAGTTCAGTGCACTCAAGCTTTGTTTTCACATTTTGTTAGATTTGAATTTTTAAAAAACATGCAAACATTCAAGTTTGGTAACATTTTGAGTTTTGACAAATACACTTCATGGTGCTGATTTTCAATGACTTTAATGTTTGAATTCAAATATTCACCATGACTTGATTTTTTTCTAGCTAAAACTCATGAATTCGAATTAGAGCTTCCAAAACCCAAATGTTATATATTTATTAAGCGCAACAAATCAGAAAATCTTAAATATAAAATGTCAGCTTCTAAAATCTTGCATGTACATGTAGAAGTCAGTTGAAGTTGTACTAGGCAAAAATGTAAGCAATTTTTTCAATTTGAGCTTTTACAGTTTTTTCGAATTTCTAGAGTTTGAAGAGTAGATGAGCAGAATATGAATTTGATGCATGCAAATTTCTTTAATGGGTTTATTTGATTAAGTTTTTTGATAAGCAAACATGAAAGTGGTAAAATACTGAATGTGATTGAATAAAAAAAACTCTAAAATGTACAAATTTAAATTTTGATAAATGAGCATCTAAGATAGGGGAGATAGTCTTAGATGGGTTGGAAGAAATTTTAGTAAAATGAGTGGTTAAAGTGGTGGTAGGATCATACCATATACTATTAAGGTTTAAGTGAGTTGGGATGAGAATTGGTAAGATTTGAGTGGCTTAGGTGGGGAAGCAGTGGGAAGTGGACCAGTAGTAATGAGCCAGCAAACATTTTGTGAAACTGCAGGAAATGTATTAAAGTACATTGGAAAGGTGAAATTACATTAACTCTGCAATTTTTTAACTTATTTTAAACCCATGGCTCTGCTTAGGTAGACTGGGGGAGTGCATGGTAAGGGCTCACATTCCATTGGTTGACGTGGAAGGCATGGAGCACATAATAATGACATTTGCATTTTTTTCTGGTGCAACAGACCAGAATTTTTTTTCCAGAAAAACCCATAAATTTCTTTGCAAAACTGTATGAAGCAAAAAAAAAAAACTGACCATCCCTGGATGGCAGAGTTTAAAATCGTTATCTGCTGTTGGGGAGTGTGTGGAGGTTTTATAAAGAAAAATGACAAAATCATATTCTGTAATTAAACATAATGTATCTAATTAACTTACAAAATGTCCCATTCCTCTTTTTAATATGTGTTTTCTAACTATATACTGAATTTCATATGAATAGTCTTGTCAGAGTATTGTATGGAGACATTATTATGTCCTCATTTCATGTATTTAAATCTTTTTTA
This sequence comes from Xenopus tropicalis, assembly GCF_000004195.4. Classification (NCBI taxonomy): domain Eukaryota; kingdom Metazoa; phylum Chordata; class Amphibia; order Anura; family Pipidae; genus Xenopus; species Xenopus tropicalis. The sequence goes on along the minus strand of NC_030678.2, from coordinate 61,200,749 downwards.
TCTGTGGTAATACATTGATGGCATTAATAATGCAGAATTACCAGTGCCAACCCACTTACTGAAGTAGACTATTATGTTACCATCAAGGACTTGTCTCTGTGGGGGCGAGGTTGCCTGGATACACAAGCAATTAAAATAACACTTTGGCCTAGTGCCATTCTGGCTTTGAAGGTTCTAACCTGTGAAGATTAGTTAATGTAATAACAATCTCACCTGACCCCAATGCCCCAAGGGTGACCTGGGAATATTTGGTTTGGTTTATGTCACTGCATTTAGAAGCCTGATAAATGAAATACTGGTATTAGATTCATTTAATGGTTACATCAACAGGAACTGCAGAACTAAAGCATCTAAAAAGTCAAGGATACAAACATTGTCTATAAACAACTGGATAAATTACTAAAGCAAAACATGTGAATATGTGAGGCAAGAGAAAAAAAATAAATGACAAATAGTAGTGTTACATATCAATCTATTGTAACCCTTTCTTGGCACACTCTGCAGAAATAGTGTGACATATAGTGGACACTGAGGAACACACCTCAGGAAAGGTTCCCACTAGGAAAATAATCACACACAGTTTTGCAGCAAATATAAACTTTATATAACAGTTGATGCAATAACTGTAGGATGCAAATACTATAACACTGCTTTGGGAAATCTGTGTGGGTTTAGTCAACTGCTGGCTCAGTCCCACACTCCCCTCCTGAAGGAAATATGCTTGTTCAGTTCAGCCATGACCAAGTCCCTACCCCAGAGCTCTTTAAGTTTCCAACAAGAGATCCTCTGCACTCACCCATTATCAATATATATATAATATATAGGACATTAAGACATTCTGTCCATTAAGCTACCAAGAAATGCCTTCCCTTTTAATCAAAACAGGGATTGTTTGTCCAAATATTGCAGTATACTTCAAGCTGACCAACTACATCAAAGTCATCCCTTCTGGCCAGTCCTACACTGACTTATTCGATTCATTAAGAATTCTACTGCTTCAGTATACATTTAGCAAAGGGACAAAGTTTTACCTGCAACTTGCTCTCAAGGTTAAACCCCCCAAATGGTTGCCCTTTTATTAGTATAAACTATAGCAAAAAAGGCAAAGTTGTGCTCAACCACTAAATTTTAAACCATTAGGCGGGGGTGCAATGAGGTTGTGAACACAAAATACATACAGACAACAACAAGAGATCCTCTGCACTCACCCATTATCCTCTGCACCACCCCAGGTAGCGCTACCTGCACCAAAGTACCTCTCCCTTTGGATTGGCAGTTGCTCCCACGTAGCAGGCACCCGATCAACACCTGGCCTCACACAGGGGAACACACATCAGACGACAATAAGTCTCTGAAAAGCAACTGCAAGTCAAATGTTTCCGATATCATCCTGCTTAATGTAAAGTTTACCAAGATTTATCAAAGATACAGTATGTTATCTATTTTCAATTTGCAGTAACATACTACTACAGTCTGGAATATGTTTGATTGGCACTTACACAGTGAAAATATGAAAAAATCTCTACATACTCACATCATTGCTTAGACAAAGGCTCTGTCATGAGGCACCTGTTTAGAGTTAACATAAGATAAAAGACTACAAGCAAGTGACAAGCTATTTCTTGAGCTTTCCTTTCATTTCATATACAGCAGCACTTTAATATCCAGGAGACAACTTTTACATCAACATTTCTTTTCATCTGGCATTATTAATAAAATTAATCTAACAAAGTACAAAGTATACTAAGACGTATGTTTGTCATATGAATGTGGAACACGTTGAATTGTCTGCTATAGACAAGCCATGTATTCAATCTTAAAAATCAAGTATAAGTAAAAGATATGGCTTGTACAGCATCTTAGTTTAAACCAGGTCATCATTTGTTCTGGATCTAAATGCATCATATATGGGGCAGGGGCTGTAAAAGCAATATAATTGTTGGAAAAAAAAAAGATTTATTTCTTCAAGATATTTTACGAATTTCATATTGTTGACCAAGGATATATTTACGTAAATATGTATATTTATTCTTATATACATATGTACATGAATATTCCTGGTTATAAAGGTTCTTTAATAAAAGAGATAGTTCAATCAAAAATATACATTTATTAACAAAAGCTATTTACACATATCTACAGAAATAACAAACATACAAAATACAAAACAACACTAAATCTAAATACAGTATATACTGCCATTTAGAAAGATAATTATAAAGGTGTAAATGTTACATAGAATCCCACTACCTCCCTTATACTCATCCTTCCATTGAGTCAGGCATCTATGTCCTCACTCCAGGAACTCCAGAAACACACTACTAAAACGTAACCCATGCTATTAACCTAGAGATCGGTCATAGTTGATGTGGCAAGTTCTGATTGGTCAATGACCATTAAATTAACTTAAGGGAGTTGGCCATAGATTCCTAAAGGCAGGTTGGACAATGGAAGTTGGGAAAATGCAGTTGGAGACAAAGGGGATTGAATTTCCAACCACATTTGGTAAAAGGGGAGGAGACTTAGCAACTGTGTGGTAGATAGGATGTGTTTGAAGCTTGCATCTGTTGTAACCTGATTGTATCTAATATGTAAATTACTCAACATCCTTAAATACACAAGTTACAATGTATATATAAAATACACGCATATTCTATTTAATAGAGATATGATGCAAGCAAGTCTTCCTGGGTTAACACATATCTCACCCCAACATTTAGAATTAACCCAACAGCACAGCATTTTGTCACATAGGCAACTTTCATGAAAAATTTGTGTCAGCATCTTTTTAGCTCTAGTTATTAATGTTTTAATCTAGTAATAGTGAGGATACTTGCCAAAGATATCCTTTGATTCCCTGTCTTAAGCTGGTGATCTGTCTCCTGGGACAATGTACATATTCAATGCAATTGCATAATTAATTTCTGCTTGCTGGGATGAAAATAATTTGTTATGAAAGTAGTTTATATATATGTATGTCAAATCAAATATTAACATTCATAAGTAATTTACAAGGTCCTGTGGATCAGGGTTGTACCTTTAATCTATTTGGCTTGCAAATTAGCTCACATGGGAGAAACTACTGCCCTCTTCTTGAATCCTTTTAGAAACAAGTACCAATAATAATTACAAGCTCATTTATCAAAAAATCATATAGTCATGTTAAAATATCTTGCCTGATTTATCTCTATTGTGCTGATAATTAAATTAATGACAGATAAATTCTCTGTTTAAGAAATGGGTTACTTTCAAAGTGGATGGAAGAAATTAAACTTGGACTTTCCTAGGGATTTTCTGAAATCCCAGCATTCCTTGCATTCTTTCCATTCTTCCAACCATTTGCTTATATTTGTGTTTTCTTCTAAAAAACATTTTAGCTTAATATTACAATTTATATATGCATTTCTATGGTATATTAAGTAGATGTGAGCTGTGTAAGCAAAAGTATGACTAGAATGACTGGAATCATGTCAACCATTAAGTCTCTCATATTAATGCATAAATGCATGGCAAGACGCCATTGGTTTCTGTGCAACCAAGTTGTACCTTGCCCTGAACTTTGAAAAGAAGTAGCTGCAGGTGTTTGTGCTTCATTGTACCCAATTAATACAGTGCTACCTGCTGTTGAAAACATATGAGGGGTAGCAACATAGGCCATCCTGCCCTGCCACAAATTTGTGTGACTCCGGTGCAAGAAAAAAGTGAATGAGCATTAAGGGTGGAAAAATCTCTTTCAGCAGAAACAGTAGTAAATTAGGCCCATAATGTTTTATCCTTTTAGCAAATTAGACATGTCTGTGTGAAACTAGCAAGGGGGAAGGGGGGGTCTGCATTGTGATAGTCAGGTAAGATTTAAATTCCTAGACAAGTTTTTTAAAAATATGTCATCAACAGGTCAGGACCAGTGTTCCAAAGTCCAAATCAAAACATGTTTTTCTATTTTATGTGTAATAAATATTTGTAATAAATTTTTTTCTCCTCTCACAAAAAATCACATGAGTGAAATGGAGAATACGTGGTGGATGCACCATTCATGATTTTATGTTCAGTGATGCTCGACAATATAATTGAAACTAAAAAAGTTCCCAAAGAGAAACGGTAGATATTGCTTTTCTGATCAGATAACAGATTTGTAAAGAGAAAAGGAAGGTAGAGATAAGTAAAACTAAATCCCCATGAAAGAGAAAAACAGCTTGATAAATGTATGTGACACCAGCAGGCTGCTATCTGCTTGTAAAGGAGAAAGGAAAACATAGAAATAGCATAGATATAATTTAGGTTCATGGAAAATTTATTTGCAAGCTTTCTGTGTACACCTCAGTTTGGGAAAATAAAGAGAAGTGTCTTAAATAAAAACTAACCCTTTAAAAATACATCTGATAACATATCTTTTCATTATTTACATTGCTTAGGAACAGATACAAATGTAATAATTTCTCCCCAGCTTTTTCTAAGGTATGCCATCAAAGTGCTCCAACTCACTGCCCTAAAAATGAAACCCCCCCAATAATCTTTTTAATAACCAATAACAATTAACACCTGAGAATTGTTATTTCTTCAAATAACTCAAATAACAGAACAATGGGTTTTGACAGGAACAACCTTGTTCTCTGAAGATAATAATAATAATAAAATGGTTACAGTTGCAGTGGTTACTGCAAAATCAGATTTTCTAAAATTAGAAATCTAGTGTTATATTTTTTATCAGTTAAATCTGTGATCCATTTTTTCCTTGAGAAGTTGTGGGAATCACCTTGAAATGTGAACATTCAAAGTTAAGGAGGTATAATGCTTTGGTATGAGCTTTAACAAATCTGTTTGCAGAAGGTTCTTGTGAATTTGTAACGTTACCTCACTGTAAGTTTTTGTGGCAATAGCAACATGACAGGGCTCATTTACTACCACAGTCACAGTTGTGGTCGCGCAAAAATTTAAACCGTCCTTGTGTGCATTGACATCATTCATTAAATGTACTTAAAACTGAACACACTCCTTACACATGCACATATTTACACCAATTGCTATTATACCTGCCCAGTTTGTGTGAATGAATAGTGTGCATCTGGGGAATCTAGAGCTACAGTCTTGCATCTAAAGAAAAATTTTAACATAATTGTGTCCAATTAGTAAAGGTGGAAAAGTTGATTGTGTATGATCTAAAATTAAAATAAAAATGCTGCATGGTGGTTCAAAAACATGGCAAATGGCACCCAAAATTGCAGTTTGCACACTACATTTATAGAAGTAAGTCTTAGTATATCCATGTTATACCCACAAACTCTTCTAATACCACAGTCTATTACATTTTCCTTAGTATGACACATAGTGAAGAATGAATCTGTCCTGTTTTGCTAAAAAATTTGAGAAACTTCTGAAAATTTTTTTTTAACATGTGACAATTTTTACGCACTAATTTTTTCTCATTACCAAATACAATAAAGTTAATGGGCGGCTTTTTTTTTTTGCACGCATTCATTTTTTTTTTCCGTGTGTGACTTTTTTTATGTGCACAACTTTTTTCTCTAAATACATTTAAAGGAGAAGGAAAGGCTAAGTCACTTGGGGGTGCCAAAATGTTAGGCACCCCCAAGTGACTTTAATCGCTTACCTTTTACCCTGGGCTGGTGCCCCTGTTAGGAGAAAACCGCACCAACCCGGGGTACCTGCAGCGACTGTCTCCTCTCCCTTCTGCCATCTTTGCGGGCTTGCGCATAGAGTTAAAAGCCTAACTTTAACAAAAAAGTCACTCTACTGCGCATGCGCTGGCCCAGGGATTTTGGCAACAGAAGGAAGAAGGAAGCACTCGTTGCGGGTATCCAGGACTGGTGCAGTTTTCTCCTAACAGGGGCACCAGCCTGGGCTAAACGGTAGGCGATTAAAGTCACTTGAGGGTGCCTAACATTTTGGCACCCCCAAGTGACTTAGCCTTTCCTTCTACTTTAAGTTAATGGGCTTTTTTTTCTTGGCAACATTTTTGTTCGCCTCAGTTTGCTAAAAAATTCATAGATGTCCAAATTCAGAACTTCAACACAAATCCATGCCTGGGGAAAAAAAAAATCATTACTAATGACGCTTAATTAAAGAGTCACTTTTCAGAGAATATCTGTGACTAGTGATGAGCGAATCTGCTCCGTTTTGCGAATCATTGAAAAGATCAGTGAAACGGCGGAAAATTCGCGAAACGGCGAAAATGTCGTGCGACAAAAAAAATTGTCGCCCGCGGCTATTATTTTGTCGCGCGGCTATTGTTTTGTCGCACGCTATTATTTTGTCGCCCGCGGCTATTATTTTGTCGCACGGCTATTGTTTCGTCGCCCGCGGCTATTGTTTTGTCGCGCGGCTATTGTTTCGTCGCCCGCGGCTCTTGCTTCGTCGCCCGCGGCTCTTGTTTCGTTGCGCAGCTCTTGTTTCGTCGCGCGGCTCTTGTTTCGTCGCCCGTGGATATTATTTTGTCGCGCGCAATTTTTGGACGTGCAGCGAATTTTTCCGCGGCGAAATTTTTCATCCGTTTCGCGAAACAATCCACCAATGGCGAAACGCGGAAATTAGCCGCGAATCCATGCCTGGCGAAACTTTTCGCCCATCACTATCTGTGACAATACAATTCACCAAGGTAACTGCATAAAAGACTACCTTCTACCTTTTACCTTCTTATTATCTTATCTATCTTACGTTTCCTTAAGCATAGTTGTACGAAATAATAGAAAAAGATCAGTTCCAGGCAGTATCGTTAGACTCTGATTTATTTTAGAAGTGTAATGCCACTAAATGTTTTTGGATAATCCCTTCATCAAGTGTAAGTTTGAGTGGTTCTATAGAATGTGTAGATAGTCCAAGTGGGGCAATAGCCTGTGGGTGGCTCCCATTGATACAGGTATGCCATGTTGTTTTTTCCTAGTTGAACAAAAGTTAGGGAGGTCGTCAAATTAGTTATGTTGGACTTCTTTCATGTATAAAATAGGTGGTCCTAAGAGTTTAGAATAAGCATGATCCCAAGTAAAGAGAGAGAGAGAGCCTCAAGGAGGATCAAGAAGGGAGGGCAAGAAAAGGAAAAACCCCATGAAGTGAGACTAGCTCTCAGTTCAACCTATCTACATAGTCTCCCTAATAATTAAGGCTAGTGAGTCTGTAAAATAGGGTAGGGTGTAGTACAAATTGAAATTATCTTGAAAAGCCTTGAACACTGTGTAGGGAAAACCTGGACTGAGTACTTGTTCAGTTTGTAACTAAGAGCTTTACTTGTCATCTAATATCTTGAAAAAAATGGTTGTGAAATATCTGTACCACTAAATTTCCAATTGTTTAAAGGTGGAAATATATGGGCCAAACAGATACAATATCCAACTGTTAAACCCATGGGCCAAACAAACCAATACTACAGGACGGGACATACAAGAAATGGCTGCTATTCTTTTCTTCTGATCTTTTGCGCTGACAGTGGTCCCTTTCCACTTTCTTATCGGTCAGTGCACCAAACACTAGCAATTATGGTGCATTGAAAGATTTGCAAATTTGACCATTCAACGCAGATATCCATAGCACATATATATCACCCAGGATCATTGAACAACAATACACAAACTGTAAATCGTATAGTTAAAACTTTGTGTCCTATAAAACCTATACTAGCTGGAGTTTGCAGTGTGTTGCAAATATAGCAGTACACATAGTAGCTACCTATTTACAAATGAGAGATATTAATCATCATACTTAACAGTACATTAGACTTTAATAAAAATTATGAAGTGCTTTGAAGAAACACAACACAATATAAATACATACTGCAAAGTGCTAGAAATGTGTGTATGTGTAAATCTTATTTACTGCATAGATATTTTATAGATATTTTTTACATTTTGTTAATAGGAAAAACTTAATTTGCACATGGTTAAAAGATCTAAACTACAGGAATAGGGATTATTATATAATGTTTATGGGAATGAATTAAGCAGGCATTTTAACAATGTAGATTTAAATTGAGGGAAAAAATGCAGCAGCTGATATATGCTGAGCTGTTCACGTAGTCAGTTTTTCCTATCCTGGTGTTCATTCTTTCTGGTCCATCACCTGCAAATGGTATCTTGTTTACCTTAAATCTTTAAGACCTTGTCGTATTCTAAAAACTTCTACTTTTCTGAAAATTAATTAAGAAGCAGCATCCAGATGGTATTATGCCTTAGCTATTTTTTTTTTTTGAGGGGGAGTAATATTTAAAAAAAAAAAATTGGCTTACAAAAGCACATTTTATGATGCCAAATATTTTTACAGTAAACACTTGTACAAAGTACCCTGAAATGTATTATTAATTACTTTTGGTACCTACTTTTGACTGATATGAGATATTTTGCAGTTTTAAAATCTTTGTCCTTGCTTTGCTCCCATTTTTGCGCCTTTATTCCACCAGTACATACACAGTTCAGTTAATTAGCATTTTCTATTAAATATCTTTGTACAGTACAGTAGCCTTAAGACTACTAAAAACATTAAAAAATAAAAGCAAACCAATAGAATTGTTTTCCCATCTACAGGGATCTGTAATCCTTATTTAGTTATGATCAAGGCACTGTCTTAATATTACAGAGAAATAAATCATTCAGAAAGAATTGTGTGCTCAATTATGACACTATGGAAAATGGCATTTACAGTGGATATAAAAAGATATAAAAAGTCTGCAAAAGTCTATAAAAGGCCTACAGCAACATTAAAGGAGCTGCAGGAAAATCTGGCAAGTACTGGCTGTGTAGCACATGTGACAACAATCTCCCGTGTTCTTCATATGTCTGGGCTATGGGGTAGAGTGGCAAGACGAAAGCCTTTTCTTATGAAAAAAAAACATCCAAGCCAGGCTACATTTTGCAAAAACACATCTGAAGTCTCCCAAAAGTATTTGGGAAAAGGTGTTATGGTGTGATGAAACCAAAGTTGAACTTTTTGGCCATAATTCCAAAAAATATGTTTGGCACAAAAACAATACTGCACATCACTAAAAGAACACCATACCCACAGTGAAGCATGGTGGTGGCAGCATCATGCTTTGGGGCTGTTTTTCGTAAGATGGAACCGGGACCTTAGTTAAGATAGAGGGAATTATGAACAGTTCCAAATACCAGTCAATATTGGCACAAAACCTTCAGGCTTCTGCTAGAAAGCTGAACATGAGGAGGAATGTCACCTTTAAGCATGACAACGACCCAAAGCATACATCCAAATCAACAAAGGAATGGCTTCACTGGAAGAAGATTAAAGTTTTGGAATGGCCCAGCCAGAGCCAAGACCTGAATCTGATTGAAAATCTGTTGGGTGTTTTGAAGAGGGCTGTGCACAGGAGATTGTTGTTATAAAATCCACTACTGGTCAGAAATCCAATCTAGAAGTGTGTTAATTATTCTTAACTCTTACATTGTGAACATAGAGTATTAAACACATAGGGGCAGATTTATCAAATTACGATTTCCGTACCTTTTAAAAGCATGATACAAAAAAATCGCATTAAATACGTTTTTTTTTGTATTGTGCTTTTTAAAGTACGAGAAATTTTACCATTCACACAATTGGAAAACATACTATATGGCACACACAATATCCAGGGATAAAGCAGTCTCAAGATCTGCAAAGGTCAAATTGGGACCTTAGCTGTGTAATGTTTTGTTCACAAACTTTATACAGATCATTTATGACTACAAGTGCAGTGTGAAAAGTACAATTTTCCATGTGTTTTACCCACAATGCAGCACAACAACAGTTTACATTTTTGTGCAACCTTACTTGCAGCCGCATTCATGATTGAGCTCTTTAACTGTGCTACATGTCAGACTGGTGTTTTGGAGGCTGTGTGTAGACCACGCCTTTTTTTTACCAATTACCTGATTTGGTATAAATTTTCTGTTACTCATCCATCAAGTGTGTTGGTTTTCAGTAGTTCTATATATAGTTGAAACTTAAATGGAAAATATGTACAAAAATACATTTCTGCATACAGGCTAAATCTAAATGTAATCTATACTATAAAAGAGTAGAAATTATTGTAAAGTCCTTCTATACTTTAAAAAAAATATTTGATAAAAATGTGGCCCCTCTTTGAAATAAAGGGACCTTCATTGAGCTTCATCTTATTTGAGTATGACATGTCTGCTCCACAGAGGTATTACGCACACAGCACATGTCACAGCATTAATTACCATGAACAAAAAGAGGCATGGGGAAGATGTTGGTATGTTTTTAATATACTTTTCTGCCGTTTTTTGTCTTCAGAATCTTACATTTGTTGGGCTTGAATCTAGCACTCAACATAAGATTTTTAATGACTTACATACATATGTGATTTATCACAGCCCTGTCTAGTTTTGTCTACAATAATTAGGGTCTGTTGTTTTAATATTGATTCTTCTATTTTTCCTAGACCTAACTGCCCCACATCTTTTCTCCTTTCAGAGTAGAATACTGACAGATGTAATATTTTCTTTGTCCCTTGCTAAGTGACTTGCTAAGTTCAATTGCAATCACTTAGGTAAAGGGAATGACTTTAAAAATCTACTCATAAATACCCAGTCATAAAACATCCTTCCAGCTCTAGTACTTGTACCCTCTACAATTTTCAATCCTTATATCATTTTTCCAAGTCCTAGTACTGCTTGATTTATTTTTCCCATTTTATGACTTCCTAGTCTACGCTCCTTAACAAGCCACAGCTTGGCATTGATCAACTATTCTTTTTTTATATCTTTCTGGATCTGACTCTTCCCGAATCTTGTATTTATTAACATTCTTCCAGTAAAACCTTCTCCAGAAATATAACCCTTCTGGAGTATATCTGTCCAGCACTATGTTTTCGTAGTGAAACGGTATGTTTATCCAAACTCTCCTGTAAAAAGTGTCTGGTGGAAAGGGCTAACAAGCAATTACTACTGGTTGCATTGCCTCCAATAAAGTCACAACTTGAATATGTAGGTTCATAATATATGTACTGATTGACTTGTTAATATGCTGCACTCTTTATGTAATTTCCCTTGCCCTGGCAGCATCTATTTAGTTATTTTACACTTTTATTTGGTTATCTTGGTCTACAGAAAGAATTGTGTGAATGGGTGTGGCTTGGTAATGCAGGCACAGTAAATAAGGATTTAGATATATTATAAATAGTAGAACAAGTTGCACAAAGTGCAAACATTTTAAAACTGCATGCTATCCAATAACCTCCATAAAGCAACCACTGTATAGTGACCAATTATAAATATGGCACTGTAGAAAAATAATAAATAAATAAAAACATTAAATTCAGGATGCCAAATCTATCTAACAATCTATTTGTTGCTGTCAAAGTAAATGCAGTAAAAAAGTAAATGTGTTTCTATTCTGTATATTTTTTTAAAGTATACACACATAAACCTACAGGTCTGTATGTCTAAGAATAATGTATGCTTGCTAAAGGTGTAATTCTTAAAAACAATTAATTCTTGTCAACACAGTATGTTATTCTCAAGTATAAGTCTTTAAATACAGAATAATTATTAATAATATAATATAATTGTACTAGTCGAGTTGTATGCTTTATCATTTTACTATATTTACGGCCCTTCTATTGCATACAGCTGTGATTATAAATCAGTTATGGGGTGGGTGGGGGACCAAGAAGATTAAGGATGCTTTACAACATAACAATAATGCATAAAGATAACAACTGCTGTCCTATTCCCACAGGACATGTAGAAAATAATGAAAAGGCTTTCTGCAGCAGAACCCAATATATTTACAAAGAAATATAATTTAACATGATAAGTGGTAATAAATGTTATAAAATATGATTAGTGGAAGTTAATAAATACAGACATTTATTTAATGGATGTTCTGTTCAATAAATTATTTGAGAACATGTAAATCTAATTAAAATTATTTTAAGCCTGTCGGGTACAAAGTTGGACAACACAACTCATGCACAAATGATTAATGCTTATTATCCTTAGGCTTAGTCAGACTTGTACCTGCAAAGCCTTTGTACAGAGGATATGACCCTATGCAACCCATTTTATTTATTTATTTATTTTTTTTAAAGCAAACATTTTCTTAGACATACAGCAAATGAGTTCTCAATATCTGGCCCTGGTTACTGCCAAACTTATAGATAATTGCTGCGGAATGCAAATATTTCAGTAATATATTAATATATGTATATTAAAATATAGGAGGCATTGTATCTGTAAAATATATTCTTTGTTCAATACACAAATTGTTAAAAATAATACAGAGTGGGTTGTAGAAATGTGTGAAAATGTAACATTTTGGAACACTGTCATTAAAAAAAAAAAGCTATCAGGTTTTTCCAAAACACTTGTGATAATCCCATAAATTAAAATTAAATTAAAAAATTATGTGACATGTATATTGCATATTATTCATAATGTAAATGACTTTGTGTGTAAAAGTCTCCTGTAGGACTACATCTTTCAGCCTGTGCCCAGGTTGAGATAAGTACCTGGCTCTGTGCAGCAATGGTATCTTCCAGCCTGTGCCCAGGTTGAGATATGTACCTGGCTCTGCACTGCAATGGTATCTTATCCCCTGTCTTAAAGAGACAGTGTCCTCTATATACAACAGGCTTAAGGGAAAGATTACAGCAGTGATAAAAACATACTGTAGAAAAAACAATATGGTGTAGCCAACAGTACCACATCCATGGTAGAACTCAATATTATTTGACTTACTACTTCAACCACTGCTACATTAAAATCTGAATTCATGCCCTTGGGTAGCCTCTTGAAACATGTTTTAAAAAAATCCAAAAAACATGTTTTAAAAAAATCAAGACTCGCTCTCTCAATACCCTGCATTTAAGGTTCCCTGATGCACATGAAAGAAAGTTTCTAGAAACACCGGGTTTTTTTTATGTATATTGCTATCAGATACTGTATATGTTGACGGATTTATATCTATAATTTCCAACCCTATATATTTGGTCCTTTTTGTTTTTTCAGTAAGGGGTAAATTGTCCAGGGCAGAAACTCAGTGCAATCCAATGAGAACAATAAAAGAAAAATTGATAGAGAAATTTGCCCAGTGTTGATAAATGAGTCCCTTATGTTGCTGTATCTTGGTAACTGAGGGAAAAAATGTTCGTTTGTTTTTCACCATACCATTAATTCTTCATATACTCATCAGGAAAGTCATGTATGGAAATATATTTACATTTAGTAGTCAATTATTTTCAACTAACTTAATAGAAAGTTACTGTATTATAGAATAATCTTCATGGAGTTAACCATTATTTCCCTGTTTAAAAGGTTCCATTTGGCAGAGATGATATGTGGCCTGCAGTTCCTGCATGGCAAGGGGATCATCCATCGGTCAGTATAAATTTCTTAATCTCTGTAACATTCTACAGCAGAGGCCTTCGGTCTTCTTAGGCAAAAGCAGGTCTTCTTCTATGTAAATCCTTTAATCTCTACATTACAGAGACCTAAAACCCCTAAACATTCTATTGGATCACAAAGGCCATTTTAGGATCTCAGACTTCGGCCTGGCTATACAAAATGTATTCCATGGCAATACTGTCACTGGCTGTGCCGGAACTCTGGGTTACGTGGCCCCAAAGGTAAGAAATGAGTTTCTACTCATAAAGCCCTTAATGGGCCACATGCGTTTCTCACTGCACTCAGTACACACCATGGTTTGTATGGCATATGTAGAAGGGGCCTTAATTAACTTACATTTTTTTTTTTTCAAGATTCCACAGAACAAGCCATACAATGCAGCAGTCGATTGGTGGTCATTTGGCATCACTATCTACGAAATGGCCACCGGAATGTCCCCATTTGACAAGGGTTATGGTGAAGAACTCAAGTGTTCCATCGCATCATATAGGCCTGAAATACCTAAATGGCTGGCTCTAATAGATCTGCCGGAAAAGGTGGGTAGTAAAAGTGGGAAAGAGGTTCAGTATTGTAACACAAATATCTTGCCCTAAATATGCCCCATTACTGCTCCATTGCCTTGGCTAAAATGGAACTGAAGATCTCTGAATTTGATGTTTTTTAGAGTTTATCATCTTTGCATCAACTTTTGGCTATGCAGCAACATGAGCACAGTAAACAGAATTTGACTTGAAAATGCATTCAAAATCCATATTTCAATTATTTGCCATTATGAAGCATGTGTTTTGTTTTTCCATCAGATACATTGTTATAGGGATAGTTAACCTGAAGGCTTACACTGCCTAATTCTTGCTAATCAAGAACTTTTAGAGTAGGGCTGACAGGCAATGCACCAAAATGCAAGTTCTAGAATATACCAAAAATCCTGTGAATGACTGTATGTTAATTTCACCAAACCCATTAGAAACCTGCAAACCTATAATCTTAGCAATGTTTGCAAATCATTGTAATTAACCTGTTGATAGCTAGTATAAAATCCGTGTTATTAAAATGTGTCCTTTGATCCTTTAGCTCCTTAAAGAAAATCCAGAACAATGCATTGGTGCGCAAGGAGACACCAGGCTCCATCCATTCTATGAGTCAATTGATTGGGTGGAGCCTGCTCTATGCTGCCTGTGTCATACTCTGCCTGCCCTGTGCTGCCTGTGTGTGCCATACTCTGCCAACCCTATGCTGCTTGTCTGTGCCATACTCCGCCTGCCCTATGCTGCCTGTTGGTGCCATACTCTGCCTACCCTATGCTGCCTGTGTGTGCCATACTCTGCCTGCCCTTTGCTACCTGTGTGTGCCATACTCTGCCTGCCCTAGAACCTTGCAGGGGTTTGTTCTGCATTTGGAAACAGTCATTATATGGTCCCTAAGGTGTGTAATTATGTGCTGGGGGTTGCTGTACCCACAGGGGAAGAGAAGGCATATGGATTTAAGGGTATGTCTTGACATAATATAATTCTTTTACATATGAATAAAGGGTGATATCCTTACAGTGAGCAACAACCGTTTGGGTTTTTGCTATGCTACTACCATTAATGTGAGTGTGGTCTTAAAAGGTCTTGTGGTAACATAGGTGGGGTTTGAAGTGGGTGCAGTTTAAAAAAAGGGAGTGGTCAAAACTAGCTTCTATTATCGGCCCTCCACCATGTAGGCTAGAAAAATTCCGTCCCTCTGTACCACAGAATTTGGACAGCACTGGTCCAAGTCATACCTCAAAAAGAATATAGATATGTTTAATATTTATAAATTATCAACAGTAAATCTAAGTACACCTATTTATCATGATTAATTCTCTTTTCCCAGCACTTCTGTTCATCTTCATGATGGATTTTCTTCTCTCTCTTTTTTCTTCACACTCCTACTTCCTGGTGAAATGATACATAGATTTCAATTTCATTAATCAAAATTATAGCAAAGTAAAATAATAGTTTTTGTATAACCAACTGCAGAAACAAAGTATTCTTACTGAGTACCCTTCACCAAAAAATAGATTTTTAGGAAGGATAAAAAGCAATTATATAAAAACAAGCCCTACTTTGGCTTTGGTAAAAAAAAATGAATGCATTCACAAACTGCTGATTTTTTTTAGAATAACACAATACATTGAAGCAGTAGCTTATAGTTTTTTCTTACATATAGCAGCATGATGTTTGATTTTATTGTTATAACTTATGACAAACAGAAAATTCTCATGAAAACTCTGACTTGTAGTTTGTTCCACTGTTACCATTTAAGTGTAAGCACAGATAAATGTGTGTTATGGTGAAGGGAATCATGAAACGTAAAACCCACAGGGGAAATATCAAGTGCATTTTCAGCAAACTCTTTCAAATGATTTCTTGGCTTAAGTAGCTCTAAATGATCTATTATTGTATAATTTATTCTAAGGATTGACAGATAAAACTATCATGTGTGTAAGTGTATGAACATATATATTTGAAATTAATTGAAATATGACTCCCATCGAACACAAAGGGGGGCATTTACCAATGTTCCTTTTTTAACTATTTGTGGTGGTTTTTTTTGTGATAAAACTAAAATGGACAGATTTAAGATGCCGATTTGAGTCATTTAGACCAATTTCCCACACCTTGTGTCTCAACCCTTTCTCCTTGTAGAGTGTAAGCTCTTTTGGGCAGGGCCCTCTTCACCTCTTGTATCGGTTATTGATTGCTTTATATGTTACTCTGTATGTCCAATGTATGTAACCCACTTATTGTACAGCGCTACGGAATATGTTGGCGCTTTAAAAATAAATGTTAATGTAATGTAATAATTTGGCAGCTGATTTTTCTCCCGATAAGCCCACCTAAGGATAGGTGATAGGTGGGCATTTTGAAAGAATGATAAGCTGTCAAATTGGTCTAAATGACTCAAATTGGCATCTTAAATCTGTCCATTTTTTTACACAAAAAATTGAAGTGACCTAGCCAAACAAGCAAATCATAAATGTGTATGACCACCTTAACTCAGGCTACATAATAATGGAAATTTACATTAAATTGTAATAATTTTCAGTAAGCTGATGTGTATTTTCACTAGGCAATACTCATGTCATAATAATTTGTCATCATTTTAATGTAAGTAAAATATATAATAGTATATAAGGACTTCTTGCCCTCATTAACATATACAGGAAAGGGCATTCTGTACAAATCAGACAAACTGGAGCCTTTTTCTTTAACTCTTTAAGTGCCACAGGACGCAGAATCTACGTCCTGTGTATAAAAGTACCTAAGTGCCACAGGACATAGATTCTACGTCCTGCTGCACTTCCGGGTTTGGGAGCGGAGGAGCGGCTTTTCAAGCCGTAGCTTCACTCCCCGCTCATTCCCCAGCCTCTAGACAATGAGCAGAGGGGGGGAATGAGTGGCCCCTGGGACGCGATCGCCCAGAGGCCCCATAGGAAAAGTCGGGCATTCTATTTGTTTGTGCCTGACACTTCCTGCTCTCCCCTCCCTCCTCCCTCTGAAGTCTCATGATCGATCGCAGGGAGAAGCTGCAGCAAGGCTCCTGGGTCCTTCCTCCCTCCTCCAGAGGATCTGCATGACTGCTTGCCCCTGGTAAGTGTTAAAAAACATACATACACACACATAATACACTAATACACCCTTATACTCACACTTTCACACAAACACATACATTTGGGGGGGTTGGGGGGTTTCACACATTCAAAGCACTTACAGCACTCACACTTACTTGCACACACATACACACAAAACACATTTTGCCATGTGTACACACACACTTACACACTTATGTAATTTTGTAAAAAAAAATTTTATTGCATCGTTTTTATTCTTGCCTGAAAAAAATGTTTTATTGCCATCGCAGATAGCGTATTTGCTAACTGCACTGCGCAATACCTTTTGTGTATTATTTTGGTGTTTTTATTACATTTTCTGTGATTTCGGTGCATTTTTAGTCATTTTATTGCATTTTTAGCCATTTTATTGCATTTTCAGTTATGCATAGTTGTTGTTCACTTGACTTTGTCTGTAAAACTAATTTGCCCAAACCAAAATACTCAAACTGTGATTCTGACTGCAGATATCACTAGGAGAAAAAAAAACATTGATTTTAGTGATTTTTCTTTTAATTGTAGCAATTTCACTGCATTTCACATTGTTCTTTGTTACTTGACTTTGCACATGGACATTTTGTCTGCTGTATTTCAATTTGGCTTCCTCTGTACCCCACATTGTTTGGTAAATCTATGCATATAGGACATCAAACTGTTCAGTAGACCCCTGGCATTCATATTTAGAGTGTTTTATGTTGGTACGTTACGAAATGTGGGGGTACATAATGGGGCAACATGCAAGCTTTGTGACGATTTTCAGAAATGTTATAAAAACATTCTGTTCTGTTTAGCATAGCTTTGTAGTTTGGAAAGTAGAAAGATGTATTTACCCATTTTTGTATTGTCAGAATGTGTATTTTCGGAAAATATATGGTTTTCTAGGGTCTCCATACTGTTAGGGGGTCTTATGGTACATAATACACATACCGGGTGCAAAAATTGCACAAGCTGGAGCATCATATGTGAAAATTCATATGCACTATTTTTATTTGGGGGCCCCTGTACACCACATAGTTTGGTAAATCTATGCATATAGGGCATTAAACTGTTCAGTAAACCCCTGGCTTTCATATTTAGAATGTTTTATGTTGTTACGTTACAAAATGTGGGGGTACATAATGAAGTAAATTGCAAGCTTTGTGACAATTTTCAGAAATGTCATAAAAACCATTCTGTTTAGCATAGCTTTGTAGTTTGGTAGTTTGCAGGAGAAAGATGTATTTACCCATTTTTGTTTTGGCAGAATGTGTACTTTCGGAAAATATATGGTTTACTAGGGTTTCCGTACTGTTAGGGGGTCTTATGGCACATAATACACATGCTGGTAGCTTACTTCCTTTTGGGGTCTCTAAATGCCAGATACATTGGTGATCCTATGCACAGTGGGTATCAAACTGTTCAGTGGACCCTTGGCTTTCATATTTAGAATGTCTTTTCTTGGTAACTAATGTTATGTTCGTGGTAAGGTGCTTGAAAGTGGAAGGTTTCATGCGATTTTCAGGTATTTCATCAAAACCAGCAATTTTGGGAAAGCATTGCGACTCTGTAGTTTGGAGTAGAAAGACATGGATACCCATTTTGAATTTACCCGAATGTGTACTTTCTGAAAATATATGTGTTTTTTGTGTTTTTACCCCATAGAAAATGCAGTAAACATGAATTTTCAGTAGCTAAAGTGATCTCCAGGGCAATTTGTATTTACTAACTTCCTTTTGGGATGTCTACATGCCAGATACATTGGTGATTGTATGCATAATGGGCATCAAACTGTTCAGTGGACCCTTGGCTTTCATATTTAGGATGTGTTTTCTTGGTACCTAATGCTATGTGGGAGATAAGGTGCTTGAAAGTGAAAGCTTTGGGGTGAATTTTCATAATTTTTTATAGAAACTGCTAAATTCAGTAAAGCATTGCCATTTGGTACTTAGGAGATGGAATACATGGTTACCCATTTCGGATTCGGCAGAATGTGTACTTTCCTGGGGTAAACCTAATGTTCCAGGAATCTCCATAAAACTATACATATCAGGTATTGGCACATTCGGGAGACATGAGGCTTTCCAAATCAGTTGAATTTTTGTCCATAAAATAAAATATGTTTCTGGTATAAATCCCTAGATCATGAAAAATATACATTTTTCTTTTTTTTTTGTATTTCGAGCTCTAAATCTTGTTCCAGAAGTGGAAATGCACAAAAACTCTGGCAAATTTGGAAAGCTCAGGTTCTCCTGAAAAAAATAATATACAGTTTGCCTACCTAAACTTAACCTTTCCCGCAGTAAAACCCCCTAAATTGAGAGATTACAGAATGTTTACAAAACGTCTGGCACTGAGAGGAACCGAAATGTGAAATTCTGCTGGCACTTAAAGGGTTAAATCTATTGATTTAAAGCAAAACAAATCAAATGATGCAGGTGCAGTTTAAGCTCTTAGGCAGTCTATTTGATATACAATAATTAATAAGTGGGTTGTATTTAGGCACAATGTGAATTGAAAACTAAATATAAATGTCTATATAACAAGCCAACTCATGTATATCAGTCTAAACACTGGGGTGACAGTGGATGTGATTAACTTGATTTTAATAAAGCATTTGATACAGTACCACACAGATGTGTACCCGCTGAATTAAGGAACATGGGCCTTGAACATTATATTTGTACTTTGATAGAGAACCGACTGAGAGATAGATTACATGGTGGTAACTGGAACATTTTTTTAATTGGATCAGTTTTAGTAGGGTGTTGGATTACCTCAGGTTTGCCCTTGTTATTGTAAATTATGTCTTTGTTTTTGCTGACAATACAAAATTAAGAAAAACTATATGTTAAATGCACAATGTTGCCACTTTCCAGAGAGATTTGACATTTGAGAGAGACATTTGAGAACTGGGCAGCAAACTGGCAAATGAGGTTTAATGTTATAGATTTATAACCTAAATGTTTTTGTAGATAACAGATGATGCCCTAGAAAGAGCCTGGAGCTCTTTTATCTGGGGTCTGGCTGCTCTCTTTACCATTGGCAGCCCTGTCCTTACCGCCTGTTATAGGGCAGGCACTACATAGCGGGCCCCAAAGCAGCAGCAGCGGGCTGCTTTGGGCCCAATAGCACTGAGTTAGGAGATGGGAGGAGGAATGTCTATGAGTCTTCCCTTGCTTGTCCCTCATGATTATATTGCTGCCAAATGCAGGCAGCACTGTATTCATGTGGGAAGCAACAGGTTTCTGAGCACCAAATGAAAACTTGCAGCAATTCAACTAATGTGGAAATCAGGGTGCAACGTAAATCTAGGCCTAATCCATAGTTTTTTGCACTTGCCTTTTCACATCCTAAATGATCCCTAGTGTCTAAACTGTCTATGAGCTATTTGCTCGAAATACTTATATACACGCTTATTCAAGATCTAAAATGCTGAAGGCAGCAGTCTACATCTGAATTTAACATTAAAAATATTATTACATATATCAATTAAAAATGAATTCATGGTTATCACACATATACTGCATATTACACTAGACACCATTCCAGTAGAGACCACAATAAATCCTTATCTGCCCAGCATTTTCTGTCTCGTTTAAGTCATTAATAGGAATGTGTATGTAGCACAGGTATAGTTGTCCCAAATACATTAGATGAATTTCTATACAGTATATACACAGAATGAGCAGTACAGAGTAAATACTGATTATAAGAGTAAAGACTGTGCTAGGAATGAAGAAGCAGCATGGATAAGAACACTGCTGTAGTGCATGGGGTAGAATCCTCCAGATGGCTAAGAATTATACTCTGGCACATGGTGTTTGATGAAGCGCATAATATGAGCTGCAATAATGCGCAAGGATAACTATTGTAGAAGTGACAGATTTTTTATCTAGTAACGTTCCCCTTGTGTAAATGGATATTGCTCAGGCATGGAACTGAGGAGCTAGTAATAGTGGACTGGAAAGAGATGCTCTGTTTTTACAGTTATACAGCTCAACTTTAAGTGGGTAAAACACTAGATGAGAACTGAGACCCCCCAAGGCAAGTGTATATGTGGAAATGAAGTTTTTTTTTTACGCCATTAACCATATTAACTAATCTATCCATTCATCTTATAACCAGTGACTTAATGTTGTTAAAAAGTGGATGTGGCTATTGCGTACGGCCTTTTTAAGAATTAGTCGTATCCACATCATTTTAAGACTTTTTAAAGAAATATTTTTTTGGTGCAGAAATGACAATTTAATAGCACAATAAAATTTTTACCTTGTATATGACACTTTTTAAAATTTGGCATTACGACAAATCCATAAAACTATAACATACCTTTTGTGAATTTGTTGTGCTTATGACATTTTTACAATTTGGCAACCGACACTGAGAACTGTGTACTTACCGCCACCTTTGTGAATTCCCCCCATAGAATCTGCTGGGCAGGGTTGGGACCATATCATCCTTGTTTATGTTTTTGTTGTTTGTTTATGGGATGCTGTAATATATATTTGTGATAATCATTAAGGAATATATTGATTACATTTTTTAAGGGTAAATTCAAATAAATAAAATGAATTTTAAACTAGAAGTTCTATCTTTCAAATGATATAGATAAAAAAGGAGTGCAACATACCAAAAAGACAGCAGATACTAATAAGATATCTCCTTGTGAGCCAAAGATTAACCAACTCATATGTTATTGGTAATAGCAGTAGTATGTATAATGGGAGACTCCATAACAAATGTAGTGTTAAGATCTGCTGTGCCCCCCTCTCCCCTATACCACCCCATAATATACATAATAATAAATTGCAAAAAGTTTGGAAAGAGAAGGCTGCAGATGTTTATATAGTTAGCAATTATAACAAATCATAACTTGTTGAAAAAACAATGCCAACCACCTTTCCTAGGATCCCAGGTCTACCAAGTTACCCACTCACCTTTCCAACTACCCTGCAGTAGCCTGGAGCTATCACCACTCTCCTCAAGTTTACACAACAAGAGTAAAAATAGTGAATATTTAAAATTCAAAGAATAGCAAGCTAAATTTGGATATTTCACCCCAATTCCTTTCCTACTCCCTAATGTACTGTGGTCCTAAAAAGGTTAATTACCTGTATGCTCTTGCCTTGGGGATAATTAGCAGGTAATGATCTGCTAGCAGATTCTGCTAGCTATTCAACTCCGACCCCTCTTCTATATACAACGTGCCATTATATCATTCCATCAAAGTCAACTTTTGTTCAAGAATAGCTTTTTGAAAACATCTTTATTGCTGCTATTTGCATGCAATATTATTGGCTTAGACATGAATCACATAAGTGGCATTTTTAGGATGTAAATCAAGGAACTGTATTGATTTTTGACATAACGTTGAATAAATGTTTGAAATGTGCTATAATGTAACCTGTACTAATAGAGAGATTAATTTTGCAGGATATGAAACAGACCTATCCAAAAGTAATGTAGCTATTCTTACTTACTCTTTGCCTCAGCAGTAGGATTTCAAAATGAATACACTTTAATAATCACAAACATAAATCATTTTTACCCCTTTGTAATAAATGGCAAAGTCACTTTAATAATAACACAAAAGGTGGAACTAACATTGGAACAGATACACCAAACTATGGTGGTAGTTTTGTTATAATACAGTCCATCAGTGCATAGTGGGAAAGCATCAATCTTGGGCTTATAAAAGGCAAGATTCTCTATATCTATCTATCTATCTATCTATCTATCTATCTATCTGTCTGTCTGTCTGTCTGTCTGTCTGTCTGTCTATCTGTCTATCTATCTATCTATCTATCTATCTTTGTTTCATATACAAATATCATTAAAAAAAAGTCATTGACAGGTTTCACCTGCTCTTATTTGGCGCATCCAACATGCATCAATTTGCAATATACTACAGCCAATCAGCATGGTTAAGTTCAATGCTGTAGAAATAAATAATGTTGTGGAACCACATTGCTAAACTAGTCTCAATGGCTTTTTGACAAGCAAAAGAATTGGACAAAGCTTTTAGGTTCAATATTGTGTACCTAAATTGCCAGGCATTGTACCTCAGCCTGCTCCCTTCCCTTAGCATTTGGAACATGCAGAGATGGTCCTGCTGTACTGCAAATGCTTCTATTGCAGGGCAGCAAGATATCCAGCCCCTCAGTTTATTCACTGAATTTAGCCTGAAATTAGCAGTATTTGTAATTTTGGAAAAGGCTCTCGTTTTAATAGACCTAATTCTAGTAATAAAACTACTAATGGGTCACTCAGGGGGTATTTCAAAACTTGAACATGTAAAGATAAACAAAGGTCCTGGACCAGATGTTATTCATCCCAGGGTACTAATTAAGCTTAGCTCGGTGATTGCCAAACCACTTAACTTAATTTTTCAGGATTCATTGAGGTCTGGCATAGTGCAGAAAGACTGACGAATTTCTAATGTGGAGTCACTATTCAAAAAAGGATCCCGTTTTCAGCCTGAGAACTATAGGTCTGTTAGTCTGACATCTGTGGAAGGAATATATTGCAAATCCCAACACTATGAGTTTGTACCACCATGGTTTTATGTATAACAGATCTTGCCAGACTAGTTTAATTGCCTTTTATAAGAACATGAGCAGGAACCTCAACTGGCTTTGCAAACGCAAAACAAGTGAAAACAAGTGGAAAGAAGTGAGACATTTTGGAGAATTCTACCACAAGAATGGTTCATGTCAGAAGACTTGGGTAGGTCCACAATAAAACCCACAGTGATGTAGTTTGAAGACTGATCTGAATAATCATAATCATGGGGTCATCCCGAATGTAACATTTGCTGGACGACCAAAATTGGGGGGAGCCAACAACAGCCAGTCAAATTTCACCCATTGACTTTAATGTGGAAATTTAAACTGCTGCCAATCTTGAAGATTTGAGGCCACACTCACAAAACTTGAATCACATAGTCATGGGGTCAGCCTGAATGAAAATATGATATTTGTTGGATGCCCCAAAGTGGGCAGAGCTATGGACAGCCAATCAGATTTCACCTATTGATTTTATGTGGCACCTAGATATTAGTATCACAATAGCCTTGGATACTATGCTTGCTCAAGAACTCATCCAGGCCCCTCTTAAAAGCATTAACAGAATCAGCCATTACAACATCACTAGGAAGGGCATTCCACAACCTCATTGCCCTCACCGTGAAAAACCACCTATGGAAACTCTGCTCCTCTAATCTAAAGGGGTGGCCTCTGGTGCGTTAATTGTTTTTATGGGACAAAAGGACACCCCCATTCTGCCTATAATCCCCTCTAATGTATTTGTACAGAGTAATCATGTCCCCTCGCAAGCGCCTCTTTTCCAGAGAAAACAACCCCAACCTCGACAGTCTAACCTCACAGCTTAAATCTTCCATCCCCTTTACCAGTTTAGTTACACGTCTCTGCACTCTCTCCAGCTCATTAATATCCTTTAGGACTGGAGCCCAAAAATACACTGCATACTCAAGGTGAGATCTTACCAGGGACCTATAAAGAGGCAAAATTATGTTTTCATCCCTTGAGTCAATGCCCTTTTTTATACAAGACAACTTGTTATCTACAAAAACCCCTAGATCCTTCTTCATTAAGGATTCCCCCAACACACCACCATTTAGTAGATAGCTTGTGTTTATTTTATTTCTACAAAGTGTATAACTTTGCACTTGTCCACATTGAACCTCATTTTCCAGTTTGCTGCCCAGTTTTCCAATTTAGTAAAATTGCTTTGCAAAGCGGCAGCATCCTGCATGGAAGTTTTAGTTTTGCACAATTTAGTGTCATCAGCAAAACAGAAACAGTACTCTCTATGCCCACCTCCAGGTCATTAATAAACAAGTTAAAAAGCAAAGGACCAAGGTCTGACCCCTGTGGTACTCCACTAACACTGGGCCAATTAGAAAATGTTCCATTTACCACCACTCTTTGTAATATATCCTTCAGCCAGTTCTCTTTCCAATTACAAATATTATGTTCTAGGCCAATATTCCTCAATTTGATCATTAACCTTCTGTGAGGTACTCTATCAAACGCTTTAGCAAAGTCCAAGTAGATGACATCAACTGCCTTCCAGCATCGAGGTTCCTGCTCACCTCTTCATAAAAGTCGACTAAATTAGTCTGGCAAGATCTGTTACGCATAAAACCATGCTGGCACAAACTTATGGTATTGTGAACTGCAATGTATTCAAGTACCCTATCCCTTATTATCCCTTCCAAAAGCTTTCTTATTACTGATGTCAGACTAACAGGCCTACAGTTTTCAGGCTGAGAACAGGATCCCCTTTTAAATAACGGCACCATGCCTCAATGAATCCTGAAAAATTAAGTGAAGAGGCTTGGCAATCACAGCGCTAAGCTTGTTTAATACCCTGGGATGAATCCCATCTGGTCCTGGACCTTTACATGTTCAAGTCTCTTTTGAATTTCCTCCCGAGTGACCCATGCGTCAGTAGCTAAATTACTAGAACTGGGCATATTAAAAGGGAAGCCTTCATTAGCCTGTTCTCCTCAACCAACTGACACCCCCCCCCCACACCTTGATAATAAAGTTCCCACCCCTTCTGGCTTAATTTTTTTTAATATTCACATAATTAAAGAATCATTTTGGAATCTTTTTACTCCTAGCTGCAATATCTGTATTTTAGCTTTTTTGCATGCTTTATTTGCTTTCTTGTACCTGATGAAAGTTTCTGCTGACCCAGCTAACTTGAATGCTTTAAAAGCATGTTTTTTATTACCAACCTCGACACTTGTTCAGCCATAAAGGTTTTGCTTTCCGATGCCTCTCCTTGCTTACAAGGGGAATATACTGTTCTGTATACTTGCAAAGCAATGTTTTAAAGATGTTCCATTTTCCTTCTGTGTCTAACCCTATGAAAAGCCTTTCCCAGTTGACCATTGCAGAGATGCCCTTATACTAGCAAAGTCTGCACGTCTAAAATTGAGGGTTTTAGTTACTCCCTTATAGAGCTGTCTCTGCAGCATTATCTCTGTATTGATCACTGTTTCCCAAATGCTCACCCACACAAATGTTAGAGATGAGTTCAGTATTATTAGATATTACCAGGTCCAAAATTGAATCATTCTTAGTAGTGAAATCAATAGTGACATCAGGCACTGATAATAAAATTTACTAATAACAATAATAATAAAAAAATAATAAAAATAAAAATACAGTTATGGGAACTGTTATCCAGAATGCTTGGGACCTGGGGTTTTCCCGATAAGGATCTTTCCGCAATTTGGATCTCCATAACTTAAGTCTACTAAAAATAATTTAAATATTGAATAAACCCAATAGAATTGTTTTGGCTCCAATAAGGATTAATTATATCTCAGTTGTGATCAAGTACAAGGTACTGTTTTATTATTACAGAGAAAAAGGAAATCATTTTTAAAAATTAGAATTATTTACTTATAATGGAGTCTATGGGAGATGGCCTTTCCGTAATTTGGATCTTTCTGGATAACGGGTTTCCAGATAAGGGATTCTATACCTGTAATAATAATAATAATTAAATAATAATAATAATAATAATTACTTAAGAGTTCAAAAAGTGACCGTCATGAAAACTGTAAACATGTTTGCTAATATTTGATGTCAAATTACAATTTTGTAAATCTAACAAATGTTTATAAATCGTCCTTTTCAGAGGACGTATGGTTTTCCCCACAGATAACTGGCCACAATCGCAAGTAAATGACATTTTAAAAGTTGTTTTACAATTAATATAGTGGATCATATTGTATTGATTACTTGTACTGCCAAAAGTCACAGATGGCTTAATCCAATCTCAAACTTCCCTTTCTAGTTATCAATATTGCCCTTTCTAATATTCCATTTGGGTTTATGTGCAATCTGGAATGTGACAGAACCTATACATTCATGTTCCACTACCATATGTTTAGCTATCACAGACTTGAAATCCTTTCTTTCTATAGTGGATAAGTGTTCAAGAAATCTAGTACCTGCTCTCTGAATCGTCTTGCCCACATATTGGGCCGCACATTCACGTGACCAAATACACTATACCTTTACTATACCCCTAACAATTCAGATCTATTTGTGGCTATTGTCCTCTCACAGACCAATTTGACCACTCCTACATCATATCCCCTCTGAATAAATCTGTCCCACAACCACATCATCTGGTCCTGAATGGTATCCCAGGAGGAACAAATGCGCCTAAGGCACAAAAATTGTCCTCCTGGGATGCTCCATACATAAGCCACTGGATGACCACTTTGGGCATGTAAAAGAGTATTACACGTGATGGGCTTATGATACAGATCTTAACCTGATCAGTTTCATATGTAAACTTTGTACCCTCTACAGCCCCTGCAGCCACTCCCACCAACCCATGAAAAAGTTGGCATATGTGGGGGCAATGAAATCCCCCATTGTGGCTCCATGCCTCTGAAAATGGAATTGGCCATTAAAAGAAAATAAATAGCATGCAACAAAAAATGAACCGACTGCACGATAATTTCAATTTGGAAACCTTCTCTGACTTTAGATCATATTTAGATCTTAAAATGCCCAAGAGGGGTTAAGACGATATGGGTGGGCAGAAATACCTACAATAAGAATTGAAAATGACTCTACAAAAGGCATTTGCAAGCTCTGAAAGGGTCCGGAGGGGCCCGAAACGTTGCTCTTGGTTTTTGTATGTACTTGGGCAAATAAAACACTTTTTTCACGGCTTGCATCTTCAGTGTGCTACTGGATTTTTTTGCTGATCTGTGCCAAAGAGCATAATACTAAATACTGAGTTACCGGGGTGTCCACACTTTTGCACTTATCACAATTACTATTTCTTTGTTCCTGTTTTAAAGGTGGTGAAATAAAATGTAAGCATGCATTTACTTTTGCAAATATGTTGTTGTTAACACACTTATTCCTGCAGTAATACATTTCATTTACAATAGTAATTAAATATGTAGTTTGGCAAGTGGTGCCCAATATTCTGTTATCAACTGCAGACAGTAATATGGGCACCCAGTATCTATTTAAATGAAGTAATATTATTAATTTGGAATTTCTCTGTTATAATTTCCTAAAAGCTTATAAAATGTTCCCCTCTTTATGTATATATATATATATATATATATATATATATATACACACACACAAAGCTGAATGTCCAGCTTTTGTGAAGCATTGATAAATGCACTTTGTGTGTCAAGACCATCTAGAAAAAAGACCTGCTTTTTCAGGTAATTGGTACAGTGACAGTCTTAGCAAATTGAAATAGTCAGTACAAGCTACATAATTGCGTAGTATCTTAAGTCCCAAGCTCCTTGGGTGGTAGCACAATTTAGCAGCAAAGTGCACAGAAGGCAAAGGAGGCAGTCTTTTTACAGAAGTAATTTTCATGAAAGACCAAGCAATCACAAAGCCCATGAAATACTCTTATCACAGATATATCTCTAATTTGCTGCAGCTTTACTCACTAGAGTTTAATGAGTTCTGCAAGAGTAGAGTTTTCCCTAGGGGCATTTTAGCATTGTTTCACTTTTTCAGGAGCAGAAAAGAAAAGACATAAACACAAATTTTCCTAAATCC
This sequence comes from Xenopus tropicalis, assembly GCF_000004195.4. Classification (NCBI taxonomy): domain Eukaryota; kingdom Metazoa; phylum Chordata; class Amphibia; order Anura; family Pipidae; genus Xenopus; species Xenopus tropicalis. The sequence continues at coordinate 61,172,184 of NC_030678.2, read as the reverse complement.
TAAAGAAGGTTTTGGGACCTGAATTGTTGGAATAAATTTTATCTGCTACAAATGCAAATTGTATTCCTCCTGAATTATTTTGTAATTCTATTTACAAGGCTGGTGATAAGAACAGCAAAATATTTTTTAAATGAATAATCCAATTTTTTTAAGTAGAGGAATAACACCAGTAAATTATGGGGTTAATTACAATAAAGTTGCAAAATTTATGAAGGGACCCATAGGGTAAATGTCCCCTATGGCTTTAAATCCCTACAGGTTCAGTTCCCTTAGGCTGATGCCACACGTGGCGTAGGGCTGATATTTTCGGCAAGCAGAAAAACGCTTGGCGAAAAGTCTCAACACGAGACTTTGCATTCTCTCGCAATTTTATGCGTATATTGGCTACATGTGCCTGCACCCGAGCGTATCTCATTCATTCGGGTGCAGGCACAAGTAGCAGGCGTAGGGCTGAATTTTCACCAAGCGTTTTTCCGCTTGCCGAAAATATCATCCCTACACCACTTGTGGCATCAGCCTTACTTGCTGGGCTGGAGGGAATGTATCTAAGTAAGTTCATTAACATATGTATGCTATTGGCTAGCAGGTATGGTGATCACATCCTTGCCTCACTTTGGATGTTCAAGAAACATAAAAAGTTCTTTTGTTGTTTGCAAGAACCTTTGACACTCTCTGTTTTTATTTTTCTGTATAGCAGTAAGAGAGGTGTAGTTGCGCAACACCCTCACCTTCCTCTTCCACTTAGCGAAGGCCCATTCTGAGTGAAATAGTACAGTGTAACCCATGTTCTACTGGTACTAGTCCGGAAAGCAGCTATTGAGCTGAAATAGAGGTTACACTTATACAACAATACAATTATACAATTTCCAGTTATTTATCAAAAAGTATGTACTGCTAATATGTTTGAAAGCAAACATCTGGCATATTATACAGTTATATATTCAGATTGGAAAAAAATTGATTTATTGACTTTACTATAGTTTCCTAGTTAAAAGTCGCCAAAACCAAGATAAGGGAAATAAAAGGATTTATACATCAAATGCAGAGGTTCATGCTTTGATAATGACTTTCTATGCATGGCAATAACCACATAAAAATACATTTTTCTCAGAGATATTTCCTAGCATTAGTGATGAGCAAATCTGTCCCATTTCGCTTCGCCATAAAATTCGCAAAATGGCAAGACGCATTTGTTGCATGATGATTTTTCATGAAACTTCCGCAAAAATTTTCGCGAAAAATTTGTCGATGGGGAAATGTAGAAATTCACTGCAAAACCATGCCTGGCGAAAAAATTCGCTCATCACTACCTAGCATCTTATACTGAAAATATCATAAGCAAAAGTCTCATTCTATAAGCCAGAGTGTCTTTGTTTTACTCAGATTAGCAGGGAGAAGTAAGAATAAGTAGGAAGTGTACAGATATCCCCAATGAAGCGAATGTAATGGGACACAGACTCATTAAAAAGAAAGGGCCCTGACTGTGTACGGAAGGGTAGGCAGAAATGGAAAAAAGGGGCAGTGCAAAGTTAATTGTTAAGGCAGCTGAAGGGGAATTGATGGATTTTTAGGATGGTTGGCTATAGGAAAAGAAACAAAATGAAATAACTGCCTTTTATGGTAGTGAGCTGAAAAAGAGCAACATTTCACCCGCCCTTATTTCTCTCGACAACTGGCAGGGCAGAGTCCAGTTTATTATGTCACTGCTGCAAAGGAATCCCCACCAGGGGTGGGGTGCCTATGCCCCAGTTTTGTGCACAAGTGTGCCAAGGTGATGATGATCTCCTCAGACAAGGGTCCCAGGACAGTGGTAATCTGGTTACCTGCTCCCACTTGCCCACCTATCACTTTTGCGAGATGTGGCTCATTGTCTCTGTATGTTGGTAATAATTGGGTAGGGAGAAACATTCTCCTCTTCTGCATTAATGCTGGGCTTAAGGGTTGTACGAAGACCTGACAGCATTGCCATGTTAATAAGATCTCCAGCCTATTAGATTTCTGTACAGTGCGTAAACCCTGCATAATGGCTGCAGAGAAGAGGAGAGTTCTAAAGTAAATATTATGACCAGCCTACCCATGAACATATCTGACGTGGCAGGGACCGGTATTAAAAATGTACCGGCAATATATTAATTTATTTTAATTTATTAAACTTGTAATCCCCGGTCATTCCACCCCAGCCTGCCTCTGGCCCAGTCCTCGTGTCCCAGCTCCCCCTCGATGACGTGACACCTCTCTAACCCATCCCTACAAGTCATAGTTTCATAGTAACATAGGTTTAAAAATAACTTACTTTAAAGTTTCACCCCTTAATGTCATGACTCCAGTGCTCACAACCCCACCCATTCCTATACATCATTGGCCAGTGCATTAGGAGGCAATCCTACTTGTGCACAACATATAAACATAGTGGATAGCATTATTGCTTTTCAGCTCCAGTATCCTGAAATCCTTTCACTGTTTGCATGATGTTAGTATGTTTTTCTCCAGGTACTCACTGTAGTAAAGTATACTCCAAATAAATATTGGCTCCTAAAAAAATAGACAGTAGCGATGAGCAAAGTTTTTTGCCAGGCATGGATTTGGAGAGAATTTCGGCACTGGCAAATTGTTTCGCGAAAATTTGCAGCGGAAGAATTAGTTGCACGTCAAAAAAAATTGTGGTTGCATAAAAATAGGCGCGGGCACGCACAACAAAAAAAATTGCACGCTAAATGTGTTTCATAGATTTTTCACCTTTTTGCTAATTTTTCCTGTTGTCTTGCGAATTTTTAAGCAAAGCAAAACCGTGACAGATCAGTAATACACACTAGTTTGAGTACATGTGTGTTTGCATGGTAAGAGACCAGCGGGCACATTTACTAATCCACGAATCCGAATCACGAATGGGAAAAGATCGCAAATATCACGAAAATGCTTACGAAAAAATCGTATTAGTCACGATAATATCGTATTGGCGATCCGATAAGAGCCAAAGGTACTGTATATCAACCGGCAGTTGCAGGGAGTCATCCCTAGACTTACAGTTTTTCCCATTGCAAACCCATAAGACTCTCCAAAACCATTCTACTCTAGCATTGAATATTTTTGTCAAGCACAAGCATAAACTATATTTTTTCATGTCCAACACATTACACATTATTTTACAGAGACTATTAACAATTCATATCAGTTCTTGCCTTAGTGCAACTTACAATCCTAGGGGGCACATTTACAAAAGCACGAATAGCATTATTCGTAATGCATACACCTACCCCAGCACTTCCTCCACCTGTCCACCTGTGTCCCCTGCTCCTTGTCTGCTTGTGTTGAGTAAGTAAGAGAGTGGCTGGAGAGGGGGGCTTCTTAGACCTATAGAGAAAGCAGAACCCATGGTTCAGGCCCCCCATGACCATGGGTCTGCTTCCTCTATAGTTACACCACTGCATGGGTGCTCTTCATTTTATACAAAACTCCACTGCCATCTACTGGGCATTTGAACTGAACTTGAACTGCTATCAAATTACTCTTAAAATGTTATTAAATCCATGTAGCAAAGCACAGATACATATTCACAGAGCTCCTGTGTCTTAAAATGATATTAAATCCAAACACATTGTTTATACTTGGCCCTTGACAAGATGCCTCCTTAGTTTGCCTGTACAGCAAACCACTATGAAACAAAAAGATAGACATACAGGCTTCTTAAAGGGTGGCAGCGGTGCTTAGGCTCATTCATCCTCATGATAACTGCTAGCACCCAACACTGCTTCCCTTAAACGCTTCATGCAACAAGAGCTGTAAATACTGCTATCAGTTCTGCTTTTACTAATTATAGACTGTATGCCTGAATTCTATTCCAAATCCACTGACCAAATCAAGAAATAAAGGAAATGCAAATGTTGGATGGGTGCTCATGCAGCTTAACTTTTGTCAAGGATAATAAGTCATATAATGAAGGACACACTGCGGCACTTCCGCTTGCAAAAGGGAAAAGAGTAAAACAGTATTAATCCTGGTCTTTGACCTTAATAAAACACTCTTTTCACTTTTGCAAATGGAAGTGCTTCAGAGCGTCCTTCATTACTTGCTTAATACTTGCCAATATTTTGACATTCCCCCAAAAAAGTATGCTTATATAAAAGCCTTTTCGGAGGAAAATTGTTGACTAATATGGACCTAGGCACAGAAAAACCACAGCCGCTACTGACATATTGAGGAAGTACTTCACACACAATATATTTTCGATTTCATCTCCCCTTTGCATTTATCCTAAATTTGCTTTCACCCACATAAATAGTAATAGCGGATAGTTACATTAATATTAAATTATTACAGTGATGCCCATTAAATATAATCCTCCTGGAAATGCAACATGCTGTTGTATTAACAACAGCTCCCTAAATCCCCCTAGTGGTAAAGGGAGAACCAGTCTGCTTTCAATAACAGCTTAAGGCAGGGGCGGGCAAACTACGGCCCGCGGGCCACATCCGGCCCCTTGGCCTTTTTAATCCGGGCCGACGACGACGCCAAGTCTCATCACGCGAGACTTGGTGTCATTGGCGTGTCGGAATTAAAGAGACGAAGGGGGCGTAACGCTGGCCTGGCCCTGCCCGCCCTGGCCCGGTCCGGCCCGGGGGTGAGTAAATGTGGCCCGTGAGCCAAAAATTTTGCCCACCCCTGGCTTAGGGACAACCACATCAGTGTATGTCCAGTAGTTGTTAAAAAGCACATAGCAGAGGAAAGCACAATTTCAGAGAAAACCAATGACTTACCTTATAACATTGTTTTATTATTTGGGTTAAATTGGTTTATTTGTGGGTTAACTTAATCTGCATCAGTGAAACATTTTAAATTAATATTTTCTGTTAGTATTAGTATATAATCTTTATAGTTTGTGTATACACATTACTATTGTATAGTGTTGTGAAAGATATTGGCACTTTATAAATAAAATAATTCTACATTTTAAGTGTAATATTTTTTTATTATTCTGTGGAGTTATCTCTTTTTAATATAACAATAAATGTGGATTTATTTTAAAGGAACCATTATTTTACTAAATTATTATTATTTTTCAAAATACATCATATAATAGAGCTTTTTCAGCAGAATCCCGCATTGAAATCCGTTTTTCAAAAACACAAACAGATTTTTTAAGATTTAATTTTGAAATTTCACATGGGGCTAGCCATATTCTTAATTTCCCAGGGTCACAGCCACAGCCATGTGACCTATGCTCTGATAAACTTCAGTCACACTTTACTGCTGTACTGCAAGTTGGAGTGATATCACCCCCCTCCCAGCAGCCGATCAGCAAAACAATGGGAAGGTGGCAAGATAGCAGCTACCAGTAGATATCAGAATAGCACTCAATAATAAAAAAAATCAAAGTCCAGCTTGGGACTCCTCCAGTTACATGGGAGTAGGAGAAACTGTAGGTCATCTGAAAGTAGTTCTAATCTGTAGCAGTGGATCTTTCTGAAAGTTCAGACGTTGCACTGAGATGGTTGCCTACACACCAATGTTACAACTGAAAAAAAAAAATTTGTTGGTTGAAGAATAAAATTTTCAATGGTGAGTAAATGATTTGCTATGTAAACAGTATAATTTAGAAATACAAGGTATACCATAAAAATCATGACAGTATCAGCTTTAAATTATCTCTTTTATCCTATAGGTAAAGAGAATATGTAGTGGTTATAGTTATAGTGACCCATACACATCAATGATGGTGGACTATGTAAAAGTGAATAACTGATTGTATGGATTAATAGGGCTGAAGATAACCATATACCTATAAATACAATAGCCATAGATTCAGGTTAGTTTGCTTAAGTTTAGGAAAAGCATAAAGAGAAAGTTATTATTTAACTAGTTTTATGACAGAAAAAAATCATCTGACAGGTTGCTGTTGATTATGGATGCAATGAGCTACTAGACATAGAACAAATGTTCCAGTCTTCTTCTGGTTATAACAGTTAACTAGGCTTTTGTCTGCCATGCTTATTTATTTTTAGTAACTTTATAACTTGTCGGTATAGATTAGAGATGGAAAATATGAGAATGTTAAATGGCAAATCATTACATCTGAATCATCTGATCACTGCAGTTCCTTATACTTCAGTATGCCAGTTTGAATCAATAGCCTTCTCTAGTCTGTAGGCTTCATCAAGCATAACTATTGCATCCGTGAAATAAATGTCATATTTCAAGAAAACTTCTTGTTTTTCATAAAGCTCTGTGTCTGCAACATCCATCAAATTAAGCTTTTTCTAAGGAATTGTGACTGTTGGTGGGGATTACGCACTAGTGGCAGGAGGGGTGGATAGTAAGGCAAACTCTTCTATTACAATTTCTTAACAACTAAGTCCTATAGCATTCTTTTTTTCTTTCTTTCTTTTTTAATGACTCAGTGCACATTTGCTACACATAAAATGTAGAGGTGAAACAAGCAAACAGTCTGATACATCAAATCTGACATTTCACACGTACTCCACAGTTATAACAATGAAAATGCAATGGGGAATCGGGAATGTTGTTAATTTAATTGGCATTTAACATCTGCAAGTTGCAAAACAGCAAAGACACAATAACAAGAAAAAACTGTATTTGCATAAAAGTGAAATGAAACTTCATGGTGCCTGTTTATTAAATAAAAGGAGCTCGCCAATTTCCGGAAGCAATATATCTCTTTTCATTGTGGCTGATTTACAGATTTGCATACAACGTCAGTTTTGTTCTACGGTTTCAGTGGCCAGCATTCATATTCTGTGTGAGTGATCATGAAGAGGGCTCTATGATAAGTGCTAATCTGACAATACATTTTCATCAGCTTGGTGCTGGCATAAATGCAAGGCCACATGTGTCAGTTTGAATAGAAGACAATACTTAAGAAAGAAGCTAATGTGAAAAAACATACATCTCTTGAATTATCTTAAAAATAAAGGATTTGGTCAAAACCATGAATTCAGTCAGTAACTAATAGCTTTTGTTCACTGGAACAGAACACGTTCTCTCAAGCTTAATTCACAAAGGCCTCACATGCTTACTCAGACAGGTCAGTGATTTTGGATTTTTATTTAAATTAATTTGGGTTAAAAAATGTAAGCCGTCAAGTTCAAGTGCTTTTGTATCTCCCAGCATTATTATCACAAACATATACATACACAAATGTATATATGTTTATATATACTGTAATTGCACATATAGAATATCTTTATATATGTATACACAATAGAACCCAGATTTTACGTATCAGGATTTTATGTTTTTCCAGAATTCTTTACAGTCCCATACAGTTTTATTTTTCCTGGATTATAAACTTTGCTGGAATTGATGCAGTGTTTACGCTATCCCCTGAGAAACGTAAAACTGGGGTTTTATATACAAACCTACTCACAAACATACAACAAAAATACACACGCATACAAACAACAACACCGTAGCCTTGGATATTATTTCCAGGAGACAAAAGATTTGGAGCATTAATGGGCAGTGATAACTTCAGCGTTTACAATTGCACTGTTGCTTTGTCCTCACTGGGCACTTGTGACAGGGAGCTTGAGTTATTTGAAACTGGACTGAATCCTAGGGCCTTGAGAAATCTATTTCTGTTCTGAGGGTGTTGCAGAACATGGGTTTTAATTTTTTAAGTTCACAAAGCTTTTGCATGACAGGTGTCAGTTTCCTCCTTTTAGCCAAAGTTATTGGCAATATTGGTAAAGATTTGAATGTTATGGTTATATTGTAAAATACCCTGCCATAGACAATAATGAGAATTGCCTCACATAGAGACAGTTATAAGTAAATGTTCAGCATTGTCTATTTCTAAAGCCGTGACAAGTAGTTGTTGCTAGTAGCTCTGTCTTCACCCTTACGAGGCAGGATTGCACACTTTTGTCTAAATAGCTTTCAAATTAGTAAAAGTAAATGATTTAGCTAGATGCTTAGGGTACCTCCTCTAGCTGTGGCAACTAATCTCCTTGAATGCATTCTTACCAGCAAAAATGTAGGTAGGAAAATGTGTCACTTCAGCCCAAATGAGGTAAATTGCCTCATGAGGAAACTTTGGGTGACTTCAGAAAGCCGAAGCATCACATACAGTATGTTTTCCTACCAGCCATTTCCATTCTCGCCAGTAGAAAAGCATTCAAGGAGATCAAACAATAGAGGAGATTAATTGTGTCTTGTCAAAATGCAATAAATCTGTTGAAAGTTCTGAGCTTATGTTAGGGAATAAGCTGTATAAATATGCCTCCTCAACATATTCTTCACAATTGTGTCGCTTCCTCTTTAAGAGTGGCATTTTCTTGGCAAATGGTGCATTTGTGTAGACCTGAGGCTTTGTGCAGGTATGGTGACATAGTGGTCTGTATGGTAGTACATCATTTTTCCTTTCTCATTTTGTGGCGAGTGCCTCAGGGGTCAGAGAAGCCAAACTGTCTGTATTTTGAAGGCCCAATGTATTAGTTTTTAGGTTTCAAAAGGGTCAGTGGAGAAGAACTTTTAGAAAGTTAGACATACTCTCCAATTATTCAGCAGCTACCTGGTCGATTGGACAAACAGTAGCTATGTCATAAAAATTATATATATATATATATATACTGTAAAAGAGGGCCTGAATAGAATATAATAATAAAATTGCAACCTCATGAAGCAGTAGTTTTTGCCTGCCAGATTCAGTAACACCATTGAAAGCTAGAAATAATTTATTGGTAAATAAAATGCGACCCCCCACCCCCCCCTCCCATACATGCATAGGCCTCATGTTTACCTTTCCAGCAAGTATTCGCCGATTGTTCTAAGCGCTGTTTATCAACTATTGAGGCCGCTATTTTGGATATTTACATTAGTCCAACATGGCGCCGCTTAACTAAATGCGCATGCACTAATCTTCTCCCTTCACCTAGATGCGAGCGAGACCTACTCTACCCTACTCTACTGTGCACTGTGCAAACACAGGCACGAGCTTGCTAGTAAGACGCGCTCACAGAATATGTAAAATGTGCGTGCGCTTCCTGATAAGCTGGTCTTGGTGCAGGAGCATGGAATTATGGGAATCTTCTTTACACTGCTCAGCGTGCACGCATAAAAAAAAAAACAATGGTGAAACATGAAAATTTGCCGCAAATCCATGCCTGACAACAAATTTTGCTGATCCCTACTTTAAAACTCTTTTATATTTTGGTGTTACTGTTCCTTTAAGGGACATTCTGTTGGGTTATAAATGATTTGACCAAATCAATCAATTGTTTTGTATGGTACCTTCCACTGATTACTGTACTTTTTTTATATAACTAATTTTCACATTAATTTTTTTTTCTTAAATGTGGGCACCGCTTTATATATTGAGTTTTATATATTATATACTTTATCTTTTCATAAGCATTTCCCTTTTCTGCTTCTTCAGCATGGCTATTAATATTTAAACAAATCTTTTTAAATTCACTTTGAATAGTAAAATACTTATCTTTCTACATTATCAACTGCAATTTATTGGTACAAGTGCATTTATTTACTAATAATAAAATGTATATAAACCTTTGGCTCTCTCAGGAATAGTGAGTAAGCAAAAGGCAAAAAGGTAAGACATCTTTATAAAGCAATTCATAAAAAGCTAATAAGAAAACTTAGCAAAGACCAATGCGCTTTTATGTTTAACCATCTTAAATGTTTATAGCTTAGTTTATAATACTTTGCATGGCCATTTCTGTAAAGGAATACATTATTGTGTAATTTGACAAGGGTAAAATTTAGATGACTGCATTATATACCATACTGCATCTCTCAGCATTATTGCACATCTGAATGTTGGTCGACTTGTTGGTTTCCACTTTTCAAAATTAAGCACCCAAGCTCATATCAGTTACTGTGAAATGCCAGCTCTAAGCACTCAACCACCTGCTTAGCTTAAGGAGGTTTCTGGTTAGACAACAGCTTTTGTTGTCTAATATTGTCTCAAAATAAACTAGTGTTCCTGACCACATAAACATTGTTAGTTAAATGTCTATAAGTGAAATTAGGTCGGGTAATTCTTCAAGCAGTTCAGAAGCAAGATACATTTCCATCGGAACATCATTTTTCTGGTTAGTTAGAAATATTGGACTGCCGCTATCTTCCAGTTTTTATGTAAAAGCACCATAACTGTATTTCCCCTGGTCCCCCATTATCTCTCAGAATACCTTTTGTAACACAGCCATTAATGTGCGTGGCAAGAAGACATGCAAGATGATTCGTCTTGATTGATTTGATAAAGCTACACTGCAAATATTCAAATTGCAAGGTAATTAGTCTATACATGACCAACATTTTGGCAACAATTACCCAAACCTGTTGGTTTGTAGGGTGAATAGCCAGATATTGGCATCAAGAGATGGACTGTCAAATTGCAATCAATTGAGATCATGTGATCCTGAATGGTTTTACGTGTATTGGATCCATTATCAGGAAATCCACTATCCAGGAAACTCTGAATTAAGTGGAAGCCATCTCCCATAGCCTCCATTTAAATCAAATATTGTGAAACATATTTTCTTATTTCTTATATTCTTTTTATCTGTAATAATAAAATAGCACCTTGTATTTGATCCCAGATATAATTAATCCTTAATGGAGGCAACGGTATTGGATTTATTTAATGTTTAAATGATTTGTTAACGGACTGTAAGTATACTGATCCAAATTATGTAAATACCTTTAATCTGGAAAATCTCAGGTCCCGAGCATTCTGGATAACAGGTCCCATACATTACATTAAGATTACTTTATGATTGGGCAGCATGCTGGACTTGCAACCTGTGCAAATACCAGAGAAGCTGCTCTAAGAAAGATTTCATAGACAGCCAATATTTAGTGGGCCTGTGTGGGGCTGTTTGGGCCTATGTGTACTTGAAATGCCAGGGTCTATTTTGAATGCCAGTCCAGACTTGTTGGGTAGTAAAGTTTATATATGCTAAACTACCCAACTGAATCAGTGCAAGAGTGTCCAGTATATTTATCATGCTGTGTAAAAAGTGGAGTGAAGCATTACCAGTGATATTGCCCAGGGCAACCAATCAGCAATTAGATTTCAACAGTTAGAAAACCAAAGCAAAGCAGCTGATTAGCTGCTATGAGCAACATCACCGGTGATGTTTTACTCCACTTTTTACACAGCATGATAAATATACCCCTAAAAAGTCCTTAGACCTTGGCACAGAATCCTCCCACATTAATCCATGTAACTTATTACTTTTAATCCATAGCAACCAGTAAGCTGGTAAGTTTGGCTTTGTAACCTTTCAAGTGCCTTAGAATCTATGTAGATAAAAGGCTCTAAAGTGACACAAAAGTAGATTCTACATCCTGCAGCAGTTCTTGGGTGGGGAGCAGAGGAGGTTTTGTGGGAGAAGAAGTGGGAAATAAGAGGGCCCTTGGGTGTGATCCTACTCAAGATAGTGGCTTTCCTCTAGATCCAGGAGGATCTGCAACTAACACACGTTAGACTTACACACCTATATACATAATTCTTTGGGTGGTTTAAACACATACACACAAAGATGCACATACACAATTTGCCAAGTATACACCCACACAATGTATTAGCTTTCTTTTTGTTACAGTATCGTGTGCTTATTGTTTTATTGCAAATGTGAATATTTGCCAATGGTACTGTGTTGCTGATTTTACCACATTTGTGATTTTGATGCATTTGAAATTATTCTTTATTGCTTGTTTTTGCTTGGGAAAGTTTTATGTGCAATATTTTTGATAAATCTATACATATTGCTCATCAAACTGTTCAGTCGATCCCTGGTGTTAATATTAGAATGTTTTATGTTGGTACATTAGGATATGTGGGGCATATAAAGGTGAGATTTGAGATGAGTTTCATATAAAAAACTAATTTCATAGCAAAATTAAGTTTAGTGAAACTTTGCAGTTTTGATATTTTAGTGTGTACATTCCAAGAATATATGATTTTCTGGGGTGAATGTGTTTTTATATATATATATTTAATTCTATATTTTAATTATATGCAAACTCTTTCAATGGAGCATTCATATTTATTATATCTTATATTAATGATATCTTCTATTGGTACCTAATGACGGGGAGATATGGTACAGTAAACATTCAATCATTTAGGGGATTTTTCATTTGTTTTATAAAAATGGCTATGTTCAGCAATGCTTTCTTGCTTTGTAGTTTGGCTTAGAAAGACATTTTTACCCATTTTAGATTTGGCCAAATTTGTTATTTAGAAAAATATATTCATTATATATTAATTTCTGGGGATTTTTTTATTTTTTATTTTTGTGGCTTTTTCCCCAAATAAAAGGCAGTAAGCATGCTGCAGTCACTGGAGTGACTTCTGTGACAGTTTGTATACACTATTTTGCTTTATAGGTCTTTAAATGCTAGACACCTTGTTAACTCTATGAATACTAGACATAAAACTGATCAGTGGGCCCTGGCATTAATATTTGTTATATTTTAATTTGGTACCTTATGACAGCATGATGTAATAAAATACACCAAAAGGGGGGTTGTGGGATCACTCCAAGGCTAAGTAAAATATATGTACAGTGGTAGTGCAACTGATCTGGCCACATTTACTACAACATAAAAAAGAGGGGGGCAATGCCCATTCTTTGGTCCCTTGTTTCATTAGTAATAACCAAGATATGTGCATTCATCAATCCTCCCTCTTCTGTATATTTTAGCATGGTGTAATGACAGGCACAAGTACCGTAATTTCTAAAAATTGTGAACCAAGAAGGGTCAGACTGGCTTCTGCAGGCCCCACCAGGGCTACCACCCCAGGGGCCCATGCAGCGGCCCCCACCCACCCCAGGGGCCCCCACTACATGCCCACTCCCCCTCCCTCGAGCATGGCTACCTTTTTACATATCTTAAGCATGTCGGGGGAGAGAGACAAAGCAGCAGGGGAGTGCCGCAGGGTTCGGGTCTGGGTCAGCGGGGCCCACAAGGGCCTGTGCCCACTGGGTTGTTTCCCGGTGCCCGCCAGTCTAGTCCAACCCTGGAACCAAGATATATCTGTATTGTTTTATATTGCTGCACAGCTAATATTTTCATGAAACTTTTCTTGTAAACATTTTACATGAAATTGACTATAAGGCTAAATGAATGCACTCCATATTTACTGGCACCACATTAACAGTCTGGCTACCCACCAACATATTTTATGTATCAATAGACTATCCTCTAAAGATGCCTGGTCTAGAATCTAGAATCCAAGCAGTATTCATACCCCAAGCTTTTCCTTTGCTTAAAATATTTTGCTAACTCTTCTTTGTATCTGCAGTGATAAAAGTTACATCTCTAGTTGCTGGCTTTCCTTCATTATAATTTGATGGATTGCTTCTTTAAAATACAGGTAAGCCAGATATCTTTTTACACTCGCAAGTTCTCATGAGTAAGCAGGACAGAGTATTTCCATTGCAGAATCATATGCTTTGTCCCTGAACTTGTTGACCTTCTGCATTTTGGAGCTATTCATTATTACCTCTTTCTTCTGTAAGGGTTCACATAATTGGATCCATTTAAGTCCCCATGGTCCCACTCTTAGTCTGCAAATGAAAGATGCCGGTAGATGGCTTAGTCAACACAAGGCTTGGAAAATCTAATATGAGTTTGAAGTCACCTTAAGCAAAGTGCAGACTTTGTCATATTTTACTATTTAATAAAGGTAAACAGGTAAAGCCTTAAGGAACCTCCAGTCTTTGAACTCTTGCTGTTTACTGACATTTGAATTCATTCGACTGGCTTAATGCATCTCTGGCTCTCAATTCATTCTCACATTATTATATCAGTGTATGGATGTTTATTTATTTTATGCCTTGACCTTTCTGTATTTAAATTGAAATGTTTTTGGTGCCATAACATCAGCATATGAAGGCCTCACAATGAACTGCTGGGCACAGTTACTGAATTATATTAACATTTCTGAATGTAGTGTGGGAAAAATGGGGACATTGCTGAGGTTAAGTCACTGTTAAATGGAAGCAATAATATATGTAGCAAAATAAAATAATAAATTTTTCTATACATTAGATGTAAACACTTTATATTGTTGACACTGTAATTAAATTGCAATATCATTTAGAGTTAAAATGGATGGTAAAACATGTCATTGTATTAAAGGAACAGTAACATTAAAAAATTAAAGTGTTTTAAAGTAATTAAAATATAATGTGCTGTTGCTCTGCAAATACGGGTGTTTTTGCTACAGAAAAGCTACTATATAAACAAGCTGCTGTGTAGCCATGGGGGCAGCAATTCAAGCTGGAAAAAAGGAGAAAAGGCACAGGTTACATAGCAGATAACTAGTAGATAAGCCCGTATAATGGGTGTTTTATCTGTTATCTGCTAAGTAACCTGTGCCTTTTCTCCTTTGAATGGCTGCCCCCATGGCTACACAGCAGCTTACCTATATAAACTATAGTAGTCTTTCTGAGGCAAACACACCAGTTGTACCAGTGCAGGGCAACAGTACATTATATTGTAATTACTTTTATACTCTTTCATTTTTTGGTGATACTGTTCCTTTAAACGATACCATTACAGAAATGTGCATGTGCATTTGGAGCTTAGTCAGGGATTAGCTTCAACTGCATAGAAAAACAACAACACAGACACTCTCCATTAGATGCTTCTTTGGGCAAAAAATCTTACATCTTTTTATTTCTTTAAGTTGAGATCTAGCTTCAACTGCATAACCTGCGAGCTCCATGTCGGCAAACTGAGCTGAACAAAATCCAAAGAGAAGATGGCACCTGCTGTGCTACTCTTCATTACTGATGAGCAAACCTGTCCCTATTCACTTTGCTGAAAAATTTGCCAATCTTTGATTAATTAACAAAATTGCACAAATGATGCACGTTATTTTTTTGTTGCGTGGTAAATTTTTGCGCCCGTTTCGTTAAAACAAATTTGCCAATGGCGAAACGCAGAAATATGATCCATGTCTGCCAAAAAATTTTGCTCATCACTACTCTTCATCTATATGTCAGGCTCACAAATTGGGATGCTCTTCTATGTAATATACTTAGCAGGGAGGGCAGTGGATGGGGGCTTTTGTTTGTGGGGAGTTTAGTTCTTTAAGTACAGCATATTTAATTTTACTTTGTGTTTATTTTATGCTCACAACAGTAAAAAACAATCTTAAACCACATAAATCCAAAGGTATGTTTTGTCAAATGAATAAAACAAGATTGTTACTGTATTTTGAAAGCATATCTATTGGAACAACTGTTAGCATAAGATGAAATCAGGATGTTTTATATGAGTCATGTGATTTAATTTCAACTTTCCCCATATCTCAGCGCCTGAATGCTGGGATGCCTGGATGCTGGGCCACAGTAAAACAGGAAGGGGGCGGGTTGTTTGGCTAAAATCAAAGCTTTTTTTTAAAAAAGGGGGCCATCAAATAATTGTCAGGTGGCATGTGGTACTTGCTAGTCAAAATTAATTGGCCTAGCATGTAGATTTCATCTTCTAACAACTTATTAATAATGCTGTCTATGCTTTTATTCTTTTGGGTCCCTACTTTGCATCCCTTAGCTTTGTACAAAGTTAGCCTTTAAATACTTTATGTGCTTTGATTTTGTGTTAAAATTGAATCTCACTTAATAATTGAGTAAAGCGTGTTCTGTAAGCCTTTTTTAAGTTACAACAAATGTTATTGGGTTCTTTTATAAACTCAATTAAATGAAATGTAGTCTACTGAGGAAAAAGTGCTTTATAGGTATAGTAAAACCTTGTAATAAGTCTGTCTTTGTTTGAAAGCAAGCATATGGAATGCCAAAGTTCCTGTCATGCTTCATGTGCCATTCATTTTACCTTACTAGGATTGTGGCAAGAATTTCTTGGGGCTGAGTGGATTTCAAATATAATATATAACAAGATATATGCAGGGTTTTACATATTGAATATTGGCATATATTTAACTCCTTTCCCATATTACCAGACAGGAAATGTTTGCTAGTGCTGGGCAGAGTTTTTGTTTAATTCTGTTTTCTTCTGTATTTGTAATGGTCGGGGGGGGGGGTTTGTTTGTTTAAACTTCATTATCTATAGTGCATGTGATATACAGGGATATATAAACTCATGAATATAGATAGTTGTATCATGTTTACCAGCTTACACCATCCACTACTAATAACTAAAACGCCCCACTGTAGAAATTAACTAGGCAAGGCCTGGACATTAGTACAGGTATAGGATCCCTTATCCGGAAACCTGTTATTCAGAAAGTTCCAAATTATGGAAAGACCATCTCCTATAGACTCCATTATAAGCAAATAATTCTAATTTTTAAAAATGATTTCCTTTTTCTCTGTAATAATAAAACAGTACCTTGTACTTGATCCCAACTAAGGTATAATTAATCCTTATTTGATGCAAAACAATCCTATTGGGTTGAAATGATGTTTAAATGATTTTTTAGTAGACTTAAGGTATGGAGATCCAAATTACGGAAAGACCCCTTATAAAGAAAGCCCCAGGTCCCAAGCATTCTGGATAACAGCTCCGATACCTGTAGTAACATTTTCTGGTTTTATTATATTCATATAAATACTAAATTTAAATGCATAACAATAATACTGAGTTCATCTGTACGCATACCCAGTTATACCAGCCATCCTTATATAAACAACTGATGCAAATGAACCTATTTCTCATGCTGTGTAATAGACCTATTTATCATGCTATATAATAAAAATAGTTAATCAAATACACCACACATCACCACCTGATCAGTAGACATTGCTGCATAAAAAACCCCAATAGTTACCAACCTGTTAATGAATTCGTTTTACACGTGTAAAATTTCAGCACAAAAAGTATTGGAAAATGGAAATTGTTATGTAAAAATGGCATTCAGTGACTTTTCATGCCTTTGTAAATGATGGAATATACATGAATATGTCACAAGATGCACACCATGCACGTCATTCTATGTAATAAAAATAGTTAATCAAATACACCATACATCACCTTCTGATCCTTAGACATTGCTGCATAAAAATCCCCAATATTTACCAACCTGTTAATGAATTAGTTTTACACGATTGTGTCAAATTTCAGCACAAAAAGTATTGGCCAATGGAAATTGTTATGTAAAAATGGCATTCAGTGACTTTTCATGCCTTTGTAAATGATGGAATATAAATAAATATGTCACAAGATGCACACCATTAACAAAGTCATAAACCAGGTGCCAGAAAACAATGTAAAGCAACAAGAGTAGCACTAGGCCAAACATATTTATAGCCCCTAATGCATTTGCATACCACCCTACTGTCCCGATTTTCAAGGGACAGTCTCGATTTTGGCAGCTCACCCTGCAGTGCTGGATTTTTATTGAAAAGTCTCTCATTTCCCTTAGATCTACTGCACTGAAAGCCAAAAAAGATACAAAGTTTCTCAATCTTAATTAGATAAGTAGGCTTTTGGCAGAGAGCCCAGAATTCTCAACAGTCAACAATCACACTTAAGGTGGCCATACACGTGGCGATCTGACGATGTTTCGTACGACCATCGGTCGCACGAAACATCGTAAGATCCGCCACACACCATTCAGGGCTGAATCGGCAGGTAAGGAGGTAGAAACAATAGGATTTCTACCTCCTTCTGCCGATTCAGCTCTGAAGGGAGAATTTTGGTCAGGCGCCTTCTATGGCGCCCGATCAAAATTTTCAAACTGGTCCGATCGGCGAGTCGTCCGATATCAGCAGCTTCCTGCGATATCGGTCGACTCGCCGACATGCCATACATGCACCGATTATCGTACGAAACGAGGTTTCGTACGATAATATCGGTGCGTGTATGGCCACCTTAAGATACAATTGCAACTAATAAGATAAACAGGTCTCTTGGGAGAACTGAGATTTGGAGCTTAAAGAGCAATTTCACCTTTATTAGCAAAACTGTAATAAGACATAAAAAAAGACCCCCAAACCCCCAGAAATGTGTTCAAACTTTACAGAACCTGCCACATTTTTTAAAATGGGAGTGGTATTTTGAGGGTGTGGTCACATCCGTTCCACTAATATATACATCTATAGGACTTGGGTGTACACTATAAATATTAATGTAATTCTTAATAAATAGTCAAGGCTTATTTATTCCATTAGCTCTCTTAAAGAGATTATCCAGTGTAAACATGAAACTACAAAAAAGAGGTAGGCTGTTCAAAATGAAAAATGCTTCCAGTGTAGTTAGGTAACAAAAAATGTAATCTATAAAGGCTGCAGTGAACAAATGCCTAACATACTAGTCAAAACTCAGCTTCCTCCTTTTCAGCTCTCTAACCTGATAAAAGTCAGTAACCAATCAATGACTTGAGGGGTGGCCATATGATACATAATTGTTTGCTTTTAAATCTGACCTGCATGCTTAAGATCAAAAGCAAACTAACTAAACAGTTATGTCCCGTGTACCCCCCCCCCCCCAAGTCACATTTTAATAGCTTTGTGCACAAAATAAATATATTGATATGGGTTAGTGCAGAAGATTTCCACTTCCAACCTTCCCAACCACAATTACATTTTACCCATAAAAACAGCAAATATATTAAGAAATTAAAAATGTATATTATTTAATTTATTAATATTTAGGGGGCAACCAGTCAGCAGGGTCTGTCACAGACCTATACTAAACTAAGCTATACTACCTTACTGTCTTCTTTTTTGATATGCAGAAGCAAAACAATGGTAAAGGTAAATTCCTGAGAAATAAAATAAATCAATATGAGCAGCAAGATGCAGATCAGAAGCACTGCATAAAACCTAACTGATAATAACATGTGGCATTTGAGCACCAACAAAAACTACTATAAAGTCACTGTTAACTGGGCCAAAGGAAGAATCTACAAAGGCAGAGAGTTATTCAGTGGAGTGCAGACATGCTGTGGCTATCAGTTAAGTAGCGAGCCATACAAAGCAGAGTGAGTAAAAAAGCTGGTTAGTGCCATCTGCTATCACCCAAAGCCTGGCCAGGCAAAGTATGGCATAGTTCATGTTATTAGATTCAAGCCTCCTCTTGGCATCTTCAAATTTGGATCTTTAGTGTTGCACTTCAGACAAGAAATATGTGTGAACAGAGATTCTACTAACTCAATATTGTAAATTGCCCTTTTCCTTTGTGAATCTAAGGATGGCATTTCTGTCTTTAGCATTTAACCGGTGAGTGATCAGAGGCCACAGAATAGCTCCTAGAGATAAAGACGTTGTAGGAATTTTATGTGCATGCTCAAAAGAACCAAAGAGTTTGGCTCTATTTCAGCTTCATCATTTTAGAGAATTCTCTTCAGATCTCTGGGTACCAACCCAAGTGTAGTTCTCCTTTAAGTTGTCAGGAAGCTACCTTTTTGCAAAGGTTTAGCATTGTTTGTGTTAATAGGAAAACATATATCACACAGGGAGATTTGTTGCCCGTGTTAAAAAGTAGCTACAGCAGGCAAAAATCTCCCCCAAAATGCATTGCCCTTAGCTAACATTGTAATAGCTACCATTTGTGACATAGGCTGATTAAAAGAAGATTGCGTCCAGTCCATCCGTCTTTGAAATCTGCCTCAAATGAATGCTGTCTAAGCAGCTTGATTCTGCAAACTTTTTCCACTGGTACATATAACCGTACGTTACCCGTTAAATTGCATAGGACTTCTGTACCTTCAGTTTTTTAGTAAAGGAAATTTTACCCCTGAACAGTGGCAAAGGTAGAATATATTTATAAAATAAATGGTTTTAGAGCAAACGAAAACAAGCAAAAAGGGGAAGCAATCCTTGTAATATGAGGCAAACTCTATCAGCTGTGCCAGTTTGCACTTAAATTTATGCATATTGCTGGGGCATTTATCACTAGGCATCTAAAAACATGATTCCCCCACATTTATCTTAGGAAACATTTTCTAAACTGTATTATAAGGGGTTAGTTTGATTACGATCAATTAAAGATTAATTATCCCAAAAGAGCGGATCTCATCTTTAGCCATTTTAATCAAATTAACGTCTAGGTTAAGACACAGCTTAGGAGATGGTTCTAGAGATACCTATCTGGAATAATTTGAGAAATCCTCTGGGATACCTAGCACACAATATGTACATGGAAATGTTAAGGATTTTTTCTCACATGTATGTACTTTATCTAGATTTTGTATTTTTCTTTAATCCCTCATAGAAAATCTTCCTTGCCGAAAATACTATGAAATGTCTTGAAAGAAAAAAGGGGCAAGAAGAAATAAAAGAAATAGTGACATGATGTTTTCTTTCACACCATCCAGCATAAAAGAAGCTTCCATAAACCTCATTTCCACAAAGGTGACTTTTCAGCAATTAGACTTAAGCCATATAAATGTTAGTAAATGCATAAAAAAAAGAATTGCAGATATTCCATATCACCATATTTTTTTACCCATAATGCAGTGCTGTTTTCCCATAATTGCACTTTTGGTGATGGCAGTAGCTCCAGGGTTCCCTGGCATCAACAGACGTGCAAAAAATATGCAAAAGTTCAAAGAGCGGCTTTTGACACAAATACCTTTAATAAACTTAACTGCACTTGTGGTCATGAATAATCCCAATTATATGTTATTTTCTGACTAGGAATCACTAAGCAGTTTGTTGTACTGTAACATTTATTAAATGCAATTATTTCTCCCCATAAAATAGAAAGACTTGCAATGACACAAACCTGTTAAGGACAAATCTATAACCAACTGAATACAATTTATAAAGATAAGTTGCAGCGAACTGACTATACCACAAATCTATTCTATAAGGCAAAGGCACAGATCTAGTAATATGTGCATAATTCTACTTGGCTGCAATCAGATAAAGCACCGTCATATCTCAGTGCTATGATTAGAGATGATGAGCACAGCTTTAGAGAGAACGAATGTTACTGCTTCACAAAGGAAAATTCGTATTGACACTACATTATCTGCCATCCTTTCAAATTGATTCAAATGTGTGCTGCTTTTAATCCTTTGTTGTTATCTTGGCCTTGTAGCAATGAGCCCTTATCATGAATTTCAATGCCCTATTAATTAAAATCTGCCAACAAAACTCTGGTCTCTGTTCCTTCGTTACAATAGAGTTTTGAACTTTTGCCTCAATCCTATATTGTCTGCAGTTATCCCTAGTGACATATTGTTGCAAATTGTATCGGATTTGTGTGACATAGTAGAAGAACTGTCTTTATAAACACACTAGTACAATGAAATCATCGTGCTCATTTTGAAATGCTTCATAGCTTTAGCAAGTAGAAAGGTATGTGAAAAAGCATCAAGTAGGACATGGATGAACTGGAAGATTTGTCAGTATATTGCTAATCAGTCACAACTTCCCTTGTACAAAAGCTGTCACACAGAGCACCACATTTATTATCACCACTTGCCTAAAGTTTACTTTCCTCTATTTCTAATTGAAACTGTACTGCTGTTATTTAGCAATTATTCATCAGGCTTTGTTTTTTATTGTTTAGGCCAGTATTATTTACTGGAAGCAGGTTAATTATGCCACTTGTCTGGCATTACATAAAAACACGTGTGATAATTCTTTGTACAGTTATTCTGGCTCTTTCCTTAGTTCCTGGTGTATTTATCCTGTGCCTGTAATAGTCCTTTCTGTTATCTTATCCAGAGAACCAAGTTTAAATAAATGTACAATTAAATCTTTATTTTGTAACTCTTTACCAAAAATTATAATGATCTCCCCACTGTTAACATGCTGTACCTCAAAAGTAGATCTGCGGCAAACAAGGAGCCTGTCCATACTGTTATTTGTGAAAATGAGGCTAAAGCTAGATGGCAAAAATTGCAGCAACATTATCTGATTTACGTCAGAAAATCAAAACCTTAGCTTTGACAAAGATGTCAGGAGACAGTATAGTAAATAACACATACTGTGAAGATTTATGAACCACTCGGGGCAGAACGTGTCCACTTCATGTCCTTTTCAGTTACAGCAGTTTGACAAACAGCAAGCTCCAGAAATTATTAAAATGTTCAGCTTGATAATAAAGTGGTAGTTCATTTGATACATGAAAAGAAAGTATGTCTGAAAGGCTCTTGAAATAATGGTGGATATTTTACCACAGCTGCTAACAGTAAATTCTGCAGTCTCAGTAGATTAGTTCTGCACTGTAAGCAATTGCCTGACATTCTCTTCACACTGTTAGCAGTAACACACATAGACATCAACGCCTTGTTCATAGTGGAGTGAACTTGATTTATCTGCATGTCTATAAGTATTGTTGCTTAAGTTCAAGGATTGGTGTTCTGCAGTTTACAAAAGATGAGTGCTTATTAAAAACCATGGTTTTTGTCTGCCAAACCAATAACATCCAATAATACAACAGGAAGTTTTGAGTAAATTACTCTGGCATGGGGTTTATACATTATTTACTTTTATATATACTACTAAAAACTCATAGCCTTTTACAAAGAATTTTCTATAATTTAAATCATTCCGTGCCCCAGAGAAGATTGCAATCCTGGTATCTTGTTACAGTCAAATACTAGACGTAGCTTCAACAGGCTTACTAGCATGTTTTTTTGGACTGTGTTAGGAATCCACAGAGCCTGGAAAAAACCTCTGCCAACATAAGGAGAACATACAAGCTTTGTGCTGATGTCCCAACTAATATGATGCAGTTTTGACTTTGTTCACCTTAAAGGTTCCACAGCAATCTCTATTTGTGTCTTGTATACTAAGCTAGAGCTATCACTAGTAGCTATATCACACTGATTTTGTTTTATTAACATTCAATTTTTTAGATTCCATAAAAATACTAGTAGGAAAAAAATTATTTTACGTAAAAGTGTAGGCAGGTAGAGATCTAGAAATGCAAAGGTTCAAATTATCAACACTTTTTCCAATATTATTTCCAATGTAATCATTTCATACATCACATGAATTCTATTACAGGTATGGGACTTGTTATCCAAAATGCTTGGGACCTGGAGTTTTCTGGATAAGGGATCTTTCAGTAATTTGGATCTCCATAAGTCTGCTAAAAATCATTTAAATATTATAAACCCAATATGCTTGTTTTGCCTCGAATAAGGATTAATTATACCTGACAAGGTACTGTTTTATTATTACAGAGAAAAAGGAAATCATTTTTAAAAATTAGAATTATTTGCTTATAATGGAGTCTTTGGGAGATGGCCTTGCCGTAATTCAGAACTTTCTGGATAATGGGTCTCAGGATAAGGGATCCCATACCTATATAACTATTATAGTGTTATATATTAGTATTATATTTAATAATTAGCAGTGATGAGTGAATCTATCCTATTTTCTCTTTGCCGAAAACTTGTGAAAAACATTGATGCACGCAACTTTTTTTACATGACCACAACTTTTTCCTCACTCTGCAAATTTTTGTCAGCTATAAAACTCACCAATGACCAAAAATTCACTCATCACTAATAATTAGTATTTTTTAAATACAAAATTAAAGCAATAATTATTTCCTGTTTATTAAACTATGAACACAGTTATTTTTATTTTAAGAATTTTGAAATGTTGCTAACTTCCACTATTCCATTTGTATTGAGTAATACAAAAGTTCTTACTCCTGTACAAGATAACTTGAATGTATTTATTCTGAATTTATTATAGAGGAAATAAATTCTCAGTGTATTGCCTTTTATTATATAGGTATTGATATAAGGACACATCAAAAATCACTCAGTTGCAGCAAAAACAACAATCATAATATTTACTTATTGCCTTTGGAATGATTGCAATTGCATTCTGGCCTTATTTAAAAATATATGAAAGATTTTATTATAATGGCATTAATTTACAAAAAATAATAATTTTCACATGTTGTCATGTGTCTTTTTTTTACGAGTGTGCAAATTTTTTTTTTGACACACATCATTTTTCGTATTTCTCTCATTTTTTTGCGACGCGAAATGGGAAAGATTCATCACTATTCTTGTGCCCCCCTAATAAAATTCATTTGTACCACAATAAACGATCCACTGAAAACAGAGGTATTTGCCAGTTAGTGTACCTAAAGGATAATATAGTGTAAACATTTATTTTACATAATAAATGTGCATTTCCTAGTGATAATTAAGTGTAAGACATTTCATAAATTCACAAGGAAAAAACATTCCTTCTCGCTGTTATGGGCAAGAAAACAGTAACTTTCCTGCGTTTTACAAATTGAAATCATTTATGCATTTTCTGCAAAATAATATTCATTAAATGAGGAAATTGCTTTATATGAGATAGCCTTGCTAAAAAATATTTAATTATCTTGTTTCCTCTTACAAACTGTTCAGGGAAATATTAAATAATTCCCACGGAGGCACCTGTTAAACAACTTAATGCTAACCTTGGACTTTGTCATTTACAATGGTTATCTTGATGTAAATGAGTCAAAAACATTCCATATGTCTCTTAAAATTAATGTTCCATTCAGCCAACTGAACAAAATACATTGTATTAATATACACAGAGTGCTATCGGTTTCAGTAAATCATGATAAATTTTCTAATGTATCTTTTATGAAATATTCAGTTAATGTGCTCTTGCTTAAAGAGTCACAAGGGTTTTGGTTAAATCATTTCTCTTTTCTTTCCCAGGTCAAGGTTCCTACAAGTTTTAGCTAAACTAAAGTGCTTTTAGAGGTTAGCGTCCTGACACAAAAGCAGGCAGCTGAATGTCTACATTACTTTTCTATAGAGAGAAATATTCAAAATGCAGAGCACAAAATAAAAAAAAAAACTTGTTTTGGCACTTTTGCATTTTTGTGTTTTATCCCAATTCACTCCCAGTTACCAGTGCAATCCCAGTTAAACTTGGCAAACGCGTCTAAGTACAAGTGAAGCAAGGCACTAGACGGGACTCCTTTGTCCTATATATAAATAAATATCATTCATATTTTTAGCAGTAAAGTAACATTACAGTTAGTCATTCTTACAGAATCAAGCAGTTAGCTGTAGTACAAGCAGTTAGCTGCTGGTGTTTTAATGCCCCCTATCCAAATGAACCCATTACCTATGGCAATAAGGGTGTGTGGTGAATTATTAATAAATTACTACTACTTAAATTGAAGACTTACTTTTATGTTTAGGTCAATAAATTTGATAACTGTTACACATTCTGATAACAGGCTGAAAGTTTGGTAATCAGTCTTTTTGGGAAATAGAATTGCCTCCACAGGCTCTATTTCTACTTGTACTTATGAGTAAGATTTGTAGTTACATAGTGAAACTTCAATTCAATTTAGGAGCAAGATTCATTGACATTATCTTCTTTTTGGAACCTATTCTTAATAAGCCAAAGGCCAAAAAAGGCTCCAGAGGATGTAAAAACCATACAAAATTTGCCTACTAAAAATTGGCAGGGTTATGTTAAAGGAGAACTAAACCCCCCAGGTACAAAAGCCCCTTTAACTGCCCTGCATTGGCGCCCCTCACCTCTCCCTTCGAGCATAGCCTATAACTTGTGGCCCCACAGAAAAACCCAAGCTCTAAAAGCAGAGCAGCAGAGCAGCAGAGCAGCAGAGCAGCGGAGCAGCGTACCTAAGCGCCATCTTCCATTCATTAGAATATATTTCGGGTCTCACTGCCAAATAGACCCTGCTTGAGCATGCTCAATTGGGGCCGATTCCCCACAAAATGGTACCTGCATACTTGCTATGACTGTGTAATTCCAAGATTTAAGGAGACAAGATTTATATAATTTATATAGTGTAAGTGACATTTATGTTGCTTTACAAACACTACAGAAATTTGGAGTTGTCTCTTAGGATGATAGGTCCCCTTTAAGTTTAAGTTTTTTGTATTCGTTTTTTTTAATAAATAAGCACACGTTTGAGTTTGGTAAGTTTTATATTTTATTTGAATTAGAACATTTTTTAAAAATTAACAAATTGGAATTTTGATGTATAGGTCTCTATGGGGCAGATTTACTAATCCACGAATGGACCGAAAGCGCCCGAACGCGTTTTTTTCGTAATGATTGGTTTCTTTGCGACTTTTTCGTATGTCCCGCTATTTTTCTGTCGCCGTCACGACTTTTTCATATATTTTCCGCGACTTTTTCGTCGCCGTCGATGAAAAAGTTGCGCAAAATATGATAAATACGAAAAATCGCGCCGGCGACAGAAAAGGTCGCAAAATTTTCGTTTACAATAAGATTTTTTCCCTTTCGGGATTCGTATTCGTGGATTAGTAAATCTGCCCCTATGTGTACACACAAATTCATTTCCAATATAAAGGCACTGGATTCATGATTTGTAAAAAAAAAAAATAAAAAACTGAGCATTGCAATATACAATGAACTTGGAGAAATCCATTGAAGTGTGTGGGAAGAATCTGCCTTATTTATAAAACTGAAAAGTGGCTGCAAAAAACAGCATACATACGAATTTCAGTCTGTTTAACTAGATACATTGGCTTGTACATGTGTTTACTGGAACACTGCCTTATAACAGCCATTGTAGTTTCATAAATCTGTAAAAGGTAGCAAAAAAAATTATGAGATTCTTCTCTTCTTCTTCCACAGATAACATCAAATAACATTATCCCTCTCGCCCAAACACACATGCACATTGGAACAAGAAAATAATGCAGTAGCTTAATATAGCTGACATCCTATTAATAAAGATAACGTAATTATTATTGCAGCTCCAGCTGCAAACCTGTATTTATAATTCCCACGTTTTTATACATGCATCTTTGAATCTTGGAATATGCCTATATTTATATGTATAGCTGACAGTACAGGTTGACATTGTAAAGTGTGAATAAATGTTTTGAAATCCCCAATGAGAAGCCCCTATTGAGTGTAATCTATAGGCCAAAAATTATCACAGGCAACTGAGCACATCTGATTAGGATCAGTGGCTGATAATCACAGTCATCTCTTGAGGAAACAATAAAGAGCGGGATGCAGAATCCTCAAGATGACCTTGAAGATTTTATTTGGTATTAAACTCCATGTCTCTTTAGCAATTCTTTAGTGTACAGTGCCTTTGACAATTCTCAAAAACTCCACAACTTACAACATGGAATGTAGTATTACCATATACCATATACTGTATGAGGACATGCTCAGTTAGGATACTGTAATTACATTTGTAATTTTCTAGAAATGAAACTGTACATTCTTGTTTATATCTTATTTGTTATTACCCTCTAAATTGAATTGGGCAACAACATTAATTTATAATAAGCAATCAATAGATCAATGGCATACATTTTTATGAGTCTACTTATTAGTGTGGATTTCATATTTAGGTTGCACAAACCTATGTAATATCAGGAACACCAAACAGAAGCAAGCTGTTTTGTTTTATGAGCAATTCAATTTATGTAAATATTAATATAGCATTTTATATAGTAGTATACAAAAAAAACTGCATAAAATATAAATTAACTTTGCCAAATCATTAATCAAGTCTACTATGGTCATAACATGCTGACACATGAATAAAGTCAAGGCTGCCTTGTTAGAATCATAACTACAAGGCTCTTCAGTAACTGTCAGATACAGAACACGTCTATCAGTTTTCTTTGATGATAGCCTTCACTCAATGATTTTGGTAAAGGGGAGCTTTTACACACTCCACCATATTGACTGATGCTCCAACAGTGGCATCACTTTATGCAACACAAGATAAATGCCATATGGGTTCCTTTGGAACGCTACAAAATTTTAATGAGTTTTACCCACTAGGTAACATCCTCTTGGCAGATGAAATTCATACGATAGATAGATAGATAGATATTTAGATCGATATGTGGATACCAACAGTATATACATATGTAGGGAAGTATGTGTAAGCTTTTTTTAGTATGCATGTATGTTTATATAGCTAACATAAACATAATTTGCTATGGCCAACTTCTTAAGGTTAATCCTGTCTTGAAGATGTTTCTCTGAGGCAAGAGAAATTAACTAAAAAAATGGTGCAAATTGTTATAAATGAGACATTGACATTTCATGTTATTTGCTAATAATACAGCTCAGTAATTAGCATGCAAATAATACACAAAAGTGTATCGCCCACACCTTCACTGGACGGAGGTAATTCTTATAATTTTAAAGGGGAATTGAACACACAAACACATTTATGTAAAATAACCTTCTCATCTGAACACTTTAGCAATTTTTATTATATGTATGTTCATATTGTATATAATATATAGGATAACAATATTCATGAATCACTTCTGTAATAGAGATAAACGTATTTATCTCTGTTATTTTGAGTAGTTACACTAATGTACTTTGCACTCGCATCAATATATAATTTTTAAACCATTTCACAAAGTTAAAAAATCACAGCCTCAGTAAATCTGCTCCAAAGAAAGACTTTTCTTTATTCTTTTGGTCAATTTATTACCCTGGCAAAAAATGAAAATGCAAAATAAAATGATTTTTTTGGGGGGGGGGGAAGAAAAGAGAAAAAAGTTGAGAATTTTAAAGTCATGTTCTACTCAAAAAAGCAATATCGACAGAATAAATGGCCAGCGGGACTGATAAGCAAGGTCACTCTTGATGATGATGATGAAAATATCAAGTTCAAATGAAGATTCTAAATGAGTTGCAAAACTTTCATTAGAACTATCACATAAGTGATACTATTACAACTTCACATTTCAAATTTCTGTTCACCTGATGGGAATACTAGACAAGATGGAAAACAGATGACTTCAGGGAACATTACCAGTCCCACATCATATAAGACTACCTCTTCTGAGAAAGGAATGTGATAAACACATGGTCTGTGAGTTACACTCATTTTATTGTTTTATGTTTTTCTTATCATTCTGTGGGTTCCTAGACATACATAAAGCATAATTCAAGTATTTTTATGTTTAACATATATATGTTTATTACTGGATAATAATAATAATAGTGGTACCTATCCTAATATCAGGGCAGAAACAATTCTTTATGCTTTATTTAACTGTATTACTCACTTGTATTCTTTATATATTTCACAGTATTTGAATTAGTATTAGTAGTAGAATATCATCATGTGATAAATTCCTTTAATAACAATACTAACTATGCAAAAACTTAACTGAAAACTTGTCAACCATTTATTTACTCAGAGTTTGGGCTATTATTCCTAACCTTTGTATTCCTTTATGTATAACTGCTTAGACTATGGGGGGAATTCTGCTAGAGTCAAGGTGACATGTATTATCTCAATTAGTGCTAAATAAAGCTTTGTCTAGCCTGTAACCCAGTGTTCCCCAACCAGTGAATCGTGAGTAACATGTTGCTCTCCAACCCCTTGGATGTTGCTCCCCATGGACTCAAAGCAGGTCCCCATTTTTGAATTTCTGGTTAGTAGGCAAGTTTTGGTTGCATAAAAACCAAGTATAATGCCAAACACAACATTCTGTAGGCTGCCAGTCCACATAGGGGCTATTAAGTAGCCAATCATAGCTCTTATTTTCCCCGTCAGGAACTTTTTTCATGCTTTTGTTGCTCTCCAAAACTTTTTCCATTTAAATGTGGCTCACGGATAGTGATGAGCGAATCTGTCCCGTTTTGCTTCGCTGAAAAATTCACGAATCTTTTGTCGCCCGCGGCTATTATTTTGTCGCCCACGGCTATTGTTTCGTCGCACGGCTATTGTTTTGTCGCACAGCTATTATTTCGTCGCCCGCGCCTATTATTTTGTCGCACGGCTATTATTTGGTCGCCCGCGGCTATTATTTAGTCGCACAGCTATTATTTCGTCGCCCGCGGCTATTGTTTCATCGCGTGGCTATTATTTTGTCGCCCGCGGCTATTATTTTGTCATCCGCGGCTATTACTTTGTCTCGCGGCTATTATTTTGTCACCCGCGACAATTTTTGGACACACTGTGAATTTTTCCGCGGTGAATTTTTTCATCCATTTTGCGAAACAATCCGCCAATGGCGAAACACGGAAATTCGCCGCGAATCCATGCCTGGCGAAACATTTTGCCCATCACTACTCACGGATATAAAAGGTTGGGGATCCCTGCTGTAACTCTTATTAGTATATCTATATGTTTTCAGTTGTCATTATGGTGATTTCTGGGTGGCTTACCCAGTGTACAAGCACAAGGGTCAATGGCCATTTTGGTACTACCTATAAACAAAGGAACAATAAATTCTATACAGATGCAATGGCAAAATATTTCCACATTTTTGTGCTACAAGGGGAGATTAAAGACCCATAACTCTTTTGTGCAGGCAAAGCAAAATCACTTTATTTACTGAAAATAGCAGGACAAAAAATACTTAACATAAAAATTATTTGTGATTGGTCAGTTAAGAAACTTTTAGTCTGTTGCCATAAAATAAAATTCTGAACTGAATACATACATTCTCAAAACTGAAGAGAACCTAGAACAATACCAATAATAAACCACATGAATTTTAGTTAAGCAAAGTCAAAAAAATTCTGCAAGAAATCCAAACTCCAGAACAAATCAAGTACATCTTTCTCAATTTCTAGTTTCTAAAACTGGGCTCATACAGTCAGAGTGCCCTCTGGTTCTCCCAGCCAATTTTACACACTGCTACAGGCTGATATAGATTTAGGCCTATGGCACATGGTACTTTTTTCCTCCCCCACTACCTAAGGTAGGTGTGGCAGTGGCAGTCAACCCACATGATATATCAAAGTAATTGTGTTTGATGACTGCTGATTTTAAATTACCTGGGTTCAAGGACCATGTGACTTACAGGGCTTCTGTTAATCCAAGCAATCTCTGTAACATTTCAGTTTAAAGGAAAACTATACCCCCAGAATGAAAAGTTAACCAACAGATTATATCAACAGTTTATATCATATTAAGTGACCTATTAAAGAATCTTGCCAAACTGCAATATATATATACAGGTATGGTACCTGTTATCCAGAAGGCCTGGGACCCGGGATCTTTCCATAATTGGATCTCCTAACTTAAGTCTGCTAAAAAATCATTTAAACATTAAATAAACCCAATAGGATTGTTTTGCCTCCAATAAGGATTAAATTATACCTTAGTTGGGATCAAGTACAAGGTACTGTTTTATTATTACAGAGAAAAGGGGAATATTTTTTTTAAAAAAATGTAAAATTATTTCCTTAAAATATTGCCGTTTTACATCTTTTCCCTTGAACCTTACATTGTGTGATGGTCTGTATACTCCCTCAGAGATTACCTAACATGAAATAATACAGTGTGGAAGCAAAAGACAGAACTAGCTCCATTAATTGGCTGATGTGGCTAACATGTATGTGTGCCTTGGTTTGTATGTGTGCGTCATAAATCGTACGATCCTAGGAGGCCCTTTATTCTCAAAATGGCAATTTTCTATTTAGGATTACACAATGGAACATATGACCGTTCAAAAATATATTTTTATGAAAATGGTTTATTTAGATGAAGCAGGGTTTTTTTTTTTTTAGATGAGCTGGTTTATGTGATATATTTATATAAAGACTTACATTGTTTGGGGGTATAGTATTCCTTAAACCATGCCAGGAAGTATGTTGGTATTATATCTTTATTTATAAAGCGCTAGGAAGTCTCGTATATTGCCATACAAAATTTTCAGAAGGGTGTATTATATTACAAAAATGATGCCATACAAGGAATTACATGGAGCCCCTGAACAGACTGGGAATAAAAAAAATACTCTTGTAGGACCACATTGAGCCATGGGCATCTAATTCAACAGTCCAGGTTGTAGTATTTAACAGAAACCCTGATAGGAAATGTTTCATTATGATCTGTTTTGTGTTTATTGCTAGGCAGCACTGCTGACATTAAAGGGCACCCTCTATAGCAACAAAAGTGTATCCCAAGCTCTAAGGTTTTGAGAGCTGTGTGTAGCAGAGCTAACAGCTTTACATCTTGTTAAATAAATTCTATGTGAATGTGAATGACACCATGATTTTAAGCAGAAAAAAGGAAAAACAGGGAGTTATAGAAAGGCAGTTTGACATATTCAATTATGCAATAGTGTCTAAATCCCTATACCCTAATCCCTATACAAAACAGGGCTTGGTTGTCTATATATTGCAATATATTCAAGCTGGCAGGGGGCAATGTGTCTTAATAAAATTGTTTCACCCGCTTTCTGTTTTAAGTTGGCATCTAACATCTCCTCTAATTACGTGTTGGTTTCTGTTTCCCTGAGTGGGAGGTGAAGCTGAATTCCACATTGTAGAACCTAATGTTTTAACAGCAAAGAACATGTGGTTTAGAATAAAGGCTTCTCCTTTCTCTAGACCAGGGTAGAAATATATATGGAGGAGGGCCATTTCAGGGGAGGACATAGTTGTAAGGTTGGTTTGGGAAATGAATATCCCACCATAAAAGTTTTAAATATTGCAACACATGGTAGCTCTTTCGGATATCCTGAAACACGCTCCCACAGTCAGGATGATGTTATTGGATGAAGCTCCAGATGCTGGTCACCTTTTTTTATTGATGCTGATCTAACAGTCTCTTAGGTATAGCTGTGATGTAGAATTGCAATATGGTAAATTAATCTTGATCATGCTACCTTTACTTACACAAAAAAGAATATATATATTGACATAGTTATCTTAATTGCAGATGTTTCAAAATGTATAGGTCAAGATGCTGTCTTGTGTACTGTAAGAACAGTCCTGTATAACTTCAGGAATCAATCTGCTTAAATATTTCTGTATGTTTGTGGGAGGGTCTGTGTTTTCTAATGACCATACTCTTGCTAATACACAGCATGGGTTATAAAGGTAATATTTAAAGAAGGGATCAGATAATGAAATGCATTAATCATTTTAGATGAGTTATGATAAGGTGTTATTGATCAGCAGTGCATACGAGAGCAAATATATTGTGTCCTTGGGATCAAAATTTCATGAATTTAATTGACCTTTTTTCACCTTATATAATTACAGATATACTATAATAGAATTTGTCTTTGCCTGCTCATATATAAATAAATCTATCTGTCTATGAATCTATTATCTACTTACTGTATGTCTCTGTGTGTGTGTAAATATATACATATAATATTTTCAAGTACAGTGTACAGAACACAAAAAAATCAAGGATTAAAAGGTTCAATTCATGTGAAAGGATTATAGCTGAATCAAAAAAATTGTGAAATATTTTTATAATTAGAAAATGATGTGCATAGCTGGTAAGGGCCTTGGCATTTGCTTTCTTCATCAATGGTACGTAAACTGAAGTCAACTGTATACCAAGGCCAATAGTACATTTTCAAAGTCAAATAGTTTTTGCAATATATAACAAGTGCAAAGAATATGCTAAGCATATTAATTAAATGAGCTTCCCAGTAGAGTTTCATGGTGGAATGATGGTATATAAGACATGCTGTGTACTGTGCCTAAAAGAATATGTCTTAAAATGTACATATGGAGCATGCTAAATTGATGCATCTGTCATATTTAAATACACATGATAAGTGTGCCATGTGCATGTGCAAGTCTGCTTCATCTCTCAAAAATTTGCCAAACAATCCAACCTAAAATTGACTCAAATGCCGCAACTGACTTTAATTTTACTGCTAATAATGAGCAAAATGTTTAGGCAGGCATGGATCCGTGGCGAATTTCTGCGTTTCGCCATTGCCAGATTTTTTTCGTAAAACGGACGCAAAAAAAGTACGCGTAAAAATTCACTGCACTGCAAAAACTGTTGCGTGCGTCAAAAAAACAACATGCACAACATTTTTTTTTAAACACGTGTCATTTTTTTGCCATTTTTCGGCAAACGGGACAGATTCACTCATCACTAGTTACTGTCTGTCATATTGACAGGTGGTTGCCATTAAAGTCTATGGCTGCCTACACGGGTGGTATGGGGTGCTTTACCAGCATTAAACAGCAGTGGAAAAATATGTAATGACCTCTAGCGAATATGAGAAAACCTATGTGTATTAGGAGCCACCGAACTTATAAGGATCAGATATTCTTAACTGAACAAAATCCAGATCCCCAAAACTATATTTATGCTATCTGTTTATATTAGTTACTTCTTATTATTTCCTATTGTTTAACATTATTGACCAATAGCAATATTAAAGCAGGAAACTGCACTAAGCAGTCTGCCAATTGTATAATTAACAATAAAATCAATATAAATTGTCAGCTGAAAAAAAAACCTACATGCATGTTTTCTGGGGGAATATTTACTCATAACTGTAAAGTTGTATTAGCTCATGTGTGGCCAGCTTATGAGACATGTCCACAAGTTTACTGTTCTTGGTTCACTGATAAACATAGGTGTATACAGGTATGGGATCCCTTATCCGGAAACCTGTTATCCCGAAAGCTCCGAATTACGGAAAGCCCATCTCCCATAGACTCCATTTTAATCAAATAATTCACAATTTTAAAACTGATTCCTTTTTCTCTGTAGTATAAAAACAGTACCTTGTAAACTGATCCCAACTAAGATATAATTAATCCTTATTGGATGCAAAACAATCCTATTGGGTTTAATTAATATTTTATTAATTTTTTAGTAGACTTAAGGTATGGAGATCAAAATTATGGAAAAAGACCCCTTATCCAGAATACCCTTGGTCCCGAGCATTCTAGATAACGGGTCCTATACCTGTATATATAGGTTAAATTTTTTTCTCAATTTTTCGCATGCCACTTATAGTTTAACCTGGCCCAAGTGTATCTGCAATGGTGGAACATGACCTTTCTAAGTATATATGTATATTTATATACAGTATATATATATATATATACCTGTATATATATATATATATATACATACACACACAGTAACCATTTTATGCCAATTGCTCCAGACTAATTAGCCCCAGAACTATTTGACCTGCCACATTGTGAATAGTTCCACTTTTGAACTGTATCATTCTTATAACAAAATAATAAAGAAATTAGAATAACATATTATCAGCATTAACTAAAAAGGAGACTGATATGCTGTATAATGGAATTAATCTTCATCAATGACAAAGTAATCTTGCTTCATTTAAAAATAATTCTCAGAAATGCAATTAATTGGATTTCAATAGTTGATCAAATATACAGAAGCTTCTGTCTTATTAAGAAAAAAATTCGGAACTGCAGCAATGTGTGGAGTACATAAAATCAAGAGGCAAGATACTGCCTGTTAGGTTAGGTACTATGACATGAAAATGGGCTAAAAATGACTTCTTTTGAAAAGAAACTATATTGAGCATTAAAATGTATAAATATATATATATATATATATATATATATATATATATATATGTGTGTGTATAAATGGAAAAAAACATATTTCTCTGAAGGGCAACAGCAATATGTGTAAGCAATATGAAATTGACAATTAAAATGTTTTAAAGAAATTATTTCATTTTGCTGCTGTGATCAATATGAGCTTTAAGAATTTAATGAATGCTTTTATGATGTATACTAGGGAGAAACAGTTGAACTATCCGCAGTACAATTAGGAAGTACTTGTCCGTATGGTGCTGAATTATAAAAGTGTTACATAGAGAATCCTGGTGTTTTGAATGGCCCTATATAGAAATATATCTTGCGAGGTGCTTAAGTGCAGTCATTTCCTCTTAGATAATAGCTTGCATTAAGAAGAGAAATTTAGCTACAGTAGGCTGGAAGTGTATTAGAGTTTCAAATATTAGTTGTGATATTTTGTTCGGCTCTGAATTTAATACTAACTGCTGTCTTAAATGCTGTTAAGAAATTAATTAAAGCACATTGAGATATTCCACTTCTCACAGCCACTGTTTTCCCAAGATATTTCAAGACTATCGTAAAAAGAGTATTTTTTTCTTCAAGAATTATTTTCAAGGAGCATGTCCATTAGAAAATTTTGAATACATACTGCCCCCTGGTGTTTTGTGATTGAGTAAGTAGTCACACTACTGTAAAATCCCACATACAAATATGAATCCACTGTTCAGCTGTTTGTGCTGAATTTCCCTGCATGCTGGATTTTTCTAAAACATATATCATCCATTTTTGTTAATTGGACACAAAATACAATGTAGTAATATCTTGTGCCTATCACTTTCAGTTCTCTAATGTAACTTAATGTAACTTAGATACTATTTCTACAAGATATTTAACTCACAAATAGCATGATACCATTTCTTAGGTAAGGTTTATATCATTAACCACCATTTTATGGTTGATGTGAAACAAAATAAAAGATTTTTACAGTTCATTACAACGATTTGGAGGGCGATTAAGTGTGTATTTAGCAAAGTATGGAAAAATAGATCATCCAGGCTCCAGACATTCATTTCAGCTCTGTCTAAAAAGTCAGTAATATTCCATGAGAAGAATGATAGTGCCTAATGTGCTCAGACTGATTGGGTGCATATATAAAAAATTATGTACATGAAATCAGACCAGCATGTGCCTATTTTAAGTTGGTTCAGATCATGGTTGTGGTCTCTAAAAAGACCAATTTTAATATGTATTTGCATCATGTATTCTTATTTGTAATGTTTAAAATAAATCATCACAGCAGGGTTAAATTGGAAAATCAAAAATATATAAATTAGTCAGATATCTCCTCTACTTTGTTCAAAGCTAGACTCCACCCATCACTCTTGGCATAACTATAAATGTTCATATAGTGAACAGATAAACAGAAGTCCATTATGAGGGGGTTTATCTGAGCACTGGTAATCTAATAAAGTTTTTCTCTCTCATATATTTACTTATATATATATATTTAACTACACTTTGGTTTCTGTTCACCTCCAGGGGAAAAGGTGTGTATTTTCCCAGTTACAATGACAATGTGTTTATACAAGTCAGACTAATAATAGATATGCACACTGTTCATGTGACAGAAACAGCGCCAAAGTGTTGTTTATTATATGTGTCAAATGAAGCATATGATATACAACTGGCAGAAATTATGGTGAAATTTTCATTTAAAAGCTATTCTTCATCTATATAGTCTACAGAATATGTATATATGTATACCTGTATATATATTTAATGTCTCCTGTTTGCTGTAAAGAAAAACAACACCTTTAACCTGCATTAAACAACCTTACAGTTCATAGTCTGTGAGGCAGCTGAGTTTGGATTGACTGCACTCGATAACACCCTTCTGCCTGCCCATCATCCTGCATTCCCGTCACCCTCTGCCACTGACAGCGGTGCTTCTGGAATCCAGTTCCCTGATGGTAATTAGTATGGGACTTGTGCACCCACTGAAACTTGCAGAAATGGACTAAAACTTGGGCCTTGGTCCAGAAGGAGCATGGCAAGGGCCTTCTCAATGTGGGGTAAAGGATAGACAACTCACTGAGTGCTAGTGTTCAGCCGCCGGTAGTCCACACAGACCACTGCGGACTACTATGATGGGCACATTTACATCTACACTCATCTAGCTGATCATTGCTAAATAAAATCATTGTCCCTCAACCTATATAGCTGTGTTCTGAGTGCAAATGGTTATGGAAATTGTTTTGTTTTGTGTTGAGAATATAAAAACCCCTACAGTCCTAAAGGATAGTACCCAAAAGATATGTGTGAATTGCCACAGGGCAATACTGTCATTTAAGTCCCTGCCCACATTAATTCTGGTGTCTAAGACAAAGCATAGTGTTTGGCCACTGAATCAAACCAAGACCTTTTTGAGTCTGAATCCAATTACATAAATGATAAGCCACCTAGTATAAATTGGTCTTAATTGTCATTATTACAACATAACTTTTCTGAGAAAGTGTCTATCTCTAAACCTGCACAGGGTTAAATGCTGCACAGATTTTTATTTATTTATTTTTTTAAAGTGGCAACCCTACACACATCTAATCATAGTTATGAACTATCCATAAATGTCAGATTTCAAATGAAAAAACGATTAGTTGTACATTTTCTATTGCAAGCACACGGGCTATGATTACATTGTCTGTTTTATAATATATAGTATAGTATCTCTTACATTATTCTCCACCAGACCCAAACCGAATGGAATGTGGGCAATCACTTAAGCAGCATCATAAACTCTTTATAGAGCATAATGTTTGGCAGATAAGAAACTTTTGCAGAAAAGACATGAATAACCATTTAAATAATTTCCTTCTTTGGGCACATTCCTTCTGCTCTGTTCCAAGCACTGTATTTTTATAATCAAATCCTGGCTGTCAGTTTTACTGATGAAAGGAAAGCATTAGCTGAGACACTGAGTTATGGTTCACTTTTAACACAAAAACCATTGCATGCAGATTGATTGGTTATTACCAGACCATTTAATATTGAAAGAGGGGTGACAACTACCTACCGACGTGACAAAAATTAATAAGCATTTAGTAATGCGGACACAGAGACTGAATTACAAAAGTAGTTTACTGCAAAAATTGCACATAAACATCGCATTTGCACTTACAGCTTTTTAAACAGAAACACTGTTGCCAGATTAGCTGGCAAAATAGCCGTCTAATTAATAAATAAGCTATATTATGTTCTAATGTCCCAGTGCAATGAAGCACCAACAGGAATCAGTCAGTCTTTCTTGCAGCATTATCATCAAATTATTGAAGGGTGGATTTGTTGTGATGCAATTATAGAAAAATTCAGTTTTGCTGTGGTGGGGATTAAATCATTGTTACTCCAAAAAGGTGAACTGTATTATTGGTACATTTTATTAAGGGGGGAGAAAAGATAGATATATGAGGGGCGGTTCACTAAAGTGCGTTAAAACGTGCGCTATTTATAGAATGCATTAAAAATTTTATCGCGTCTAATTTTTCACGTCTTAACAAATGATTCACTAAAAGCATAATTGCGTTAATTTAGACGCGATGCTGCTTGCGTTACTTAAGTCGCGAAGACTTTGTGCGGTATTTGACAGAACACGCACTAATCAACGCATCGCGCACAAATAGTTGCCGCGTGCGAAAAAACGCATGCCATATTAGCCATACACGGCATTACTTTCGTAAAACTACTTTTATGAAAATGACCATTTCCCTGCAAACTGGAGGCTGCGTCACTCTAGGGCCAACACAGACTTGAATAAATAGCACTGCAAAGTCCATATTTTATTGCCAAAAGCTCATTAACTGTACTTTTCCATAATTACCGCCTGCCTCAAGTAGGTGTTATTTTTCGCACAGACAAATGCGATATTTAGCGCATCTAAGTGTTTGTGAATCATTTGTTAGTATTATTTCTGCACGCTAATTACCGCAATGCGGTAAAATTAACACATGCGGTTGCGCGTAAATTAATGCACGCGATATGTGACTTAATGCATGCGATAATACTTTAGTGAATTGCGCGGTTTTTTTTTTCGCGTCAATTTTACCGCAAAAAAAGTGCGATAAAACTTATCGACCTTTCGCCACAATCAGCGGGGACGCCCGCTGCGCCGTCTTTCCTCTGCGCCGGTTCCTTCCTAGTGTGCGCGCGCGCGCACTTCCGCGTTGTTAAGCGCATGCGCGCTGGCGTGATGACGTCAGCGCGCAATGGCGCGAAATTCAAAGGTATTTAAAGGGATTTTTGCCTTTTGTCAGTGCCCGTGATAGGATTTGTTTCCTGGTGCCTTCCTGAGCCTTGTTCCTGTTGTATTTTCCTGTTTTTTGACCCGGCCTGTTCCTGACTACTCTGATATTTGCGATCTGACCTTGGCTTGTACTCTGACTCCGATATTGCCTCATCCTGCTGTTTGATCATCCGGTTTTGACCCTTGCCTGTCTGACTATCCTTGATTACTGCCTGCCTCGACCCAGCCTGCCCGACTACGAACTTGCCTATCCTTTGTACCGTGATCTTTGGCCTAACTGACTTTCTACAGTCGTGCCCCATTGCTAGCCAGAACTCCTGCTCTGCACCTCTCGTATAAGTCCAGGTGGCATCCGAGTAGCTGAGGGCTCCTCCCAAAGCCAAAGGCGGTCACGCTACTGGTGAAGCACGAGCCGAGACCAGGGTGCTTGGCACTTGTTCTGGTATTGGGTGCCGACCGTGACAGTAAGTTTGCCATTCCTGACATTACCACTTTAGTAATTGTACTGTTTGCAGGGGAGTTGGAGTGCTAGTGCAGAGAGAACTCTCTAAATTTACCTGGGGCAACTCCATAGGAAAGGTTCTCACATTGCCCCATGGACATTGGATTAAAAACACAATACATCCAGTGTCAGACTGGCCCACCAGGATACCGGGAAAACTCCCGGTGGGCCCAGGTGTCAGTGGGCCCTCCTGCTCCAGACCATTTGGCCTGTTTCATGGTCATTCCCTATTTCTCAATGGGAACAAAGAGGAGAAATAGATGGAAGAATATATGCTAGCATGTAAATAAAAGAGAGGTTGTAAATGAGAGCTTATGTCTTTATCCAGCTTTGTAGAATGATGAGAGATAGTGATGACTTCTTTGATACGACCGCATGATTTTTGGCGCGGGTGTGTCCTTTTTGACATGGCAGTGACTTTTTTTAAAGCAACCGTGGCTTTTTCTTCAGTCTGCAAATTTTTGCAGCAGTTTAGCAAAAAATATTTGGCTATGGCAAAATGCGGAATTTCGCAGCGAATCTATATATATATATATCTAAAAAATAGCTCATCCACAAAATGGGGAAAAATTTGCAAAACACGTGGCAAATTTTTTCCGTGGCCAATATTTGCGGCCATTTCGTGAAAAAATCTGCGAATGGCGAAACAAGGAAATTGGCTGCGAATCCATGCCCGGTGAAACATATCGGTCATCACTACTAATCACTAGATAGATATAGATAGCTAGAGAGAGACCACTTGGTTTCTGGTTTTAGGTGCCAAGAAAAAAAAATGTACCAAGTAATTAGATAAACCTCACCTGAGCCCAGAGGCTTGAGCAATCAGCCCCTAAGTACATTATTTTACAGAGTACAGGTATGGGATATATTATGCTATATATATATAATGCTCCAGACCTAGCTTTTCCCA
The DNA here is from genome assembly GCF_000004195.4 of Xenopus tropicalis. NCBI lineage: Eukaryota > Metazoa > Chordata > Amphibia > Anura > Pipidae > Xenopus > Xenopus tropicalis. The sequence continues at coordinate 61,131,313 of NC_030678.2, read as the reverse complement.
GATAAGAGATCTTTCTGTATTGTGGATCTCCATACCTTAAGTCTTCTAAAAATCATGTAAATATTATAAATAAATCCAATAGAATTGTTGTGTTCTCAATAAGAATTCATTATATTTTAGTTGGGCTCACGTACAAGGCACTGTTTTATTATTACAGAGAAAAAGAAAATGGGCCAGATTCACTAAAGTGTGATAAAACGTGCGCTATTTTTATTGTGCGCTAAAATTTTTACCGCTGCTTAATTTTGGCGATTTTTTGCACGATTCACTATAAGCATACTCGCGCTTTTTTACGCGCGGTATTTCAATGCGATAAATAGCGTGCGCGGTATTTTCCGCTATTTATCACGCTAATTGTCGCGACAAACCTATCGCATGAAATACGCGACAATCGGCAGCATAAAAATTGCGACATTTTGCCCTGGGAGAAATAGGTGCTGTATAAAAGTTTATTTGCCAAAAACCCCCCCAAAAAACAATAAAAATATAAGTAAGAAAAAAAAGAAGTGCCAGAGATAATAAAATGGGGGGGGGGGGCATTTAAGAATATTTAGCCAAATACTTAGGGGTCCGTTAGCTAAAGTGGCTTAAATTAAGTGGGAGATTTTAGACACAGAATAAATGGCAAATATGTTATGGGCACTTTATTAAACGGGGACAAATATAATATTGCAATTATTCTGGCAACAAAACATTGGATTGGCAGTTATCACATTCGCCAGAAAATACGCTACGTACTAATTAACGCAAGTTTTACTATTCAGCAAAATAGGCTCAAGACGAAATTGTTGGCAGAATATTTGCAAACATTTAACCCATATAGCATATTGATGCTGTTACTGATAAATGTAAGAGTGTAGGGGAAACTACATGAAAGTATAGAATACCATATCAATGAAGGATAAATAATGACACATTACTCAGTTCAAATGTAGAAAACTAAAAACTTTTATTTAAAATAAAAAAAAGGGGGGGGGGGAAACTTAGGGCTTGCTGCCCTTGAGTTCCTGAAAGTCCCTCCTCAGTTCAGCAACTTCCCCCCGGAGCTGGGCCAGCTCAGCCCTCACATTGTCCAGGTTCTCCTGCATGGACCGATGTTGTGGGCCTTCCTCGGCAGGAGAACCTGGTGACTGGCATCCGGGGGGCTGGGGGGGGAACCCAAGGGCCGGGGAAAGTGGGCTCAAACTGGGGGAGGAGTAAAGGGGCCTCCATGGCCTCCTCGGCCTCGGCGGCCTCCTCCCCCTCATCAGAGTCTGGGGCCTGGCTGGGTCCTGGGGCCTCTGGGGCCTGGCTGGGTCCTGGGGCCTGTGGGGCCTGGCTGGGTCCTGGGGCCTGTGGGGCCTGGCTGGGTCCTGGGGCCTCTGGTCGGGCCTCTGGGGCCAATTGTTGGGCCACGGGGGCCGCAGGTCGGGCCGCTGGGGCCGGTAGAGGCTGGAGGGCCTGGGGTTGGGCCTGGGGAGGAGGCGCCAGCTGAAGTTCTGTGAAATAGTATTTGCAAGATGTTATTTTGTGTAATATATTATATATATATACATTCATACACCATCATAAATAACGGGGCCCCTTACAACAACATTTTTTGGGCCCCCCTCCTCCCACGCCCCCAATGGCCCCTCCCCCTGTGAACCCTCACATCAATAAAAAGGACACACAGACATTGTTAGCCAGGGCCCCCTGAAGCATTCGTGGCCCTTCCCCAAATGACTCATACTATGGGCAGGTCCCTGCTGCTTCCCCCCTGCTTTAAACTTATTTATGCATATGTATTTGAAAATAGATGTGTATATATATATATATATATATATATGTACAATAGGAAGTGCTGGGAAGCTGCACACCATAAGGAACAATAATACCTGGGTGCCTGTGGCAAAACAAAATCTAGACAGGCATGGGGTGACGGCACACACAGGATTTTGACAAGGAGTCACAAAGATGTGAAATAATATTCAGAGGTTTATTGTGAGCAATGTTTCAGTTCCTCACTGGCATTATGGTTGAACGTGATGGACGTATGTCTTTTTTCAACCCAACTTACTATGTTACTATGTTACTTTCATCATCCCTGACATTTCTTACATTTGTACCTTTAGTTCAAATTACTTGCTAAATCTTTTACTGAACGTATACTGTAAAAGCATAATAAAGTACAATAATTACCTTCTCTAATTTCAGCGACCAGGTCTGGGCTCCTGCGCTTAAGGTCGGACCACAGCCGCCGGAGCTGGTGGGAGCCCACATCAAGGGCAAACCTGGCGATCAAACCTTGTCTTAGCTCGTCCAGGATTGCCCTCTTCCTCTCGTGGACCCCTAAGTCCCCCGGCGGTGGGTGGTCATATCCTGCACGCAGGAGCACGCTGATAATATAGCGCCTCTCCCCTGGTAGCAAGTCAGAAACCCCAGGCATGTCCTCTCAGTTTGGCTCAATGACACAAAATGGCCCCAAGTCGCACATGTCACGAGATTACAAAATCGCCACAAAATGTCCGCAATTCGCGAGATTACAAAATCGCGGAAAAAAAAATATCGCCAAAATATACATAGTAATGTTATTTGCGCGAAAAAAATATTCGCCGCTACAGTACAGTATATTTTGGCGACAACATATTCACCGCTATAGTACTGTATATTAGTAGCGAAATTCCATACATGCCAAGACTTTAGTAAAATTGAGTAAAAAGACACAAAGTTGAATAAATAACACTGTAAGTCCATATTTTATTGCAAAAAACTCATTTACTGTACTTTTGTATAATTTTTCGCCTGCCTGTAGTAGGTGTTAATTTTCGCATAGCCGAATGCGATATTTAGCGCGCAAAAGTTATAGTGAATCATGCGATCGTATTCTTTTCAGTGCGGAAATTAACACATGCGCTAAAACTTGCGCGAGAAATAACCCATGCGAAAATGGCGATTTTTCGCACGCTTTAATGGTGAGTCGCGCGCAAATTATTTTGCGTTTTTTAGCGCAAAAAAGCGTGCAATCATTTTTATCGCACTTTAGTGAATCAGGCCCAATATGTCTAAAAAAAATTTTTTCCCAGATGACAGATCCCATACCTGTATACCTGTCATGTTTGTATAAATCAAGAATGAAACAATGTCATAAGAGTGAATAAAGGTGGCATTATAGCGGGATGTACCTCCAACTGTAGTTATGAAGATATTAGATTAGTTCAGTGAACATATTCAGTCACAACGCTGCAAGGCTTCACAAAGAGATCAGTGCTAGACACTCCTCTGTGATGCTGACCATCCAGAAGATGATCTAGGCTCGGCATTTGTGTATCTAGTACAGCTTATTCCTCCAACAGACCTTTCCTACCCTACAGGCACTATATATGTAAAAGTGTATCATAATAAGATTGTAGAGTAGTAGTAGTAGTGATGACATGTAGTGCAATTTAGTATATGAATGCAGAAATGTAATTTATCGTATACATTCATTTAGTTTGTTAGGTCACAATTATGATTTAATACAAACGAAAAACAGCTTCAATCAGCACACCGGACAGCCATGGAACATCTAAAACTTCAGCTTTTAATCATTCCCTTTAAAACCAACACGCCTAACGCGTTTCATGCGCATGTGGGTTTCTAACAGTAAAGTGAAGAGGCAATAACTGAAAGAGACAACATCAAAACAATATTAGCAACATGATAAGAAAACTAAAGGTTACTTTTGAACAATAAGGGGCACATTCATCAAAGTACGAGTTCGAATCCTGAAATGGGAAAAACTCAGATTAAATACAATAATTTCTGATGATCGCAAATATCACAAAAATGCTTACGAAAAAGTCGGAATAGTCACAATAATATCGTATTGGCGATCCAAAAGTCACAAAATTTTCATATCGAACGATCATAAATGGCGGGAAAACCTTTCCGACTTTGATCCTTCAGTGCATGATTTTGGAAGCCTCCCATAGGACTCAATGGCACTCTGCAGCTTCAACCTGGCCCAAGGAAAGTCACGATACCAAAGCTTGAATGAATCCAAACTTTCATTCTCGGCACAACAATACGATTTTGACGCACACATTTTGTCGCAAAGTACGAAAAAGTCACGCAAATGTATGAAAAAGTTGCGTAAAGTACGAAAAAATTGCAGAAAATATACACAGTACGACCAAATACGATTTTTTGTATTTCATACCTGTCGTACTTTGATAAATGTGCCCCCAGCCCAGTGAAAGTAGAAGCAAGACTAACTAGGGTACTAGGGTTCTGCATATATACTTTTTAACTTTCCTACTTTTTCTTTTTGTCTTAAAGGAACAGTAACACCAAAAAATGAAAGAGCTTTCAAGTAATAAAAATATAATGCACTGTTGCCCTGCACTGGTAAAACTGGCGTGTTTGCTACAGTAACACTACTATAATTTATATAATAAGCTGCTGTGTAGCCCCGGGGGCAGCCATTCAAGCTGGAAAAAGGAGAAAAGGCACAGGTTACATAGCAGATAACAGATAAGCTCTGTAGAATACAATAGTGTTTTATCTGTTATCTGCTAAGTGCCTGTGCCTTTTCTCCTTTGAATGGCTGCCCCCATGGCTACACAGCAGCTTATTTATATAAATTATAAAAGACTTTCTGAAGTAAATACATAACTGTTACCAGTGCAGGGCAGCAGCACATTATATTTTAGTTACTTTTATACACTTTCATTTTTTGGTGTTACTGTTCCTTTAAAGCCTTTTAAATGTATAAAGAAATTAGCAACAAATCCATGCCTGGCGAATACTTCCACCCATCACTAGTAAGGAGGCCTTTGTGTATTGCCCCTAAAAATACTTACTATTTGGCCACTTCAATTGCCAGAAATTAAACATTTTTACATGCAATTAAAAGTGGTCACTCATGTTTCACAAACAAGCCTAATTTTTATGCCTTTGGTACCTGAAGAAAATACATGTACCTGGTGTATTTTTGGTGAACACCTTAATACTATTAGGGTACTGCCACTGTGGATAAACACAGGCTGAGAATCAGCCCCTGTGCTAGCATCTGTGTTCTGGTGCACAGATTGTGGCAAGAAAGTGTGTGAGTATGCATTTCAGTGCATTTCAGTGGGTGAAGTTACAGAAGAAAGCCAATGCCAGCAGAGGGGCTTTTCTTCAGCCTTTCCATTATAATGTTACAAAACTTCAAACTTGGTGTAACCTATGTACGTCAAAGTGACAGATTTGGTTGCAAGAAAATCACTTGCTAAATCATCTGCTAAGTGGCAGATGAGATTTAATGTGGATAAATGTAAGGTCATGCACCTGGGATGTAAAAATATGCAAGCCCCGTATACCCTTAATGGGACTGCACTAGGCAAATCCATAATGGAGAAGGACCTTGGAGTCCTTGTAGATAATAAACTTGGCTGTAGCAAGCAATGCCAGGCAGCAGCTGCAAGGGCAAACAAGGTTCTGAGCTGTATTAAAAGGGGAATAGATTCACGGGAGGAGGGGGTTATGCTTCCCCTTTACAGAGCACTGGTAAGGCCCCATCTAGAATATGCTGTTCAGTTTTGGTCTCCAGTGCTCAAACGGGACATTATTGAGTTAGAGAGGGTCCAGAGAAGGGCAACTAAGCTGGTAAAGGGTATGGAAAGTCTCAGTTATGAAAAAGTTGGGTCTGTTTACACTGGAGAAGAGGCGCTTAAGAGGTGACATGATAACTATGTATAAATATATAAAGGGATCATATAATAACCTTTCTAATGTTTTATTTACCAGTAGGTCCTTCCAACGGACACGAGGGCACCCACTCCATTTAGAAGAAGGGAGGTTCCATTTAAACATTCGGAAAGGATTTTTTACAGTGAGAGCTGTGAGGTTGTGGAATTCCCTCCCCGAATCAGTCGTGCTGGCTGATACATTATATAACTTTAAGAAGGGGCTGGATGGATTCTTAGCAAGTGAGGGAATACAGGGTTATGGGAGATAGCTCTTAGTACAAGTTGATCCAGGGACTGGTCCGATTGCCATCTTGGAGTCAGGAAGGAATTTTTTCCCCTCTGCGGCAAATTAGAGAGGCTTCAGATGGGGTTTTCTGCCTTCCTCTGGATCAACTTGTAGTTAGGCAGGTTATATATAGGCATTATGGTTGAACTTGATGGACGTATGTCTTTTTTCAACCCAACTTACTATGTTACTTGAAAAGTGGTATTAAAAATATATAAAATGTTGCAGTGCTGTTGAAGTGTTTTTTCAAGCTTACACTTTGGGGCAGATTTACCAAAGCACGAATTCGAATCCTGAATAGCAAAAATTCAGATTGGAAACGAAAATTTTGCGACTTTTATCGTATTTTGCGCGACTATTTCATCGCCGTCGCGGCTTTATCGTATTGAACGATCGTAAACAACGGAAAAACCTTTCCGACTTTGCATGATTTTGGAAGCCTCACAGAGGAATAAATGGCACTCTGCAGCTCCAGCCTGGCCCAAGGAAAGTTACGATACTGAAGCTTGAATGAATCCGAAACTTTCGTACTCGACACAACAATACGATTTTTTCACGACGGCGACGAATAAGTCACGAAAAATATACGAAAAAGCCGCGACGGCAACGAAATAGTCGCAAAAATATCGTTCATTACGAAAAAAAACACATTCGGACACATTCTAAGCATTCGTGCCTTAGTAAATCTCCCCCTTTGTGTTACACCAGAACTTGATTACACAAGTGCATACAATGATTACACAGCAGAGTTTTAAATGGCAAATTTGGCATTCTACAGTATTTAGTTATCCATTAACAACAAACTACTCAAATACTCTTTCTCTTTTTCCTGCATTTGGTGCTCCCCACTCTTTTTACATTTGAATGTGGCTCACGGGTAAAAAAGGTTGGGGACCCCCATTCTACATTATGTCCTATTATTCAGCGCTGACTTACTGGAGAAAGCGACTGCACCAGGGCCTTCTACTGCATGGGGCCTGCTGGGAGGTTGTTGTTGGAGTGGGGAAGCTGCGAGTAGATACACCACAGTAAGGAGGACAGTGGGAGGGGCCCGGGTGCAATGTTGTGGCAGGATAGTAGTTACATGATTACTATGAAGAATGTTTAATAAACCAATTTTCTAAAATTTTGGAGGTGATAATAAATTATTCCATTAAAATATTTGATTATTATAATCTATTTAAGAACACCCTCAAGCAATTTTTTTTCTTGCTACAAACCCTCACTACTTCTGTGAGTCCCAGGCTAATATCAGGACCATCTGGCTGTATAACACATTGAAGTAACGTGTGTCAGTTAGTGATTCCCTGGTCTAATAAGCAAATTCCCAATCTGGAATACCCAAATGCCAGACAGCATGATTGAGTTGTTTACTAAAGGGAAAACAATATTAGGCTTAGAGAAAGCATTAATACAATAAGAAAAATTATACACACATACATACATGTTGAATATATATATGGTTGAAGCAACCATTTGCCTGCCAAGCATGTATTTAATTCTAAGGGAGTTTCTCTCTGCACAAGGAGCAACAAGCCAAAGGGGGCTGTCTTATTGGTCCATTAATGAGATTAGACATTACTGCGTTAATCTGATGCTTGTGCAGCAGGCATTGTGTGAAAGGTCCTCTTGCCTGTGCAAAAACACTGGAATTCTTGTAAAAAGCTCAGCATTATGGAAAAAACCATGGCAAGTGCGCATAAAATTGCGCTTTGCTTATTACAAATTTCTTAATATGGGACAAAGTAATAAATTCAGCTAACTACTATTGAATTAGAAATTCTCTAATTGAGAATACAATGCACAGTTTTAAGCATTCTGATTCATTTAGTCTAAAATAATTCTAAAATATTTCTATTTCATAGTAAAATCATATAGTAGATCCTTAACTAACAATCTGATTACACCTGGTGGGTACTGATATTGGCATGCCCATTATATGAACCTTGAGTTGTTACAGTTAAGGGTTAATTTTCACTTCTAAATGACATGCAGAAGAGCAGGGAAGAAATATTGATTCTAATCCACTGTGACTGTGGAAATCTAAAGACCAGTTAAAGCAGAGATGATATCTAGATCCATTTCAATGAAATCCATAAGTGAGAAATGACAGCAGAAGCCAATCCAGCCATTACAGATAGTGTAAAGACACAAAGAAATCATTTCAAAAGTACTGAAGGTCTGAAAGTGAAAGGATTAGATGGATTAAAGAAAAGCAAAGACAGAGAGAAAAGGGAAGATTGAAAATGTAACATATATGTCATAAAATAGTTCAGGTGACATCTACAGCTTGTTCCATTATTGGATATCAAACCCCTGTGATTATCTTAAAGAAACATTAGCCACATCAGAGTTGAATAAAAAAAATAAAAAAAAAAAAATATATATATATATATATATATATATATATATATATATTACTAAACTGTTTTCATTTCTTGGATAAAAATCATCTACAACAAATGGAAATGTATTGCTTAATGAACCAAGCATGCATTATATCACATTTTCATAAGAAATTGGTCAAACTAAGGGTTTGCTTTTTAATGCAAAAGTATTGATATTTTGTGGGTTTATACTGTATATCTGTTTGAAACCCCACATGAAACAATGACAAGGTCACATCAAGTACCCCTCTAACCATAATTTATACTGTATAAAATTTAATTTTGCCATTATCTGATAAATGGAGTCATTTGGAACAATTGTCTAGAGATGAGTGGAGATAATATAACACAATGGATGAACAATCACAGATTCTGACACAGCAAGCAACACAAAAACATCCTTAAAGAAGCATGCTTACCTATTTTTCTACATTAATGTAATGAATAAGGCTTGGTCTAAACATTTTTGCATGTTGTTATAATAAACAAATAACTATGGTATTTGCAATTTCTTGCATTAAACAGGACAAAGCCTGAAAATGAAAATAAAGTAAGACTTTACGTCCTGTCCCTACAAGCATGGTAAAAACAAACCAATGGAAAGCCTCTATATCTCACAGACTCCAGCTGGGGGAGGGATGGGGTTTATTTATGCAGTGGGCTTCTCTGTGAACTGCGGATTTTTTTTTATACCTGTTTAAAGCACTAAAAAGCATATGTTTTTATTACTCAATTAAATCAACATGTTTAGCCCAAACCCTGTTTATTAGAACAAATGCTGGAAAAGGGGATATACTGCCCCATTAAAGGCAAACTATGTCCCTGCACATTGCAGGTCTGTATAAAAAATGTATCAGATAAATTCATCCCTTCCAATTCACCTAGTAGGTACTCCTAAATAACCTGCATATATGGAGTTTATAAATACAAAAGCACTTAAAAAAAATTGTAGTTCATTTTTGTAAGGATTAAAGCTTGTCAAGAAGTAACTAGTTAAAAGGCAATAACATCCCTAACTGCTTTTATTAGAAGTTAAGATTAGATACACAATATCATTATACAGCGCATCTTATTTATTCTTAATACTCCCTACGCCTACGCCTGAAATGCTATTTTAAAAGTTGAAGCCACCCAACAGCTCATGCAGGTTTAAAAATTATACAGGCTGTAAATCAGAATTCAGAATCTCTCCATTTAATAGCTTTTATGTCAAAGGTATAGCTTCTAACCATTTTGAACAGCTTCCATTCAAACAAATTCCACAGGGAAAATACTTCTTGCCTTTTACCAGAAAATGCCATTAATAACTTATTGACTGAGCATGCACTGAGCAGGAACATGGGTAATATTATTTAGCTTGGAGGGAGCTGAGCAGAACATCTGTATGACTTGGGTGGATATGCTGTCTTGCCAGATGTTAGAGAAAACAAATACCATTTGCTAGAATATAAAGATGTTTTTGTTTTGATTTTTGCTCTAATTATTTTAATTATTATTTTTGATGCTTGTTATTTATTCTCATCAATTAGCAATGTTATGCTCATCTGGCACATAATGTCCTGTTCTCTAGAAATATTATTGAATTTTCCCCTCAATTACTGCCATTTCAAGTACAGAAACAATGAATATGCCAAGATGTGCTCTGTACAGAGAAATTAATAAATCATTATTGGCTAAATTGTATCTGTGAATATATGAGTGATAGTTCATAAGCAAACATTAGCGGCGAAGGCTGTCATTATTATGGTGTTCTCCCTTTCATATATCTACTTTCTCTATGAAAGTTCCCAGACTTTTAAAGGGGAACTTTCATTTATATAAAGACCAAATTGTTACATATTGGTCAATAAAACTGCAAGTAGGAGCACTAAGCTGTTTAAATTACATATATAATATATTACATATTGAGCAATATCACTGCCAAAGTCATGCATGCTCAAATTTGCTGGAAATAATGTAGAGGAATTGAGTAATAAAATCACTAGTTATTGTCTTTAATGAGGTGCATAGTATGAATAAAATGAGAAAACTAAAAATTAAGTTATTTGCAGATCTAAATTCACACTTTCATCTTTCCATTTTAAATCTCTTTTCTCAACACAATCAAGCAGCAGGAAGCTTTGCCTGGGGCATTTAAAAGGTAGTAGAGATATGAGATCCCTTATCTGGAAACGGTTTTCCAGAAAGCTATTTAATCATGTTCATGCATGTGATGTAGGGTTGGGTCAACCAATCCTATGTCAAGTGTATATGCCAAGGTAATCGCTCATTTTGGGAACCATCATTGCCGCCTACAGAGGCAGAGCACAAAGTGTGACCCCTGTTAGCCAACATCAAGAATGTGATCTCTGTTAGGGCTCTGGCACATGGGGAGATCAGTCACCCGCGACAAATCTCCCTTGTCACGGGCGACTAATCTCCCCGAACTACCATCCCACCGGCGAAAATGTAAGTCGCCAGTGGGATGGCACACGCTGCCGATTTGCCGAAATCTGCGCAGCGTGTGCCATCCCACCGGCGACTTACATTTTCGCCGGTGGGATGGTAGTTCGGGGAGATTAGTCACCCGTGACAAGGTAGATTTGTCGCAAGCGACTAATCTCCCCGTGTGCCAGAGCCCTTAGCCTACACTTCCATAGTGGAGGCTACTAATATAGGGTAGATGCCCTTTAAACACATTTTGAACTTACCTGTTAAAAGGGGATGTCCACAAGTTTCCAAATATGACCTGCACCAGCCGCTAGAAATTGTTTCTCATTTAGATCTAATTTTGTCAAATAATCAGCTTTCAATATAATTATAAGCAAAATGCTGATATTTCTTGCGTTCTCTGGTCCACTCCAAATCTGATCAAAAAGTGCAGACATGAAGTACTTTTGCGCATGGTGCTTAATTTGCATATCTTTCATACTATTCTACAATTCAGCAATGGCACTTTTTTAATTTGCATAAATGCACTATAATATGGAGCAAGTTTACTCTAGGTCAATTAACGTATCGCAACCAATCAACTCTTTGCTTTTAAGAAAGTAAATCAGTATATTCTACCTGTTGGTTGCTTAGTATAGGTTGCTCAAAAGAATTTTTTGGGAATCCATCATCATATTTATGAAGCATGTGCAGACTGTAACTTAAAACATAAACAGTTTTAAATGATATTTTTGCATTTTCGGTATTCATTTTTAGAAATATTATGTTTAATAATGGTAAAAAAAAGCATAATGAAATAAAAAATCGTTGTTGACCAAGGATGTATACAGTAGGTATGCTAACCATAGTCTTTGAATTGAAATATATAATTTATTTATCAAGATCATTTCACCACAGCATTATATTGTACCCATTACTTAATTAGAAACCTGAGTATACTGCATCCCTAATTGATAGCCATTAAACAGTAACCCTTTTATTTGTAATGGACCATTTCATCCAGTGGCTTACATTTCAGGCTCCCTTCTGTGGGTAACTCTTGATGAGTGCATAACTATGGGTCTCCCAAAATTTTGTATGCATTGTAGAAAACCTGCAACCCCTATACGGTCACAGGGTATGCCCTCTCTATAGTTACACCACTGGTTTCATTTACCGGTAGTAGTAAGTGCTTGGCAAAACATGGTGGGAGCTTTGAGATTTAATTATTTATTTTCCAGCATTCCAAATCCTTCTTCTTATATCTAAAGCGAGAAACCGCAAACAATGATAGCTGATATTAAAACACAATGAGCACTAACAACCCTTAAACAGGATGTAAATCTTCTCTTTATATTTTACAAAAAGATTCAGTTGTTAAGTTTGTCTACACTGTTTGTGGGTTCATTATTTAACGCAGATGTTAATGTGGAGCTGACTGGTAGCTAAATAAACAATCAGTGCATGTGATAAATATTAAGAATGCAGGAGGGCCAGAGGTGACAACATTCATCCCCTTTCTTATTCATTCTTCAGCTGCCTGATTACTAGGGTCAGTGATTCCTAACTAAAGTGATGCAGAACAAACAAATCATTCCTAAAGCCATACTAAGTACAATCCTAGTGAAATCCTAAGAACAGCTGCAAATTGCATTTGAACGTCATTGTTTTAAAGCAAGACTATACCCCCCAGAAAGAATACATTGTATTAAGTGTAGTATCTTACTACACTGCATACCTCCCAACATTTGAAAAAGGTACAAAAAGAAATGCTGCATGTAGCCTGGTGATTTATTTTTTTTTACCACTCCCAATTTTGTAACCACACCCCCTAAATACCACTCCCATTTTAAGAAATTTGGCAGGTTATTTAAAGTTTGAACACATTTCTGGGAGTTTTGGGGTCTTGTTTTATGTGTTATTACAGTTTTGGTAAAAAAAGGTGAAATTGCCCTTTAAGCTCCAAATCTCAGTTCTACCAAGAGACCCGTTTATCTTATTAGTTACAATTGTATCTAAGTGCAGGTGTTGTCTGTTAAGTATTCTGGGCTCTCTGCCAAAAGCCTACTTATCTAATTAAGTTTGTATCTTTTTTGGCGTTCAGTGCAAGAGATAAAAAGGGAAATGAGGGACTTTTCAATAAGAATCCGGGACTGCGGGCTGAGCTGTTAAAATTGGGACAGTTCGGAGGTATGACACTGGAAAATATATATATCAGAAAATATTGCCCTTGTACATCTTTTGCTTTGAGTCACCATATTGAGATGGGCTGTGTGCTTCCTCAGAAATCACCAGATCAGAAATAACGCAGCTGTAACAGGCAGAAGTGTAAGAAAAGACAAAACTTTTTCCATTAATTAGCTCATGTGATCTAACATGTATGTGTGCCCTTGGATTGTGAATTGTATGATCCCAAAAAGGGGCCCTTAATTTTTAAAATGTCAATTTTCTATTTCGGATTACCCAATGCTATTTTCTGCAATATATTTCTATAGAGACCTACATTGTTCGAGGGTATAGTATTCCTTTAATTATTAAATAAATATAACTATTTATCTGGGATCACTTTCATTTAAAAGTGGTCTTGGGCTGAGTGGGTATGATATATGAGCCTGGGAAAAACAGAATCTATGCGTTTAGATCCACTCAGTATCGTTGTCAGGACGTCGTCACTGACGCCGATCCTCAGTGGATCGAAACCTGTAGTTTTGGACACCTAATAAAGTTTTGTTTATAGCACATATGCCGTGAGTGTTGTCTATGGAGCGTATATATATATATATATCCGTCGACGAAGAATCCGCACACTTAAGGCTCAAGTACAAAAAATGGAGTCTTTGAGAAAGGCTGTAGCCACAGCCGAAACATCAGTTTTTTTTCCGTAAAATAAAGACTCCATTTTTTGTACGTAAGCCCTGAGTGTGTGGATTCTTTGTCGACGGATACATATTTATACAATATTTCAGGACTGCACCCAGGCATTTGAAGGTCCCTGTATCATGAGTGCTGACTTTCTACATTTTTGTTGTCCTATATAATTTATATAATAATGTCCTATATAATTTATATAATAAGCTGCTGTGTAGCCACGGGGGCAGCCATTCAAGCTGGAAAAAAGGAGAAAAGGCACAGGTTACATAGCAGATAACAGATAATTTCTGTAGAATACAGTAGCGTTTTATCTGTCATCTGCTATGTGCCTGTGCCTTTTCTCCTTTGAATGGCTGCCCCATGGCTACACAGCAGCTTATTTATATAAATTATAGTAGTGTTTCTGAAGTAAACACACAACTTTTACCAGTGCAGGGCAGCAGCACATTATATTTTAGTTACTTTTATACACTTTCATTTTTTGGTGTTACTGTTCCTTTAATTGGCTGATGAGACTTAACGTATGTGTATGCCCTTGGCATGTTTGTGTGCACTGAAGGTTGCCCTTCGTGGAAAAAAATTATTAAGAATTATCCAGTGGTACATACTAATGTAAGCCCTAATCAGTCCCATTGTAGCCTGAGCCCATTGGTGCCCCCTAACTTGCAAGTCTGAATGACAAGAAAGTTAGGGTATGGGTAGTGAGTGGGAGAGGGGACACCTATATGCCTCTCCCTACCCATCCCTCGTCCAACAGTTTTTACAGGAGTTGGCATTGTTGCACATAAACAAATAATGAAGAGAAACACAAGCATGTAGCAAATTTCAAGTATTTTGCTGTATTATCATTTCAGAAGCACTGCCTAAACTTCCTATCACTAGGCAGTCCTATGCAGGTTACCTAGACGAGTATAGAATTGCATTCCTGGGATTTAATTCTGGGAGTTTTAGCTGTGTGCATAGTTAATATTAACATAGGAAAGCTATTAGTTTTCCCTCTGTCCTAAGATTTTACCGCAGCTTGGGCTTTAGGGGCTAACATTTTGCACGCATCTTTGCAGGTGTTTTTAGCAGCTACAGTGTTTAAGTGGAAAGCTGAAATTACCTTTATCATCCCATAAAATTTGTGGACATCAAGATATTTTGGCGGGATTCCCAGTCTCCAAGAAACACTGTTGCTATGGTGATATATATCAAAGCTCGGCAAGACATAACATGTATGTATTTTTCCCATTCTTTTGCTTTCAGCTTCATGCTCTCATTTAACCATCATTTGATTTCTTATTCTTGTAGGGAAAACACATTGCCTTTATTCATTTAGTCCTTCAGAATTATAATGTGTTGTTATTTTGGATGCTACTGTGCAAATTAATAATCTGTCTGAAAGGAAGCAGGTGCCAAATGCTGAAAATGTTCTTGCGAAACATTTCATTATAAGTGCATGGTTGTGGACATTAGAAACAAATGGTGTTTTAAACACTGCAGGGACATGGATTCCAGAAGAGCAAATGTGCTGCTGTTTGAGAGTGTCGGTTAAGTTGATTACTTTTGGGTTCCTACAAGTTTCCAAGATTTTGCTTTTGAGCTTCCTACTAAATACTGGAATATATTTATGCTCATTTAAAAACATTTGAAAACTTTTAAACATTTTTAAAAACATTCTATCACCCACAATGCAATTTACAAAGTGACATTACTTATTCCAATAAATGCTCTTTCCAACTTATATATAGCTAGTATGTTGGTTTAGCCTGCTTTGTTGAATTCTCACTTGTGAGCAAGGTGAAAAGTTTAGGGCGCATAGTAAAGGACAAATTTACCTGCCTTGAGGAGGAGTTTTCTTCCTTAGAATGTTGCACCCACACCCGCAACTGATTTGCCTTAGCGAACACCATGCTAACATCGTTATTGATGTGTCCACACGCTAGAAGTGACAGTTGATACCTCAAACATGCCAGTCCGCAGCTTATCAATCAGTTGTGAGTCACATTGCAGTGATTAAAAAACCTTGCTAGTGGCACTTCTGTTTCTGGAAACGTGTCAAAATGACATTGAAGTGCTGATTAATGTTTCATGTTAGCTCCAGCCACAGTTTATTAATTGATCACTTCCAAGGATTGGTTAGGAAAATATAGCTTTTACAACCAGTATATATATACTACTTTTGATAAATGATATAAAAAATGTTGCAAACTACATAAGATTGTAGTATTATTGTTTAAAGCAGTGCAATAATGCCTATAAATTGCCTTTAATATTAATATGGTGCTGGTATTATAGCTATTATATAGTAAGAACATATTGTACAAAATAAAACAAAGATTCAGGTAATCATGACAGGTTTTTTTGTCATACTAACCAGTGCTTGTAGGATAAGGTATTGGAAATTACAATCTTCAATCTCAGCGAAAATATTTAAAACCCTAGACTGTATTTTATTGTGCAATCGTTATTTGTTAAATAGCAGTTGCATAATTAAAAGGCAATAGATAATCTAGTTCAACCATTCCAAATCTGCATATATACAGACCTGTCAATACACTCACACACTCTGTAAGTGCAGTGAGCAAAATGCAATTTCATCATCATGTTTTTTTCTACAGTACAGCATTATTTCAGAGAATTCCAATAACATTTCGGTCACAAGGGGCGAAACTGAACTACATCTACCGCAATTACGCCCAATTGGCAAAAATTAAAGCAACTGCACATGCATTTCATTGCAAATCAGAGGTGGTGGTAGCTCCAGGGTTCAATAGGCATCAATAGACACAGCAGCACTCAATTCGAACTGAAAGGCAGGAAGGAGTGAACTGCAGTGATAAGTGAAATTTTTTGCCAGGCATAGATGAAAAACGTGAGAAGAAAATGTAAAAAAAAAATGCCCATTGACTTCAATGTATTCTGTGCAGAAAAAAAATGCAGGGAAAACCACCCACTGACTTCAATGTATTTGTGCAAAAAGACCCTGCAAAAAAAAAAAAAAAACTCCCATTGAATTCAACACAGTAAGCAAACAGATTGGTACTTTGGTGTAGAAATGCATCTTTACCCATGTCGGATTTGTCTGAATGGATACTTTCCCAAAATATATGCTTTTCAGGGGCCACTGTACATTTTTGCCTCTTTTACCGCACTCAAAAGTGTCCATGTGTTTATGAATTAGGTAATGTAAGCCATGAAATTTGTGTGCACAAAGTATATTTTGGGGTCTGTAATTGCCATGTGATTTGATAAACCTATGTACAGTGGGCATCAAACTGTTCGGTAGACCTCTGGTGTTCATATTTAGGGTGTTTTATATGAGAACCTAATGACCTGTATGAGAAAAGATGGTGTAAAGTAGAAGCTTTGAGGTGCTTTTCGGAAGTTTTGTCAAAATTGCCAATTTTAGAAAGGCTTTGCGTCTTGGTACTTTGGAGTAGAAAGACATGGGTACCCATTTTATATTCGGGAGAATGTGTACTTTCCAAAAATATATAGTTTTCTGGGGTGAGTGTACTTTTTTATAGCTTTACCCCACATAAAATGCAGTAAATGTGTTGGTTTTGCAATAGCTGAAATGACATGGCATCAAAATGTTCAGTGGACCCTGGGGTACATAGGATGTTATATGTTTGTACTTAATAGTATGTATATATTGTCTGATATATATGTTTATCATTTGGAAAATGTATTTTTCTTCATTTTTCTTTCATTTAGAAGCCTATATCTTGTTACAGAAGTGGAATTACAGAAAAATTCTAGCATATTTTGAAAGCTTAGGTTGTCCCGAAAAAATTAATGTTTTCCCGGGTAAACTAAAAGTACCCTCTAGGAAAGGCCTCTGAAGGGAAAGAGCACAAGTATAGCATGAAAACTTTGTTTGCATCTCCCAGCATCACATTTTACTGTGACATATCAGAATCTTACTGATTCAAGTTAAGGATCCTGTGAATGGCTAAATTATTTGCCCCAAGTAACTTTTTATTTTCTATAAGGGAGAGAGCCATATATAAAAAGCTAAAAAAGCTAAAAAAAGCTAAAGCTTCATATATATAGATGGGGTCATTTGCAACATTGTGGAAGGTGCAAAAAGGGCACACTACACTGCTTTGTGCACTTTGAACACTGTCCTCTAAAATTACAGAACTGCTACAGGTCTCTCAACTCTGTTTCAGTTGTCCTATTGAATATACCACTGCCTGCGCTCAGCAACTATATTCACGAGGGGTGGGAGGCATTTAGGCACCCTACCGTCTAACCCCTACGGATCACCTAACATGTGCATCCTTCGGGCACATTACTTAAGGAGCAGCAAAGTCACCAGGCCACAGTGAGTCCCTTTCCATTAAGACAGGGCTGGCCTGAGCATTCTGCTGTTACTTGCTGAGTGAAAACTAAGGAAAATGCTCTTGCAACCCACTTGCACTTCTAAAATGACTCCTATATAGTATAATGATCATCCACCAAAAAACTCAGCAATGCAGAACTCTCAGGACTTAAGTAAAAAAAATCATATACTTTTTATTAATGCAAAAACAGTTACATCTTTAGACCTTTATCAAGATGCCTCTAGTGTACCAAACCCACCACAAAATACCCAGTGTCTGTATTTGGCACCAAAGTAATATAATGATACTATAGTTTCAGAAGATAACATAGATACATTGAAAAGTTGGTTAAAATGACATTTTCTTTCATTATAAAAAATACATTACATTGAAAATACATTACAAAACACATGATAGGACACAATGATAGCCAATAAATATTGTTCATTTTAGTATCTATATTTGTTTTACTTTATGATTTCTCAATTCTTTTCACAATGCTCAAATTCCTTGACTTTATATCCCAGACAGTACAGTGCAGAGTGGTCTGGCAGAAAGCTCTTTTGAAGCATGTATCCACATTCTCTCAGATCAGGCCATAATTAAGAGAAATGACAGCTGCCTAGCTAAGTGAATATATCCATCTTTTGAACAAACTGTCTTCCTTCCCCTATGGAACTGCTGGTGTGATGAATATGATGGAATTCATCAGTGCAAGTCCCTGCTGTCCTGCAGTCACTAAGAAGTAAGCTTCCATAATTCTCATCTCTCACTCTCACCTAGTTTCACACAGGTATAAATTAAATTGGGGCTTTCAGCAAAACAGATCTTTTAATGATTAATTATTATAGAACAGAGAGGCCTGTTATTAAAGGACTTTGAGAATCATTCTGTATATTTTCAGCATTTCTGAACAAATATTTTTTTCTTCTATGCTTTGAAATATATAAATGATCCCACGCTGGGATTGTTAGGTATACTTTGTGACTATGTAGTTTGAAAGTGAAAGGATGACAAATTGATAGAGCAGTCAGATAGCAAGAACATTTAATCTAGGTCTGTGCAATCAGTGTTCCTCCCGTTGCTGTATATTTACAACCCACAGAAACCCCAAAAGTTTTTTATTGTGAAGAAAGGGGGGAGGGTGCTTCAAGCACATAAATGCCCTGGGTTTCATATCCTTGCTTTACAATATTTTGCAAAAAGCACACCCAAGAAAGAAGAAAAGTAGACTAAAGGCATATTGCACAGATAATCACTGCATATGCAAAACCTGTTGTACTTAAGGCATAGGGTCTATTATCCAGATATATAGAAAAATAAAAACATTTTTTTTTTAAAAATTGCTACAAAGTCTACCCAGTGCTCATAATAAATGTTAAAGTGAATACTCTGCCTATGCTTCAGTTTCAAAAGTATATATCATAGATCCCCAAATTCATATTCACATATGCACAGAAGTGATCATCCCTCGAAGTATCTATTTACAGAGCAGAATAGGATGCAACTAATTAATAACTGATCTGGCATGCTTGAAATCGCTTAAACAGGCCCTCAAGGTTTTGCACCACAGATAGAACCCCAATCGACAATGAAAGTGAGGTTTGAAATAAAAAAACAATGCAAACTCAAAAACTTTACAAATATAACTCATACTGCCCAACTGAAATTCTTAATAGAAAATCAGTAGCACCGAGCTTCCTATCAGCAGAAAAATGACAAGCAATGAATTAGCAGTTTATAGAAGCTGAACAGTTGAACTTGGAAATACAAGAGAATCTAAGGCATTTTAAAAGAGCCATGAGAAATAAGGATAAAACATAACACCCACAGCCACAACTGATACACATAACAGAAACAAGAGAGAAGAGACCCTCTAGTCAGACAATGGCTAAAGTCCATTAAGATGAGGATCTCGCGCCTACAGACAAACTTCACATAGAGGCAGTAACACCAAAGTTTGTAATTTTTTAATATATATAATTATGGGGAGCATTTCCTATGCACCCAGACAGAAGTGCAGGAGGGGGTGCAAGAGCAGCACCTTAGGACTTATGCACTGAGCACTTCTGCCAAGCGGAATGGATGTACCTTACATCAGAGAAAAAATCTGTTATGGGGTTCAGAGTGAAACTTAGGCTTGCACAGGCCAATTCTGTCATTGCTCTGCATAGGCTTGCACAGGCCAATCCTGCCATAGCACTGTTGTATAAAAATGAAAGGAAGGAACAGGGCATTTTAGTTTTATGTAAACAGTCAGTATACAGTGGTTGAAAGCCATTTTATACATGTATTAGTAGTGTTTTTTTATTTTTCATCATCACAGTTTAATCTATCATATTGTGTATTATATACATTTAGGGGCGACTTTTTCGGCACCGTCACGACTCTACTGTATTTTGCGCGACTATTTCATCGCCGTCGCAACTTTTTCGCATTGAACGATCGTAAACGGCGGGAAAACCTTTCCGACTTTGCATGATTTTGAAAGCCTCCCTTAGGAATAAATGGCACTCTGCAGCTCCAACCTGGCCCAAGGAAAGTCATGATACCGAAGCTTAAATGAATCCGAAACTTTCGTACTCAGCGCAACAATATGATTTTTTCGCAAGAGGCACGAAAAAGTCATGGATAATACGTGCAAGATACGAAAAAGTTGCGACGGCGACGATAAAGTCATCATTACGAAAAAAATGCATTCGGAGCATTAGTGGATTGATAAATCTCCCCTATAGTGATATGTTTGTTCTGCCTCAGCCAGGCTTTCTTATCCACTTGACTCTCATAGATTAAATGGCCTCGGGCACTGAGAAGAACCAGGCACTCACATGAGTACCAGTAAATACACTGACTCATAGAAAAAAAGAGACAGTAACTTAAAATTTTCAGAACTAAAGTTCTGCATTTTTTAAGCAATATAATACATGATTAAGTTTTTCCTTCAAATAAATTAGTAAACAATTGCTATGGCTTCCTATAGAGAATGTGAAATGTCACAGTGTAATCTTTTTACACTTTTTTCATGGATGGCTGTATATAGTATAGTTAAGGGGTTATTAAAAACTATGAACAGTCACCTGAGAAGGACAATATTTAACGATATATGGACACTTCATTTCATACATTTCTGTGTTTCTGGAGGAGAAATGAAAGTAGCATTCAGCTAGAGGGGCAATAGCCTGAATATCAGTGAATACTGCAGCCACCTATGTGACCCATGTAATGCTAGGGGTGAAACAGGAGGAACCGGAGGAGAAAGATAAGAAGCCTTCAGGTAGAGGGGTAATAACCTGAATATCAGAATAGATAAATCCTCTGCACTCAGCCTTCCAGACTTCATGCATCAAACCCCCAGCAATAGAGCCGCACTCTCAGCCAATGTCCAATCGAAAAATATATATGGGGGGAGCACGAGACAAAATGCAAAATTTCTGCAAAAAAAGTGCTTTTATTTTTATGCCATACACGACATGTTTTGTGCCCTTTATCAAGTGTACATAACAAAGCAGTAAGTGAGATTAAAACAGTCATACCCACCCCCTTCCTTTGGTAGCCAATCAATTCAAAGCATACTTAACTCTTTAGTAACCTTTGTGTGCAATATAATAAGCTTTTAGACACAAATCACAGCGCTATTAACACATTAATGTCCATGGTGTACAACCTTCATAACCCTTATACAGTGTTCAACAAATGCATCAATATACATCCAGAGTCCATAATTCATGTGTACCTAAACCAAAAACATCAAAAAAGTACAAAATGACAATTAAAATTTTTTTAAAACCATCATCAGGAACTGCCTACCTATGCACTTCAGGGGTTACAGCAAACACTAAGTTATTTTATTTTATAGTGGCTCCTACCGTTCTCAGAGGCTTGCAAACTTCTATATACATTTTACCATTATAGTAATTTCCTTAAAATTTTTTTTCATCGAGCAATATATTAGTGCTCAACTTTTACATTAGTCTTCACTAGCATTTGATTGAGACAATTCGCAACTGGTCTTTATTCCTTATTATTTGTAATTTTTTAATCATTTAAATAATTGCTCAACAGCTCTCCAGCTTGGAGTTGCAACAACCACCTGGTTGCTAGGGTCCACACTACCATAACAACCTGGTTGCTAAGGTCAACATTACCATAGCAACCAACAATTATAATTATTTCCTTTAAAAAAAATTTCTCTCATTGGGCAATACATTAGTACTCAAAAAATAGCTACTATTACCTCCTCTAGAAGTTGCAAAATCAAGGGGCACAGCTAATTCACACTTCTGTACCTGCAAATAAATATTAATAATAATACAAAGGTCAGCATTATTTACAAATATGGTTGGAGGCTCCAATAATCATTCATACCATTAGGTATCATAGTGGACAGTCTTTTGATCCATTTCCCTTCCTGTTGTTTTGATCCATTTCCCTTCCCTAACCTGAATATCAGTGAGTACTGTAGCCAGCTATGTGACCCGTGTAATGCTAGGGGTGAAACAGGAGGAACCGGAGGGGAAAGGAAAGTCGCATTCAGCTAGAGAGGCAATAGCCTGAATTTCAGTGAGTACTGCAGTGACCTACAGTACCTCCTGTCCTATGGCAAGCATTAAGGCCATGGTTGCCTTGCACCAGCAATACTGCTCTTTGGACCTCATATCACTTTTGTGGCCCTTTGTGCTCTAGCACATTTATCCAGAGTCTATGTAAATGAACCTTTATGTCTGGCTTCTTTGGGCTCTGGCCCAAAAGGGAAGAAAGGCTGCACTCCTCGAATAAAAACAATCCTTTATTAGTTAGTTAAAACCATGGGTGGCTGCTATGATGCAGAAAGCCTGACGCGTTTCAGGTAGAAACCTTTAATCATAGGCTAATGAGTAACATAACCTTGTTGCTGAGAAAAGAAAAGTTAGCCAATGTAGCAAAGTAAAACTGCATTTTTTCAGGAAAAAAATATATCTGGCAATTCTATGGGCTTAAACTGCAACCTCCAGCCTAAAAACAATACATGTAGCTTTTACATTTACAAACATCCTACAAACATGTAAAAAATAACATGCCCATCACCAAGAGCAAAATAAATATTTGCTTTGCCTGCACTCAGTTCTCAACAATTCTCCCACCCCTCCTGCAATCATACAAATTGGCAGGTGTTGGCTATGCTTTGTTTCACACAGGAACCTTTTTAATCTACATGGTGTATTTATGACTGGTATAATGAGAAATCTCATCCACAGTCTCCAATAAATAGTGGGCTTTCAGTGGAATATGTAGAGTGATAACTGTGTCCCTAGAAGAACTTTGGCCTCTGTTTTACCCAAAGAACATTTTTGCTTATTTGCCATAATACATTTTATTCATAAAAAGTAATGTGCTAATATAATGCTGTCTTTGCATGTCCTGGAAGTTCAAACATCAAGGCTTATTTGAAATGTTATTTTCTGCAGAACTCATGAGAGTAAGCGCATCTTGAATTAGGCTCTCCCTCTTACATTTTTATTCATAAGATAACTTTACTGTACATCGAAGATACCATTAGGCATATGCATGCAATATGTTTCCCTAAGCATATGGTAGGAATATTAGATGTGCTTTCTAGTCACTGTTTACTATTCCAATGTAAAAATGCCAACAGAAAGGCCTGCTGCTGAGAATAATGTCAAACCCAAGACAAACTCATCTAAATTTCATGAAAATCTCCTCTCGAAACCATGTCAAAAGATTGCTTCCCCTTCAGCCTTTGCTCCATCATGGTAGTGGAATTTCTAACAACTAATCTTACAGTATCACTGTCTGTAAAAACATATCTTAAGGGTCTTAAAGTGGTACTGCCAGTTAAACATGCAGCTGTTGGCTATTAGAAACAATGTAGTTACAAAGACGATATGCATAAAAACTGGCTTTAGCAATGATTTGTGAATAAAGCATCTAATATCACTAAAGATAAAATAAAGGGTGGCTGAGTGATTAAGTCTGTAATCTTTGGGTGGTTTGCATTTCCATCTCCTTTGACTTTGACAATGTATACGTTTGTGTATCCACTATAACTAAAATATAGCAGACACAACAACTGTAGAGGCACCTGAGAGAGAGGGGGGCCCAGTTAGTACCCAATGCCCTACTCATTTCTTCTTGACTGTGCCCACGCCTGCCAATATGTATGATTGCAGGAGAGGTGGGAGAATTGTGGATAGGCAAGTGCAGGCAAAGCAAATATTTATTTTGCACTCAGTGATGGGCATGTTACTTTATGCCACTGCTCTGTCAAGCAATGGGGCACTGCAGTGCAGTAATAGGAAGTCTAAACACATATATGTGAATTATAAGGCAGATGAGCTCTCCTGAAACACTGCTGTTGACAACCAGTGTTTTGAATCAAGACCTTTGCAGCTCACTGAATTAGACTTTGCTCTAGCATCTCATTGAAACCCTGACAATTTTTAGAGGTTCTAAAATATGTTTTCAATTCACTCCTTGAATACTATTTTATAGTCTATGAACAAGACACAGTATTTCAGTTGAATGATATGCACTTGGAGGTTAGTTTGGTATTTGAGTGAGTTGTATAGTCCCAAGCTTAGTTTCTGCACTCCAAAAAGAATCCTATTTGTTAGGTGATGCGGAGGGTTTGAGCTGTATTCAATTAAGAATGATGTTTTTTTACATGTGGATGAGGTAGAGATGTCTTTAATGCCAAAAATGATTAATGTTATTCTCTAAACTCTGCTATTAATCTTAACAAAAGCTTGGGGCCTTCTATAACATAAAAATATCCTCTGCTTAAGTCTGGGGAATAAGAGGGTGAGTTTTGCACATTTTGCAAGTCAGGATAATGTAGGCAGGTGATTGATATGATCGTCTTCTATGGGTCACCTCTGCTTCCACATACACAGGTCAATTCATATGATGAAGATGATGTTACATGGCCGAGTGCTTTCATTTTATTGCAGCTTAGCAGTAACATAGAATGTTGTGCACTATTAAGTCAGGTTAAAGCTTCAGGGGAATATAAGCTTCAGCAAGGAATGACTGAAACTGTTTTTTAAATGATGCTGTAAGTAAGTACAGAGTAAACGATTGCTAGAATCTAAAGTGTCTGGAAAAATATCACTGTTGTTTCTTCCACACAATAGAATTAACCTTTTGATGATTTGCCTGGATTAGGTGTTCATATGCAATGTACTAAAGTTCATTAAAATTGTTTACAACTCTTTGGCCATAGGAATTTTTTTGCCCCAAACTTAGTGCAACACCCATCTGCAGAATGCCTAAAGCTGGCCACACATTTACAGATATTGTCAAATGAACTGTTGTCGATTTGCTTGTTCAGTATGTAGAACATGAATCATTAACATGAAGACAAAGATAAAATATAGTTGTTCACAGAACATGCACTTGGGCCATGCACACATTGGGTTGAATTTTAGTTTATTATGCCATCATCTGGAAAGATCACAATAAAGACACATAAAACCCGTACAGATATTGTCATATGAATAAAGGGGTATGTACACTATTTTTAAACCTATCCAATCAGAGAAATAACCAATATTCATGATAACGCAATACACTCAAAATATAAGTCAATTATTATAAGAAACCTTGTATCTGGCAACACTATCTGTATGTGTAAGTCAACCCCATTTTTGCTATAAATTTTGAATATTATTTTAGAGCCAAATATAACTATGGCAATTTACAACACTAATGAATAGTTTAATAATAAATTAGCATAAACTGTATTAATAATTATTATAAGTAACAATGTTTTAATTATAACCAACTAATCAGATTAAATATTTTTCAGACTGGATGCAGACTTTCTCTTTCCCCAAATAGTTTACACTGGGCAAACTCATGCAAGCAACAATGCAAGCTGAATTTAAGAGCCGGGAGATTGTCTGTCTGTCAAATATACTGAACCTAACGGGCTGATGATTAAAGTCTGATGCTAATAGCACTGGTTTCTGAGCTGCCATGCAGTAATCATCTATGTTAATTACTAATCAACCTCATATTGTGACATTTATATCCTATATATACAGTATATTGTCCCTAAACTCAGTAACTGACAGCAGCACAGAGCATTTGCAGTGAATCAGCAGAAAGGAAGATGGGGAGCTACTGCGGGCATCTTTGGGGGCACCGATCTTCCCTGCTGAAGGGCTGTGGTTTCCTTGGGCTGGTACAGAAGCATAAAATATAATTTACAACATTTCTAGCCAACGTCTTTAGTTAAGCTTTAGTTCTCCTTTAAAGCAAGTGCTCATTTTTACATTCATGACTTGGACACATAAAGATGCAAGTTTACTTTCAAACAGAGCTTCCTGCAGGCCTGAAGTCCACAGGGCCTACCAAATAGCCATCAATAGTGCTTTTTAACAACCCACATTCTTGTGAGGCTCCCCAACACATTTACATTTTAAAAAAAAAAAGGTTGGGGACCTCCCTGCTTGGATAAAACTTAGCTATAGGAAAAGTCAAGATACTGCTCTGTATAAAAATAGGTTAAGATTCAAAGGGGAAGAGGCTACTTCTTCCCATTTACAAAGCACTGATATAGCCCCATCTACAATATACAGTGCAATTTTGGTCCCCAGTACTCAAAAGAGAATCGCTTCTAAGCTGATAAAAGACATAGTAGCTCTCAGTTTTGGTAAAGGGTTAGGATTGTTTACACTGTAAAAGAGCTATAAAAAAAAGCTATAAAAGATTCCTATGCAGTTTTACTAAATAAGGCTGTTTTGTATGCATGTTTTCTACATGTGGATAAGACAGTATTATAAAAGCTTTAAAACTTTGTTGGTCCTTATGCAGCAACATATGGTATTCAAAGTGATGCTGCAAACATGGAAACTTGGAAAACTCAGGGCTGGAAATAGGGGTAGGCAGAAGAGGCACCTGCCTAGAGCGCACTGATTGGGGGGCACCAGGCAAGAACCTCTCCTGCCTACACCTAGCCTGCGCTCCCTTCTCTTGCCCCTGCGGCAATGACTCCCCCCCCCATTTCCTATTTGACGGAACTGCGCGTGCATACACACGTGAGGGGGGAAAGGTGCAGGGGCGTGGTGGCCGACCAGGTTGCCTAGGGTGCCCGGTCGGCTTGGCCTGCCCCTGGGGAAACTTATACCTCCGAATACAGAAACTAGCAAATACTGTATAAACATTTTTCAACATTACTTTAATTTTTAGAGTGAAAAAATAGTATAGGCAGCATGTTTATCACACTTTGAACCCTGCCCTGCAGTGAGCATGTGTGGGAGCAGGACCTGTTCTTTGGCTGTGTATTTTTACTGATGCTGTATTCATAAGAGGCGGGCTGGGGGACATTAGCATTTCATTCATCCCCTAACCTGCATATTATTTAGACGTGAAAATGCAGGAGCAATCGCAAATGCAAAGTACTGTCCTTACCATCTGCCCTGTGGCAGGCAGTGAATACAGGCCTGCCTTGCACCCACACATATAACAGCTTACCTGCCATGAGGTGCAGAGCACAGTAGTGCCCCAGATAAGTGTGAGCTCTAAAGTGCATAATTTTGTGTCTTTCATATGGGGTATTGGTAAATGAGTCCCCCTTCATTGTCTGCATACCTCATAGTCAGTACAGGTATCGGACCCCTTATCCGGAAACCCGTTATCCAGAAAGCTCCAAATTACGGAAAGCCCATCTCCCATAGACTCCATTATAAGCAAATAATTCAGAATTTTAAAACTGATTTCCTTTTTTTATGTAGAAATAAAACAGTACCTTGTAATTGATCCCAACTAAGATATAAATAATCCTTATTGCATGCAAAACAATCCTATTGGGTTTAATTAATGTTTTATTAATTTTTTAGTAGACTTAAGGTATGGAGATCCAAATTACGGAAAGACCCCTTATCCGGAATACCCTTGGTCCCGAGCATTCTGGATAATGGGTCCTATACCTGTACTTACAAAAGTAAAATATGGCTACTCACTGTGAGGCAGATAAGCATTTAAAAATGTATATAATAATAGAATATGAAGATAATGAATAAAGTGACATGTGATTTTGAAGAAATGGGGTGTGGGACAGATGAACAAGACATTTAAAAAGAAACACAATTTTAAGAACAACAAGAAATCTTGGCACAAATGGGGACAGACTACTATTGAAAATGTTATTTTCTGATGGTGCCTTGCACTATTTTGCTTGGGTGTATAGCAGGCGCCATTCAGAAACCCAAAATTCTCAGTTCTGGCTTTTGAATTTTAGCTGAAGCATTGTCTGTATTATGCCATGATTTGCTAATAAGTGGCAGAAAGCCAGAAGCTTGGGGTTTAGGAAGCAGATCATTACAAGTGGGTTGCACTGAAAGAATCATTCATCAACCATCAACATATCACTACTGCCTTCCAACAAATGCATGACACTCCTTGAAGTGTTTGTCAACTATAGGCAAAGATTTCTCTAAAGAAAAAAAAAAGATGAATAGTGTGGAACAGTGCTATAGCAATGTCAGTGGACACAGATTCTTGGTACAGTATATAATTTATGTAGCTTTGTAGGTATGAACTTGGATACTTGGTATTTGGATAGATTTTTTTAAGCTAGTTAAATTCATGTAAGGATAATCTAGAGGGATTGTTTGACTTTAATAAATACAACAGAGTGACCCGATGCCCCTCACTATATAATTTAGTGGGCAGTCTTTTTTTTCTTCAAGCAAAACAGTCATTAAGTCATAAAATAAAACATATATGTCATAATCAATTGATGTGATATAATATCTAGTTCAACGTCCTGCTCCAATCCTTAAAGGGAATTTGGGGAATTTTGTTACCTCTCTTTCTTATAAAAATATCATGAAGTAAAGGCAGGGTCGGACTGGGGGGCGCAGGGCCCACCGGGGCCACTGCCCCGCCTGGCCACATCCCCCACACCCCCTAACCGCCCCCTGCAGGGGCCCCCACTGAGCCTCCCTTACCCCCCCCCCCCCGCAGGAGCCCCACTGAGCCTCCCTAACCCCTCTTCCCCCACAGAGTCCCCAACCCGACTTCCTCCCCTGAGCGTGCATAAGTTTTACGCATCAGGGGAGGGCCGGTCGGCCGGGGGAGCACCAGGAAGGGTCATGTCTTGCCAACCAGGGCCCCCTGGGTTTTTTCCGGTCTGACCCTGAGTAAAGGTGGAGTTATTCAGTGTAATGTGTATATCATATGAATATTTAAGTTTACATAAGCATCCCAATATGCAAGATCACATATTAAACAGGGCAAAAATGTTGTTCTAACAAATATGTTGAATCACACTGGCTTTTACTTTAAGTAGTTAATAAATAGCATTCAGATTTGAACAAATGTAATTAGAAAAAGCACTTGTGTTAATAAGTCCCTTTCAATTCTTGTACAAAAGTAATATTCTGGAAACATAATATTAGAAAAGGCTTATCTGCCTGGCATCTTTCCAAACAAGGCATGAAGTTATTATGTTTAATTAAGGGGCTCTAGTTTGGAACACCATTCATAATAATTATTGCTAATGATTTGCAGCTGCACCAAAAGCCCTGCAGCAGAATAAGGTGAATTATCAGTGGGTTCTGTCTATTAAAACAGCACTCTGTACAATAAGTGTCAAAAACAACAATTTCACTTATAGTTTACATGCACTTTTAATGACTCTGTTTCCTTTCATGAAATTGTTTTTCCAGAAATATAGAAAACAAGGCATGAAGTCAAAGCATAAAAGGGGTCATGTACATCTGCTGCTGAAGTTGCACCCCCTGCAAATTTGCTGCAGTCAGTTACACATAAAATCACTCTTATAAAAGGTACTTGCATCAAAATTCAATATATAGTTGCACTTGGAGTCACTCAGTCCTTCCTGCCTTCTATTTCAAATCAAACACTGCTACCCTATTGTTGCATCCTGGAGCTACTGTCACCTTCTAACCAGCCATAGCGTCCGGGTTCACTCAGCTCCCCGCATCAATTGCTAGGTCAGCAATTGATGTGGAAAAATATTCACCCACTTTCTATTCATTGCTATGGGGTTTTTAGAAACGTATTTATTAAATGGTGATAAAAAATCCCATAGAAATGAATAGAAAGTGGGTGATCTAACATTTTTATAAATCTGCCCCAATGTATTACACAGTGATAAACTTAAATAATAGTGTTAATTTAAATATTTTCAGCTCTCACCTTACCTCCTGCCTAAAACTTTATTATGCACATTAGTAATGTAGTTAGCACAAATAAAAAATACCCAGTTGCCAAGCAAAGCAAAATGAAGTCCCTCAAATCCTTTGAATACAGCAGTAGAATGGGACCATTAAGCATAAGTTTTAATGACAAAACAAAGGCATTTTTTTCTGAAAAGAAAATTTAGTAAAAGAAAGACAAAAGAAGAATATGAGCCCAATACAAAATCAAAAAAAGTTTTGGAAATAAGAAGGTAGCGTACATACAACTTTTGTCTGTATAAAGCCAATTTCACATTTGGCCAGGCATTTATTACTAAGGTTCTCAGACTTAGGGGCTGATTTACTTACCCACGAACGGGTCGAATGGAGTCCGATTGCGTTTTTTTCGTAATGATCGGTATTTTGCGATTTTTTCGTATGTTTTGCGATTTTTTCGGATTCTTTACGAATTTTTCGTTACCAATACGATTTTTGCGTAAAAACGCGAGTTTTCCTATCCATTACGAAAGTTGCGTAAAAAGTTGCGCATTTTTCGTAGCGTTAAAACTTACGCGAAAAATGCGCAACTTTCCGCGTAAGTTTTAACGCTACGAAAAATGCGCAACTTTTTACGCAACTTTCGTAATGGATACGAAAAACTCGCGTTTTTACGCAAAAATCGTATTGGTAACGAAAAATTCGTACAGAATCCGAAAAAATCGCAAAACATACGAAAAAGTCGCAAAATGTTCGTTTTCAAGTCGGAACTTTTCCAATTCGGGTCGGATTCGTGGGTTAGTAAATCAGCCCCTTAGAATCATTTGTTTTGTTCATTCATAGAATGAATTCTTGTAGTGAAACATGCTCTTTAGTGACAGGCTTATAACAAGAGTCCATGTATATCTGACATAAATTTCAGGTTTGCTGAGAGACCACTAAAAATGTTAAAGGTCAAGCATTTTTAATAAAATGTACTGTATTAATGAAGTTATTAGGGAATGAAGCAGTTATGTTGAAATAGATGTCACTTGTCATGCTTTCCATTGCTACAAATCCTAAGCAATTAGTAATAGTTTTAATAGCAGATAAACTCATGTTTGAATAAAAGACATACAAACAATAAAATTACAAATTATTAAAGGAGCAGTAGCACTAAAAAAATGAAAACTATTCATTTGAATCCTATAAATAGTGAAGACTATATAGGGCTTTTTGATTTCCCATAATTATTTACCAATATTGAGAAGTAAATATAAAATTAAATAGTCTATCACTTTTATGAATGCAAACATGTTGTCAGACCAGCTTTCCATTTAAATTTTGTAAAAAAGCTGATATTTTATAAACACCTGTTTTGCTTCTGGAAATGTAAGCTGTCTTCTTTTGTTTCTATGTCCCCATGGATTTCAGACCTAAAAATTATAGTGTGATTCACCAATCCTACTATTTCAGAAATTCTAATAATTTTCAGTGTGCAGTAGATAATTTGTGCAACACAAATGAACAGCAGGAAATCCTTCTTGGCTTTAATCGAGTTTGTTAGAACCAGGGCCAAGCCAGTACTAATGCATTTTCCGTCATAGATGCCTAAAATTGAAACATATTACTGTCATGGAAATACTTAATCATCTAATTTGCCCATCTGCTCTATTCAACAGTCACAGTGCAAAATTAACTGAGGAAAAATTATAAATGTAAATTCTTGGTTCAAAGCTCAATTTACTGCGTTTACTTATTTGACCTTCAGTCTTGCTGCTCTATATCCACCTGCTTTTAGTTAGTTTTATAAATTATTTTAACTCATAAATAGACACTGATATAGTTATAGTATCAAATGTTGCTTAGCCAATGTATAACCTACTACCTGTTATTATTCTGTAAATAAGAACTTGTGACCTTTAGTTTTCAAGATTGCTTGATGGTTGGAAATAATTTAATTGCTAATGACTTAGTCATAGTTGCAGACTAATCATAGTTGCATAGTTGCAGACTAATTTCTCAGAATAACTAAACTGCTACTTGGGTACTGCAAAACTGACCAAGAAGTGTAGCCTCTAAAGCAATACCATTTATAAGTCACTATTAGATAGTGGTAAACCAGGCTTTAATAGAACATCTGTTTGGCCCTTCTGTCTTCTGTATCTGCTACTTATGAATTTGGAAAAGGCGTTACAGAGTTAACTTTAGTGTATTTACTTTTATTGTAAAACATATTTTGTTTGTGGCAGGTCAGGTTATTGCTTTATTGTAAACAGATAGACAGATGATAGATATATAGATAGATAAAGATATACATATTGGCATGGGCGTCCACAGAAGGGGGCAAGAGGGGGCACTTGCCCCCCCCTGGAAAAGTAGCAAAAAAAATGGGGAGAAGGGGGAGAAGAATTTTTTTTTTAATTTTTTTTTTTTAGTTTATTTATATCCCCACCTTGGCCATTATAAAACCGCCGCCCAAACCCCCCTCTAAAGGTCCCAGGAACTGAGCGCAGGCACCACCTTCCCACCCTTCCCTATACTGGAGCGGCGCTTACCTCCGTGCGCCCATGACACGCATGCGTATTGGGCACGCCCCCCCTACGCATGCGTGTCTTTGAAACACAAGGCGCCAGAAGGCGCAGAAGGCGCTTGGGTGCGGCGGCGGTCGGTTGTGGTGTGGGCTGGCTGAGTGAGCAGGACTGCTGGCCTTGGCTGACTGGCACCTGGGACTGGGATTTCGAGGCACTGCTGCTGCTGACAGGTACAGTTGCTGGGGGCGCAATATGAGGGGGGCTTGGCTGCTGGCACAGTACAGATGGGGGGCTTGGCTGCTGACACAGGTACACAATGATGCTGGGGCCTTGCTGGGGGCGCAATATGAGGGGGGCTTGGCTGCTGGCACAGTACAGATGGGGGGCTTGGCTGCTGACACAGGTACAGATGGGGGGGCAATATGAGGGGGGCTTGGCTGCTGGCACAGTACAGATGGGGGGGCAATATGAGGGGGGCTTGGCTGCTGGCACAGTACAGATGGGGGGCAATATGAGGGGGGCTTGGCTGCTGGCACAGTACATATGGGGGCAATATGAGGGGGGCTTGGCTGCTGGCACAGTACAGATGGGGGCAATATGAGGGGGGCTTGGCTGCTGGCACAGTACATATGGGGGCAATATGAGGGGGGCTTGGCTGTTGGTACAGTACATATGGGGGCAATATGAGGGGGGCTTGGCTGCTGGCACAGTACAGATGGGGGGGCAATATGAGGGGGGCTTGGCTGCTGGCACAGTACAGATGGGGGGGCAATATGAGGGGGGCTTGGCTGCTGGCACAGTACAGATGGGGGGGCAATATGAGGGGGGCTTGGCTGCTGGCACAGTACAGATGGGGGGGCAATATGAGGGGGGCTTGGCTGCTGGCACAGTACATATGGGGGCAATATGAGGGGGGCTTGGCTGCTGGCACAGTACAGATGGGGGGGGCAATATGAGGGGGGCTTGGCTGCTGGCACAGTACAGATGGGGGGGCAATATGAGGGGGGCTTGGCTGCTGGTACAGTACATATGGGGGCAATATGAGGGGGGCTTGGCTGCTGGCACAGTACAGATGGGGGGGCAATATGAGGGGGGCTTGGCTGCTGGCACAGTACAGATGGGGGGGCAATATGAGGGGGGCTTGGCTGCTGGCACAGTACAGATGGGGGGGCAATTTGAGGGGGGCTTGGCTGCTGGCACAGTACAGATGGGGGGGCAATATGAGGGGGGCTTGGCTGCTGGTACAGTACATATGGGGGCAATATGAGGGGGGCTTGGCTGCTGGTACAGTACATATGGGGGCAATATGAGGGGGGCTTGGCTGCTGGTACAGTACAGATGGGGGGGCAATATGAGGGGGGCTTGGCTGCTGGCACAGTACAGATGGGGGCAATATGTTGGGTGCTGGCACAAATACATGGGGGCAATATGATGGCTGTTGGCACTGGTACATGGGGGGCAATTGGGGGCTTTTTTATGTGGCATGATAATTTTGATCCATCTAATGTGTGTTTCTGAGTACTGAATTATGTGAATAGTAGGTAGCTGAGTAGAGCAGAGTAGTTGTAAAAGGCACTAACAGTTGTAAATGTATTCATTAATTAAAATATATTTAATTACAATTGTATATTTTTACATACAGACACACGTAAACTAGTATCATCCTGCAAAAAAAAAAAAAATATATATATATATATATATATATTTGTCTGTTGCAGGATGATGCTAGCTTACTTGACCCCCCTTGGAAAATTTTCTGCGGACGCCCATGCATATTGGTGCTGATTATGCAGATTCTATATGGAAATTATGACATAATTGGGGTATTTTCTAGTGACTTTTCAATTGTTAGTTATATATATGGTGAGGGGGATCTGCTTTAGTTTGTAAGTGTTAAAAATGGTTCTCTAGGCACAACAGAACTTAATAACATAAGTGTTCCTTTGCCATTGAAATTTATATATTATATATATATATATATATAGTTGATTTATAATTTTAAAGGTAAGACAACATCTATTTTGTTTAAGGCATATGTATTGGATCTGTAACTTTTAAGTTGTCAAAGTTATACCAGATATATCCTACATTAAAGGATGTTTTTTAATGTATTCTTTTGCGTTGCTTGATTGAGCCTATTCATCTTCAGATGTGTAAGGTTGACTGTAATAGTTTCTCATAAAAACAGCAAAGTCAGGGGAAAATATCTGTTTCTGCCAATTTCTATGCCTTCTGTCCAGGTTGCAGTCAAGCGTTCTTTCATTCCATGATGCATTATGTATCTTAAACAAACAAACATATCTAAGTCATTCATCCATAGGCTTTCTGATCTAATTCCAGACCTCTAAGGAGTCGTGCTAAATCACATTGGGGTAATGTTAGGCCGTTGACTGCCGAGCAAAGTGAAGTTTATCAGCATCTCCAGGAATATCATGGATTAAAGGAAAAAAGTAAAGATCCTGTGGAAGTCAGCGCAAACCAGTTAACTAATCCAGCTACCGTAATTAATCTTCAAAGGGCAAAGCCAAAAACCATACCGTTTGGAAAGTAAGATAACCAATGACACACTCTTACAATACTATATTAAAAAGTAACTCTGGCGGTTGGAAAAAGAAATTTAAGTCTCAGGTCTCAGACTACTAGGAAAAATGTTTGAAAATGATATGATTATAAAGGTGAAGGCTGCCAAAAATCAAAATAGATTTTTTTTTTTTGAAGCTCGGAAGAATAAAATAGAGAATTCACACACAGGTACTGCTTGAGAAAAAAGGTATATTTTTGCTACATGCTTTCATATCATTTGTGCATTGAAAAAAGTAATTTCTAGAAACACTGAGTTTGGGGTGCTTGCTATACATTTCCAGTTTGAAAAACTGCAGGTTATTTATTTAAAAGACACCCCCACAACTGCAGTACGTTTCCCTTCCTCCTTTCATCTTTTTGTGCTTGTTAGAGTTTCTTCCTCTGAGGCACAATACAGCTGTCAGCTGGGTGATCTCCTTTTTGTTGACATCACTCAGTTTTTGATGGTTTCCTTATGTACTAAGATTTCTTTTTATGAGTTGATTTGATTTCTTTAGTGTAAATAAAATTTCCCTGACACCAATGTCTATTTTGAGACTACAACACAACTGTACAATAAGCTTGTAAATCAAATCAAGTTTTATTTTAATGAAAGAGTAGTAGATGCAGATGATGGTTTTTAAAGCCCCTACAGTAACAAGTATGCCAAACAAGGCTACATGCATGTCTAGGTGACAGATATAAGTTGAAAGTTACTTGTGTTGCTTCCCTTTGCAGCCAAAGGAAACTGAAACCATATTGTTGCAGTAGTTATAATAAAAATAATTCATGTCCAAAGCTAAACCAAATAATGCAAAATGCATTTTATTTGGCTGACATTGTATAGGTGTCAGTTTTAGCACTTGTGAATAAAGAAAACATCTTGTTTTCTTTACTCCATCTTGTTCATATCATTTAATATTAGAGGGGTTTTTAAATACGTTGTATAAGATTTTTTCTCTTTGCCGTTGAACCTTTGTACCTTTTCTCATGAGTCACAGAGCCTTGTGACAAGGGGCCCCAGGGGTGTGTTGGCCCCCTGGGCCCCTTTGCCTGTTCTGCTTTTAGAAATAACAGAGAAAACTACTGATAAGAGTGTTTCAGAGCAAACTATAATACGAGCATGTCTTGTAACAATAACCAGAGTATCATCTTGGAAACAGTTCCGTCAGCATTGTCTGTATACTCTCTTCATACAAATAAACGCATCTACAAACTGGCCTATCCAACAGTTTCACTTTAACACACTATTCTCACCTTCTTCAGTTTCTCCTTAACACCATTGTTTCCATATACCGGTTTTCACTAGTTCATGAATTCACATCAAGATCTGGTGTCAGAGAGCCAACTGCAATCTTATATATAAGAACTCCAGTTATTGCTTGGGTGCATGGGCAACATAATATAATCAAATTGATTACCAAACAAGTCCAGTTGCTTTAAATTTATTTATACTAGATATACCATGACCTGGATAAATGAAAATCTTCATAGACATATTAACATAATATAATTAGTAAGCACAAACAAACTTCACTCACAGGACTAACTACACACGTGTGTCCTGAAGACGACTTGAGTTGAATTAAACCCCATTTTTTTGCTCATACAAGTCCTGTGAGTGTGGTTTGTTTGTGCTTACTAATATATAAATATATAGATAGATAAATCATATTAACCCTGTCTAAATATAATCAATAAATATAATTACACATTTTATGCAGTTTCTAAAATAATCAGGTTATTTTCTCTTGTGTCTTCTGAAAACCAAATAAAAACCTACTAAATGAAAAAATATGCAAACATGCTTGTAACAAATGTAAACTGGATCTTAGTAACTATCATAAATTAGCTATTTGTCTATCTTTATTTGGTATAAACTAATTGGCTACTAGACTTTCAATACATGGTGCAGCATAATGCAGTCCTGCCAGATCCAAAGATGCCATATTATTAGAGTTTATTTACAAAGCGCCAACATGACAGATTTGCAGCAAATAGAATATGATCACCATATTTCAGATGGTTATATATTCAGTCAGCCAATACTTATCACCTAATACATATTTTATTTTGTTTAAAAAGAAACTCTAAACACAATATTAGAATTACCACTAACCAAGAGGTTATATTCTAAGCATTTAACCTTTCGCAGGTTACTTATACAAAGAGAATGTATTTATTTGTTTTTACAAATAAATTGACTTTAAAAAGTGATCTTTTATTCAGCTTTATAAATTGTCTGTAGGGGGAAGTTTGTAAATAGATCACACTCAAGATTAGAGGGCTCATTTATTAATGCTAAGCACATTTCTATGCATAATTTAATTTAAACTATAGGAGATCTATAATGCAAAATGCATCAAACCAGGGGTTTTCTGGATATGGTTTGTTTTTTATCCATAATTTGGATTACCATATCAAAATCTACATGAAAGCATTAAATAAACCCATTGTTTTGTCACCAATATGGATACATGCATCTTAGTTATGATTAAGCACAAGGTACTGTTTTATTATTACAAAGAAAAAGCAAATAACTTTTACAATGTCTTGAAATTAGAATCATTTGCTTAGAATCTACTCTGTCAGAGATATGGCCCATTATATGCATATCAGGTTTCCCAGCAAAATCTTGCGTAAAATGTTTACATCTAAATACAACTTATGGAAATATATTGGACATCTGGAAAGGAATGCTGTATGGTGAGAACAAAACAACTTTGGTAAATGGCATGATAAGCAGAAATCAACATGGTTTTATGAAGGAAGGATTATGTCAAATACATTTTATTGCTTTTTACAGTAATAGTAAGTAGTTACTTGAATAGTGGTGTTTTTGACGTGGTACAGGTATGGCATCCATTATTCAAAAACCTGTTATCCAGAAATCTCAGAATTAAGGGGAGGTTGTTTCCCATAGACACCATTTTAATTACATAAATCTAACTTTAAAAAATTATTTCCTTTTTCTCTGTAATAATAAACCAATACCTTGCATTTGATTCTAAGCAAAATATAATCAATCCTTATTGGAGGCAAAAGTATCCTATTGGATTTATGGAAAGACAGGTTATCCCCCCCAGCAACCAACTTCTCCTAGCAGGCAGTTTACATATCATGTGATTAAAATAAACTATAATAATTGCTAAAGGGAACCTATTACAAAAAAATGTTTCCCATAACAGGCTAACAGAGCTTGGATTAATTTTGGGGAAAAACTACTGTATATTTTGTTTTACAAAAACAGCCCCCTAGCAAGAGCCTCTGCCACCCTGCATTCAAGAAAGCTACAAGTGTGGATGGACACACATGCACATAATAAATGAGGGCATGCATATGATGTAGGGTAGGGGGATGCATTAACTAA
The DNA here is from genome assembly GCF_000004195.4 of Xenopus tropicalis. Lineage (NCBI taxonomy): Eukaryota > Metazoa > Chordata > Amphibia > Anura > Pipidae > Xenopus > Xenopus tropicalis. The sequence goes on along the minus strand of NC_030678.2, from coordinate 61,092,787 downwards.
TGCTATGTCACATCATGTATGTGCCAAGACACACACTCATTTTGGACCCCAGCAGACACAGAGCACGGGGGGGGGGGTAAAGCACTCAGGTTAACATTCTGAATAACAGGTCCCATACCTGTATACTTTGTTACAACCCTCAAGAAGGCTAGCAGAGGCTGAGGAAACTCATTGGTCTCTTTCAAATGGGATCTTGCTGGCTGTGTAGTTCCTGGATTTTTTGAAAATGCATGTGTACCCTGACTGAGAAGGCTACCATACATTTTAGAATGCTAGGATAATATGTGTTAATATTTGTGTGTAGTTCTGTATATCATAAATTTTATGTCACATAAAGGATGAGGCTGTTATTTGTAATATGGGTAGTTTCTATAGTTAAATATGCAGACTGGTCTTCAAGTCAGTTTTATGTTAAAAGAAAGGTGCATTTAAAAGAAATGTATGATGATAACAGAAAGCACATAGTTTGGTGTGTGCAGTATTGGTTTTGACAAATGAGCTCTGTATAAACAAGCCTTTCTATTACCTTTTATTGCTGCCTCTTAACCAAGCTCAGACATAATGAGACTCTCTCTATATGGGGAATTTAATTGGCAAGAAGATCTAAATGGTAAAAATCTTCTCCTTTCCCAAACCTTATGAAGATGGTAGGTAGTGGACAGGGGTAAAACATTGTTCTGGTACAGCAAATATAAAATGTATATGTAGGGTATATGTATGTATATGTTTACCCATGTTGAACCCTTCAGGACTTCTATAACCTTGGATTACTGTTTATGTAGCAGGAAAATCTTGCTTTAAGAAAATAATATGCATATTTATATATAGGTATATATTATATATATAATTGATATTATATATATATATATAATTTATACTATATATATATATATATAATTTATATTTGGGGGTGTCCCATTTTACCCATGAGGCAGGATAATACCTGGCCTCAGTTGTTACTTTACCCAGAACTGGAAAATAAAACACCCCTTGTAAAGTTTTAGCTGGAAAATTATTCTCCATTAGCCCACTGCTAGTGCCAAGACAATTGCATTAGCAATATGGCCTCCCACGGAGAGGGTGGCATTAGGTCTGCTGTGGCATCAGACCATGAAAAATCTCTTATTTATGGACAAGTTATAGAATTTTGCCATGAAATAAAGGGGTAATTTACAACCTGCACGTGCAGTTGCAATCACCCAAAATGGTTGCAGTCATGCAAAAAATGCCAGTCATTATAGTGACTTACTTTAAAGCCACTTTTTCATTTTCACCGAGTACATGTTGTTTGTTTTTAAAAATCTTGAAAAAGTGCACTGCTGCACAAATTTGTCGTATGTAGACATTATGCATTGCTGAACTGAATCCACTGGAAAATTTTCAGAGCAATTGCATACATTTTGCAATAAAGTGCTTAGAAAACTGTACTCAATATTGTGTACAAATTTGTGTTTCTATATGGATTGATTTTTAGCTGTTATATAAAGCCATATTCAATCAATAGTTTTTTTGTGTTGGTATGATGGTTTAGAAACTAGTGAAGATTATTTACACTAATCCAACCTATTTGATTTGCAAAAAGGGCACCAAGTACACACTTATTTGACCAGTGTGTAAGTACACTAGTGATGCATTAATCAACCTGCATGCAACCTAAAGAACCTGCTCCCAATCTGAAAAAGAACTCCCCAAGCATCCCATCCTTACTTATATACCTGCGCCTGTCTCCTCTGACATCACAAGGTGGGGCAGAGCATGGCAATCATGAGAATATCTTATGACAATTTGAAACCTATGAGATACTGCAGAGAAAACCCCTGTTTTTTCTATTTTTCATGTGTTCGATGAGGAGATGCGTGTACAGATAGGGGGATGCACATCTTGCACCTGGGCATGTTCAAAGATAGCTATGTTACTGAAAACAGGAAATAGAGTCTGCCCTTAGTTCCAATCTATGCAATAATCATAAGTTATTGATTACCATTTCGACCACTTTCCAGTCGCAATATATTACAATGGGGTGTCCATGTTATATTAGCCTCAGCTTGCAGATATACTTCATTGGGTTGTCCCATGTAAACCTCATAAAATCATTTACTCAACCAAAAACAGTATGAGCTATCTGTAGAAGCAAAATCCTTATTCGTGTTATTTAGTATTGAAATCAAACAAACAAGATCTTTTTGTAACATGATAGAACAGTTTGAAGGTCATGTGAGATATTTTATTTAGCCTTCTACTATTGTCATGGAAACAATGCACCCCATCTAAAGTACAGCTCTGGTTGATATTTTAGACATCCTTGACTTTTAGTTTATTGAAGGCCAATAGTTAGATGTGTGAATGGAGTGTGCAATCAAGAGTATAACTAGCAAGCCAACAGATACAGGGTGATAATAGTTCCTTGATATCAAGGATCATTGTTAGCACCAGAATAATAGATTTTCAAAGTTGCTAAGTGCCTTTGGAAGCCTTCTATTACATTATTATATTGAAAAATATGTAAGCACAAAATGTACCTGTTCTTCTATCATGTAGTCATTGTTCTATATATTGAGTGGTGCCTGTGTCAAATTAGTATCACAGCTCCTTATAATTTATTTGTACTGATGAAAAGAAAAATGTTTGTAAGATTCCAAAATAAGGAAATTTAGGGTTAAAGATCATGTTTTAAAAAGATCTTATATCCACATTGGCCATTTAAGATTTTTCCTCAAGCACTCAAATATTTTTATGTTTCCCTGCATACTGTATTGCTCAGTTGGCATGTAGGTAATGTTGAGCATTGCAGAAACACTTAATTTCCTTATTTATTTTTTCTTCGCTTTTCTTTTATGTTAAACAACTTACAATTATATTTGCTATGATTATGTCACCAACATCTTACACTATTACTGAAGACTAGTAATTTATTGACCAAAAAGGAAGCTATTTTTTATTTATATGTAAATTAACGTAATTTAATGTAATTAAATCATTGGAACTACACTGCAGTTGATTGTTTGAATTTTATATAGTAAATAATTAACGCCCAATTGTAAAATAAAAGGGGTGCTTTTATACAGGTCACGGAACTCCAAGGTAACTTTATACCCTTTAAGAGCAAGCAGAATGTCACATTTCAGGAATTTTTTTTAAACATTTAGTACTCTCTCAGGCATTTCCTGGGGATGGGGGGGATTTTTAGTTTACCTAGGAAAACTATACATTGTTTGTTTGTTTGTTTTTCAGGAGAACCTGAGCTTTTTTGTGTACTTCCCCTTTTGTAACAAGATGAACCCCCATATGTAATAAAAGGCGCTAAGTTTGCCCAGGTTCAGTAACTCATAGCAACCAATTAGATTTTTGATTTTAAACATGTGACCAGTAAATGCTATCTGCCCCTTTAGAGCTCTAAATACCAAAAAAAATAAAAATTTTATTTTTTGTTATTTCATAGGGATTCATACCAGAAAAATATTTTATTCTATGTACAAATTTTTATCTAAATTGGAAAGTCTGATATCTCTTGAATGTGCCAATACCAGATATGTATAGTTTTATGAAGATTTCTCACTTCTATAGACCAAAAATCCTAGCCCTAAATTACCAAATTTTCAAAGCATTACACTAGAATACAGCATACCTTAGATTCCAAAGCCAAAAATCCTGAAACATTAGGTTTAGCCCAGGAAATGATACATTTTTGAAAAGTACACATTTTGCCAAATCTAAAATGGGTAACCATGTCTTTCTACTCCCAAGTACCAAACAGCAATCCTTTAATCAGATTAAAATGGCACACATATTAGAAGTCACTAACTACAGTATAACCCCTGCGGAAATGCAGTCTGATAATGTGATAAAGCAGCTTTGGGCTAATAGTAGGAGCTGTTATTACTACGATACTTTAGGGTCATTTCTGATCACAAGCTCAGTTGCAGTCCCATAGATTGAAAGTTGTGGGTAAAACCCCATTCATTAAACGTACTTGCATCAAAATCCACTCTTTGCAATTTTATATAGTTGCACTCAGTGCCTCTGAAGCTACTGCCACCTCCAGATCAGGTGGTTGCTCCAAGATTCCATGGGTACCCTGGGCAGCTTATTTGTACCTAAAAAACCAAGGGAGCACACATCACTTACAAAGCAAACACCAGAAATAACATCAACCAAACGCCAGTGCAATTATGTCCAATTTGCAACAAATTGTAAGTGCGTAAATTTTGACCATTGGCCAACACAACCTGGCATGCCCAACTATGCTGGATTTTTAGAAAAAAATACTCCATTATAGAAGAAAGCTATCAAAGAATTAATGCAAACATAGGTTAAACACAAAATAACTTGTAGCGTCCTGGTTAAACAAAACCAATTTTGATTAGCTTCTAGAATGAAAGATGTAATGTTCAGGCTGCTTTACCTAATTTAAGATACCTTTAAAGTTTGAATCCTATATTAACATTCTAGAGGAAAAAACTGGGGAGACGGGGGCGACGGCTTAGCTAAAATCAGTGAAGACATAGCAAGGCTGAGAATGTTAAAGCTTGTGGCACAGAGGGACATTTACATATAGAATACCAGCTTTAAACAAGGAAATATTATGCATTATTTCCAACAATAGTCTTGTACAATAGTACAAGAGTTGCAAACAAAAAAAAGCTGATTCTAGAAGATTGCAGTACATTTTAAGACTATTGTAGACCATACATTTTTATAATCTGACAAATAATATCAATTGGATGCCTTTACTGACTGATTTTATGCTAGACCAAAACCTAAGAACATCATAAAACTATTCCCAGTTAGCAAAAATCAAGGTGACTGAAATTAACTGTCTGGCAGTTAAAAAACCAAATAGCATTTTAAAAACCCTCATAACTGGTTGAGTCAAAAATCATCTTGAAAATGTAATATCCACTATGTAGAAATGGAGAAAACATTATATGGCCGTATGTATCCCCCTGCCACATCAGTTAGCACAATCCTGGATTTCCTTTTTTTTCACTGAACTGCCAACCCCGTAAATATTTTAGGTAATTTTGGATATAGCAATGCAGTCACAATATTCTCACGTTCTGCATTTAAAGGGGACCTGTCACCCACACCCCAAATGTATATTAAAATCTCTTTTAAATTTTACATAAAACATTCACACCTATTATAAATGATTTTGAGATCTCACCTGTCAATCACAGTTTGCTTACATACTTTGGGCCTGATTCACTAAAGTGCGATAAAAATTATTTTTTTTTGTGGTAAAAAAGATGCGATCATTTGCGCGCGATTCACCATAGTATTATCGCGTGCAATAAATCGTCATTTTCGCATGCGGTATTTCTCGCGCTAGTTTTACCGCATGCGTTAATTTCCGCGCTGAAAAGAATACGATTGCATGATTCACTATAACTTAGGCGCTAAATATCGCATTCGGCTATGCGAAAATTAACACCTACTACAGGCAGGCGATAATTATAGAAAAGTACAGTAAATGAGCTTTTGGCAATAAAATATGGACTTTGCAGTGTTATTTATTGAAGTCTGTGTTTCCCCTAGAGTGACGCAGCCGCCAGTTTGCAGCGAAATGTTCATTTTTAATACAGTAATTTTCCGCAAGTATTGGCGTGTATGGCTGACATGGCGTGCGTTCATTTGCGCGACTATTTATATTTGGCTACAAGTGATGAAATGTTTCGCCAGGCATGGATTCGCAGCGAATTTTTGGACGTGCGTTGAATTTTTTCGCGGCGGATTTTTTCATGCGTTTCGCAAAACAATCCGCCAATGGCAAAACGCATGAAAAAATTGCCACGCAAAAATTCACCGCACATCCAAAAATTTATACAAGCATCAAAAAATAATAGTCACGGGCAACAATTTTTTTGCCCGCACAACATTTTTGCCGTTTCGTGGATCTTTCGAAAGATTTGCTAATTTTTCACTAAAGATAACCAGAACACATTTGCTCATCACTAGTGGCTACTATTTATAAGCATCTACTATTTATATGATACCATTTATATGCTACCATTTATATGCTACCATTTATATGATACCATTTATATGCTACCATTTATATGTGGCTAATATTTATATACACCATCATCTTGTGTTTCTGACTCTTATTGCAACTGCACCTTGTATTTATTTGTATTTATTGTTGTACTTTGTATTTATCCATTATCTTTAACCCCCTGCACTAAAGGGTGTGCTTTTATACCCCTTAGTATTCTTATACTTGCAGCAGGGACAGCTGTAAAATTCTTTGTGCATGATTTTTTTTAATTTGCATCTCTGTTCAATAAATAAGGCCCACAGTGTTTTCAGCAATGCAAAATCCCTTTAATAAATATGCACATAAATTCAGTGTCAGTATAAAGGAAGTCTGCCCAACCTTTGGATCCCCTTGAACTTAGTTTACCTCTTACCGCAAGCTCATACAAATGCCAGAGAGAACACTTTCAGGACATATGCCCTGTCAATATAAGTTAAAAGGCAGATTTTAACTCTCTGAAAATGCAATGAGGTTATGTTCATAGAATCCAAATACGGCTAAAAGAGACAGAAGCATAACTCCGCTTAAGAATCCAAAAAAAAAAAATCACTTCTGGTTCAGCATACAAAGCTTTTGCAGAGAAAAAAAATGATTTAAAATGTAGATCTTTCCCTCCATTTGCAAAACCACTTTCTCAGAAGCTGGCATAGCAACTTTTCAGCAATAAGGAACTGCCATGCATAACAAGCACTAAAAAACATATGGTTTTGGAAGGAAATGGGAACACTTTGGTTGACCTTGCCAGGCTGTTGAGATAACTCAAACAGCAGATAAATGGCAGTGTACAATAATTAGGTAATGCACACAAATTTCAGAGCATGAAAATATAAATGATATGACATGGACCACAGGGTATAGCTTTGTGAAGCCTGCATTTCTAGCTGCCATTATTATCTTTCACTCCAGTTTCTTTGCAGTGTATTCCTTCACATATTCCTAATGACTAAACCTTGTAATTAGACACTAAAAAATCATTAAGGACCATCTTGTAACCCCTTTTGGAATGGGGTTTGAAGGAAATGAAATGAAGAATATTAAAGCCTCTCAGTAGCTGAGCTAGCAGGGCTGTTTTGCACGTTTTAGTGGATTTATCGTTTCCGAGCCACAAGATCTAACATTTAAATGTGTGTTAATAATTCTGTCATCAAAGACAACGACCTTCTCTAGCCATTACAATATATACGATTTGGCTGCTGGCGAAAACATCCATTCGGTTTCTGCCAGTGGGGAAAAAAATATATATAAAAAAACATGATGAAATAAAAGACTTCTGGAAAAAGTATCGGAAGCAGAACAAGGGTTTCTGTTATTTTTCTAACGGATATAAAAGTGCTGAAGGGTAAATGTTTAAATGTCAAAATGATGCCTTTTAACCATATGTTTTATTCTAAACTGCTAGCCTTGGGGGAATAAAAATAAACACCCAATAAAATGGTAAGAGCACTAAACTCCCTTGATAATGAATAATGCCATCGGTTCCAGCACTCACCCTAACAAAATAAACTTTAGCAAAGTGGCATAAATGCATAGGTCAAAGGTTCAACCTCATGTAGAAAAAAGGCAGCTGGAATATGTCTCATTTGGCAAAAGATGGCTTTTGAGCAAAGTATAGTGCTGTACATATTACCCTCATGAACCATTTCTGCATAGTAACAAATGTTTTACAATCAGTTATCAGAATCAGAGTTATGTGCAATATATATCTCGATCTATAGCAAATTCAGTGCAACTTTGTTTGTAGCACAACTTTCCCTAGCGTCACCCAGAGAATCACTGGTACAGAGGGGTTAAAAAGACTCTCTTATACTGTGTGAAAAATATTATGCTATTAATGGTGGTAATTGTTGTTAATTATTAGTCTGCCCATTTCCAGGGTGCAACCAAACAAGTTGTCCAGTGTCTGGGGTCATGCAGTAGCAAAAATAAATTGTGTTTTATTTTGACTAATCTACATTGCCACTTTAAAGCAAAAATTATGGGTATAGTGGCAGCACTTGCAAAAAAAAAAGGGCCCAGGTGTTTCCAAAAAGAGAGCATATCTATCCACATGTAAATGATGGAACATCAACCAGAGATGGGAACGGGGCAGGGGGGCAGGTTGAATTCTGCATATGGAGTGTAGATGAATTTTGCACTCAATACCATGGCCCCCACTAACCATAAATAGCTACCATTGCTTTCTATGAACTATGGACTTAAAGCTGTCTCTGTTATTTATGTGATTTCTTTATGATTTATTGTTATTCTAATGCAAACATGGCTTACTTGTTCTCCACCTTTTTTGTTCTCCTTTCATCCATTAGCCACTTTTAACACTCTTGGACTGCTTTTTGCCTTTTTTGATGAGGTGTGACTACAGTTCTCCACCATGGCACAATATGCTGTTTGATACGCTTCTTGTGGTTCTACCTGATACTTTGTTTGTGGGAATATTGATTCTTACAATCAGTTGGGGCCATAGACTTTGCCCATTTCAATTTAGTTTTTATGTTTATTTGATTACTGGGACCTATACATGTATTATATACTCCTAGAATGTGCCAGGGCTTGCTCTCCTGCTTGAGCCAGTAGTATCTTTCATATGTGCAGGCCAATAGTCCCTAACCTATATTCTAATAGTGTAGTGGCATATTTATAGCGCTATGATACATCTGATTGTGGAACGTGACACAATATGCAACTCTTCCGTATTATATCCTTTGCACGCTGACAAAGCTTGATGTACAATACTAGTCACCATGACAGTTGGGTGACAGTGCAATAGCAGTGCCCATGGTTCACTTTATTGGTGGAATTTATTACATTGCAGCCAGGGTAGTTATTTTCTCTGTACTATACTCACACTCCATTCTGCTTCTCTGTATTCTTTGCCTTTCTTACATTTTGTTTATTTTGGCCATACTTTTTTACTGCTATGATCTAACAATGTCTGAGTATGTAACTATTTAGCTTTTTGGTTAGATATACAAATGTCTACATTATGTGATGTAATTTACCTGAATAAATTGTGCTTCATTGTGACTAATCTCCATTGCCACTTTCAAGCAATCAAAAATAAGTTAATTGTAAAGTTGCAGAAATTGTGGGAAAGGATGCAAATTGCAGTTTTTTTTTTTCATTCCATTTTCCCAATACCAATTTTGCTGAGTCTCAATAAATGGACAGTGAGTGATATTTGAAGAAAGTAACTAACTTATTGCCACACAGTCTTTCTACTACATATATATTATAAGTCCAGGAATGGTGTACACAGAGAACTCCAGGTACTGCCTGGGTGCATGTTTAACATGCAGAAACAAACCGCACTCACAGGATTTGTAAGAAGCAAAATTGTGTTTAATTCGTTGAAATGAACACGTTGAATTAAACACCATTCTTTGCTTCTTACAAGTCCTGTGAGTGCAGTTTGTTTGTGCTTACTATATTATATATAAAATGTTACGTGCTGTAGAGATCATTTCAAATAATTACTGAAAATCAATATTTTATGTGACCACCAATAATAAAGGCTTATTTATTTAATTTACTATAAATTGGATATGCTGAGTGACTGGATAGTATTTAAAGCAGAAAATTCTATCAGACTACACTTCATATGGTGAAATATGTGTAATGAAGCAGAATTAATAAAAAATCAGTCATGTTATTCTGATTAGCCAGTTGTATCCTTTCCAATCAATCATGTAAAATGACTGCAATTGTATAGAACGAAATTGTGAAAACAGAAAATCCATTTGACTAGCTGGAAAGCCTGACAGACACCTTCATTAGCTCCAATCATCTGACTTCTGGGCAAGACAGCTACAGTTTTGACTGGAACAATGCAGAGAAGTAATTATAATGCATATATTTAAGACTTCAGAAAACACTATTTTTCAGAATAAAGGAATGTAGTGATAAGTGAAATTTGATGTAGATATGGATTTACAATTCACCACTTGAGTAAAAACTTGCAGTCCAGCTCCAAAAACTTGCGTTTGAGTCAAATAACTGCCAGTCACATAAAAAAAAAGTCATGTGTGTCACATTTCGCAAAATTTGCGGCAAAGCGAGAAGAGACAGATTCGCTCATCACTAAAGTAAAAGCTATACAAATCTGGGGACCTGGTAAATCAAGTGAAAATTTAATGAAAATGTATTTAGTTTTGGTTGAGACCAGGCGCAGTCACGTGAAATTTAAATAAGCTTTGACTCTATTATTATTTAAAAATAAAAATAGATTTGAGAGTTGCTATAACTGGACTTGAACTAAAACTGACAAGGGCACTTGTAAAAAGTAAGATAATCGGTAATATGTTCATTAGTAAACAGACTGCTAAAATATTACAATTATATATGTATGTAAAGCTGCTCTGCACTTTATATACATCTTTGTGTTTAACTTCTATTCCTGTTTTTCTGTACTGTTACCTAGTGTAGTTTGTTGAAATTTAAGCAAATCTGTGCCATTTTTTCTCCGTTTTTCATATTTTTATTTTGCGCAGTTTAATCAGGCATTATAAAGACACTAATGATAACACTGTTAGTCTCATCCACACAGTTTTAATAATAAAAACAAACTTATCACACTATCCCACTGTGCAGGCATAGCTCTGCCAACAAAGAAACACCTGAAGCTGCCCATTTCTGCCAACAGAGAAACACCTAAAACTGCTTATACAACCGGTTATTGCTGGTACATGCAATTTTTGGCCAGAATAGCTCAAATGAACTTTGAGAATCACTTGTATTTGTGATGACAGCCAGTTGCCATTAAACTCAATGAAAGGAAGCACAATGAGCACAGAGATTCTGATTGGGGTGCAATACTCAGTCAATTAATGAACGCAAATAGTCCAAGTCAGTATATTTCAATAGAAGTAACCTTTATGACAAGGTTAGCATATCTTTCCTGTATGTGTTTGTATTAGTATTTGTATACTTTAGAATATTTCTACCTACCATATTATTTTAGAAAAAGGCGCATCTGATATTACCGGCGATCAAGAATACAACCTTTAGGACTTCTGTGGGAAAAGCAATAATCACAGGCCCATTTGCTATTGCCTGTCTCGGAACAAGCAAATCCACTCATTCAATGCAGATAAAAAGGATAAAGATGTCGTTGGGTGACATGCCGCTGTGAGGAACTTGAATGTTCATTACAGAGTCATCAGACTGCGGAATCGATTTCATTTTCACACAGTTTAGAGCAGTTCAAAGCTTGGTTAGCTTTAGCCTTTCGGTACTTACTTTGTGTTCCTAGTCAGACATCAAAGGGGGGAGGAATTAAGAGAGGTCAAAAAAGCACTTGGCAAAAAATACAAAGAGGAACAGTTACATTTAAACTCTAATAACATCACCCTGTCTGTAAATGCATCTAGAAATGTATAGTTAGTTTGTATTTAAATACAATAACCAAAATAGATAGATGATAGATAGATATTTTATTTTTTTTGCAAAGAGAAGCACAGTACCGTAGATATTCTGTTCTATTATGTTAATAGTCTGGGTGTTAGTAAAACGCATCAATATAAGTTCAGCAATTAGCAGATCTTGAAGCTTCAGAAAATATTCTAGTTATTTGCTAGAACTAGTACTGATGAAACATAATTAATAGCCCATTGGGATGCACCGAATCCAGTTTTTCGGGTTCAGCCGAACCCCCGAATCCACTGTAAGGGATTTGGCCGAATACCAACCCAAATCCTAATTAGCATATGCTAATTAGGATTTGGAATGTAACATAGTAACATAGTAAGTTAGGTTGAAAAAAGACGTACGTCCATCACGTTCAACCATAATGCCTATATATAACCTGCCTAACTTCTAGTTGATCCAGAGGAAGGCAAAAAAACCCCATCTGAAGTCTCTCTAATTTGCAGCAGAGGGGAAAAAATTCCTTCCTGACTCCAAGATGGCAATCGGACCAGTCCCTGGATCAACTTGTACAAAGAGCTATCTCCCATACCCCTGTATTCCCTCACTTGCTAAGAAACCATCCAGCCCCTTCTTAAAGCTATATAATGTATCAGCCAGTACGACTGATTCGGGGAGGGAATTCCAGAACTTCACAGCTCTCACAGTAAAAAAGCCTCTCCGAATATTTAAATGGAACCTCCCTTCTTCTAAACGGAGTGGGTGCCCTCGTGTCCGTTGGAAGGACCTACTGGTAAATAAAACATTAGAAAGGTTATTATATGATCCCCTTATATATTTATACATAGTTATCATGTCACCCCTTAAGCGCCTCTTCTCCAGTGTAAACAGACCCAACTTGGCCAGTCTTTCTTCATAACTGAGACTTTCCATACCCTTTACCAGCTTAGTTGCCCTTCTCTGGACCCTCTCTAACTCAATAATGTCCCGTTTGAGCACTGGAGACCAAAACTGAACAGCATATTCTAGATGGGGCCTTACCAGTGCTCTGTAAAGGGGAAGAATAACCCCCTCCTCCCGTGAATCTATACCCCTTTTAATACAGCTTAAAACCTTGTTTGCCCTTGCAGCTGCTGCCTGGCATTGCTTGCTACAGCCAAGTTTATTATCTACAAGGACTCCAAGGTCCTTCTCCATTATGGATTTGCCTAGTGCAGACCCATTAAGGTTATACGGGGCTTGCATATTTTTACATCCCAGGTGCATGACCTTACATTTATCCACATTAAATCTCATCTGCCACTTAGACGCCCAGATTGCCAGTTGGTCAAGATCCTGCTGCAAGGATGCCACATCCTGCATAGAACTGACTGGTCTGCAGAGTTTTGTGTCATCTGCAAACAATGGTTAAATTTCCCTGCGTGCGAGGAAGAAAGATTGCACATTTTATAGTTTTCACCAGTATACAGCAATAAAGAAAAAAGTCCTTATTGTTGCACCATGAAACTATGCCACCTTTATGCGGTAGTATTTGGTTTTAAAAAAAAAGGTGTCCTTTAGATTTGCTTAACCTTGGTCTGAAGTTTCTTAAAAGTGTCATGAGTGGTAGATATACCTATATGGGATGCAGAAAGCAAGTAATGTAATCACTTGTAGAAGATCTAGAGCTCCTGCTTATAACCATGTATCAATGGTAACAACTCTATGTAGGGTTGCTCTTTATTAAGTATGTTTCACTCTGCAACTATCATCAAAAAAGTTTTTATAATATTGAAAATATAAAGTCTAGACAAACATTTTGACAATTTATAGCTTTCAAAAATTTTGCATTATAAAGTCATGGCTAATTATTGGAGCAGCCTCCCATCCCCACAATCCAGGATCTCTGGCTCCCTGGTCTGCATCAGTGTGAAATGTGCGAGTGCCAGAACAGAGTGAAAGCTGATTTGCTATAGGATTCGTCAACAGGAAACAAAAGAAAATAAAGGAATGGAGCTGGGCTGGGTGCTGATGAAGCTGCATTTGTACATATAACAGTGTGTATATCCCTTATATTCTTTATATCCACATATACACAGCACTTCATGCTCTTTTGCATTTGGGTCTTGTGCTGCTCAAGGTACTGTTTTATTACTACAGAGAAAAAGGAAATCAGTTTTAAAATTTTAATTTATTTGATTAAAATGGAGTCTATGGGAGGCGGGCTTTCCGTAATTCGGAGCTTTCTGGCTAACGGGTTTCCGGATAAGGGATCCCATACCTGTACCAGTAACTGTGACACATCAATAGCAGCAATTTTACAGACCTCTGTGTGTGTACAGGAACATAGATTCATAGACACCTTTATGTCTCTCAGTCAGAGCTCTCCTGTAGACTGACTAGCCAGGCTTCCAGGCTTCTTAGATAGCCACATGAGTCTAATCAGGCCTGCCTGGTCATTCGGTAGCATTTACTCTGCTACAGGGATTTGTGCCCAGCCCATGTGGCATGGTGAGGGGCTGAACTGTGCCGGATGGTGTATAGGGAAACCTTTGTAAACTGGTTCCCACTTTGGAAACAAAGTAAAAAAAATATTTCTAGTGAATGATAATGGATTATAACCCTGCCCAAAGCCAGTCCGTGTACTCTTAAGAAATTATATATTCATATATTCTGTTATCGATTATCTTGTATACTTAGGGGCACATTTACTAACCCACGAACGGGCCGAATGCGTCCAATTGCGTTTTTTTCGTAATGATCGGTATTTTGCGATTTTTTCGTTACCAATACGATTTTTGCGAAAAAACGTGAGTTTTTCGTAGCCATTCCGAAAGTTGCGCAAAGTCGCTATTTTTTCGTAGCGTTAAAACTTGCGCGAAAAGTCGCGATTTCTTCATAGAGTTAAAACTTGCGCGAAAAGTCGCGCCTTTTAAGTTTTAACACTACGAAAAAAGGCGCGACTTTTCGCGCAAGTTTTAACGCTACGAAAAAATCGTGACTTTGCGCAACTTTCGGAATGGCTACGAAAAACTCGCGTTTTTTCGCGCAAGTCGTAATGGCTACGAAAAACTCGCGTTTTTTCGCGCAAATCGTAAAGACGCCGAAAAAATCGCAAAAAATACGAAAAACTCGCAAAATGTTCGTTTTCCAATCGGAATTTTTCCAATTCGGATTCGAATTCGTGTCTTAGTAAATCAGCCCCTTAGAGTGACTACAATGTTATTGCACATTACTGAACAGTAACGTGAGTTATCCTTTCAACAGAATTCATTAATAAGTTATACAAAAGGCAACTTGTAGTTTTATGTGAATGTGTAAGTGGATGCTCTAAAGCTATTGTTTAACTACAACTCCCAGAATCACCTGCTCACTTGGCGTGTGTGTTTAAAATTGCTGGGGCTTTGTGCCAAATAACTCTATTGCTGCTGCTCAGCAAAGAAAAAGCAAATGATATGTGGCTTCTTTCATGTTTTTCTCATAAATAACCAAAATAATGCTGTATGTGTTTGTTAGTGACTCGGTAAGTGAGTGGGAATGTGTCAGACAATGTAAGGGTAAATTGGGTTGAATTTTTAGATCTTCTTCAAAGTCTTTTCCATGTTTTCTATCAGACAGGAAAGATTGGCAGGTGGGGGTTGAAATTTAGATGTCAATCAAGAATGGTTGGACCACTCCCTCTCTTCTCTGCTCAGAACACAAGCTGCCTGCCAGTACTGAGCCAAGTTAAGCAGATTCCCATTCACAATAGTTCCCCTTTAAGATTTGATGGATCTGTGACCCGTTTGTCCATTCTGTTTCAGTAATGCAGCAGTTGCTTGTCTAAAGAGATGATCATCTTTGTTAGTATGTTATAAATAGATATATTCTAAACAACAGTTAGTTTTATTATTGATTTTGTTTTTTTTAAATATTGCATAGGATTTGTTATCTGGATTGTTTGGCTGGAGTTTTTCCAAATAAGGGGTCTTTCCAATGAGATGTCTGGCCATAAGTATGAGTTTATGCTAGTTCAGCTATCAGCAAATGCTGGTCAGCAAGTGCAGCTATCGGCAAATTATTAAAGAAAAGGCAAATTAGTATAAATTTTAAAAAGGTTGTTAAAATGGGACACTATGGGCAGCAGATTTGCCATATTGTTGGAATTTTTGAATAATGTCTGCATTAACATTTTTATCATGTGTATTTTTTTAATTTGCAACTAAAATGCAGTCTCTAAGGGTTATATTGTTTTTAATCTCTTATCTTTAAATGTTCTCTTCTATTGATCTTCCAAAAAAAACCAAAAAACATTTGGGAGAGAGGGCTAAAAAGGAGCCATGCTGAAATGCAAGACATGTACTTAGAAGACATGCCTTCTTAAAACAGAAGTTGTTTACATGCCTCATGTTACAAACATAGAACTGCCTTAAAACAAGGATAGGCGTTGACCTTTACTTAAGGAATTGTATGTGAAGTCATGCAAAAGAACTGCTGGTTTAATAGCATAGAGACAGCCTAATAATTCAAAGCCACATATCCAAACTTGCAGACAGCCTGTTTTAATCTCCTTAGATCTCATCAGTGCAAGATACTGGAACATGGCTTCTGAGGGGAAAGAATGTGGAAAGCAGCGAAGCAAAAGAACCATATTGGTTAGGGAGAGAGGGGCTAAAAGGAGCCCGAAAGCCCTTCTCAAATGCAAGACCTGCACCGAAAGACTTCTTAAACAGCTAATTGGCATTCCATGCTGCATAGCTGATGAGGTAATTAAGCCCTAGAAACCAAATATCAGTTAAAGTTCCAAGGCCTTGCAAGCAGAAAAGGATATACATTTTGCAAACTTAACAAAATGTAAAAAAAAGACTAATTTCAAGTTGTTTTAGCATGCTGCAGACAGCATTTTATTTTATTTTGGAGTCCTTGATGTCTGGGCTTAGTAGGGCATGGTGGTGCTATGGAAGGTATCACTTGTTTGTCCTTAATGCATGTGCTCTCCCAGGCTGCAGTCAGCAGGTCTGGTGGCAGGTGCTTGTCCCCCCATCTGTGTGCCTGGGCCTGCTTATGACGTCCAGTGACAGTGGTGTGTGTGGCCCCTACACTCCTCCTCATTTTTACAGATGGGAGAGGGAGGTGGCAGTTAGCTAAGCATCAGGAAACACAGACATAGTTAGCGGTCTGAGCCTTATGGCTTATTTCCCCTATACTGGGGCATCATTTTTTTCTTTAAATGGAGGATTCCAGGTTTCAGAGCCTGCTGCCTTCCTCACAAGTCTTTTCCAAGGTTGAGGTAATTAACAAAAAAAAAAGGGTGCCTTTCAACCCAGCACACAGAGGTAATGCTTAGGATGCAAGCTTGATTACCAGAGTACCTTGGACCGATTCGGCAGCTTATCGGCCCATGTAGGGGCAGAAACGACGGCCATACCTGAACGATATCTGGTCTGAAATTGGCCAGATATCGATCGGGCAGGTTAAAAGATTCAGTCGGATCGGGGACCGCATCGGCTCGTTGATGCGGTCCCCGAACTGACTGTGCCATTGCTGCCTTTAGAATTGGGTCGTTTGGCCCTGAATTAGCCTACATTTTCCTGATATTGCCCACCCATAAGTGGGGATGTCGGGAGAAGATCTACTCATTTGCCTTCCTCGCCAAGCAAGCGGATCTTAACGTGGATGGGCACCTTAAGTTTGCAAGTTTGTCTATTCTGTGAGCTATGCAGATGCAATGCTAGTTGGAGCAGACACCAGTTGCAGGTAATTAGGTAATTACTGGGCATGACAGTATTCAGCTGTAGGTTATGGGGTAGGTAGGCCCCCTTCCCCTTTCCTTCCTTACCTTTCTCCTTCCTTGCTGTTAGTATGAAGCCCCAGGAGTATGAGGTAAGGTTCTCTGTGTTACTTAACTCTGAATTAAAGCCTTACTGTAGACCAGGGGCGGGCCAAGCCGTCCGGGCTCCCTAGGCAACCCGGTCGGCCACCTCGCCCGCCCCGCCCCCTCCGTTGGTGCGCATGCGCAGTTCGGGGGGGGGTGCGATGCCGTGGGTCATTGCCCCCGTCGCTTGTCATTAGCAGCGGGGGCAATGGCAAAGTAGGGGAACTAGTGGTAGGCAGCAGAGGCTTCTGCCTGGCGCCCCCTAATCATTGCGCCCTAGGCAGCTGCCTCTTCTGCCTACCCCTAGTTCCGGCCCTGCTGTAGACACAGTAGTCATGTGTTATCTTCCAGTTATGTTATGGTTTTCAGACTTGTTAGGTGCTGGTTTTTCTCAAGGGGGATACCACTACTGCTGTGCTGCTGGGGTAAGTGTTATAAATGTTTATCACTTTTTAAATTGCCAGGGCTACTGATCTGGCAGATACCTCTAGGAAAAAGGAGCTCACAATGCCTTGTAGGTTGCCATGGTTATCCTTATAGCAGGACATTATACTAGAAGCCTGAACAATAGGGCTCTGTATGGTCAATAATTAACATTCCCTGGTTCTGGACCATTTTAGTCCAGTATTCAGTGGGTGCTTTGGTTTAAAGAACTTTTTGTATATGTGACTACAGATATAGTAATCTGTATAAGAAACTACGGCTATGACTAGTGCATCATTTCCAGGCCTTGCTGTAGGATAGGCCTGTCCAGTATCCTTGGTCAGGTACATAGAGGGGGCCAGTAAGCTGGCTGAGTTTAGGCTCAGAGGCCACATATTAACAACTGTCACATTTAGAATCTAAAAAGGGTGCTTGGAACATCAGCAGGCTAAGGCTATGGGACAGACCCATGGGCTAAGTGGCCTATGGGCTTGAGCACTGTGATACTGTTAGTATGGGTCAGTTTCCTTTTAAATCAATAGGTGGATAACTTTATGTCCCCTTACCTAGATTTAATACTTTCATTATCTGGGTCTTCACTTTCTGTTTGGTGCCCCTATTTTAGAGCATGCAAATAAGTCATAGGCTAAATAAGTCATGGTCACTATTTAAGGCTCTTTTTGTATGCTTTTTTTAAGCTCCGTTTCGGGTATCCGCTTTGTATAAATCTATCCCGTAGGTCCAATGTTTGTTGCTTAAATTCATCTAAATTAGAGCAGTTCTTAGCCTAAGATACCTCTCTTCAGAGGTAGTGGGAGAAAACTAGTGTAGTGTAACAAGCAATTTGTAGCTGTAGGTTTCCAATATACTTTCGTCTCTATCTTCCCCATTTCACTGATGTGTAGAAGTAAATCTAAGAAAGGTAAGGTGTCTCCCCCAAATTCACAGGTAAAGTGTAACCCCAGTTCGTTGTTATTAAGCATAGAGATCATACTCAGGAACTCCAATTTATCACCACACCACACGATCAAGACATCATCAATGTAGCGTTTCCAGAGAACAATTTTAGACAAAAAACTCCATATTGAGCATCCGAGATAACCTGAGATTCCCACCAACCTAAAAACAGATTCGCGTAACTCTGTGCGCAGGCACTGCCCATTGCAGTGCCCTTGATCTGGTGGTAAAGCCTATTGTCCAAAAGGAAATAGTTGTGGGTAAGGATAAAATAAAGTAGTCTAATCAAGAAGCCCACTTGTTTATAATCGTACACGTCTGCAAGCCACTGTTTCACGGCATATATGCCCTTAAAATTCGGTATGCTAGTATAGAGGGCCTCCACATCAATACTGGCCAATCGGCAGTCTGAGCTTATTTCTAGGCCTTGTATTTTGTGAATGGCATCCCTAAGATATGAGGGCAAGGATACAACTAAGGGAGCCAGGAGAGAATCCAGATATTTGCTGTTATTAACGAGTTATTACCAGAAACAATAGGTCGTCCCCGTATAGGCTTTACTTGTTTGTGTACTTTGGGTAAGCAATAAAATGTCGCAATTGTGGGATGTGGGTTATACAAAAAAGTATACTCTTGATTAGATATGACCCTTTCACATCTGGCCTCTTCCAATAAACATCGTAATGTATCTAAATACATAGTGGTGGGATCCGACTTCAGTATTTCATAGCTGTTAGTATCAGAGAGGAGATCAAGTGCCATTCGTTTGTAAACGGGCTTGTTCATAATCACTACTTTGCTGCTTTTATCTGCAGGTTTAATTTCTATAGAGTCGCAATTTCTGAGTTCGTCTAGGGCAGCTGTTAGCTCAGGAGTCATATTCCCACCTGTGTCTGAGATCCTAATTTTCTCAATCTCAGTTGTTACCAAATTTACAAACGTGTCTATGTGGGAGTATGCCATGAAATTGGGAGTAAATAAACTCTGGTTTTTTATGTCTTGATTACAGTTTGCTGATCATGAGCCACTTCATTCTGTAGTGATTCCAATATCTGCAAGGTGGTTAAATCCTCACTGGTTAGGCCTAATTTCCTCGATCATCCTTGTTCTTAAAAAATTTATGCAAAGCCAATTTGCAAGCAAACAGGTTAATATCTTTGACCCATTCGAATTTATTGATGTTTTTATTGGGAACAAAATTTAAACCTCTTTGTAATAGATCAATATGGTGCTGAGTTAGAGGGAAAGAAGATAAGTTTACAATCTGCAGTTGATGGTCAGAAAACAATATTGTATTGTCTACTGTCATTGCCTGCCTGTCCTGCCTCTGGATCTGCGGTACCCCCCTGTAGTCCGATCTCTTAATCTTATATTGGACCCCCTCTCTTGTATCTCCTCCAGGAATTCCCCTAAAAAAGATACCTCCTTCCTTTTTGATTTTTTGCTGTCAATTTTAAGTATTGGTCTCGGTCCACCATCATCACTCTCACTCATTCTACCTTTATCCTCACCTGAGGAAGTTTCGGTGTCAGATGTGAAATTACGGTGCCTAGGGGGGCCCTTTCTGGTGAACTTCACATAAACATTTCCCTTCTCATAGTCTATAGTGTCTCTAAAGAATTTCTTCTGTTTCCTTTCCTTGAGATACCTACGGAAGTTTTCTATGGAAGTTTCAACTCTAAAGTCTCAAAAGAGGAGTCATCTTTAAATCTCTGTGCTTCCTTAATGGCGGCTTCAAGAGTTGCATTAGATTTTTCAAGAGTGGCTGTTTTATGTTCCAACAAAATTGCCATTAGTTCCAAAGAGCACTTCGTGAGTGCAGCTTCCCACTTTGATTGAAAGATATCACAATTTATGTGTGAGGAAGGTAAAATATGAAGCCCCCTTGGTATCATATCGTGTTGTAAATAATGTTTCAGACTCGTAACCTCCCACTAATTTCTAATCTGTTGTCTGTAAACTCTCGTAAGATTGAAAAAAATGCCTTTAATATCTCTAATGGACTCAATATCCATAGACTGAAGATTTGTTTGGAAAGCACCATCTGCTTCTTTCTGCCATTCCTCCATACTAATGGGTGTGAACAGAAACCCCGCCATCTGAGATGTATATTAAACAGGTTACACAGTATAGGAAATGTACAGTCCCTGAATTAAAAACTGTGTATATCGTGTATGGAAATTGTGAACCAAATGCCCACTAATGTATCAATTCACACAGTCGGAGTGTTGGTACACAAGGAATTTAATCGAAATGATAAATATTTGTATCAGAAAAAAGAAGGTGCCCAACACCCCAAGTGTTTTCTGGAGCGGAAAGCACAAGGTGTCTACCACCCACATTCAATATTCAAAAAAAAATTTTGTGCTTGATCCTAATATTTAATAAATAACTTTTAATTCATTGTACCTTTAAAAACATGGAGAGCAGAGTTTATTATTTTGTCTGCAGACAGAAAAAAGTGGACAGAAAGAGAGGTTTGCTGACCAGCAATAGAGAAGAGGAAAGCATTTATACCACCCATACAGGCAAACAAAACAAATCACTGTGCATATCCTACCATATACCCTCTTTTGAAAGTAAGAGAGCATAGTCACAAGTATTGCTTTCTGCATTTCCTTATGGAGTGCTCCTCTCTCCTCTCCCTCAGATTGGTTCTTTATTGGGTGGGGTGACCGTGGATTATATCTTTTGGGGACAAAACTGCCTATGACTAAGTACCAGAAGGGTATGTAACGCGTAAGGCGGAATCCTTTGGAGTTTGTATGCTTTTTTTAGTATGGACACTTGAATAAAAATATACATTTTTTTAAAACTTGTTGTAGTGAGTTTGGGATACTTTATTGTTATTTATCTTATTTTAGTTGGGATCAAGTACAAAGTACTGTTTTATTACTACAGAGAAAAAGGAAATGTATTCTAATAAATTTTAATTATTTAATTAAAATGGAGTCTATTGGAGGTGGCCTACCTGTAACAGGTTTCCAGATAATGGATCCTATACCTGTGCTTTAATAAGTAGGAATACTTCTCCTTTATTTATTACTTGTTTTTAAAATAGCACAGAAACAAATAACCTTATCACAGAACTGGGAAAGGAAAAATAATATAGCATTATAAAAAAAAGATTGCATCAGGTCTGTAATACATATTTTGTGCTCATTCAGAGCTAGGCATGGGAGGCAAAGAGAAAAGTAAAGGTTATGCTATCCTTAGTCTAAAAGAAAAAACCCTGTCAGTCCTACAGTATATGTATCATTAAAACCTGCCGTCTTGGCACTCACTCTAATACCACTAGGATTCCTTTTTTTCTTTTTGCATTCAAGAAAATAATAAGCTTGAAATACCTGTGGTCTTGCACAGCGAAAGCCAGGGTGATTTAGAAAGAGTTCACCCCAGGTATGGTCTTCCTTTTACAAAACCTCATTTCAGCAACAGACTACCTCTGCAGCACATAGCAATTAACTGTTCACAAATGAACTAAAATCTCGCAATGCCCCCTGCCTCTAAAATTACGTCTGCATAATAAAACAATTTTCTCTAGATTAATGGAGAGCTGGTTGGACAAAATGTTTGTGTGAGGCCACAGTAAAAAAAATGACTCCAATGGGATACAGTAAGGGAAAAAAAGTACTGTGAACGGTCTTTAGAATTCAAGAAGATTTTTTCTTCTTTTTGTGGTTGTTTTGAAAGCATGTGAACGCTGCATGACTCTGTCTGTGATGTCTACCACCAGAATTTTATCAGGTAACTTGTTCCAACAAGGTACAAAGTAAACTAATTTCCTGCTTCTTACCTAAACATTAAACGCTATATTTATATATATATTTTTTTTTTTTAATTCTTTATTTTATTGCATTTGCACCATTATTTTACAGAAGCAAGTAAGTAAAATATTTCAGCATCAAATACATCATACAATATGCAATTCATAAAAGAAGAAAAAAAAAAAAGGATAGTAAAACAAATAGATAATAACAAATAATCAGTATACAAAGAAACAATACATAGGCCAAAAATATATTTATTATTTACTTGATGTACAACAATATACTATTCAGATATTCATTCTTGTCCAAACTTTTAGTATCTAACCTTAGGAATTTTTTTTAATTCTTGATAACCAATAATGGTATCGGTAGCCCTTCGCATCTACCAGAGTAAATCAATTACAAGACTTACTTAAAAATCAGACCAACCTCTCTATATTTTATAGTGTTTAGCTGCTCTTTCTTTCTTTCTCCTTCATATACCTTAATATACATGTAATGAAGGAGTCAGTGAAAATTTTCATATCAGTAAAATCTTATAAGAATAAAACACTTAAAAACATCTATATGCAGCTTATTTATACCAATTTTTCCAAAGGGCCGTGGCAGACGAGGAGATTAGTCGCACGTGACAAATATCACTTGTCGCGGGTGACTAATCTCCCCGATATGCTATCCCACCAGCTTGAATGTAAATTGCCGGTGGGATGGCATACATAGCGCTATGATTTCCCGAAATCGCAGAAGTTTCCTCTCAAGGCAACTTCCGCAATTTCGGGAAACTGCTGCGCTACATATGCCATCCCACCGGCGATTTACATTCAAGCTGGTGGGATAGCATACCGGGGAGATTAGTCACTGGCAACAAGGGAGATTTGTCACGCGGCGATTAATCTCCCCATCTGCCACAGCCCTAAAAGGTTTGATGATCTCACAATCAAACCACATATGAGTATAAGTTCCTTTATCCTTTTAACATCTTCAACACAAATCAGTGGTACAATACATCTTATACAATTTAATGTGTCTGTAAATGTTTCTATATTAGTTTTACATATCAGCTTCCCCTCTTGATCTGTAAAGGACATACTGGCAAAAGCAATAAAACCTGGTCTAATGTCATACTGCTTCACTAATTCTTTATTTGAGAGTGAGAGGCTGTGTTGAACTGCAGCACCTTTATCTACAACATTTTCAGACCAAGTAAAGGATTTGGGTTTATTTCAATTATTTTTTTTTAGATATAATGGGTAATCTGGTTAAGTTTCCACTCCAATCTCAGTTGGGGGTCCAAATCTAGATATTAAATCTTCCCTTGAAAATACCTTATCTTTATTTATAAAGTCTCTAAAGCTTAATACTTTGCCTTTTTTTTTCTTCCCACTTTTGCAATAAGTTATCTCCTTGTCCAGATGGAAAGTCAGGATTATTATATAAAGGCATTAATACTGAGGGGTCTGTAATTATCCTTATTCATACTTTAACTGTAGGATTCACTGTTATTTCAGCTATATCTATTTTCAAATCCTGTGGCTAATTCTACCATATAATGTATCCTAATGATACCTCTTTAACCATCCACCCTAAAATCATTGATAAATGAACTGCTTCTTGATATGCATAAAGGCATGGGAAACAACCCCAACCCCCGTTCTTTTCCTGACTAAATAACAGTCAGCTATTCTTGGAGATTTGTTTGTCCAAATAAATTGTGTAAAAATAGCCTTCCTTTTACTAAATGGGTTCATTTTACATTTGGGTATACTTATTAGTATTGCTTGAAATATGGATAATATCCTGGGAAGAAACATAATTTTTATTATATTCATTTTGCCAACCCAAGATACACTAATATATTTACATTTTTTGAGTTCCTGCTATACTATATCAAATAAAGGGATATCATTCCAAACATGCAGATGTTTATCTAAATGCTATACTCTTGTCTTCATATAAAATACCTTCTTTGCAAATTATTATATAGCATGAAAAAACAATTGAAATTGTTTAATTCCTGTCCTTTGAAATCTACCTGCACGAAGTGAAGTCACAGAACAATACTTGTCATAGTCTTGCCTTTAATCTATTTGATTGCAGCAAAGTTAATGCTAAAAGCAGTGCATTGCAATCATCCATGGATAACTTATACCTAGCCAGTGTTAATTTCAGCTCAGGATATCATGTGCATGGCTAATATCATTTTATACCATGTTGTATGAGTGCAGGAATACTTTTTTATTGCTCTTCTTGACTTAACTATAGTATCAGTTCAGTACTTTGCCTAGGGAAAGTATTACTTGCACCCTACACATGAGGGGTCATTAATGAACACAAAAACAGTATGCCAGGTGAAGTTTAGGACACATTTCATCATGTTTTTTACCCCGAATACTGAGTTTTGTAGCCAATGAATCAAAATGCGTGCAATTAGTTGAGTTGTTTTTTTTTAATCTTTTATTTTTATGCTATATAACTGTCACAAGTACCGGCCATCCCTCTTTGCTGATCCGTCACTCCTTGCCGGTCCATACTCCAAAAAGACACCCATGGATGCCATGTGGGTTACCTGTGCCAGAATGCTGGTGTAGTGACGTGACAGATTGCTGGCACTGCCATAGTGATGCACCCACCATGACATCTTCATTACCTGTTTTGTGCTAAATTTAAGATAACTGCTTGAGGTAAAATTGTATGCTTTGTGCCTTGCACAGCAACAAAAAATGATTTTGTCAACAAATGCAATTTTTAGGTGAACAGTCACTGATCTAGGCAGCAAAATAGATAGTACAAAGCACTGTTTTATTTCACAGTTATGAGATGTGGTTAAAACTTGGCTGTGGTAGTAATGTTATGTCATTAACATAAGAAATAAGAATTTACCATATCATTGTGGAGAACAAGCAGAGAATGGGTGCAAATTTGAGTATGACTGCTTTATTATGGCGAACAACATGAGTTTAAAACTCAAATTGTTCACCATAATAAAGCACAAGAGTAGGCAGTAGCATAGCAGGACACATGTAAAATTTATTGTCATTGCCCAATGCATACTTTTTTAACACGTATCAAATAAACAGTATTGCTTGTAAAAGCTACCTTCGTCATACTGTCACCTCCTCATACTGCCAGTCAACAGCCAAGAAGCATAAAATTAACAGGGGGGGCATGTGCAGCACCCCTTTGAATCTCCAACATTTTCTCAATAATTTTCACGTTGAGAAGCTTCCGCACTTTGTTCCTCTTATTCAAGTCAATGACATACCCGTAATCCTTAATAGTTTTTACTGCCTTTATATTAACTTATGGCAGCACCCAATATTTCAACATCCAAATGCAAATTTCCTAAGGCTTCTAAATGATTTACTAATCTAAAATAAGCCAACAGTTTGGTGGCAGCACAAACTAAGATGTAGGACACTTATTTCTATCTCTGAGCAGTCATTTGGTGCCATTCCAAGCGTCCAAGCTCCAAAATGCATTTAGTGGAATAGCCTATTTGTTGAATTGAAACGCTTCCAGTGTTAATACACTGTCAGGCAAAAATCAATATGTCAACGGTTTCAGAGGCATAAGCAATGATCAGCCCAGGCAGAAAGGTTCATAGAGGTCAGAAAATATGCTGTGTATCAGATGACCTGCATCCCACTGTAACATGTATCATCAGTCATTTGCAGAACTACTATGATATTTTGTATTGAGCTGCACTATAGAATTCAGCTCCCAGAGGCAAGTCTCATTAAAAAGAGAATAAAAAAAAAAACAAAGAGGGGATGAGACAATGCAGAACCTCAAAAGGCTTAAATAAAAAATGATCATTAAGGATTCAGAATTTACTCAGAAGATTTGTAAAATATTATGCTGGAATGAGGTTGGCAAAGCTACAAATTAATTTAGTAGCGATCTATGCAGACATACTCCTACACTGAAATAAAACTTGTACGAGAAAATGGATTTTAAACTTTTTTTAAACTCTTAATCGAATGATTGCATCAGAAGGACAGAAGGCAAATGAGGAACGCATCCAATACGATAAAAATCCAACGATATTTAGCACAGTATTAATTATGAAATGTAATCAGCAACATATAATCAGCAATATGACCGGAATACTGGTTTTGTTTTCAGATCAGGTTGCCTGCTTGCAATTAATATTTTCCTGTCACAATTTCACAAGAAGTCGTCATGTTCATCAATATTAAAAAGGTTTCAAATGTTCACTTGTTTCAAGGTCAAACTGATGAAAGTATCAATAAGATACATGTAGGTTAATTGTTCTAAAAAAAGAGTGTTAATATTGAAAAGAACATTGTGTGATACTGAAATATATACATTGTTAAGGTTTAGTTCTTGAACTCAGCAGGCTGTATACTCTGGCAAAACATGGGTCAGGGACAGATCAAGAGGATATAAGTCCAAACCTGCATTGATCTTGCAGTAAGTTACCTTGTATACAGGTACTGCACAAACTCTTGCAGGGAGCTAGGCAAACAGCCAGAAATCACAATACCAGAAGACCCTAAGGATTTACCATTAACATTCTATCTTGTAGTTATTGTTACATGTTCTCCACTCACAAAATACAATAGCCAAAAGACATTTCATTATATGAGCACAGAATGTTGTACAAATAAACTTTACTTTCTATTCATTAACTATCTCAATCGCTGGAGCAGGTAAACATAAAAGTAAAGGTATAGCTTTGTTCCTTCAACTCAATGAAGCACTCCTAACGTTTCAGTTTACTGTATTTCTAAAGGCAGACAGCACAACACAAGATGTGTTCTAAGTTTGTAAGACACTTTTTGATTCCATTCTCCTGTAAATTTTTATTCAAGGGCCATTTGGAATTAGTCAGCTAGTAATAAGGTAATGGTCAATTCTCAAGAAGTCACTTTATTTTGAGTTTCCCTTAGCTCTGTAATAATCCATTGCAGCAATCAACCTTGAATATCAGTGTTTGTGCACTCTGTCTTTAGCTTTTGCTCTTATAAAGACTTATCAAGAAGGTATGAGACAGGGACTGAAATGTCGACTTGGTTGGTATCAATAAGACAACATTTTTGCATGTATTTATCTATTCTCTATCTATCCATACATCTATCTATTTATATATCTCTCTGGCAGAAATATGTATTCATACAGTGCTCTACAACCCTTAACCCAACTTTGTGCAAGCATATTGGCAGAACTATTTCACAATATAGGGGAACTGCTATTTAACATAAACAATAGAAATACATATTTCTAGTAGACAATGTGCCACTAATGCACCATGTAAACAAAAATTCAGTAACAATTTTGGGGACTTTGATCCAGTGCCGGGCCTGGCTGGTCAGCTCGCCAACCGCTCCTCCGCTCTCCTGTCCCATTACCCTACTCTGTCAGCATGCATACGTGTACTCGTTCCCAGGTGCGGGCATGTGGGCATATGTGCTGGTAGCGTGGGGAGGGCAAATGCAATGAGTATGTGACAACTGCACTCTTAGCATGAAAAAGCAGTCTGTGGATGGACAAGGGCATGGAATAGAGGAGTAGAAGAGGCATGTGCCTAGCACCCCCCCACCCCCAACATTGTGCCCTAGGCACATGCCTCTTCTGCCTACCTCTAGTTCCAGCCCTGCTGTGACCCCATTAAACTTCATCGGTTTATATTTAAACTGATGCCATTATTTAAGTATTAATTCCAGGGTTGTTAAACTTTCCAAAGTTAGTCACTGGGTATTTGCCGTTCAAAGTTAGAAACAGTGGGCAGAGCCACCAACAGCCAATCACATTTCACCTATTTACTATCAATGGTAAAATGCTGTCAGTCCCACAATTTTTATGCCTGAGTCCACAAACTTTGCAAAGTTGGTCACAGGGGGACTGCAGTTCAAAAATAGGAAACAGCCAATCAGATTTCATCCATTGAATTTTATTGGTTTAAATTTAAAATGCTGCCATTCTCACACTATTTATGCCAGGGTGCCCACTGTTTGTCACTGGGTGACTCACGGTTACAAAAAGTGGGCACACCCACCAGTCACAATTTACCTTTTGACCTTTATTGGTTTAAATTTACTGCTGCCAATCTTCAACTATTAATCCTAGGGTCCCTAAACTTTGCACAGTTAGTCACTGGGTAACTGCAGTTCCAGGTTAGAAAAAGTGGGCAGAGCCACCAACCACCAATCAGATGTTACTAGTTGACTTTCAGTGGGGAAATTTAAATTGCTGCCATTTAGACATTATTTAAATTATTATTTATTTAGACATTTATTAAAACCAGGGTCCCCAAACTTTGCACAGTTGCTTTTACTATATAACTGTGGTCCAAGGTTAGAAAAAGTGGGCGGAATGAACAACAGATCAGATTTCAGTGACTTCACGTTTTTCAAATCAACATGAAGTTTGTTCTTAAACTTCCCTTTCTAGTTTTAATTATTATTTTAGGTTTCAAGTAATGAGAGAATTTTTCACATTTCAAAATTTTGCAAACACATAGGGCCACATTTACTAATCCACGAACGCTCCGAGTGTTCTTTCGAACACTCCGTGCGTATTTTCAGCGACTTTTTCAGATTCATTCAAGCTTCAGTATCGTGACTTTCCTTGGGCCAGGTTGGAGCTGCAGAGTGCCATTGAGTCCTATGGGAGGCTTCCAAAATCATGCACAGAAGGATCAAAGTCGGAAAGGTTTTCCCGCTGTTTACAATCGTTCGGTACAAAAATTTTGGATTGCCAATACGATATTATCGTGACTAATACGTTTTTTTGTAATCTTCAGAAATTATCGTATCCAATCCAAATTTGTCCCATTTGGGATTCGAACTTGTGTTTTCATGAATGTAGCTCTAATTTAATCAGTTACTAAATTAATGGGACAAGGCCCTGGTGAGAGCTGCTTCTCCTGCCGCTCCACCCTTGCACAGCTAAATGACAGGCCCATGTAGATGGGGCAGGTAGTAAGCGGGAAGGGGGCAAGCCTATGTACCGGCCCTTACACACACTTAGTGGATTTTGGTGCTGAAATGCATACTTGCACGTCTTAGTGCCAAAACCCACCCTATGTGCCTGCACTGGGCCCGACACAGTGGCTCCAGGTGCTGTCACAGGGGTAGACTGATTAAAACTTAGGGACTGACAATTGCAAGCCGAGAATCATCCTGGTTTGGTATTAGCCTTTGTCTTGTCATCTTATAAAAAAAAATCAGCCTATGATTAAGGGTTCTTCTCAAAATGTGTCAGGCTGTCTACTTCACAGCAGCCACACGTTTTTATATTTAATGGAATAAAGGACTTTTTTTTTAGAAGAAGGAGTGTGGCCTTTTTCCTTTTTCATGACCTTATAAAACATTTATGTGTTCTCCAAGTTTATGATTTGTTGCACACTTACATATGATAAATCTTTTTAAGTCATTTTATTTAATTACTAAAAGTAAATGATCAAAAGAGCACTTATTTAGAAAGCCACACCGTTAAGAGAAAAAAAAATCTATATTAAAGTGTCCTATACTTGGTAAATCCACTTGGGAACTGTTTTTGAATGTACAAGTATAGGATCCATTATCTGGAAACCCATTATCCAGAAAGCTCCAAATTACAGAAAGTCCATCTCTCATAGAATCCATTTTATTTAAAAAAAACAAACACATTTTTAATAATTATTTCAATTTTTTTTTGTACTTGATCCCAACTAATCCATAATAGAGGCAAAACAATCCTATTGGGTTTATTTAGTGTTTAAATTATTTTTTTGTAGACTTAAAGAATGGTATGCAAATTATGGAAAGATCCCCTATCCGGAAAACCCAAGATCCTGAGCATTCTGGAGAATAAGTCCCATACCTGTAATTAGAAAGCTAAACCCCATGAGCTTTGGGATCAACCTCAAGTTACTTTAGTGCCAGGAGAGTGTGGTGATATCTAAAGGTGCCTTAAGCTGGCCATACAGGCACCGATGATATCGCACAAAACCTCTTTTTGTCCGATATTCGGTGCGTGTATGGCGACTTGGCGAGGCGGCCGATATTGCTAAAGGCTGTAGATATCGGTCGACTCACCGATTAGCCTGGTTAAAAGATTTTGAAGACGCCCGAGCAAAATACCAAATGCAACCAAAAAGTAGCAGTCTTGCTGAAACTCAAAACTGGCACACACAGCCACACTTGGGGCAGAATAAACCAATATAGGTAAATGCAGATTACACTCATAGTCTTTTGTAGTATTCCTGTGCTTTCTCAGAAGCGGCTGCACTTCAATCCCTCAGTCTTTAGGGCAGCATACAGTAGCTGGTCCTTGCTATTAGGCCATCCACCTCTGTGGACAAATATTCCTCCGGCTCTCAGAGGTAACTGTGCAGAAAACAGTTCCCAAGAGGTCAACACACTTTTCCCCAAACAGGATACGTTCCACACTGCAGCTCCAGTGCCTCACCTCTCTCCCAGGAGAGAGCAGCCCAGACACTACCCTTGGAGCCACCATTTAACTACAGGTTAGGCTAATCAGCCCTCACAGCTGCACAGACCCTTAATTTCATAGCCCTTTGTGCTGCTTCATAGAGGATTCTGGGAGGCATATACTTTCCTTCTATGATTTTCCCAACCATGCTACAATATATATATATATATATATATATATAAGGGATGCACCAAATCCAATATTTTCAGATTTGGCCAAACAACAAATCCTTTGTAAAAAAAATTCTGAATCCAAAATCTGAATCGAATATGAATCCTAATTTGCAATAAATGTCAATAAATATACTGACCTTTTCAACTTCCATGTTTATGTCACAAAAAGTCATGTGATTTAAAGGATTTGGATTAGGTTTGGCCAGGAGTGTGGATTCAGCTGAATTGGAATCCTGCTGAAGCAGGCAGAATCTTGGCTGAATCCCCAACCGAATTCTGGATTCGGTGCATCTGCCAACAATCCTATTCTTAGTACCTAACCTATGGCCCCACCAATATCATCAACCATCAAATTAAGCCAAATGTTGAATGAGCAAAAATGAAGGACTTTATAACAGGAACAGAGCAGTTTATAATGTCATGGCTAATTTTGCAGCAAAATTGTTGTATTTCTCTTTTTTACCAATTCCCCCCAATACCAATTTCCTACAGTAAAATGTTTAGGTTGCAATTTGTTTTAACTGTCTCACCACTTTATAAACATGCCTATGCCAATGTTTGTTCTAATCAATAGTATGTTAATTAATGTTAATTACTTAACAAAGAAGTATCAGTAAATCTTTCTGCGCTGCAAGGGCCTAGATTTGGTACGTTCTCCACTCTCTTATATTAGCTTTTCCCAAATTGTTGGCAACAGGCAGT
The DNA here is from genome assembly GCF_000004195.4 of Xenopus tropicalis. Classification (NCBI taxonomy): domain Eukaryota; kingdom Metazoa; phylum Chordata; class Amphibia; order Anura; family Pipidae; genus Xenopus; species Xenopus tropicalis. The sequence continues at coordinate 61,061,098 of NC_030678.2, read as the reverse complement.
CAGCTGTGTCTCTATATTTCCAAATGAATCCAATTAGTGATCACTGTCATCACATCTAATTTTTGCTCACAATCTTCTCTGTGTCAATGTTTACTTACTCCTTCCATTTGCTTCTTTATCTTCTCCTCCAGCAGAAATTTTCCCAGGCATGTAATTGCATCTTATCTGCTGACTTAGGCTTAATAATTGCTGCATTTCACTTCACCTCCTTAAAAAAAACAGACAGTTCCTACTTGCTTTATGCTGCATTACAAACAATGTGAAAAAGACTTCACATTTTCATATACTGGAACTTTAGATAGAGACAATAAAATAAATACGTGTTTAATTGTCTGCAATGGTTGGATCTATTTGTCACCTGGAACCCCAAGACTTTCTTGCATCACAGAATGGTGTGTCTCTGTCCATTTTGCCAACAATTTATTTAGGGAATCAGATGCCAAATGCCAGTTAGCCTGTGATAGGCTAGCTGAGCAGCTCCTCCAAGTATTACATGGACAGGCAGTGTGCATCAAAACTATAGTTGTTTTGGAAACGGTCCCATTAATTATACATTTAAGGTGCCCATACACTTAAAGGTCTGCTCATTTGATGAGGTTGCCAAATGAGTGGATCTTTCCCAATATGCCCACCTCGAGGCAGGCAATATCTAGGGTTGCCACCTAGCTGCTATTTTACCGGCCTCTTTTTGCCGCCTAACCGGTAAAATAGCGGCCAAGGACAGGGCCAATATTACGAATTTGCTGGCAATGCATTTGCTGTTAAATTTGCAATGTCTGCTTGTTTGCACCTGATCTGCCCCATCTCCTACCTTTTTTGTCCTGATCCCCCAAGAACCCACCCTTCAACACTATCACACCAGCAGTCAACTCTGTAGCTCTGCCCCTTTTGCATCATTTACCTGCTCCTCCTATGTCATCAGAACACCCACCCTCAAATGATCAACATCTGGCTGATTTACAGTCAGATACTGGTCAAATAGTCCCATTTAGGGGCCACATACATGGGCCGATAAGCTGCTTGGACCATCTGCAGCTTTTACTGCCTTTGTGAGTGGCGATGCTGCCATAAAGTGAGTTGAGAAACTTCTGCCAGTTACCATAGGCAGCAAAAAGCTGCTCCTGGTAACTTAAAGAGTCAAAATTCCAATTTTTCAATTAATGCAGCCCTCCCTCTGCCCCTCCAATTAAAAAAAAACAAAGCGTAGGGGTGGCATCAACTTGGCAATTTATTGTATTTATTCTTACAAAAGGTGGCAACCCTAGATACTGTTACCCTTTATGGGGGTGATCTTTTTGGGCTGATTTTTCACCAGATTCTTTTTCACAATTTTTTTCTTGTGATATTTGTAATTTGAGTGCCCTCCATTAATTTATATTCTCTAAATACTACACCAGACCACAGAAACAATGAAATAATTAAGCCAATTAAGTCCACTAGAAAACTAATAATCCACCTTTAGTAAAAAAAAAAAGATGGATATTAAAAGTCCCACCATGCATGACCCAAAGCAATTTTTCTGTGGAATCATAACGTTATATATTAACTGATCTTCTAACATCCTTAAATTTTCCCGTAGCCTGTATTTTGTTTCACCCATATCAAAACCCAAATTCTCATATCAATTTTACAGGAAAAATACAGCACATTTGTCCAGCACATGTCCAGGTAATGCAATCATCCTGAGTTCATAACAAAAACTGTGCAATTTCATTATGTAAACTATGTTTTCAGTAATAAAAGATGGATGGCAGTATTACTTGCTGATTCAATAAAAAGATAAATAGAAAGATACAAAAATGTAATTGTTACAGAAATATTATAGACCTCAATCACCAATAACCCATCACTTTATCTTTACTTAAGATATCCGCTGAGGAAAAAGCTGTGTTTTAGTAAATTAAAGTACTTGTATAAAAATAGACAACAGTGAAACACAGTTTTGCAAACTGCTGTCAACCTGGACATATCTAAATATGACGTTTATTGCTGACAAAAACCTGCTCCATTAAAATAACTTCCTCCGAAGATTGAATTTATTCCCAGACGAGAGTGCTTTTTCTCTAGAATAAATTGAAATATTTGTGGAAGATTCCCTCTGTACAATGTGATGAAATGGTTTGAATTTCTAACTTCTTGGTTATTTGGTTTTTCATTAAGGGAAATCTCAGTACATTTCAGAAGGTAGTTTAATACAATAACAGTGTTTAACCCTTTAAACGTATTACTGATTAATCTGACAAAGGATTTAACATACAGTTCTTCCTCCATAATTGAGCCTGATGTAGGTAAGCAGCCAACTGCAAGCACAAGTAGATGACCTTATATGACAACCTCTTGTACTTTTACCATGCATGAGGGTCAAGAGTCTCACAGATTTCTTTTTAAAGGGAGTCTGTCATAGTTTAACTGCAGTTTTTATTACTAAATACACTGTGTACATTGAAAATAATTCATTATATTATTTAAAAATGTTATTCTTAAACCAATAAATGTATTTTTTGTAGATGTAATATTGGTGTGTAGGCAGCCATCTTAGTGCATTGTGACTGATCCTATTCTTTTAGAATATACAGAAGGAAGGCTAGGCTCGATCAATCGATCGTCGCATAGTGGATGCTGCTCCTTCCTTCGCCGTATCGCCGTATTTCAATTGACAGGAAGCCAAGTTTTAGCAGGTATTTTCTATTAAAGCATTCTAAAAACTAAGTGGTTTGCAGGATAGGGCAGTTATTGGTGCAGGGCAGAATAGCTTTTTAACTTAAAAAATTTTAGTGTTACTTTTCTTTTAAGATGCTCCTGACAATTGTTTCTCCTACGCAATGTAACTGTAGGAGTCATGGCCAGACTTGGATTTTTACTATTGAGTGTTATTCTTATATAAGGGTGGGCATGGGAGCATTTTTAGTAATGTAGATATCTGGGAGCCGTTATCTTGCTACTTTGCAATAGTTCTGTTGATTATCTACTGGGAGGAAAAGAGGGGGGTGATATCACTCCAACTTGTAGCTAAGCAGTAAAGAGACACTAAAGTCAAGACTGTTTCTGGGGCTGCTGCCACCTGAGGCAGAAGCCCTAATGCTGTCCCCGTTACCCACTCCACGTTTACCTTTTTGGTGTGGAGCAGGTCAAGGGGGGGCCAGAGAGCACTATTGCACTCTTTGCATTAGAAGAGCTGAATTTCTATATTAGCAAATTAGCATATGCTAATTAGGATTCGGATTCGAAACCTAGGGGCTGATTTACTAAGACACGAATTCGAATCCGAATTGGAAAAAATCCGATTGGAAAACGAACATTTTGCGACTTTTTCGTATTTTTGGCGATTTTTTCGTCGCCTTTACGATTTTTCGGAAATTGTCGCGACTTTTTCGTAACCAATACGACTTGCGCGAAAAGACGCAAATTTTTCGGAGCCGTTACGATTCGCTCGTATCTTGTCGCGACTTTTTCGTATTGAGCGCTCGTAAGCGGCGGGCGAAACTTTCAGACTTAGCATGATTTTGGAAGCCTCCCATAGGACTCAATGGCACCCTGCAGCTCCAACCTGGCCCAAGAAAAGTCACCATACTGAAGCTTGAATGAATCCGAATCTGTCGTACTCGGCGTGAAAGCTGCGACTTTTCGCGCAATTCGTAACGGCTACGGAAAAAGTCACGTCATTTTGCGAAACATTCGTACCGGCTCCGAAAAAGTCGCGAAAATTTCCGAAAAATCGCAAAATACCGATCATTACGGAAAAAACGCATTCGGACGCCGTCGGAACGATCGTGAGTAAGTAAATGTGCCCCCTAGTATTTTAAAAATAATATGTTATAAATGGCATATTCTAAACAACATTTGATTTGGTCTACACTGGTTGTATTCTATCATTTTGGAATGACTGGCCTTCCTATTCTGCCATTTTCCAGGCTGTAGCTTAAAATGCTGTTTGTCAGGGTCACTGACCATGGCAACCAAAAATCAGATAGATGTAAAGCATTAATTTTATTGTTGTTCTTATTTGTTATGGATTACCTTTTTATTTAAGTCCTCTGCTATTCATGTTAAATTGCGAAAATGCTCCCTGGTTGTTAGAGTATTTCAAGGCTGCAGAACAATGTACGTAAATAATTCAAAACCTATAAAAGATAAAAAATGAAGCCTACATATTACAGGAAGCATGTTGTTTATGGAATAAATCTGCTAACAATGCTTTTCAGTCTTCAGTCAGTGTGAGAACATTCCCTGCTACATTGATTGAGACTATTAATAAAACATTCATTATTAACCCTCAACCTGTTTTATTGTGGTCCTATTTACTCTCAGTGTATCAATAAAATGACATGTATTAACCAACTTTTTAGGTTTATAGCGCACATGAGCTAGTCGCCACTGCATATTAAAGGAAATGCCACACATTACCATGCAAGTTTATTGTGTGAAAACCCACCAAAACCTTTAGTCATAATAAATTGTAATTTCAAGATGACAAAAATACAACCCATGTATATAAATGGGAAATTATGCACAGTAGGTAGCATTTTGTTCACTACGGCAAGTTTATCAAAACTACATTTGTGCCATTGACCTTAATGAGTAACCAGTCCTCTTTACTCCAAAACAGACTTAACATGCTACCCAGTCAATGTACAGTGCTGCAGAATATGTTTTCGCTGTATAAATGTGTTAATAATATTTATTAGGAGCACAGCATCTGTTCTTTGTACTGAAAGCATATAATAGCAAAATGGAAGCTATAGATACCAAGAATATTGATTATCTTTTACCTTGATTTACAGACACATCTATGCCCAAGTGTTATGTAGGAAAAGGTTATGGAAAAAGATATTAAAATACAAGTATTGGACCTGGGGCTTTCTTGATAAGGGATCTTTCTGGAATTTGGATCACAAAACATGTATGTATAATTATTTATATTTGCAGTGGCTCTTGTGAATAACCCTGCAATGCTCTACTGGAATCTGGTAATAGAGGAAGCTGTTATACAATTTTGCCTTGGGAATCATATATAAAAAACCATTGTCAGACAGCAAACTATTACATTAAGATTCAGAATAACCCTGGAACTTTGTAAATCAATAATTACAATCACAAATATTATAATGGTAATATAAGGAATGGGAGTGTCACATTTTAATGGTTATACCAAATTACCTCTCTTGGGATTCCTTCTATGTATATGATTTATAACGATATAGTATAGTAACCTTGCATCAGTTAATTTGAACCCTACAAATAAAGAATTAGGTAACCTTTACAGAACACAGCCCTATTTATCTTACAAATAGGTATATGTACAATAATTTAATACCTTGTTCTAGGAGCATTTGCTTATTACTGATTTATTTCTGCTTTCCATAAAACTGTATCAGAAAAAATAAGTCTTATAAATATGTAATGCATACTTGATTTTTTGTGCAACTCAGAAACAATGAATTTAAATATTTATTGTGCACTGTTTTTATATGTTGAACAATGTTTTTTCACTGTACTTGACATTTTTCTTCTTTTCTGAAAACTCCAATATTTCACTTTATTGTCTTTTAATGAATTAGAAAATCTGAAGGTCTCCAGCAGCCATAGTATGCATTAAATATTTTTTCCCGGAACTATATAACACTAGAGTATTAAGAAAAAGCCTATCACTGCCTAAAAGCTAAATGATATTCAAAGCATTTAAACATTTTTCTAGATATTTGTTACTCAGTAATGATCCTTTGGATTGTAAATGTTAAGCAATACACTCTGTTTTTATTCTGTAACCCTTGTTTGTTATTGTAAAACCCTTTTTTCTATAAATTAATGTAAAGCGCTGCATAACCTGCAGCATAACTTTATAAATAAATGATGATGATGATGATGATCTGTGTTGGATACAACCATTTTTGCTCTCCAGTTTATGGCACATGTTGTATTGTTATCTTACCTTTTTATAACTAAGTACCTTGCACTCATGCCTATTCCGGCAGTGATAATAACCAGAACTGAAATAGAGTTACTAATAACAGGAATGGTTTGTGAGTTAGAAAATAGGCAAGGCAAAGAGAAACAAGTGTTACCTATAATAAAGAATTGGCAGAAAAAGAGTAACTATAAGCCCTCATTCGCAAGGTCCTTGTACATGACTTCCACTAAGGTGCCCTTTGGGTCCTGGCTTTTCTTTAACTAAGGTGCCTCATGCCTTAAGCTCACCGCATCACACACTCCTTCTGTAGGGTGGAGCCCAAAGAGGAAGAGCATGGCTGTTTTTCCATTTTTATAGCAGTAATTACTTATAACTCCCTGGGCCAATAGGAACACATCCTTCCTACATCCTTCCTTGCGTGTAAGGGTAACCTAAGCCCTGTGGCTTAGATTACCCTTACACACAAGGGGAAGTTAACAGTTTCAACATTCCTTGTCACACAAAATACTAATTTATTGATCTGCCTTGTCTGTGTGTATCATGTCAACATTTCATAGCAAAGACTTTATTGTAGCAGTATTTTTACAGAAATAGCAATGGGATGGACTTGTACTGTAGGTATCCCTTCTCTCTCTCCTGATACACCTATTGGAACTCACCCTAACCAGAAATTTCTTTCGGCTTGAAAACAAGTTCTTTCTATAAGTATTGGGCACTGCCATGGGCAGTGCCCTGGCACCTTCATATGCCAACCTGTATATGCTAGAATTTGAAACTGCCCATTTTCTTCCATTATTGGATAAGTCCATTTTAACCTAGTTCTGCTACATTGATGACTTATTCTTAATTTGGACCAAGGGCGAGAAACCTCTGTTGACATTTTTTCAGTATCTCAACAATCTTGACAGCCCTATCAAATCAACATTGAATTATCATGGGGATAACACTTACTTTTTAGATCTCAACATATTTAAAGACCAGTTACAATTAGGCCCCAACTGTTTCACAAACCCACTGCCCGTAACACTATTCTACATGCCTCTAGCCACCACCCACCAGCTACAATTAGGGGTATCTTATACTCCCAATTTTTAAGAGTTATTAGGAACAACAGTTCTGAGCAGATGGCCAAAATACAGCTTGAGGAGATGTATAATAGGTTTTAGGATAGATGTTATAAGGACAACTACAAAGGGCCCTACTTTATAATCAAGAGACCCTGATAAAAAAAGGAGAGCACACACACCACTTAACCTGCACCTCTAATCTTCACTACCTTTTCCTCCACCACCCAAGCATTAACCAGAAGTATCAGTAAAAACTGGCCTATGGTCAATCAGGATGAATCACTTACCCTATACCAGGCAAGTAAGCCATTGTTGGGCTACAGGAGGGGGAGTAGTCTTAGAGACCTATTGGTAAAAACGGATTTCAAAAACTCAAGCAAAATACAAACTGACTGGCTCTCTACACAAAGAAAACTGGGATGCTATAGGTACCCAGACTGTCTTACGTGTAGGTGTCTTCTAACTAGCCCAGACTTCCCTCATCCACATACAGGCAAAAGATTCAAGATTCATTTTAGGCTGAGTTGCCTTTCTACTTTTGTTGTGTATATAATTTCTTGTCCGTGTAGTTTTTACTATGTTGGAAAGACTGCTACCATGTTGAGAGAACATATTGGGAACCATTGCTCCGCTATCAGCAAAGCTCTTAAGGAAGGGGAAACCATCCAACCGGTTGCCAGACACTCTTTCCCAACTTTCAAATGTATGGCCATCGATCATCAGTCCCCTCCTGCCACAGGGGGGCAATAGGGACTTAGCATTACTTCAGAGGGAATTTCTACGTAGCCCCACAGGGTCTGAATGAGACTTTGCCCCTTGGCTGTTTCATATAGAGTTCTCTCTGTGGGTTGTTAAATTAGCTACATGTTCACCCTTATCTTTCTGTGATACTTAGGGGCAATGATCATTTTCGTGCGGTAATTTACACATGCAGTATCAACGCGTGCAATTCTGTGCGCAAGCATTACGCGTCATATACCACATGACTAACGCCATTTTGTGCAGTTGTGCTGTGAGTGTAGAGATGGAGAGAGTGGAAGGTGCAGGTGAGCAATTGCCCAAGCAACGCAAGGTGACCCAAGTGATGGAGAGCGGTGTGGAAGCCAGCAGTGGCAGTGGGAAAAAGGTGGCAAAACAGAGGGAATATCATGGTAGGCTGGGGCCAGAGGAGTCTGAGAGGAGGCACAGGCACACTGAGCAACACCAGCAGAGGCCAAAAATGAAAAGCCTACATGAACCAAGCAGGTTCTCCGTGAGAACCCACACCACCAAAGCTGCAGAGGAAGGGACACTTGACAATCCAACACCTGCAAGCATTCTGACTTCTGCCCTGTCACATGGCTCCAGCAGTGACACTGAGGGAGAGAGGCCTGGCTTCACCAGCAGCCCAGGTGTGTCTGATATTGAGGGCACAGATAAAGAATATCAACCAGAGGAAGCTAGTGGAGAGGAAAGTGAGGAGTCCCCCCCCCCCCCCCCCCCGCCATCACCAAAAAGAAGCAAGAAAAAAAAGCAGGAGAGCAGGCTCCAAAATCTCAAATTTTCCAAATTTGAGAATGAGGCTCTGAAAAAATTGTGCCTGTGTTCGACCAAATCATTGAGAAATATGCCGGCAAAACCCCGACAGCTGTCAAAAACAGGGCATGGAAGGACATCGCTGACCATGTGAATAGTGTTGGGGTCTGTCTGCGGAGTGTCCAACACTGTAAAAAGCAGTATCAGAACATAAAGAGGGTCCTGAAGAAAAAACTGGCGGAAGACTCCAGATACAGGTAAATATCTTACATTCATTTTTCTATTTAACACTTGCTCATCTGCTTTTCTCCTCAATCTGCTTTTCCTTTTGGCTTACTGTCTTTCCTTCCTTTTTGGCATCTTTCCTACTTTCTTTACTTGTATGTAATGTATGTATCATACGCCTATTATTCTGTGTGCAACTTATGTCCTAAAAGCTGTGGAGTAGAACAACAAATTACGACAGTAAATAGGGGGGTAGCTAAAAAAATATTTCCAAAAATAGTTAATGCCCTGTACTCTCCTTTATAAAGGAGGATTATTGTGGAAGCATTGTTTAATACAGGGTATAAGGGAGAGCCGTGGTAGTTAGCAAGGTCATTTAGCAGCAACTTGCAGCATTTAAGTAGGGTTTGTTTCAGAGCATGCCTTAGTATTGTTACACTTGAAAGAAGAGGGAATTGATTGGGGCAACAATGAGTAACAAAAAGTGACTGCATTGTTATAGCTTGCTTATTGGAGGCAACACAATAAAAGCATTCATATATTTTATTTAGGTCTGGAACTGGAGGTGGCCCTTCCAAAAAAAGTTTTTTACACGAGGTATGCGGAGCAGCTCATGCCTTGTATACAAAAGAGCGTGACTGGTGTTGCCGGCATCTTTGATTCGGACAGGAATGTTGGCAAAGGTAGGTGTAATAACATTAATAAAAGTGTATTTTCTCTTGCAGAGAAGCTTAATATTAATGTACAGTAATACAATGTTTTGTAAAACAGATTCATCCTTACCACCACCTGGCAGAAGCAAAGGTCGACAATCGTCATCTTCTCCCATTCCAGGTATTTTTGTTAGCTCATTTTGTAGGACATGTGTTTTGTGTTAGACTTGTGCAATGGCATGAGAGTGAATTGTGTTCGTGTATATTGCAGGTGTTTCAATTACAGAGGTGCAGTGTATTGGTGATAAGATAGGTGTGTTATTGGACAAGTGTGTCTTGCTGGTTTAGGTGGGGTCTGTTCATCTTTTACTTTTGGACAGTAAATCTTTTCAACTTGATTTTGCCCTTGCACTCTGTATGGCAAAACATTTTACCATTTTTGCTCATTTGGAATGAATCAATGTCCACAAATAGTTTTTGAAAAATAAACTTTGTCATGTTGTAAAAGAAATGATAAACATTATTGTCCATGAAGTTTTCCTGGCATCATGAACATGGTGCCCTCCTGTCGATCTGTCATGGAGAGGAAAGCCCTGCGGAGGGCAATGGGTGCCTGTGATTGATCTCTATGTAAATTAGCGATATCAGATATCCCTTATGTGAGTAGTATATAAGGCAGCTATCCTGCATACTCGAACATGGCAAACACGCATATGGCGTGTTTGGACACCGACATCTGGCCAGTCATAGCTGGTCTGGATGTTTGATGGAAGTGCCAACTCCTAAATCTCTGCCTAACTCATAGCTCCATCAGGATGATGTGGCTAGACACTGGGACTGTTGTTGTGCATGGGCATACTCTACACCGCTCACCTCTACAGGGTATCACTTTGTTATAGAGACATCCTGTTTCTACATACAGTAAGGGAAAAAAGGGGGGGGGATATCGCCTACCTACTACCCACCAACTTAATGGATCTCCACCATTTTATTTCCTGCCTGGGGACTGGGGCTTGTATATAGCTGTATATTGTATATATGCCGTGCCCAAGAGGCTATAATACATGCTTACAGACATAATGTAGGAGATAATTTGTATGTTCATCTTTATTTTTATTTTTTGTCCTGTTTTTTTCTTTATTTACCTCACTTTTGTACATTTATTACTTGCACTGGTTGCCTAGTAACAAGCATTGGCGCCAATTTAGGTTTATAAGCTTTTTGTAATACACATGGTGTTGGTGTCCCTGATGAAAGTTCCAAATCAGAACTGAAATGTTGGACTAGGGACTAGGTTAATCAGGGCTTGGTGCACATCAAATGCAAGGCTGATCCATCTCCTGAAAGTCTGTAAGATGGCACAGTGTCCCTGACAGGAAGGAAGGAGCACAGAAGAAGGCAGTAGGCTGGGCAGTAGGCTGGGTCCCAGTGAACTGTTGTATGTGAACCTCCTATTTATTCATATCTAAAAGTATTGCAAGTTCCCTGAGCTGTGACTGTGGTGTGCTACTCAAATGTCCCAAGGGACACCATGTTACACAGTGCCAATTGCAGTTAATTTTTTTGGGCGATAGGGGTTCTGGAAGTTCAAATCCACGCTCCATACTCAAAGCACCTAGATCAGTGCAATTTGCGGGTTCAGATGATGACAATGGGGGCAGATCAGGTTCCATATCACCCCCCTCCTCTTCTTTCTCTTCCTCCTCTTTTTTGGTCTCAGACCCGGATCGGACAGGGAGCGATTTGGAGGAAGGACATGGTCAGGATCCGGTGCAGGGGGCCAGGCGGCGGACCCTCCGCCAGAGAAGAGGTCCCATAGGAACACACGGCGCTCGAGATGTAGGAGGAAACGCAGATATGGGAATGAAGTCACCTGGTCTGGTAAATGGGAGGGGGAGGAGGGTCAGGGGAGGAGGGAGGGGAACCCGCAATTGGTGAGCAATAGTGTTTCGGACAATGATGGGGCCAAGAGGGAAAATACTAACATTATTAACCTTTCTTCATACACTCTTACGGATAATGAACACAAACTACTTTCGCGAGGTCTTAATTTTGTTCCAAGTATGCAGTGTGATCCATTTACGGCTATATTGGATCTCAATAAATTTGTACGGTTGATCACGCTGCGTAGACACTTTGCGGAGAAAGGGGATGATCAGCCTTGGTTGGAGGAGGATATGATCAGTGACCAGTCTGGGTTAGAACCCAATGGGGATGGAGTGAACGAAATTAAACAAGTGCCTATATTATGTTCTATTGACTTTCAGGATATATGTGCGATACAAACTTTAAGGGATCTACATAAAGAGAATACAGTGGCAGATATAGACAACCTACCGGTTGTGCATACGAATTTAAAGAGTAAATCAGAATATTATCCGATACAATCAAAAAGCCACTATATTAATTTATTCCAGAAATTGGTACAGCAAGATATTGATAGGATGGTAGATAAGTGGGGTAGATCCCAGGTTGGATCTAATTTTGGAAATTTGACACCAGGAGAGAGTAGGGCCCTCAAATCATTAAGTGTTAATAAGCAAATTGTTATTAAAGCAGCGGACAAGGGGGGGTCGGTGGTGATTTTAGATGCAGGGATATATGAAGCTGAGGTGATGCGTCAATTGCTAGATGTAGATACCTATACACCTTTAGAGAATGACCCTACACCACGTTTTCAGAAATTACTTGGTGACTTATTATTGGAAGGGCTCTCTACTGGGGTGCTTAGTCAAAAGGAGTATGATTATCTCTATTGTACAAGCCCCACTATTCCTATCTTTCACACCCTCCCGAAAGTGCATAAATCGTTGGAGGATGTGAAGGGACGTCCGATTGTGGCGGGTATAGGGTCATTGAATGAGGGGCTGTCTTGTTACATAGATAAATTACTTATGCCTTTCGTACTGCAGCTACCAACTTATCTAAGAGATACTACTATGTGCATCAATAAGCTGGCAGATTTAGAGTGGAAGCCAAACTACAGATGGTTCTCAATGGATGTAGCTGCTCTCTACTCTTCCATTGATCATACTTTGGGTTTACAATCTATACAATATTGGTTAGAACAAGAAGGGGGTTTCCCTCCACTACAGATGGAATTTATCTTACAGGCGGTTTATTTTCTGCTACATACTAACTATTTTTCCTTTGATGGGAGATTTTATCTCCAGAGACGTGGGGCCGCAATGGGGGCTTCCTTTGCCCCCACATATGCCAACCTCTTTATGGGTTGGTGGGAGCGGCTCCACGTCTTTGGCGATTCAAATCCCTATCGGGGACAGATAGTACGGTTTTATCGTTATATCGATGACTGCATCGGGGTATGGGATGGTGATGTCTCCTCCCTATACTCCTTTGTGGGTTATTGTAATAATGTAGTGGAGGGAATCAAATTCACCTATGACACTGATCCGGTGGTGATTCCCTTTCTAGATGTGGCTTTTTCCACGGTTGAGGGAGTGGTGACCACGGATTTGTACCGTAAGCCCATCACACGGAATACTCTCTTACATGCCAAAAGTGGTCACCCAAGGGCTTGTATTAGAGGTATCCCGGTGGGACAATTTTTACGCCTTCGGCGCATTTGCTCCTCTTGGGATACCTTCCACCAACAGGCTATGCAATTGTGGGATAGGTTTGCCCAACGGGGGTATGACACGGAAGTGATTAAAATGGCCTATGATAGAGCCGTGGCCACCGATAGGACAAGCTTATTACATCCCACTGGAACAGATGGGGCACGCAGACGGGGGCCAACTAAGAAACTTAGGTTTTGTACTACTTATGGTCGTGGGGTGTATGATATCCAGAGGAGTGTGACCAAATACTGGGGCATTTTGATGCAGGACCCGGTGTTACAAAAAATACTGGACAAAACTCCCTATTTTACATTTAGGAGGGCCAGAAATGTGGCCTCCTGGGTGTCCAAAAGTCTTTATTCTACAAAGAATGGAGATCAAGAAGCGACTTGGTTGCGCCACAAGGGCACATATAAATGTGGTAGAAAGAGATGCAAGGCCTGTGGAGTTATGAAGGTATCAAAGGAATTTACATGTGTTTATACAGGGCATACGTTCAGCATTCCTCAATACTTTAATTGTCAGTCAAAGGGTATCATATATCTTGCTACATGTGAGTGTGGTGCCCAATATGTAGGTAAAACAATTCGTAAGGCTGGGACAAGGATTTTAGAGCATTTATCAGCAGTGGAGAGAAATGACACCCGATCAGCTATAGCTAAACATTTAATTGAGATACATGCGAGTAAGGGTAGAGTGACATTCCAGATTATTGATAAACCCAGGATAAATTGTAGAGGAGGAGATATAGATAGAAGGCTCTCGGAGAGAGAGGTTTTCTGGATCTATCGCTTGAAAACAACAGAGCAGTATGGGGGTCTCAATAGGGAATGGGAGCTATCCTGTTTCTGTTGATATTAATAATGATTTTCTGATGTATATGCATATTGCTCAAGTTTATATATGTGTGGATATGGGCGGGATATGGATTCCGGCCGGGCACTACGGTCTAAGGGCCATGTTCATTAAGTTGGAGCAAGTTATGAAAGATATATTTCACTGTTCCAAAATGTATCAATTTTCTATGGTTTTTACTGATTATCATCCTTATATATATATTTTATGCAGATTCATTGTATGGTTTTAGCATTCTATTCGTGGACCTTTTTCCCTGTTGATTTATGGGCTTCATGTGTTTTTATATAATGGGTTTTTCATATATACACATAAAAAAGTTTTTCCACCTTCATACACTCTGTCGCACCTTAAGGGTTAAGTGGGGGATTGTTAAGTGGCAATGGGTGTGTGTTATGCCTATTTAAACAAGCATGGGGGTGGGTCACAATTTGGGCTTCTGAGGAAGTGGTGTTTTATCCACGAAACGCGTTAAGCCAAGGGATGAATATGCTCTGGTCTATATTCAATTTTAAATGATGGAAATAAAAGTTTGATTTTATCAGCTATCCAGTGCTCCGCTTTTTTAAAAATCTTTCTGGAAATTTTTGGCCCTATCGGGGGCGGCACCAAGCGTGACAGCACGGAAAAGCTTTCTTGTGGCTGGCTATCCTGGTGAGTGCTCCCCTTACCTTTGTGTTGTCCAATTGCAGTTAATGCACTAGCAGAGTGCCTTTAGCCCTTGAGGGGGCAACCCAGTGTAGCCCGCGACAAATCTCCCTTGTCACGGGCGACTAATCTCCCCGAACTACCATCCCACTGGCGAAAATGTAAGTCGCCGGTGGAATGGCACACGCTGAGCAGACGACTAATCTCCCCGTGTGCCAGAGCCCTAAAATGAAGGGACTTTGAAGCATAGATAATTAGCAATGTTAGTTTATTATGGATGCAGTTGATACTGACGCCCCAAGCAGATTTTATAAAGAGAAGCACCAGCATCTTGTAAAGAAAGAGACAGTGTGACCCAGCACTGAGCTACATTATACAGTAAATGGTAGTTGGTACTGGAAACCCAAAACCATTATACACTTACACACCCAAAGCTAATTATATACAGTGAGAGGCAAGAAGTACCAGTTACTGGCAATCAAACACTTTGTCAAGTGAGAGACATTAAGTTCTCAGGGCCTGGACTAGGGTTAAGCAGAAGAGGCAGAGGGTGCTAGGCATGTACCTCTTCTTTCACCTACCTGTTCTAAACCTATATTTGCTCACCCTATGTGTAGTTTGGGCAACAATCACATTACATAGTGGGCCATATAGAGCCATGTGCCACAGGCCAATGTAAATTTTAGTCAATTCAATTTTTTACCCTAAGAAACATTGGGCCTACGTGTGGGCTAAAAGCTTTCTGACTCAAAAGTAGATAAGTAGGAAGCCAGTATCTATATGAACAACTTTATCTGGGTTAGCAGTAACAAATGCAAAATAGGTTTTGGGGGCACTGGCAGTTAATACATTTTAGCAGACTACTAAGCACTGGAAATAAAAATAAGGAAAATGTAATATAAGCTTCCAGAAAAAGTCATGGCACTAAGGGATTTGGAGTTGGGAATTCTTGCACATACAGATTTGTTCTGCCACTAGTTCCTATATGTTTGAAAGCAAGGATCAGCAATGATTAATGACACAATAAATCTTCAATATGGTAAAGATTTAAATAATATCCATTAGTGACAGATAATAACTGGGTGCAACACAATTTCACAAATTTGAACAATAAAGGCTTGTTTACTAGTGATGAGTGATAAATTATTTTGGTAGGCATGAAATCATAGCAAAATTCTGCATTTCACCATCGTCAATTTTTTTCGCAAAACGCCCAAAAAATTGTGCCAAGAAATAATTCTCAGGTGCGTCAAAATAGGCGAGGTCACATGAAATTAGGCACGGACGCAGCTAGATGGACGCAGTTGCATCAAAAATGTTGGGTTTCGTAAATTTTCCGTTGTTTCGCAAATTTTTCGCCCAAGCAAAACGGTACATATTCTCCAATCAGTATTGTTTACCAGTTACATACAGAAATGAAAATGAAAACATTTCATAAATAATATTTATTATTAATGTTCTTTAAATGGACTCTTTAAACATCACCTGAATAAATAAATACTAAAATATATTCTTTTAATATTGTGTGATCTGTAAAGCCTCTGTAATGAAGCTAGCTGCAAAAATATATAAATAAACCGATACAATGGCATGAAATCATCTTGCAGTGCTAAGAGCCACCTTCTGGGAAAACTGTGTAACATCTTGAAGAAACTGTTTCTAGTGTTCATTATTTAAGACTATGGGTGATTAAATCTATATGACTTCCTTTATCAAAGCACTGTTCCTAGAATGGCAGAGGCATCTACATATTGCAGGGGAGCCTACAGACATAAAATAAAAGGCCACAAATCATAAACTTTATAGATCCCCAAATAACCTTGGATAGAAAAGTCTGCTGAAAAAATTATTTAAGATCGTTCAGGGCCCTCTGTATTTCGGGAACACCATAACCTACTGCCACTATGTGGCTGTTTTTTGTATTTAACACTTTAGAGATCAGCCAGTTGTTGGATTAAGTTCATTGTATTGATGTGCAGGTTGACCCGCAACCTGCAGGACCTGTTGGTTTACCCTTAGGCCAGGCGGGTTAGGGTTGAATTTTGGGCAACCATTGCGGGTTTGGGTTGGATGCGGATCAGACTGGGGACATACACTCATCAGCATAAAAAGTGGGAAGATGTAGGTACAGGTTGGGTGCAGGACCTACAATGGTAACAATTTGTGGGTTAGGGTCGGGTGAGGGTTGAGTTTTTCCTAACCCGCACATCACTAGTTCATTGCACAATGGGGCACATTCTCCTTAAATAAGCATCTGAATCCTGCTGAGGAGTCTTTCAGTAATGGTAAAAGGCTCCTTGGCCAAGTTTGTGTGCTTTTCCACCAGCTAAAAAACTGTAAAAGAATATGCCCCAGATGCCATTAGGTCTTTATTTACAGCCTGAGCAAAGTAGGTCATTGCTAAAGTCCTGCCACCACTATAACTGTAAATGTAGCAGCACTGTTTATTCTACTTTTGTTCTTCAGTCAAAATATGTATACTTACCAACAAGTATCCAATTATTTTAGATACTCTAGACCTGACATAACTAAGATCTTGAAGAATTTCATGAAGGAAATGTATTGTATAGGAGTGGTTTTGCGCTGCTTTTTACAAGCTGACAGCTCTTTTCATGTTAAAAATGTTACACTCTGCTATATATGATAATTATGTAGCAGCTGTTTGGTGTATTTTTAATGTTTTAATACTCCCCTGAACGTACAAGCTGATGAAAGCTTAGTTATTTGTGAGAAGTAGATTTTACCAGCTATCCCCATATTCCCCACATATCATCTTTACTGGACAGAACTGTGTGACTACACAGCCCCACAAAAACACACACACACACACACAGCTCGAGTTTCACAAGTTAGTGCTTCTTCTTAATCCAATATATCTTTGGAGCACAGTGTCAGGTGTATAACAAGTCCCCCAGTGATGGCTAACGGTTTATCTGAAAGCAGATGGCGACATAATACAAGACCATGCATTAAGCACTGTATATTTAAAACCTACACTGCTATTCTAGATGAGGAGATGAAATCAGTGGAGAGAATTATATTAAACAGAAAACAGTCAAGACATAGCTATTAATTAAATTAATGGTTTTCCTTGTAATGAGTAGGCAATATTTATCCTATAAAGAAAGAACTGCCATAATGTAATGGCGCATGGGGTTGTTTCAAGTGCTGTAAGTGCCCCCTAAAAAACTCATACATGCTTCTTCAGACAATAGATGCCAAGGTCAGCATACGTATGCATTGGTCAGTTCCAGTATACTGTATCTAGGCTTTTATACGTATGCATTGGTCAGTTCCAGGCTTTTAAGTGATTATGTAACAGTTCTTTTCTTTATGTGAGAAAAGCACAGGAAGAAGGTATTTTTCATCTTCCACTTGAGCAGCTCAAATTAATCTTTCCTAAAATGCAGCACATTATAACAAGTACCTCCTTGCTTTTCATGTAACCTAGTCTCAAGTTAACTGTGTGCTGGATAAGGCAGAACAAAAATATATACAGTAAATGAAAATACAAAAAAATGAATTTGTGCTCTTGCTCTAAGGGGCACATTTACTAACCCACGAACGGGCCGAATGCGTCCGATTGCGTTTTTTTCGTAATGATCGGTAATTTTGCGATTTTTTCGTATTTTTTGCGATTTTTTCGGCGTCTTTACGATTTTTGCGTAAAAACGCAAGTTTTTCGTAGCCATTACGAAAGTTGCGCAAAGTCGCGATTTTTTCGTAGCGTTAAAACTTGTGCGAAACGTCGCGCCTTTTAAGTTTTAACGCTACGAAAAAGGCGCGACTTTGCACGCAAGTGTTAACGCTACGAAAAAATCACGACTTTGCGCAACTTTCGTAATGGCTACGAAAAACTTGCATTTTTACGCAAAAATCGTAAAGACGCTGAAAAAATCGCAAAAAATACGAAATAGTCGCAAAATGTTCGTTTCCAATCGGAATTTTTCCAATTCGGATTCGAAATCGTGTCTTAGTAAATCAGCCCCTAAGTGTATGCAAACACAGTATTAAGTCATAATGTTGGATAAGCATTGTTGTTCCTATCTATAACCCAATTACAGTATATTTATTTAGTGCTATATCCATATTTTCTGGGACATTTGAATTCCAGGCTCTCTTAAATTTACTGTAGCATGCTTGTTTGTTATCAACGTACATTCAAGTGTGTTATGATTATGCATCCCCTTTTGCTTGAATGTGTCTTGTACATCACTGAATCTGGTCTCATACATGCCATTTTTATGAATAAAATCAAACCAAGAAGTACACTAGGGAGGAGATTTATTAAGACTCGAACGCTCAGAGCGTTGATTCGAACACTACAAGTGTATTTTCGCCTATTTTTTGGCGCTTGCGTGACTTTTTCGTATGCCCGTGTGACTTTTTCGTACAATTGCGCAACTTTTTCATATGCAAAGGTTCTGCTGCTGTTTACAATCGTTCGGTACAAAAATTTTGTGACTTTCGGATCGCCAATACAATATTATCGTGACTAATACGATTTTTTTGTAAGCATTTTCGTGATATTTGCGATATTCAGAAATTATCGTATCCAATCCAATTGCTTAGAAGTAAATATTTATACAGCGTGATGCGGACATTTGTAACTGGGTGTCAACTCAGTGAGGTGGGGTTTATGCACAATAACTCTCTCTTTAGTAGGCAAGTCAAAGATAAGAAAGAGAGCATGGCAATTTAAATGAAAGCTTACAGTTTTCTTATAATAACAGTGATTTCATAATGTGGTTTTAACTGATGAACTTGCTGATGAACTGGTTTTGAAGGTGCATGTATTCACTAACAAGCAACTGTAAAATGCTACTGGAGCATCCAAACATCATGTCAACCATATTACAAATGTAATGGACTGTTTCTATCACTGCTTTGACTTTCCCAGCCTAATAAGCATCTCCCAAGGCTCATTATGTTGAGCCCTGACTCTGGGTTGGGTTTATCTTTCTATGCCATGGATCCCTAATGAATAGCTTATGGGTGATGACAATTTGCCAGTCCCTATTCCCTCACTTTGGATTTTTATTTTACCCTTTTGCAATGTTTGCTTTCCTTACTCATTTCTATAGCAGCATTTTTTATGTGCTATCACAGATGCAGTTCTCCACTGTTGAGTGATGGAATACATTTATAAATGCAATCTCTTTCTCATTCCCCACGAGATGCCATCATGCATTTCTTTGCATGACATTATTATTTGGTTTCTTTTACATTGTCAGTCACTCTATTCAGTCAAAGAAGGACTAAGGGCATTATTTAGTAATGGCCAAATAGTGCATAAATCATATTCTAATTGGAAATGTGCTCAGGCGCCATGCTCAGTAATGTGATGCTCATGGATTTACAGTTATTTGCATACAATTCCAAATCATATATCAAAGGCAGTGCTCTTATATTGCTACTAACTGTTATTTGTTATCTATGGTATAGATGTACATGCCATCAGCAGCAGGTGGCACTCGTTCCAGTTATATAGAAAAAACAATGACTTTAACTGCAGACTAGATCTGTATTTTGACAAGTAACTATTTCCTTTCCAAAGTCATCAAGTCACATATAACTGGAGTGCTAACAAATGAGTCATCTGTGGCTGAGGAACTTTGTACACAAGACATATATTGTAATATATTCACATATATTGTAGCACGTATGCATGCAATGAACCACACATGGAGCCTTCATTGTCACAGTCTGTGGAATGAATAATAAAAGTCCAGCTTCTTAGCACTGGGAACCCTTGATGGAAAATTCTACAAGTCTCTCTAATCACACATCCTCATACATAAACTTTGAGCATTGTCCCAATGCCTTGCTATGGCCTGTTTATTGAATGGGCAAAGAATCCTGAGCTGTCACATTCTGTCTTGTGCAGTGATGGAGCTTTATTGCCTCTGTAGTCCTACCGGTGAACTCTTGCTAGATAATATACTCTTGCTAGATAATATATCTGCATTTTTATCTCTGGGGTGAGCTATTATATGAAAAACAGCCTACCTACCTAAGGCCTAGTATGGAGAAGCACCTAATGATCAGTAATGTTAAATGTCATAAGGCAAAGGAAGTTCCCATCTCCCTAATATAGGTTTATGGGCATAGGAACTCCACCTCTCTAGAAACTTCCTGGAATCTCCCACATATTGCCAGCCATGATGGTCACTGCCATCTACTGTTGGAACTGAACATTGTACTATTTACAATAAAAAGTATACTCTACCTCCTTATACTTTTACATATATAGGTTACATTGCCCAGTAATTCATTCACTCCTGTGACCTAACTGACACTCACATCATACAGATTCCTCCGATGTACAGTATATATAAATAAATAGTTTTATCCACCACAACCTTATAGAAGCAATTAAAAATAACATACAATAATATATTTGGATGATAGAAGTCATGTCAGATATTCCTGAACTGTACAGGAGAAGAGAACTCTTTAGTGGCAACTAATATGGGGTGCTTCAGTCTAAATACTGTATTATATATATTTTACCACCCTTAGAATTTTATACAAATTCAAACAAATATTTTGAGGTAGATCTGTAAGTAACATAATCAGTAGTTATTCCTTACAATGCTCTTTTAGGATGGACTACAGGTATATGTGTATTAAAAGTTTGACTGGCAAACAAAATTCTGCTTATCTTGTAAATTATAAGGTGACCAAAGTTAGACAACAAAAATATGTAAAGTATACACAACACTAGTTTGGTGTTGCTTATGCCTTTAATAGCATAGTTTCTCTGTGCAAGTAAGGTTTCTATGAAGGGTATGACACTGATTATGTGAATGATCGGAAAGACTGGCTCCTAAGCAGTGAGAGATGATAGATGGGGAGTATTGGGGAGTCATTAGATTTTACCCTTGAGCAAGCAGTGAGATTTAACTGAATTACAAACCTGATCCTGTGTCTTCCCTCTCTAATGAACCATATTGATTGCTGCTTCATTGAATTAAATATAACCTTGGCCTCTCCTGTTCCAGCCCTTCACATCTAAATGAAGCGGTCACTCAGATCGGAGCAGGCTGCCTAATCCCATTGTAATTATAAAGGAGATGATCAGAAAATCAAGTTACGCAGCTCTTACAAGTGAAAAAAACACCTCTCTAAGGGGACCATGTACGTCTCTTCACTTTAGCACACTTATCATTGACATCAAGGGAAAGTAATTAAAAGAGAAAAGATGTAGATCTTTGGGAATGAGCAAAGAAATCAATGATGGATCAGCAGTCTGTCTACATATATTCCATGGCCTGAGAATGGCCTAGCAAAGAATTGAGATTACAGCTGTGATGTTTATCTATTTATTTATTTTATCTCATCCATTTAGTTGTTTTTAATGTATTACTGAATTTTCCTAGACAGGAATAAAGTGGTACAAATAAAACAATGCATTAAAACAAATGGAATGTAAAACAGATATAAATACAATTGCAAGCAAAATGAAAAGCATAGCATGAAAAATACATCTGTAAGATATGTTCTGTGCATCCAAGGCTTTTGTGCTTTATTTTACCAGTCCTTTAGCTAGAAGTTAGAATAAAGGAGAACAAAATCCAATAAAAAGGAATATGGCTAGAGATGCTGTATGTTATATATAGAATTTACTTTACAAGACCAATGATTATTTATAATAATTTATCTATAGGGATGTAGCGAACCTCAAACCCGTTCGCAAACTTACGCCAAAAAGTGCGAAAGTTTGCGAACTTTGCGAACCCCATAGACTTCAATGGGAAGGCGAACTTTAAAACCTAGAAAAGCCATTTCTGGCCAGAAAACTGATTTTAAAGTTGTTTAAAGGGTGCCATGACCTGGACAGTGGCATGCAGGAGGGGAATCAAGGGCAAAAATTTATCTGAAAAATACGTTGTTGACACAGTGTTGCGTAAAAACGAAAGCTATTCCTATGTATACTCAAAGGCAGCTGGCAGACCTAGCAGAAATACGCGGCGTTTTTTGCTATTTCGCACTATTAGCACCATGGAAACGGGATTTGCTTACACCAGTACTAGGCCGAAAAACGCCATGTGTGGCTTGTGCGGCGTTTTTAGGCCGAGAAAAAACGCAGCGAAAAAACGCAGCGGAAAAACGCCTAAGGCGAACTCAAATTGCGAACATCGTCAAAAGTTTGCGAACACGCGATGTTCACGCGAATTAGTTCGCCGGTGAACAGTTCGCTACATCTCAATTTAACTACACAAGGGACTAATGTCATAGTCTCTTTATAAGAAGCAAACAGGAACATGTTAAGTACCCAAGAAGGTACTGTATGTGCTTTTATCACTAGGGTAAGGTCAGTTGCAATGGCTTGGCCATAATATTTACAAACAGGGCTAGAACTAGGAGTACGCAGAAGAGGTGTGTGCCTAGATGCAACAGTTTTGGGGGGTGCTAGAACCCTAGACATAAAGCTCCTACCCTAGTGTGTCTTTTACCTGTCTTGACTAATTCCAAAACTCCCTTAGTATGATGTGTGTTTATTTTTCACTGATACCATAACATAATATACAGTATATCAGGGCAGGGAGCAAAAACATTTGTACAATCCTCCTCAATCTTCCAACATAAGTAAAAAGAATTTGTCCATGTGCACTTAGTAAATTAATTGATGAGTCAGTGCGATGCCCATAGCTTCATCTACTGATTTACTAGATTTAGTGGCCAGAGGTACCACCATTAGGAAATTCGTATTTGCTGTAAGACTGCATGCCTTACCTTTGGGCACAAATTGTTGTTAAGTACATAGTTCTCTTGCACTCCGTGTTTAGGTCTGCAGTTAGAGTTTACAACACTGGAGAGCATTTTTTACAGTTCTTAACTATTCAGCTCATGTGCTAAGGTTTTTAATATTCTGCATGGAAGTAAAGGCTAAATAACCCAAGGATAGATTAGGTCTTACTTATTGTGGAGAAACATGCTAATATGGCAATACGTCTTTACTTGCTGTGCTATTTAGCAGCATAGACTAGGTAAAATAAAGAAAATATATAACAGGTATTTCATTGCTTTAGTTCCTTTAAAAAGAAAATAATACTAAATTATAATTTTAAAACACAGATTTCTATTAATATAAAACTCTTTTCCAATGACTGTGTGCAACTGAGGAGCTTTTTCATTTGTGCTTTAACAGATAGATAGAAAATATGTTTACTGGTTTGAGGCAGTCTTTAGCAAGCAAAGAGTTGAAGTGCTAGCCTATAATGTACAGGCAGATTTGGGCTAACTTAGACCTGTGCCCTATTTTAGAGGGCATTTTGGTTAGCAATGGTAGACACATTGCAGGTGGTGCTGGTGCACGAACAGACATATTATATTGATAACCCTGCCCTGAGTGTTTAGCATTTAATTTTGAAATATGAATTTAATTTATGCTTAAATAAGTGGTCTGGAAATGTCAACAAAAAGGTTATACTGTCCACAGTTAGAGTGGATTAAATAAGTCAATATGGCAGCTTTTAATTGATTTTTGAAAGTACAAATTGAGGTCTGACAGGCATGCAGAAGAGAAGTCAATTTAACATATAATCATTTGGAACAGGAGTCGTAATTACAGTTTCATTATGACATTAAGTTACAAAGATGGTTTAATTGTTATTTTTACAGGCATTTTCCACAAGGTTGCTTTTTGAACATGTATTATTGCTATATGCCCGTTATTTATTACATTTAATGTATCCTGTTATTAAATGGAGAATTGAAAAATCATATTATTCCAACAAAGAATATATTACATATATTTGAAGGAAAAGTCTTTCTTCAGTTAAACAATGCAGATTAATGTGACTTTTACTGTATATTTATCGATTAGATTTTATTGTTTTAATATCACTTTACATTTGCACAGTATATACAGGTTGTAGTAACCACTTATCATGGTGTAATGTTGGAATAATAACCCCTTTGTATATCCTATGCTGCTTCTGTTTATTTGAGCTTGAGCCATTCTTATCAGTTTTCTTTTGTAGATTTTATGGCACACTTCAGATCAATGTCTTACGGAATGATCCAAGTCTGACCAAGCTTTAGTTCTCAGACTTATGTTTTTCTACTTTGGAACCTATGGGAAAGATTTTCTATTTGTAATTCATTTGGTTGCTCCTAGCACAGATATTTGCTGTGCTAATATGTAATAGCTAATATATTAATGACCTTATCTGTGGTCTTCATTTAAACCTTTCTCTTGAGCCTAGAAAGCATTATCGAGTCAGGAGAAAGAATGGCTATGCAGCAGTTTATAAAGGTTGTTAGGGCAGGACATATCTAGTTTTAGTATTACGTAACATTACTTATCACCATTTATTACCATACAAATAAACACTATGCTTTTATTGCTGGCATTGAAAAAGTATTGTAGTGAAGTCAAAGGTTGCTAGGATAAGTCGCTGTCCTTTAGGTTATTCATTTTTAAAAAGTATTATAGTTATGTACTATATTTACTATATACTAAGTTTGTTCAGCATAATTTCCAATGTTCAATATGCTAGTGATGTGTGCCCTACTCTTTTGCGCAGCTGAACTAAGGTGTTTGACACAGGGTACTAGTTGACTGTGAAGGAAAATGTGGGGACCACAACCACACTTACGGATGTACATGAGCTCTATAGTATTTTAGCATAAAAAAATACATAAAGTGCACAAGCAGTTGCATTAATTTTGCCAAATTCAACACAATTGCCATAGGCGCAGCACAACTGTGTCAAGAGCATCACCCCTTTGCAACTGCAATAACACAATAACAGAATGCTGGGAAAATGCTGCATTGTAGGGAAAAAACCATGGTACTTACCCATGAAATTGTACTTTTCTCACTGCACTTACATGTCTTACATGTGCCCTTATGTCTATTAAGTTTCACCTTTCCCCAGATAGAATTGTGTTCTGGCTGGCCAAGTTGGGATTGACTACACTGAAATGATTGCATAGGGGAGATATGATAAGAGAACCATATAATAAACGCTCTGATGCATTATTCATCACTAGGCCATTCCAGCAGATACAAGGGTATCCATTCTGATCAAAAGAAATAATAGTTACAAAAACTGCTACTGTTACTACTGTTTTTATTTTTTAACAAATCATAATTATGACAGCCACGGGAATTGTTTTCACCTGTCTCTGGATCAAAAAGAAGATAACCACATGT
Source organism: Xenopus tropicalis (assembly GCF_000004195.4). NCBI lineage: Eukaryota > Metazoa > Chordata > Amphibia > Anura > Pipidae > Xenopus > Xenopus tropicalis. Next base: position 61,035,479 of record NC_030678.2, on the reverse strand, counting down.
TTCTCTAGAGAGACACCCAACACAGTTTTGAAATCCCACCAACATAAGACTATTTATTCTTATTAGGCACTTCTTTAGTTGGTTGTCCACTACAAGGCTCTAGTCAATTTGTAGCTACAAAGAATAGAACCAATGTATGCAGCTTAAAATGCCAGCATAATGCACTTACAAATAGTGTCTTTGACGAGCTTGGAATATCGTTTACAGACTGATAAAGCACTGGTATGGTTATAAAAGGCCATTAAAGTAGTTATTCAAAATGTATTAAACATGTGATTTACAGGCAACCATATTGGAATAGTAGTGGAAAAGGGCAGCAGCACACCAGATGAACAGCCAATGAAGAGGCAGACAGCAAGTGAGAAATAGCTCAACAGGAGAATGATTCAAAAACAGTGGCAGAGTGGGACACTTGGCTATGGATCATCGGCAGAGGGCTATACTGGAAAATGACCATACTAAAAATTAGTTATGCACCGCATATTTATGTTACAAAATCACCAGGGTTGGACTGCGCAGACCGGGACAAAACCCGATGGGCACCAGTCCTAGTGGTCCCTGTGGCCACCACTGGCCCTGTCCCCTCCTTCTGGTCCCCCCTCCCGATACCCCACTCTGGCACTGCAAATCACCATGAAGAATTCATATTCTGTTATAAGAATTTCAACAGATGTGTTGCATTTCATTCATGCACCTTTGTGTTTAGTGCCCTCAGAACACATATCAGTATATATGCAGTATTTATACAGTGCCAATTTCATCTGTAATGCCATCAGACCATTTATCAATATATATTCAGTGCCAGTTTCATCTGTAATGCCCACAGACCATTTATCAGTATATAGGCAGTGCCAGTTTCATCTGTAATGTCCATATATCAGTATATATACTGTACAGTGACAATATACTTTGGTATGTCCACTAAATACAAAGAAATATATATGTAGTGCCATCTTCAGGTTTAATGCGCACAGAAAACACATCAGGATAAATGCAATGCCACACTGCATAGCCACATAGCACATAGCATAAGAAAAGCAGTGCTTTTCCAGAATATACACCACTTTGACATGGTCCCCTGGGAAACATAAAATCAGGGTTCTACTGTAACTGGCTTCAACTATCCTCGTTCCCTTCTGGCAGCTAGTGTTGCCAGTATTTCACCTGCCAAGCCAATAAATATACCAGCAAAGGCAAGGGCATGTATTACACATTTACAGGTAATGTTCTTGCCAGTAAATCTGTAATCTATCACAGGTAAAACTAACAAATTAAACAAAAATTAATTAAAGCACAGCTCTGGGGGTTGCATTTTTGACACCATTATGTGAAAAGAGATTTATCAGATGGTCTTACATTTTAGTATAATTACTCCTGCCATTTTATTCGATTTATTATATTTAAAGGGGAGGGAAAAGCTAAGTCACTTGGGGGTGCCAAAATATTAGGCACCCCCAAGTGACTTAGACCACTTACCTTGTACCCCGGGCTGGTGCCCCTGTTAGGAGAAAAAAGCACCAGCCCAGGGTACCTGCAGAGCTTCCTCCTTCCTTTTTCTTTTCCCGGCGAAATCCGTCGGCCGGCGCATGCACAGTAGAGTGAAAAGCCGCCTTTCTTGTTTAAGTTTGGCTTTTCATTCTACTGCGCATGCGCGTGCAAGCGAAAAGGAAGTAGGAAGCGCTCGCTGCTACCCCGGGCTGGTGCTGTTCTCTCCGTACAGGGGCACCAGCCCGGGGTAAAAGGTAAGCGATCTAAGTCACTTGGGGGTGCCTAACATTTTGGCACCCCCAAGTGACTTTCCTTCTCCTTTAAAAGCATGTGAAACATTTTTCAAACCTCACCCACCCTAACTGGCCTGTTCTCAGCTCGACCCAACCTAGTCTGAGGTTGGGAAAAAAAAATTACAACCCGAACCTGCCCGATCCACAAATAAACCTGAGGGTTGGGTGTGTTTTGGACTGACCCACACATCAGGCTTGATAAAGGGCTGGACTGAAGCCCGAAACGTTGCCTTTGGCACTTGAGTAAAGATTCACAGTTTTCAAAACAACCGGAGTGCTGCTATTTTCATTATTTTTGGACTGACCCACACATCATTACAACATATATATGCAAGCCTTTGAGAAGAAAAAATGAAATTTCCTTATCGGGCATTTTCATGATGTTTACCATGTCCTTGTAAACAGTCAATTCTGCATCCTCTTAGGAAACATCCACTGCATCTTTTTTTTTTTTGTATTCAACTTTTATTTCATGGTATCAAATACATGCATTTACATTTTCATAAACATATATAAATGCTTTATCCATTTTGCTTCGCATTCTTGTACATTTGTTACATAGATTATAACATTATGCTTAACATTTGTTTTGGTATCTTTAGTATCTTTGTATCTTTAGTTTGCTTTGCATAGTTATCACCATCGAAATAAAGAAAAGAAAAAAGGGCTAAAAAAAAGAAAAGAAAAAGAAAACTTATCACATCCAATGCATCTTAACATCACTATTATTTGTTCTGTAACCATTAGGAGTAAATTGTATTTTTAATTTATTTTATAAATTATTATACAGTGTTCATGAAAATAATGTGTAAATAAAAATGTGTTATAGCACTGGGCATGAAACATACTTTATTATACTATAGTTGTCAAACCAGTAAATATAGCACTGTATGTGGACTAATCTAGACTGCATTATCAGAATTGGACACTAGATGGTGACCAAAGATAATTTATAAAAAATGTTTGAACCTGGAATTAAATGAAGTGTAATTTTATAATTTTTATGATTTCATATGCAGGCAGCTTTTAGTTCCTCATCATCATTTATTTATATAGCACCAGCAAATTATGCAGCGCTTCACAATAAATTTAAACAAAAAGTTTAACAAACAAAGGTATACAGAGTAAAAATGGGATCAGAGGGCCCTGCTTGCAAGAGCTTACAATCTATTGAAACAAATGGAATGTGGAAACTGAATGATGATTTATGATGCATATATAAATGTCTGATCAGACACATATGTTCGGCAAATCGGCAAAAAAGCCTCGCGTGGAAACTTCGGCAATTAGCCGAAATCGCGCCGCCGCGTGTGCCATCCCACCGGCGACATTTTCGCCGGTGGGATGGCAGGTGATGGCAACTCGGGGAGATTAGTCACCCGTGAACAGGGAGTTGTCGCGGGCGACTAATCTCCCCGTTTGCCAGAGCCCTTAGAGAGCGTTTGAAAGGAAGATGTGAGTCTGATGGGCCAGGGCAGAGAGTTCCAGAGACAGGTAGAAGCCCTGGAGAAGTCTTGCAGTAGGGAATGAGGTTATAAGAGGAGAAGAGAGAAAGTCAGAGGCAGAATGTAGGTTGCGTGAAGGAGTGTATTTTGAGATTAGAGATAAGATATAGACTTAATTAGTAAGGGCCTAATACGGAAATGTTAGTAATTTGAATTTTATCATCTGCTCACATGTAATCTATAAAGGCTGGAGTGAGCAGATGTCTAACATAATAGCCAGAATTCTACACCCTGCTTTCAGCTCTCTAACCCAGTGCTGTCCAACTGGCGGCCCGCGGGCCGCATGCGGCCCGCGACCCCCCTCTGTGTGGCCCCCCACCTGTCTGGCTGCTTTGATGGCTTACCTTTGAGTAAGCATTAAATGGTATCAGTACTGAGATTAACTGCCCCCCCTGCATGGTTCTCACCTCAGATTCAGGCTGTAATCCCTCTGTATTGTTTAAATATGTAATCCCTTGTGTTTTTCACACCTTTTAATACCTGCATTGTTCATCCTCTGCAGTGTTCACACCTCAGGCTCAGACTGTAATCACTCCCATTGTTCCCTTCTTCACACCTCAGACATAGGTACTGTAGGCAGAGTATGGCACATACAGCCAGCATAGGGCAGGAAGGGAATGGCATACACAGGAAGGGTAGGGCAGGCAGAGTATGGCACACACAGGAAGGGTAGGGCAGGCAGAGTATGGCACACACAGTCAGGGTAGGGCAGGCAGAGTATGGCACACACAGGCAGGGTAGGGAAGGCAGAGTATGGCACACACAGGCAGGGTAGGGCAGGCAGAGTATGGCACACACAGTCAGGGTAGGGCAGGCAGAGTATGGCACACACAGTCAGGGTAGGGCAGGCAGAGTATGGCACACACAGGCAGGGTAGGGCAGGCAGAGTATGGCACACAGAGGCAGCTTAGGGAAGGCAGAGTATGGCACACACAGGCAGGGTAGGAGAGGCAGAGTATGGCACACACAGACAGCATAGGACAGGCAGAGTGCTGCCTGTGTGTGCCATACTCCCTTGTTGTGGGAATTTGTTAGCAGTTGGAAATAGCCATTAAATGGTCCCTAAGGAGTGTAATTATGTACTGGGGGTTGCTCTGCTATCCACAGGGGAGGAGGAGGCATATGGAATTTAAGGGTATATCTTAATATGACATAATTCTTTCACATATGAATGATGGTTGATATCCCCACAAATAGGTGTGGTTTGAAGTGGGTGTGGTTTCAAAAAGGGGAGTGGTCAAAACTGGCTTCCATTAGTGGCCCTCCACCATGTATGCTAGAGAAATTCTGGCCCTCGGCCCCGTAGAAGTTGGACAGCACTGCTCTAACCTATTAGTTAGTCAGTGACTTTAGGGGGGGCGGCACATGGGACATAACTGTTCAGTTAGTTTGTGAGCATGCAAGTCAGATTCAAATGCAAACTAACTAAACAGTTATGTCCCATATGGCCTCCCCTCAAGTCACTGATTGGCTACTTACAGCTTAGAGAGCTGAAAGCAGGAAGTAGAGTTCTGGCCATTACATTTACATCTCCTCACTCCAGCCTTTATAGATTACATTTTTGCCTAATTAACTATATTAGAAATATTTTTTATTTTGCGCAGTCAATCTGTTTTACCCAATTTCATTTTTATACTGAACTGTTCCTTTAAGATGCAAACGGAAGAAGGGAGACAATAGGTTTTTTGAAGGGAAGGGTTTTTTTTTGGTCTGGTATTTATTAAGTTTGAAAAATCCAAAAATTCGAATGTAAAGATTTGCCATCTAAGCTTGCAAGTTTCTATAGAAGTCAAAGGAAGTCAAACTAAGGTCTATTGGTCTTAGTGAAGTCGTTTGCACATGGATAAAAAACTGGCTACAGGATCGGGAACAGAGGGTGGTTGTTAATGGTACATTCTCTACTTGGAATAAGGTTCTCAATGGGGTCCTTCAGGGTTCTGTACTGGGTCCACTTTTGTTTAATTTGTTCATAAATGACTTAGGGGAGGGTATTATGAGTAATGTATCAGTGTTTGCAGACCAGACAAAACTCTGCAGACCAGTCAATTCTATCCAGGATGTGGCATCCTTGCAGCAGGATCTTGACCAACTGGCAATCTGGATGGCTAAGTGGCAGATGAGATTTAATGTGGATAAATGTAAGGTCATGCACCTGGGATGTAAAAATATGCAAGCCCCGTATACCCTTAATGGGACTGCACTAGGCAAATCCATAATGGAGAAGGACCTTGGAGTCCTTGTAGATAATAAACTTGGCTGTAGCAAGCAATGCCAGGCATCAGCTGCAAGGGCAAACAAGGTTTTGAGCTGTATTAAAAGGGGTATAGATTCACGGGAGGAGGGGGTTATTCTTCCCCTTTACAGAGCGCTGGTAAGGCCCCATCTAGAATATGCTGTTCAGTTTTGGTCTCCAGTGCTTAATTTGCAATAACCTAATAAGACCTTGATACATAAGAACACAAACAGAATTTAAGATAAACAAAGACTACTCAAGCGTGAGAAGCAGTGCAGACTGGATGTTATCAGTACAGCTTTACAATCCAAATATACAAAGAAGAAAACCAGGGGTGAGATGTGATGCTATTTAAATGCAGTTTGATTTAACTCATTCAGTACAGGCAACATCTGCTATCACTACACCAATGAGCTGATATTAAGATAATGGTAACAAGAAGTAGATACAATAATGCTAATAATGAAACAATGAAATAATATTATAATAATACAATAATGATAATAATAAGGTTGGGAATAATTTCATTTCCCATTTCATATCACTTTGCCACAGAAGAAAATAAACATGGTACAGGTGACATGAAGTCAGCCTGAGAACTGCCTTAGTTGTGGATATTTGTGTATTTCAAGAGATCTGGCAAAGTGAAGGTACAAGACCAAATTCTGGACTTAAATGATGGGTTTGGAATTAGGAGAAGCTTCTGCATATGGTAATGTATGCCTGGTGGAAACAAGATTGAGCCTAGGGTAGACACGCCAGACAGGCCAGACCTAAAAAGATCTTTTTTGTAAGAAAAGGTTGGTTGCCAGTGGTTAAATACCAACTGTTTTTTATGGTAGGCAGACAGCCAGAAGGCCAGTTTAAAGGGATTTAAACCTTTAAAACTGTTATTCTGGGTACTTTTGCAATTAACATTAATATTCTAGGGCTCATTTTCATCCACAGACACAGCATTTTCATCCACAGATGCAGTGGGCAATTTGCTCCTTTCCCCATAGTCAATTGGGTCATTAAAGGAGAAAGAAAGGTAAAAACTAAGTAAGCTTTATCAGAATGGTCTATGTAAATACAGCAATAAGCACTCACAGAAATGCTGCACTGAGTTCCCCGTGAAAAGATTTCTTGTGTCTGTAATTCCTGTGCCACAGACATGCAGCTCTCTGCTGTCTCCTCTCTCCTGCTCCCCCTCAAGAATGCTAAGAACTCACTCCCCCCCCCCTTAGGAATGTGGATCTAAGCCAATCAGCAGAAGGCTGACTCATAGTACAACTAACTGAGCATGTACACTTGGTCTAGGTGTCTGTGCAGGAGTGAGGCATTATGGGAACTTTCATTACACAGCTCAGCATTTTTTCTTCCTGTTTGGCTTCTGATCATCTGAACAGGTGAAATATGGGGAGACTTAAGGGCACTATTGAGACAACTGAAGGTTTGCCTGAAGCTTGAGATTAACTCTTTATTAGCCTTTCCTTCTCCTTTAAAGGTACTTACAGTATGTGTGAATGCACTCTGAGCAGTTAAATATTGTGAATATTGTGCTCAGCAGTAATTAGCCTGTCCTGCCTTCTGTTCAAAATTGAACTCTGTTAATGCACAACGCTGTGTGGACCCTGTAGCTAACTTCACCTCCTGACCAGGCTGTAGCTCCAGGGTTCCCTCAGTGGCCTGTGTCAACAGATGAAGCGCACTTTTGGCTGAAGAATGAGACATTTTTCAAACACCAGAACTGACCCAAGAAAATACTGGAACTGACACCAGGCAGACTGCAAAAATATTGGGTGCAACTGCGTTAGTTCTGCTAAACACAGCATACAAAAGTCAGACACAGTGCTATTGCTTTCAATTCAATGCCCACAATGACGCATAAATTTTTGAAATTAAACTTTGCTCACTGCATCAAGGTAAAGTGAATGTGCCCTTTTTTGGGTTTAGATACTCCTAAAGTCAGCCCTCCTAATAATACAAAAATATGCTCTGCAGAACATAAAGGAGCTGATCCAAGTAGAACGGTAAAGCTACTTTCAACTGCAATGGTTTCATACCTTATATAACTTTTATTCTAAACAGATTCCTAAATTACACCATCTGAAATATAATATGGTAAAATTCTGGCAACATACAGTACTGGATATTTTAGAATTCTGCATTAAAGTGGTTTAAAAAGGTGTTGTAAACCCTAAAATAAAATATGCCAGATGAAGCAAATTATAATTCTAAACAACTAGCCAGTTAGAACCATACTGTTTTTTCGAGTTTGCATTCTCTTTAAATCGAATGCTTTCTAAAGCCAATAATATTTCCCCACTCATGCCAGTTTAATAAGATTACTGTAATAGAAAGCAGAAAATCAGATTTAGTTGTTAAAATACTTACAAACAGATTACTACTTGGAACAGCCTGTGCATTCCACTTGGAATTACCATTTCTTTCAATTTTCACTTATTTCTTTAGTCTAGGACAGTGCTGTCCAACTTCTGTGGTACAGAGGGCCGGAATTTTTCCGACCTACGTGGTGGAGGGCTGATAATGGAAGCCGGTTTTGGCCACTCCCCTTTTTGAAACCACACCCACTTGAAACCACACCCATGTTATCACATGACCATACCCATATTAATGGTTGTAGTACAGCAAAAACCTGCCATACTCTGCCTTCCCTACCCTGCCTGTGTGTGCCATACTCTGGCTTTCCTACCCTGCCTGTGTGTGCCATACTCTGCCTTCCCTACCCTGCCTGTGTGTGCCATACTCTGCCTTCCCTACTCTGCCTGTGTGTGCCATACTCTGCCTTCCCTACCCTGCCTGCATGTGCCATACTTAGACTGTGTGTGCCATTCTTGGCTGGTTTGTGCCATACTTGGCCTATGTGTGCCATACTCTGCCTGCCCTACCTATGCTGCCTGTGTGTGCCATAATCTGCTTGCCCTATGCTGCCTGTGTGTGCCATACTTTTCCTGCCCTATGCTGCCTGTGTGTGCCATACTCTGCTTCCCCTATGTGTATGGCACACACAGGCACCATACAGTGACACAATGCTGGCACTGCTCCTACAGTCTGCACAATAACTATATATTAAAAAACTTTTTAATTGCAGTACCACTTCAGTATATGTTCTTTTTGTAGTGTGCAGGGATTATTTGTGGGTTTCAACTGCTCCTACAGTCTGAGGTGTGAACAGGTAGACAATGTGGGTGATTACAGCCTGAGCCTGAGGTGTGAACACTGCAGGGGGTGAACAATGAGGCCGCCAGTTGGACAGCACTGGTCTAGGAAATACAGTCACTGAATGACAATCTTTAAATCTCTTGAATCCAGAAGAGATAGCCTTGAAATTTAGGAGTTAGCCTACTATTACTTAACTTACAAGGCAGCATTAGCCAGCCTTTTGTCAGTGATACAAGTTTATCTTTTTTAGTGAAAAGCCAAGAGCTGGCTTTTTCACTCTTCTTCACTGCCCATGTACTCCATTATATTATTATATATTTCAGTAACATTGTGCATTATTCTTTTTGTATGATAAAAATCTGTTTTAGGACAGGGGTTAAGCGTGTTGTAGGCAGTATTTAACACACACACACATTATAAAACACTGGCCAGTCCTACACTCACTTTTATCCGATTAATTAAAAACAATAGCATTTAATTTAAAGCAAAGTAGCTCCATGACAGAGCCAGAATAATCGTCTTTCTTAATATGCAAATGCCCTTGTTATTATTTTAAAAGAGTGGTGGTTTGTGCGCCCCAGACAGAGAGGACAAGCCCCTGAACACCCCTTCTTCCAACCCCAGTGTGGTGGTAACTACGCTATTATAATCAAATGCCTTTGGCTGGGAAACATTTTTGCTAGGGTCCTCTAAGATCTCTTAAAGGAGAGTGAAAGGTTAAATCGCTGGGGATGCCAAAATGTTACTCATGATAATAATCACTCACCTGATACCCTGGGTCTGGCTCCTGTTTGCTAAACTGCGCCAGCCCAGGGTATTTATGAAGAAGCTGCTCATCTTTTTTGTCTTTTTCCATCTTCTCTGCATTCCATACCAGGCGCATTAGTGAAAAGCCAAGAGCTGGCTTTTTCACTCTTCTTCACTGCCCGTGCCCAAAGAAAAGAAGACAAGAGAGAAAGAAGAGCTTTTACAGAAATAAGCAGTTTTCTGCTAAAAGGGGCATCAGCCTGGGTTACCAAATATTTTGGCACTCCCCCAATGATCTATTTATTCTCATTTAAATGCGAACTAAACCACCAAAATTGATTTTGGTGGTTTGGTAAGGGCTTTGACACAGGGTGCTACTTGTAGTCAGGTACTTGTTGTGTACAAATGTGAGAAAATACCATGCCATAGAAAATACTGAGAATTTTCTACTAAAAGACACAGAGAGGCAATTATCAGTATTGACTGTTTTGTAGCCACCACGAGTAGCTGGCTATAAGTAGCTCCGTGTGTCATTGCCCTTAAAGTGCCTATGCACTTTCTTTATACTTCCTGTGCTCAGTGAAGCCTGAAAAGGCTTACAACAGTTTGATTTAGGGGTTTAGATTCCCTTTAATATGAGATACAAGGGAATATGTAAAATACACAGAGGGCAGTAGACAAATAGCCTATGCCCCAAAGCACTTTTGGCTTGAAAAGTTGCTCTGTGCTGTAACTGTAAATAAAGGCATTTTTATGGTGAAGATATAAAAATGTTAGTGCCACTTGTTCCCTCATATATATAATATAATAAAAGATGCCTTAATCTCTATTCCTTTCTAAAGACACTGGGATTATGAGTATATAACGCCCTCACACACTTGTTCATTACAGATTTATGCTGGATCATGTTGCCCTGCCTTTGCTTCAGAAACTTTACTATAGTTTATACTTTATAAACAAGCTGCTGTGTAGCTAAAGGGGCAGCCATTTAACGCCAAAAAAGCAGAAAAGTAAGTTATACTGCCATTCCTTTAAAACAATTTCATTTTTTGATGTTACTGTTCCTTTAAAGGTATTTGTGAATGCAATTGCAATTAAAATTATTATTTGTTGAAACCTCCCCAGTCTCTTGTTCTGAAACAATGATCTACATTGTTTAACAAGTAATAACCAGATTATAAACAGCCAGGCAGATACATTTATATTTAGTAAGTAACTTTTAATTGCTAGGGTCAGGTAAAAGCTAGCAACTACCATCTAGATGCCTAACTGGAGAGATGGAGAGCTGATTGTGTGCCTAGGAAGCTTTCCTTTTCATTATATCTTAGTTAGGATTAAGTACAAGCAACCATTTTTTTATTACAGAAAAACAGGAAATATGTTTAGTCTATGGGAGATGGCCTTCCCATAATTTGCAGATTTTTAGAACAGGTTTCCGGATAATGGATCCCACACTTGTACTAGTAATCGTATACTACTGAAACAACTGGAAAAAATATGAAACACAAAGTGATTCCAACAAACAACAGGAAATCAGAAGTTTGTAATAAGTTACTAGTAAAATGACACTAAAGGCAAGTATTGCGACACTGTCTCCTGTGTGTGTGATCTCAGAGCAGCTCTGACTCACTGCGTCTGTATGGGTGTAGTGTGAGGATTTATATTTCTGTCTTGTTTCTTTGTTGATAGCATGGCAGTCACGGCATTCATTGGCTGCTGGGAGGATTTGGAGAATTGTATTTTCTGTGTCATTTATTATTTCACTGATTTTTATTTTTTGTAATTATGATTCTTTTCTGTCAAATGGCAAACAAAATTAAAGCATTTTTTGTATAAGGCTAGCATCTGTTGGGAATGTTTTCACACAATGGGCAGTAGAAACTGTTGTAGGGAGAAGGGTGTGGCAACAGACAAGTCTTACCATATCATTACATCAGCAGGAAAGGCTGGTGACATATTTATGTGATAAAGAGAACACATCTTATGTATCTAGGCTCTGTTGTCTTATGATAAGAAGCATTTTCAAAATTAATGAGTCATAATATCATCTCAAGTCTGTAGCAAACTACTTGCTCCAGATATAGCCGAGACTATTTAGCAGCAAATTTTAAGAGTCATGTTTACTAAAAACAAGGATAATTTCTCCCAAATTTTTTGATGGTTGGCAACAACCTTTTGTCACTGAAGATGAGCTCCAAATAGAATAGGGGGGCGTTGTAAGATTTTCTTGTGTTATTTCACTATGGTTCAAGTTTGCAACAATATCTACTTTATTTTTGTGAACTTGAATAAAAATCACCCGTGGGAAAAATTGCCATTTGTTGTTAAAAATCGATAAAAGGGAAAATCCATTTGTAATTCTGCCCTCCATGGTTTTTTTTTCAATAGCAGTTTATTGTGTATTAATGGGGCAGGCTGGTCATTTGCTTTCATTTCATTGGAGATTCCGAGCATCACACCTTCTCAGATGCATGTGACGTAGGATAAGACATGCCAACATTCAGCCCAGATATTCCTATCTGGAACAACAGTCAGTTAAGCTAGTCATGTATGGAATCAGTTGGTATCTGATAGTGTATTATACCTGTTATCAGTAGTGATGAGCTAAATTTTTCACCAGGTTTCACTGTGAAAAAACACCAATAGACTCCAATGGTCACACAAAAAAAAGTTGCTGCGAAAAAATGCCTATTGACTTTAACTTGCTTTGCAAATTTTTTGCCCAGATTTGCTCATCACTAGCAACCAGTTTGTTATACTATTGGTATAATAAATATAGATTTCCTCTCCTGTCCTCTTTATTCCAGCACACTTACATGACCTGTATCGTCCCCCCAAGAGAAAGAACAAACACCCAAATTTAGGAGGAGGCAACTGATATAAGATCGAAGTAACAGGAGATGTCTTGGGTGAATAAATTGGATTCATTGTGGTCGAGGACCTCAATAGGCCTTAATAGAGACCCATATCTAGTAAACTACATCAATCAATCAGATGTGTGTTTTCAGACAGCTCCCAACTATGTGCTGACAAGTTTACTAGACAAGTAGCTTTCTTTACACCGTTATCTCTATCGTGTTTTGTGCATTAACGAGTTGAATAACAAGTTTTCCAGTTGTTATGTTCTCTGGATGCTTTTCTAGGTGTGTCCATCCAAGCACGTCCTTTGATTTAGCATTATAAAATCTGTAAATTTTTTTTTTTTGCTTGCTTGCTTGCTGAGCACAGCCCATAACATTGCCTTTGATGGTATATACAGAATACATCTTCTTTTAATTATACATTTATACAGTACTTTCATTGGAATTCATACCACTTTTAGTTTTAACACTACTATTCAAGAAAATTCACTGATGGAATAAAACCAGAGAATAAAAGAGAATCTTCCCATGGCACTTCAAGAGGTGAATGTCAGTTTTTAACATTTTTCTTTGCTAGTGCTAATATAGAACATCCATAAAATATACAAATAGCTACAATGCACTGGGATCTAGGATATGTGTTTACTTTTTTTTAGGCTGAAACATGATGGCACTGTTGCCCACTCCTGTATGTTATGTCCCATTTCATCTTGATGACCACTGGAATCTTTTATAATGGGCCACAGTACCTGTTCTGCCAAGTTTTTCAGAAAATGTTCTAAATTTTTCCCACCAACAGAATTCTGAGGGTAAAGTTTTTGTTTCTGATTACCAAAAGTTTTTTGTGCCAGGGAAGATTTTGCAAAATAACCTTTGAAAGTCTAACAGATAAATAACAAATGAGCTATGAACTGTCATTGGCAGCAATAAATGTCCAAAAGGAGGAAGTCCAGCAGGATTAAAGGTGGGTAGGCAGTTTCAAACTGAAAGCCGATTCCTAATTATTTGAAAAGTTATCCCTGGAAAAATTCAAAGGAGAAATACCAAAGATGTGTTGGATAGAAAGCTAACAGGGATGTTTGCATAATTGGATAAAATGTGCCATTTTGCTGAAAATCTGTTAGTTACATAAGGTTGAAAAAAGACCAGAGTCCATCAAGCCTTCTAAGTAAACCCAGTACACACAAACCTATACTGACCTATATATACACTCACATACATAAACTACATACACCAACATCAATACTAACTGTAGATATTAGTATCACAATAGCCTTGGATACTATGCTTGTTCAAGAACCATCCAGGCCCCTCTTAAAGGCATTAACAGAATATTGAATGATTCAGGGAGAGAATCTGACAAATTAGCAGCTCTCACTGTAAAAAAACCCTTTCTAAATATTTAAATAAAATCTTCTAATCAGAATGGGTGCCCTCATGTGCCTCTTCTCCAGCGTAAACATCCAACCTTGTCCAGTATTCCCAAGGTTACACAGCACATAGGCTCATACCAGCCAGCTTTACAGCTGCAAATAGCACCAACACACCCATAACTGTGCTGCCCTGAAGAAAGGTGGTAGATCAAGTGCAAAGCAAGTTGGGCCTAAAGGTAGCCATACATGCACCCATATTATCATATGATATAAAGTTTCCTACCATATTCGGTATGTGTATGGGGGGAGATAAGGGGGTCAATTCCGGCAAAGTCCTTGGATATTGGTTTTCAATGTTCTAGTTCAGTGCTGTCCAACTGGGGGCCCGCAGGCCGCATGCGCAGGCTCAGGCTGTAATCACCCACATTGTTCACCTGTTCACACCTCAGACAGACTGTAGCAGTAAAAAACCCACAAATAAACCCTGCACACTATAAAAAGAACATATACTGTGGTGGTACTGCAATTAAAAAGTTTTTTAATATATAGTTATTGTGCAGACTGTAGGAGCAGTGCCAGCATTGAGTCACTGTAGGCTGCCTGTGTGTGCCATACTCTGCCTGCCCTATGCTGCCTGTATGTGCCATACACACAGGCAGCATAGGATAGGCAGAGTATGGCACACACAGGCAGGGTAGGGAAGGCAGAGTATGGCACACACAGGCAGGGTAGGACAGGCAGAGTATGGCACACACAGGCAGGGTAGGGAAGGCAGGGTATGGCACACACAGGCAGGGTAGGGAAGGCAGAGTATGGCACACACAGGCAGGGTAGGGAAGGCAGAGTATGGCACACACTGGCAGGGTAGGGAAGGCAGAGTATGGCACACACAGGCAGGGTAGGGCAGGCAGAGTATGGCACACACAGACAGGGTAGGGCAGGCAGAGTATGGCACACACAGGCAGGGTAGGGCAGGCAGAGTATGGCACCCACAGGCAGGGTAGGGAAGGCAGAGTATGGCAGGTTTTTGCTGTACTACCACCATTAATATGGCTATGGTCATGCGATAACATGGGTGTGGTTTCAAATGGGTGTGATTTTAAAAAGGGGAGTGGTCAAAACTAGCTTCCATTATCGGCCCTCCACCACGGAGGCTGGAAAAATTCCGGCCCTCTGTACCACAGAAGTTGGACAGCACTGTTCTAGTTGATTTGCCGAGTAAAGGCAACTGTTTAGCACTGAATCATCAGATAGGGGTAGAATTTTTTTGTATCTACTTGCATATCTGACGATTCAGCTCTGAAGATTATTGGAAAAGATCACAAATGTAATGCGTGTGTGGCCATCATAAGGATGAAAGGGGCCAGGCAAAGGCAATACAAGGTCACACAGAAGTGAGTGAAAGGCTTTGGAAGAGACATAAATACTGCAAAAGGCCATAAAGTATTTAACATTCTTTAGTGTGGATAGCTACCATTTTATGTGTCCCTGGATGACCTGATTGCTTTGAACTATTGGTTTTCTGAAGAACAAGACCAAAGATAAAAAAAGATAAGAAGGTATGAAAGCCAGGTTAATAGGTGTGTCAGGAGGAAATAAGCTGTGGATGTAAAGAAGAAATTATTCTCTGCTGGAAAATTGTTTCTGGTTAGGTTATCTAACAAAAGGGTTTTATTAAAGCAGATTTTTGAAACCTTGGATGTTTCTCCAGATTTTTAAGATATGTATAAATTGTGATGGGTTGAAGTGCCCCTATTAATGCCTATTAATGATATTTTACCTTTTTTTTTATAGGCAGATAGGGGATGTTCTTTTTTCCCATAAAAACAATCAACGCACCAGAGGCCGCCCCTTTAGATTAGAGGAACGGAGCTTCCATTTGAAGCAGTGTAGGTGGTTTTTAACGGTGAGGGCAGTGAGGTTATGGAATGCCCTTCCTAGAGATGTGGTAATGGCAGATTCCGTTAATGCCTTTAAGAGGGGCCTGGATGAGTTTTTGAACAATCTGAATATCCAAGGCTATTGTGATACTAATATCTACAGTTAGTATTAGTGGTTGTATATATAGTTTATGTATGTGAGTGTATAGACTGGTAAGTATAGGTTGTGTGTGCTGGGTTTACTGGGATGGGTTGAACTTGATGAACTCTGGTCTTTTTTCAACCCTATGTAACTACAGAGCTGGGGGAGTTTTAATAAGCTCTATTGCTTTAAGAATGCAACCTTGGTGTCGCTTGGAATGGTTGAGCAGTGCAATACTTAGTAACGCCTTAAACCTTAAAGGAGACATATAGGATAAATGGGAAAACCCTAATTTTGTTGGCAATTATTATTATGAATAATATATGGTGCTGGTTTAACTTTGTGCTAAAAATTAATCCTATCTGTAACAATGGCCCCTTTATTGGAGCTCCCTATAGATCCTATCACTCTGTCCGAGTTTGAAATGGAGAGTGGGCGTGTCCTAACGGTCCCTGCCAGAAGCACAGTAGGAGGGGGAGAGCCAATCACAGCCCTGCACTCCCACAAGCAAAGACAGACTTCAGTTCCCTATCAGGTCAGTCTAGCTGCTGATTGGTTCCTACCCTACAGTGTAGTGTAGTGTACGGAGGGCCACCGGCTCCTCAGCTCATCCAGAGAATTCAGCCAGAAGGAAGTGGAACAGATGGGCGGGACTAGTGGGGTTTTGGTGGAATTTCTCAATAAATCAGTCTGAAATACAGACTCAATTGGGGTTTAATATATTATTTAATAAGCTGTAATCAAGAGGCACTTCAGACCTGTTATCTTGGGTCTGCTTTCCCTACAGGGTAACAATGGCTTTAATATAACTTTAATTTTTCAGTGTGCTGACAAAAAAAGAAAGCAGAGTGGGCTATAAGACTGCCAATATACTAAGCAGTACGTTGAACATTTTTTGCATTTATTTTCTTTTTGAGCAATTGTTATTACTATTGAGTTTCATTATCAAAGTGGCACCTGTCACTGTAAAAAAAAAATTTCCCACCAGGTGCGGACTAACAGAGCCCTCACTCCAGTTGGGGATAACAATAGTTTAAAATAGCTCCAAGTGCAGGTGATAAGGTCGTAGAGCATGCGTTCGCATAACACGCAAGTTTCCCTGCTACTCATTATGCATGTGTCAGACATAGGCTCCCACTTAGATGAGCACCTAGGATTGAAGGGCAAATACTGTGGTTACCATTCACTGAAACTCGCAATTCTACAAGGAGCACACGTGCCTCAATGCCATCTACAGCTCAAACCTGCTCTGGTAACCCCACTGAACCTAGATGGCTTCCAATCAAAACCCAATTCCCTTGCAAGACATTACAGGGATAATTTACTTTTGAATGAAGGAAGAAGTAGTGCAGAGCACTACAGGGACTAAAGAGCATAATCTGGCACATGGTGCAGACAGCAGAGTCAGAAGGGCAAAGGACAGCCTTGTCATAAGGCAGGAGGTAAGGATAGGTCACTGCTGGAGCCTGAAGCCTTCTCCCAAACTTGGGCATTCGAGTGACAAACATAGGCCCATGGCAATTCTGCAAGAGAGGAAAGCAGCATTCAAAGTACAAAACAGTGACATTGTGCCCATATTTTGCACTTTGCTCGCTGCTTTAAAGACATAAATGTTACCTTACATCTTTATAATTCTCAGATTCCTGGTTACTAGAACTCCATTTGTGCATGCTTTTCAGAAAACAGTTTAAAGAAAGCAAAAATACAAAACAAAATTACTATGGAAAAAGGAGAGGAAACTGCAGAAACAAAGAAAAGAAAGGGAATCCAAAGCAAGTATTAAGACTTTCTATAAAAAGGTGTTTGGTCCTTTGTGTAGGTTTTTTGCAGTCACCTGCTGTATCAAATCATCTAACCCATAATTACTTGGAATTCTGGAAAGTGTTCTCAACGTTGGGTAAGGTAAGGGTAACAGATCTTTACCATTGCCAACCACCAACAAGCACAGACTAATTTTTCGGACTACCTTCTTAATGCACAAATAGTATTGAGGTCATCTTTACTTCTAGGAAAGTTTAATGGTAGGCTATAGCTAATACACGTATGTATAAGACGTGCCGAAGATTATTCCACATTATACATATACAATACACAGCAAAATGATATTCAGTCACATCCTAGGATTCAATGTTTTAACAAGGCCATTATTAGGAAATCTGTTTTTATCCCATCGTTGAAGGGCAGTTTAACCACACCATTTTGCAGTTGAGCGCACCAACAACTTTGTTTCAATCGATCCCTGTTTTATCAGATTTTCTAAGAATTGGGTCTAAGGATTTTGGCACACAAGATGATTTCTAGAAACCATGCTGCCCTGCAATAATGTCATCATTTTGTTTTTTTTCTGGTGTTTCTGACAAACCGGTCACAAAAAAAAAAAAGGTTTTGTTTAACATAACAGGTAAAGAATAAGAGTTCAAGTAATGCATTGTATAAAGCTATTTCTTATTCTTCTGATCTGTTTTTCTTACTGCAGGGAGGAAGACAGAATGGTTAAACATCTCCTAAACCACCCAATATAGAAAATGTATGCAAAAGAGTTTAGAGAGGAACCCTTATTAATTCAACACTGTTTCGTTTCCTGGGCTTAGATTTCCAGGCCTTTTGTAAATGTGATGCATATTGTAATGAGCAGAGGCAATATGGAGACAAATTAGAAACTCATAGTAGAACGGAGTTTTCATGCCATTGATTGTTTCCAGCTAAAGCCCTGACTGATCCAGCTTAAAGGATCTGGATTCTTTTAGGCTTCACTCTGGCTTTTACTAAAATTTAGAGTCGACCCACACCTTACTAGCCAGTAAAGAGACTGTGGGCTTATAAAAGGTAATATACAGTTAAACAACTGAAGGGATTTTTTTTCTATATACACCTGAAAAGCCTTTGCATCTATTTGAAATTTTTATTTGAAAACTGATTTGAACTATTTCTGATCTTTGTTTTAAAAATTAAATTTTGACTTTGATGTTTCACTGTAACATTCAGTAAACGGTCATATCTCAAAGATTAAAATACTTGCTGACACAGATTCAAGTAAGGGAGCACTCAACAGGCCAAAGCATCTCAGAAATGTATTGACAAAAAAAAAAAAAAATCACATACAACCATTCCTTGCAAATGTTCAGTAAGAAATTGAAAGATTATTAAATTATGAAAATTACTTAACAGTGAATTGCTGCTTATAAAATGAGAATTTCCTTGGCAATGGGATATGGGCAACAACTCGTTTGATACCTGGTCTATTGAGTAACCTATTTTGGTTACAACTGAATGTGGTCACTATAAATGCAGTAAATTAATTTGATTGTGATTTGTTTTGGTTGGTTTTGATTTGTTATACTAAGTTAGACTGATAAAAATGGGAGCCAAAATAAAAGTTCTATTAATACTTTATTTGAAAACAAGTTACAGTACATCACATTAGTTCCCCCTTGGGTCTTCCACAGCCTTTTTTACCAGTTCTTTTTTAATTTTATATATGACCTTTATTGAGGAGGACTTCGGAATGGTTGAGTAAAATCTTACTCTCTGCCAAGTACTACTTTTAAACAAAATATGCAGTAGCACTAAATCATTTTCACTATGCCATAGGCAACCCCAAAAAGATGGTTTGAACACACCGTCACTTACAAACATTTTCATAGAACTATGTTTGGGCATTGGGAACCCTTAATTCATGCTAAAAGCTGTACTTTTAGCTTTACCTATTTTTAAAAGTAGTGTTCACAGAAGCAAATAAAATGAAACATTTGAGGGAATGCTGTATCTTGTTAAATAAGTTTTTTGTTTTTTTTTAATTAATTGATACTGTTGGGAGCTGCCCCACTGCACACCTAAGCTCTGGCAAGTTCTCCAACAAACAGCGGTTTTGCAACATCTACAAAAAAGCACAAAAATTAAAAGATCAGATTTTGTATATAAAACCTATGCCCTCAGTTTCAGTTTTTGAAAGGATGGGAGGGGAAACATTTTAAATAAAGGCTTAAAAACCTGCCTACTTTCCAGTGACACTAGCAGGAGACACAGGTGAGGTCAGGGTAGAACAAGACACTTTGTTCAAAAACAATGACAAATTATTAGCGCAACCACTTAAGGCTGACTAAGTTTGGAGTGGTAAAAAAAAAATAGTTCTGAATGTTTTTATTCCCAGGATTTTCAAGAAGTATTTAATCTCACAGACACACCCATACTATCGAAAAGGCAAACTATGCAATTTAAAAACCTATGTACAAGAAAGCTTACAGCATATATACAGTAAAAGTAAATTATGCCCTGAGGGTGTGTGTATAGCTCAAAAATTTAACAACCCATTAAGGTAGCATTAGTAACAAGACAACACTCAAACTCTGGCCTTTTACTGGCCTCCTATATTGCACAAACACTTTGAAATAGCAAGTACAAACAAAAGGCACTGCAAGGAAAAAAAAAAAAAACTACAAGCAAAAGCATGATCATAAGAAGCAACTCATAACATTATGCTTCTACAAGTGTTTTGGGGGTGCTGCTGAAAACATTTAGGGAGTTAAATTTAATACTGAAGAGCACGCCTGGAACCACATCTACAAAAAGTTGCTAAAACTGTAGCAGCATCTCATTCCCGCCCAAGCCATCCCTGGAAGACCGAATGCTTTTCGTTTACTAATTTGTCCAATGTCATAGCAGAATAAAATCAGGGCAAAAATGGTCATTGCTAAGATTAGTTCCAGAAGTTTCATTAAAGAAAAAAAAAACTAAAAAAAGGTCCTGAAAGACAGCTGGCATAAGGCACCCACTGACAAACGGCTCATGCCACAAAGTTCCATCTGACAAATTCAATGTATAAAAACAGCCAGAGTTTAAAAAATAAAATCCTAACCTAAAAATGGGAAATACCGCAATCAACCACCTTTTTAATATATCCACTCAGTACTATATGTAAGGCAAATTGGAAAATTCTCATATGTGACTTTCATCTTCTTTCAAAACATCATCAGAATTTTGAGGAAGGACAGAGAGTTCATTCACTTTGTTCTCCGATGCCCCTGCATTTGCTTCCTGTGCTTTTTTCTGCTCTGCTTTTTGTTCCTTTGCCAATAGTCTGTAGTGGATTGTCATCCCAATGAAGAGGTAGACTGAAGCAACAATTAGAACTATTCCACAAGCTTGATAGGTGTATTTGTAGTCTCCATATATATCATTCAACCTTCCTGGAATGTGAAAAAGGTGACATTAAGAAAATGAACATTAAAAAACAAACACATTTCCAAAAGTAGAACTAAGTATCACAAGTTTCTTTTCAAGTTAAATTCTCTGCATAATGTAAGATAGCAGAAATATCACACAGGGCGTCATTTACGAACACTGGGCAAATTTACACCAAATTTGCAGATGTTTGCTTTTGTTCTACCTGCAGCTGGCTGGAAAAATCTAATCACAATAATACCTGCCGCCTGTTTATTTATAAAAAGGCACAGCAGTTTGATGTCATCCTAGCATAATATTAGTTTGCCATTTTGAGGTCAGGAATATGCTCCCCAGACATGCAGAAGCACAAAATATATCTTTACAGGAACCAAAGGCAGAGATATTTTTAGTATTTAGATCCTCATCCAAAACTTTTCTCTTACTTGTAGTAACTAACATTTTCAGAATTCCTAGAGAATCGGAAAATATGATTGTATTTCAGTTATGTCCCGTAAGAACATGTGGCAATTTTTTGCAGAACATTACATTAAGTATTCACACCTTTTACCCATTTACTGTAGTTAGCACAACCCTTTTGGCAAACACACTTTGGGCTTTGATATGATATGGGTTCTTTCAGCAAAGGCTTTGTTCCTGACCAAAAAAAAAAATATATCCATTTTTGAGGGGCACCTGGGTTGTAGCTGTGCCATGGATGGTTTCTCCCAATTCAGCTGTGTATTTCTTCAGCTCCTTTAGAGCTAGGGTTTCCACCTGTCCAGCTTGGAAACTTTTCCACAGGCACTGCTCCACCTCCCCAATGTCAACAGGGTGGTGCCACCCACCCCCTTGTCTGATGCAGAGGCAACTTATTTAGATCTTCCACCAATCTCTTGGTTGCTTCTCTAACTAATGCCCTCCACTACCCACTCATAGAATTTTGTTGAACAGCCCTTTCTAGGCAGCATCACAGTCATGCATTATTTACATTTTTAAACAGGCTTAGCTGTTTGGTCATAATAAACATGAATCGGCGAGATCGGTTATAATTATTAAGAAGCTATTGTGGACATTCTTTATCCATGAACTTTATGATGTTTCTATATATGTGTAGTTTCTTACAAAAGCTTATTGAAGGGTTTCTAAACAAAGGTGTGAATACATAGAAAATGTTGCTGTCTTTTCAACTTTAATTTGTAGATCAGAAACTTAAAGAATTGAAAAGTTATAGACTGGAATTAAAAACCTAGACGACAATAAGTTTCTATACATTACCTAACAGTGGTGGTCCTAGAAGCACAGGACAGCATTCCACAATCGTGACTAATCCAACAGCACTTGAGAATCTCTGGGCTCCAACCAAGTCCATAAGTGTTTCAAAGAGGACAGAGCTAAGCCAACCAAAAGCAAAACCAAAGAAACCAGCATAAATACAAAAGCCTACATAAGATGTTGAAAGGGGAACCAGAAGGTGGCATATTCCATTGTACAAAACTGCAACAGCAAAGAAATATTGAATTTTAGGTCTCACCCATTTGGTGTTTGCCACAATTCCCATGGAGGGCCTTGCAATCATATCTACAATTGCAAGAATTGAAAGCAGAAATGCAGCAGACTCAGGTGAAATGTTCTTGCTTTTTGCATAGTTGCTAAGAAAGACTAAAGGAGCAAACAGTCCAAAAAACATAATCATGTGCCCCGACAGGTAGAGAAGAAATCCACGATGAGTGAAGAGAGAAAGGTCTAGGAACTTATTTATGGTCTGGAACAGTGTTGGCTTAGTTTTTGCCTTGCCCTCTATAAGGTCTTTATGGGCATCCCCATCTTCTTTAGAAACACACTTTCCAGCCTCTTCCAACACTTCTTTTGTCACTTTCTTTTTTGTATCTTCTGGCTTTGGTCCTATGGGACGCATCAAAGACCCAGCAACACAGCAGTTAAACAGAAGACCACCCAAAATCAGGAAGCTTCCTCTCCACCCAAAAATACTGTAGAAGTACTGATTCAGAGGAGCTAAAGTGGACAAAAATACAGGACTTCCTGCCATAGCCAATCCATTTGCTATGGGTCTTTTCTTAAAGAAATATTTACCAATCATTGTCAAAGCTGGGTTTAAGTTGAATGCAAGACCAAAACCTAAAGGGGTGGGAAAAAAGGTGAAATATAAACAAAGTATCAACCCATTACTTTATAAGAACATTCCCTTATGCTAAATACAATATGATCAGATTTTCATATGCAGCAAATAAACACTAATTAAAATGCATTTTTCTTAAAAGATCTAGAACAGTGATCCCCAACCAGTGGTTCGTGAGCAACATGTTGCTCCCCAACCCCTTAGATGTTGCTCCCAGTGGCCCCAAAGCAGGTGCTTATTTTTGAATTCCTGGCTTGGAGGCAAGTTTTGGTTGCATAAAAACCAAGTGTAATGCCAAACAGAGCCTTCTGTAGGCTGTCAGTCCACATAGGGGCTATTAAGTAGCCAATTATAGCTCTTATTGGCACCCCCAGGAACGTTTTTCATGCTTGTGTTGCTCCTCAACACTTTTTCCATTTAAATGTGGCTCACAGGTATAAAAGGTTGGGGATCCCTGATCTAGAAACTGATGACACCAATGAAATGTTTAGCCTTCAAAAAATAAATGTATATAATCATTGCCAACTGGTATATGCTTTCTTGGATGTCACTGTTCCACACTGCACAACAGAGAAATTGGAAATTTTTAAAGTATACAATCTATTATCCAGAATGCTTCGGAAATCGATTTCTCCATAATTTGGATCGCTTACATGGACATGTAAACCCCACACACAAAAATTTAATCAGCGAACAGCCTCTTAGAAATCTTTCAATGCCTGCTACACTGGTTGTCCAGAGGTTAACAGTAAGGCTGCAGCACCCCCTTAATCACTTTTCCTTAATCAGATGTCCTTCTCCTCCTGTAACCCCCACCATCAGGAATTTGCTTTGGCTGTTGGTTGTGGGCATGCTTGGTTGTTCTTAGCTCAGATTACTAAACACGCCCCCCAGTCTAGCAGCCAGTAAAGAGATGGCATTGCTGGTTCCCATAAAAAAACTCAGCTCTTCAATTTTTTTCTCTCAACTCACTCTCCTGAGCTCAGCTCAAACAAAGCAGAACTTTTATCAAAGACAGTTGTGCCTGTGTGAGCCTGTATTCTTTATGAAATGTATGCTGAATAAGGGTCTGTGTGTGTGTGTAGATTTAAATGTATCTGATTATGTATCATAGGGAAAATGGCCACCGGATGAAAGCTTTCCGCTGAAGGAAAATGTGATGGTGCTGGCAAGCGGAGGGGATATATGCAGTACAAATGATGACAGTTGGGTGGGGGAGGCGTGCCCAACTGATATACATTGTAGACAAATGTAGGCTTTATATGTCCTTAAAATCTGCTAAAAAGTATTTAAATATTAACTAAACTAATAGGACTGCTTTGCCACAAATATAAATTCATTCAACGTTTATCAAGTACGAGGTGGTTCTACTTAGAGAAAAATTAAATCATTTTAAATTAGAACCAATAATTTGCTGTAATTTGCTGTATGGCATATTGCCTTCCAGTAATTCATTCAGAGTTTTCTGGATAACTGGTTAGTCTGGAATAGTCTATACTAGCAAGGTTTGTGGTCATTATCGCTATTTTCTGTGCCTGAACTTTAGGCAATTAGCATGCATTAACATTATAGACAAAGCTAAAGAAAGAAAAATTATTTTCACAGGGAATGTGAATTATGAATGCCGATTTATAAAAATAAGCTTTTATAGTTTGGACATTAAAAAAAATAAAATGGTCTAAGAGATATGGAATGTGACAGCTTTCTTATATAAAATAGGAAACAATGAGCTGCATGATTATAAACACTAATAAAATAAGCACACTTTGATTACCACTTATTTTTACCTTTGCATTAGAAGGAAGCACAAAAGATTATACAGAAGAAAAAAAAAAAAAGTACCTCCAACAACACCAATACAAAGGTACAGCTCAGCGACAGTGTTACAAAATGAAGCAGCTATTAATCCAGTCCCAGCAAGGCAACCACCAGCAATCATAACAGGACGACTTCCATACTTGTTCACCAAGACACTGCTTATTGGACCTAAGAGATTAAAAAAAGTAAGGTGTAAAAACCATGCACATGCAACTTAACATAACAAGAGCATATAAGAGTTTTAGGGCATTGAATTGCTAAAGACCCACATTAAATCTATAATCTATATGTCTATTTCTATCTCACTTTGGCCTTTATTGACCCTTATAGTAGATGGTATCAGTTGAACCTCTTTGTAGTGATCCTGGAACTGTAAAGCTCGCTATGCTCTAGGGACAAATGGCAGCAGGCTAGAAATTGAGTTCCTAATTTCTTGGCAAGTCATTATTAGCATACCTCGTAAGTGTCAAGCTTGGTACAGAAGCAAGTACATGGCAAAAATGTTTTAAATATAGTGCAGTTGAAGTGAGAACCACTGATCAGTGTACTGCACAGCAATGGGCAATTTATGTTCATTTGGGTGGTAAAAAAAACAGACATGTCAACCCAGAAACAGAGGTGAGTGCTGCAGAGCAATCAAGACAAGACAATAGCATCTTTCAAGGGTGAAGAGTTTGGCAGTTTTTCAAAACAAACTTTAGTTCCCTCTGACTGCAAAGGCTTTAGCAACAAAGGTCATCCATTAGCAATGCCTATTACATGCAAATTACAACAAATTATGAAGTGCCAGCACTTACAGCAAATGCCTAGTTGCTAGGCTTCTTTGTCTAAGGGCTCTGGCACACAGTGAGACTAGTCGCCCGCGACAAATCTCCCCGAAATACCAACCCACTGGCGAAAATTGCCAGTGGAATGGCATACGCGGCACTGCAATTTTGGGGCGACTAGTCTCCTCGTGTGCCAGAGCCCTAAAAAAACCAATGGTTTACACTGCAAACTGTAATTAGGTACAGAAAACAGCGAAATAGACACATGGAATCACACTCAATCACTTTAAAATTTGGAATTCTGCATCCTGTTTTAATTAGAGCCTAGCTCTAAAAAAAAAAAAAAAAAAACACAAAAAGATTAGTTTATTGCTCTGTACATAAACTTACCTCCAGCATACATTACAGCCAGCATTATAGAAGAAATCCAGGATACCTCGCTACTTGTTGCTCCAAAGATTGCCTCTATGTCTTTGAAAAAGACTGTAATTGATTTGGGGAAGGCATATGAGAATCCAATCGACACAAAGGCTGCTACAACTACTACCCAGCCCCAGCCCCCTTCTGGGGGAGTGTATCCCACTGGGCCTCCAACAGCAGGTGCCATTCTCTGGGAAGTTTCTTTCCAGAATTAAATATCTGCAGGGAAAAAATTAAAACATAGCGCTTGATTAATAGACAGTCACAGTTTATTTGAACCCCACAGACAAAATTGACACCATTATCTATATATTATCCTCTATATGTAACAGGCTTATCCATTTCAACTTTTGCAGTCACCCCATCTGATGGCCTTCACTTACATTGCACCTATCACCCTCAAACGGTTTCCCCTAGAGATGCGGAGAGGGAGGGGGCTACCAGTGTGTGTGGCCATGTTTACTGCACATGCACATAGGTGAGCAAGCTTTCCTGCTTGCTCATTATGCACGAGCTTTCCCACTTGCTCATTATGCGCATGTGCTTTAATGTAGAAGCAGTGGATACGATTCACCCTCCTAAGTTACATGCATGTGCATAATGCTCCCTGTGCAGGCAGCCTAGCAATGGCAGGGGGGCTATTTTGTTTTCCCCCCCCAACAAGGGGGGGCTCTATTAGCCTCTGGTGGGGGAAACAATTTTAGGGCAATAGGTGCCCTTTAATATATTCTCTCTCCCATAATTTAACCAGTCGCTGGGAACAGTTAAGGGTAGCAGTGGGGGCACAGAGGAATGTATCTTAATGCCAGCAAGATGAAAATGGGTTAAACAGCAAACATACATTATTTGCAGAATTAAATGCTGCAGTACAATAACTGAATTGCCTTACTAGTCCATTAAGTCCATTGCAAAAATACACTCAGTATAGTTTTCAAATTAGACCAGATTGAACTTAGTTTTCTTAAAACTTAGATTTCTGTTTTATGATTTTTTTTCCATCATTTCTGCTCTTTCATTTCAGGATCTGGTTGGTATGGTAAACAGTTGAACTACAACTTGCAAAAAAATGCATACACCAAACACCCTGGTGGTTCTTAAGTAATATAGCCTTCCGCTGATCAGCTGTAGCCATATTTAAAGCTTGACTGAATCGCTGAGCAAAGCTGCAAGTTGCTGCCAGGAACAGTTTAGAGCTGTGGAAAACTGAATACCAAGTGTGTCATCTGTGTTCCATTCATTTCCTCTGCAGATCTTGTTACAAATTCACCTTAGATTTGGACATTAGACTTTGTTGCTGCAGTATTGCTTCTATACCATATTATTTTAGCTCTTTGACTGAAACATTAAGGACATTTAGGAGGAAAATGTGTCTTTCATTGTCCTTTTACATATTCATTAACTGCCCCAAAAGATCTAGCAGGAAGCCCTGTATGTATGTATGTATGTATGTATGACTTTATAAAATGCTACAAGGGTATACAGCACTGAAAAGTGTTATAATAATAAATACAATAAATATGTATTGTGAGAGATGCAATGGAAAAGGTCATTGTTTGGTGTATTTCCACCAGTGTTTAAGGTGGGATACAAATGGCACCAGGTAAAATACCTGGTTTCACAGCAGGTAAAGCTGTGTTCTAGTAAATCTCCCTTTAAGGTTTTGATTTGGCCAGCTGTAGGGAGCTGCCTGATTAGGCTACATGTGAGCAGCCAATAAAAGGGCTGTGGGATTTACAGGGAGAGTTAGAGGAATTGAACCTTGACTGAGCGAAGGTCACTCTCAGAGCAGCAGGAGGGCTGCCTGTCCGGAACTCCCATAGGAGCTGGGGGTGCCACCTGCCACTGCAGGGAGCAGAGGGAGTTATGACCAGACGGATGAGTGCTGAGAGGGCTCAGCAAGGCTTAATGTGAAGCCCGAGTGTTCCAGAGAGTGGAACTAACCCTGGAAGGTGAGAACCCTGAAGGGACAAATCACAACCCTGAACTGTATGTTGATGAACTGTATGTCTTATGTTTCTGTTGGGAAGAATTTGCCCAAATAAACCCGTGTTTTGCCTGAAGACATGGTGTCCCTGTCTCTATGCTCCAGATCCTCTGCCTGCCTACCATTGCCAATTCCCCCAAAACTGCATGTACAGGCAGCCAGCCAGCATGTCACAGTATAAATACAAGGAAGTAAGTGTCATGTGGTATGAAACACAGTAGGAAGGAGGTCCCTGTCTGTAGAGCTTACAGTCTAAGTGGTTGGGTAACATACAGGCAGAAAATGGAAGGTAAGAGTCCACCAGGTATGGGAATGTGCCCTTAAGCGCAGGACTATATAGGTACGGTAAAAATAAATGCTGTTCCATAATTGGAGAAACTGGTTATTTAACACACTTCAAGAACATAGATTTAAATAATTACAGGTCACTAGTATGTCATAAGGTGCTGTTATAAGTTGATCTTTAAAAGCACTATACTGCAGTAATGAAAAAGATACATCACTGCAACTTCTTTCTAAATCCACACCCTCCTAAACACACACACAAAATAAAGGTAATTTAAAAGAATTACAAATGGTCTTCAAAATCAGGGAAGGGTTTAGGTATGATCCTGTTCACAATTTTCTCAAATGCTTTTAAAGCAGTCAGGAAGGCAGGTTTCAACCAAATTAATCTTGATACCTGACACTGCATCCGCATATAAAGCAGTTGTACGTGCCAGACGTGCCAGAGTTCTTTAAAGTCTCCTCTAGTCAGAGCAGCATGCTGCATCGTACTTCACATTGAGGAAGAACATATGAGCAAATCCAAAAAACGTCACTTTAACCAGCTGAACTGTCACAGAGGCTGGTCTGTACTGGAACAACTTGCACAGTTGCAAAACATTAGTCACTAAAAGGAAATTCAATCAGCTGTGCCAACATTTTGGTACAAGAAAAAAATGCAACTCATCTTTGAGAGACACAATGTCAAGTTTTTATAAACAGAAATCCCAGGTTTATACAAAGATTCAATTTGAAACCAATATGTTGTTTTCACTGCGTTTTCATGTGTATATCGGCTACATGTGCCTGCACCCGAGCGTATCCCATTCATTCGGGTGCAGGCACAAGTAGCAGGCGTAGGGCTGAATTTTCGGCAAATTTTCGGCCGAAAAAATCAGCCCTACGCCGCGTGTGGCATCAGCCTTATGTAAATTACATTTTGACTTTTTTTTTTTTTTTTTTAAAGCAAAGTTGCCAGCAATGAGGCTTCAGTTAGGATTCTCACCCAATTTAATTTAATGTTCCCTTTCACAGGCTTTTTTTGTGCATATAAAAATGTATGCAAAGAGTCAAAATATTGCGTTTATGCGTTTAATGCTACTAAGCGTGTTTGAGTTCAACACATCTATTTTATTTAATTGTATTAATGTGCATCAAATGTAAACTATACAACATGTCGAGTTTGACCTTCTGCCACCATGTGTTGTTACTTTTTTACGTTCAATGTCACCACACCTTTTTATATTCACTGCCAGCCTGGCCACGTCCCAACCTCTCCGCAACACTCCAACCCAACTGCTAACATGGTAGCACTTGTTTACATACTCTTGCTCACCCCAGCCCCTACGATGACTTCACAGAGGGTGGGCGCAAGTTGGCCACAGGAAAAATCTCACTAAAGGCCCCCATACACGGGCCGATAGAAGCTGCCGATATTGGTCCCTTGGACCGACTCGGCAGCTTATCTGCCCGTGTAGGGGCAGAAACGAGCAGGCTGGCCGACCAATATCTGGCCTGAAATTGGCCAGATATCGATCGGCCAGGTTAAAAGATTCAGTCGGATCGGGGGCCGCATCAGCTCGTTGATGCGGTCCCCGAACAGACTGCCCCATTGCCGCCTGCATAATCCGGTCATTTGGCCCCAGGGCCAAACGATCGGATTTTTATTATTTTTTTTTTAACTTCAAACTCCCCAATATCGCCCACCCGTAGGTGGGGATATCGGGGGAAGATCCGCTCACTTGGCGATCTCGCCAAGCGGGCGGATCTTACCGTGTATGGGGACCATAATGCACAATATGCATAGGATTAGACAGACATGTAAGCCCTAAGATAAAGATATTGCACACTAAATGTTTACACTGGCAAAACAAATTTTAAAGAAAAATGTATAGCACTGGAAATCCAGTAAACTAATCCAAGCAATAAAAGAAAAAAACATCCAAGTTTTGCTATGCAATAAAAATTTTTACAGACACAATCAAGCAATCAACAGCAATGCAGAACTTAAAATGCAATAAAACCACCAAAATTTTACAGTGCGATTTGTTCTGTGTTTGTACACTTGGAGGGGTGCATGGGTCCCGAGCAGTTAACAATAAAAGGTACAAGGTTTCTAAGAGTGCCAGGCATTGCCTGGAGCAGGGATGAAAGAAGTGGTATAGCGTCTATCAACTTTTGCACAGAGAACTGCTGCAGTACAAAATGTTACATGTTTAAAAAACAGCATTCCATGTATAGGATTAAAGTATAAAAAAAAATTACAATACTGAACACATGAGAGTTTGCAGTACAGCTAAAATAAGCCAGACAAGAACTTTGCCCTGGGTTTTGCCATAAAACAAATCATCCAGCAGTTTTAGAAAGAAAATTACAAAACCAGTAAAGTAGGTGAAAGTTGGATGCCACAAAAAAAAATAAAATAAAAATACATGCATGTTGGGAAGGATGGGGGGGGATGTCACCTTGTTCAATACAAGTTAAATGAATGCATACATTTTAAATGATTGATTTAATTCAGTAATATTCATTTCTTCATATTCAATCATCTAACACATAGAAATTAATCATTTAACTTAATATTGTAATATTTAGTGATAACAGAATAGTTTATTTACCACTACAACTATCCATCCCCTCCAAAAGAAAAATTGTAGAGGAAATGGAGGCAATGTGCTGAATATGTAATCTAGCTTCCTAAAACTTTATCTGAATAGCTGTTCTGGGCTGAAATGAGCCTTGGCAAGAGCACTCAGGAAGAAAACTCAAGCCCTGGATCAGTTCACATTGCATCAAGTCTTGTGACAGCAAAAAAGTTGGCCAACTCATTTAAAAAGAAAAGATGCCTACGTTTGATGTATCATT
The DNA here is from genome assembly GCF_000004195.4 of Xenopus tropicalis. Classification (NCBI taxonomy): domain Eukaryota; kingdom Metazoa; phylum Chordata; class Amphibia; order Anura; family Pipidae; genus Xenopus; species Xenopus tropicalis. The sequence continues at coordinate 61,004,374 of NC_030678.2, read as the reverse complement.
ATACCAATAATGAATGCAGAATGATGAACACAGAACAGCAGCTTGCCCAAATGTTCCTTAAACCATTTTTGCAGCAAGGGTTTATTCTGTAAAGCGTGTCACAGTCATTTGACCTCTTCTTTCCAATACTGCTCTGCTTCAGCCAGGGAGAACATATGTGGAGCAAGGAAATTCACTGATCACCTTACTAAACAGGCACACACACTTTCATTCATCATAGAGAAGCATTAACAAAATTAGCCAAAACTACCACAGTGGATATGGGCTGGTATGTTAAAGAAGGGTAGTGCCTGCCCAAGGGGTATGCTTAGCAAGTATAAGGACTGTCTGGGTGCTTACATTTTTTTTTAAGCTTGCACTGTCCTTTATGCCATAGACACTAAAGGTGGCCATGCATATGAAAATCCACTTATTTTCCAAACAAGCAAATCTTATCAATATGGCAACCATATTGAGAATTACCACTGAAAAGCATGATCATCTTTATAACAATTGATAATTGTATACTGTTCCTGAAATCAAGTTAATCTTTATCATTCCCTCTTTAAAATGACCTGTTTTTCTATATGCAAGAGTAAAGACAGATTTTGGATTGACTGTTAGGTCAGACTCAATGGTTTGTGCTCCCTTTGCATAGAGCAGGACTTGCCAACAACCTTTTGGTTTCTGTGGCCCTCCAAGTTATTAAGCTCTAATTTGTCTGCATATGGACATTATAGACATCAATTTGATGTAATTTTGTCTACAAATATGCAGCTTGCCAACTAACTGCAAAGAATAAGACAATCAGGGGCCTAGACAATGTATTAGAGCCAACTGCACTTTAAATGCAATCACAAATAAACAACAACAACAACAATTACATTTTTGTTATTTGTAATTGTTCTAATAGATTTATGATACATACAATCTATACAGACCTCAGACCTACACATATCTATCTACCTAATTTAGCATATTTACAAACTTGGCTACCTCTTTACCCATAACAACTTGGATCCATTTGTAAGTAACCTTAAGACCAGCTCAAACCTCTACCCATAGGGCTTCCACACACCAGCAGTGCTATCCTTAATTCCCTTCTGGCTTTACATAAAAGCAGGTGTAACCATCTAAATTCACAGTCCGGGCACGTTTCCGGGCACAGTTCTCCTGAAAGCGCCACACATTTGAGCTATAGTTTGTAACAGATCTCCCTCATAGATATACTAATAGAAATAAGGTAATTATGTCAGTGATACCTGGTCTGGCCAGTCCTACACTCATCTGATAAGAATACTGCTTTATTATACATTTTACAAAGAGACGGAGTTTTACCTGCAGCTTGCTAGATTTCAAGGTTAAAACCCCTATACTAACAGAAATGCCAGCATGTCCCCTGCCCCACGACCCCATTCTTATGCCATAGGCCTATATACACCAACTTCCCCATTATACTCTAGTTCAGTGCTGTCCAACTGGCGGCCCGCGGGCCCCCCTCTGTGTGGCCCCCCACCTGTCTGGCTGCTTTGATGGCTTACTCTAGTGTAAGCTCTAAATGGTATCAGTACTGTGATTAACTGCCCCCCCTGCATGGTTCTCACCTCAGATTCAGGCTGTATTGTTTAAAAATGTAATCCCCTGTGTTGTTCACACCTTTTAATCTCTGCATTGTTCACCCCCTGCAGTGTTCACACAGGCTCAGACTGTAATCACCCCCATTGTTCCCCTGTTCACACCTCAGACTGTAGGAGCAATAGAAACCCACAAATAATCCTTGCACACTACAAAAAGAACATATACTGAGGTGGTACTGCAATTAAAAAGTTTTTTAATATATAGTTATTGTGCAGACTGTAGGAGCAGTGCCAACATTGTGTCACTGTATGCTGCCTGTGTGTGCCATACAGAGTATGGCACACACAGGCAGGGTAGGGAAGGCAGAGTATGGCACACACAGGCAGGGTAGGGAAGGCAGAGTATGGCACACACAGGCAGGGTAGGGAAGGCAGAGTATGGCACACACAGGCAGGGTAGGGAAGGCAGAGTATGGCACACACAGGCAGGGTAGGGAAGGCAGAGTATGGCACACACAGGCAGGGTAGGGAAGGCAGAGTATGGCAGGTTTTTGCTGTACTACAACCATTAATATGGGTATGGTCATGTGATAACACGGGTGTGGTTTTAAGTGGGTGCGGTTTCAAAAAGGGGAGTGGTCAAAAACGGCTTCCATTATCGGCCCTCCAACCACATAGGTCGGAAAAATTCCGGCCCTCGGTAGCACAGAAGTTGGACAGCACTGCTCTAGTTCATTTACCCACTTACCCCTTATCTAGTTAAAACATCTTCCGGCCTTACAGCCACTTACCCTATGACAGTAGAAACCCTTCTATTATATATTATTGCTTAGAAATACATTAAAATGTTAAAGATCATGCACAACCCTGTGGACAGACCTTAAGGTGAAAACAGTTAGTATGGTAGAAAATTTGTGCTTGAAGTATGGCATTACAGAGTTTGTAACACAGGTATAGAGCAGCTTCACATGTATAACATCAATACCACATTCCACATTTACTGAGCAAAAGCAGATGCTGTGCTGATGCAATGGGGCTGAAGTTCTTGCTACACAAGTCAGAGGGATAACTGGCACAAACAGGTTCATATTACTAATCAACTACTAATCCTAAATGGCACATTTTGCTAAATAAGACTTGTTTTAGACCAACCATTTATCATGCAAAGTCAGCTTATAATGATGAACTAGGTGGCATGCTTACAAGAAGGTTAGAACGTTCTGTAATAAAAATAGGCTCACTGCTGTATCTGATACCGTCATTTTCTATATTAAACATGTTGCAAAACTTCACATAGAAATGTTTTACATCAGTGATCCCCAACCAGTGGCTCCTGAACATGTTGCTCACCAACCCCTTGGATGTTGCTCTCAGTGCCCCCAAACCAGGTAGTTATTTTTGAATTGCTGACTTGGTGGCAAGTTTTGGTTGGATAAACACAAGATTTACTACCTAGCCGATAGTGTGCATAGAGGCTACCAGCACCAAATCTTAGGGCTCTGGTACACGGGGAGATTAGTCGCCCGCGGCAAAACTCCCTGCTCGCGGGCGACTAATCTCCCCGAGTTGCCTTCCCCCTGCCATCCCACCGGCGAACATGTAAGTCGCCGGCGGGATGGCAGACGCGGCGGCGCGATTTCGCGCAAATCGGCGAAAAAGACTCGCGAGGCTTTTTCGGCGATTTCCCGAAATCGCCCAGCCGCGTCTGCCATCACGCCGGCGACTTACATGTTCGCCGGTGGGATGGCAGGGGGAAGGCAACTCGGGGAGATTAGTCGCCCGCGAGCAGGGAGTTTTGCCGCGGGCGACTAATCTCCCCGTGTACCAGAGCCCTTAGCCCTTATTTGGCACTTCCATTAACTTTTATGATGCTTGTGCTGCTCTCCAAGTCTTTTTACATTTGACTGTGGCTCACGAGTATGAAAGGTTGGGGTCCCCTGTTTTACATTATACAGTGCTATGCCTTTTAATAGCCCATTAGAGACTGCACTGTTTTAATCCCTCCCCTACCAACACTGTATGCGCTAAGTTGTTCGTAAACCTGTCAAAGACATAGGACAAGAAGCAGTCTTAAACATGGCTAAATGCTGGAAGATGTTTGGCATTACCTGGAATGCTTGAGATCTAGCATTTTCTGGAAAACTTTTGTTGCCAGCACTACATCTCCTTTACAATGGGTGAAAAAACATCCAAAGGCATTTGTATCTCACAAGCACCAGAACTTGCCTTCTGGTTACGCGTTACAAATGTTTTGCCATGATTCACACAGACACCAATGAAAAGATATCTTCGGAAGTTTTGTTGTCCATGCTGGAGGAGATTTGGCACGGGCAACAAAACATCCCATGTACTATGACCTAAAAGGCATTAAAATTGCAACTAAGATTGTCTTTATCAGTATGAATTTGCGCTTGCCTCACTAGCATTTACAAGGTGCAAGGACATTGACACATGTGAATTTAAAGCTCTGGGAAACTAAACATCCCTATAGCATACAGAATATATAATTGCACGAAGGTTGATGACAAATCATATTTTAACAAAACTCTCATTCAGGGTAGTGAAGGAACTACAAACTCATATCAAATAATGACAGTCTAACAGATCCCTTTGGCTTTTCACAGCTAATAAGTAAGTGTGCTTTATGTAATGTGTGCAGCAAAGTATCCATAATGGTTTTTCTTCAGAATAATCACTGTACATCCATTAACCTTTAAGCTACTGCAGCAAAATCTGTGTAGCGAAGTTTGTCCAGTTCATTGGAAATTCAACATATGTGAATGCACAGCTTAGGTGGAAAATCATTGGCTCTACCTTTGTTAGTCTTACCTAAGCAAGCATTTATAACTTTTAGTCCAATCCAAACTCTAGGAGGTGGGGAGAGTGGAACAATCTAACAAACACTAGGCATCTGTAGCAAGAAAGCGAGGACCTGCTGACATCACCATAAGGGTTTCTTCAATAGCCGACATGTGAACTGATTTAGTTGGAGATTGAGCAGCAGCTGTAATGTTAAGAAGCATGCCACTAAGCAAAAATTATGAGTGCACGTGTTTGAATGAGTCTCAGGGGACTCTCCTACACGACTGCTTCTATAGCCCACCACTGACTTTTCCATTCAAAAAAAACAGTAATGTGGAAGAAGAGTAAGGCTACATTACCATGGTGCATCAAGATATCTACCAATTCCTTGGGGGAAATTATATGTAATTAAGGCAAGGGCCATATGTTCTAAGGTAATTTGTTTGATCAATTCCCCCAAGCCCTACCCTCAGGCAACATTAGGTACTTTAGTTGTTCTACCAACAAGTAAATGTCATCACTTGAGGCAATCAGATTTTATAGCTCAGGTGTGACTTGCCTCAGAGGAAATTATGAAAAAGTTAGTACAATGGGTACAATAATGACTTTGTGCCATAGCAGTTACAGGATTCTTTACAGAGATGCGTTGGAGCTTCTCTTTAAAACAAGCTCACCATGACTGTGCATTTTGAGTTCTGTAACACATGGAAATCATTATTGTTAAGCACTATGGCTAAACATAATACCTAAGAATTCAGTATGTGAACCCAACTTAATAAAACGTCAACTGGCAAGTGCTGGTTCTTGGACTCCCTCCAGGACCAAATATCCCCCAGTGTAATTGGAGTTTAGCAATGCAGCACATCTATGTACTGGGGACTGTGCCTGCTTGAGGTAACAAGGAGAATCGCGTGCAATCGAAAGGTCATTCAAGCAACAGAGGAGAATCGGCCTGAGCATTAAATAACCCATACATACAAAACGAATAAAATGGTCGAGCCGAGCAGTCCCTGCACAGACCTTCACACTCCCCTCTATAGTGCCCAACGCTATTACGACACGTGGTGCTGAGGCGTCCCACTTCCCAGCCGCCTCACAGGCTCATACACACTAACGTGCCCAGATGAACAGTACGTACATGGCACCACCCCGGCAATGCGCTCAGATTCGGCGCTGCCTGGCAACGGAGCAAATAAAGGAAGATCTAAGGGACCCAGCATGCACCGCTGGCCGCAGTCTCATTGACACCCAGCAACCACACCGAAGAGCTATACTTCCAACTCACCGTTAGTTACACTGTATCCCGGTACAGGCTGGCGCGAAAGGCGGCGACAATTAGAAGCGACCCTCTGTGCTTGTTCTCAGAGAAAACCCTAACTGCACTCCTCCTTCCCTGCCCGGTTTATAGTGATTGGCCAACGCTAACAACACCCGCGCTTTTTGCCCACCTTCTTCCCCGCCCATTTGACGTTAACGTGACACATCAGAATAGCTAAAAATGTATCAGTGCGTAAAGACGATGGTTGATTGGGATAGTTCCAGATGATTTTTTAATAAATATTACTCGCAAAATATTATTCGCAAAGCTATCTTACCCAGTCAGATTTATAAATACTGGGCCGAATTAAATTGTGTACCTCATGAAAACGCAACAGAAGTCTATGGGGGGATTTTGGATCTGAAAATGAAAATACTATGTTATGGTGGAATAGAATCTGGCACATTATGTCATACTGCTGTACCACTGCTGGCGCCCAGCAATACTATTTTTCTTGAAGGAACAATTCAGTGTAAAAATGAAACTGGGTAAAATAGACTGCACAAAATAAAGAAATATTTTCAATATAATTAGCCAAAAATATGATCTATAAAGGCTGGAGTGAGTGGATGTCTAACATAATAGCCAGAACACTACTTTACAACTCCCTTGTTGCGGGTGACTAATTTCCCCAATAATCAGCGATAAGCAGTAAAAAAAGATTATCAATAAAAATGAGAACAGCCTGATAATCATTAAACATTCCAAGCTTCAGAAAAAAAAATGTAAATATTTCAAAAATCACATATTAAAAACTGACAACTAATGGCTGCTTGTTAGTGTTTGCAGATGACACAAAACTATGTAGGCCAATTAATTACATAGATGCTGTGGCGTCCTTGCAGCAGGCAATCTGGGCAGCAAAGTCTATGGGGCACATTTACTAATCCACAAACGTCCGAAAAGCGTCCGAATGCGTTTTTTTCGTAAAGATCGGTATTTTTGCCATTTTTTTTGTAAATTGTCACGACTTTTTCGTAGCCATTACGACTTTCTCATAAATTGTCGCGACTTTTTCGTAGCCGTTGCGCCGAGTACGAAAGTTTCAGATTCATTCAAGCTTCAGTATCGTGACTTTCCTTGGGCCAGGTTGGAGCTGCAGAGTGCCATTGAGTCCTATGGCAGGCTTCCAAAATCATGCAAAGTCACAAAGGTTTGCCCGCTGTTTACGAGCGCTCAATACGAAAAAGTCGCGACAATATACGAGCAAGTCGTAATGGCTATGAAAAAGTCGCGACAATTTGAGAGCAAGTTGTAATGGCTACGAAAAAGTTGCGACAATTTACAAAAGAGTCGTGACGGCGATGAAAAAATCGCCAAAAATACGAAAAAGTCGCAAAACGTTCGTTTCCAATCCGATTTTTTCTCATTCGGGATTCGTGGATTAGTAAATCAGCCCCTATGACTCTGCAATGTAAGAACATGCCAGCCACTTATACCATTAATGAGACTACATTAAACAAATCCATAATGGAGAAAGATCTAGGGTTACATGTGGACAATAAACTTGGCTGTAGCAAGCAATGGCTGGAGCTGTAAGGGCAAGAAGTTCAACTGAGCTGAATTAAAAGGGGCATGTAATTAGGGAGGAAATGGTCATTATTCCACTTTTTAGAGCGCTTGTAAGGCCTCATCTAGAATATACTGTGCAGTTTTGGTCTCCAGTACTCAGACAAGATATTATTAAATTATAGAGGGTCCAAAAAGAGCAGCTAAGCTGGTAAATAGTGAACATGATAGTCGTGAGTCTTGTTTTAAACTATCTTACTATGTTACTTTGTATGTTAGAATACGGAACGGTCCGAAGGCGTTTTTTTTGTAATGATCGGTATTTTTGCGACTTTTTTGTATGTTCAGCGACTTTTTAGTCGCCGTTGCGACTTTTTCGTATATTTTCCACAACTTTTCCGTCGCCGCGCGCGAGAAAACATGATTCGTTTTTCCGCCGTTTACAATTGCTCAATACGAAAAAATTGCGACGGCGATGAAATAGTCCAATCTGAATTTTTCCCTTTCGGGATTCAGATTTGTGGATTAGTAAATCTCCCCCTATATATTTTTTTTGGTTTTGGAGATCAGTGACACCACTAATACTAATAATTCAAAAAACATAAATAAATAATTAACACCAAATTTAAAACTTGTATAGATTAGGTCCATCTTTAACATAGTAAAAGTTAATTTAAAATCAATTTTCCATTTATGGTGAGGCTTTCATTGCCCTCTTATCATCTTCCTTTGACTCTTCTTCCAGAGTGGAACAAATGCCTAGTTTTCCTCACTAGATTGCAACGTGTACACTGGAATACCCACAGCAGGAGAGAAAGACTTAATGGCAAACAGAGGGGTTGAAGGATGGAAAAAGCCTCTTTACTTTGTTCAACAACAGTAAGCATGCAGAGTTGGAGCAAGGTCCAGATCGACTTTAACTGGACATGCTCCTTTTGGGGAGATAGCAGTTAAAAAGAGCCAAAGCATGTGAGATGGTGCCTGCCAACGCTGCTGTGTTACTCTGCTTTTTGCTTCAAAAGATACATAATCAATTTCCTTCACACAGTTCTTTGGATCTACCTCATCCTCATCCACAAATTTTTATAAAAATCATATATTTTTTTTTTAATTTATAGAACTTTTCGTAATGACCACAATAATATCGTTAAAATTGCACAACTTTTTCATGGTTTTTGTTAATTTTCAAGGAAAAGTTGTATTTTATGCAAAGACTACGACCATTTCGGAATTTATTCAAGTTTTGGTATCATGACTTTCTTTTGGCCAGGTTGGATCTGTAAAGTGCCATTGAGTCCTATGGAAGGCTTCCAAAATCATGCATTGAAGTTTCAAAGCCAGAAAGGTTTTTATGCCGTTTCGGATCGTTCAGATCCAAAAATTTTGTGACTTTCGGATCGCAACCACAATATTTTCGACCGGGAAAAGAATTTTCGTGACATTTTCGAACATCTGAAATTAGCGTGATTACTCCGAATTTTTTCCAGTCGTGCTTTTAACCACCCAAAATTTGTGCTTTAATGAATGTGCCCCATAGTTCTGACGTTTGCACAAGTAAGTGTTTGGAGTGCAGCCTGTTGGATAAAGGAATTCCTATAAACGAATCATTCTGCTAACAATAATATGAACTAGTTTAGCCTGAACCAAGACAGGTCTAATTTTCTTAAATTACCTTAATAAATCAAGAAGCTTTTTTTTTTTTTTTTTTAAACTTTCCTGAGGGTAATTGTCAGATGAACAAGTTTCTTGAAGCTGTAAATGCGGTGGAGGAATCCAAAAACATGTCATGCACAGCCCACAGTTCCAGCAGGCAAAGAACTTTGCTGAACACTACATGCACAGAGCCACTCCCAGTCTTCAGCAAGCTTCAGCCAGCTCTATCTGCTTTTTAGGCTATGGGTCGTAAAGTTGATACTCCAAACATTATATATTAATTGATATCAGAAGCAGCCAAACACTGGGCAGATTTAAAAATCCCATATGGCAAAGACCACAATGGCAAGTTGATGTTCCGCAACCCACAGGTCTTTCGTAGACCCACAGTATTATCCAATTATTGGCACAGTGCATATAACATTGCCATATTAACTAAGGGTCACCCCATGAGGACGATACGATTCGCAGTGCACACTAACAAACCAAGGGCACACATATATATGCTAGGTCACATCAGCCAATGAATGGAAGTTCTTTTACTCCCACACTTCTTCCTGTTACAGTTAGAGCTGAATTTCCTGTTAGCTGATCTCTGAGGGAGCACACAGACCATCACAAAATGGTGGCTCAAAGTAAAGATGTAAAAGGGCAATATTTACTCATATATATATATATATATATATATATATATATATATATATATATATATATATATATACAGTATATATATATATATCTGTTGGTTAAAGGAGAAGGAAAGGCTAAGTCACTTGGGGGTGCTAAAATATTAGGCACCCCCAAGTGACCGGTGTACCTGGAGTGATGCGCTGCCTCCTTCCGGCTTCGTTTCGCTACAACTACACAATAGGCGCATGCGCAGTAGAGTGAAAAGCCGACTTCTCTGTTAAAGTTCGGCTTTTCACTCTACTGCGCATGCATGCGCTCGTGAAGACGGAAGGAGGAAGCGCTGCAACTACCCTGGGCTGGTGCTGTTCTCTCCTAACAGGGGCACCAGCCTGGGGTAAAAGGTATGCGATTCAAGTCATTTGGGGTGCCTAACTTTAAAGGGTTACAATCATAAAAAAGATTTTTTTTATACATACAACAAATAATATCTAATATTTAATAATTTACCAAAATTTTAAAAATTTAGTTATGGAAATTATGAAAAAGTTACATTCAGTTGTGCACTTACATTGGGATGTGTAATTATTTGCCATCACACAACAGAAATTCTGCTATGCTTGAGAATGTGGCAATCTTTTTTTCGCTCTAGGAAGCCTGTTTTTTTAAGAAAAAAAAATTATTTTGCTAAAAATCTGAAGCCTTTGGACAACTTAGCAAGTTTTAGAAAGATAATGGTCTTAAATACAAGGTCAAAACTTAAACTTGTCACACATGCCTAAATTTGCACCTGTATGACAGGCAAGTGGTGGGTTTCAAATGACATCCTGTCAGCCTGAAGGAGCAAGGGAACAGAACACACCAATACAAAAACTCCAGTGCAATTATAGAAATACAAAGAACCCAATGCCTTTTGACCAAATCTTCATTGGGGCACATACAAATGGTAAATGCATATTCCCGATGGGGTAGATGGGTCAAAGCACATTGAGTACTTTGTATTTATGTAATAAGTTTTTGGTATTTTTGTATTGGAGTGCCCTGTTCCATTGTTCCTTCAGGATGACAAGGATGTGAAGGGGTTAAAGCAGGTCTTGCTTTTGGTTGGGGGTGGGGACAGAGATAGAGTTAGGATAGAGTTAGCTAGTTTAGACTAGGATTAGCTGTAGAAAGTAGGGAAAAGGGGAGGTAAAAGAAGAAATAGGTTACATACATATTAGCATTTGATCATATGTTTGTCATGCAGTCTTATACATGTTAGTACATGGCAATGAATTGAATTCTTCCCTGCAGGTGCAGATATTATTCCTGAACCAAGAAAAACTTAGCCAGTGTTTGTCTATGACTGTCCTTTAGTGAAGAATAAGTTTTTACCATTGTTGGTCAAAAGAGCATCTGGGGCAAAAAAATGTGATATACAGGGGCTGATTCATCAAAGTACGAGTTCGAATTCCGAAATGGGTAAAATTCAGATTAGATAAGATAATTTCTGATGATCGCAAATGTCACGACAATCCTTACAAAAAAATCGGAATAGTCACAATAATATCATATTGGCAATCCGAAAGTCACAAAATTTTCGTATTCGGCGGGAAAACCTTTCTGACTTTGATCCTTCTGTGCATGATTTTGGAAGCCTCCCATAGGACTCAATGGCACGCTGCAGCTCCAACCTGGCCCAAAGAAAGTCACGATAGCGAAGCTTGAATGAATCCAAAACTTTAGCAAAAATTAGCAAAAATATACAAGGTACGAAAACTTACAATTGTACTTTTTACGATTGTACTTTTGTAAAAAAAAAAATACGATTGTACTTTGATAAATAGGCCCCATAGAGTTACATCAAACACTGCTCATGTATTGATGTGAGTGGAAAAAAATCCTTTCTATTGATTTTTTATCAGTCACAGTCAGTCATCCTGTATCTTAGCCTAACTTTATCTAACTCTTTTTAACTAATTATATTTGTAAATGTGAGCAGTTAAAATACAGGAATTTTTTCTATGGGTAATAAATTTAAATAATTTAAAACACTCTTTAGGGTGAACATTTTGTCGTACTGTATTTCTTCAAAACTGTGAAAAAAGCTCCTCTAGCTATTGATATGTTTACTTTAGGCTATTTTTGATAATGGGCTTGTCATAAACTCAAAGAACATTTCTGGAAAGCTTGATGTCTTTAACACTATAGAAGCCATGCCAAAACTAGAACTGTAAATTGTTGTTGCAGCCTGCTATTGTTATAATCTCCTCAGCTGAGTTTAGAAAGGTTTATCCATTTTACTTACTTAGCATGAGTGTTGTCAAGGGCAGGGAACTAACAAATGGGAAAGTCAGACATAGTGGAGAGAACACATGCAACAGGCTGTAATTATAATAATATTAGGAAAATTATGGAATGTCTAGAAATGACACTTGCTCCACATTGTTAGGGTGTAGAAGAGTGTTCATCTTCACAACATTGTCAGTTTGAATTATCAGCACTACTTGAACAAATTCATTTTGAAATAAGTTGCATCTCTGCTTTACCTGAAAATATCCATAGTTGGAATGTGTCACCCTGTGCCTTTACTTAGGTTAGATAATCTCTGTAAAACTCGCTCGGTTTTCTAGAAAAGAATACTGCCCTTTCTGTGTTTTTACCTTTGTTTGCTATAAATTACTCCACATCAAGCATTATGTTTGCTGGCCATCCTGTAAACTCTTAGTTGGCAGAGACTACTGCAAATCTGGTGTCCATATACGTTGTACTAGTTTAAATCTCAATATACATGCTCATGCATATTCTTTCAGTGACTAACCTCATAACTTCATAAATGTTCCTTGAACAAGCAGTAGTTTTATACTGTTTGCTTTAGCAGAGATAAGTTTGAACATTGGCTATAAAACTTAAAACCACTACCGGCTATACACTTTTGCATGTTATCTGTCAAAAATGTAGACAGGGCAGGTTGAACTGTGCACTCATGGAGGGGACAGCAGCCTTTGAAACATTTGGATGCTGCTCCAATACAAATAAATAGGAAGGGTCTTTTACAATTGCAACACAGCATTTAAAGGTCAGTTTTTGAAAGCAATTAGGGCATAAATTGGCAAAATGTAACTTTTTTCAGTTAAAACACCATTACCATATGATTATTTTGCCGCCTATTGACACACCCACTCAAGGAACCCTGGAATTTCCACCATGTTCAGGGTTGCAGTAACTCTGCCCGAAAATTGATGATCTCTAAATCATTCCAAGGGATATGAAGACTTAAGTTAAATAGTTAAACCATGGCAAAAATGGACACTCAGTTGGTCGACCTCAGAATACCATTGGTTAAACCTCAAAAATATTCAGAATTTTCCCCAATGGGTGTCCACATGGATAACTTGAAATATAAACATATTTTTATTCTATCACATTTAAACACAGGTGTGTAACTACAGAGGAGACAGATCCCAGGGCCATTGGGGGCCCGAAGACCAGGGGGCTCATGAGGTTACCTGTGTTTTTTTGGGAGGCAAATTTTTACCCTAAGGTTATGCTACAGTATTAAAACATCACTTACAATTGAGGAAGTGGAACTCATACTTGCTTAGTGTTTGCAAAGGGAGGGTACCTTACTCATACACTTACTAGTACTCTTAAAACACAATAAATGTATGCCTTTGCACGAACATATTTTCCTTTGCTCATAATATAATAACTGTTAATGGAAACCAGAAACTGTTACTGAAAATATTGACAGTTCCAGGCTCAGGCTTTCTTATGATATGAAAGTTGACCATTATTATGGCTAAATGATAAAATGGGGTAAATACAGAACCTCCTAATTACACTTTATTTCTATGGGAGATTTTGGTGCTCTGCAAATTAAATATGTTTGCAGTCTAGTTGTACTGTTCATTAACCCCGTTGACTAAAGAACAGAGATGATGCTTTCAATTTTATTGTTATTCTTTATTTTTTTTTCTAGGTTTACTTTTTATATCTTCTAATACACACCCTTCATATTTAAGATTTAAATTAATTAACCCATAACGACATAACAGTTTAAATTCCAAACCTTAGAGCTAGAGAACAAAAATGGTATAGTTGTTTTACATGTTTCTCAGTGAGACATTTAAAATACCCAAATAGCTTTAAACACTGCAAAAATTATATTTGATGTAGTTGTTTGTTTTCTCCTGCTGTGAATGTTACTGGCACATTTCCTCATTTTGTATGTATATATAAATATATCTATGTCATCTGCAAATGATAGGCTACACACTTCCTGGGACTAGAGGTTTGCTTGCAAAAGCTACCTTGGCTGACGTGACTGCTATTGTTTTGATCTGAAGCTGCATGCTGACTTCTCTGCACACACAGAGTAGTGGAATATTCTCAGACAATGATATGAGGAAAGCGGCCAACCCATTTAAATGTCTTTGAAAAATATACAGAGGCAAAACAAATTGTATATTTCTTTTTAATATACTCCCTTTCTAAGAATTTAGACAAAATGTTTATGTGTCCTTCCCAGCTATTCAAAAATGTATAAACAGAATGCACGAAACACACATTAATTCCCAAACTTTTGCCAGGCCGTTCTTTCATGTTTTTGTTCATGTTTTTAGTATGTCTTTCATGCTAATGGTTTCGTAATAATTCCAGGGTTTGCCAGTATTGTAAATGCTAATGGGATTTCACTTCTGAAGGTTTTCAGGATGTTAATGATTAAAAATGTCATTTGTTTTTATGTCTTTGATTTACTTTAGTCCATTCAAAATTGTAAGGGAAACTCTCTGAGAAAAACTGAATGCTAAATATTTCCCAATGTAAACTGATTATCTTACCATAGCATTTATGTCTCATATTTTTCCTCTTTTTTTTCAGCTACTGTTTGATTCACATCTCATATTACTTTCTATGTAATCATATAATAAAATAATATAAAATAATTTCTTAGAATCTGTCATTTCATCCTTCCCCAACTTCCTCCAAAAAGTGCTATGGAAAGAAACTGCAGGTGTTTTTAAATTAAAATATAATAGTCTCAAGAAATGGTGCAACATTTTTGAATGTGCAGACTCAGTTACTGTTTTATGTATAAACACAGGCAAATTTATTTAAAAAAATTAAACTTTTCATTTAAAACTTTTTTTTTAAAAAAAACCACTCAAAAACTCATCAGACTCGAATATATGCTTATTCATAAAAAAAAAACCTCAAATCTTAAAAATTCGATTAGTAAAACTACGTGAACACAGTGAAGTCACATCTGCCAAATTTAAAGGGGTTTTTCACTTTTGAGTTAACTTTTAGTGTGATACAGAGAGTAATAGTCTGAGACAATTTGCAATTGGTCATAATTTTTTGTTATTTGCAGTTTTTTAGTTATTTCACTTTTTGAGCAGCAGTTCGGTTGTTTCTAGTTTTTAACTGGTTGCTAGGGTCTAAATTACCTTAGTGACCAGGGAGCGGTTTGGATGAAAGGATGGTAAATGAATTTGAGAGGACCTAAATAGAAAAACAAGTTATTAAAAGTAAGAGCCATAGTTTTTTTGGCTACTGGGGTCAGTGACCACCATTTGGAGGCTGCAAAGAATTAGAAGAAAAAGTCAAATAGATTAAAAACTTTAAGAAATAAATAATGAAGACTAATTAAAATTTTTCTTAGAATGGGCAATTCTATAACATACTAAAAGTTAACTTAAAGGGGAACCACCCCTGGAATTGTTTATCCACCTTAACATGTATAGCTTCTTTTACACCTTGTTCAAACCAGTGGTCTTCTCTGTCCAAAATGTGGACATTACTATCTTCAAAAGAGTGTCTATTGTCTTTTAGGTGTAGAGCAACAGCTGCTTCCTATGCTAAACCATTTGCTAGGTGAGCAGTTACTTCATCTCCCCAATGTATAGGTCTGTGCACTCATCGCTACACTGGACTGACAAAGGCCCAGTCTGGGTAGCCACAAGCTTTCAGTGCTTCTCGGAGATGTTTGTGCTCCTCGTCCATTGTTACACTTTCTGCCCTGTGGAGTTCTAATGACATCCAGAACTCTACACCACAAAGCAGAAAGTGATTTGAATGAGAGACTAGAATATGGATATGAGGGGATGTGAATAAATAGATAAGAGATAAAAAGTAGCAATAATAATAATAAACTTGTAGCCTCACAGAGCAATAGCTTTTTAGTTGGCCGGGTCAGAGACCCGCATTTAAAAGTTGAAAACATGTAGCAAAGGAAGGCAGATAATTTAAAAAAAACTATAAAAAATGAATAATGAAGACAAATTGTTAGGAATAGGACATTCTAAAGGTGAACCACCACTTTAATTTATCTTTATTTATTTCCCAATTGCCATTACGCTCACAGAGTCCTGTAACCCCTCCCTCACCTTGTCCCATTGTAAAATTAAGGATGCTGTGACACTTGGGTCCAGGGACTCACACAAGTGGAAGAGGGCAGTGCTGGCAGGTGCAAGGTAGCCCAGTCCATTCCTATTGACGGCATGGGTAGTATAGGTTTTAGGGTTTTTTTCAGAATCAGTGATTCAATTACTATCATTACAGTCAAGGGCAAAAACAACAAGGACTTTGGGTGGGGATGGCTATCAGAGTCCAACAATTTATGCAATAATTGTTTGGCCAGGGATATTACAACAATAAACATAATTTGTTTTTTTATGCATGCTGGAAAGGATACTATTATGACTTTACATTTTTGTGTTTGTACAAAACATAAAAAATGGAAACATTTTGAGCCCACGGTACCATATGAACTTTCAACACACTTTAAACATATAACAAAGACATCATGTTGTGCGTGAGAAAGTTACACAGCTACATTAGAAACCTTGGCCTAATTTTATATTTTGTGTATAGTGTACATATGTTTCAATGATGCTTTGGTCCTGAAAGACAGTTCATTACAGTGCAATACAACTTATGGTGCCCATACACAGGCAGCCAGTAAAAAACTGCAGAAGGTCTAAATCACCCTGCCTATCCAACTGTGATTCAATTCAATATCACCCACCTCAAGGTGGAAAAATCAATCAAAGATATACTTGTTTTCATGACCATCTTAACTTCCCTGTATCATATTGCGTAATGCCGAAAACGACGTGCATCAAAAAAAATTGTCATGCACATCATTTTTTTTAACGTGCGCCGCGTCCAGCCACCTCGCTCCCACTGCTTCGCTTCCCCCTCTACCCCCATGCACATGGGGGAACGCTGTAGAGGGGGGGATGCAGCATACAAGGCACACAGACCCAATACATGTGGGGAGTGCTGGGAAATCCGCTGTTGGTGTAAGAGATCCGGGACTAAGGGTTAGCCACAGCGTTACCTGCCTAACGCCCCCTCACTGTTGCGCCCCAGGCAGGTGAATCTTCTGCATACCCCTAGTTACGGCCCTAATTTTTTTAGTCATATTTCATAATCAGTGTTCCAGTAATTGAATTCTAATTATTATATTCAAGAGTTGCTGTCAAAGTTCATCTAAACTACGCCTTATTTTTTTACGTGTTGTAGACAGATATATTACAACAAAGTTTGTTTTTATATTTTACGTTTTACATTTATTCGCAGCATCATGTAAATCCTCAAAACACCTTGAACGCAAAACAACAGTTCGCTACATCTCTATTCTGGCCTGTAGGGAAGTGCATCTTGTTTAATGTAGCACTCATTCTATTATCATGAACATAATGGAAGCAAGAAAATAAGAATACTTGTCAATTACTTCTACTACATGCAGGTCTTCCAGATAAAAGTTTTTTAAATCACCATACCTTAAGTCTGTTAAAAAAACTTTTAACCATTACATAAACCCAATAAAATTGTTTTGTGGATATTAGGTTGGACTAAAGGAGAACTAAACCCTAAAAATGAACACGGCTAAAAATGCCATATTTTACATACTGAACTTACTGCACCAGCCTAAAGTGTCAGCATCTCAATAGCAGCAGTGATCCAGGTCTTTACAGTTGTCACAGGAGCTTCCCATCTTGGAAAGTGTCTGCGACACTCCCATGCTCAGTGTGCTTTGAGCAGCTGTTGAGAAGCCATCACAAATTATCAAGCAGAAAATGAGGTTGGTCTGTAATACAAGCTGATGCTACAGGGCTGCTAATCAAATCCTGATGCTAATTGCACTGGTTTAGAGGAATTAATCTAAATAAATTACCATCTGCCACATATTCTGACATTTATATTTTGTATATACAGTATATTGTGGGTGGGTTTCTAAGCTCAGTAAATGACAGCAGCACCAAGCATGTGCAGTAAATCTACAGAAAAAAAGATGGTGAGTTACTGGTGCCATATTTGGCAGCACAGATCTTCACTGCTAAAGGGTTGTGGTTGCCTTGGGCTGGTACAGAAGGCCAAAATAATATGTACATTTAAGCTTAAGTTCTCCTTTAAGTATAAGGTACTGTTTTATTACGAGAAAAGGGAAAAAACATTTTAAAAAATTAAAATTGTTTGCTTAAAAAGGTTCTATGGGAAATGGTTATCCCATAATTTGAAGCTTTCCATTCCATACCTTTATATAGATAGACTGTAGTATATGCATGGATATGTCATTTAAAATATATGCTAAAAAATATATATGTCTGTGGAGGATGGGGTTGATTATTCCTTCGACTGGTGCTTGCTGGCACTATTCCCATACACAACAACCAAAAGGTAATGTTATTAAGCTATGTAATTAACTGCACAACAATATTATTAAGCTGCAAATCAGTCATCTTGAAGAAAAGATTGGTGGATTCTCACTGAAATTAATAAATTCATAAATAATAGCTACGTCCTTAACAGGACAAGAGATACAGGTAGGCAGAGTGGGCAGCTGTTTAGGGTGCAGTGGTATAGAGGTCAGTAAGTTACTGTGCATGGGTAAATGGGTAGGTGGGGGGGGCTTGTATTTTTAACCAATAAAAAATACAAATGTCTAAATGCATTTTTGCATTTATTACAAAAATGACTAATGTCATTTAATTGCATCTTCTTATTGTTGTGTTCAGAAAATAGAAAGTGGCATGTGACAGACCTGTAATCTTGTTTGTGATTGCTTTTAACATAATTTTCCACTGCTTGGTTGTTTTCTCTAATGCGAAATGCACTCACTTAAAAATACAGTACGTCACCAATTATGCAGTAAAACAAGTACATGGAGGTGAAAGGTAAGCAGCAAACTGGACAGTTTGTAGGCCAGAAGTCCTAACTACTAAAATAACCAAACAACAAGACATAATTGACTACAGGTTTCTACAAAAATTCTTAACACTAAACATTTTTAAATTATAAGGTGGGGTGCAATTAGGGTGGGATCACATCATTTATAAAGACAAAAAAGTATAACCTTTGTCCCCCCATTTCAGTGTATTAATATGATTATTACATTTTGCGCAAATAGCTAAAAAACATTTGTGTAAAGCCCCTTTACACAAACAGCTTTAACCTTGGTAAATGAAGTTACTGGTACAACTTGGTCCCTACTAAAATGTATAATAAAATACTGAAATTGTTAATGGTTCAGATGAAAGTAAGGGGCTGATTTACTTACCCACGAACGGGTCGAATGGAGTCCGATTGCGTTTCTTTCGTAATGATCGGTATTTTGCGATTTTTTCGTATGTTTTGCGATTTTTTCGGATTCTTTACGAATTTTTCGTTACCAATACGATTTTTGCGTAAGTTTTAACGCTACGAAAAATGCGCAACTTTTTACGCAACTTTCGTAATGGATACGAAAAACTCGCGTTTTTACGCAAAAATCGTATTGGTAACGAAAAATTCGTAAAGAATCCGAAAAAATCGCAAAACATACGAAAAAGTCGCAAAATGTTCGTTTTCAAGTCGGAACTTTTCCAATTCGGGTCGGATTCGTGGGTTAGTAAATCAGCCCCTAAGTGTAGGCCTAGCAAGACCAGAAAAGACTTGACATAGATAAGCAGCTTAACTATATTGTAATAAATAGTAAATCCTTTTTTTATATACATAAGGAGATTCCATTCATTATCTCAGTGGAAACGAAAGAGTGGGTTAATGCAAACAGACAGCAGTGTTTCCCTGCACCGATTGTACAGTAAAAGACAGCATAAATGGCAGTGCTGTATTCAAGAGGGACATGTTTAGGCTGTATTTGTAGCAAGGAGGAGGAGTGGGGGGCGGCCTCTAGGCCCCAGTTTTGAAATCCGGCACTGGGCATGCATAAACATAGTTGTCCCCCATCCTAGCCCCTACCCTTACCCCTCACTTGCATGTCATTCAGATACAGAGTGCTAGTGGGCTAGTTTACAGCAGATTTTTACTCCAGCATAAAGCATAGAGATCTACTAAGCCCTGAGGCTAATTGCTGAGTAAATGAGCACTAAGGGGCACAATGTTACCTTGTGTGCTATTGCCCTTAGACTTAAGCTGGCCATACACGTGGCGATCTAACAATGTTTCGTGCGACCGTCGGTCGCACGAAACATCGTCAGATCCGCCACACACAGTCAGGGCTGAAACAGCAGATAAGGAGGTAGAAACAATAGGATTTCTACCTCCTTCTGCCGATTCAGCCCTGACGGCAGATTTTGGTCAGGCGCCTTCTATGGCGCCCGATCAAAATTTTCTAACCTGGCCGATCGGCGAGTCGTCCGATATCAGCAGCTTCCTGTGATATCGGTCGACTCGCTGACATGCCATACACGCACCGAATATCGTACGAAACGAGGTTTCGTACGATAGTATCGGTGCGTGTATGGCCAGCTTTATGCAGAAGAATTAATGTTATATGCCACTTACAAATGTTTAGTGTTCAAACTTTTTTGTGTATTTTGTGATCAAAAATGTACTCTCAATATTTGTATGCCATAATTCTGCTTTCTACAGGGTAATATGAAAAGAAAAACACCTGCTAAGGAAAGTGCAACTTACAGCCCTGTTCAACTCCCATTCTACACTCATGCCACCCCTATGCAATGCTGGGTGTGGTTCACTTTTAAATGGTATTGGTATTTTCTTTGTATTTTCACAATGTGTGCATTAGCCATAGAATTTGCTAAAAGTTCAAACTGTGGCAGTAACACCTACATAAAAAATGGGCAAATAAATCTAAAGGAAAATAATTACACAATATGCTCAATTTCAATTTGACGAATATCATTAAAGGGAATAATGGCGACAAAAGCATTGAAGAAAAAAAAACAAAGTGTTTTTTATAGAATTTATATATACCAAATGTTAGGCACCACCTAATGGTTGCAATGACTTACCTGATACCCCAGGCTGGTGCTCCTGTTGGCAGAAAACTGCACTGTTCCTGGGTACTTCTGCACAAGCACCATGGGGCAATTCTTTTCTTTCACTTTTCTTTCTTCAAAATCCCTGGGCTGACACACGCGCAGTAAATTGAAAAGGGGGCTCTTTTGTTAAAAAGTTTGGTCAAGTGTAACTGATTTGGTTGAGGTGGGATAAAGGACCTGTGCACTAGCACCAAAACTAACAATTTGCCAAATCAAATTTTAGGTGAGAAGGCATGTGTTCTCCCATTTTGACCGTTAAAAGTGTCAGGAAATCTCTTATCTGAATAGCAAAATCATTAATAGAAGGCAGAGGTACAGCTGAGAGTCACCTGATGGCAGACTGACAGGCTTAAGGTCCCCATACACGGTAAGATCCGCTCGCTTGGCGAGATCGCCAAGCGAGCAGATCTTCCCCCGATATCCCCACCTACGGGTGGGCAATATCGGGGAGCTTGAAAAAATAAATAATCCGATCGTTTGGCCCTGGGGCAATGGGGCAGTCGGTTCGGGGACCGCATCAACGAGCCGATGCGGCCCCCGATCCGACTGAATCTTTTAACCTGGCTGACCGATATCTGGCCAATTTCAGGCCAGATATCGGTCGGCCAGCCCGCTCGTTTCTGCCCCTACACGGGCAGATAAGCTGCTGAGTCGGTCCAAGGGACCGATATCGGCAGCTTCTATCGGCCTGTGTATGGGGGCCTTTAGAAAGAACTAAAGACAAAACAATGATTAAATGTCATTTAAAATGGCAAAAGTGTTGTTTAAAAAGGCAAAATCTGGAAGCTGCCTGTTTAAAAGACAAATTCACAGAAGTGGAGATAGAGGTTTGTGAATATAATGGAAAATCTGACAAATCCATCTCAACTTTTATTATCAATATCACCACTTTTAGGAATTCGCTCTCCTTGTTATCTGTTTCTCCCTCAGTATCTCTACTGTATTATCCCTTGGTTATCAGAACTTAACATTACGTTTCCTTTTCTTTTTTTATTGAATCTTCAAGCCAGTGCATTAGGTTACCTAAACGCCTGAATTTTTGGGCTACAAAACCCCTAGAAATAACAACCCCTCATTTTAATCAGCTAGATGAACTAAATATATTTCCAACAAAAGGGTTATATAACTCGTATCAGTGCAGTACATGCTTGCCAGGGCATAACAACCACATGACGCCCATTGCTTACAAGAAGCCCTGGTAGACTCCTCAGGGTTATAATTAGTGATGGGCGAAATGTTTTACCAGGCATGGATTTGAGGCAAATTTCCGTGTTTCACCATTGGTGGATTGTTTCACGAAACAGATGAAAAAATTTGCAGCGGAAAAATTCGGCGCGTTTCCAAAAATTGTCGCAAGAATAGTCGCACGTCAAAAGAATAGTCGCGGGTGACAATTTTTTTTGCCGCACGACATTTTTGCCGCACGACGTTTTTCACCGTTTTGTGAATCTTTTGAAAGATTTGCAACTTTTTTGGCGAAACGAAACAGGACAGATTCGCGTAACACTAGTTAGAATGTGACCCGGCTATCTGACATCATTTTACATAACTTTGGATAAATACATTTTATATAGAGAAAATTGGTTAATCTTTTACGAATTATAAATATGTGCATGATTTACATATATATTAAAAATGTCACAGAAAATGGTCTTGATCAGTCAGCAGCAATGCAGTGAGCAGTGAATCTGTATAAGAGAATTTAAAATCATGGGTACATAATTTAAGATTACATTTCTGTGCTTAATGAAATACGGTGTAAATCTACACACCAATATTACATTTTTCAGAAAGAATGATTGCAGTTTTGACTTGTTCATTAATGAACCATAGTCAAAAAATAGTATTAAGGATTTTTGTGAATTCTCTTCATTTCTATTTGCACAGAAAGTCCTACCCCGCATCAGCAAACCTTGGGGCAAGTACAAATCTTCTACACCTGAAATGCAACATTGTGCAATCCTGACATTGTAACAAACATTGCTCCTGAACTTTGTTATCAGTACTGCAAGTACCTCATAAACTGCTTTGACTTGAACTAAAACAAAAGTGCATACATAGGTGACTAGAACAGTCATTGTTTATCTGTGAATCAAAAATAAGGTACATAAATCTTCAGCTACAGTACATAAAATCCTTTCTGCCCTGTTGCACTGAGATTGAAGATAGAGGAAGTATAATTCAGTAAATAGAATTCTTCAAAATTAAGTCTGTTCATTAGATCAGGGATTACCTATCAATTTACAGTCACACTTAAATCCAAGTGTTAAGGAGCTACACAAGAATGAAACAAATAGCCCTATGTCAGCCAAATGGCTCTGTGTGGAATAAACTAATGCCTTTCAAACTTGCCTCCAAGCCTAGGGGTTGTAATCAATATGTTGCTAGCAAGCCACTGGTGGGTTTTCACTGATCTAGATGAAGAATCGTCTGGTGGCAGAGCAGTGAGGTTAATAAGATTTCATATGTATGTTGTATATTTTAATGTACCTATGCCTGTACACATTCTCAACATGACAAACTGCCTTTCTAAGATATTAATTCTGTACGCTGCCTTGGGGTTATCTTTGACCAATCACTCTCCTTCTCTTAACCATATTAATAACACTGCCAAAACCTGCTGTTTTTTTCGCTGCAATATTGCCAAGATACGCCCCTTTCTTTCACAAGTAACAGCTAAAACATTAATGCATGCCCTTATCCTTTCCTGCTTAGATTACTGCAATCTCCTATTAACCGGCCTCCCAGACTCCCACCTCTCTCCCCTGCAATTAATCTTAAACTCTGCTGCCAGGATCCTCCTGCTGTCTCCGAAGAGGGAACCTGTTTAGCCTTACTAAGGTCTCTAAACTACAAACTAAGAAATGGTAGTAACCTAAACTTAGAAATGGCTCAATTAATTTAACCTAAATGTCTCAAATGTCAGGAAATCAAGTAAATAAAACGTACCAAATACAAAAGAAAGATCTGGGTGTATAAACCCCGGATCTGTCTCACAGTTGATCTAGGTCAAATTCCCAACACCATCATATCAGCTCTCACAATGTGAAATCCTAAATACAAAGAACTGACCGTTGTTCAGAAGTGGTTCAGGTGCTCAGAGCCCCGAACCTGTAGCTGGGGAAGGTGAAATCACGCATATGCAAAAGGGCTCCAAATGCACCGGACACAGCGGCTTGCTTAAAACTCAATTTTTATTAGGCAATATGCCTATAATTAAGTGTATATTTACACGAAACGTGTCAGGCGTATTGTTTTTAAATGGAGTAATAAAAATCGAGTTTTAAGCAAGCCGCTGTGTCCGGTGCATTTGGAGCCCTTTTGCATATGCTGGATTACTAAAGTCTCTAGCATGGCTGCCTGTTAAGCAAAGGATAGCTTACCAAATCCTTCTGCTAAGATTCAAAGCCCTTCACTCCTCTGCTCCTCATTACATTCCTTCACTGGTCTCTCTGCGCGTTCCTGGTCGTCTCCTACGCTCCTCTTAGAGCCTCTGTCTTTTTACACCATCCACACCCACTACGCTCTCTCTCGTCTTAAACCTTTCTATCTCGCTGCTCCTTACCTCTGGAACTCTATCCCTGAATCCCTCCGTAGGGAACACTCCCTAACTCTCTTTAAGAAAAAACTCAGCTGTCACCTTCTGGAGCACAAGAACATTATTTTGCCCAGTCCTGCGCTTAAGGGCAAATGCCCATACCTGGTGCACTCTTACCTTCCAATTTGTGCCTGTATGTTACCCAACCACTTAGATTGTAAGCTCTACCTGGCAGGGACCTCCTTCTTACTGTGTCTCATACCACATGGCACTTATTCCCTGTTCATTTATATATATATATTTATTGTATTTATTTATTTATTATAACACGTGTCCTCCCTGTGTGTAATTTTGTATTTTGTAAGATTGTACAGTGCTGCGTACCCTTGTGGAGCTTTATAAATAAAGTTATACATACATACATGCATACATACATACATACACAGAGTTTGTCTTGAATGGATTTAATGCGAATCTGTACTCTAAAAGTGTTTTTGTATAATGTAAGAAAATGATATTCTACTAAACTTTCAATGTATTTGTTTCTAAACCATGAAAGCGTTAGATTCGCTTTTTCTTTCTTTCTATAGGCAAAAATGTTTTTGAATGGAGATTTCCATTAATTCCCTTCCTACAGGTTACATTTTCCTGTACAAAGACAGCTATATATTCATGTGTAAGGATGCTGGTTTAATATGCAGTTCTAGATGTCATACATTTTATAAACATCTATAAATAAAGGTGTGAGTTGTTTTTAATAGACATAGCCTCATTGAAACAAATGCAGTTTGTAGGCACACCTAATTTAATTGCTAATAAGTATTTAACATGTGGCATTTATTCTAAACTGGTTTTACTTGGGAAGATCGTGACAATATTTAGCATGCATATTACTATACAACTTTATTTAGCAGTGGTATGTTAAAATATATGCAGTACTCCCTAAGGTTTATGTCATAAGCTTCATTTTTTATTGATCTGGTATATTCTTACTGATATAAATAGTAAATGCAATTCATATTGCAATGCAATTCATATTGGCTGGTCCACAGCTTGGAGTGGCTGGGGACAGGGGAAAACTCTAAAAAGTACTCATATGAAGCTCAAGACGTGGCAGAAAGATTTAAGAAAAGAATTATATTATTGGTACAGGTATAGGACCCATTATCCAGAATGCTCGGGACCAAGGGCATTCCGGATAAGGGATCTTTCCGTAATTTGGATCTTCACACCTTAAGTCTACTAAAAAATCAATAAAACATTAATTAAACCCAATAGGATTGTTTTGCATCCAATAAGGATTATTTCTATCTTAGTTTGGATCAATTACAAGGTACTGTTTTATTTCTACATAGAAAAAGGAAATCAGTTTTAAAATTCTGAATTATTTGATTAAAATGGAGTCTATGGGAGACGGGCTTTCCGTAATTCGGAGCTTTCTGGATAACGGGTTTCCGGATAAGGGGTCCGATACCTGTATTACCTTTTCCACAGACAGATAGACATGCATCTAGATGTAGGGAAGATGGCATTCCCCAGTCATCTCTTGAGCACTTGCCTAACTGAAACAAGGTAGAAAAGAGTCCCTGTAGCTAAGACCCATTTCTATAGAATTTACACACAAATAAACCAAACAGTAGCACAACACATTTTTAAGTAATAAAATCTCATTAAGCCAGACATCTGACTCTCTTAAAGGAGATTATTATTATTAATAATATGTATTTATAAAGCACCAAAATACTCTGCAACTCTGGACAATAAATGGGCATATGCATTGAACATACAAAATTACATACAAACAACCAGTACAAGAGGTAAATAGGGCCCTGCCCAATGATAAACTCATGTCCCTGATTTTAGCACTTTAGTAGACCTAGCCTATAGAATGTGTATAAGGAGTAAAATTGATCATTGAAGTTCAAATCCTAAATTATAGAAAAAGTTATTTTTAATATGCTATTTCAAATGTGTTATTTTTTTGTAAAGGTAAACTGCCTCTTTAAGCATTTCTGCAGACAAACTTTAATAAAAATGGAAACCACTTGCCAAAACGACATTCCTTACTCTGTTTAGATATATATTTGTGGGCATCTGGTTTATTCGTTCATGCTGACAGTGGCTTTTATTCCTAATGACTGGTAGCATATATTTGTACTTTTATACCCTTTTGCATATTTATAGGGGCACATTTACTAATCCACGAATCTGAATCACGAATGGGAAAAAATCGGATTGGAAACGAAAATTTCTGAAGATCGCAAATATCACGAAAATGCTTACGAAAAAATCGTATTAGTCACGAAAATATCGTATTGGCGATCCGAAAGTCACGAAATTTTTGTACCGAACAATTGTAAACAGTGGTAAAACCTTTTCGATTTTTTCGTGCAAACGTCCGAAAAAGTCGTGCGGCGTCCGAAAAAGTCGTGCGGCGTACGAAAAAGTCGTGCAGCGTACGAAAAAGTCGTGCGGCGTCCGAAAAAGTCGTCCGGACGCCCGAAAAAATCGGCGAAAATACGCTCGGAGCATTCGCATGAACGCTCGAGCATTCCTGCCTTTGTAAATGTGCCCCATAGTGTGTGATCAGATGATCCTTTGTTCCTGTCTAAAGTTAGTGTTATGCTATCAATAATTTTTATATTCTATCATTATAATTCAATTTCAAAAATAGTGTTTGCAGTGGGAAGCACCCCCACTGATCTTTGTTTTGGGCAAAGAAAATTGTGCGAGACACGTGCTTCATTGTGAAAGTGAAATATGTTCTCCCATTCAAGACACATATTAGAAATGTAAGGTATGAGAGAGCAGCACCAAAAATGTATAACTTTTCAGTGTAATTCCCTGTCTGACAATATGCAGTGCTTGTGGCCTCAGGAATTTGTTCTATATTTGGCAGCACTCTGTAGGCAGTGATTATGTAATATGTACTATTATATGACTTTATCATGAACTCTCTTGGCCTAAACTGAAGTAGGATAGCTTAGCTGAATGAATTCCTGGGTTACTGCTTCCAATTCTGTCATGTCTGAGCACAGCACAATATGCATTTAATGATGCATCATGTTATATATGTTTGCACAGCATTTTTGTTTTAAGCCATCGGCAAAGAACCAGCTTATGTATTTCAAAATCACTACAGAAGAAATAATGAAACTATATTGCAAAGTGGCTTATATATCTCAATATATTATACAGAGCTTAATAGCAAGTATAAATATTGAATTTCTTTAAAAATGTGGCTGAAATAGTAAACTAGAAATAGTAAAAATAGGGGTATCATTTATACCTCATATATAAGCGAAGCCTGGCTGCGTTCTGCTCCTTAAACTGGTCTTTTTATCCTGCTCAAGGTGCAGAACACAGCCAGATCTGGGGGCAAAAATATTCAGAGCGCCAGTCAACAGGCAAATGTCACTGCTGTCCTTATCACCTGCAGTTCTTCAAACCAGGAAGGCACTGTGCAAAGTGTAAAAAAATGGTGGATTGCAACTATCTTTTGCACTTTGCATGCTGCCTTCTTAATTGTAATGTCTGAGTGTGTTTCTCTGCTAGTTCTGTGTTTTCCTCCCATTCTCCAAAAACAAACATGACAAGTTATATGGCTCCTAAAAAAAAACAACCCTGTTGTGCATGAAATAATAGTTTTCCACTAGGATAGGATACTGACATGATTGATGCAGACTCTCTGTAAAGAACTTGTCAAGCTTTTCTTTACTTGTTGACCAACACATTGATATTTGGCATAACCCTATAACTTCAAATTTGTGTTCCTAATTTATATAGAAAAACATAAGATACATTCCTATGTCTCAATGCATGTGTGAATGGAAAACTGCCTACTAACAGCCTAACAAAGTAACAGACATCTGGAATATGGGGGTCTAATATGGCGCCTAATTTTAGTTACATTGCTAACTAAAATAACACATGTGCAGTCTACTGGTCACCAGTTGATTGCCTGCTAATATTGTTAGCTACATAAGTCAGGCCCAGTAAATTAAACAATCTCTACCTGCAATCCAAGAGTTCTCCTATTCTTTTAATGCTTAATAACCTTTAATCTTCATGTCAGCTCTTTTTGCTTGCTGATATGCATAAAAATATTATACAGTTTCTAATTCCTAGAAATACTGTTCTGCAAGAGAGCTGTATTTTAGCTGAAAATTATTTCCCTCAGATTGCCTAGTTTGGAGAGGCACACATTGTTTCAATGAAACATTTTTTAACATTAACTTTAATTAGTTTGTAGCTTTTAATACAAGCTGTTCTTTTTATTATAAGAAACTAAAGGGTTAAATGCGGCCTCTAATTTTTTTCACTAATGAGTGTCAATTAAGTCATCAGTTCAGAACATGCTAATTTTGCTTAGATTTTGCCAAAAACATTAATCTTAAATGCAATAGGTGTTTTTAATATAAATTTAGTCTTCTTTGTTATGTAAGCGGCCCTGTTTGGATAGCTGTGGCCCCTACTTGGTTTTACCCGTTCAGGTTTGCCCTTTGTTTCATATCGGTTTTCTATAATCCATAGGCTAATTCTGTTTATGGTTTGCAAAAGATGAGCCTAACCAAATTTCAATGGAAATTCATGTAATCCCACCAGAAATAGCATGTTGTTTAAGTTTCTGATTGGAACTTGCCATAAAATGAGGTTGCATGCTGACTAGAATTATATATATGAGCTGTGTGCGGGGGTTTGTGTGGGAAGGAGATAATAATGTTGTGGAAGTCCTGTCTGTCATTTCTGAACAAGTCCTCTGACTTCCTGGTGACTATGTACTTTATCTCCTCTCACTGTCTGCTGCTTGGCCTTTCTTTATAATGAGAGCTCAGCCCACTCAGAGGGGGAATGAGTTACAAGGAGCTGCAGCATGGAAAACTGGTACAGCTAGTGGTATAAAATGTATTATATTTTATATCAATTTAAATATGTTCTAGTTCATAGGTATTTCTTTATTTAGCTAGTTCCTTTGAAATATATTCAGTTATTGTACAAAGCTCTTTCTGTGCCATGCCGGTCTGCCATTCCCTATGCTGTTTATTTTCTACCTTTTAGCATAAAATATAAACTACCTACCCCACTCTATTGGGGTCAGTTACAAATGCCACAGGATGAGCTGATCTGTTCCATTTCGCTAAAAAAAAAAAATTAAGAAAGAGCAAAAATTTTGCAAAAAGCATTGATGTCAATAGGCAACGTTTTTTTTAGTATGCAACATGCCCTTTAGTGCTTATTAAGGTTGTACTTAAGGTAGGGGCAGTGTTCTGCTCTGTTTATAAGTATATATAAGCATACAGCAATTGGGCTTTGTTTAAAGTGATACAGACAGCCAATTAAATTTTTTTTACACCTGCTGTTGTGTTTTAATTTGTATCAGCTTTAAATTCCTTATAAACTTAATTTTTCGCTTCGTACGTATGGTAGCACGAATTACAGACCCACGGAGCAGCCATGTTTGTTCCCCTCTTCCGGGTTCTAATTTAAATGCTTCCCAAGTGAATAAATATGCCCAATCACAAACCTGCAATGCCCCTTTTGCTTTCAGCCGGTGTGTGATAAGCTCTGATAAGCTCAGCTTCGTTGTCTATGTGTAATGGGGGGGGGGGAGAGGAGTGCCCTTAGAAGCAAACAGGCACTGGAGAGCTTAAACTGGCTCGCTATTTAATTCTTCGTGGGAAGAGCAGAGAGGGGGCACAGCCCTTTGAAGTAGGCAGGCAACAGAAAGATCAAGCCTGCGTGCTATCTAGTTCACAATGCCATGTGATGCTATGTGAGGGAGGGAGGGGGAACTCTTTGAATCAAACAGCAAGCTGAATCCTCTCAGTTTATGACGTAGCCCTTTTGACAGATTGAGAAGCTACAGTCGGGTTGCCAGAAAGTCAGGTTCAGGATCTTCAGTAAGATTTATGTAGAGAAACAGGACTTTTAGAAAACAACAGTCAACATGACCTATAGGTAAGTTTGGAAGTAGATTTTATATTTTTAAAATACATTTTTTGGTGTCAGTATCACTTTAAGGTAGGCTAAACCTTCCTTAATCTTCATTATTCCCCTGTACATTTGGCCAATCTGAAACTTTGCGTTTCCAACATTCCTTAGTGCACTTCTGGCAGCATCCAAATCCCCCACACATCTTATCAACTAACTGCTCTAGTGCCAATACTTTTGAAAAGTTAACTAGATATAGTGTTAATCACTTTATTTCAGGTAACTGACAGAAGGAGTGGTATGTCCTACATTGAACTAAGACATTTGTTTCCTACTCATCCAGAGCTCTAAGCTCATTGTTATGTTTGCATACTACCTACCTACACAGGTAAGTATATATATATATATGCCTGTATATATAATACACAAGAGCCATGATTACCCTCTAAATTATATAATTGGTAATTTAGTGATTCTGGCACATGAATCACTAAAACTTTTCTATTTAATAAATGAGGATATTGGAAGCCACATTCAGTTTCTTGCTTTTATATAGTTATTGACCTCCTCTGTGACTTATAATATCCTTATATTTTACAACATGGGGTACAATATTTACTGTATAAGGCAAATGTTTTATTTACTGTATAATGCATGTGTACATTGATTGCTACATAATCAGTCATGTTGTTGTAAGTGAAAAGAAGTTGTAAAAAGATGTTGCTAAATATTTTTAGAGACTACGGCTGCCATGAGACATGCTCTTCAGTCTGTCAGAACGGAGTCCTCATGGGCCTTTTATAGTACTTTGTGTTATAGATAGCAGATTAGGTTCCACAGAATATATTTTCTGGCATGCTATGTGCTGCAAAGCTACATGGGTAGTAATGGGTGTAATTATGGCTAAGACTAGGCAGTTATTAAGTCCACTGGACACAGACTTCTAATCCCTGCAATAGTAATGAGCTTTAAGTAAGGACATGTACCACTAAAGCAATTAACTGATGGCAACAGCACTGATTTCTTTAACCTTTGACAGTAAAGATATAAATTTGACTGGTTGCAGCAATTCCATAACATGAAGATGACAAGTGGAATAATGTTACATATGCTTTCAATATCATTTTAATATATCTTGATATGTTAATATAACATTCCATATGGGCACAGCATCAGTCTGGGGTGTCATGGGCCTACTGGGGCTGTGATCATAAGGGCCCCACTTGTGACATCAAGGCCCCCCTCTCAACATCCACTCAACCCTCCCACCACCGCGCTGCATTACATACTTTTATCGGTGGCTCCTTCCTTACCTCATGGCTATGATTGGGCGAGGGGGAGAGGCAACAGAGCATCTGCAGGGCCATGGGGTGCAGGCCTGGGTTGGTGTAGTCCATGAAGGCCGAGGCCCACCAGGTTTTTCCCAATGTCAGCCAGCCCAGTCCAACCCTGTATGGACAAAAAGAACATACAAAAATCTGGTCTGGATGCCACCACTCAACCAAAATCTACCTCTGCACCACAGGTATCTATAAATAGTTTCAGGATTAGTGCTTGAATTAGACCAACCTTTTGAAAATATTAATTCTTAAATATCATGATAGTTGTTATTTTTATCTAGAAACAAACCCCAGATAATGTCTTGATCTACATTTTCCTCTCAGTTGTGTATATAATACTAAAAGAACTAGTACCAGGCAGTACAAAGTTGTACACAGTTGTGTTGCTATATATATATATATATATATATATATATATATATATATATATATATATATATATATATATATATATATATGCAAATATTTGACAACTGCCTTAATTGTATGCTTTCTATTTGTCAATAAATTCTTGGGCAAATGCTGGAAAACGACTGAATACTAGTACATTACCCTATGTTGTCAAAGGAGTACATATGCCTAGCCCTTGCCTAGCACTGCAAAGAGTTATAAGAGCCAGATAAATATCCCTGTAATGTTTTATCTACTGTCATAATCTCTGGTAGCATAATAAACATTGGAATTCGAATTGAAAGTTTAATCATTTAATCACAAGTTTCATATTTCTGAAAATATCAGTTGACAGACCTGGCATGGTTAAAAAGCTATTCATTTTTTTATCTGTTTATCCCAGAATTCAGAGAGTGCTCCATCAAGAACTCCCATTTTACTGTCTTGTCTGACCTTAAGCAATTCTGTTTGAATGAATGATGAATAACACATTTCTGTATTAAATGTGGGTTATGTGTTTTGAACATGATTTTCTCATCTTTATTTTGCCAGTTTAAGGGCACTTATAGCCTAATGTAAGGGCATCCTGCTATTTGACCATCCATTTTCACTGCGTGGCATGTGTACCTATTTAGCAATATACATCTATTAAAGTGTTCATAGGTCACATTTCATTAAAGTCCCCTGGCTTCCGGTCTGCGCACATCAGCAGCAAAGTTATACAGCCATGTCTTTCTTCTGCTTGTCCTAGCCTTGACTTTCTCCTGCTTGTCCTGGCTGTGTGTTTGTCCCCAATGCTAATGATGCAGCAGATAATGTTAATACAGGCATATACATTTTGTGGACAAGCCTATAAACACATTTTTAAAGGAACAGTAACACCAAACAATGAAAGTGTATTAAAGTAATTAAAATATAACCTACTGTTGCCTTGCACTGGTAAAAACGGCATGTTTAATTCAGAAATACTACACATTATTATAAACTTCAGGCATAGAGGAGAGACAGGGAACAATTCAAAAACAGAAAAGATTATTTAAAATAGGTCCATCTATAA
The DNA here is from genome assembly GCF_000004195.4 of Xenopus tropicalis. Classification (NCBI taxonomy): domain Eukaryota; kingdom Metazoa; phylum Chordata; class Amphibia; order Anura; family Pipidae; genus Xenopus; species Xenopus tropicalis. Next base: position 60,971,377 of record NC_030678.2, on the reverse strand, counting down.
CATTCTCAAAGTTAATTTAAAAGTGAACTATGTCTTTAAAGACATAAAGAACATTTGCATTTGTACAAAGTGAAGGGTGTTGTTTGGCATATTCCCTGTACTTGCACGCAAATTCGCCTTTTGTGTTCAGGAACTAAGAATCTCCTGTGGTGGAACTGGGGTTTTCTGGAGTGCTGGCCTTACAATATTTATAGACTTGGATGGAATCCTAGTTTCTCTGTCCAAAGGAATGAGCTTCTTGCAGCACAATAGGAAACATTTACTTTAAACTTTAGTATTGAGAAGGAAGCATGAGTTACAGTAGATCCCTAACTACTTGTTTCTCAGTATGTATATTATTTCTAAACTTAAATGTTTTTCTTTTAATTTATGGATGTTATATACTTATCTAATAAACAAAGCATGAATTGTATTTTCCCCCTAAACAGAGCTGCTTTATGCTGGGTCAGAGTTTTGTTGGCAGAAATTCTCTGCCCATTTTAGACAGAAGTCTGTATTGTTCTGCAAATAAAAAAGATCATTAAGATCCAGCTTGAGCAGCAAACTTTTATAATACCCATTCAGTGCATACCAAGCTAAAATCCAGATAAGGAATAGAAAAATAGCTTAATGCTGGCTTTACTGTCAATATCTGCACATATCGGCATACATCAGAACAAAGCAAATCTCTACTATATATATAATGCTTTAAAGAGGGACTTCTTGAACAAGCAAAGTATCCAAGACTATTGTGATAGTAAAATCTACAGTTAATATTGATGTTGGTGTATAGGGTTTATGTATGTGAGTGTATAGATAGGTCAGTATAGGTTTGTGTGAGATTGGGTTTACTTGGAAAGGTTGAACTTGATGGACTTTTTTCAGCCCTATGTAATTATGTAACATATATTTATATACATATATATACATCATAGTTACATAGTTACATATGGTTGAAAAAAGACCAGAGTCCATCAAGTTCAACCATTCCAAGTAAACCCAGCACACACAACCTATACCTACCAATCTATACCAACACATACATAAACTATGTATACAAACATTAATACTAACTGTAGATATTAATATCACAATAGCCTTGGATACTATGCTTGTTTAAGATCTCATCCAGGCCCCTCTTAAAGGCATTAACAGAATCTACCATTACAACATCACTACGAAGGGCATTCCACAACCTCACTGCCCTCACCGTGAAAAACCATATACGCTGTTTCAAATGGAAGCTCTGTTTCTCTAATCTAAAGGGGTGACCTCTGGTGCGTTGATCGTTTTTATGGGAAAAAAAACACCTATCTGCCTATAATCCCCTATAATGTACTTGTACAGAGTAATCATGTCCCCTCGCAAGTGCCTCTGTTCCATAGAAAACAACCCAGACCTCGACAGTCTAACCTCATAGCTTAAATCCTCCATCCCCTTTACCAGTTTAGTTGCACGTCTCTGTACTCTCTCTAGCTCATTAATATCCTTCTTAAGGACTGGAGTCCAAAACTGCACTGCATACATCAGTGTAAAGTACAAACAAACACAAAAAATAAACATATATATACATATATAAATGCTAGTTAATGAAAAAAATAAAAATAAACCCAGATTGTGCTCCTGAAAAATAAGTAGGCGCCAGTTTTACATTCTGTGCTACTGACACTAGATTTTCTACAGTAGGTTCTATTTAATGCTCTGAGTTTGGAGATACTTACATTTTTGAAAATAAGCTATTCCATTGTAACAATTAGGGTTTTATTCATTAAAGTACGAGTTCGAAACCCGAAATGGGAAAAATTCGGATTAAATACGATAATTTCTGATAATCGCAAATATCACGAAAATGCTTACGAAAAAATCGTATTAGTCACAATAATATCATATTGGCGTTCCGAAAGTCACAAAATTTTCGTATCCGAATGATCGTAAACGGTGGAAAAACCTTTCTGACTTTGAACCTTCTGTGCATGATTTTGGAAGCCTCCCATAGGACTCAATGGCGCTCTGCAGCTCCAACCTGGCCTGGAGTGTGAAAAAGGGGTGCTTTTAGAAAACTCAGCTAAACACTTATTTCATTTAAATAAAATTACAACAGCACAGCAACTTGAATTTATTAGAAGTGATAGCCAGTTGCACGGATTACTGAGGAAGCTGGGTTTTTTTTCTTTATAATCCTATTCTTTAAAACTTGTCTTCCTACTTCTGTCTTACCCTCATATTTTTGTGGCCTTCATACTTAATTGGTGTGTTGTTTTCAAAGCCAAGTCAAAGGTTCTAGCAGAGGCTGTTTGATCATTAATTATTATTTTGGCTTGTTTACACTTTAGAAGGGCTGGAATTACTAGTAATTCAATACCAGGAACACATTTTGTCCACTGTGACATGACATTGCACATGCAAAGAAATGTTATAAAAGACATGCAATTTTTCTTCTTTTATACTTTTCCTTTGCTACTGAATATATAATTATTTCCAATCTGTATTTTTTCTGCCTTACACAGAACTTGAATTTGCCATTTTACCCCAATCTGTCTTATCACAAATCACTCATGATTATAGAGTGTAATCTACTGAATCTGAGTATGTAAAAGATCACACAAAACAGCCTGTAAGTTCTCTAAGTTTGTTCAAGACTCAGGTAGAAAGATACCACAAAATGTACCCAGCACTACTATTCACTTGCACTAGGCAAAATTCAGTACTACATGTTTTTTCTTTTATACTTATACTTTATAAGTAATGTGTGAACTGCTGGTTCTCCCTCCCTGCACAATTTTGGTATAGTCAGCAGACTCCGGTGGAAGTGGTCTGGTTGCCAGAATGTGAAGTTGGGAACCTTTATTAGTGTTGTGTTCAAACTATCTGTATAACACTGTTTGAATTGGGAAGAAACTGTGGGGAAGTGATCAGACAGCAGAAAGCAGAACTTTGGGGGGTGGGAAGTAGCGATGCCACCATCTTGGTTATTACTGTTGTGCATGGTACCAGGGTGGAACCAGATAATGATGGACGGCCATCTTGAATGAGCAGTGGCGCAGCAATCCTTGCAAAGAGCTGCCGTATAAGAGAGAGATGCTTATTCCAACAAATTAAGCAGGTGGTTGAGAGAGGTACGCGACAAGTGTGCATACTGTGGCTGCGCTTATATCATTGGCCCTTATTATATCCAAGGGGCTCCACCATCAGCGGTTAAGAGTGTGGAGCACCCGAGTAATCAGCAATAAGAAAAAGAAACCACATGATCATTTCTGGTGTTGCTATGACAGAGCTACTACACCCAATACAGGAAGCTAAACCAGCTTAGAGCTGTGTCCTAGGGCAGAAAAAAAATCAATTTTGAGGTGCCCAAGATATATATGCCCTATACCCTAGAGTGGCTTTTCCTGAAAGTTGAGAAACAGCTGGAGAAGTGGATCCAACAGGATATCTTAGCCTTCCTCAAATTATATTTTAGCCATCTGACACAGCCTGACTGGAAGGTGTGTAACTACACCCGAAAGCAAGTGCAAGATTGCACCCCAGATTGGTGGCAGGGGTGCACGTCCCTTTGGACCTATGTGTAAAGTGGCAGCAAGCCGTCTCCTGAGAGACCTCTCAGTATGGATGTGCCCATGGAGGATGGGGGGATCCAAGAGAAACCACACTCCCTATATTATGTCTTATGTCTTATTGGAAGGTGGTTTTTTAGTGCATAATCTGAACTGTACTTCAATTAAATTGTTTCACTCCAGAAGTTGGGGGCTGCTGGTTATTTTCCATGCTCGGGCTATTGTTTCATTTGGAGTGACTTCTTTTTTTTAATTGGTGCTACCACTGCTGCACCACAAAGTTTGTGTGGGTTTGACAGAAGTAAGCCGGAATTCTAATTGAACTGTGGCTTCATTGAGTAATGGAGCTACTCAAAGTTTCATATATATATGTTTTGATTACTTTCTAGCAGCTTCTTTACAATTTTTCACCATAATGAAGATTTGCTATATTTTTCTGATTATAAATGTGTTCTCTGCATATATGTTGATGAATGTGTATGATGATGTGATTACATGTGTTTCATGAGGACATGCCAAATTTAACCAAGAGTCAATGTATGGAGGTGAAAAATGCTGATTGTATGTTTTGTGTTATTATTGCATGTTTTTTTCGGTAAATGCCCAATAAGTGCCAACGGAACCCATGTTAGAGAAGGTCTTATTGTTCCTTTAGCCAATAGGTGGCAGTATAGCTAGTAAAATAGAATAGATGTAATACTGAACTATTTCTAAAATAGTATAAAGGGAGAACCACACCCAAGTTCAAACTGGAAGGAAGAGAAGAAGATCAGATAAAAAGGAATAGAAACAGGCAGAACTAGGTAAGGGGAAAGTGGAGCAGGCACTAGGTGTTTGAGATAGGTTCATTAGCATGGGCTGTCTATTGCCCCAACAAGGAGAGTATTGTAACTAGTTTCCTGGCGGATCATCCACCACATAGGGACCCAAGCAGACAGTATTGGCTGGAGATTGAGACACTGCAGGGAGTGTCGGATTGCTGAGACAGGTGGGGGGTGCTATCCTTGAGCCCTTTGGGAGTCCTCTGGACAGTATATACTTGTGTAGTCAACCTGCATGAAATGTTGTACTGGTGTGAATATGTGCCTCTTTGGAAACATCTGAAGGGTTGCCTGGCTGTCATAACCCTGGATGTGTGAATAAAGTTGTGCCACATTTTCGACTGGAGTTTGTATGCATTTTATATATGGAAGTGTGTGAACTGCTGGTTGCCCTTCCAACATGCTTATCTGCTGTCAGCAAGAAAAGCAGCCCAAATACACACTTCATGACTGCTTTATGTCTATAAAAGGATCTGGTTTTCATATACTATAGTGGAACCATGATAATATACTTACACAATACACACAGTGTAGGGTCACAGTGTTGTATATTTACATATATATAAGCCCTTTCTTTTATTGAGGTTACTAGGCCTTTAAGTATCCCAGTATTTGCAGTAACAGTTAAAAGGAATAAAGCCAAGACTTTCCCTAGTAAAAACAAGCACTGGGTAGACTTTAATACTAGATGCCTTTTATGTACCCATTTACACACTCTTACTTCATAATTTACATGTCCTTCTATCGTGGCTGTACTTTGTGCCAGTTCCTGCTGTGTTCGTAATATAATCATGTGGCTTAGTAAGCAATATATCCCTGACTCCTATATATACTGTAGACATATGTATCCACTCAGCTTTTTGTTAGACTGGTAACTTAATAAAAGTGCAAAGTTTGCTACTGGTCTTATCATCTACATCAACCAATCAACAGGTTGCATTTACTTGTCACCTGTTTAAAAGCCAACATCTTATAGGTTGCTGTGGAATACTATACCTGTGCAAACTTTGTACCTCTTATTATTGAACTCATTTAACTTGTATGTTTCATGTGCATGTATCTTAAAGGAAAACTATACCCCCGAAAATTGCAGGTTTCTATAAAAATATATAACCCTATTTTAGCCTAATTTCCAGTGCTAGTTTAGCAAACACTGAGCATTAGGTAGATAAGACCCCCTCCCTCAACTGGGCCATGTGTATGTGTGCAGTGTTGCTGAACTACACCTCTCATCTGCACAGATGACAAAAGCCATTACTAACACAGTACCAATGTGCAGAGCATAACTCACTGACACCACCTAAAGCAGGCCATACACGCACCGATAATATCGTATGAAACCTCGTGTATGGCAAGTCGGCGAGGTGACCGATATCGCAGGAGGTTGCTGATATCGGTCGACTCGCTGATCGGGTGGGTTAAAAGATTTTGATCGGGCGCCATAGAAAGTGCCTGAGCAAAATCTGCCTTCAGCGCTGAATCGGCAGAAGGATGTAGAAATCCTATTGTTTCTACCTCCATATCCGCCGTTTCAGCTCTGAACGTTAGTGGCCGATTGGAAGGATCTTGGAAAGATTGAAAATCGCCACGTGTGTGGCCACCTTTAGAGACAGAATTAGATCCCACTTGACATTCGTGATAACCTTTAATGGACCCAGATCACCTCTAGTGGGAACCTCAGGGAAATAACTCTAATTTAAATCCCTATCTGCTGTTTTCCCAACATAAAAAGGCAATATACACCCCTGTAGTGTATTGTTACAGTCGCAAGTCTATCACTGTTTAATTACCTCATTCATGACGTCCCTGTTTCCCAACTTTACTAAGGACTCACCTCTCTTAGGGCTTTCTTCTTTTACAGGGCCTTGTAGTCCAAGGCTCCCCAACAGACATCAACCCTGTTCAGTAGGGTAGAGGCCAAAGAGGAAGAGCAAAATGCTCCCACCTTACAATATCAACCCTTACAATCTTAACCTCCCTGGTCCAATAAGGGAAAACTATCTCACCCAGGTAAATTGGTTACAGAACCAGGACTTAAGGTGGCCATACACAGTAGCTGCCGATATTGGTCCCTTAGATAGATTCGGCAGTTTATTGGCCCGTGTAGGGGCACAAACAATGGAAATTGGCCAGATATCAATCAGGCGGGTTAAAAAATTTAGTTGGATCGGGGACTGCATCGGCTCATTGATGCGGTCCCTGAACTTACTGTGCCTATTACTGGCGTTCTAATTCAATCGCTTGGCCAAAGGGCCAAATAACCGAATTAACCTAAATTCACCCGATATTGCCCACCCATAGGTGGGGATATCGGGAGAAAATCCGCTCCCTTGGCGACCACGCCAAACGAGCGGATCTTAGCGTGTATGGCCACCTTTACTAAATAGAGGGCAAATCAGACTGTAGGGGATGTCTCAGTGTTTATGAAGCATATGAAGAATGGGTTGATGAGCTGTGTCTTCTACTTCCAAGCTTATTTCCGTTACAGTTAGAACCTGCATTATGATGCCAGGTGGTCGACAGGTAGTTGAGTAAGCACTCATTTAAGTTACAAGAAATAGACATAGAAAAGAAATAGTTAAATCTCACACTAGCATTAACTCTTTAAGGAGTGGTACACATTGGAACTGCTTGTTAAGAACTAATAATAATTAAAAATCAACAGAAAAACAGGGGCCACACAAAATGCTGAAACTCTGCAATAACCACTGCGGCCAGTTTGTTTACCATCCTCAGTGAAGCTTGAAAAAGTTGTTATAAATTAGGCTACTTTCAAGCAGGTATTAAACAAATGCCATATGTGCAATTACAGTGAATGTCTAAAGAAGAATATTACTTTGTGAAAGATGTTTTTTCTGAATATGATTTTTTCTATATCCCCCCTTAGCCTTCTACATTGACAGACATGCACAGTCCATTTATGCCATTTGATCTGACAGACCAATCTGTTGGATCAGTGTAAGTTGCCTGTGGCTGTACCATGTCCTGTGTGCGGCTAACTTTTATGAGAGGGCCATTTACAATTCTGCCTCATCACTGGCTGTAGCCAGTTTACCCCACTCAGATAAGTGATAAGCGTACTTGGAATTTTAATCTTTATTATGCTGAACTATATATTTCATTTGCTGAGTGAATTTAAGTGCATAGTCAATTGGCTTTATTGATAGCAAATGTTATTTACCTACGCACCAAAGAATTATTTTTATATATTGGATTATTTTTTTCACCAAAGGGAATATACTGAATAGTGACTCCCATGGATAACATAAACAATATGGCACTAGGCAAATATCTGTTACACTTGCATGCAGCCTGATACATCTAGCCCAGTGATGTGTGTGAGACACTAGGTATGGGCTTGTACTCACCAGCATTTCTTCCTGCATCCCCTGTGGTGATGTTCTCCTGTGTTCCAACACAGAGCACAAATAAAAACGCATTCCATTCTTTTTACTGTTGCATTCCACCTGAGTTTGACGCTTACATGCGTCTGAGTACAGCTATATACAGAAGAATGCACTTCTTTCTGAGCTGCCCTGTGGTGGACCACAGGAGAATGCCACCACAGGGGAGCTCAGGAAGAAACACTGGTAAGTAAGTATGAGAGTTAAGCAGGGTTGGACTGGGCCGCCGGGATCCCGGGAAAAAACCTGGTGGGTCCTGGCCCTGGTGGGCCCAAACCCGATCCCTGTTACCGCTCCCCTGGCCACCAGTGTCCTTTCCTGATGCATTTCACTTACCTACTTTTAGGGGGGCACCCAGTCCGACCCTGGCCCTTAGCCATTAAATGGACCTGCTTGGATATCACCATTAATGTCTGAGTTCAAATTTGCTGTCTTCTTTCTGCCCTCCTTCAGCTGCCATGCTTCCCAGTAAAAGCTTAGGACAGGGAACACTGTTGCACCTGCTGTTGTAGAACAACTACTTTCAGCATCCATGCACCACATGGAAAATTGCTTAAACTGTTGTTCTGCAACATATAGGGTGTCAGAGGTTGCCCACTTAATAGCATGGAGATGAGCTATTCTCTTCTTGCTGTTAAGCAACACTGACTGAAATTAGATGATATTACTTACATTGTAGTTACCCAATGGCATTTTTTTTAGTTTAGTTCTAGAATAGAGTCTGTTTTAAAATGTTGCTTATAGTGCTATGGTTTGGAAATTAATAACAACTGCATAAGGGCAGAAGTATTAAGCAGAACACCACTCCTTGATCTTGTGGCTTTTTTATACAATACGTATGGTATATGATGAACAGGCCTTTTTTGTTCCCCAATTTTGAGTAGTTTGTGTGTTTATGTTAATTGTATGAGCACCAGATGGTTACAGAAGCCTTTTACAATAAATAGATTTACAAAATGCCTATACAGCTGTTACAGAGCAAACAAAGTGTAACCCTACCGGTGAGAGAAAATTCCCAGTTTGTTTCCACTCCCCACAGTTTAGCAGAGGTATAGTATGATGGCCTAAGCGTCTTGTCCTATTTTCTACTCCAGCAAACCGATGGTGTGCTCTCCTGCTGCACGTAGCATGCAGCTTTGAAGTGTCAGGACTGTGCCTCTTGCCAGAGTAAGCAGGAACAGACTCCCCCTGTGTCATCTAAAAACAGTTTCTCTAGTACCGGCTTCAGTTCTGGCAGTCCTGCCTAGTATTCATCTAAAACCAGTATTCATCTAAAACCTACTGAACCTTAGCCACCCTCTGCTAAAAATGGTGACTTTTAAAATTATAAATATCCTAAATATGTCCATACAATTTACCATAAGTTTTATTCTGCAGGAATGAAAGAGATGGGCCCTTCGATTTATATTTTATTCTGTCTGATTTTCAAATGACTATGAGCATAAAGTCACACTAACTTAAAGGTGTGGTTCACCTTTAAGTTAACTTTTAGTATGTTACAGAATGGCCAATTCTAAGCAACTTTCTAATTGGTCGTTATTTTCTATTTGCTATAGTTTTTGAATTATTAGCCTCCTTCTTCAAACTGTTTGCAGTCTTTAAATGGGGGTCACTGACCCCAGCAGCAAAAAGTACTATTGCTCTGTGAGGCTACAGTTTTATTGTTATTGTTACTTTTTGTGACTTTCTTTTGTCCTATTGATATACCAGTCTCTCATCCAAACTACTCCGTGGTTGCTAAGGTAACTGGGACCCTAACAACCAAATAGCTGCTGAAACTCCAAACTGGAGAGCTCCTGAACTGAAAATGAAATGAGTAAAAAATTACAAATAATAATTTGCAAGACCAGTTGCAAATTGTCTCAGAATATCACTCTCTACATCATACTAAAAGCAAACTCAAAGGTGGAAACCCCATTTAAAAAAACCCTATATGCTCTAAAATGCCTGAGAGGTAAATTTAATAATTATGCACACTAATTAGCAATCAGCGAATCCGTCCAGTCTCAAAATTGCAAAAATTAACAAAAGCACGTTGGAAGTTAATGGGGTTTTCACAATAATTTTTTTGCACCTGCTGGAGTCTATGGGCATTTTTTTTTGTGGTGAAACCTGGCGAGAAATTGTGCTCATCACTAAGTCCCTTATATGTGATGCAGGTGACTGTCTCTTTACATATACTAGCCACTAGAGATGTAGCAAACTGTTCGCCGGCGAACTAATTCGCCTAATTCGCCGATGTTCGCCACTTTGGGTTTTTTTGCCTTGGTTTTTCCGCCGCGTTTTTCCGCTGCGTTTTATCGCCTATGCATATACATAGGAATAGCTTGCGTTTTTTTTTTTGCCGGTTTTTTTTGGCGTTATTTTTTGGCGTTTTTTTTTTTGCGGTTTTTTTTTTTGGCGTTTTTTTTACAAAGTATTTTTCAGATAAATTTTTGCTTGATTCCCCCTCCTGCATGCCACTGTCCAGGTCGTGGCACCCTTTAAACAACTTTAAAATCAGTTTTCTGGCCAGAAATGGCTTTTCTAGGTTTTAAAGTTCGCCTTCCCTTTGAAGTCTATGGGGTTCGCAAAGTTCGCGAATATTCGCGAGTTTTGGCGAAAGTCCGCGAATGGGTTCGCGAACATTTTCGGCGATGTTCGCTACATCTCTACTAGCCACACACAAAGTTTAATACAGAGTCTGGATTATGGCACATAAAGGGGCACTGTATCTAGTCATAGACCCACCAAAACATGTGAAAAACTGGGGGCAGTTCTAATCTGATCAGCTAGAAGAGCTGCACTGATTGAATTTACATGCGGATTGAACTTTTCTCACATTTGGAGCACTGGGGTCTAGGCTCGCTGTCCTGTCCCCAGTGTGAGCTAAAAGTATGTGCTTGTGCACAATTCTGGGAAGGGGCTCGGGAAGGTGGGCCACCTCTGGGCACCCAGTTTTGAAATCCAGTGCTGCCTCTTTATAGCTCAGCTCTAAACTTAGCATACACTCATTTGCACAACCTGCACTCTGCTTCTGACCTCTGCCTCTCCTCTGCTCTCATCACCTTATCCCATTCCCATCTGCAAGATTTCTCTCATGCTTCTGCCTGTCTCTGGAACTCTCAGAATCTCCCTTTCCTTCCAAACCTTCAAACACCCCCTAAAGAGCTACCTGTTTAGGAAAGCATATTGCATTTATATTTATTGATCATACATTTACTTATCCTAAATAACCAATTTCCAAATTCTTTATATTTCAAGTGTTTCCTAACCTTTTAAATAGGAAGCTCTTGCAAGTAGGGCCCTCCAGCCACCACCACTCCTGCTCTGTTTACTTACTGTGAAAATATGAAGATGGAAGTGCGTTACTTCATAATGTTGAAGTTTGCCACCTGTTCATACAGTTCAGATTAGTAACTTACATCTATTAGAACTGTCCATGATTTCAAATGATTTGGTAATCTTTTTATAGATATAATTGTGATACTAAGCTGAAGTGGACCTGTGTACTTGACAGGCACCCTTAGTATATATACTGTACAACCATTTCCATTTACTATTTATCACTACAGCCTTTGACACAGCCACCCTGTCACCCTCTGTCATGTCAGTTTAGTATACTTAGGGGCTGATTTACTAAGACACGAATTCGAATCGGAAAAATTCCAATTGGAAAACGAACATTTTGCGTCTTTTTCGTATTTTTTGCGATTTTTTCGGCGCCTTTACGACTTTTCGGAAATTGTCGCGACTTTTTCGTTACCAATACGATTTTCACGAAAAAACGCGAGTTTTTCGTAGCCATTACGATTCGCTCGTATCTTGCCGCGACTTTTTCGTATTGAGCGCTCGTAAGCGGCAGGCGAAAAAATCGCCAAATACCGATCATTACGAAAAAAACGCAATCGGATGCATTCGGCCAGTTCGTGAGTAAGTAAATGGGCCCCTAAGAGTTCCGAGTTGTACTTTTAAATCGGTAAAAACAAAGGTCTTTTTAATGGGAATGTTCACCTAGTACAATATATTAATTGATGAAAAGACATCATCCAGTTAGGCATTTTACAGTTGTTTTGTGTGTTCTTATTCCCTTTGTATTATGCCTTTTACTAATTTACATTTTTAAATGTTACATGCAGATTTGTTCTGTTTGGATTTATACTGTTATTGAATTATGTATCTCCTATTCATCTCAAGTAAGCAGATGACAGTTTAAATTTTAAATTACAGAGCTTCAAAACAAAAATGTTTAGATAATTCAAAATCAACAAGGAAATAAAAGCAGTGCAACGGGAAAATTAAATTCCATATGCCTCTTCCTCCCCTGTGGATAGCAGAGCAACCCCCAGCACATAATTACACACCTTTGGGACCATTTAATGGCTATTTCCAACTGCTAACAAACTCCCACAACAAACCCCTGCCAGGTTCACCTTCCACAAGCAGCATAGGGCAGGCAGAGTATGGCACACACAGGCAGCACTCTGCCTGTCCTATGCTGTCTGTGTGTGCCATACTCTGCCTGTCCTACCATGCCTGTGTGTGCCATACTCTGCCTTCCCTATGCTGCCTCTGTGTGCCATACTTTGCCTGCCCTACCCTGCCTGTGTGCCATACTCTGCCTGCCCTACCCTGACTGTGTGTGCCATACTCTGCCTGCCCTACCCTTCCTGTGTGTGCCATACCCTCCCTGACCTATGCTGCCTGTGTGTGCCATACTCTACCTGCCCTATGCTGGCTGTATGTGCCATACTCTACCTGCCCTATGCTGGCTGTATGTGCCATACTCTACCTGCCCTATGCTGGCTGTATGTGCCATACTCTGCCTACAGTACGTATGTCTGAGGTGTGAAGAAGTGAACAATGGGAGTGATTACAGTATGAGCCTGAGGTGTGAACACTGCAGGGGGTGAACAATGCAGAGATTAAAAGGTGTGAACAACACAGGGGATTACATATTTAAACAATACAGAGGGATTACAGCCTGAATCTGAGGTGAGAACCATGCAGGGGGCCAGTTAATCACAGTACTGATACCATTTAATGCTTACTCAAAGGTAAACCATCAAAGCAGCCAGACAGGTGGGGGGCCACACAGAGGGGGGTCCGCGGGCCGCCAGTTGGACAGCACTGGTGTACTATATAGCTCTAAGCAGTAATGGCATCTCTACAATGCCCCCTTATGTAAATTCTTACAATGACATTGTACTATTTTTAATGCAAGACTGGCTGGCAAGTTGAAGCCACTGTCAATTGGGCAGCCATGCAAAATATGTTTCATCAGCTTATTTTGTGCTTGTATGATCCCTGCTGTTTATTCAGTTAAGCAATTCACTCAACCAAAAATGTTGTGCTAATAGGTTATTGATTCTTAGCTACAGTCTCACTATTCCTTAATCTCTGGCATTGAAAAAATACCCCTACAAATTTAAACAAAGTTAAACAATGCTGAAAGTAAAATGTTAAGGGGGGGGTTACTTCTAATTGTGTGCTCAGTAATCAGTAATCAGTTTGTTCTGTCCTGTTTAGTGAGGACTTTGTGATGAATTGTGATGTGTTGCTGAGTCCCACTATATCCAGATAATAACTGCACTTTTAGAAACAAAACCCTTAATCTGTACCTAAAAACAAATTGTGATATTTAGCGAAGTACAAAAATTTTGTAAGACTTACTTAGAAACATAAAAACTTTACACTATATTTGCATAGAAAAGCATATGGTTTCCTTTATCTTACAAGGTGGCATTTCTGTTACTGTTTATGGCTGGAATTCTTTCTAGCTTTTCTCTATTAATGAGCAATTAAGAGTTAATTAACGATAAACAATTGTTTATATTATTCTGAGCCCTTGACAAAGTTAAGCAGAGTGAAGGACTTAAAAAACATAATCAAGTGATTTTATGAATACTGGATATGTAATATTAGAAAACCAAGCAGCTTAAAAAATTAGATAAAAATGTTTACATAAGAGAAATTCTAAGATAACAGTATCACTCCCAGACTTGAAATTTGTAATATCCTTATCTGCTCAGGCCATGCCCTTAATCTGTCCAGCAGCACCTTAGGCAAAACATATCATCTGTAAATTAGTATACGGGCCCCATTCACTTAGTTGCCAGTATCTGAAAAAAAATAATGTAAACATGAATTAAATCCAATAGGATTGTTTTTCAAATAAGCATTAATTATATCTTAGTTGGGATCAAGTACAAGGTACTGTTTTATTAGTACAGAGAAAAAGGAAATACTTTTTTAAAAATTGACTTGATTAAAATGGAGCTTTCTGGTTAATCCGGATAATGAATCTCATTACTGTGATATGATTATATTAACATACCTGTGCACTAACTATAGGTCAAAGAGTGAGAGCTGAAACAAAACTAACTTTTAGTTATATTGTTTATATAATTTTTTGGTGAATTTGTTCAACTATGTCTTTATAGCAGCAAGCTGATCTATGCTGCTACAGTAGAATACTTGGCAACTATGCATCTAGTCCTATACTCAAATAATAGTAGGTATGAGATCCCTTGTCTGGAAACCAGTTATCTTAAAAAGCTCAGAATTACAGGAAACCCATCTCCCATAGACTCAATTTTAATCAGATAATTAACATTTTATGAAATATTTTCTTTTTCTCTGTAATAATAAAACAGTACCTTGTAATCCAAACTAAGATATAATTAATCCTTATTGAAGGCAAAGGAATCCTATTGGATTTATTTAATGCTGAAATTATTTTTTTTAGTAGAATTAAAGTATAGTGATTCTGGATATCAGGTCCCATCTTTTCTGCAAAAAAATACTGGCCTTTTTTTCCTTTTGAAACCATTGGCATCAAGCATTTTTTTATAAGCCAGGCTGCTAAGATACCGGCCAAGTGGCAACCTTAGTTCTATAGCTGTACCATGAATTTGTATTTTGACAAAGACACGCTACCTTTAATTACCTATCTTATCAGCACTTACAAGAGGATGGGAAGAACCAGCAAAACCAGTATCTACTGGCTACCTGTCAAAATTTTGTATATCCACAGGGAATTTACTCCCTTTGGAACAAAGCCACTAAAAGTACACCTAAAGGAATTTCATTGGGTTATGTAGAAAAGGTGCCTTAACATTATCTGAACTTGCAATAATACATTTTTTACACAGACATACATGATCCCTAACCTTAAAGGAACCATGATAGTCTGCCTTGACTTGTAGGAGGAAACCATATGTTTTATATTACTGATTATTTGGTTTCAGGTATATTAATCCAATTGAATTTGAGTGTTGCCACTAACAGTGGGTCTCCCGGTAGTTCTCAAAACTTATGGATCTGAACCACTAATAAGTGTTTATCTAAAGTGACTTGTAAAAACCATTTCTCAATTCATTCTTAAGGTGGCAATGCATGGGCCAATGAAGATATTGGGCAGATGTCGATCGGGCAGGTTTAAAAATCCTGTTGGGGTGAGGAACACTTTGGCTCATTGATGCAGTTCTCGTCCCAGTAGCCTGCTTGTACTGCATTATGATCCAATTGTATGGCACTAGTGATAAGCGAATCTGTCCCGTTTCACTTTGCTGGACAATTAAAAAAACGCAACTTTTATTTTTATTATTTGCACCCAAGATAATCTATTAAAATACAAATGATTATTATTATTATATAAGGTCTCTAAATGTGTTTTTGCTACTTACCTACATTTTAACATATGGATGAATCTACATTTACTAATAACTGTTGCTTTTTTTTAGCCTTCTGTGCCATGTGGTCTTTCTGGGGTCTTTTTCCGTAAAAGGTACAGTAACAGTATATATGACCACCATAAACAAAAAAGATTTATCATATAATACTAAGAAGTACATTTCAGGTACAGAGGTGTTACTATTCTAGAAATTAGAGGGGTGTGCTGCAATGTGTGTATGCAATGAGTTTATTCACTACATATTAGGGAGGAGAGATCGGAACAAATTAAAAATCTTTATGCATGGGGGTCAAAGAAATATATCTAAGCTTTCCTTATATACAACAACTTTAATAATTTTTGGAACTTCTGTATAACCTTACTACATTATGCTACATGACAGAAAATGTAAGATTTTTTTCCAAAGGGATGCAATTTGTCACTGCAATCGACCACTTTTCTCATAACACCATACTGGTAAGGTGGACATATACCTTATTTAAATGCAGAGCTGACTTGAAGTTTTTCCTGCAATATAGGGCATATTTATTACTTACTAGCATCCAGCTTTGGGATAATCAATGCCAGAAAATACAAGGGAGTTCCTTATCTTGCATTTTCTGGCATTGACTGTTGTTTTCTCTACTATAATTTTTTAAATTCCTCAAGCGGATAAAAGCTTGCCAGATTTTAAGCCATCTTTAGTTATAATACAGTTCTTATTGAATTCAAAACCCATCTAGATAAAGGTGGCATACATAGGGTGTATGGTTTAATAGTGCACTATAAAGTATTTCATGCAAAATGTTGTCAGGCATGATTCTCAGTTACGTGGGGGTCAGAGAGATGGCACCTAAATTTTTTTATAGTGCAAATTTTGAGAAGTTTTTAAAGAAAACACAACAGCAGACTGGCATTTGTCATATTTTGCTGATTTGTCATAGAATTTTATGGCCACTACACAAATTGCACTTTTGTAGAGAAACTTCCTGTAACTTTTTTTTCTTTACACATATGAGATGGTTAAAGGGTCTAAAAAAAATTGCTCATTAATGTCCATTAACAGATTGGTCAAACATTACCATGTTGCAAGCTTTTTTTAGAACTACTGCAGTATATTTCCTTTTTTATTAAAATCCTTCTTCTGTAGTTGTGCCCAAACTTGTGCTGCAAGCTCAATGTGCAGTCATACAGAGGATTAATAAAGAGACAAAACCATGTTTCCTCTATTTATACATAGTATGTTAATAGCTGGCCAGGCACTGACTAACACAGAGCATATTCTGTGCTATTTAAAGTAATCCCCAAATCCTTTTAAGAAATTTCCTACTGCAGCTCTATTTAGTATTTAATTCTCAAGCATAGTTTTGTTCAGCAAATGGATAAACCTTAGTCCCCAGTACATAAATCTGATGCCATTGCATAATTTTTTGATCCCAGTAAACAGACAAGACTCTACTTTTTATCAAACTGAGCCTTGTGTGTATCTGTGCTTAATTACAATTCACTATTTTCTATCTTTCCATTTTTAGTCCAAATAATGGGGCTCTGAACAGTTTTCCAGAATTTCCACACTAACATGCTGTTATGTTCTGTATAGAAATCTAATAATATACAGCTTTATCATTTGCTCGCTGACTCACAAAACTGTTATCTAAAATGTCCTGTATTCCACAACACTGAGGACAACCATACTGATGTGTAGGTTCCTGAATCAAAATTCATTCCTTTTTTAATTAAAAATGCATTGTCTGCAACTGGCCAGTATATTAACAGCATGGTAGGCATCAAAAAGCCCCTAAAGATTAAAGTAAGGATTTTGTTATGCTTTCTAAGTAACCAAGATAAAAACCATCTGGTATTTTAGTTTAAAAGTCTAGCATTAAACAGTCCCATTTGGAGGTTAAATTCTCTGAATTGTTTTACATGTACTCAAGGTTTTGCGTGTTAATCAATCCCAGAAGGAATAAAAAATCAGTAATGCTTGCTGCAAACTGTTGTCCTTAATCAGACACTTTAATCATAAGTAAATGTCCCTCTTAAGCCCTGCTCAGCCTTTAACGAGGTTGAAGTTGGAACCAAGGTGGAAGCAGAGTTCAGGCAAGTTACAATAGTCCAAAGTATGGTATCAGAGTGGTTAAGAGTCTCTCTTAGGACAGGCGGAAATCAGAGTAGTCAAACCAGGCAGCACCCAGGAGCTTGCAAACATAGTCCTATATTCAGGTATTGAACCCAGGTACTTGGAATCTATTTATATTTAATTTAAATGCCAAATGCGGCATGATAACGTCACGCCTCAACACAATGACGATTCTATGCTGGTACCACATCCCACAGGTCGCCCTTGGACTCCACCATTTTGAATGAGCTGAAGAAAGTTTTTTAAAGTAAATTAAATATAATGTACTCTTGCCCTGTTCTGGTTATGTGTTTGCTACGCTACAGGGTTGATTTATCAAAGTCCAAATTTCGGACTTTAAAAAGTGCGAGTTGGAAAAATTTGTATTAAATACGAACATTTCTGATCGCATTATGGTCGTACGAAAATATTGTGGTACAATCCCAAAATTTTCGTATCCAACAATCATAAATGGTGCAAACAACTTTCTGACTTTAAACCTTTGGTTTTTAGAAGCCTCCCATAGGACTCAATGGCACTCTGCAGCTCCAACCTGGCCCAAGCAAAGTAACAATACCGAAGCCTGAATGAATAATGAAACTTTCATACTCATTGCGACAATATGATTTTGTCGCACAAATTGTCGCAAAGCATAAAAAAGTTGCGGAAATTCATGAAAAATTGCATAAAATACGCAGTTCTAAGGGCTGTGGCACACGCTAAGATTAGTCGCCCACGGCAAATCTCCCTTGTCGCAGACTAATCTCCCTGATATGACATCCCACCGGCGAGAATGTAAATCGGCAATTTCGGCAAATCGGCGGCACAGCATATGCAACCCACTGGCAATTTACATTTTCACCGGTGGGATGTCATTTCGGAGAGATTAGTTGTCCGCGACAAGGTAGATTTGTGTGCCACAGCCCTAAAAGGTAGAAAAAATATGATTTTTTTTCCATTAGGACTTAATTGTACTTTAATGAATAGGCCCCTACCACTACTATAGTTTATATAAATAAGCTGCTGTGTAGTCACAGGGGCAGCCATTCACGCTGGAAAAAAGGAGCAAAGGTGCAGGTTATATACTGTAGCAGATAACAGGTAACCTCTGTAGAATACGATAGTGTTCTATCTGATATCTGCTATGTGCCGCAGCAGCTTTATTTATATAAACTATAGTAGTGTTTCTAAGGCAAACATACCTGTTGTACTAGTACATTATATTGCAATTACTTTCATACGCTTTAATATTTTGGAGTTACTATTCCTTTAAACAAAAAAAACTAGAAAGAAAAGATATTTTTCTTAAAAGGACCTCTTGGTCCTTAAATCATCCAAATAACAAAAGGCAATTGCAAAATAAATATAAGACAAGATGAGAACAGTGGTTTATTTTACATGTACATAGCAATATGATTGTCAGGCTGAGTGACATCAGTGTTTAACATCCTTGACAGATGCCATGGCTGACATTTGAATCCAAAATGTGCTCGAAAATAACAACCTACAAATTATGGCTGTTCTACAGAGCACTGTTCTACAGAGAACTAAAAACCAGCACTTCAGTTAAATATACTGTATACAATTATACAAAAATAGTGTGCATGCTGGCAAAACAGAGAAATGCATGCCAATGGTAATAGAAAATAATGCAGTTTATTAAATATGTTTATGTTTAAAATAGAGTTGCCCAAAAGGTAGATCTAACAGTAGATCTTGAACTAATGATCGAAAGTTTCTAACAAGGTTATGTAATAAAAGGTGCTATGTTTGCTCAGGAGCAGTAACTCATAAAAACCAATCAGCAGATAGAGTTTTCCTCAGTGGGATGCCAAACCATCATATAAAAAAAATAATAAAATTGCATATAGCATAATAAATTTTTTTAAAACTATAAAAATACAACATTCAATGTACTCACAAAAGTCCACTTGGCACAGTGCGCATAAAAATCAATGATTCTTAGTAGTCCTATGAGTTTCGCATGGTAAATACCACGCTTCCTGAGGGACAAATGCATATCTTGGTGGAGCCTTCCTGGTTCTTATTCTAAATTCATGCCAAAATGGGCACATCATTTGTGAATGACGCATGTATCTGACGTCATACGTCTAAATGTTGTGCGTCACTTTCTTGCAAGTTTTCTGGTCACCTGTTTAAAAGCCAATTTCATATTAATTTTTATGGGTTACTGCTCCTGGGCAAACTTAGTGCCTTTTATTACATGTTGCCGCTCCTAGTAACTTTAAGAGCCAAAATTCAGATTTTCAAATTGGAATTCGGCTCTGCTAGAGAAGAAAGCACAATTGCACTTGCAATGCAGCCCCCTCGCACCTCTGTGAAAAGTAAGCATCATGTGCGAAGGGGGGTGGCATTAGAAAGGCTGCCTCAGAGTGGCAAGGAATACAGTAGTACGCTCCCACATATTAATAAACTGTTTTTCCTTCTTCAGGGTAAACATTGGATTAAATAAAAATGGAGATGCTAAACCACTTAGCTTTAATTTGTTGGTATTGAAATGCAATAATCCAAGGTAAAATCAAGATGGTTTTAGGAGAGATCTTGTATCCAATTTTACCTCTTTGACCCATAGTAAAGTTTAAAATATTCATTTCTGCCCATTTAGTACATGCAATTTTTTGGGTCCTGTGAATTAATTGTCTGAGGTGGGTTGAAACATAGTAATAGATTATAAAAATCAGGGAAGCCTATACCTCCTTGTGTAATCTTGGTAACACATTCATCATTATTGAGGCTATTTTGCCAAAGCATGATAGGCTATATTTCTGCCAAGTGTTTGGTCTGTAGGCTTTTCCATAGTTGGGAAAAGTTGAATTTATATAACGCTTCTAGTTGTAAGATAAATGCCTAAATAATTTGGGGTGTCATTAAGCCAATTATAATGGAAATTGAGATTGAGCAATGCAGTTTACAGTTTTAAGAGGGAATTCTTTATCACAGTGTACATCATTAACTATCATTTTTCTTTTAGAAGTAGTCCATAAAGTTATCAGTTGCCGTTAGTATCTAAATATATTAACTCACTGGCTATAGTTCATACCCCATTTATGTACTTTGGAATTTTCCTTACTGAATTACACTTCTCATTATCTAGCTATTGATAAGTTGATCATAAATCTTATTACCCTATAGGGGTTTAATTAGTAACAAGAGATATGTTTTCCCAGGAGTAGTAACACAGCAGGAGTAATTTGCTAATCTACTGCAGTCTGGCAAATGGACCCTAGGTGATGTTCTATATAACCTTATAGGGTAGGAAAGAATTTTTCATTGTGGACCACATTCTACCCATTAAACAATCAGCATATTTTGTGTAATATAAAGTGGGTTTTGCTTTAGATCACTGAAGGGGGGTATGGAATTTTCACTACATTGCCATTTTTTATATGCAGGTTATTTTTCTAGATAATCCAGTATAATAGTAGTGATATTTTCCCGAATATTTTATTACCACAGTGATGTGTGTTATGTGAGGGGTGCCCTAAAAGAACAAAATTATATGGGAAGAAGTGGGGAATCCAGAAATGGATGAAAATTAAAGAATAAAGATAAAGGGGCATAATAAATTAGAGTAAAAATATGGGGCTGCAGACTGCAGATTAGAAGTCTCAGCCCCATTCCTACCTAAAGCTTTGCCAAAAACTACTAGAGTCACAGCATAAGCAGGCAGTGAGCGTGCCAGGGGAGGAAGGACTATTTGCACCAGGTCCCTAGAAAGATTTTTTTGAAGGGGAACAACAGAGAGGGAGGGAAGCTCACAGAAGGTGGCTGAAAAGAGTGGAAATAGAAAAATGTAATATGGTTATACAGTATACTGTGAGTGCACCACAACCAGTCCTGCTCTGTCTCTTCCCTCCCACCAAATAAAAACATCTTCTGCTGCCTATGAACTTATCAGATGGGGTAGTAGAGGTGAATGTCCCCCCAAAGTTCCTTAGCAGGTGCCCCAAAACTAGTTATACCCCTTGGGGGGCAAAAGAAAATCACACATCTTCAGTGGGTGATATGTTGGTCAGCTTCTTCCTGCAAAATTATTTTTCTAGCTATTCTAGTTACCTAAAGTAATGCAATATTGCTGTGCAAGTACTAAACTGGATGCAGGATTTTGTCAGGTGATTGTTATCTGCCTGGATCCCAAACTGTGGTTAAAAAATCTACCAGGCTCTCTAAAAGAAAGTTGTTGGTTTAAGAACTGGAAAGGCAGCATTGTCTTTTTTTTTTTTTTTTTTACAAGACCTCACAGTCAAAGGGCAGGCCACACTATAGCTGGATTCACACTGCATTTAAAGTATCATTATCTTCATTTAACCAGCATTACAAACAATTGAAAGATGTTCTTATTGGATAATTATTTGCAAGATAACCCTGTAAAAATCATGCAAACTTTTGTTGTGACACCCTCTAGTTATCAATTACTTCAACCATAACACTCTCAGCACTCATTCAACAGAGTTTAAGGTTCACTTATCGTAAAAAGTAAGGTCAACATTTTTCTTTACTGATCACAGCCAAAGGAGAGTTAACCAGTAAAATAACAGAGGCCAAATTGGGCTGCTAATCTATAAAGCCCACACATACCAAGTACTCCCCAAAAAGAAAATATTCTTCGTTGTCAGTTCCAATAAAGTTGAGCAACTGTTTGAAATATTTGCGTATTATTCTACAGAGCATTTCACAATTAGTCAGCACTTTAGAGGTCGTAGGGATGCCTGTTTTACATACTAAACCTGTTGTACAACACTGATCTCTAGAGCTCCACACTTGTATCGCACACCACATCTATTTTAAATAGTTACTGGATATAAAATAAACATTAATGCAGATTATATGAATAGGGAAGAGCACTGGCATCAGCAAAACAAAAAACAAAAGTCTGGTGCATTTTGACTTGTAAAAGTCAACGTTAACTGTGGTGTTATTATGGAAGAAATATATTGATAAGTTTAGCAAACTTTGAGAAATGGCTTACTTGGCTTGGATGCTATCATAGACAAAAAAAATATATATATGCAAAGGAATGACAGAAGTTATTGTGGTTAACTAGTTCAGCACTGACATTTTTCTGCCATTATTTCTGATGCAAATCATTATTAAAGGTCTAAACCTTCACTTTGCAATCTAAGATTGCAGGAAATACTTTTTCATCCTGGAATTAGAATGTGCCAGCAAAGACTGGCAAGAAAATATTGTCTCAGTAACACTTTGTACCTTATAAAAGAAGGTTACAAAGATTACTTTAAAAGAAAAGGGTGTTACATCCTGTGATTTGACTTATGACAGTTATATGTGGGGGAAATGTAAGGACTGGTATGGTGACAATAGGTAATGGCAAATGTAACTTTATGAAAATAATAAAAAAAAAACCCAATATCTCCAAATACAAGAAAACTTTGTTACTTTGTTGGGCAATAAACACCCTCTTTAGGAGTTAAACTGTGGTATTGATGAACTGGGTAAGTTTAGGTTATGACCTGATGTACAGATTTAAAGTGGTTCAAATGAGTATTATTTTATAAAGCGTTACAGTACTTAGGTAACATTGTAGTGATTCAGTAAGATTATATTCAGCACCTTTTTATTGTTTCCATCTGCTGGCCACTTTGCAAAATGCATCGTTTTTGGCACAAGTAATGCTTTATTCTTCTGCTTTGTATCTTTGGACTCTTATAAAAATGAAAAAACAGTATATGTATATGTATACACTGTATGAATGTGTGTAAAATGTTATTCACAAACAGGGAATGTCCAATCCTTCAAATTACATCACAGTAGAGTGATATGTAGATAAGTTATGTGTTGAATATGGTTTTCCACTCAAGTACAGGATAATGGAAACCAATTTTGGGTATATTGCGGAGCAAGCAACACTGGAGCACTGTGGTATATCTTGATGGTTTCACCCTCGAGCTGGACCAATTTGATTTCTTTTGCTTTATGGAGAATTATTTACTTAGTAGTGAAATTATGGAAAGCACATAAGACATTTTTTGGTCTGTTAGGGCGCCCACCTGCTATCAATTAGTAATTTTACACCTTTATCTTGATCTATAATCGGTTGAATAAGTCTGTTAAATTTTGGCGCATGGAAATCATCATTGGCTACACAGTGAATAGGAAGGAACAGCGCAAGCTTCAGGTCTTGGCATCTTCTAACAGGCAGCGTAGGTTGAACATATGCCTTTTCTTGTGTGGTAAATTGGGCTATGTTTTCAGTGACAGATTGGAAGAGGCTGAGATTGTGCTCCCCTAGGTTGTGGAGCTTGGTGGTCAGCAACTGCATTTCTGCATTGAGTACTAATGTTTCCTGTTGCTGGCCTTCTTTAATGCCTTCCAGTAGTTTTAGCAGGTCTTCCTTTTGTGGGAGTGCAGAAGATCAGGCTGAGGAGATCTTGGCTATGAGTATGTAAATTCGTGAAAAAATTAGTGCATATGAATGGAACATGTTTAATAAGTGTGATAGTGTGTGTGTCAAATGGTTAATAGTAATATAAAAATGTTATGTATCTATTTGGCCACTAGATGGCAGAGTAACATAGTTTTAATAGAAAATAGGATGTCTATTTTAAACGACCAGCCACCAGGGGTCAGTGTAGGCAGAAAGTATAAAAAGGTTGAGGATACCGAGTGGCAGGAAGAACACCACCTGTGGGTGAGTTAGACCTGGCACTGGTAGTTGAGGTTTAGTGAGAGTTAGTTGTAAGTAAGAGCAAGCAGTAGGTACACCAGATAGGTAAGCGGATACGGGCAGTCCATCACCCCAACAAGGAATTATGGGGCTAGGTCCTAACAGATATTCCGTTAGTGAGGGAACCTAGTGGTAGTATAGGACCATTTTGTGGATGGATTAGGCTTCAGGCAAAGGCTGTTACTGAAAAGTCTTGTCTTAAGGAGAGCAGAGAGGCACCATTGAGGCGTGCTGGACTGCTAACAGACAGGTGGGGACAGAAGGTGCCAAGGTAACAGTGGAGATGATGAAGATATGCCTAACTGAAAGGGCGCCCACTGACGTGACTCTTACTGCAAGTTAAAAATGGTAAATTGTTGTATGATTGTGTGCATGAAACCCCTGGTGTGCCGAATTTTCAATCCTTGTTTTTGACTCTACTGAGCAGTCCAAGACTGGCCTGGTGTTGCAGGTGTTGATTGGATTGATTATTAATTTTTGAAGAAAATCATTAAACCCACGCGGACATGCATCCATTGGATCTTAAGTCCAACACCTTAACCACTCGGCCATCCTGGCTTCAATAAACTAATGGTTTAATGATTGTCTTCAATAATTAATATTCAATCCAATCAACACCTGCAACACCAGGTCAGGCCTGGACTGGGATTTAAAACAGACCCTGGCATTCAAGTACACATAGGCCCAAACAGCCTCCCACCAGTATTCAAATACCTGATACCCCAGGCTGGTGCTCCTGTTAGTTCGAAACATTGGGGGGGGGGGGGGTGCCAAAATGCTAGTCTAATATTTTGGCAAACCCCCCCCCCCCCCCAACCTAGTGATTTAAACTTTCCTTCTCCTTTAAAACACTTACCAGGAGTGGGGTTCGAACCCATGCAGACATGCATCCATTGGATCTTAAGGTCAACTCCTTAACCCAGGGGTCCCCAACCTTTCTTACTCCTGAGCCGCAGTCAAATGTAAAAAGACGTGGAGAGCAACACAAGCACCATAAAAGTTCATGGAGGTGCCAAAAAAGGGTTAAAATTGGCTATTAGGTAGCCTCTATGTACACTATCAGCTTACAGGAGGCTTTATTTGGTAGTAAATCTTGTTCTTATTCAACAAAAACTTGCCACCAAGTCAGGAATTCAAAAATAACTACCTGGTTTGGGGGCACTGAGAGCAATACCCAAGGGGTTGGTGAGCAACATGTTGCCCCTGAGCCACTGGTTGGGGATCACTGACTTAACCACTCAGCTATCCTGGTTTCAATAAACAGGTGCGTTAATGATTGTCTTCAATAATTAATGTTTAATCCAATCAACACCTGCAACACCAGGTCAGGCCTGTACACATATTTTTGCCGCTTTATAGGTCCCTGGTAAGGCCTCACCTTGAGTATGCAGTGCAGTTTTGGGCTCCAGTCCTTAAGAAGGATATTAATGAGCTGGAGAGAGTGCAGAGACGTGCAACTAAACTGGTAAAGGGGATGGAAGATTTAAGCTATGAGGTTAGACTGTCGAGGTTGGGGTTGTTTTCTCTGGAAAAGAGGCGCTTGCGAGGGGACATGATTACTCTGTACAAGTACATTAGAGGGGATTATAGGCAGTTGGGGGATGTTCTTTTTTCCCATAAAAACAATCAACGCACCAGAGGTCACCCCTATAGATTAGAGGAACAGAGCTTCCATTTGAAGCAGCGTAGGTGGTTTTTCACGGTGAGGGCAGTGAGGCTGTGGAATGCCCTTCCTAGTGATGTGGTAATGGCAGACTCTGTTAATGCCTTTAAGAGGGGCCTGGATGAGTTTTTGAACAAGCAGAATATCCAAGGCTATTGTGATACTAATATCTACAGTTAGTATTACTGGTTGTATATATATAGTTTATGTATGTGAGTGTATAGATTGGTTAGTATAGGTTGTGTGCTGGGTTTACTCGGATGGGTTGAACTTGATGGACAATGGTCTTTTTTCAACCCTATGTAACTATGTAACATAGGCCCAAACAGCCTCACATCAGTATTCAAATACCTGATTCCCCAGGCTGGTGTTCCTGTACGCAAAAAAACACACCAGCCTGGGGTACACACAGGTCGAGTGATCCTCTGCTGTCTTCTTTCTCTGCACCGCTTGCATATGCGCAGTAGAGACAAAAGCCGAACTTTAATAAAATCTGTTTTTTAATTCACTGAGCATGTGTGGATCTCAGGAAAGAGGAACCCTTGACTTGTGTGATTTCCAGCTAATAGGAGCAACTGACCGGGGAATCAGGTAACTGATTACAATCACTGGGGGGTGCCTGACATTTAACATTCCCTAATGATTTTAACTTTCCTTGTTCTGTGAAGTCTTATAAGACTCCCCACTTGGGCAACTGTGCATAATCACCTGTTTCAGAGCAAACACTTTCAATGTGATTTCATCAACAAGCTCAAATAAGAAATGTTCACCATGCTAGACACTGTCCAAACTTAAGGTGCTTCCTACAATACACAGAAACTCATCAGCCACAAGAAGGCCCAAGCAATCTGTGGGTTCTGGCAAATGCCAGAGGGTTGATGACTGGATTGAATATTAATTACTGAAACAAATCAGCACATGAATCTTAAAACTCATGTAAATATAAAGAATAGGCTAGTTGAAATCATCCATTTATTTACAAATTTTAATCCAATGGATGTGTGTCTGCGTGGGTTCAAACTCCACTCCTGGTAAAGGTGGCCATACACGGGCCGATTTTAGCTGCCGATAACGGTCCTGTAGACCAATTTGGCAGCTTATCTGCTGGCTTGTTGGCCTCCCTGACCGACATCCCTAAAAGTCACGTGATCTAAACAAAATCCTTAAAGTAATTAAAGCACAGGGTATGTGACAGCAATCATTTTTTCTGATTTTCAAATTGTATGAGTATTTTGCACAAAACTGAATGTGCAAGCTAGGAGTATGAAAAAACTTTTGGTGTTTAAGTCAATCTTTTGCCAAGAATCTAGTATTTGTTTGGTATTAAGATACCAAAATTACAAAGTCATATGCATTGTAGTGCATGCAAGAAACAGTGAAGTTAGGAATTCGGGAAAAGCCATGTAACTTTAAAGCACTGCATAGTTTAAAGTTTAAATTAGGATTCGGTATCCAGTGTATTAAAAGACACATTTCACCATGATGACCAAGCGGTTAAGTGTCAAGGGGTTAGAGACTGAAAGCTAAAAGGTGACATCTGACTGTAGAGCTTACAATCAAAGTGGTTGCTCTGCTTTCATCTGGTTCTGCAATGACGGAATGTAGGATCTGAGTTTCTTTTTGAAATAATGAGTGTTCCCTATTTCACTGTATTTAATATTAACCAATTATGTCTGTATATTTATATTGTAAAAGGATTTTATAAATTGTTATATTTAGGGCTCTTTATAAGAATTTATTGTTTATACAGTTACACAGTTACAGTAGTTGAAATCAGTTGCAGGCAGGACATTATATGAATCAATTAGGCACTAACTACATTGTGTCAAGGCCAATCTGAGCTGATTCTTTTGGGCCAATGGGGAACTATTTCTTGAGCATGCCCAGCTCAGTCTGTAAGTAGATGTCCCAGACTGCATAGCTCTGACACATAGGACTTGTTGTTAGCTATATGTATTGAGGGTTGGCTTATCTTACAGAGGGCCATGGCTATTATATCAGCAGGCACTTAATGCAGCTTGGTTATAATTTACATTATGTAACAATTTATATAGCATTTGCTGTAACAGTTTGCATATTTACATACTTACATTGGGATGAAAAAAGACCAGAGTTCATCAAGTTCAACCCTTCCTAGTAAACAAAAACCTATACTGACCTATCTATACACTAACATGTAGATATTAGTATCACAATAGCCTTGGATACTATGTTTGTTCAAGAACACATCCAGGCCCCTCTTAAAGGCATTAACAGAGTCTGCCATTACCACATCACTAGGAAGGGCATTCCCCAACCTCACTGCCCTCACTGTGAAAAACCACCTACTCTGCTTCAAATGGAAGCTCCTTTCCTCTAATCTAAAGGGGTGACCTCTGGTGCGTTGATTGTTTTTATGGGAAAAAAGAACATCCCTAATCTGCCTATAATCCCCTCTAATGTACTTGTACAGAGTAAAACAACCCCAACCTTGACAGTCTAACCTCATAGTTTAAATCTCTCACCAGATAATTAATATCCTTCTTAAAGGACATGTAAACCCCACACACAAAAATTTAGTGAACAAGCCTCTTTGAAATCTTTCAATACCTGCCACACTGGTTGTCCAAAGGTTAATAGTAAGGCTGCAACATCTCCTTAATCACATAGATTTAAAATTCCTCCTGTAACCCACTTGCCCCCCTCCCTCAGGAATTTGCTTTGGCTGTTGGCTTGTGGGCATGCTCAGTTGTTCTAAGCTCAGATTACTAAACACTCCCCCAGTCTAGCAGCCAGTGAAGATATGGCATTGGTGGTTCCCATAGAAACTCAGCTCTAGCTGTTTGCTTCAGTTTTTTTCTCATAACCTCCTCTCCTGAGCTCAGCTCAAACAAAGCAGAACTTTTATCAAAGACAGTTCTGCCTGTGTGAGCCTGTATTCTTGGTGAAATGTATGCTGAATAAGGGTCTGTGTGTGTGTGTATGCTGTTTGCAGATTTAAATTTATCTAATTATGTATCAGAGGAAAAATGGCCACCAGGTGAAAGCTGCTATTTGTTTTAGGAAAATGTGATGGTGCTGGCAAACAGAGGGGATATATACAGTACAAATGATGCCATTTGGGTGGGGGAGACGTGCCCAACTAATATACATTGTAGGTAAATGTAGGCTTTACGTGTCCTTTAAGGAAAGGAGCCCAAAACTGCACTGCAAGGTGAGGCCTTACCAGGGACCTATAAAGAGGCAAAATTATGTTTTCATCCCTTGAGTCAATGCCCTTTTTATACAAGACAGCACTTTATTTGCTTTAGTAGCCACAGAATGACACTGCCTGGAATTAGACAACTTGTTATCTCCGAAAAACCCCCAGATCCTTCTCCATTAAGGATACCCCCAACAATCTACCATTTAGTGTATAACTTGCATTTATATTATTTCTACCAAAGTAGAAATAACTTTGCACTTGTCAACATTGACCGTCATTTTCCATTTTGCTGCCCACTTTTTCAATTAAATCAAATCACTCTGCAGTTTAATCAGATTGCTCTGCAATCTGCAGTTTAGGTTAAAGGAAAAGCAATGTGGTATTTACTAGGGGTAGCAATTTGTTGGGAACCCTCCTGTGAATATAATCACTAATCTTAGACCACAGGCCAGAGCTCCTGTTCTCTGAAAAAATGCTCCATTTGTGGTACCTTCTATGTAAGCACCTACAAGCACCTACAAGCTATAAAACAAAAGCAAAGATCTGAATGGTTGATATGGGCAACATCATTGGCAATGTTGGCTTATACACTAATACATAAAAATATGCCCCTTAGTGTATATATGCAACCTTGGACACTTAACATAAGATGATGATGTGGTGCTCACATAGCAGGTACCCTGCGTTGCAGCCTATATATGCACCTTTGTTTTAAAACTCATATTGCAATCAAAGGAGCTACACTAAAAAATCTTTTACATCTCCTGCCCACCCAGTTCATAGTGCAGCTCCCTTGTACTAACAATATGAGGATCAGCATTTTAACAATGGACAGCCTGGCCTAAGGGTGCAGGAAAGGGGATCCAAGTCTTGGAGGGTAGTATATTCAAGTATAGTAAATTTATGGATGTATGTATTTAGATTTTTACTTATATAGCACTATTCACATATGCAGAGCTGTACATTTTTAAAATACAGGAAAAGTACGGAAGACAAATGTTGCAATAAATGTGCTGAGTTACAAAAATTAAGTGCAATGTGTTAAGAGACATAGGTGGCAGGAGATCCCAGCCCTGTAAAGCCTACACTCTAGTTCATCACATGATGAACTAATGATCAACTGTGGAAAAGGAAAAGTTGGTGATTAGTCCATATTACTAAATAAAAACCTATAAAAACAATGGGGAAACAGAGTTCATCCCAAAATTGAATTCAGAACCCCTGTGGTGTATCAGAACTACACCCAATTAATGTCTGAAAGAGATAAGACAACCACTTCCCAGCATATAACTGCCCTACAATGCAATTCTTATGGCCAGCATCTGATATAATGCACCTACAATTAAACTTTGGTGAACAGTGTAGCATATTATTGTTAATATTAATTACATAATTACTTAATTAATTCTTTAAAATGGACTTTTGCATAATAAATGAAATACTGGTATTCCATAAAAATAATTAAACCTAAGATGCTAGGTGTGAATAAAAAATAATGATTTCTTTAATGTGCTTTGATTGGATGATATACAGCTGAATTTTTCCCAAAATGATTTATCAATGGGCCAACAATTATACAAAGCTGAACTAGGGGAATGCATACAGAAAAGGTATCTGCCCATTGCCTCCCCCCCCCCCCCCCCACACTGTTACGCCCTAAGCACATGCCTCTTTTGCTGACTCTTAGTTCCATCCCTGTTTTCCAGTAAGTGCAGCTCATTGTCTGGCACCTCCCTTAGTGTCTGCCTTTATATACACAAGTCCTATACTTGATCTGGTCTTTCTCTGAGTTCCCGTGCATACTCTGTTCTAGCCCTGACCCTATTCCTAGCTCTGGCTATTTCTGCTTTTTATCTATGTAAGTTTCCATGTTCTGTCCATGCCTTTTGTTTACCTATTTCTTATGAGTTGGTTTACTATTTTTGGCCTTTGCGTGACTACTCTCTAATTTAACTTTTGCTGCACTGTGTTATTTGAACTCCAACCTCACACTGCTTATATGCTTGGAACTTTGCATTCCCTTGGGGGCACTCTGGTAACTCTGTAGTGTAAATCCTGGCAGTAACCAAGGTCCAACTATGGTGGAAGAGGGCTGTTACAGGCAGAAGACCTTGCTGTCATGTGGTCCTTGGCCATACAATCTGCCACACCCTCAGCTATCAATTTCCATTTAACAATTGAGATACATGAATGTATCTGCCCACCATTAACCTTCAGATTAATATTAATTTGTAATGATTATCGAGTGTTACATTCCTAAATTGGCAAACAAAACAAATGGTTAAACTGATACATAGCAAAGGTCCTCCAATGTCATTTTTTCGGAAATTTTGCCGGTGCCCCGTGCTAGTTTAGGGAGACAGCGGGAGCTTAGGGAGCTAAATGCGTGGCTAAAGTCTTGGTGTAGGAAGGAAGGGTTTGGGTTCCTAGAGCACTGGGCTGACTTTTCTTTGGGGTACAATCTATACAGCCCTGACGGATTGCACCTCAATGGAAGGGGGTCTACTGTGCTAGGGGAGAGAATGGTTAAGAGGCTGGAGGAGTGTTTAAACTAGACAAGGGGGGGTTGGTAAGCTAGATTCTTATGGGAGAGCTAGTGTAGATGGGGCAGTGGGACCAGTAAAGGGTTGTGGGGGAGGAGTGAGGGGGGCATATAGTTTATCAGATAAGGAGCTTCCATTGTTACAAGGGAAACAGACTAATTTTCACCTTAGCTCTAACTGTCCTTTAGCTAATGTAAGCATCAGAGGAAGAAGTAGTAATCTCCGCTGCATGCTGGCTAATGCGCGTAGTTTGTCGGGTAAATTAGGGGAGCTGCAGGCTATTGCATGTATTGAAAATTATGATTTAATTGGTATCACTGAGACCTGGTGGGATGAAAAATGCAACTGGGCTGTGAATTTAAATGGGTATACACTTTTTAGGAGGGACAGAGTGATTAAAAAGGGTGGAGGGGTTTGTCTTTATGTAAAGTCAGATTTAAAGCCATGTAATAAAGACATTACCAATGAAAACGTTGAATCTCTTTGGGTAGAAATTTCAGTAGGGCTGAAGGTCACAAAGAAAATGATCATTGGTGTATGCTATAAACCACCCCGTATAGATGAGGGGGATGAGTCCCAGCTACTTTTGCAAATGGAGGAGGCTTCAAAATTGGGTCAAGTTGTTATTATGGGGGACTTTAATTATCCGGACATTGACTAGAGTAATGGGGTGGCTAAGTCAGAAAAAGCTAGTAGGTTTGTAAACATGCTAAATGACAACTTTTTATTTCAGGTGGTAGAACCTACTAGGAATGATTCTATTTTGGACCTGGTAATATCTAATAATACTGAACTTATCTCTAACATTTGTGTGGGTGAGCATTTGGGGAACAGTGATCACAACATGGTCTCCTTTGAGATAATGCTACAGAGACAGCTCTATAAGGGACTTACTAAAACGCTCAATTTTAGACGTGCAGACTTTGCCAGTATAAGGGCATCTCTGCAATGTGTCAACTGGGAAAGGCTTTTCATGGGGTTAGACACAGAAGGAAAATGGAACATCTTTAAAACATTGCTTTGCAGGTATACACAACAGTATATCCCCCTTGTAAGCAAGGAGAGGCATCGCAAAGCAAAACCTTTATGGCTGAATAAAAGAGTTAGGGTCGAGGTTGGTAATAAAAAACGTGCTTTTAAAGCATTCAAGTTAGCTGGGACAGCGGAAACTTTCATCAGGTACAAGGAAGCAAATAAAGCATGCAAAAAAGCTATCAGGCAAGCTAAAATAGAGATGGAAAGGGATATTGCAGCTAGGAGTAAAAAGAATCCAAAATTATTTTTTAATTATGTGAATAGTAAAAAAATTAAGCAAGAAGGGGTGGGAACTTTATTATCACGGGGGGGTACATTGGTTGATGAGAACGGGGAAAAAGCAGAAATTTTGAACTCTTATTTTTCATCTGTCTATACATCTGAGGAGCCAGATAATGAAGGCTTCCCTTTTAATATACCCAGTGCTAGTAATTTAGCTACTGACGCGTGGGTCACTCAGGAGGAAATTCAAAAGAGACTTGAACATGTAAAGGTAAACAAAGGTCCAGGGCCGGATGGGATTCATCCCAGGGTATTAAATGAGCTGAGCGCTGTGATTGCCAAGCCTCTTCACATAATTTTTCAGGATTCGTTGAGGTTTGGCATGGTGCCGAGAGACTGGCGAATTGCTAATGTGGTGCCATTATTTAAAAAGGGATCTCGTTCTCAGCCTGAAAACTATAGGCCTGTTAGTCTGACATCAGTAGTAGGAAAGCTTCTGGAAGGGGTAATAAGGGATAGGATAGTTGAATACATTGCAGTTCACAATACTATTAGTTTGTGCCAGCATAGTTTTATGCGTAACAGATCTTGCCAGACTAATTTAGTTGCCTTTTATGAGGATGTGAGCAGGAACCTTGATGCTGGAATGGCAGTTGATGTCATCTACTTAGATTTTGCTAAAGCGTTTGATACTGTACCTCACAGAAGGTTAATGATCAAATTGAGGAATATTGGCCTAGAACATAATATTTGTAATTGGATAGAGAACTGGCTGAAGGATAGAGTACAAAGAGTGGTGGTAAATGGAACATTTTCTAATTGGGCCAGTGTGGTTAGTGGAGTACCGCAGGGGTCAGTCCTTGGTCCTTTGCTTTTTAACTTGTTTAATAATGACCTGGAGGTGGGCATAGAGAGTAATGTTTCTATTTTTGCTGATGACACTAAATTGTGCAAAACTATAAGTTCCATGCAGGATGCTGCCGCTTTGCAGAGCGATTTGACAAAATTGGAAAACTGGGCAGCAAACTGGAAAATGAGGTTCAATTTTGACAAGTGCAAAGTTATGCACTTTGGTAGAAATAATATAAACGCGAACTATCTACTGAATGGTAGTGTGTTGGGGGCATCCTTAATGGAGAAGGATCTAGGGGTTTTTGTAGATCACAAGTTGTCTAATTCCAGGCAGTGTCATTCTGTGGCTACTACAGCAAATAAAGTGCTGTCTTGTATAAAAAAGAGCATTGACTCAAGGAATGAAAACATATTTTTGCCTCTTTATAGGTCCCTGGTAAGGCCTCACCTTGAGTATGCAGTGCAGTTTTGGGCTCCAGTCCTTAAGAAGGATATTAATGAGCTGGAGAGAGTGCAGAGACGTGCAACTAAACTGGTAAAGGGGATGGAAGATTTAAGCTATGAGGTTAGACTGTCGAGATTGGGGTTGTTTTCTCTGGAAAAGAGGCGCTTGCGAGGGGACATGATTACTCTGTACAAGTACATTAGAGGGGATTATAGGCAGTTGGGGGAAGTTCTTTTTTCCCATAAAAACAATCAGCGCACCAGAGGTCACCCCTTTAGATTAGAGGAACGGAGTTTCCATTTGAAGCAGCGTAGGTGGTTTTTCACGGTGAGGGCAGTGAGGCTGTGGAATGCCCTTCCTAGTGATGTGGTAATGGCAGACTCTGTTAATGCCTTTAAGAGGGGCCTGGATGAGTTTTTGAACAAGCAGAATATCCAAGGCTATTGTGATACTAATATCTACAGATAGGGGCTGATTTACTTACCCACGAACGGGTCGAATGGAGTCCGATTGCGTTTTTTTCGTAATGATCGGTATTTTGCGATTTTTTCGTATGTTTTGCGATTTTTTCGGATTCTTTACGAATTTTTCGTTACCAATACGATTTTTGCGTAAAAACGCGAGTTTTCGTATCCATTACGAAAGTTGCGTAAAAAGTTGCGCATTTTTCGTAGCGTTAAAACTTACGCGAAAAGTTGCGCATTTTTCGCGTAAGTTTTAACGCTACGAAAAATGCGCAACTTTTTACGCAACTTTCGTAATGGATACGAAAAACTCGCGTTTTTACGCAAAAATCGTATTGGTAACGAAAAATTTGTAAAGAATCCGAAAAAATCGCAAAACATACGAAAAAGTCGCAAAATGTTCGTTTTCAAGTCGGAACTTTTCCAATTCGGGTCGGATTCGTGGGTTAGTAAATCAGCCCCTTAGTATTACTGGTTGTATATATAGTTTATGTATGTGAGTGTATAGATTGGTTAGTATAGATTGTGTGCTGGGTTTACTCAGATGGGTTGAACTTGATGGACAATGGTCTTTTTTCAACCCTATGTAACTATGTAACTATGTAACTATAGGACTCTGCGTATAGCAAATACAATAGTAGGCTTGTTACTTAAGAAATAAGGAATATATTCATGAGAAATTCTTCTGTAAAACTGAATATTGTGCAATGGTACATTATGATTGGTAGTATGTTCTGGAAATTAATGATACTTAGTTTCTGCATACACTTAGTTTCTCCATAACCACTTCCTTCCACATACCACACATCACAAAGAAACTTAAAGTGTAGGTTTCAAAATAACGCTTCAGAAAAAACACATGATATAACTGTTTTGGGGAGTTTGATGTTAGGGCCTCTGTAATTACCTTCTATCAATAGTGCTTTGCCTTTGCAAACCTGGTAAGTTAATAATGTTTCTGTACACACACCATTTCCTCCCATTTCTTGCTAAAAAAAAAATCCTAAGTAATAATGCTTTCACTTGTCTGCATCTCCCAAATGGTCTCGGAAGCTTTAATTTCCGAGAGTAACACATTTGTGGTTATGGTCTTATATTAATTCTCTCTATGTATAGTGATTATCTAATACTTATATGATATTACTGAGAAAAATGTAAATTACTGTACACATCAGCATACAACTTAAGCATACATACTTTGAGACCTATACAACATACTGTACATCCAGTCCATATTAGAACTTCTGGCAAATGTATATGTATTTATTTAGGTATATCTTTATTTATAAAGCACTACTTATGTAAGCAGCACTGTACAGTAGAATAGATTAATACAAACAGGGGGTTATTAAAATAATAATAAATAAATACAAAGTATAACAATAAATACAAATAAATACAAGGTACAGTTGCAATAAGTTAAGAGTCAAATAGACAAGAGGATGGAGGTCCCTGCCCCGTAGAGCTTACAATCTAGATTATTAGTATATGTTGGCATAGTATGGTCCAATACATACAGGAAGATTACCCTTATCAAGTACTACAATATGTTCCCCAAAAAATACTAAAACGGTGATGCTGGCACAGTAATCTCCAGCACATTATGGTATAGTGACTTTCCCAGCACACTTTTAGTCTTAGTCTCCCTATAAAATCTGAAAGAATATGACTAAACTATATCAAATGTAACAGGGTTGTCTCTTTTGAGTTAATCACTGTGCACTGCTCTTTTTAGCATCAGTGTTAACAATGCTCAGCTGCAGAAAAGTAATGTAATACAATGTACCCCAATCCAGTCTACCAGCGCTGCATTGGTAAGCAAGAAAAAAAACATATGATATGACCTCCTCTTGTAGGTCTGCTAATACTGCTGGTCCCATTGCTCCATTTTTTCAACCTGGCATAGATGGGGTTTGGCTCTCCCACAGTCAGCTGATATTGTGTCTAGGGTAAGTCTGTTACAGATAACACAGCAGCCTAGGTTGTGTGGTTCTTAATCAAACTCTGCCCAAACTCTGGCCAATTCCACATGCTCTCCTGTGCTAGTGATCCATTCTTCATTAAAGATGCAAGAATTATTCCATTGCTCCCTGTACATTGTTTATTAGTCTGGTATTAAAATGGTTAAACTCTTTCCTCAGCACTGAATGCTTCAACATCCTCTTCCACTTTTTAATTAAAGGAACTATCATCATCATGTACCAAATGCTTTACAGAACTTTACAACAAACAGGGGACTTACAATAATTTTCCTAAACAAGAATCATAGAATATAATTAGATCACAATATTGCAAAGAAATGACAACAATAGTTACAGAAACACCAGTCTCCAAATTTGAGCAAGCAGGAGGGCTCCATGGACAGCACCAGGGGGTAATTCACAAATGTTAATTTGGCTTTGAATTCTCATAAATGTTCATTTACATGAGAGAATATCTGGATTCCCTGAATTTTTTTTTTATACCACTGCATGCCAACATTTTCTTTCAGCAAAAGTTTGGAATAAAACATTTTTGCCAGTTTAACTCCATATTTTTAATTTGACCAGCAAAATTCTGTTAATAACACCAAAACACTTACTCCAACATAGGGGCTGATTTACTAATCCACGATTCCGAATGGGAAAAATTCGGATTGGAATATGAACATTTTGCGACTTTTTCGTATTTTTTGCGACTTTTCCGTAGCCGTTACGACTTGCGCGAATTGTCCTGAATTTTTCATAGCCATTATGACTTTCATGAATTGTCGCAACTTTTTCATAGCCATTACAAATTTCATGAATTGTCGCGATTTTTTCATAGCCATTATGACTTTCGTGAATTGTCGCGACTTTTTCATAGCCATTACGACTTTCGCGAATTGTCGCAACTTTTTCGTATTGAGCGCTCGAAAAAGTCACAAAATATCGATCATTACGAAAAAAAAAGGCATTCGGACGCTTTTCGGACGTTTGTGGATTAGTAAATGTGCCCCTTAGACTTGGCATATATAGCTATCCAGATTTGTATGGAGAAATTTGGTACTCCAAATTCACAAAAGTGGCATTTTGGAAAGGCCCCAATGTGAAGAAACCACTGGTAGAATGAAGGGGCCCCTCCTAGACTGTTTCTTTGTTCTTATGGGATAGGGATTGTTTCAACTATTTGTGGTGCCAATATAAACAACTGTTTGTCTCACTGTGGAGTATTCACATTTTTACTTATTTTTGTACTTATTTCTTTGGTCATTCTATATATATATATATATTCACCAAATAAAAGTGGCACTACTGCAAACTCTGGGTGCAAAAGGACTTAGCCAGTTGGTACAGACTCATACAAAAATCCACCAAAAAAGTCCTGCACTCCAAACACTGTATTGTTAAAAACACATAGAAAAAAGGCAATGTTTCAGAGCGTCCCTCTCCTTTGTCAAGCCATCTACCATACATGCATGAAGGTATAAAAATACTGTGTAACAGTGCTTTGTGTATCAGTATGTATATATATATATATATATTGTACAAGTGGTACACATTGGATTAATACTATACACAGCGTAACTTTCCTACACTGTATGCCAGCATATGGTTAACAAAGAATACAAAGTAAATATTTACATTAATTTTCTGGCATGCTTAGGGTTAAGGCATTGAATAGACTTAATTTCTAGTGTACATTTCTAGCATGTTGGGGGTTAATGCAGTACACAAAGAAAAGCCACAGGTTGGGTATAACACTAGATGTGGGGAGGCGCCTGGGCATAGAAAGCACGCATTGCTGTCACTGAACACAAACTGAAACCACAAGAAGAAGTAACCTTAGAGGCGTAACTATACAGGACAAGAGTGTCCAACACAAGTGTGTAAGAAAAAGCTGCATACTTTTGGGGAGAGAATGGACACATTGCATTAAGCACTGGATGTCACTGAACAGTTTACATTTTAGCAGCACAGAAAGGGAAGAAGGAGAGGAAGGAGAACAACCAGTGTGAAGGAAAAGAGTCTGATAATCTAGGCAGGGCTGTGTGGAATACAAGTGTGTAACACTCTGCTGGTTATGCACTGGGGAATATCCAGCGTCTTTGCCTGTAGTGGTGGCTTTGTGCTTCAGTGCACCTGTGCTAAACTGAATTCTGGCTGGTAGCCAGGCATCTCTGCACAGCACTGGATTCCTTGATATAGCTTCCTGCTTTGGCTTGTTATGATCAGTAAATTCTGGACAGCAGTGTCAGGGCTGGTGGGGTCAAACAAGCACAGTGCACAGCCCAGCACCTGCACCCCTGAGATGGAGCACCCAAACCCAGGAAATCAAAACTCTAGCACCCCTTGTAGACCAGCCTTTCTCAATTTATCTGCAAAGGAGCTTCAGGAATCAGGGGACCACTTCATCAGGAAAGTATTAACCTTGAAGAGACCTGGGGAACTACCTTGGGAGACAGGTTATGCTGAGTGAGTATACTTTTAGTTTAACCAATGTTTAAGTTCTGTCCCTGAGTGCATTGTGAACACTCACATTCAGTAGGTTTAGCAGTCTTTATGCATGCTTTTGTGCCCTTAGAAATGCATGTAATGGGGGTTTATCTCTGTAACTTCACACTCTATGTACTTTTAATCTTTTGTAGGCTGGGGGTGCATAACTATTGCACCTCACAAAAAAATCATTTCAGGGTGCCCCTGTAAACATATTGAAACTGCTTATCAGTCAGTGCCCCACTGGACTTAAGCAGTCTCAGGCTCTGCTGCCTCTCTAGTTACACCCCTGGGCACCAGTGGACATTGAGGCTATAGTGGAAGATGGCTTGATCTTTCATTTAGACTAATAAGGAATGGTTTCCAAAACTGGCAGGAGCAGAAGGTAAGTTCCTGGGCAACGTCCCAGCTCTTTCATTCCAATTCATACCCCTTTCTTTGCAAGCTGTCCTATGCTCTCCCAATAAAATCTAACTTCATTAAATCTTCTTGTTTTTGATGTTTGCCATTAAAGGACAGAGTGCAAAATAAGGACCAAACATTTTGATTTTGCTCTGTCAGAAAAGTTCAGTTTAAAATGAAATAGAGCATTTGGCTTAAAATTGTCAGTATCACAGTAACTTTTTTTTCCGCTTATGAAGGAAATGTATTTTCTGGTACTCATGTGACTTTCTACTTCTTTCCAGTCATGGGTTTATCCCTATCTTTAAAGGAACACTAACTCAAAAATACAAATGACTTTATATGAAAGATCAGACTTTTTCAGCAATGTGTAAAAGTTTCATGGATTTACCAACCAATATATTTTAGTTAAGTAATGGCTTAATGCAATGTAATCTGCTAAGTTTGCATATTTAAGATTTCATTTATACTAAATCTGTCTTTCTTTGATTAATGGTATGAAGTAGCTATAGCATTCTGTGGAGCCTTTTGGCCTTGCAGGGGACCCTCTCCTCTAGAGAATCTGTGCATGAATTTGTTGCAATACATTTTCTGTTGGCTGTTCTTCTTTGTAATGGTTTGTCCTCTTCTTCATGAAGCATCTGGAAACAATTTATTGGTGCTGTCTAGCAATATTCTGCTTTCATCCTTAACCACATGTTCTTATATGGATTATTTTATCTGGTTTAAATCTCTTCATCTGTTATATGACAGCCAATAGGATGAGTTAAATATACAGCTGTTCACTTCACTAAATAGGGCAACAGTTGAGAGTCTGAGTGATAGAGGAACATGTCTAGAGTGACGTAACTACCCATCCACTGCCCATAATCACAAGACTAATGTGTACAAGCGCTGCAGCAGCATTTGTTTCTCTTTTGCCCACAAAGGAAGTGCAGCAGCCTTCCCTATCAGTTAAAGTTTCGTTCTTAACACAGCATGAATTTTGCAGAAAATGTACTGTATATTTATTGTTCTAAAGAGATTTATCTAAGTTTTATAATATAACTAAGTATATTATGTGATGAGCTGTCAAGTCATACAATTCAAAAAGTGCAGCAGACAATTTGACACTGTGTCGCACAGTTTCACCTATGGCTTTTTTTCCTTGCAAGCAGCAGCTGGACACAAGTGTCTGCAGTATCAGTTCAATTATATCTACCTTCTATTTTGCACTGCAAATGGCCAGTGCATCAGTAGGGCAACAAAAACCTTCCTGTTGTTGGTATAAATGCAGTGCAAGTGAACCTATGTTGGTCAACCACCAGTTTCATGTCCCAAATGCATGAAAGCAGAGAGTAACATAGATAACCTGCTATCCATTTTCCATCATGCAAAATCAAGAGGCAAGTTACGTTTGTTTCTTATTTCTAGCAAAATATACTATTTTTGTTTAATCCTATCTTTCGATCCAAGAGAAAATTAACATCCTATATTGCTGAAATAGGAGGAATATGGACTTTCAGTTATTCTGAAATAGGGTTTTAACACATCATAATGGTATTACAAGTTAATTGGCATAAATAAGGGTAATGATTGTGTATAAAATATGGAGTTATTATTCATGTAGCAGGTTTAGATGTACACACTCTGTGTTCACAACAAGCGTAAATATTTGTTGCTGGAATATTTGTATGAGCCATTGAGATTATGTTACCTCCTTAGATTACTTTAGAATCATTTGCCAATTTTCTATTTTCATTGCTACTTGTCATTTCTAGTCTTCATGTAGTCTGATTTCTTTGTATCTGGTGGTCAACATTTTGAAATGTTTCTGTTTTGCATTTGTGCAAATATTTTCTTCCTGATGCCCGGTGTTCAGCACACAAGTGAGTTGTTATGTGCGAGTCCTATTCTTTTGGTGCAAATGTTACATGGTTACCTAGTTAAAGGAACAGTAACACCAAAAAATGAAAGAGCTTTCAAGTAATAAAAATATAATGCACTGTTGCCCTGCACTGGTAAAACTGGTGTGTTTGCTACAGTAACACTACTATAATTTATATAATAAGCTGCTGTGTAGCCATGGGGGCAGCCATTCAAGCTGGAAAAAAGGAGAAAAGGCACAAGTTACATAGCAGATAACAGATAAGTTCTGTAGAGTACAATAGTGTTTTATCTGTTATCTGCTATGTGCCTGTGCCTTTTCTCCTTTGAATGGCTGCCTCCATGGCTACATAGCAGCTTATTTATATAAATTATAGTAGACTTTCTGAAGTAAACACACAACTTTTACCAGTGCAGGGCAGCAGCACATTATATTTTAGTTACTTTTATACACTTTCATTTTTTGGTGTTACTGTTCCTTTAAGTTAGGTTGAAGGAAGTCCATTAAGTCCAACCCTACCTAGCAAACCCCAATTCAGATTTATAAACTTATACTGACCTATATATACACTAACATACAGTATATAAACTATATATACCAATATCTATACCAATTGTAGATTTTAGTATCACAATAGCCTTGGATATTATGCTTGTTCAAGAAATCATACAAGCCACTCTTAAAGGCATTAAAAGAATCTGCCATCACCCAGAAGAGCATTCCACAACCTCACTGCCCTTACTGTGAAAAACC
Source organism: Xenopus tropicalis (assembly GCF_000004195.4). Classification (NCBI taxonomy): domain Eukaryota; kingdom Metazoa; phylum Chordata; class Amphibia; order Anura; family Pipidae; genus Xenopus; species Xenopus tropicalis. Next base: position 60,929,256 of record NC_030678.2, on the reverse strand, counting down.
ACCTACACCTTACAAATATTATGGTCAATATTCCTCAATTTTATTATTAACTTTCTGTGCGGGACTGTATCAAATGCTTTAGCAAAGTCCACTGCCATCGCAGAATCAAGGTTCCTGCTCAGCCTGGCAAGATCTAATACGCATTAAACCATGCTGGCACAAGCTCACAGTATTGTGATTTGCAATGTATTCTAATATCTTATTTCTTATTAACTCTACTAAAAGCTTTCTACCAATAATGTCAGTCTAACAGGTCTATAGTTTTTAGGCGGAGTACAGGATCCCTTTTTGAATAGTGGCACCACATTAGCAATTTGCCTCTCTGCACCATGATAGAAAAGGTTTGGCAATCATTCTGGGAAGAATACCATCCGGTCCTGGACCTTTGTTTACCTATACATGTTCAAGTCTCTTTTTAATTTCCTCCTGAGTGACCCATGTATCAGTAGTTATATTATTAGAATTGGGTATATTAAAAAAGGAAGCCTTCATTAGCTGGTTCCTCAGTTGTGTAGACAGATAAAAAAATAACAGTTTAAAATAAAGGTCCCACCCCTTCTTTCTTCAGATGCTGTGCCTATTGATGCAAGGCTCTGAGGGAAACCTGGAGCTACTACCTGGTTAGAAGGTGGCAGTAGCTCCAGGGTTTCCATGAGTCAAGTGGCACAGCAGCTCCCAATTTGTAATGAAAGGCAGGAAGGGCTGAGCGCTGCTGAGCGCAACTATATGGAAGTGCAAGGAGTGCATTTTGACACAAGTGCCTTTAATGAAAGCAGAGTTATGCAAAACTCACTGTGGGGAAAGGCACAAATTACCCACTGTGCTTGCAGACATACATGAGCCCTAATATTTTGCATACCTAGCAAACCTAAAGCACTGAATAAGGCATGAGAATAAAAGCTTGAGGTACAGAGGCACTGTATAACTACATTACATATAGCAGGCTTGAAAAGGTAACAGCTTCATAAAGGTTGCATAGTGTAAAATATTCTCTTTTTAGTTACAAATAGAGCTCTGACTCCCAAGACTTCTTATGATTCTTCAGTAAGGGACATCTCTTCATGTCTAAATATGATTTGACAGGGGGACATGTTTCATTAAAAAATAAATAAAAATTATTAACAGGATAGCTTGTGTATTGGATTTCTGTAGGCAGGTCATGCATGTGCTGTGTCTTCAGTTAGGGAGTTTGGGGGATAATTTATTTGCCTTGTGTAGTACAATTAAAAATTTGTTTATACATTACCCCTCAAGTCAGTAACAAGAAAGGTAGCTGACCAGCCCTGTGATCACAGTTTTTGTGGAAGACTGTGGTTCTTGTGGCATTCACATTGATTAGAAATTTCAGTTCTTGCAGGGTTTCTTTTTAGTTGACTATCAGGCATCAATAACTATGCTTACTAAAGCAGAAAACCAAAATGTGTTTTAGCTTTAGTGTAATTTAAGCCTTTATTACACGGTTTTGATGGCACATTCCAAATTGCTAAGTCATGGAAAAATCTTTTTAGGGCCCCCATATAGCTTCAGAAAGTTAGATATATGGCAGGTTAGAAAATCCAACAAAAGTGAACCACATCAGCCTGTTGATGTGGTCCTTTCCCAACAAGTCTACAAAGGCCCTCATTATAAACCAGTCTTTGATCTGGGGAAAAATAATTGCAGCCCCATCTGGCTTGGGTGGCCAAATCAGGCAAATGTCCACTCACTTGCCGATTTTCATCAAAAGAAAACATGTGAATCAAACTCTTTGAGTTTTCCTACTCATGCCATGCCCATGACTTAACTCCTTCAGCCGGGCTTAGAATAAAGTGATTCACTAATATCCAAGTCTCATCAATGCCCTGTGGACTACTGAAGCATTATCCCTGACTAGAGGTGAAGGGGTGCTATATTCCAGCTATCCGTGGGGTAAATCCAGTTGGTGGGGCTGTTATGATCCTATTCTTGTGCTGATTCATTACTTAAAGCACTAGATGATTATATCCCCCAAACTCTAAGTTCTCTAACCTTTGAATGTAAGCACTAATAGGCAGGGTCCACCTCCCTACTCTGTCTCATACCAAAACACAATCCCTGTGTATTTATACTTATTTATTGTTTTTATTATAATACTTGTCCTACCAGAGTGTAATTTTGTACACAAATTGTACAGTACTGTAAAACCTCATAGCGCCAATCATGCTAATACAATAAACAGCTCCACAAAGCCTCTGACCATATGCTAGTTATGCTAAACAGATTATGTTGATTGGAGCAAGATTCCAGGGTATTTAACTCCAGAAAGATCTTTGTACAAGGCATTCTGAACTGAGGAAGCCAGAAGGATAACTAGTGAAACATCTTCAAGGGAAAAAGTACAGCAAGTCCAGTTGAGGTTGACTTCTTACTAAAGATAGATTGTTTTTACTTTATTTCTGGAACTACAATTTATAAAATCAAGACTATGGGGCACATTTACTAATCCACGAATCCGAATCACGAATGGGAAAAAATCGTATTGGAAACGAAAATTTTGTAAGATCGCAAATATCACGAAAATGCTCACGAAAAAATCGTATTAGTCACGATAATATCGTATTGGCGATCCGAAAGTCACAAAATTTTCGTACCAAACAATTGTAAACAGCGGTAAAACCTTTCCGATTTTTTTCGTGCAAACGTTGTGCGCACGCCTGAAAAAATCGGCAAAACGTTCGCATGAACGCTCAAGCGTTCGTGCTTTTGTAAATGTGCCCCTAAGTGTAAATAGCTAAACTACATGCATTTATATACAACTGATATATACATACATATATATATGCATACATACACTCTCTAACAACCTGCACCAGTCTGCTCCTTTAGCCTCTTTTTATGAATTGCACAAAAGATACATTGTTAAACTGCATGAAGGTTTTAGGTACTAATTGTATGCTGCAATTTAGGGGTAAAACAGCATTGTGAGTGTTGAGACCTGCTTGGTGTAGTGCTGGGAGCCTTGTATATTCTCCTGATTGAACCATTAAAGATTACTAGTCTCAGCCTAGTAATTAATCCTAATGCCTCTTTTTCACCTCTGCTTCTGCCTATCTAAGTGTACCCTTTTGAAGCTGCAGGTAGTTCCTCAATAAAGATGCTAAGGCCCGTCTGCTTTATTTTCCACTTTCCAGCATTTACGGCAGTTTTATTCTTGTTTTTCCCTACACTATTTCCACAGAGTAATCAATGCCGGCAAAAGCCAGCAAAATGAAGACCAGGCCTGCTGTGAATTTGTAACAGTAGAAAAACAAAATGCTAAATTCAGTGATTGCAAAGAACTTCAAGATCTCAAAATAGTCCAAGGAGAGAAGTGTCTCAGTCAGGTTGGTGACTTTAAAGCCTATTTTGTCAGACATGATTAGAGATTATTTGTGATGGGGCTAACCCAGCTAGCTGGATCATACAAGAATTAAACAGATGTTCTGCAACTTTGCATAAAGTCTGGAAAATACCTTCACTAGACATTTTAGGATCTGCAGCAAACTTGATCCTCCACACCTCAACTCCCATGCACTTACCTTCTCCATTTGGATTCAGTTGGGGGGTGGATTCATACTGGGCCCGGTAAATAATGTTTGAAGAAGAACAAGCATACAGAGAATAGGGGGATGCAGCTGGGGGCGTGATTCATCTTGGAATTTGGAAATAATGCTTAAAGGAGAAGGAAAGGTAAAAACTAAGTAAGCTTTATCAATAAGGTCTATGTAAATACGACCATAAGCACTCACAGAAAAGCCCTCTATCAAAAGAAACACAGGATTTCTTGTCTCCTTTTTTGTAAACATGTTCTTAGGGTATCTGACTTCCTCTCTCAGAAAAATCCTTCATTCCTGGGGCCAGAATATGGGCAGTTCTCTCCTCTCTCCTGCTCCCCCCTCCCATAAGAATTTATAAAACTCACTCCCCCCCACACTTAGGAATGTGTAATCTGAGCTATAACAGCTAAGCTGCAAGCAGGAAGCTATGAAGGCCAAGCTAAAATGGCAGCCACAATCTTAAACAAACAGAGAAAGCTTCTAGGGTACTTTATTCAGGTATGATAAAGCTTTCTTTATCATACCTTTCTTTATCATTTCTTTGACATCAGTATGAATTGTGTAAGCGATGGAAAGTGTGCACAGGGGCGGGCCAAGCTGACTGGGCGCCCTTGGCAACCCATTCGGACACCTCGCCCCTGCACCTTCCCCAACTTCGTGTGTGCTTTTGCGCGCATGCACAGTTCCATCAAGTGCGCAGGTAATGACAAGCAGCGGGGGCAATGACAAGGGAGCGCAGACTAGGGGTAGGCAGGAGGGGCTCCTTCCTGGTGCCCCCAATTGTTGCACCCTAGGCAGGTGCCTCTTCTGCCTACCCAAAGTTCCGGCCCTACTTGTGCAATTTTAAATGCCTTATCACTGGTAATTCACACTGACATTAATGCAGAGATTTTTTGTATTGTTTGGGTGCTCATGCTGAAGGAGGTCAAGCACAGGCAACAAAACATACCTTGTTCCATTGCCCTAAAATTATAGGGGGTGAGGCATAGCACCTATAATATTTAAGAGTTTTCCAGGAAACTAGGTCTCATTAAAGGTGACAGGTGATTGCCATGTAAGTCACCGGTGATAACATTTCTTACTAGCAGAGCAAATGAAACTTGCATTGGGTCAATGATACAACCAGAAATGTTTTTGTCCAAGGTTTAAAGTTATATTGTAAACTCACTGGTAAGAGTGGTAAGAGTAGTAAGAGAAGTCTCTAGTTGGAGATGCTTTCCTCGCATTCTTTTAACTCCTGGGCTACTAGCAAAGCAGCTGTCACTGCTATACTCAGGAAAAAATTTTGAGCATTTACTATATTTTTTTAGATATATACTTAATATACAATATAAATAATGCAGTGTCAAACAATGTGCCTTCCAACATCATCTTGTACATTTTCAGTTCTTTCGGATCTTCATCTATTCAAAATGATGTTGATTAGTTCTCCACTAGCTTTTAATACCATAATGTAAAAGGCATATAAATTGACATTAACTCCCTCATGTAAAAAGAAACAATTCTTTATATCCCATGCAAATCTCATCATAATTCCTTCTTATATACGTAATTTCAGTTCTTTCAGTTGTCCAGGGCTAGGGCTCAAAATCCATGCAAGAATGATGTGGGGTTATTTAATAAAAGTTGCAGTTTTCAAATAGTCCAATCACTAACAGCAAACTGCAAGAAACATTTAATGGTTATTTGTTTAAAAGCAAACTTTTTTTGGGTTGCTATAGGTTACTGTTCCAGGTAGCAACTTTTTTTGCTAGGTATACTTCAGGGATAATGTAACTAAAAGTGTAATGCTAGCCTTTCCATAATGACAAACAAAGAAAGTCCATACACTCACAGTTCCCCTTAGTAAATTCAGTCCGTTATCCATTGGTGCAAATCCTGCACCTGGCTCCAAAGTGTATGTAGCAATAGGCAAAAGAAAAGAAAGATGAAATGCACACAAAACGATTTTACTGGTGTAAAAAATACCTCCAAAACTATTTATTGCGGAGTGCACATACAGACTGGAGTTTTGGAGGTATTTTTTACACCAGCAAAATCATTTTGTGTGTATTTCCTCTTTCTTTTCTTTCATCCATAATTACATTCTTGCTTTTAGAAGTTTTTGAACACCAACACATGCTACGGGTTACTAGACCTGTAGCAAACCCCCAGCTCCAGCTGGGGATGAAATATCATGGAAACATCTAAAGACATTTCCTAAATTATTGATTTAAATACATAAAACCATTACGCATTCATGTTTTGTCTTCTCCAATTAATAGTTACCCCCCCATTCCCCATTCTTTTTTTTTTTTTAATCAACTTCATACTTTACACTGTATAATGCAAAAAACTGTTAATCATGAACATAGTAAGATGCAAGCAGACCAAAAATGATAATGCGAAGTAAAATAAAATAAGAGGAAAGAGAAGAAGGAAAACAGTGAAATCATATGAATATGACACAGCAACACCATTAGATCCAACCACATTTCACCAGTGAGTCATAAGACATAAGCTTCCAGCATTAAACACTCCCCTGTGCTAAGTAGCTGTTTTGCAATTCCAAGGAATCTGTATATATATATATTTGTTGTGATTATAGGTGTTTTATTTTCACATTTAAATAAATATTCCCCATAAGGTAATATTTTGTACACTGTACAATGTATTAATCAGTGGGAAGGGTAAAAAGCTTGTAGTGAGCCTGACAGTAACCCAAATATTGTTTGGAAAATGTTGTGACTGAGATGTAGAACATCGGCCTATGGCTGCAAGTTGAATGGGTACAGCATCTTCAGCATGAGTTCAACAAATAGGTCTTGTGCTGAACATACTTTTTGCCTATTGCTGTAATCACAAAATATCTTTGGTTTTTGTTACTTCTTGAGCTAAACAGGTCAAACAGGGAAAGTGAAGGGAATTCATGTTTGGTCCTTGTGAGATAGATAATTAGATTATCAGTGTACAACCCCCTTCCTGCTTCCTCTGTTGTGATGGTTTAGTATGCAGGAATCCATTATGCAAGGGATTATCTGTGCACTGGTAATCTAATGATCTGCCTTGCAAGCAGAAAACATGGGGTAGTTCCAGTTTCTCTGTTTGCCTGATAAACTCAAGCAATAATGAAAAAGTTATGTGATTAAATCAACAGATAAAAAGTATATTCAGAACTAGCCCTATTCATTTAACTTATGTTGAACAAGGGCACAAACTGCTGTAATTCATTGTGAGATTTTACTGTAATGTCAATCATGACATTGCAAAGGCTTATCTCTGCAGCTTGCCCCAGTGCAACCAATCAGGAATGATGCAGCTACATCAAATATGATCAAATGAGAAGGCCCGTGCGCCCATGCTAGAACTACATGGCTATAGTATATAACTGCATAGTCCCATGTATATTGAGAATACATTCTTGAGCAAGCAGAAACAGCTTCATAATTCTTGGATGAAATGGACTTAACTTCATACTAAATATTTATTTGCCATGCTTTTATATTTATTACCCCATTTCGCAGATTTTGTGAGGTAAATACACTTTGCAAACCTGCCTTGTTTTCTTTTTCAAATTTATTATGCCATTTTTAGTGTAAACTCTGACAACTTTTATTTTATATTAGGAAGATGATGGTCTCTCTTTCTATTATTGGGGACTGTTTGATGGTCATGCAGGATGTGGTTGTGCCATAGCCGCTTCTCGACTCCTCCACCTTCACATCTGTGATCATTTGCGGGACCTTGTACATATTCTACCACATTCAGCAGCTGCTCCTTTAAGCCTTGATCCTGGCAATAGAATAGATCACATGGCAGGTATCAAATCTCTAGAGAATGCACAGGCACCAGAAGTTGCAGTCCGCTTTCACCTTGAAAAGCAAGTGTTTCCTGAGAGTCTTGTCATTGGTGCCATTGAGAACGCATTCAAAGAGATGGTGAGTTGCTTAATGTGCCGATTATCAAATGATTTTCGGCGCATACTGATTAACATATTTTATAATCCCCTTCTACAGTATATGATAAAAATATACACCCCCAATCAGCTTATGTAGAAAAGATGTATTTTTGTTTTACACAAACAAACATACCTGATCCCACAGATTGAAGGACATGATGGTAACCCAATAAGCTATTTCCCAAGATCCCTTATGCTAAGGGGGAGATTTACTAATCCACGAATGGTCCGAAGGCATCCGAATGCGTTTTTTCGTAATGATCTGTATTTTTGCGACTCTTTCGTTGCAGTCGTGACTTTTTCGTATGTCCCGCGATTTTTTCGTCGCCGTCAGGACTTTTTCGTATATTTTACCTGACTTTTTCGTCGTCGTCGCGAAAAAATTGGATTGGTTTTTCCGGCGTTTAATATCACGCAATACGAAGAAAATTGCGACGGTGACGAAATAATTGTGCAAAATACGATAGTCGCGACGGCGCCGAAAAAGTCGCGACAAATACGAAAAATCGCGAGGCGCTGAAAAAGTCGCAAAATTTTCGTTTCCAATACGACTTTTTTCCCTTTCGGGGTTTGGATTTGTGGATTAGTAAATCTGCCCCGAAGAGTTTAAAGCAACACCCTCCCTCATTTTGTTCCATTGTATAGTTATGAATTCTGGGGCCTGAAGTCTATCTGCTTTCCATAGTAGATTATTTGGAAAGCAGAGGGACTTCTATTCCCAGAATCCATCACTTCACAATGTAACAAAATAAAGGTAGGTTTGCATTACAGTGAAAGTCTCTGGAGTGTGTGCAACTGGGAAACACATAGACAGACAACCACGGTTTCATTTAAATCTGGCATCAGGTACATCTGTCTAAAAATAAAATAGATTTATATTTATTTCTAGAAGTTCAGAAAGAGTTTTGCATCTTTTCTACATAAGCCCATACTGAATGAACCATGTCAAAGATGGGGTGGAGGCATAGGAGTTAAGAAATTGCTATTAGCAGTGGGGGTGTAATTTGCCTTTAATATATATATATATATATATATATATATATATATATATATATATATATATATATATATATATATATATATATATAAAGAGGAACTGTTGTATGCACACAATTAGAAAACAAAATTTACAGTTTGTCATAAAATAAAAACTAAATTGCTTTCTTATAATATTGTCCTATTACCCCATATCTGTTTGTGTTTGTGCCTATGACTGCAGGATGAACAGATTAAAAGAGAAAGAACTACATACAAAATTGAAGGAGGATGCTGTGCTCTTGTTGCTGTCTATTTATTGGGCAAGTTATATGTAGCCAATGCTGGCGACAGCAGGTATGCTGTGCTTGTTTCAGTAAATGTGAGTATTGTGAAGATGGTCATATGCAGTCTCAAGACTGTTTAGCAATTAAATTCTGTCCTACAAAAAAATGCAGTTCATTAACTATAAACTGAAATGCCCTCAACAAAAAAATTGTCTATGTCTATACTAAAGGCATAATTACACTTTGCTATGTGATGCAGTCCTCGGTCTGATGGCTCCTATACCCGTCGTTGTAATTTGATCATCTGGCCCTAGGACCAAACAAGGGTATCTTAATGTGTATGGCCACAGGCTTCTCTGACCTCATATAATTTGTAATCACTTGATCATATCTGGCTAGTGTGTATGATCCATTCTGATATACTTATCACCTGATTCCCCAGTTAGATCCATAAGCTACTAATTTCTTTTAAAGGAATAGTAACACCAAAAAAATTAAACGTTCTGTAAAGTAATATATAATGTGCTGTTGCCCTCCACTGGCAAAACCTGTGTGTTTGCTTCTGAAACACTACTATAGCTAATTGAAATGAGCTATGGCAGCCATGAGGACAGTTATCCAGTCTGAAAAAAATAAAAAAGGCTTATATGCTATTTAACTTGAGCCATTTAAACGTATTTAAAGTTGAATGACTGCACCCACAGCTGCATGGCAACTTATTTGTACTGGTGTGCCATGCCTGACCACAACCTTTAATTTAAAGACATAAGAGACATATCTGAAAATTAAGAATGTACCAGTGCATTATACTTCTCTAAATATAGAAGGTTTGTGCTTTTAAAAGAAGAGTTTTGGGCTGATATACTGAGAAATTCCCCCAAAACCCTACTAGTCCCGACAATCTGTTCCACTTCCTGCTGCCTTCTTTACAAGGCTGTGCAGGGGAGCCATCGGTACTCAGTACACTGCACTGTAGGATAGGAACCAGTTGGCATTTAGGCTGACCTGATAGGGAACTGAAGCCTGACATTGCTTGTGTGACTGCAGGGCTGTGATTGGCTACTCCCCTCCTACTGTGCTTCTGGCAGGGACCGTAAGGGCATGCTCACACAGAAACACAGACAAAGACCTGAGTGGATCTATAGGGAGCTCCAATTTTAGAGAATGTATTAATTTTTAGCCCAAAGTAAAACCAGCACCATTTATTATTCATGATTGCCTAAAAGATTAAAAAAATGTTAATGTATCCAATATGTCTCCTTTAATTAGTAGTGTAGTTACACTGTATTCCTACTTAGTGATTGTCCATCTCTGTTCAAGGGAAATGTAAAGGAAAATTTGCCTTTCTTTCAATACTGTTCCAAGCAACTGGGGTTCTTTGGGTTTACATAACATAAGGATATATATGTACATCTTTCTTTTATTTTCTTTTGAAAAATATCAATATGTCTTTAAGGACATTAGTGTAATGTTTGCTTTGTGTTCCTAGATAGTAGTTTGTCTTTTATAAACATCCACGGTTATTTGGCTTTTTGGCCACAACCTTCCTTAAAGGAACAGTAACACTAAAAAATGAAAGAGCTTTAAAGTAATAAAAATATAATGCACTGTTGCCCTGCACTGATAAAACTGGTGTGTTTGCTACAGTAACACTACTATAATTTATTTAATAAGCTGCTGTGTAGCCATTCAAGCTGGAAAAGGGGAGAAAAGGCACAGGTTACATAGCAGATAACGGGTAAGTTCTGTAGAATACAATAGTGTTTTATCTGTTATCTGCTATGTGCCTGTGCCTTTTCTCCTTTGAATGGCTGCCTCCATGGCTTCATAGCAGCTTATTTATATAAATTATAGTAGACTTTCTGAAGTAAACACACAAGTTTTACCAGTGCAGGGCAGCAGCACATTATATTTTAGTTACTTTTATACACTTTCATTTTTTGGTGTTACTGTTCCTTTAAGCTGGCCATACACGCACCGATAATATTGTACAAAACCTCGTTTCGTACGATATTCGGTGCATGTATGGCTAGTCGGTGAGTCAACCGATATCGCAGGAGGCTGAAAATGAAAGAGCTTTAAAGTAATAAAAATATAATGCACTGTTGATAGGTGTGAGAGAAAACATTTCGTAAAAAAGTCGTCAATAATAAAAAGTTGCCAGAATCCTATGCAGTATCATGTCCTGCTGTAAATGTTACACCAAATGGACCAAACGTTGAAGTGTGACTTTATTCTGGACAACACATATCTCTTCTAGGATACATGAGGTTAGCAGCTCTAATCAGTAATGAGGCCCTGTAGCTGCTAGGGCAGGGAAATATGCAGTACCTAGTGGTGCTCTGACTAAACTTTTATATATGTTTCCAAAACATATCATTTTCCATCTTAGGAGCACTAAATATATTTTGCTATGGGACTCAGTAACATATAGTTGTGCCTGTAGTCATGAAATTAACCCTCCCCCCATAATCTATGAGAATAATTTAGTTCACAAAAAGTGATGTTCTTGTTTCATAAGACATATTATTAAATTAAGCTAAATTTTAAATTAACTGTCATGGTTTAAGATTTTTTTTTTTAAAGATAATAATAGATTCCACAATACAGTATATTATTGAAACTGAAAAGAGAATATTTGGCTTAATCATTAGGATACTAATTGTATTCCTTTTGCTGTGACTGATTTGCCATAGAAATAATATTACTAATTGTAGCCATAGTACTTCTACCAGAGTTTACTCTTCCTCATGTCATTACAGGGCCATAATCATTAGTCAAGGGGAAACCATATCAATGTCACAAGAGTTTACCCCAGAAACAGAGAGGCAGAGGCTGCAGTATCTAGTAAGTTCCTAGTAATTTATTTCATTTTTTATAAATACATATATTCTGTCTGTATTAAAGGGGGTGTGAAGTAAAAAAACCATAATCCTTGTGTATGTTATTTAGACCAAATTAAATAAATCTCAATATAAATTTATTAAAAATGCTCTACCATATTTAATTAGAAGTCTTTGTATTTTGCATCTTAACCAATTTCCCTGACATCAGCATTGGTCACAGTTCCTGTAAAGCTACACAGCCAGTGGCTATTCTAATGTGAAAAAATCAGGGGACTGCTCTGTACCAGACTTGAAAAACAAAATCAGAGACTGTCCTATGCCATACTTGAAAAAAAAGCACAGGACTTTGTTTACTGGTGCTGTCATTGGTCAGTGGCTGATAATTAAGTGAAACAGGAACAGAGAGTGAAACAAGTCCCTCATTTGGCTATAGACACTACATACAAAGCTCCAGTTAGCTGTTTTTTAATCCTGTATTGTACCTTCAATATTATATATATCACATACTTTTAGTGTAATAAAACTATATACTATCTCTACAAATTGATATATTGCACCTGTTCTGTGCCTAATTTAACAAATCGTTATTGTTTGTTTTAGTAATTTAGATTCTGTACTTTTAACATAATAAAGCAATATAAAAATACTTTTTTTAATATAAACCTGAGAAAATCAATTTATTTTGTTTGATTAATCTCAAAAATTTGAGGTCAGAAAACTCAAAATATAAAGACTTTTTTTGGTCACAATTTGAATCTGAATTGCAGAAAATTAATTTTAAAAAAAGTGCCCCTAAGTATACTAAGGGGGAGATTTACCAAGATCCGAACGCTTGGAGCGTTCATGCAAACAATCCGAACGTATTCTCGCCGATTTGTCGGGGGAACACGCAAAAAATTCGGAAAGGCTCTGCCGCTGTTTGCAATGGTTTGGTTCAGATTGCAAAAAAAGAGCTTTGCGGTGAGAATTTTTGTGAAAATCATTATCTGGAGATGCTGTACAGTTAGCTGCAATAATTTCAAGAAATCAATTCATGCCCTAGAAAGCAACTAGGAAAATAGTCTGCCAATTGTTTTCATACCGCGGGGCATTGTGCAAATAGCTGCAGGACTCTGCACTCTGAAATAAGAGTTCCATTCAACAGAGGTAGAAGGGGGAGGCAAGTAGGCAGGTGGTTAGGACAAGGCCAAGTTGCACATTGTGATATTGCTTTCTGCGTTGAGTTATAGATTTTTTTCTCTGGTGCTGCAGCAGGGGGGCGCATTTGTACCAGTTGGTTTTTCAAGGAGAACTATACCCCTGGGTGCAAAAAGCCCCCTTATCATTGCCTAGACCCCCCTCACCTAAAAAATAACTTATCGCATAGTTTTTATGTTTACACTCTGTCCCTAACCGCTACCTAAAAATGCAGAGAAGCACAGCCACGTTCCTCGCCAACATCATCTTACAGACTGAAGACACTTCGGGTCTCTCCTCTAATATTAACCTTGCTTGCACATGCACAGTTGGAGGTACCAGGAAATCAGCTTCAACTGCGCATGCACAAGCAGGGTTCGTGTCTGTTATAATGAGCAGATACAATTTGCCCTTAATAAAAATGCATGTTGTATGCTTCTACCACCTAAAAAAAATACTAGTTTAGCTTTCCTGGCATTTACACACTGTACTTGTTTTGTGAATGAATAGTCTTTTCAATAGAAGTTTGCATTTTAGCTAAGGTTTAGCTATTTCATTTTATGCAAAGGGAATTGTCTAGGGGAGATTGACTAAGGAGGGGAAAATTTTCAAACATTTTGCCAAATATTGAAGTTTTAAAATGAGCGTGGTGTCATTTTACTGAAATATCTGTTGTTTTACAGTTTTCCATTAGCTTTTTTCCAAACACATTTAAGCTACTAGTTGTGAAAAATATATGACCTGCCACAGCTTCTGTACTTCTGAACCTGTATTTTTAGGCATTTCTGAAACCAGAGTTATTAGGAAACGAATTCACATATTTGGAATTCCCTCGGAGGATACAGCAGAAGGAACTGAGAAAGAGGATGCTGTATCGAGATCACACCATGACAGGCTGGTAATATTTCCATTCATATGCCTCTTAATCTTAAAATTTTTCATGATTTTTATAGGATTTCACTAGAGTAATTCCTTACTATTCACTTTAGTACATATGTAAAATGTCTTATAAATACAGTTCTCTGTCCCGCTTTTTTTACAATAACTCACCATGTAAAATAAAAGTCAGTACATTTTGTGAACTTATGTAGAAATATAGAAACTGGGGCAACTCCTGTAATCTTGTGTAGAATCAACTTGTAAAACAACACTTACAACATAAGTTTAGTAGACTCTCCATTTTTTCTATTGAATATCACTGCCAATTCCATTAATGCTGTAAAGCTGTTTTGCTGTAAATTCTTGCATCCCTCTGGTTTATTCGCTTATATAAATAAGGTACCCAGAGTCTTTAAAAAAAGAATTTACCCCAAAAGGTTATCTAAGTGTTAAGCAATGAGTGACATTATTTGACAGACATGGGAAAGACTGCGAAAACAAAAAACACAGCTCCCACTGAATGTATTTTGCACTTAAAAAAAATAAAGCTGCAAAAAATTGCCCTCTGACTTCAATGCAGTATTTTATTTGAACTTTATACCACATTTATACATGTTTTGTGATTTTATTAAAATAATTTTAATAACTAAATATGCCTCTCATCAGATTGTTTAATTCTGTTATAATAATGCTAAGACTGTAACTCTTGTACAGGTATGGGATCCCTTATCCGGACACCCGTTATCCAGAAAGTTCCGAATTACGGAAAGGCCATCTCCCATAGACTCTATTATAAGCAAATAATTCTAATTTTTAAAAACGATTTCCTTTTTCTCTTAGTACCTTGTACTAAAATATAATTAATCCTCATTGCAGGCAAAACAAGCCTATTGGGTTTATTCAATATTTAAATTATTCTTAGCAGACTTACGTTATGGAGATCCAAATTACGGAAAGATCCCTTATGCGGAATACCCCAGGTCCCGAGCATTCTGGATAACAGGTCCCATACCTGTATAATATATAAACTTAAATATAGACCAGTGCTGTCCAACTGGCGGCCCGTGGCCCGCGACCCCCCTCTGTGTGGCCCCCCACCTGTCTGGCTGCTTTGATGGCTTACTCTTGTGTAAGCTTTAAATCAGTATTGTGATTAACTGGCCCCCTGCATGGTTCTCACCTCAGATTCAGGCTGTATTGTTTAAATATGTAATCCCTTGTGTTTTTCACACCTTTTAGTTTCTGCATTGTTCACCCCCTGCAGTGTTCACGCCTCAGGCTCAGTCATATACTGAGGTGGTACTGCAATTAAAACGTTTTTTAATATATAGTTATTGTGCAGACTGTAGCAGTGCCAGCATTGTGTCATTGTATGCTGCCCGTGTGTGCCATACAGCATAGGGCAAGCAGAGTATGGCACACACAGGCAGGGTAGGTCAGGCAGAGTATGGCACACACAGGCAGGGTAGGTCAGGCAGAGTATGGCACACACAGACAGCATAGGGCAAGCAGAGTATGGCACACACAGGCAGGGTAGGTCAGGCAGAGTACGGCACACACAGGCAGGGTAGGGCAGGCAGAGTACGGCACACACAGGCAGGGTAGGGCAAGCAGAGTATGGCACACACAGGCAGGGTAGGTCAGGCAGAGTATGGCACACACAGGCAGGGTAGGGCAGGCAGAGCATGGCACACACAGGCAGGGTAGGGCAAGCAGAGTATGGCACACACAGGCAGGGTAGGGCAGGCAGAGTATGGCATACACAGACAGGGTAGGGCAAGCAGAGTATGGCACACACAGACAGCATAGGGCAAGCAGAGTATGGCACACACAAGCAGGGTAGGGCAGGCAGAGTATGGCACACACAGGCAGGGTAGGGCAGGCAGAGTATGGGACACACAGGCAAGGTAGGGCAGGCAGAGTATGGCACACACAGACAGCATAGGGCAGGCAGAGTATGGCACACACAGACAGCATAGGGCAGGCAGAGTATGGCATACACAGGCAGGGTAGGTCAGGCAGAGTATGGGACACACAGGCAAGGTAGGGCAGGCAGAGTATGGCACACACAGGCAGGGTAGGTCAGGCAGAGTATGGCACACACAGGCAGGGTAGGTCAGGCAGAGTATGGGACACACAGGCAAGGTAGGGCAGGCAGAGTATGGCACACACAGACAGCATAGGGCAAGCAGAGTATGACACACACAGGCAGGGTAGGTCAGGCAGAGTATGGGACACACAGGCAAGGTAGGGCAGGCAGAGTATGGCACACACAGACAGCATAGGGCAGGCAGAGTATGGCATACACAGGCAGGGTAGGGCAGGCAGAGTATGGCACACACAGGCAGGGTAGGGCAGGCAGAGTATGGCACACACAGGCAGGGTAGGTCAGGCAGAGTATGGCACACACAGACAGCATAGGGCAAGCAGAGTATGGCACACACAGGCAGGGTAGGTCAGGCAGAGTATGGCACACACAGGCAGGGTAGGGAAGGCAGAGTATGGCACACACAGGCAGGGTAGGGCAGGCAGAGCATGGTACACACAGGCAGGGTAGGGCAGGCAGAGTATGGCACACACAGGCAGGGTAGGGAAGGAAGAGTATGGCACACACAGGCAGGGTAGGGAAGGCAGAGTATGGCAGGTTTTTGCTGTACTACAACCATTAATATGGGTATGGTCATGTGATAATGCGGGTGTGGTTTCGAATGGGTGTGGTTTCAAAAAGGGGAGTGGTCAAAACTGGCTTCCATTATCGGCCCTCCACCACGTAGGTCGGAAAAATTCCGGCCCTCGGTACCACAGAAGTTGGACAGCACAGATATAGACTATTGTAGGTTATTATGCCTTTTGTTCTGCGACTCTTATTCTCTTAGCCTTGGGGTTAACTCTAGTCTTATGTTTATATGTTTTCACTGTGGTTGTGTTTCCTACTACACCCCAAAAAATACTCATTGCTTATAATACTTATTGCTCATAATAATAATGTGTTTTTGATTCAAACCCTTCCCAAATGTTGACCAGCTTCACTTATCACTTATCATTTTTAATAAGCCTTCTTCTCTTCCCTTCATCCACTGATTGCTAATTAAATTCAGATTCTCATTACCAGATCTAGTGCATTCAACAATACAGCACCACCCTATATTCATGAATCCATCCATTCATTCCCCAATAATTGTATTCCTTTGCCCTAGATCATGTTCTGGCCTTTGCCAATCTTGCCTCTGTTTTGGCAAGGTTACTTCACACATCTCTTCGCATTCTCCCATTTACTTTAAGACTATTGCACAGTACTGCATAACCTGCTGGCACTATGTAAAGATCTGATGATGAAGACTTGAATGGCTCAGTGTAAACTGACTTTGTTTAAAATGATCATCATTTTCATCAATAGGCTATCTGGATTATAATAGTCTGTTAGGACCCTCTGCTCTGCATTTCAGACATTGTTATTGGAGAGATAAAAGGAAAAACCCCATCTGTTGCCCCCCCCCCTCTTCTTTGCTTGCAAAATAATGATGCTCTCCTCCCAGGCCTGTAGGAATGGATGCTTTAAAACATGTGCCACTGGGCAACCACATACATTAAAAAACCTGACCTTGCCAAACAAGCAGATCCTTAAATGTATGACCAGCTTTATACTGTACTTTACCCAGGTCTGGACTGGGATTAAAAACAGGGCCCAAACAGCACCTAACCAGCCCATAAAATAGTGACCGTGTATGGAATCTTACACCACCACCTCTGGTTGCCAGAATCCACAGATTGCCATTCCAGGCCTGGCTCTACTATGCTCCCTGCAGTTTATTCTATTGTTGATTACTTTTCTCAATTGTAAAACTTTCTATGTAAAGTTTACTCTTTCTTTTATGCTTCATCCCTCTTCTTTGTTGTCCTTTTTCCTCCACTCCCCAAACTTTGTTTTTTGTAAATGTTCTAAAATGTCAGTAATTATTTCCTTCAACATTCACATTTTGAGATTTATGAAAGAACACCAAATTTGGAGCTGCATAGATTTCACTATTTTCTGCTGAATAAATTAATGAATACTGATTAGTTTGTCATGAGGTAAATGCTAGGTGCTGCTGGGGAATGACATTTTTGATCAGAAATACGCAGAATAAAAAGAATGAATATCAGTTTTCAACTTGTCATACTGCTCAAATAGGTAGCAATGGAATTTTAATAATGTCAGATACTATACTGTATTAAAGAGGGTTCCGAATTTTATAAAAATAGCAAATATGCCACTTTTTTGGTAAGAGTTCTTATAGAATATGTGGAGCTGGTTTGAGGTTTGAGCTTTATGGAATTATATCTTTCTTTCCTCTGAGCCAACTAAAAGATAAATGGAAATTTTATGAGCAAGGTACTGAGCTTGAGACTGCCTTAGCTTGACAGTGTCCCTGCAAATACAGTTACCCCATACATGAACCAAAGCTGGTACAATTTACAACTGAGTCACACTTCTATCCTGCTGTTTGGATTTAAGAACATCTTTGCTGTTAATAAATAAAGACTGCATACACTTACATCAATGGTAGTGTTGTCCGATAAGACACTGTTCATAAAATATTAATGCAACCAAGGAATACTTTTTTTTTTTTTTTTTTAAACAGGGCCTATAAAACAATTGAAGTAGAAGATATGAAGTTTCCACTGATTTATGGAGAAGGGAAAAAGGTATGTAATAGAATAACATAAGGTAACTGCAAGTACATTTTGCCTTCTTGAATGGGGATCTAAATAAATGTATTTTAATATGTCTACAATCAGCTTAGCATCTGTGTATGCTTGTTCTAGCATGTTTATTACATATGGGTGAATATATGAGGCATTTTACAGTATGTAAGCTGTAACAGGCAAGGCCCTATATACCTCCTGTATTGGTTAGCATGTGTATACACTGTTGTACAGTACAGTTGGGGCTTTATAATATTAAATATGTGATGATGATAATAAGAAAAAGGCACATAGGATGCATGCATTGCAGTCCCTTTAGGCACCAAAGTAAGGCAGTCTGTATGAATCTGATTTAATTCATTGCAGCTTGCCATTAGCAGAATAGCCAAGTTAACCCTATAAGGTCCAGTAGGCGTTCAGGGGAGATAGATATGTGGATTGGTCCTGTGTTCACTTTAGGTTAAGTTTAGGTCAGTTGTTTAAGGGAGATTGCTATCAGCTAAAGGCTCCTTATATAGATTGCTTGGCTTTGAAACATGTGTCATGGAGGCACCTGTATGCAGCCAAGATGCAAAAAATAAATGCATTACACTAAGGGGCTGATTTACTAATCCACGAATCTGAATGAGAAAAATTCGGATTGGAAAACGAACATGTTGCGACTTTTTCGTATTTTTTGCGATTTTTTCGTCGCCGTTACGACTTTCCTGTAAATTGTCGCGACTTTTTCGTAACCGGTACGACTTGCGCGAATTGTCGCACCTTTTTCATTGCCATTATGACTTTCGAGAATTGTCGCGACTTTTTCATTGCCATTCTAACTTTCGTGAATTGTCGCGACTTTTTCATAGCCATTACGACTTTCGCGAATTGTCGCAACTTTCGTATTGAGAGCTCGAAAAAGTTGCGACAATTCGCGAAAAAGTCGCAAAGTACTGATCATTACGAAAAAGAACGCATTCGGACGCTTTTCGGACGTTCGTGGATTAGTAAATGTGCCCCTAAGAATGTATTTCTATTACAATATGTTTACATAAAAAAAAAGTTCAAAAGAATCAGTGCATTAGAGATCTTCTTTAAGCTGAGAATTAAGCTGTTGTACGAAAATAGGCAGGTGGAGCATTTTCCACAGTTGATTCCACTCTGAACCAGCCTATGTAGAACTGGTTTCACTGGTGTGTCATTTACAATAATAAGACCCTAAATATTATTACAAATTAAAGGAAAATCTTGTGTTTATTATTTACATAACAAGAACTAAAAAATGTTCTTTCATTTTGTAATAGGCTAGAGTTATGGCCACTATTGGAGTCACACGAGGGATTGGGGACCATGATCTCAAGGTGTATAACTCAAACATCTACATCAAGCCTTTCTTATCCTGTGTTCCAGATGTAGGTACACCATGAAGATTGATTTATGTAAATGAGATATCTATACATGTTTATCAGTCAAAGGCGATTTTCCTAACTCCTAATTCTGTTTTTGTTTAAAGTTTTCTATTGTGCATAATTACCATTTTTTTGTTATTCATATTAATGTCACCATGTGGTGCTACCCTATTTTGGAATGTGACTGGCGAGTTATATAAAATTTCAGAAGTTAATAGGAAAATTTATTAAAAAAAAATATATATAAAAAGAAGTGTAAGAGGCCATTGAACAGGCTATAAGCTATATCAATCTCTTAGAGGGCCACATATGGCTCACAGACTTCCATCTGGAAGTCCTAATTTAGAGGATAACAACTATTGTATTCTGTCAGACACATCCATAAATATAGCAACTCTGCTTCTGCAGAAATATCTGCGGTCTAAAGAAAGCCACATGATATTACCAAGGGTTTAGAAACTGCTACATGTATGACATCTATTATCTGAAATGCTTGGGACCTAGAGTTTCCTGTGTAAGAGGCCTTCTATAATAAAGAACAGCATGCATGAAGGACACTAAAAACATTTAAGAGTGAAAAACGCAATAGGATTGTTAAACCAGTATGGATTTATCATTAGTTAACTTTCATGTATAGAGAATTGTACACAGAAAAGTATATCAGTCGGAAATGAAGTCACTACTTGATATGGCAGTCCCTGTCATATTAGAGTACTTTTGTGTGAGTTAACCATGCTGCCGGAGTCTGAACTAGGGGACACTTGAGCATCCTCAAGAACAATGGCACATTTACTTTGGCACCAGCGCTCAACCAAATTTTGCAGCAGACATTGAACGTTATACCTCCTGTTGCAAGTGCCCCTATTAATGCAGGAGAAGAAAGGAGCTACAGCCACCTCAAAGGCAGGGGTAGCTCCAGGGTTTTCACAGTGGCCTGCATCACTTGGCATAGCATACTTGCTCCTAAAGAATTAAACGCAGATGCCAATGTGACATGGATGTACTTCAACCAGACTTAGAAAAATTTTAGCGCAGTTGCAGTTAATTCACTTCAAAGTACACATGTGTTTTGACACAATTGCCACAATAGCATTTGGGGCATCAACATGTGAAAAAAATACTACCTTGTTGGTAAAAATATGACTTGCACTTGAAATTGCACTTTGCACACTGCACTTGTGTTTATCAATAAGCCCGTAGGTGTTATTTGCATTTATTTAGTGAAAATTAACAGGTGTTTCGTGTTGTACAATGTAAATGTAGATAAAGGAGTGGCGCACATAATGGCACCATAATACTGATATTAGCAAATCGTCCCTTATGTATGCTCTTTTAATCCATTTACAATTTTCCTAACCATAAAGGAAATAAACTCAGCTACTATTTGTATGTTTTAACTTACTCTTTTTATTTCCAGGTGAGAGTATATAACTTGGCAGAAAGTCAGCGTTGCCCTGATGATGTAATGGTAATGGGAACAGATGGGCTGTGGGATGTCATTAGTAACAAAGAAGTGGCTGACACTGTCAAAAGAGTTTTTTCTTCTCCTGACACTGACATACAGGACAGGTAAAGCTAAAAATGTAGCCTGTTAATTAACATTCTCAGTGTTAAATGAGTGATAGTCAACATTATTCTTCATGCTGCTTATGGCTCATCTATAATGTTAAGTGAAATTTGTGGGCGATCTTTTTAATTGCCTCTAAATTCTAGTTTTTTAACAAGACAGTAACAGTTTGAGGGCAGTATATTACTGTTTGCTTTGTTTTTATTGGCAGGCACTTCCGTTGTAACTGTTTCTGTACATTAAGATTTAGGCTAACAGCACATTGGTCGGTTTCTCTGCTGGCCATATGGGTTGGAACTGGGGGGGGGGGGGGGGCAACATTTTTATTCCCAGGATACAGAAAATGCCCACTCACCCTGCCTTCACCGCCTGATTCCTGCTTGGTTGCCACAGAGAAGGAAGGCGGGGTAGGCGGCTATTTCAAACCAGCAGCAGCTCAGGAGCACTGAAACCAAAAAGGCTACTTGTATGAAAGAAGTTATTTCCTACTGTCAGCAATACAAGTTTTAAGTTGGATTGGGGATCTGCTTTATCTATCCTGCCATATGTTCTGATGGTGCTTTACATGAAATTCACACTGTATTTATCTATTTATCCTGCCATGTGTTCTGGTAGTATTATACATGGAATTGACACTGTATTTATTTATCCTGCCATGTGTTCTGGTAGTATTATACATAGAATTGACACTGTATTTATTTATCCTGCCATGTGTTCTGGTAGTATTATACCTGAAATTGGCAATGTATTTATTTATCCTGCCATGTGTTCTGGTAGTATTATACATAGAATTGACACTGTATTTATTTATCCTGCCATGTGTTCTGGTAGCATTATACCTGAAATTGGCAATGTATTTATTTATCCTGCCATGTGTTCTGGTAGTATTATACGTGAAATTGGCAATGTATTTATTTATCCTGCCATGTGTTCTGGTAGTATTATACATAGAATTGACACTGTATTTATTTATCCTGCCTTATGTTCTGGTAGTACTATACCTGAAATTGGCAATGTATTTATCTTTCTGGAGGTATAAACTTTGAATTGGCACTTTATATTTTATATGTTCTATTGCCATTATGGATGGAAATGGTATTTATCCTGAAGTGTATTTAGGTAACATTATTCATGGCTTTAGAACTGCATATATTAAACTATGGGGCACATTTTCTTATCCACGAATGATCCGAGCGTTCGTTCGATCAGTTCAATTGTATTTTCCGACTTTTTGCTGAAAAAATCAGATCGGTTTTGCCGCTGTTTACAATCGTTCGGTATGAAAATTTTGTGACTTTCGGACTGCCAATACGATATTATCGTGACTAATACGATTTTTTCGTAAGCATTTTCGTGATATTTGCGATCTTCAGAAATTTTCGTTTCCAATCCGAATTTTTCCCATTCGGGATTCGAACTCGTGTTTTGATAAATCTGCCCCTATGTGTTTAAAGGTTGATATATATGACATTGCAATTATGCAGTGTTCTGGAGTATTATGCATGAAAGTGACACTGTTTATTTTACATGGGTGAATTTTCAAGTAGTTTGACAATAACATCAACAGTAAAGGATATGTACTAGCCTGCCCAAACAAAAAAAAAAACAAAAAACTCACCCTCTGCTTATGATTAAGTCTGGTGAACCTGTCACAGTAATTTACAATTTCTATGGAAAGAACTGAAGATCAGAGTTCCATCAGGATACACTACATTCTAGATTAGGAATGCAAAAGTAAGGTGGATAATACAAGGATGCTGGACCATGGAAACAAGTTTCTGCCTGTATTATAACATTATTCTTGGCCTTAAAGTGATACTGACACTAAAAAACTACTGTTCAAAATATTAATATACATTAAAATTTACCTATAGGTCATGTCGATCGTTTTTTGACGATAGGCCTGCTTTTGTAAGTAATTGTTACTGGATGTTCCTAAACCTGTTTGCCAACCTGACTGTCCCCTCTTAGCCTGTCTTCTGCTGCACAAATATGGCAGCCCCCTCATAGAGGGACACGGGGGATTAGAAAGGTAATGTAAGAATACATATATAAGGCAAAATTATAAATAGCATGCAAAGACAATGTTATGAAAGACATAACAAAAAAATTCTGGTGTCAGCGTCCCTTTAAAGATCTTAAAGGGACACTAAACCCTGCTGCACAGCACTGCTCAACCAAACTTGACTTCAAATCCCAGAATAATGTAACATATAATGAAGGGTAAGGTTGTTTTCTTAAAGCAGTATTGCAAAATAAAACTTTTACAGCTCTCCAGTGCCCACAGTAGCATTGAAATGCAAAAGAATCCTCTAATGAATATCCCAGCTGGCTCCATTTTCTTTGTTCCTGCGATTGGAGTTGGGAGCATTAAGCAGTTTCCCAGCACTGAATAAGTCTCTCCTTTACCCCCATGTCTGATTTCTGTGTCATATAATGAAGGGAAAAATGACATTATCTCTATATTAAGATAACAGGAAGATGCCTGACATAATGCTGGGAATCAGCATTATCATTGGTCAGTTCTCTTGAATCTATAATTACATTTTTGGCTGGTAGAATTCTCATTTGTGAATTGGCTTCCATGTGTAACTATGTTTTTCATCAGCTTCTATAGAGAACTAGGGGGGCAGTGGGGCAGCTTTATGGTTGGGTTTAGTGTCCCTTTAAGCCAAGGCTGATATAGCAGTTTGCCTGGTACAACCAATATGCTGCACAATAAAGGGGTAAAGTGCACATGTTGCTGTTTGTTTCTCATAGTAATATTTTTTCTTGATATTTCTATATATTTTTCTGACTTTTTTATCTTGCAGGTATAATATTGCAGCAAGAGAGCTTGTCCTTCAAACCAGAGGAATTCTACAAGGAAATAGTTGGAAATTATCTAATGGGACACTGGCATCTGGAGATGACATATCTGTGTTTGTTATTCCCTTAGCTGGACTATCAGCTAAATATAAGCACCACTAGAGGGCAGAATGGCACCTCAGAATGACAGTTTTGTTACTGTCAGCATAATGCACCTGTATATACTGCAGGAGCAAGACATACAAAGCACTTTGACACTATATTTCCTAAAATTGTATTTAAACATACGATGAGGATAAAAGAAACAGAAGGTTGCCCAAGTGCTTTTACTGGAAATGTACAATAAGCAGTGTTAGATGGGGCAAGATATCTTTATATTGCTATTACACAAGAGAATTAATAATAAGAAAAGTATGATGTCCTGGTGAAAAAAGGCTTATTTTGAAGACAGGCATTATTGAACTATGGTTAGGTTTTAAATATGGGTCCCTATTCTATAAGGCTGGTTCTTCATGATACCCATTAGTAATGTGAATTTTTTTCCTACTATTGAAAAATATCATTAAATGAATAGCTGCTTCTGACCATTTGAATAAAAGTCTTTAAAATAAACACAAAGACCAATGTGTACATATTTTAATTTAAAAAGCCAACAAGTCCAAATAATAGGATGTAACAAGGACAGGAATTTTTAAAATTCATAAAAATACAAGTAATCTTTCTTCTCTTCGTCCTTATGAGAGCTATTGCTGCTGCGGCTTCTGAGTTGGCATAAAGATTATATATACAGTTATGGGACCTGCTATCCGGAAAACCCCAGGTCCCGAGCATTCTGGATAAGGGATCTTTCTATAATTTGGATCTCCATAACTTATATCTGCTAAAAATTAAGTAAATATTGAATAAACCCAGTAGGATTGTTTTACCTCCAGTAAAGTAAGGATTAATTATACCTTAGTTGGGATCAAGTACAAGGTATCGTTTTATTATTACAGAGAAAAAGGAAATGTTTTAAAATTAGAATTATTTGCTTATAATAGAGTCTATGGGAGACGGCCTTTCCGTAATTCAGATACTTTCTGAATAACGGGTTTCCGGATAAGGGATCCCATACCTGTATTAGATTTTCAGACAGCCGGACAATGTGAAACAGACGTAAAAATGAATTTGCACTATTTTCAGTGGGTGCCTCTGTAAACCACATAGGTTGGTAAATCTATGCATATTGGGCATTAAACTGTCCAGTAGATTCCTGGCATTCATATTTAGAATGTGTTATGTTGGTTTTGTTACAAAATGTGGGGCATATAATGAGATAAAATGCAAGCTTTGTGACAATTTTCAGAGATCTGCTATGTTGAGCATAGTTTTGCGTTTTGGTGCTTTGTCATACAAAGATATATTTTTCTCTTTGTTTTGGTATGTAGAGCTCTTAATCTTGTTCTAGAAGTGGAAATACACAAAAACTCAAAAAATAATGATGTATGGTTTTCATATGTAAAGTAAAAATTACCCTAGAAAATGCCCCTAAAGCAAGAGAGTACAAAATATTCAAAAAAAAACATCTGGCATATCGTACACATGAAATGCAAAATTTTGCTGGCACTGCAACTATCCATTTCAGAACTGCCATTTGTGCTCTCTACACCTGGTGTAGATTAACAAATTCAGTGCATGGCCCTGATAAGAGTCAGCTCTGTACTTTCCATAAGCACACAGCATGTACAGGGCTCCCTAAAGCTTTGCCATCCTTGATGCTCTTGGCTTGCAAGAGCTACGCCACCCAACGGCTCCCCTTTATTATGCAGTTCTACGACACCAGGGCTTCACTGCATACAGAGAGGGGTGCAAGTCTTTTCTGTCTATTGGCTCAACAAATTCCACGGGTAAAGTGCTTTCTGGCCCAATTTTGCCATTTGTCTCTTGCTCCACCAACTTTTAATGTTTTCAAATAAGCCCTTTTTAGTTTCATGTTAGGCTGACTGCAGGATATGCTGGGGGCAACATTTGCATCCATTTGGTACTACAGCCTGCATCCTAGTCTTAAAGTATTGGCAGTCACCAATTTTGTTGATCTACTCCAACGCACATAACAAAATGTCTAACATTACCTTCCTACTTGGATTAATGTGATTTGCCAGTGGTAAAACATATGCATCATGCATGCTGTGCATAGTCACCCAGCCCATTTAAGTTTTGTTTTTTTAACTAACTACTGCACAAATTATGCCACTATGCTACTTTTTTTCTAGGGCAAACATACACCGTTTTGTGCCTCAGTCTCCCAGAGATGCTTTACCACTGATGATTTACATTAAGCCTGATAAAAATTTTTTTTAGATGTTGTCACCCACACTGGTAGAATGCCAGCTTAAATATCCCCAACAAAAAAAGGGAATAACTTACATTTAATAAATGTCGACTTTGGTTGTGAACATTTTTTCACAACTGTGGCAATGGCCGTTTTACTACATACATGTTTATACATTATGTAAATCCCCTACTGGGAGACTTGCTTCTTAGATATGTCATCTTGCTTTCTATAAAAAAAAACTGAAGAGACCAATCTCGCAGACTGACCATCAGTTCCTATAGCAATTAAGGCTGATGCCACACGAGGCGTAGGGCTGAAATTTTCGGCAAGCGGAAAAACTCTTGGCGAAAATTCAGCCCTATGCCTGCTACTTGTGCCTGCACCCGAAAGAATGGAATACGCTCGGGTGCAGGCACATTTAGCCGATATACGCATGAAAACGCATGAGAATGCAAAGTCTCGCGTTTTCATGCGTATATCGGCTACATGTGCCTGCACCTGAGCGTATTCCATTCATTCGGGTGCAGGCACAAGTAGCAGGCGTAGGGCTGAATTTTCACCAAGCGTTTTTCCGCTTGCCGAAAATTTCAGCCCTACGCCTCGTGTGGCATCAGCCTATAGGTAAGAGATCTCCAAAACCAACAAGCACCATTAGGTTAAAGTGTTTGAAAGTAGCAAAACATGGAAATTTGGTCTGCTTTCCTTTAGAATAATAAAAAAAAAAAATATAGGATTGTGGGAGCACTCCAAAACGAATTAAAATGTCGGTAAAGTGTAGTGTAAATGTGAGTGATCTGCACACATTAGGAAGGAGGTACCAGATGAAGCGTTTTTAAAAAATGTATGTACAGGTATGGGATCCCTTATCCAGAAACCCGTTATCCAGAAAGTTCTGAATTACGAAAAGGTCAGCCCCCATAGACTCCAAAATTAAGAAAAGATCCCTTATCTGGAAAGCCCCGGGTCCTGATCATTCTAGGTAACAGGTCCTATACCTGTACTTGCAAACAATACATGACGAAACAAAACACTGAGCCAAGGAAAATGAATTGATCAATCCCCTTTTTTGTATGTCTGAAGTGACTTTGTCAGTAGCAGTTCAACTATACTTTGGTCCTCCTGCACACCTGCTTATTTTTTCTAAAAATCCAGGTTTAAAACCTACTCATATAAGTTCTACGACTGTACCACAGGGGGTTAATTCCCGTCACCTTCAGTGGAGCTTTACATGTACCAAATGGTATCTGTATCATGTGCACAACATCCTCAGATGAATGTATCCATGGCTGGCCTTGTGTATGGCTAATGTGTACAACCTGTACGATCACACAGGGATACTTTTAATTATACAAATGACGGTATAATAAATGTTTTTTCAATATGTTACCTTAAAATGCATTGAAATATAACCTCTTGTAGTCAGATTTCAAAAAGGCAGTAGATAAATTGACACTATTTTGTACTCTGCAAATTGTTGATTGCTGGCCATTGCCTATTTTACATAGGGCACAATTATTCCAAGGCCTTCAATGCACATCAGTATGAAAAGTTATTTCAACAGCAAAATAGTGGATACTGCCAGAACACTGACACATAAACCTACAATAAAGTCTGCAGGGTATATCAAGTGCATGTGAAAAAAGTAACAGTGGATACCCATTACTCATGAATGAAAGTGGGAACAAAGACAAATAACAAACAAGCATAATGTGTTTAGAAAAGATATGTACCACACAAAGCTATCAGCTAGTCACAAGATACTCTGCACTAAACAGATACCACATTTTATCAACTAGCATCAACAACATGGAGGAATTTCATCACTTCAAATGGTGCCTTTGGAAAAAAAGATAATCTTATTGTAAATATCAACTTTACAACAACATACCTTAAAAAACAAACCGGTATAAGCATATAAAATTCCAAAAAAGTGCAACAAAGCCTGCACACATAAAAATCCAAAGTGTACCATTAGAATCTTTAGCTTAAGAGTCTCCCACATGACCTCTGCTCCCTGCTAAATGCTCAAAAACATAGCATTAAAAGTCTGCAAGGCTGTGTGTGTGTTGGGGGTAACAATATCTATGGACTGCATTTGTAATGCAGTTCTTTGGCCATATGCCAGTCACTACGACAGAGTCCCTGGCCATCTGTGGTCATTTGACTACAACAAAGCACCAATATGGGTACATGTTTCTGTCTTATATTGAACAATTCCTCCTGTAAGTATAGCCTGTGAGATTTTACTGGGAAGTGCAACTTGATTAAATATTTCGCTTCCTTCTATAAGTCATCGAGATGATCAAGGGATTTTGAAGTATTACATTATTGTATAAAATTGATCGAAATGTACTTTTAGGCATTGTTTAATACAACAAACAGACAGTATGCATTTCGATTTGACACTGGTATATATTTTACCCCTTCTTGTTCTTCCTTACTATCAATAGATGGCAGCAGACAAAAATAAGATTTATGTGGGCAACATCAAGTTCAAACAATTTATACATAGCCATACAGACAATTTCATTATCATTGTAATTTTTTAATATTGCACCAGCAATTTACACAGGGCTTTACATCAATTTATAACAAACAGGATGGGGTCTTACAATCATTTTACCGAATAAAAATAATAGTGTTACATGTGCATATAAGGTCATTGGTTTTTAAATTATTTTTCTTCAGTTAGGCTTTCTTCTTAGAGTTATTATAAACTGCACATAACCCACACATTTTGCCCCAGATAAAAGACTCCTTAGAAGACTCCATGAAGCCTTGTCTCCCACTACTCCATAACAGTTACAAGCTCTGGGCACATATTAATACTATGTCTAGGGCACCAAACTACAGAACATAAATTGCAGGTAGCGCCCACTGTGCAGGTTGATTGCCCGCGGTGTACAGTTAAAATGATGTAAAATTTTATATTTATATATTTTATACTATTTATATGAATTGTATAATTAATCCATTTAAGGGAGTGTACTCCAAATAGCTTAACCAAGACACAAATTTAACATTATAGCCCTTGCCCCACAGAAAACACAGAAAAACATCCGTCACTTAAACAGCAGCAGTTTTTCTTCTTACAATAAATA
Organism: Xenopus tropicalis; assembly: GCF_000004195.4. NCBI lineage: Eukaryota > Metazoa > Chordata > Amphibia > Anura > Pipidae > Xenopus > Xenopus tropicalis. The sequence goes on along the minus strand of NC_030678.2, from coordinate 60,899,735 downwards.
CAGACTGAACACATGCAAATAACAGCATATACATAAGAAAACTAAAGTCCTGCACAACTCACGAAGTTTACCTGCAGGTTCAGCTTTGCGTAATGCAGACGAATGTGCCCACCGCTGGCAAGGCAGTAGTTTGTCTAGTTATCTCCATGGGCAAACACCACTGCCCCCTAACTACACAAACTACTACCTCAGCCAGAGAGCTGGGCAAGATCTGGCTGAAATTCCATGTTCTAGTGGTTAATTTCTGGGCATTTAAGGAGGGTTCCTCCAACCTTATTGAGAAAAAAAAATTGATGATATTAAGCAAGCAGGAAGAAGCAACAATGCATCTCAGACATTAATAATCTAAACATTATTTTAATCTCATAAAGCAATCATCCACAATAAAAAGTCAGAAAGAAACACAGAGTAAGGAAAGAATGTTTTAAACCAGTTACATAGAAATATAAAAATACATCAACATCTATTAGAATTTAAAGAGCAGCAGGAGAAACCCACATTTCTATGAATTAAATATATAATCATGACTAAAGTAGTTCTATAACTTCATAAAGTTATAAAAAAAAAACTAACTTGACAAACTAGAAAGGTAGCTATATTTCGGCACGAATAACGCCAGATTACAATGAAGGGTTAAGAGCGCTCCTTGCTATGCTTCAGCCATCCTTACGGCAAATAGAAAAGGTGGCGCTTTGATAGACTGGCCCTTCAGCCAATGGAAAATGTAATAGCCTTTAAAATGCAGACTCTCAACCAATGAAGAAGTCAGGGTGGGTCTTCTCCAGGTTAGGTTGTCTCTTGTCCTGCCACGCGTGCACTATCAGCTCGCATACTGCTGCAGACCAGGCCTGCAAAGCACATAGGATTAACGAAAGCATGTGTTAATCCAGAGGCTGCCGTGCCACAAATTAAACACCGACACTCCCTCCCCTCGCCGTAGAGCCCTCAACTCCGAGCACAAACAATGTACTTAAAAGTGCAGTAATCACATATGAATATGTTTTCTAGGCATTTTGCACTTAGACGTGCCACCTGGCCAGAAACAATGAGGCTTAACGCCAACGTGATTAATTGCCAAATAGGTTTTAAGGACTGGTTTTGAGGATTTTTTCCTGATGGGGCGACCTACACTTTAGAATAAGTATTGCATGTACACGCCTCTTGTACATATAGCTACACTTTGAAATACGGCATAGGAGCAGACTTATGTTGCACCTTATATATAAACCCACGCTAACCTCTACAATGTCAAATATATATATACACATATATTCACATGCAAATATACATATATAACACTACACACTCACAGCATTCCGCCCAAGAGTTCCGTTTCTCTTAACACAACCTGCAGTCCCGGATCGCTGCTTAAACATCCCGCAACGCCATTAATACCCAGCTCCTTGGCTCCTGCCTGACAGCTAATCCCGACGTCACAAGTCTCATCTCGCGAGAGGTTGGCGTCACGACTGCGCATATATAAACGCGGGGGATGGTGGGGTGACTGGCAAGGAGTGCGAGCTAGCTTAGTGTAACGAAAGTGTGGGCCACTTGTAAAAGTGCTAACAGCTCCTTCTTTTGTTAGAAATGTAAATGCATTTTTTTTTGTGGTGGTTGCCACTTTTTCTGGAAAAATATACCAGCCTTCTTATATTTTTATGCATTTTCCATAATAATAAAATTGCCACCAGCTATGTGGCAACCCTAGGCGGTTGCCAGCCATGTCTGCTAATACCAGAGCTTGTTACCAATGTTGGCCACAGCAAAGTGCACACTGGTATTTATGTGGTCCAGGTAACAGGAAAAACTAGCTTAGTTTTTGCCAAACAGCTGCAACTGGAGTTTCCTCCCCCAATAGTTTCGTAGAAGTCATTATTTTTTTTCTATTTACAGTTTCTAGTTATGCCAGGGAAGAAAGGGACAAACCACTTTACAGTAAAATCTTAATTTTATATCCCCTGATTTTAGGTTTTCCTACATTTTACACCATTGTTTTGTGGTCCCGCTTATATATAATACATAATAAACTTCCCTGAATTTACATTTTTCCTGGATTTTGCACCATTTTTTTCTGGTCCCCTAAAAAACTTAAAATAGGGGTTCTGTATTTTTCTTGTGGAGAACTGCAGTACTTAGGGTTGCCGCCTGTTTGGTTTTGACCCAAATAGTTTAGGTTGTCTAAGGCCTGTTTGTGCCTCAACTGTCTGTTGAGATATGAATTGTTTATAAATTAGAGTTGCTGTGTTTCAGAGCTTTATGGATAACTGAGTTTTGTGTCATAGATCCCTTACTTTAAAGGATTGTACCTACTCACCAGGCAGAATAGAGATAGTGTTGCCACCAATGTGGTTTTGAACTGTAAATTCCAGTTTTCCAAAGGGCTGTTGTCACGATCGGTATCCCAAAACTCAGAACAGACTCCAAGGGTCCGGTCTCGGCTCACACTTCTGCTTCTTAGAATAGTCAGGACAGGCCGAGGTCAGCAACGATCGGGCAATGCAGCAAAGAGTCAGGATCCAATAGAATAGTCAGGCAATGGTCAGTCCAGGCAGCAGGCAAGAATAGGTAGGAACAGGCAAGGTCAATACAGGCAGCAAACGAGAAGGTTAGGTACAGGCTAAAGTCAAACACGGCAGGAACAACAAGAGAAACACACCCAGGAACTCACAGGAAGCAGAACCTACGTTGGGCAGGGATTACAAGCAAGAAGCGCCTTAAATATTTGAATTTGGCGCCATAGTGACGTCATACGGGCGCGCCGAACCGATACACGAGTGCGCATGCGCCTAGCGCCGGACGCGAGCGCGCATGCGCGCGCATAAGGGAAGGTGCCAGTAAGTTAAAGGGCAGCTCACCGTGCGCATGCGCACCTAAAAAGAGCCGGTGGGCGTCCCCGCCGCCCCATTAGACCACCAGGTACCTTTACATTACCCCCCCTCCAGAGGGGGCCCAAATATCAGAAGCTGGAACCCAAGACCTCTCTTCGGGGGCCATAACCCTTCCAATGCACCAGGTATTGTAGCTTACCCCTAGAGAGGCGAGAGTCTACTAGCCTTTGAATCACATATTCGGATTGTCCTTCAATAGAAACAGGAGGAGGACATCTCTGCCGAACAAAGAAACATGAAAGGAATTAGAAATTTTGAGTTCGGGAGGAAGTTCTAATCGGACCGCATTGGGGTTTATGACTTCAGATATCGAATAAGGACCAATAAATTTGGGTGCAAACTTGGAAGAGGGAACCTTCAAAGGAACATTCTTAGAAGAAAGCCAAACCCTTTCACCAACCTGATAAGTGGGTGATGTTTTGTGACGCTTATCAAAGGCTTTCTTCTGAACAGCTACTGCAGTAGACAATGCACTATGAACCTTTTGCCAAATGTTAGAGAAATTATCAACTATAGAATTGACAGCAGGTATATCAGAAGAAGTGGAACCAGTGGACCAGAAGTTTACCAGTGGAAAACGAAAAAACTCTGGGATGAAACCCAAAAACAACGAAAAACGGCGACTCCCCTGTGGATGAGTGAGTGGAATTATTGAAAGCAAACTCAGCCCACGGAAGAAAATCAGCCCAAAGGGATTGATTACTGGAAACATAGCATCAAGGTACTGCTCCAGAGACTGGTTTGTCCTCTCCATCTGCCCATTGGTCTAAGGATGATAAGCTGAGGAGAAGGACAACTCAGTACCCATCAGTAAACAGAAAGCCCACCAAAACCTAGAAACGAACTGGACCCCCCTATCGGAGACTATATTCAGCGGAGCCCCATGGAGCCTAAAGATATACAACAAAAAATGTTCTGCTAGGGATTTCGCAGAAGGGAGGGCGGGAAGGGGAATAAAACGGGACATCTTGCTAAAGCGGTCCACAACCACCCATATGACAGTATACCCTTTGGAAGGAGGTAAATCTACAATGAAATCCATGGAAATGTGAGTCCATGGCCTTTCAGGAATCGGAAGCGACTGTAGCAGACCTTGAGGCAAGGACCTGGACGATTTGGAACATTGACAAGTTGGACAAGAATCAACATAATTATTAACAGCTTGTCTTAAAGTTGGCCACAATGGGTACGGGACATAAGAGAACAGGTTTTATTGTGGCCAGGGTGCCCAGCCACCTTAGCATCATGAGCCTCTAAGAAAACCGCCTCACGGAGGTTTTCTGGAACAAACAATTTCCCTGGGGGTACATTGGAGGGAGAGTCAACCTGAGCTTCCATCAAGGAAGTAAGCAAATCTGGACTCAGAGCTGCTATAATCAACTCCTTAGGGACAATAGGGTCAGGTAGAGATCTCTCCAGCGGATTGGGGTCAAAACCCCTAGACAGGGCATCTGCTTTGACGTTCTTTTCGCCAGGTCTATAAGTTATAATGAAATTAAAACGGGAAAAGAATAATGCCCACCAGGCCTGTCTAGGATTCAAGCGTTTAGCAGATTCAATGTACAAGAGATTTTTATGGTCTGTGATTACTGTTACTAAATGTTTGGCACCTTCCAAGAGGTGTCTCCATTCAGTAAACGCCAATTTTATGGCCAGTAATTCCCTATTACCAATATCATAATTCATCTCCGTAGGAGAAAACTTCTTAGAAAAATAACCACACGGGTGAATCTTATTCGTTACAGGATGCCGATGAGATAGGACCGCCCCCGCACCAATTTCAGAAAGGGAGAGCCAGGGTGCAGAAGTACATGAGCTGAAATAAAAGCTTCCTTTAACAGTTTAAAGGCTGTTAAGGCCTCTTCTGGCCAAATGCTTGGGTCAGCACCTTTTTTAGTCAGAGCGGTAATTGGAGCCACTAAGACCAAATAATTCTTAATAAATTGCCTGTAATAATTGGCAAACCCCAAAAATCTCTGTAAGGCTCGCAGAGACAGAGGTTGTACAATGTACCCAATTTAGGATAGCCTGAACCTTGGCTGGGTCCATTTCAAGACCCTTATGGGAGATAATGTACCCAAGGAAGTGAACCGAAGTGACTTTGAAGATGAACTTCTCAATTTTAGCATACAAATGATTCTGCCTCAATCTAAGTAAGACCTCTTGAACATGAGCACGGTGATCAGACAGACTATTGGAATAAATCAAAATATCATCTAGGTCAGTGCTGTCCAACTGGTGGCCCGCGACCCCCCTCTGTGTGGCCCCCCACCTGTCTGGCTGCTTTGATGGCTTACCTTTGAGTAAGCTTTAAATGGTATCAGTACTGAGATTAACTGGCCCCCTGCATGGTTCTCACCTCAGATTCAGGCTGCAATCCCTCTTTATTGTTTAAAAATTTAATTCCCTGTGTTGTTCACACCTTTCAATCCTTGCATTGTTCACCCCCTGCAGTGTTCACACCTCAGGCTCAGGCTGTAATCACCCCCATTGTTCACACCTCAGACATTGTAGGTACTGCCTGGACTATGCTGCCTGTGTGTATGGCACACAGAGGGAGCATAGGGTATGCAGATTATGGCACACACAGGCAGCATAGGGCAGGGAGGGTATGGCACACACAGGCAACATAGGGCAGGGAGGGTATGGCACACACAGGCAGCACAGGGCATTTAGAGTATGGCACACACAGGCAGCATAGGGCAGGCAGAGTATGGCACACCCAGGCAGGGTAGGGCAGGCAGAGTATGGCACATACAGGCAGGGTAGGGCGGGCAGAGTGCTGCCTGTGTGTGCCATACTCTACCTGCCCTATGCTGCTTGTGGGAGGTGAACATGGCAGGGGTTTGTTCTGGGAGTTTGTTAGCAGTTGGAAATAGCCATTAAATGGTCCCTAAGGTGTGTAATTATGTGCTGGCGGTTTCTGTGCAATCCACAGGGGAGGATGAGGCATATGGATTTAAGGGTATATTTTAATATGACATAATATAATTCTTTTACATATGAATGACGGTTGATATCCCCACAGTAAGGACCAAGCATTTGGGTTTTTGCTGCACTACCACCATTGTGATAAAATAGGTGTGGGTTGAAGTGGGTGTGGTTTAAAAAGGGGAGTGGTCAAAAGTGGCTTCCATTAGTGGCCCTCCACCATGTATGCGAGAGAAATTCTGGCCCTTGGCACCGCAGAAGTTGGACAGCACTGATCTAGGTATACTACTACAGATCGACCTAGAAGTTTGCAGAATATGTCATTCACAAATTCTTGGAAGACAGCAGGGGCATTACATATTCCGAAGGGAATTACCAGATATTCATAATGCCCATTGCGGGTATTAAAGGCTGTCTTCCATTCATCCCCTTCCCGGATTCGTATTAAATTTTATGCGCCTCTTAGATCGAGCTTAGAGAAAATAGTAGCTCCCTTTACTCTATCAAAGAGTTCAGAAATCAAGGGAAGGGGATAACGGTTTTTGACTGTGATTTTGTTTAAACCCCTGTAGTCAATACATGGTCTGAGACCCCCATGTTTCTTCTCTACAAAGAATAATCCAGCTCCTGCAGGAGAGGAAGATGGCCTTATAAACCCCTTCTCCAGATTGTCTTTAATATAATCTTCCATTGCTTGGGTCTCAGGAAGAGATAAGGGGTATCATAGGGTCGGTGTGGAGAAAGAGATTCAGCTGCCTTTTTAGAAAAGACGTCCGCAAAGGGGGAGTAAGGAGAAGGTAGCCCCTGTACAGAGGTTGCGGCCAGAACCTGAATGGGCTTCATGCATAAGCTCTGACAATCAGTTCCCCATTGAAGTATACTATTAGTTAGCCACTCAATTTGAGGATTGTGCTTACGCAACCATGGGAGACCTAAGATTACCGGGGTATGTGGGCAAACAATGACGTAAAAGGAAATTTGTTCCACATGGTGAGAGCTTATGGACAAAGAACAACTTATGGACTTAAAAGATATAACCCCACAACCTAGGGAAGTACCATCTATAGCGGTTAACTTGACAGGAGGAACTAGAGGAAGTGTGGGTATTCTGTGTCTGCGGGCAAAGTTACAATCTAGAAAGTTCCCTTCCGCCCCGGAATCAATGAAAGCCAAGCTCTCCATACTACTTGCATCCCATCCCAAGAGGACTGGAATTATGACTTTGGAAGAATTTTGTTGGGGAGTAGGAATGACATTGCCCAAGCAGAACTCCCCAGATCTGCTTAGGCTCTGTCGTTTTCCAGCCTCTTGGGACAAGTGCTGTGAAAATGACCCCTATCCCCACAATACAGACACAAGCCATTAGCCCGTATATGGCCTTTTTCCTCAAAAGATAAACGGGTAGAACCCAGCTGCATGGGTTCTTCAGATGACCTAGGGCAGAGGTCGGCAACCCGCGGCTCGTTTTGGCCTTAGGTGCGGCTCCGGTCAGGCTGGTGACTAACATCCTCCGCGGCGAGCAGCGCGCCTGAAAAGTCACTGAAAGACTACTGACTTTTAGTCTTTCAGTGGCTTTTCAGGCGCTGCTCTCCGCGGAGGATGATGTGTGTGCTGCCGCTGGCCGGCAGCCTATCAGAGAGGCCGCCGGACCGCGATGACGTCATCGCGCCGCCAGCGCTGAAGAGGACTGAAGCCAGACTGCAGGAGGACCGGACTGAAGGAAGGCGCGTGATTCGCTCTCAGGAGGTAAGTCACACTTTTAGGGGGGCCTGGCACATTAGGGGGGACTCTGGCACATTATAGGGAGGACTCTGGCACATTATAGGGGGGACTCTGGCACATTATAGGGGGGCCTGGCACATTAGGGGGACTCTGGCACATTATAGGGGGGCCTGGCACATTAGGGGGACTCTGGCACATTATAGGGGGGCCTGGCACATTAGGGGAGCCTGGCACATTAGGGGGGACTCTGGCACATTATAGGGGGGACTCTGGCACATTATAGGGGGGCCTGGCACATTAGGGGGACTCTGGCACATTATAGGGGGACTCTGGCACATTAGGGGGACTCTGGCACATTATAGGGGGGCCTGGCACATTAGGGGGGACTCTGGCACATTAGGGGGGACTCTGGCACAATATAGGGGGGCCTGGCACATTAGGGGGGACTCTGGCACATTATAGGGGGGCCTGGCACATTAGGGGGACTCTGGCACATTATAGGGGGGCCTGGCACATTAGGGGGGCCTGGCACATTAGGGGGGACTCTGGCACATTATAGGGGGGCCTGGCACATTAGGGGGGACTCTGGCACATTATAGGGGGGGCAATTGGACTCTGGCACATTTTGCGGCTCCAAGTTTTTTTTTCTTTTCGAAAACGGGTCCAAGTGGCTCTTTATGTCTTAAAGGTTGCAGACCCCTGTGATAGGGAAAGGAAGTCTTTTTTCTTGTGTGCCTGTAGGACTGTAATTGGCTATCCCCCTCCTACTGTGCTTCTGGCAGGACACACCCACCCCACATTTGTAACAAGGACAAGGATATTAAAGTAAAAGTAATAGTTTTAAAGCATTCAAAATACTAAATGGTTTGCAGGATAGGGCAATTATTGTGGCAGGGTAGAATAGAAAAATGTTTAGTGTTTAGTGCTCCAATATAGAGCCCATTTTATGATCTTTTTAAGCCCAAATTGAAAGAGAAACCATATATTATTTATTATTGCCTACAAAGGAGGGAGTTTTAGTTATGCTATATGTCTCCTTTAACCAACAGCTTCAGCAATTTGATAAAGGTTGACATGACAGTGGTCTCAATGAGCTAAGGCCCTAGACACTTCAGATAGCATATCAGAGTCTAAAATAATCTCTTTTTCCCCCTCTTCTTTTTTGATGCTGCTAAAACAAACTAAAAAAAATGCAAGGACTTCCATGAGAAGAAGTTGAACAAGAGCAAAGATTTAAACCACCCAATTTTAACACGATATGCTAAAATTGATAAGTGTTACATCCTCCTATTAAAATGAAATATAAACTCACAGTGGGCTTTTGATGAACAATGCCTGCAAAAACTAGCTCTGCAGCTCTTAGGGTACTATGGTTAAAGACAGGGCACAGGGCAAAGATCTCATTAATGGGATAAAAGTGGTGCCATCGCATAGATATCAGGTTAATGGTAAAAAAAATATAAACACCTTTCTAAGTAATAACCTAACTAAATGAAACATCCAATCACATTTTATTAGATCCATCGATACAGTGCTTTGTAAGTGCATTTTCTAGGACCAAGAAAACATTAAGCATACTTGGTCAGTGTCGGCTGAGCAATGCTTTGGTAATTTAGGAAACAAGTTTCAAGTGGTGTTCCACACACAGACTATTTCAGGAATTAGCAGGGTCACTTGCTGTCAGGAGGGACTGTCCCACAAAGATTTTTTTGCAGGGAAGCCCAGCACTTTTCAAGTTACACCACTGCATATAATATATTTTTAGGTTGCCATTGGGCTTCATGCCAAGTAGAGGAATTTGCTTAAGACAGCACAAAGGCAGCACAAAAATATAATATTTTAACCTCAACCACATAGTTTAACATAACAGAGCTCAGGCTCTTTTCTTCAAAAACAGAACCTTCTCAGACAAGTGTAAGCTCCTGTGAGGGCCCTACCAGGGTCCTGTGCACCTTTCTTATTATTTAAACCTTGTTTGTGAAATGATGAAGATTTTTCCTAATTGGAATGACACACATTTTAGTACATTTTCTACAACTGTCACAAGTCAAATTTTACGATGTATGAATGACCAATGTACAGTTCTCCAGCCGCCCCACATCTGCTGTATAATTTACTCAGAGTATCTCCAATCTTAATGCCCTGATACATACTACTAAACTTTGAACTAAACATGAACACCAAGATAAAGTCAAATGCCACCAAAGTCAACTGTTAAACATTGGGGTAGACTAATAATTGTATGGGGGTGGGCATATTGTGGAAGTCAATTTTACAAACCCTGATTAATATAATCAAAGAACAGATAGTGATGCTGGAGAGACAAATACATTTTCAATTTATGTATCCACCCCACCAGACCACTTTTGTTTTGCGTGATAGTTCCCTATGACCTCCCTCTTCATAGAAGGAGCAATCTTGAGTAACCTAAATAAGTATGACCCTTTTTAGAAAATGCTTAAACACTGGTATTGTCACATTTCCCAAAATGAAAAAAGATCTATGTTGTGAGAAACATAACTGATATATTATTGGAATATACAGCATTTTTAGAAGGATGGACCATTATTTGTGGCTCCTAGCACCCCACTAATACAGGGTACATTACTAAGGACAGGGCTGTCCAACAGGAGGCCAGTAGACAAAAGTGGCCCTTCAAGCCATTTGTATGACCCATTGACATTGTATTAAAATGTGGACCTCAGACATCTTCTATTAAATTATGATCTCACTACATGGAAATTTGACAGCATTGTTACTTATACAGTAAGCTTTATTCTCTTGTGTATATTTATGCATACAGAGAGGAGGTTTTGCCATGAATAAATGCTCATAGACTCCAATGGGTGAAAAAAAAAGTCACACTGTTTAAAAAAAAAAAAATGGTAGGTGAGTTTATTTATGTCACTAGAGCTTCCTTTTCAGGCCAGCTACTTCTAAGTTTGTTTTTCTGGTTTTAGTACTTTTACTTGAGTAGAAGGTTCCCAAATAAGAACAAAATGTTTACAGTGGTGGAGGGACAGTATCTACAGTATATCTTTTTATATGGCACTGCCCTGTGTATGAATATAGCCATCCTCAACAAAAGAATGTAATAAATACACTATGTAGAGGTTTAATAATAGGTGAATTTAAGAATACCAATGCTTTTCCACATAGTAGATGTAACTGAAACTGTAAAATCCTTTGTTAGAACTAAGAATTATGATTTTGGTCTACTAACTTGAACAAAGACTGGCCATATACAAAGTCACCAAATGTGTGATAAGCTTATACGTATCTTTGCCAGATTTGGCCACAAACTCACTGGCCCAAATCTGGCTGATGTGATTGTTTGGCCCCTTGGCCAATGTCTTACATAATAAGGGTCTATGGAGACACACTGGGTGAAGACCACATGAACATGCTGACATCTTGCCACCCAATAATATATCCTAACCTGCCATATAGATACCTGGCAATTTTTGGTCAAATATTGATTAAGCAGGCAATGATTTTGCCTAATTAAAGAAAATGTAATTCAATGCAAATTTCCAATATAAGCTTATCACACATTTTCAGTGTATTTAAAGATATTTGTAAATGTTATTGAATTCAGTGTCTGAATGTGTATGACGAAGTGCCCCATCAGGAATGAAATGCATTATCAATATAATAAATAGCATTTCCTTTTTGACTTGTATAGGTTAAAAACTCCTAGCAATACACTACCGTATTTCCAAAGCTACAAAACCTGGCATTTAAGGCCACAAATTCCACTAAGAGTAGGTTTACTCCAGGAAACCATATATTTTTGCTAGTCCAAAATGGGAAAATATGTCTTTCTACTTCCAAAAAACCAAGCTGTAATGGGGCAGATTTATCAAAGCACGAATTTCGATTTGTTAAAAGTACGATTGGAAAAAATTTGGAGTGACCACGATAATTTCTGATGTGTAAAAATTGTGTGAAAATTCTTTTCTTGTCGTATGAAAATTTTGTGGCTGCGATCCGATAGTTACGAAATGTTCATATCTGAATGATTGTAAAGGGGGTGAAACCATTCTGGTTTTGAAACTTCAATTCATGATTTTGGAAGCTTTCCATAGGACTCAATGGCACTCTGCAGCTCCAACCTGGCCAAAGAAAGTCACGATTCCAAAGCGGAAATTGACACAAGCCACGGAAAAGTAGCACAAATTAACAAAAATATAGTGGAAATAACGCCCAGTTCTAAAAATGTGATAAAATATGAATTTTTCTCGTTCGTACTCATTCAGACTTTAATGAATGGGCCCCCAAATGTAGCAGTTTTAACCCTTTAAGTGCCAGCCGAATTCATCATTTCGGTTCCCCCCAGTGCCAGACGTTTTTTAAGCATTTTGTACTCATTCACTTTAACAATGTTTTTTGGTAGGAAAACCTCCACGAAACTAGGGAAATTATATATCGTTTTTTGTCACTAATTGGGCTTCGACATACATACCAAATTTTATAACTTTTCTGGAGATATGATGTGTATTTTGGGTGAAATATGTAAAAAAAAAATAAAATTATGAAAAATTTCTGTATATTTTGAGGTTTTTTTCCATAGAAAAGTTAATTTTACTCACTTTTTTTTATTGTTTGTAAAAGCCCTGATACTCCCAATTCCAACGATACCAAATATGTGGTGGTACCCCACAGTTCCTGTCCAGAAGTAACCCCCAAACTAAGGCAATACTTAGTACAATATCACACCAGAACAAAGCAGAAAAGCGCTTGTAACAGTTAATGCAGCATAACTTATATGTAAATCTAAAATATCCCCTCATGTTTGGTATCTTTAGAAACTACAGACCTTCAGGTTTCTAGGTGCAATGTAGTTTTCACTCAAAAGCCAAATACCTTTTGTCAGTGCATTGTGAAATTTGGAACTTTTTATGACATTTTTTTTTTTTTCTAAAACGTAAACTTGGACGCATGATCAAATGTGGATTTGACAAAAAAAAATCTCATAAAAATTTTCTAACAAAGGCATATTTGAAAGACAAACTTCTCCTGAATAAAATGATGCCCCATATGTATGGGTGCACATAAAGACATGGGCACCAAACACTCCAAAGCAGGGGCAATGCACAAGGGCAATTACAGCTAAAAATGTGGGGGCTGCGCTCTATGTGCACTTCCTGCAGTTTTTCAGTGTTAACCCCCCCTACCTGTGAGATACCCCCACAATCTATATATTTACGAAAAGTGCACACCTTCAGCTATTCAGAGACACCACTCTTCTCTTTCTACATGGAAAATTGTGGCCACAGTCCCTTGCAGAAGTCGGCGCTTTGGTCAGAAATCAAGGAAAAACCAGATACAACCCTAGATTTTGGTCAGAAATCAAGGAAAAACCAGATAAAAACCTAGATTTCTCCCCAAAATCTCCATGGCAACTACCAAAAACTTACTAAACCTCAATTTGCAAGTTCCCCTGAATAAAACGATACCCCATATGTATGGGTGCACATAAAGACGTGGCCACCAAATGCCCCAAAACAGGGGCAATGCATAAGGGCAATTTCAGTTGAAATTTTGGGGGCTGCGCTCTATGTGCACTACCTGCAGTTTTTCAGTGTTAACCCCCCCTACCTGTGAGATAACCCCCACAATCTATATATTTACGAAAAGTGCACACCTTCAGCTATTCAGAGACACCACTCTTCTCTTTCTACATGGAAAATTGTGGCCGCAGTCCCTTGCAGAAGTTAGCGCTTTGGTCAGAAATCAAGGAAAAACTAGATACAAACCTAGATTTCTCCCCAAAATCTCCATGGCAACTACCAAAAACTTACTAACCATCAATCTGCAAGTTCCCCTGAATAAAACGATACCCCATATGTATGGGTGCACATAAAGACGTGGCCACCAAATGCCCCAAAACAGGGGCAATGCATAAGGGGAATTTCAGTTGAAATTTTGGGGGCTGCGCTCTATGTGCACTACCTGCAGTTTTTCAGTGATAACCCCCCCTACCTGTGAGATACCCCCACAATCTATATATTTACGAAAAGTGCACACCTTCAGCTATTCAGAGACACCACTCTTCTCTTTCTACATGGAAAATTGTGGCCGCAGTCCCTTGCAGAAGTCAGCGCTTTGGTCAGAAATCAAGGAAAAACCAGATACAACCCTAGATTTTGGTCAGAAATCAAGGAAAAACCAGATAAAAACCTAGATTTCTCCCCAAAATCTCCATGGCAACTACCAAAAACTTACTAAACCTCAATTTGCAAGTTCCCCTGAATAAAACGATACCCCATATGTATGGGTGCACATAAAGACGTGGCCACCAAATGCCCCAAAACAGGGGCAATGCATAAGGGCAATTTCAGTTGAAATTTTGGGGGCTGCGCTCTATGTGCACTACCTGCAGTTTTTCAGTGTTAACCCCCCCTACCTGTGAGATAACCCCCACAATCTATATATTTACGAAAAGTGCACACCTTCAGCTATTCAGAGACACCACTCTTCTCTTTCTACATGGAAAATTGTGGCCGCAGTCCCTTGCAGAAGTTAGCGCTTTGGTCAGAAATCAAGGAAAAACTAGATACAAACCTAGATTTCTCCCCAAAATCTCCATGGCAACTACCAAAAACTTACTAACCATCAATCTGCAAGTTCCCCTGAATAAAACGATACCCCATATGTATGGGTGCACATAAAGACGTGGCCACCAAATGCCCCAAAACAGGGGCAATGCATAAGGGGAATTTCAGTTGAAATTTTGGGGGCTGCGCTCTATGTGCACTACCTGCAGTTTTTCAGTGATAACCCCCCCTACCTGTGAGATACCCCCACAATCTATATATTTACGAAAAGTGCACACCTTCAGCTATTCAGAGACACCACTCTTCTCTTTCTACATGGAAAATTGTGGCCGCAGTCCCTTGCAGAAGTCAGCGCTTTGGTCAGAAATCAAGGAAAAACCAGATACAACCCTAGATTTTGGTCAGAAATCAAGGAAAAACCAGATAAAAACCTAGATTTCTCCCCAAAATCTCCATGGCAACTACCAAAAACTTACTAAACCTCAATTTGCAAGTTCCCCTGAATAAAACGATACCCCATATGTATGGGTGCACATAAAGACGTGGCCACCAAATGCCCCCAAACAGGGGCAATGCATAAGGGGGGGCTGTGCTCTATCTGCAGTTATTTAGTCTAAACACACCCATAACCTGTGAAATAACCCCCGCAAACTATATATTTCTGAAAAGTGCACACCTTCAGCTATTCAGAGACGCCACTCTCCTCTTTCTACATGGAAAATTGTGGCCGCAGTCCCTTGCAGAAGTTAGCGCTTTG